>NC_135233.1:722596674-723846674 GCF_051348905.1 Ranitomeya variabilis
TCAGTAAAAAGACGTATTGGCGGTCATCAACCCCTTTCCGACATCGGGCGTATATTTACACCAATGTCTGACTCCCTCCCTTTGATGTAGGCTCCAGTGGTGAGCCTACATCTTTCCTGGCACATGTCAGCTGTTTGGAACAGCTGACATGTGCCAGCAAAAGCCATGGGTGGAATCACGATCAACCCGCGGCTATTAACCTGTTGAATGCCGCTGTCGAAATCCAATAGCAACATTTAACAAGTGCTTCCAGCAATCAAGCCGGAAATATGCCCACCAGTGACCTGCATCACGTGATCGTGTTGGCATGACAACCGGAGGTCTCCTGGAGACCTCTATGGTTGACAGTGCCAGCTTGCTGTGAGCGCCACCCAGTGGTCGACGCTCAAGGCAAAAGAGTAATTCTGCTATATAGAGGCGATCTGAACATCGCCTCTATGTAGCAGAGGCGATCAGGTTGTGGCAGCTTCTAGTTTCCTTTGGAGACTATTGAATGCCAAACAATGTTTTTTTAAAATATAAAAGTTCAAATCACCCCTTTCCTCACCATTCAAAATAATAATAAAAAAAAAATTTAAACATACACATATTTAGTATTGCTGCGTTCAGAATCGCCCGATCGATTGCTAAACGGCGTAGCAAGAAAAAAAAGTAAAAACTCCAGAATTATGTTTCTTTGGTCATCGCGACATTGCATTAAAATGCAATAATGGGCGATCAAAAGATCGTATCTGCACCAAAATGGTATCTTTAAAAACGTCAAAATGGAGAAGCTAAGGGTATTGGAAAATGGCTCTTTGTTAAAAAAAAAAAAAAAAAAGTTTGGAATTTTTTTTTTCACCACTTAGATAAAAAAATAACCTAAACATGGTGTCTATGACCTTGTAATGACCTGCAGAATCATAATGGCAGGTCAGTTTTAGCGTTTAGTGAACCTAGCAAAAAAACAAACAAAAAATAAGAGTGGCATTGCACTTTTTGTTTTGCAATTTCACCGCACTTGGAATTTTTTTCCCGTTTTCTAATACAAGACCAAACCAAAAAGGTCGTTCAAAAGTACAACTCGTCCCACAAAAAACAAGCCCTCACATGGCCATATTGACCAAAAAGTAAAAAAGTTATGGCTCTGAGAAGAAGGGGAGAAAAAAAATGAAAACGCAAAACCAAAAATAGGGGTTAAGCTATATATGTTATTTAGGACTTGTTATGTGATGCAAATCCTTAATCACATACAAATCACAACCGCAATTGCACCGTAACATGGCCATACACCTACAATGTAACAGTAAGCCGCATCACAATTTCAGGATGCAGGGCAAGTGGTGTGTAGCTACAGCATAAAATGGGTATTCTTAAAGAAGTGGATTGAAAAAATGAAGCCAAGATTGGGATCCCACCAGAGCTGTGTGGAGGTGGAGTCGGAATGAAATGGCCTGACTCAGTCTCCTAAAACAAATGTTTTCAAAAGAATTTGGGAAAGTGATGAAATGTCCTATAAATGTCTGTTCTGTTCCTGATGTAAGGGAGCTGGGCTTTTAGCCGAGATGGAGCTGGGCTTTTAGCCGAGATGGAGCTGGGCTTTTAGCCGAGATGGAGCTGGGCTTTTAGCCGAGATGGAGCTGGGCTTTTAGCCGAGATGGAGCTGGGCTTTTAGCCGAGATGGAGCTGGGCTTTTAGCCGAGATGGAGCTGGGCTTTTAGCCGAGATGGAGCTGGGCTTTTAGCCGAGATGGAGCTGGGCTTTTAGCCGAGATGGAGCTGGGCTTTTAGCCGAGATGGAGCTGGGCTTTTAGCCGAGATGGAGCTGGGCTTTTAGCCGAGATGGAGCTGGGCTTTTAGCCGAGATGGAGCTGGGCTTTTAGCCGAGATGGAGCTGGGCTTTTAGCCGAGATGGAGCTGGGCTTTTTTAGCCGAGATGGAGCTGGGCTTTTTTAGCCGAGATGAATCTGTGCTGCACTTTATGTCCATGCTCAGTACTGACCAGTGCTGGGGAGCCGGGAGTCAGGGACATTGAGGAGTCGGGGGTTTGGCATCTATTAGTGGGTGGTGGTTCACCAAATGATTTGGGACTACAATCTGAGATGATTAGCATGTACTAAACAAACATTATGGCTTTTTTGTTCTGCCAGGCGGATGCCGCAAATCCTGGCCTTATTCCTGATGCAGATGCAGTTGGTGTCACAGTTGTGTTAATTACCTGTACATACAGGGGACAGGAGTTTATCAGAGTTGGATACTATGTGAATAATGAATACACTGAAACAGAGTTAAGGGAAAATCCACCCGTGAAACCAGACTTTGCCAAGGTAAGTTATAGTTTATCCATAAATGTAAAAATACTTATGACACCACAAAACAACTTATCTGGACTGGCTCCAAATTACTGGATGTATTGTAATGCTAAAGGGGGTGACCATTACTCAGAGCACCACTTCTCGTTTACTATATTCCCCCATGTAAAATAAAAACTCACTTTCACTTGCAGTACCGTTCCAGCAGTGTTGGTGTTGGGTGTCCCGTGACATTGCAGCCAATCAGCACCACTAATGAGCCACTTCACTCGCACTTCCTCCATAGGAAACTGACATCCGGAGGAAGAACTGCTACTGCTGCTCTCACTTCCTCCGGATGTCCGTTTCATGAGAAGGAATGCGAGGGCAGCGGCTCATTAGCAGCAAGGTTCATGCGACAGTCATGGGAGACCCAGTGCCACCATCGCTGAAAAACGGCACTGTGGGCGAGTACAGACGGTATAAGTAAAGGAGAAGTGGTACTCCCAAGTACTGAGAAACCCCTCTAAGGCCGGGGCTACACAACTAAGAGTGTCATGTGCCAGCAAGTCATAGACACTTGTTATATCTAACGCATTTGTGTAATTGACAGCCACTCACCTGTATTAGAGATGCAATTTAGCTATAAAAATGACTCATTCCAGACAAGTGGCATATGACTTCTAATCACATTGCAGGAGCTCACAATGCAACCCAATCTGCAGTCATTAGAAGCAATATCACAGCACCGTGATTGTCATGAAGCCATGTCACCCTCGCCTTCTACAACTAACTAGAATGATTGACAGCTCCACTCCGACATGATGGTTCTGCTGGGGCAAAGATCTGTTCTGTGCAGGGGTTTCATTGTCACCCATCTACGTATGTGCTTTAGGAAAAAATGACCTTTCAGCGTACTGATGGGCTGTTCGCTCATTACACACGTTAACAGCCCCAGCAGCATGGTTTGGGCCGATGCAACCAAATGCCCAGCTTTACGCAGGTGTCTCCCTTGTATTCCACATATCAATGCAGGTTGCTTGCATCTGCTGTAGCAATGTGAATCTGGAAATCAAAGTTTATTAGTTAATTGGCCACATTTTTAACCCCTTGATCATGATCTAGCCATTTATCGTTTTAAAAGACGTAACTTTTTTATTTTTCCTTCCATATAGATATACGAGGGCTTATTTTTTTTGAGGGACAAGTATTACCTTTTAAATGTCACAACGCATTTTATCATGAGCTGCACTGGAAAGTGGAAAAAAAATTCTAGAAATTGCAAAAAAAAAAAAAAAAAAAAAAGTGCAATTTTTTTTTTTTAAGTCACGATGTTCACTATACGGTAAAACCTGGCAATAGGATTATCCAGATCAGTAAATTACGCATTTTTTTTAATATTTAAGTTGTGAAAAAAAAAATTATGCTTTTGTTGCCATTTTTCAAGATCTGGAACATTTGAGATATGTATCTGTGTTTTTTTGCGCACTGAACTGATGTTTTTACTGATCTCATTTTGGGCTAGATACGATGTTTTCCTTGCCTCTTATTGTATTATGGCATTTTGATTTCTCTTGCTACACCGTTTAGTGATCTAATGAATTTGTTATATTTTGGTAGCTGGGACTCTTCTGAATGCAGCGATACCAAGTGTGTATTTTTTATTGTTTATATTTAATGGAGAAGCAAAAGGGCAGTAATTTGAATTGTGTTTTTTTCCCATATTACTTTTTTCACTTTTTACTGTATGCAGTGGTCCCCTTAAGGGACAGGAACCTGCAGTTGTCTGATCATATCAGCACTGCTATGTATACTGAAAATCACAGTCTCCTAGAAGCGCTAGGTAAACACTTGTCTGTCACAGGAGAATCATCATGATATGAATGGAGCTCTTCAGCAGACCCCTAGTTGTCAAGGCAACTCATCAACGCCCCCGAGGTGCCAGAACAACAGAACCCTCCCTCTACGTGACCCCATTTTACAAACTACACCCCCCAATGAATTAACCTAAGTGTGCAGTGAGCATGTTGACACCACATGTGCCTAACAGAATTTTGGGGCGTTTTTGCGTCGTCTTCCAGTTCCAGCAAAGTGGATGTGATTTATAGAAATCTCATGCCCAATTTCCTTCTTTTTAAAGCTGCGTAAACTCACCTGCGGTGCATTTTTCAAATCCGCAGCATGTCAATTTCTCTTGTGGGTACGCAGAGTTTTCTGTGTGGATTTTCCCCGTAGACTTATATTAAGTGTGGAAAATCCGCAGCAAAAAAACGCACATATGTCTTTAGAGCATTTCCGCAGAGGAAACGCATAGAAAACAAATGTAATTCACACCTAAGCATAGCAACTATGTTTTGTCAAAACACAAAATATCAAAAAACAAGCAGTTTTATGTTAACCAGGACACACCAAACAGAGATAAAAAAAAAACCATGTTAAAGTCATAGTTACTCACCGATAACGGTGTTTCTCGGAGCCCATGACAGCACTACGGAGAGAGGGGATCTGCCCTTCAGGGACAGGAAACCTACAGATAAAAGGGCGGTACCTCTCCCTCGCATCAGTTGGTTTACAGAGCATCGGAGGACCTCCAGGTTAGTTTACAACAGAGAAAATACCATATTATAACATTTCTTAAAAAAAAAAAAGGAACCCCGTGCCTAAATTGTAATATATAAACTATATAAATCATATGTAATTAAAGGTGCTCACCGCACTCGTGATGGGAGGGAATAAGCGAGTGCTGTCATGGGCTCCGAGAAACACCGTTATCGGTGAGTAACTATGACTTTCTTGGTCCCCCATGACAGCACTACGGAGAGAATTGCAGAGACTAAGCTTAGGGAGGGACCACCGCCTCAAGAACCCTTCGACCGAAGGTCAAGTCAGACAGAGAGGCTAGATTTAATCTATAGTGCCTAAAAAAGGTTGACGGTGATGACCAGGTGGCCGCCTTACAGATCTGTTCTATTGATACCTCTGACCTCTCAGCCCATGAGGTAGCTACTGCCCTTGTGGAATGCGCTCTTATACCGTCCGGGATCGCATTCCCCGTGGATGAATATACCAACGCTATTGCCTCTTTTATCCACCTTGCCAAAGTATCTTTAGATGCCCGGAAACCTTTTCTGGGACCCTGAAAACAGACAGAGAGCCTTCCTTCCTATGCTCCCTGGTGGAATCTAGGTATTGAACTAGGCATCTTCTGACATCTAGATTATGGAAGTTCTGCTCTCTCTCATTTCTAGGGTTCGGGCAGAAGGACGGCAGGGATATTTCCTGTGACCTATGGAATTTTGACGCCACTTTTGGCAAATAGGCCGGGTCAGGTCTTAGAGTGACTCTATCATCCATTATTTTTGTAAAGGGAGGGTTAGAGGACAGGGCTTGAATGTCGCTTATCCTGCGCGCAGATGTTAAGGCTACCAGAAGAATGGTCTTAAGAGATAGTATTTTAATGGGATTCATGTCTATGGGTTCAAATGGAGGACCAGATAATGCTGAGAGGACTAAATTTAAGTCCCATGGGGCCATTTTTTGGGTAACTACAGGTTTTGCTCTTGTTACCGCTTTAATGAATCTTATTATCCATGGGTTGGCTGCAATATTCTGGTTATAGAGTGCACCCAGGGCTGCTATCTGCACTTTAAGAGTACTGACCGCTAACCCCTGTCCCAGACCTTTTTGTAGGAACTCAAGTATTTTATTAATTGAGGGTCCCTCCTGGATTTTAACTTTGGATACAGACAAGAATTTTTTCCATGTTTTCCCATATATTTTAGTAGTAATAGGTTTTCTACATTTTAATAATGTTGCAACCAAGTTGTCTGAAAAGCCTCTTTTTATTAATAGTTCCCGTTCAAAAGCCAGGCTGTCAAATGCAAGTTCGTCTCCTGTGGGTAGAAGATCGTTCCTTGCTGAAGTAGGTCTGGCAAATTCAGTAGAACCCATGGGTCTGAGACCGATAGCATCCTTAGCCAGGAAAACCATGTCCTTTTTGGCCAGAATGGGGCAATAAGGATCATTTTTGTTTTGTCCTCTCTGACTTTCCGAATGACTGCCGGAATCAGAATGGTTGGTGGAAAAGCGTATGTCAGTTTGTGTGTCCATGGAATCAGAAAGGCATCCAGAGCCTGGGGATTCCCTTCCGGGCTTAGAGAACAAAATTTGCTTACTTTTTTGTTTTTGCAATTGGCGAACAAGTCTATTGTTGGGGTTCCCCACATTCTCGTGATCTGGTTGTAGACAGATGATTCAGGGACCACTCGCCTTGTTTCAACTGGGTTCGACTCAAGTAATCTGCTTTCTCGTTTTTTGAACCTTGAATATGTAGTGCAGAAAGGGATAGTAGATTTGTTTCTGCAAGGCTGATAATTTTGGCGGAGGAATTCATCAGTGACCGAGACCTTGTTCCTCCCTGGTGATTTATATAGGCTACTGTCACTATGTTGTCCGAGAAGATTCGGACATTATGTCCCCGAATGTAGGTAAGGAATGATAGAAGAGCACGATGCACCGCCCAGAGTTCTTTTTGATTTGAGGATGCTGACAGTTCCTGAATTGACCAGTTGCCCTGAGCCACTCTGTCTTCCATGTGGGCCCCCCACCCCCTGGGACTCGCATCGGTTGTTATCACCCGAGATATTTTTGGTACCCAAGGAATCCCTTTTGAAATATTCTGGTTCTTTCCCCACCAGAGAAGGGAATGAATAACGGAGGAATTTAGAATGACCCTGCTTTTCAAATTGTTTTTTAATATTAACTGCCATTCTAGTATGTGCCACTGAAGCTCCCTTGTGTGGAATTGTGTGAAGGGTATCGCCGGCAGGCATGAAGATAGAGAGCCCAGCAGTGACATTGCCCTCCTTAGAGTCATGGAAGGGTTTTGTAGTGTTTGTGCCATCATGGTTAATATCTTGTCTTTTTTGGGGCCCGGGAGTCGGCATTCTTGAACCTGGGAGTCTAACCCTAGGAACTCCTGTACTTGAGAGGGTTCCAACTTTGATTTTTTTGTATTTATGAGCCAACCCAAGTCGGTTAGAATAGTCATTACTCGGTCTCTCTGTTCTCTGCAACTTTGAGCCGAGTCGCTGGCAATAAGAAAATCGTCCAAGTAAGGGACTATGATAATGTTTTGTTCCCTTATGTGGGCCATCATCTCCGCTACTATTTTTGTGAATATCCGCGGAGCAATAGAGATCCCGAACGGGAGGGCCCTGTACTGGAAGTTCCTTATTTTCCCCTTTATGGACACCGCCATCCTGAGAATTTTTGAGAATGTTCGTGGATGGGCACATGGTAATATGCGTCGGTCAGGTCTATCACAACCATGTAGCAATTTGGAAAGAGAATTTTTATTGTAGATTTTATTGTTTCCATTTTGAATTTGTGGTTTCTTACATAATTGTTTAAGTTTCTTAAGCTTATGATTGTCCGAAAGGACCCGTCGGGTTTCGGTACTAGAAACAGAGGGGAGAAAAACCCTTCCTCCATTTCTTGAGGAGAGATCTCCCGAATTACGGCTTTCTCCAGTAGGGAAATAATTTCTCTCTAACGCCGCTTGTTCTGCTGCCGAAGACCTCGTTTTTGTCACTACGTAATTTCGGGGGGGGGGGGGGGGGGAATTAAATCTATTTTTAGACCAGATTGTATGAGTCTCAAAATCCAGGTGTTGTTGGATATTTTTTCCCAGGCAGGAAGAAATGAGGTGAGCCTTCCCCCCCACCGTAGGGAGAATGTCATTTGGAGGGTTTTTTATCACGGGAGGTATTGCCAAAGAGGTAACCTCTATCTCGTGTCCTCCCTTCTTCCCATTTATTCTGTTCTCTGGGAGGTCTCCGACGGAAAAATTTACGGTTCCGAAAGGACTGTTTAAATGGGGCTGGCCCCAGATTTGGAAACCCCTTCTTTTTGTCCCCTGCTTTCTGGAGGATGTCATCCAGGGTTTCCCCAATAAGAAATTTCCCTCACATGGGATAGAACACAATTTCAACTTTGTCTGGAGATCCCCTGGCCAGCTCTTAAGCCATAGGGTCCTTCTAGCTGCGTTGGAGAGGGCAGCGGCCTTAGATGTTAAACGTACTGAGTCCGCTGAGGAGTCCGCTAGGAACGCTGCTGCTGCCCTAATTGCAGGGATTGAGTCAAGCAATTTATTTCTGGGTGACCCGTCCTTAATCTGGCTTTCCAGCTGGTCAACCCACACCATCAAAGACCTGGAGGTGCAGGTCGCTGTGACTGCAGGTCTCAAGCTACCCCCCAGCCGATTCCCATGCCCCTTTAAGAAAGGTATCCGCTTTCTTGTCTAAGGGGTCTTTGAGGGTACCCATATCCTCAAACGGGAGCGCGAATTTTTTCGAGGCTTTGGCTACTGCTACGTCCAATTTTGGAGCCTTGTCCCAAGAAGTGGACGCCTCGTCATCGAAGGGATACTTTCTTTTAAGCGAGGGTACTGAAGAATTTCTCCTGTCCGGTTTTTCCCATTCTTTTTTGATCAGTGTCTGGACATTGGAATTTAACGGAAAAGCTCTCCGCTTTTTTTGTCCCAGACCTCCGAACATTATATCTTGAGCCGTTTTATCGGGTCTGGGATCCTCAACCCCCATAGTGGCTCTGACGGCTTTTACTAAAGCGTCCACTTCCTCTAGTGGGAAGCAATGACGGCCCGAATCTTCATCAGAGGAAGATAGGGAGGATTTGGAATCGTCAGAATCCACGTCCTCAGACGAGGATCGGGCAGAGTGGGAATATACCGTCTCCTTCACCTTTTCCTTCCCTTTTTTGGAAGATAACAGGGCATTCTGAACTTCAGATCTAATTATAGTTTTAAGTTCAGATGCGAGGTCAGGGGTTTCTTCACATAATAAACGCTGAATGCAAGATTTACAAAGCTTTTTTCTCCAGGTTACCGGCAAAGCTTTGCTACAGGTGGGGCAGACCCTATTTTTCTTTTTCTCCAAGCTCTTCTTACCCTAGTAAGGGAGAAGAGGAAGCCCCATTATAAAAAATGTACACTTTCACGGAGATCACTCAGCATTCGGATGTGGAGGCAGGTACCGGTTCTGGAGGAGGGCCCGGGTCTGGCAGCGGAGCCTCTTGAGGAGGGGAGTTAGTCCTTGCAGCGGATCTGCTGCGCTGTGTGGACCGACTGCTTGATCCACTTCTTCTGGAGCTTTTGGGGTCCACTTTCTTATGGTGCTGCTGCCTGGGTTGCAGCTGTTGTGGATCGCTGTCCTCCATAGTTAAAGGAAGATAGTGCGACAACTATGTGTGCACCATCTCCCTTTTTAAATCCGGCGCCACCCCCGGCATTCTGCCGCACTTCCGGTCCTGCGCACATCCCAGGGAGGAGAGATTACCGCGCATGCGCGCGGAGATGACCCGGAAGTTAGCGCCGCATTTCCGGAGCGGCGGCCATCTTTCTGCACCCGGAGCGTGCAGAGGCCGGCACAGGAGCTCCGGGTGCCAGCGCCCCTTCCCCCCTCGGAGTCTGGCGGCGGCATCTCCCCCGCACACCCTGAAGAACCAGTCGGTTCCAGCGGTGGCGGCTTCGGGTGCCGGACAAGCCGCGGCAGGAGCCTCCTCGCTGCCGGAACCCAACCGTCCGGTCCCGGTCCTTGGATACGGCGTCTTCTTCTTACAGGTACTGCCGAAAAGAGGTTCCCCGTCAGGGACAGGAAACCAACTGATGCGAGGGAGAGGTACCGCCCTTTTATCTTAGTCCATGAGCCGGGCCAGATATCGGTACCACCCGGAGTGACTAATTTTCTTTGGTATTTTTAGGTAGATGCATGTCTGTAGTTTATTTTTTGATATGATAGCCCTTACATATACGTAGCTTATTAACCCCTTCAGCCCTAGGCCTATTTGTACCCAAGTGCCTAAGCCAATCTGACCTGTGCCACTTCATGGGCTAATAACTTTGGAACGCTTTCACCTATCCAAGCCATTCTGAGATTGTTTTCTCGTGACATATTGTACTTCACGTCAGTGCTAAATGGGAGTCAATATATTTTACCTTTCTATATAAAAAAATGCTAAATATTCGGAAATTTTGGAAAAATCGGCAATTTTTTAACTTTGAAATTCTCTGCTTTTTACAAAAATACTGATACCCCCCATAATAGTTATTAATTTACACTCCCCACATGTTTACTTCATATTGGCATCATTTTG
This sequence comes from Ranitomeya variabilis, assembly GCF_051348905.1. Classification (NCBI taxonomy): domain Eukaryota; kingdom Metazoa; phylum Chordata; class Amphibia; order Anura; family Dendrobatidae; genus Ranitomeya; species Ranitomeya variabilis. The sequence continues at coordinate 722,607,116 of NC_135233.1, forward strand.
AAAATGAAACCTTATTGTTTTACGACGTAATAGGGCTTATAGTTTTATGCGCAATTTTTCACATTTACAGCAAAACCCACTTTTCAAAGGACCAAGTCACTTCTGAAGTCACTTTAAGGGGCTTACATAACAGAAACCACCCATAAATTACCCCATTTTGCAAACTACACCCCTCAAGCTGTTCAAAACTCATTTTTAAAAACTGTTAACCCTTTAGGTGTTCCACAGGAATTTTAGCAGAATGAAGGCGAAATTTCAAAATTTCATTTTTTTTCCAGATATTACATTGTAATCCAATTTTACCTGCAACCTAGCAAGGGTTAACGGCAAACCCAAACTTGGTTACCCTAATTCTGCAGTTTATAGAAACACCCCACATGTACTCGTAAACTAAAGTATGGGCACACAGCACAGCTCAACACGGAAGGAGCGCTATGTGGTTTTTGGGTGGCGGATTCACTGGAAGAAATCTAGGGGGCCATGTCACATTTGAAGGCTGCCTGAGGTACACCCACAGTGGAAACCCCAAAAAGTGACCCTATTTTGGAAACTACACCCCCAAGGAATCTTTTAGGGGGTATAGTGACCACTTTGACCCAACCAGTGTTTCACAGTAGTTGGAAACACTTGGTTGAGAAAATGGAAAAAGTGCATTTTTTACATGAAGGTGTCATTTTAGGCTCATTTTTTTATTTTTAAGAGGTGTACCAGCAAAAAATGCACCCCACTATTTGTTCACCAATCTCTCCCGAACACAACAACACCCGATATGTTGTCGTACACTGCAGTATTGGGGAACGGCAGGCCTCGGAAGGGAAGGAGCGCCAAATGACTTTTGGAGTGCAAATTTTACTGGAAGAAATCTAGGGGGCTATGTCACATTTGAAGACACCCTGAGGTGCCCCAACACACGCACACACACTGACACATACACGTTCTGTGCTGAACAGGACTCTCCGGTCTTCTCTGCAGAGCTCCTATCTCCCTCTGCTTGCATGGAAAAACTTCCTTCCATGGCTAGAAGAAAACCATGCAAGGGACCTTCACCATCTGGATGAAACACTGAAGAACATCACAAACTTTCGCATCAGTGTGTCGCAGGGATCCTTCGAAAAGCTCTTGGATAATGAATCTTGCACACTTACCCTGAAGCTCTTTCAAGTTTATCTTGAGACCCTCAGAAATGAACAACTCTCAGCATTCTGGATGTCATACTTGGACATGGTCGAGACCATGCTGGCCCTGGTTCGAGCTTCAAGAGAAGGCAACTGGATGCTTCACCTAGGAGCAATCCGACAGATGATACCATGGTGTTTTGCCTATGACAAGGTCAACTATGCCCGATACCTAACCTATTACTATGCCACAATGTCTCGGCTGCCCATAGAACACCCAGAGGTCCATGAATACTTCATGCAAGGTGGCTTTTCGGTCCAGATCGGTAGCAAGAATCCTTTTGGACGAATTCCTGTGGACCAGACCATTGAAGAGACAATCAACAAAGACACCCAGACACCAGGGGGCACAAAAGGCTTCAGCCTCAAAGTTGGAGCTGTTTCCAGGTTCTACCTGACATCAGAGTACCGCAGTATGTACTTGAGGCAGCTGAGGGCCCTGGTAGGCCAACAATATACTGACTTCAGCCATTCAGACCTACAGGTGTCTAGGATTAGAAGAGATGAAGCCGATGTCCAATCTTTCGTTCAACTGCTGGAGACAGGTTGGGTGAACCCCTTCAACAAAGAGCATAATGGTGAACTTATCAGTTTGTCAACAGCGACTGTAGCACCACCAGATGTAGCCAAAGACCTTCAAGGGGCATACAGTATAGGAGAGGATGCATATCAAACATTCAAGGATGAGCGTTTGGGTACCGATAAGCCAACTACATTGTTTCATGACAAGATGACGAAGAACAAACTTAAAACGTTCTCTAACATCCAAATGAAGACACGCAGACAAGGTCTTGGCAAGGAGGTAATTTTGAAGGCTGACAGAAACCTATTTGGCCAGATGATACTTGTAGCTGAGAACAGAAAGCTACAAATGAGTGATGTCTTGACTCATCCCCTGGGTCCATTGCCATGGGCACTTGCCAATGGTGATGGGTCTATCCGCAAGACCAACAAGGCTGCCCTCGCAAGGGAGTTGGAGAGGAATGCTCGTCCTGCAGAAGTGATCCCCGAGCCCTCTGCAACCATCATTGATGGGATGAGCCTGGTTCAGAAACTGAAGGGAAACAATGCAACATTTGGCCAGCTAGCAGGCACAGCAATGAGTCGCGCTATCCATGAGGGTGCTAAGAGCAAGCGCATTGATATTGTCTTTGACGTCTACAAGGAGACATCCATCAAAGATACAGAAAGAGTCAACAGATATGAAGGCACAGGGATCCATTTCAAGAACATTCAACATGGGCACAACATCCAGCAGTGGAAAAAGCTTCTAAGTAGTTCCTCCAACAAGGCAAGTCTCATAAAGTTTCTGGTAGAAGAATGGAAGGCGAAACACCACAGGGAGAAGCTTGAGGAGAAGGAGCTGTATGTCACATGTGAGCAGCTCTGCTTTAAGATCACCAAAGAACAGTGGGAAGAGGCTGCTGACCTTAAGTCAAATCAAGAAGAAGCAGACACACGCCTCCTTCTCCATGCTCTTCATGCAGCAGAATCTGGTTACAAGTCGGTCATCATCACTTCGGAGGATACTGATGTCATGGTCCTGTGTCTGGGCATGTGCCACAAAATCCCATCCCACCTGTTCCAGAAATGCGGTACACAGAACCGGACAAGATTCCTGGATATCACCACTCTGAGCCGAACATTGGGAGGCAGCGTATGTGATTCATTGATTGGTATGCATGCATTTACAGGCTGTGACACCGTCAGTGCATTCGCTGGCCGTGGGAAGATGACGACACTCAAGCAGTTGAAGATGAACAAGACATACCAGGATGCCTTTCAGGAAGTTGGTCGTTCATGGGAAGTGTCTACCGAACTTTTTGAGAAGTTACAGGAAATCACCTGCCACATGTACCTGCCAACTACCCAAACAACTGAGGTAAACAGGCTCCGTTATCAGCTGTTCTGTGCCAGACGTGGAGTGGTAGAGTCAAGTCAACTCCCTCCTTGCCAGGACTGCCTTTTCATGCATGCACTGCGTGCAAACTACCAGGCTGCGATCTGGAGGAGAAGTCTGCAGAGCCAGCCATGGGTTGCAAACCCAACAGACTGCGGTTGGATGATAGATAACGACGGAAAGCTTGTTGTCAAGTGGATGCAAGGGGCACCAGCACCAGAAGCTATTATACAGCTACTGTCCTGCAAGTGTGTGCGGTCATGTGAACTTCCTCAGTGTACTTGCCTCAGCAATGGCCTGAAGTGCACAGACATGTGCAGATTACAGACATGCCAGAACAAGGGTACTGAAGACGAGCCAGTAGAACAACAGTCAGATTCAGAGTCCGATGTTGAAGATATTATGGAGTAACATATATATATATATATATATATATATATATATATATATATATATATATATATATGCACATGACATGTTCAGTGTGTATTTACATAACTTGGATTAAATTTTGTTACAAATACTACATCTAGTCACTCCGGGTGGTACCGATATCGTCATATTTGGTTCTTGGCTCATGCTAAAATTCCTGTGGAACACCTAAAGGGTTAACAGTTTTTAAAAATGAGTTTTGAACAGCTTGAGGGGTGTAGTTTGCAAAATGGGGTAATTTATGGGTGGTTTCTGTTATGTAAGCCCCTTAAAGTGACTTCAGAAGTGACTTGGTCCTTTGAAAAGTGGGTTTTGCTGTAAATGTGAAAAATTGCGCATAAAACTATAAGCCCTATTACGTCGTAAAACAATAAGGTTTCATTTTCAAAATGATGCCAATATGAAGTAAACATGTGGGGAGTGTAAATTAATAACTATTATGGGGGGTATCAGTATTTTTGTAAAAAGCAGAGAATTTCAAAGTTAAAAAATTGCCGATTTTTCCAAAATTTCCGAATATTTAGCATTTTTTTATATAGAAAGGTAAAATATATTGACTCCCATTTAGCACTGACGTGAAGTACAATATGTCACGAGAAAACAATCTCAGAATGGCTTGGATAGGTGAAAGCGTTCCAAAGTTATTAGCCCATGAAGTGGCACAGGTCAGATTGGCTTAGGCACTTGGGTACAAATAGGCCTAGGGCTGAAGGGGTTAATAAGCTACGTATATGTAAGGGCTATCATATCAAAAAATAAACTACAGACATGCATCTACCTAAAAATACCAAAGAGAATTAGTCACTCCGCTTGGTACCGATATCGTCAAATTTGGTTCTTGGCTCATGGACTATCTGTAGGTTTCCTGTCCCTGAAGGGCGGATCCCCTCTCTCCGTAGTGCTGTCATGGGGGACCGAGAAAAATAGGCACACAAACGCAAGTAACCTAATTTAAATAATAGGTGCAGAAATTCTGCAACATCAAAATGCACCAAAATCTCATTGTGTGAACGTAGCCTTAGGCTGCCGTCACACTAGCAGTATTTGGTCAGTATTTTACATCAGTATTTGTAAGCCAAAACCAGGAGTGGAACAATTAGAGGAAAAGTATAATAGAAACATATGAACCACTTCTGCATTTATCACCCACTCCTGGTTTTGGCTTACAAATACTGCTAGTGTGACGGCAGCCTTATACCATTGGGCGGTAAAGAAAATATAATTACATTTTACCACTCAAATGTTGTCTTAGCCCCAGGTTTATTATGGACCAATAATTTGTTGTGCAATTTCTCCTGAGTGTGCCAATACCCTACATGTAATTGGGAAATATTTTTCAGGCACAGTGGCAGCACAGAAGGGAAGGAGCACCAGATTTTACTGTTCTGGTTTGCCGATGCCATGACCCACTGCGAGAGCCCGTGCTTCTGGAGGCACACACCTGTAAATTAATGACTTTTATAAATTTCCCGCCATAACTCTATTGAGTCAGGGAGGTATGGGCAAACCAAGCTCCCGGAGGCACTCGCTTGGGCACAGCTCTTGTGTCGTGTACGATCGCCATGACGTACCCATACCTAATCGGTCGGGAAACCCTATCTGACTTTGACGCATAGGTACGTCAAACGTCGTGAAAGGGTTAAAGTGTAACTGCCATTTTAACTTTTACTTAATAAATCAATAGTATACGTGAAAATAAGAAACTTTGCAAGATATCTTCAGTGAGATCTGCTTTTTTCTCATCCAGGACTGATCATTCAATTTTTTAAATTCTCAATTCTTGTGCAAAATCTGTGTTCAGTGTAGACAGACTTTCCCATTACTGAGATAGGAGATGGTGCTGATAAGATTCAATGTGAAAAGGGGTGATGGGGGGAGGGACTAGAGGCAGAGCTCCTCCCACCTACATAGAATCTTATCAGTAGTAATTGTCATCTATTTCGGATTATAATATGTATTTTCATGTGTACTTTGGATTTATGCAATACAAATGAAAACAGTTACTCTTTAAATTAAAAATGGCACCAAAGATGGGAATACTTAATTTCATTATTGCAAACTATTAAAGCTCCATTTCTCGTAACATAAAAAGTGGATAAAGTAGCAGAACTCTTTGCTTGGACTGCTGCTGTTCAGACCTTGGCGAGTCAACAAAAATTCCCACTGCTCCAAGGATTGGCACATTATATAGAACCTTTGATTTTACTTACCGGGTTCTGAAGAAATAGTAATAAGCTTCACAGACAGCAATGTTCCATTAAATAACACAATGACAGGGTTGTCAATGCACGTGAACAACAGAATATAGTTATGTTATTAATTTAGGCGCTCCAGACAGAAAACCAGCACAGCATGCGGAATAAGGAAACGCGAGCATGGGCATTTTTATCATCGTCTTATTTTATGGTGTGAAAAATACAGCAATATATTTGGTATTTGACAGGTGCTGAAACTATACACTATAGCAGGAAAATATTACATTTGTATATTAAAACATGCACAACTTAAAGACAACTTATTGCAGTATGTCTTTACCTTTAAGAAGCCACTAGTGATGAGCGAACGTGCTGGGGATAAGGTGTTATCTGAGTACGCTCGTGTGCTGAGTGTCTTCAGCGTGCTCTAAAATGTGCTTGTGTCCCCGCGGCAATCTCGATGTGTTGTGGCTGTCGAAGAGCCGCGAGATGCTGACGCGGGAAATTGAACATAGTAATATTAGAGCACGCCAAAATCACTCTGTTAGCACCAGAGCATGCTCGGATAACACGTTATCACTCTAGAAGAGGTTTACCACCACAATGCGACGCCTTTATGTAAACCCTGGCATAGCCGATACACCTGTACCTGTATTTTATGAGGGTTTTTTCTTTTTCTTTTCAGCTTCAAAGAAACATACTGGCATCAAATCCTAGAGTAACGCGCTTTCACATAAACTGGGAGGACAACACTGAGAAGCTGGATGAACTAGAGAACAGTAATCCCAACCTCCAGTCTATGCTTTCCACAGACGCTATGCCATCGGCATCTAAAGGCTGGCCCACCTCAGATAACTCCCTCAACGTCATGCTAGAGTCTCACATGGACTGTGTGTGACCCAACCGTCACATCAAATAGAACTGGTTTCTGCCATTCATATTCTCCCACATTTCGGGGAAAACAATCACAAAGTTTGCAACTTTCAGACTGAAACACAATTTGAACTTCGAACTACTTTTTGAATGGATTTTGGTCAAAACTAAATATTTTCATCTTTTCCTCTGTAATAACAGTGGGCAAAAGAGGGTTAGGGGTGTTAAAGCGGAAAAAAAGTTTTTTGTATTTATTTTGAAATGTTTTAGTTTCTCTCATTTGCATTAATGCTTTAAATAAACCAACTGTATAACACCTCATCGCTGTAAGGAGAGATGCATGTTTTCTTGCACAAGTAGGTTGCAGCTTCTTGGGCAAAAAAGGCTTGACTATAAAAACAGAGGTTTTGGGTAGAAACTAACTTTTCACATGCATGTGTTCAGCATCATGCTCACAATATTGAACTATCTATATAGAGCTATGGCTCCTGCTGGAAGTGATCATCACACACTCCTATGTGATAAGGAACCATGGAGTCATTATCTGATCAAATGTTAACCATGACTCAAAGTCTTCTTGGGGACAACTGATTGTTAGAACAGGAGCTGGCTCAGGACTGGTGGCTAGGATTTCATCTGTTTTCTGGGATGTCTAACTTATTGCACAGCATGTGTAGCACAAATATAGGTCACAATATTAAAAAGGTTGGCCACTACTTTTTTTTATTGATGTTCTAGCCTCAGAATAGGCCATCCATATCCAAGCAGTAGGATGCGACATCCGGCACCCGCGACGATCAAATGTTAGCAGCACCAACCGGTAGTTCCTGGACACTGCCAGAACACAGCAGCTCCATCAAAGCTAGTGTCCGCAGCCCTTGCTCGATTAAATATAGGGGGATCTGTAGCAAAATGCCATGACCACTATAGAAATGAAGGAACAGCTGTGTGGCAGCAGCATCGAGAATTTCCAGCCTAGGGATAGGCCATCAATAAAAACAAAAAAATAGTGGCCTAAAACTAATACAATTCACTAACCTGCGCTGGTTGACCCAATGCCGGCAGTCAAGACTGATCTTGGAGTAATCTTTGCTGCATATTTTAGAAACTGAGATTTTCCTGTACCAGGATCTCCAACAAGTAAAAGATGGGACTCTCCTGCAAAAAATAAAGAAGGAAAACAGCGAGAGTTAAGTTGGCTATTATTGTCCTTGTGCCTCTGAAGGTGAAACGTACAGCCATATGTTTCTAATGTGAATGATCTACAACGTCCCATTTATTTATAATGCTTGTTTACACAGTACTGACAGTCTGAAGACATCATCATCATTCACTTTCCCCATGTGTTTTTTTGGAGTGCGAGCAGAAACCAAGTACTTGGAGGAAACCCCTGCAACATGGGGAGAATATACAAACTCCCAGCCAATATTGTCCTTGGATGGATTAAGAACCAGTGCTAACCAGTAAGCCATCATGCTGTACATTAATAGGGGTCAAGTATGCAGCAGACCCACTATATGCATTAGACCTGCTTGGCCCAGCAGCTGATGCACTGGACCAGAAAGTACTACTCCATTCATAACAATAGGATCAGTGCCTTTATTAGTTTCAATCTGACATTTTACTAGAACACTAGATGGAAAATACAAAAGAAGGCCTGATACATGTGAAGAGGGCCTTACTCATACTGTTCTAGTATTGTGGTCAATGTATTAATGCATTTATCTATGCAGGCGAGTCACAAATGCTATAAAGAAAAATCAGCTAATTAATTAGCGCACAATGCTAGACTTACTGGATTTTGAATGTTGCACATTTACTTTAATTTTCAATACAGAAATACAGTCATGGTTGAAAGTGATGGCACCCTTGAAGTTGTCCCAGAAAATGAAGTATTTCTCCCATAAAATTATTGCAATTACACATTTGCCTTTTTTTTTAATGTGTTTCAATACACACAAAAGGAAATAAACGTGTATAACAAAACATGTGTAACTGCAATAATTTTATGTGAGAAATACATTTTTTAGAACAATTTCAAGGGTGCCAACACTTTCAGCCCTGACTGTACATAGTCATAGAAGTTTCAAATAATGTAACAGTTTTTTAGATGCTAAAACAATAGGCTTTGCAAAAACAAATTACAACACAGTATAAGAACTAAAGCACCCTGTATTGTTATTCACTTAAGGGGAATCTGTCACCAGGTTTATGCTTTTCCGACTGCAGCAAAAAATGGGGACAGAGACCACGCCTCCAGCACTTTGTCATTTATTTGGCTCCGTGCTGTAATTTTGCTAAAATTACCATTATATTAGCTAGTCTGCTAAGTGATGAGCTCTGCCTAACCCCACTTGCACCATTGACAGTTTTCTGCCTACACATTACGCCATAAAAATTACAGTTAGTATAAAAAGACAGCTGCTATTCTTAACATTAATAAGATGTGGTCTGCTAACAAATGATGAATGATAAGGTGCTATCCGAGCATGCTCAAGTGCTAACAGAATGTCTTCGGCGTGCTTGAATAATATATTTGAGTCCCCGTGGCTGTTAGACAGCCGCAACACATGCATGGACTCCCTGTTTGTAAGGCTACTTTCACACTAGCGTTTTTTTGCATACGTCGCAATGCGTCGTTTTGTCGAAAAAACGCATCCTGCAAAGTTTGTCTGCAGGATGCGTTTTTTCCCCCATAGATTTACATTGGCGACGCATGCAAACACGTTGCAACCATCGTGCGACGGTTGCGTCGTGTTTTGGCGGACCGCCGGCAGCAAAAAACGTTACATGTAACGTTTTTTTGTGCCGACGGTCCGCCATTTCCGACAGCGCATGCGCGGCCGGAACTCCACCCCCACCTCCCCACACCTCACAATGGGGCAGCGGATGCGTGGAAAAACAGCATCCGCTGCCCCCGTTGTGCGGCGCATTCACTGCTAGCGTCGGTACGTCGGCCCGACGCACTGCGACGGGCCGAGTACGACGCTAGTGTGAAAGTAGCCTAAGGCAATCCCTGCATATGTTGCAGCCGTCGAACAGCCACAAGACAGGCAGCTGCGTTGACTCGAACATATTATTCGAGCACGCTGAAGTCACTCGGTTAGCACCCAAGCATGCTCCAACACCACCTTAGGCTACTTTCACATTTCCGTTTTTTTGGGAATCCGTCATAAAGCGTCGTTTTGGGAAAAAAACGTATCCTGCAAATTTTCCCGCAAGATGCGTTTTTTTTCCCATAGACTTGTATTGCCGACGATCGTGACGTATGGCCATGGCCACACGTTGCGTCCGTCCTGCACTGGTTGCGTGGGGTTTTGGCGGACCGTTGTCACAGAAAAACGTTCAAGGGAACGTTTTTCTGTACGTCGCATCCAGTGTTTCAGACTGCGCATGCCCAGCAGGAAATATCGCTCTCACGATCTTTCCTCACCCTGCAGTCTGACAGAAATGTGAAAGCACACACTTTCGTAGGTACATAGCGCCGACGCTTCGTGACGGCCCCGTACCGACGGAAATGTGAAAGAAGCCTTACCCGAGCATGTTCACTCAACACTAGTGCTAACCCTTTCTAGTGGTACAAATAGAAGTCTTCAAATATTGCACGTCATTGAAAGGGGGGAAACCTTCATAAAACCTCTTGCTTTAGTCCATATTAAAACAATTGTATTCTAAAAATATGTTCTGAATTTTCACTACCACAGTTCACTGATAATCCCAGGCGGTGCATGTGTCAACAAGGGCACAGTATTGTTTCGAGTGAACAGTTAAACTATGTTGTCTTTTACGACAGGGCTTCTTCCTTTTATAAGTTTTTGCCTAGTAAGAAACATCGTGATTCCATCCTGTGCATTTTATGTGTATAAAGCTATAAGAAAACACATGACAAGTCGTATACGGAAAAACCGCACGCACCCAGAAAGTACATCATAAGTGTAAAAAAAAAAAAAAAACCTTACAAGAAAAAAAAAAAAATTATTTGGTTAAAACAATAAACTAAAAGTAAATGCACTATATGAAAGAGATTTTTCCCCATAATTAAGTTCTAAATATTATTGCTAGTCTCAAATCCTTTTTCCCAGCATGACCTTAAGGCTAGGGCCAGTCAGCTGTATAACTCAGATGGGGATCGCAACTCAATACTTGGACTGACCGGTGACTTTCCCAATCCGAGCGTAACAGCGGCATAGAAACACATGTTGTCACGCCCGGATCGGGAGAGCCACCAGCCAGACTGAGCACTGCGATGCAATTCCCATTCAAATTATATGGCTGTCTTAGGGTATGTTTCCACATTCCGTGTTTGCAGCGCTTTGGACGCAGCTCCGCCCAAAGTGCTGCCGGCTTTTGTACGCGCGGTGATTCCACATGTGTTCATTGAACACCTGCGGAATCACCGCATTCTATACGTAGGCTGTGTAATGTGTCTTGCAGAGACTGAGCATCTCCACAAGATAAATAGACATGCTGCGGTCTAGAAAGACGCTCCACATGTGCGTATGCGCAGGGCTGCCACCTGCATCTTTGAACACATAGTGGAGATGGGATTTCATAAAATCGCCTCCACTATGCTGTAACATCTGGCCGCTGCGGATTGGACGCTGTGGCTGTACGCAGCGTCCAATCCACAGCGTTTCCTGACCGTGGAAACATACCCTGACTCTTCCATAATAATGGGGAGTTGTATGGTGCAGTAGTCCAACATGTGTGCTGCTGCTCCACATAGTGAAGTTCTAGAAGCTGCAGGGGGAGACCATTTTCTTGTTTAAAAAAACCTTTAAAAAAAAGAACCTGTCGGCAGTCTGGGTAGCAAAATATGGGAATCTCATAACAAAGAGCTATGATTTATTTTGATGTGAGGGAATGCATCAGAGCAAACATGGCATGAAACCGAGCACAATCTCTGGAAAGTAGAATCTTCTGGGTGGCTGATGCCAGTTTGATTGACAGGTCTCGTCTTGTGCACAAACTGTTGAAAAATAAGCAGGGCACGATAAGAAAAGTCCACTTGGTGCCTCCAGTTTCTCTCTAAGCATGCTCACTTTTCAGGGTATGTTTTCTGAGCATGACCACGGCATTTCAGGGTAAAACACTTTGTCTGTAATGAGGGAGCCCGTCTTAATTTAATGCTGCATGTTACGTCTTCTGATCAGCTAGCACTGAAGTCTAAGGCCATGTTCACACTTTGCGGTTTTTACCGCGGATCCGCAGCGATTTTGATGCTGCGGGTCCGCAGCAGTTTCCATAGCGTTTACATTAACATGTAAACCCTATGGAAACCTCCAACCGCTGTGCACATGCTGCGGGGAAAACCGCGCAGAAACGCAGCGGTTTAAAACCCGCAGCATGTCACTTCTTTGTGCAGAATCGCAGCGATTCTGCACCCATAGAAATGCATTGAACCCCTTACTTCCCGCATGGGGCTGTGCCCACGTTGCGGGAAGTAAGCGGATAATGTGCGGGTGGTACCCGGGGTGGAGGAGAGGAGACTCTCCTCCAGGCCCTGGGAAGCATAAATAGTGTAAAAAAAAATTAAAATAAAAAATGATGTTATACTTGTTGAGGAGAGCCATAAGATCAAATACTTAATTAACCTCAACACATAAGGTAATTGAGGGAAGCAACCCATAACATGTATTGTTTAACCTTACATAAGTTTTCCTCAGACAAAGTAAGACACTTAAGATGGCTGCCATCTCCTCTACCAGAGCCGTGTGCTCTGGTATCCAAGATGAACAATGAAGACACTGAAGATGGCCACCATTTCCTGTATCTGCATGCCGTGTGGTCTGGTATCCAAGATGACGCCCACCCTGATGACCTCATGGATCCACCCACAGCGACGCCCACCCTGATGACCTCACGGACCAACCCACCCTGATGACCTCATGGATCCGCCCATGGACTTGCTCATGCCCAACCCACTAACCAATGGAATACATCCGATCACTCCCATTTTAGAGCTAACCGAGCCCCCTTACAGGAGATATATAACATTGTGTTTGACTAATAAACTTCCCTTCTTGGAGCTGAGCCACACATTGATCAAGGAGAGTTACAGCTGACTGTGTCTGGTGTATTTCTTTAGTGCACATGATCAATATCCATTAGGCCAGGAGTAGGCAACTAGAGAATTGAACATTATTATTAATTGTTCAACCCTAATATACTCACCTCTCAGCGCTGCCCGCGGCCGTCCGGTCTTCGGTTTGCTGTGCGAGCAGGACCTGCGGTGACGTCGCGGTCACATGACCGTGATGACGCCTCGGTCACATGACCGTGACGTCATGAAGGTCCTTCTCGGCACAGCATCTTTGGAACCGGACCGCCGGGTGCAGCGCCCAGGAGATCCGGTCATCGGAGGGTGAGTATAACCAATTTTTATTATTTTTATCATTACTATTGATACTGCATATTGCTGCATATGCAGCATCAATAGTACAGGAGTAATCCCGCAGCGGAAACCGCGGAACAAACCGCGATAAATCTGCAGGGATAACCGCAGCGGTTTTGCCCTGCAGATTCAATTCCGCTGCGGGATAAACCTGCAGAGCACACCGCATGAACATGGCCTAAGGCTACTTTCACACATCAGGTTTTTGCAGTCAGGCACAATCCGGCGAGTTTTGAAAAAACATCCATTTTTTCTCATAAGAGTTGTATTAGCGCCGGATTGTGCCTGATGGCCACACGTTTCATCCGTTTTTTGCCGGATCCATCCAAAATTCATTTTCCAGCGGATGGAGAAAACGTCCATATGAACTTTTTTCTGTCCGGCGAAAAAACGCCCAGCGACGGTTCCAGCGATAAATGGATGAAACGTTTGGTGTATTGACTGGATCTGGCTACCGATTCCGTTTTCTTTCACACTGAGCATGCCCCATTTTCCTGCGTTTTCAATTCTGGAGTCTCTCTCTCTCATCCCTGGAACAGGAAGTCAGAATTGTATTTCCAATAAACCAAAACTGATCCGACGCATCAGTTTTTCACAACTTGCACCGGATCCGTTTTTTTCAAAAATAGACGGATTATGCCTGTGGGCAAAAAACTGATATGTGAAAGTAGCCTAACATCACAGCTATGCTTCTGAATATTCCCAGAGGTGATTTGTTTGTAGCTCAATGGGATGGCACCTGGATCACCGATTCGGTTATAAAAACACACGTTACTGAAACCAACCTCTCACTCTCGTCCCAGCAGAATCAGTTCTCTGTACTCCTCCTGCCAACACCATGGCTACTGCCAGCTTCACCACAAACATGCCGAAGACCTGCGGGCATAAGCTGGCTAGGATCTCATTCCGACCTGTAAGAAGCAATTATTTTTTCCATCAATCCACTTAGAGACTACAGTGTAATATTTATCATGAATGTAATATGTATGAGAAAATGTACCTTCTAATGGATTATTCTTGAACCTTTCCCAAAATTCTTCATACTCTTTCCGAATGTCCTCATTTATGACTACACCACAAGGTTGCTCATTATTCACAGAGATATAGTTGGCCTTCAAGACAAGCTCAAGGTCACAGCGTGCATCAACATAAAGTGGTTTCCATCGTTGCATCACCACCCCGTACACAGTCACGTCATCTCCTGGTGAAAACAAATAGTCACACAATGGAAAGTGGTACAACAGTCCAGAAACGATAAAACAGAACAGTGCAGACAACGGCAGCTATAAGTTTTACATGCCGAGATTACAATATTCACGATCCAGAAAAGTTAAGATGGGAAACTGACCTCAACCCAAATGGAACATCCTGTTCTTCTCATTTTAAAAAATTAACAACTTACCAGATTTGCAGCTGTCAACCAGGTCGTCTTCTAAAACCACAATCATAGATCGAGGAATACTGCCCACCGACAGCCGCTGTACCTAGGAACAGTTCATATAGACACGTGAGCACAAGTGGCAGAAAAATCTACTATCTAGAAGCAGATCCTCCCCTATGGCCAGGACTACACAACTTGTTATAGCAAGATCTTAGGCTATGTGCACACGATGCAGATTTAGAGCAGATCTGCAGCGTTTTTTTCTGCTGCAGATCTGCACTGTGATTTACAGTACAATGTAAATCAATGTGAAAAAAAAGCTGTGCACATGGTGCAGAAAAATCCGCACAGAAACGGTGCAGATTTCAAAGAAGTGCATGTCGCTTATTTTGTGCGTTTCTGCACCCCTCCATTAATAGAAATCAGCAGTGGTAAAATCTGCAGAAAATCTGCACAAAAAACGCATCAAAAACGCAGCTGCGGATTCTGCCAGAAGATGCAGATTTTGTGCAGAAAATTCTGCACCAATTCTGCATCGTGTGCACACTGCCTTACAATCCTGATCTGCATAATTAGAATTGGAAAATCTCTCTACAAAAAGCCTGTGTGGTCCCGGCCAAATAAGTAACCATTTTATACATATTATTTGTATGACTGAAAGGTCTGAAAGTTTCTTCCCTATATGGCCAGTGAAGCCTGCTGTGCTAGTTTTTACAGTAAAATTATGAACCCACTAATGCAAACCCAGTGGTCCCCATTAAAATCAATGGATTCAGTCTGGTGGATACAGTGCAGTCTGAGCCAATCAGGGGGCACAGCACTTTCCTTTATGAATACAATGGACTATATACTTTGGCCCAGATTGATCAAAGCTTTTACAACAGAAAACAGATACAAAAAACTATGCAAAATAGCAGTTTTTTTAATGAAACATGAGGCTGTGCAAAAATTCTGTTACACTTTTCGCCCAGCTCCGACAAAGTGGGTGGCGGTGTGGCGTGTTGACCCACGCTTGTCAAATTAATGGCGATCATTGGAGTTCCTTATGCCAGAAAGCTTATTCCAGTCGCTGCCTGGAGTAAGATGTGTGACAAGTTGCATTCCATCCCAACCCTCATCAAGACAGGCATGAAATATATTGGTTTGGATGGATGTCTATATTCTCCAATTGCTCCTATTACCAGACTTGTCTCCATACTATGCAGCTCCTACAAAGAGCAGCATAGTTTTATGACAGATCCCTTTTACACCCGTTTAAAAAGCAGTCACCTGCTCCTGAATCTTGATCTCCTGGTAATCTCTGCAGCTGGCTGGACAAGACACGTCTGAAAGGCAGGTAAATTTGCAGGAGTTGCATCCTTCTTCATTGGTACAAGAGGCAGGAGGAGAGAAGGAGTAATACTGCTCAAAGTCCGCTCTGACTGTAATAACGTGTTTACATTTGTGGCACATAAAGTCTTGCTCGTACTCCAGGACTTTCACCAGACTGGTCCGGATAACAGTTCCTGTGACCGACAAAAAGTGGCCAACGTCTCTGGTACGTGGGATGTGCTCTCTTGTCAATTCTGGGCAGACTGGTAAGCCTGGAAAGAAAGATTACAATAGGTCTGAGAAAATAATAGTAGTATTGAAACAAATGAGCAGGAAATACAAGTTTACACGTGAGGGATCTGTCAATGACAGCAGGTGATGTCGGAGACCCTCAGAAGACAAATCTCCACATGCGTTGCTAATTTTGTACACTGAGGGACCACAGAGGCCTAAAGGGGTGCTCCTACCTGGAATGTCTATGTCTTATCGACAGGATGTGTCAAAAATGTCCAATAGTAAGATGCATTGCACACGTGCAGCCCTCTCCATTCACGACAGCATGAAAGAGGACACCATTCTCGAGGTCCGATAGAGGCAAAGTCACTCAGTGCTTTGTAAAATACATAATATGTGCTAAACAGGCCTGTCACCAGCTCACGCTGCCTTCAGACAGGGCAGCAGAAATGTAATGATCACAGTTGTGCCTACATTGGCTGCCAACATTCTGCCAGCATAACACTCCCTCACGGCTCCACCACGGATTAGCCATCTGTACACTATGTATGGGGCACAGGCTGTTAGAAAACATTCTGTAGCCTACTGCCAAGGAGAACTAGTCTAATCTATGGGTTGCGCTATGTCTAGTGATGAGTGAGTGTACTCGTTGCTCGGATAGTCTCCAAGTATTTGTAACTGCTCGGAGATTAAGTTTTCTTTGCCTCAGCTGCATGATTTACAGCTGATAGACAGCTTGAATACATGTAGGGATTGCCTAGCAACCAGGCAACCCCCACATGTACTCAGGCTGGGTAGTAGCCGTAAATCATGCAGCTGCGTCAACAAAAACTAAATCTCCGAGCAGTTACAAATACTTGGAGACTATCCGAGCAACGAGTACACTCACTCATCACTAGTTATGTCCCTACGGGGGAAGGGGCAGAGTCTCGGCTTCGTGTCACTCAGGTTGGTAGGATGCTGAGAAGTGAACCCCATGTATCTAATATTAATGTTCAGATATGCTATCAACACTGTGACCCCAGAAAGCACCTTCAAAATCTCTTACTATTTCAGGAGAAACTTGAATTGCAATATCTAAATACCTGTTATCCTTGTGTGCAGATTCTGCTTCATGACCAGGCCGTCTTGTTGTGAGCTGGACTGCAAAACGCTCATGGCGGCTCTCCGCAAAGCATTATCAAACACTGGTAAAACTTCATTGGGAACGGCATTGAAATAGTCTCCAACCTCCATGTTGGTTTCAAAAAGCGTCATAGCGTTGACTACCACAGAGTAATGGGCATCCTCGTCACTTTCCGTAAGAATCTGCATTATGTCTTTCTGGTGGTGCTGTAAAACGTACGATTCAAACACCGGGCCCACCAGCGCGACCTGTTCTGAATGCAGGTACATATCTGCAAGGAGCGGGACCTGGAACTGAGAAGAGTTGGGTGTGAACATGGCTTCAGATCTAACGGCGTGATCTATGTAAGGCAAAGTGTGCACTAAACAAAGGAACATGGATCCATTGCCTCGCCGCCATTGCTTCTCTAGATCCCATTACTATATTCCAGGAAATGTAGAGCAAATCGGTCAGTAAGTTTGATCCCCTACATGGTTTATATTCACATGTGGCCCAGTGAGAGATGGACTCATGGCAGAAATCAGCAGTCTCCTCACTTAGGGTGCACAGGCTTCAGCTTTATGACGCTCATGTGCAGTACAAAGCTGAAACCTGTGCCCGGCCTCAGGAGGGCAAGCAATCAAATGTGTCAGAAAAGGTTAGGGACCCCTGTCCTAAACCAACCACTGACAGCAGCAACTGCTGAGGGGCATTTAAAGGGAACCTGTCACCAGGTTGGGCCGATAAGAGATACGGCCACTACCTTTCAGGGCTGATATACAGCATTCTATAATGCCCCCAGCCTGACCTGTAAGAGAAGAAAAATAACTTATTATACTCACCTGGGGATGGTCCGATGGGTGTTGCTGGTCTTGGTCTGGCACCTCCCATCTTATGATCGCTGCCCTCCTTCTTGCTTCGTGTAGATGACGCGTCTCCCCGGCTCACTTCTCTGCCCTGTTGAGGGCAGAGCACAGTACTGCAGTGCGCAGGCGCTGGGCCTCTCTGACCTTTCCCTGCACACTGCAGTACTTTGCTCGGCCCTCAACAGGTCAGAGAAGTGCGCCGGAGCCGGGGAGACGCGTCATCTACACGAAGCAAGAAGGAGGGCAGCGATCATAAGATGGGAGGCGCCAGACCAAGACCAGCGACACCCATCAGATCGGACCGCCCCGCATGCCAGTATAGTAAAAGTTATATATCTTCTCTTCCAGGTCGGCTGGTGGCATTATAGAATGCTGTATATCAGCCCTGAAAGTCTCCGTCTCGTGACAGGTTCCCTTTAAGCCATGTGATGCCGATGGAGCAGACGGAGACCATAGGAGCCTTCAGCAGACCCATCATTAAACTTTGGTGAAGCCTAGACGTACAAGCGATCAAACAAAAGCAGATTCAAATCTCCTATGGGGAACACAAAAAAATATTTTTTTTTATAAATAATGAAAAAAAATGCATTCAAATATGAATCACTTAACTTTTCCCCAGATAAAAAGAAAAACCAAACAATAAACCTATTCAGTATGTCTGCGTCTAACAATACAGTGACGGCTTTTGGAAGGAGCAAACAAGAAAAAGCAAAGACAAGGGGATAAAAGGGCCGCCAGCCAGGGTGCACGCAGTTTGCAGCGGTGTGGGCTCAGGCGCTGGGGTCTCCCAGCATAGCGGTGCTGCCGCGCTGGTCGCTCCACAGTCCGCCCTGGCTGTGGGACATCCTCCTATGTCATGTACGTTAATCACACGCTTACAATGCAGCTAGATACAGACCACACTCCCGCTACCAGCCGCTGCTACATGCAACCCGCTCCCACATACTGGGCACATACAGATCAGGCGCGCTATTCTGTGCGCCTGCGTGTTCCTCAGCGGGTCAAGCCTCGTTTTCGAGTACAATTGTGCATGAAACATTTTTGGAGTTTGCAACCTGAGTGCAGATTACAGAGAATGAAAATCAGTAACGAGTGTAGCTGGATGGCATTATGACACAAAAACCCTATTACCACGTGACTGCTCCACTCACATACCTACCACACGGGTGATAGGTCGAACTTCTGTGTTTATACTTACACGTGGCAGGCACGTGATTGGTCGGCAACAAGAGTATGGGGTGGTAATAACAACGTGATTGGCTCCTGCCTGTAAACGTCATCTCTTCAAGTGTCCGTTCTGTGTAATGTCCGCTCCTTCAAGTGCCCGCTCCATCTCGTGTCCTCTCCCTCTAGTGTCCTCTCCGTCTAGTGTCCTCTCCCTCTAGTGTCCTCTCCCTCTAGTGTCCTCTCCCTCTAGTGTCCTCTCCCTCTAGTGTCCTCTCCGTCTAGTGTCCTCTCCTTCTAGTGTCCGCTCCGTCTAGTGTCCGCTCCTTCTCGTGACCGCTTCGTCTAGTGTCCTAGTGACCGCTCCGTCTAGTGTCCTCTCCGTCTAGTGTCCTCTCCTAGTGACCGCTCCGTCTAGTGTCTGCTCCTTCTAGTGTCCTCTTCTTCTAGTGACCGCTCCGTCTAGTGTCCTCTCCGTCTAGTGTCCTCTCCGTCTAGTGTCCTGTCTAGTGTCCTCTCCTAGTGACCGCTCCGTCTAGTGTCCTCTCCTTCTCGTGACCGCTCCGTCTAGTGTCCGCTCCTTCTCGTGACCGCTCCGTCTAGTGTCCTCTCCGTCTAGTGTCCGCTCCGTCTAGTGTCCTCTCTGTCTAGTGTCCTCTCTGTCTAGTGTCCTCTCCGTCTAGTGTCCTCTCCGTCTAGTGTCTGCTCCGTCTAGTGTCCCCTCCATCTAGTGTCCTCTCCTAGTGACCGCTCCGTCTAGTGTCTGCTCCTTCTAGTGTCCTCTCCTTCTAGTGACCGCTCCGTCTAGTGTCCTCTCTGTCTAGTGTCCTCTCCATCTAGTGTCCTCTCTGTCTAGTGTCCTCTCCTAGTGACCGCTCCGTCTAGTGTCCTCTCCGTCTAGTGTCCTCTCCTAGTGACCGCTCCGTCTAGTGTCCGCTCCTTCTAGTGACCGCTCCGTCTAGTGTCCTCTCCGTCTAGTGTCCGCTCCGTCTAGTGTCCGCTCCGTCTAGTGTCCGCTCCGTCTAGTGTCCTCTGTCTAGTGTCCTCTCCATCAAGTGTCCGCTCCGTCTAGTGTCCTCTCCTAGTGACCGCTACGTCTAGTGTCCTCTCTGTCTAGTGTCCTCTCCTAGTGACCGCTCCATCTAGTGTCCGCTCCTTCTAGTGTCCTCTCCTTCTAGTGACCGCTCCGTCTAGTGTCCGCTCCTTTTAGTGTCCGCTCCGTCTAGTGTCCTCTCCTTCTAGTGTCCTCTCTGCTCCTAGTGTCTGCTTCGTCTAGTGACCTCTCCGTCTAGTGTCCTCTCCGTCTAGAGTCCTCTCCTTCTAGTGACCGCTCCGTCTAGTGTCCGCTCCTTCTAGTGTCCGCTCCGTCTAGTGTCCTCTCCTTCTAGTGTCCTCTCCGTCTAGTGTCCTCTCCGTCTAGTGTCCTCTCCCTCTAGTGTCCTCTCCGCTCCTAGTGTCCACTCCGTCTAGTGTCCTCTCCGTCTAGTGTCCTCTCCTTCTAGTGACCGCTCCGTCTAGTGTCCGCTCCGTCTAGTGTCCGCTCCGTCTAGTGTCCTCTCTGTCTAGTGTCCTCTCCTTCTAGTGTCCTCTCCGCTCCTAGTGTCCGCTCCGTCTAGTGTCCTCTCCTTCTAGTGACCGCTCCGTCTAGTGTCCTCTCCGTCTAGTGTCCTCTCCGTCTAGTGTCCGCTCCTAGTGTCCGCTCCGTCTAGTGTCCTCTCTGTCTAGTGTCCGCTCCGTCTAGTGTCCTCTCCTAGTGACCGCTCCGTCTAGTGTCCTCTCTGTCTAGTGTCCTCTCCTAGTGACCGCTCCATCTAGTGTCCGCTCCTTCTAGTGTCCGCTCCTTCTAGTGACCGCTCCGTCTAGTGTCCGCTCCTTTTAGTGTCCGCTCCGTCTAGTGTCCTCTCCGTCTAGTGTCCGCTCCTAGTGTCCGCTCCGTCTAGTGTCCTCTCTGTCTAGTGTCCTCTCCGTCTAGTGTCCGCTCCGTCTAGTGTCCTCTCCTAGTGACCGCTCCATCTAGTGTCCGCTCCTTCTAGTGTCCTCTCCTTCTAGTGACTGCTCCGTCTAGTGTCTGCTCCTTTTAGTGTCCGCTCCGTCTATTGTCCTCTCCTTCTAGTGTCCTCTCTGCTCCTAGTGTCCGCTTCGTCTAGTGTCCTCTCCTAGTGACCGCTCCGTCTAGTGTCCTCTCCGTCTAGTGTCTTCTCCTTCTAGTGTCCTCTTCGTCTAGAGTCCTCTCCTTCTAGTGACCGCTCCGTCTAGTGTCCGCTCCTTCTAGTGTCCGCTCCGTCTAGTGTCCTCTCCTTCTAGTGTCCTCTCCGTCTAGTGTCCTCTCCCTCTAGTGTCCTCTCCGCTCCTAGTGTCCACTCCGTCTAGTGTCCTCTCCGTCTAGTGTCCTCTCCGTCTAGTGTCCGCTCCTTCTAGTGTCCGCTCCTTCTAGTGTCCGCTCCTTCTAGTGTCCGCTCCGTCTAGTGTCCTCTCTGTCTAGTGTCCTCTCCTTCTAGTGTCCTCTCCGCTCCTAGTGTCCGCTCCGTCTAGTGTCCTCTCCTTCTAGTGACCGCTCCGTCTAGTGTCCTCTCCGTCTAGTGTCCTCTCCGTCTAGTGTCCTCTCCGTCTAGTGTCCTCTCCGTCTAGTGTCCTCTCCGTCTAGTGTCCGCTCCTAGTGTCCGCTCCGTCTAGTGTCCTCTCTGTCTAGTGTCCTCTCCGTCTAGTGTCCGCTCCGTCTAGTGTCCTCTCCTAGTGACCGCTCCATCTAGTGTCCGCTCCTTCTAGTGTCCTCTCCTTCTAGTGACTGCTCCGTCTAGTGTCTGCTCCTTTTAGTGTCCGCTCCGTCTATTGTCCTCTCCTTCTAGTGTCCTCTCTGCTCCTAGTGTCCGCTTCGTCTAGTGTCCTCTCCTAGTGACCGCTCCGTCTAGTGTCCTCTCCGTCTAGTGTCTTCTCCTTCTAGTGTCCTCTTCGTCTAGAGTCCTCTCCTTCTAGTGACCGCTCCGTCTAGTGTCCGCTCCTTCTAGTGTCCGCTCCGTCTAGTGTCCTCTCCTTCTAGTGTCCTCTCCGTCTAGTGTCCTCTCCCTCTAGTGTCCTCTCCGCTCCTAGTGTCCACTCCGTCTAGTGTCCTCTCCGTCTAGTGTCCTCTCCGTCTAGTGTCCTCTCCGTCTAGTGTCCGCTCCTTCTAGTGTCCGCTCCTTCTAGTGTCCGCTCCGTCTAGTGTCCTCTCTGTCTAGTGTCCTCTCCTTCTAGTGTCCTCTCCGCTCCTAGTGTCCGCTCCGTCTAGTGTCCTCTCCTTCTAGTGACCGCTCCGTCTAGTGTCCTCTCCGTCTAGTGTCCTCTCCGTCTAGTGTCCTCTCCGTCTAGTGTCCTCTCCGTCTAGTGTCCTCTCCGTCTAGTGTCCGCTCCTTCTAGTGTCCGCTCCTAGTGTCCGTTCTGTCTAGTGTCCGCTCCGTCTAGTGTCCTCTCTGTCTAGTGTCGTCTCCTTCTAGTGACCGCTCCTTCTAGTGTCCGCTCCTTCTAGTGTCCGCTCCGTCTAGTGTCCGCTCCGTCTAGTGTCCTCTCCGTCTAGTGTCCTCTCCGTCTAGTGTCCTCTCCGTCTAGTGTCCCCTCCTTCTAGTGTCCCCTCCTTCTAGTGACCGCTCCGTCTAGTGTCCGCTCCTAGTGTCCTCTCCTTCTAGTGTCTGCTCCGTCTAGTGTCCTCTCCTTCTAGTGTCCTCTCCGTCTAGTGTCCTCTCGGTCTAGTGTCCTCTCCTTCTAATGTTCTCTCCGTCTAGTGTCCTCTCCTTCTAATGTCCTCTCCGTCTAGTGTCCTCTCTGTCTAGTGTCCTCTCCTTCTAGTGACCGCTCCGTCTAGTGTCCTCTCCTTCTAGTGTCCTCTCCTTCTAGTGTCCTCTCCGTCTAGTGTCCTCTCCGTCTAGTGTCCTCTCCTTCTAGTGTCCTCTCCTAGTGACCGCTCCGTCTAGTGTCCTCTCCTTCTAGTGTCCTCTCTGTCTAGTGTCGTCGCCTTCTAGTGACCGCTCCGTCTAGTGTCCGCTCCTTCTAGTGTCCGCTCCGTCTAGTGTCCGCTCCTTCTAGTGTCCGCTCCGTCTAGTGTCCTCTCCTTCTAGTGTCCGCTCCGTCTAGTGTCTGCTCCATCTAGTGTCCTCTCCGTCTAATGTCGTCTCCGTCCCGTCTAGTGTCCTCTTCGTCTAGTGTCCGCTCCGTCTAGTGTCCTCTCCTTCTAGTGCCCTCTTCTAGTGTCCTCTTTGACTCTAAAGTACATTTTCCTCATTTCTTAAAGTACTGCTTAAAGTGGAACTCTGTTTTAGGAACTGTTTTATGCCAACTTCAGCTTTCGTAGACTGTGGGTCGTCGGTGAACCTGATTGACGCTAAATTGGTGGCCAATTGCAAGTTAGAGACAGTTAGGTTGGAAACACCCATGAATGTTGTGGCTATTGATTCTATACCCCTCACTAAAGACAGTATCCATTTTGTGTCTGAAGAATTTATTCTCAGGTGGTATGGGGTGGTAATAATAATGTGATTGGCTTCTGCCTGTAAACGTCATCTCTTCAAGTGTCCATTCTGTGTAATGTCCACTCCTTCTAGTGTCCGCTCCATCTAGTGTCCGCTCTGTCTAGTGTCCTCTCCGTCTAGTGTCCTCTCCGTCTAGTGTCCTCTCCGTCTAGTGTCCTCTCTGTCTAGTGTCCTCTCTGTCTAGTGACCGCTCCGTCTAGTGTCCTCTCCGTCTAGTGTCCTCTCCGTCTAGTGTCCTCTCCGTCTAGTGTCCTCTCCTTCTAGTGTCCGCTCTGTCTAGTGTCCGCTCCGTCTAGTGTCCGCTCCATCTTGTGTCCTCTCCGTCTAGTGTCGTCTCCGTCCCGTCTAGTGTCCTCTTCGTCTAGTGTCCACCCCATCTAGTGTCCTCTCCTTTTAGTGCCCTTTCCTAGTGTCCTCTTCGACTCTAAAGTACATTTTTCCTCATTTCTTAATGTACTGCTTAAAGTGGAACTCTATTTTAGGAATCGTTTTACGTCAACTTCAGCTTTCGTGGACTGTGGGTCGTCGGTGAACCTGATTGACGCTAAATTGGTGGCCAATTGCAAGTTGGGGACAGTTAGGTTGGAAACACCCATGAATGTTGTGGCTATTGATTCTATACCCCTCACTAAGGACGGTATCCATTTTGTCTCTGAAGAATTTATTCTCAATATGGGGGCTGTACATCTGGAGCGCATTTCATGTTTTATTCTGGACATCCTTCTTGCTTGGGTGGTGTTGGGGTTTGACTAAGATTGCATTGACTAAGATCTGATACGATCGAAATGCGTCGCATATTTTTTTGTACCTAAGCATTTGCATAATAGCAAGGAATTATGGAATTGAAGGAATTTTAAAGAAAGAATAAAGAAACATTGTTTTATGGAGCCGGAACGCTTTCCTTTTGTTGGTGTTGGGGTTTCCCTGGTTGCAACTACACAACCCGGATATTGATTGGGAGTCCCGGGATATTGTGAAATGAGGACCAAATTGTTCTTGTAATTGTTTTATTTCTGTATCTTCGAGAGTTAAATAAGATAACTGTGAGAAATACGTACCCTCTCCCACTTATTCCTGATTTATACAACCAATTGTCTGGGGCCAAATGGTTTTCCAAGTTGGATCTCCGGGTGGGGGGGGGGGCATATAACCTTATCCGGATACTGGAGGGGGATGAGTGGAAAACTGCGTTTCTCACATCGGAGGGGCTTTTTGAGGATTTAGGCATGCCTTTTGGTCTGACTAATGCGCCGGCAGTTTTCCAGAACTTCATTAACCATGTTTGCGCTGACTTTATTGGGCATTTTTTTGTGGTTTATCTGGATGATATTTTAATCTATTCTCCGGATAAACAGACTCACATGGGTCACCTTCGTGCTGTTCTCCAGAGGCTCCGGGAGAAATCCCTATTTGCTAAATTAGAAAAAGGTTAATTTTTTGCTCAGGAACTATCCTTTCTAGGGTTAATTCTGTCTGCCTAGGGGTTCCATATGGACCCTAGGAAGGTTCAGGCCATTGTTGATTGGGTTGAACCCAGAGATTTGAAAGGCTTTCAACTAGTGATGAGTGAGTATACTCGTTGCTCGGGTTTTCCCGAGCGCACTCGGGTGATCTCCGAGTATCTGTTAGTGTTCGGAGACTAAGTTTTCATCGCCGCAGCTGAATGATTTACAGCTATTAGCCAGCTTCATTACATGTGGGGATTCCCTAGGAACCAGGCAACCCCCACATGTACTCAGCCTGGCTAATAGCTGTAAATCATTCAGCTGCCATGATGAAAACTAAATCTCCGAACACTAACAAACACTCGGAGATCACCCGAGCGTGCTCGGGAAAACCCGAACAACGAGTATACTCGCTCATCACTACTTGCTTTTCTTCCTGGAGATTGCCAGTTATTATCGGAAGTTCATAAGGGGGTTCTCCCAGGTGGTCAAGCCTCTCACGGATTAAACTAAGAAAAGAGCTGATATCAAGAATTGGTCAGCCTCAGCCGTTGTTAAAAAATGTTTAATGCCCGCCCCTGTGTTGATTCAGCTGGATCCGTCTGAACAGTTTATTGTTGAAGTGGATGCCTCGGAGGTGGGGGTGGGGACCACTTTAACCAATTTAAGACTAAGAAGAAGTTCTCGCCTGCAGAAAGAAATTATGGTGTGGGGAACTGGGAGCTTTTGGACATTAAATTCGCGTTTGAAGAATGGAGGCATTTTTTGGAGGGGGTGATTCACCGAATCACTGTAATTACGGACCACAAAAATTTGGCCTACATTGAGTCTGTTAAGAGGTTGACCCTTAGGCAGGCTAGATGGTCACTTTTTTTCACGATTCCAATTCTCTATCACCTTTTGTCCGGGTTCTAAAAATATTAATGCGGATGCTTTATCTCGTAGTCTAGACCCAATATCTCCTCCCGAACCTCCTTCCTCCATTCTTCAACATTGGGTAGTTGTGGCTGGGATTTCTGCTGGGTTGGAGCAGGAGATTCATGAAGCTCAGTCTCTGGCGCCTCCATCCAGGCCCGTTAATAAGCTTTTTGTGCCTGTTCAGTTTCGTTTCAGAGTGCTTCAGGAGTTCCACAACTCGACTCTTAGTGGACACCCTGGGATCTCGGCCACCCGTAAAGCCATTTCTAGATTGTTTTGGTGGTCGTCGTTGTCCTCGGATGTTGTGAGGTTTGTATCTGTCTGTGAGGTATGTGCTCATGCCAAAATCTCCCATAACTGGCCGGCCGGGGAATTGGTGCCTTTGCCTATTCCAGATAGACCATGGACTCATCTGTCCATGGATTTCATCACGATCATCCTCCTTCTAACGGTAATACTGTCATCTGGGTGGTTGTGGACAGATTTAGTAAGCAGGCGCATTTTGTGCCTTTGACAGCCTTGCCCAATGCTGAAACTATCCAGATTGTGGAACATGTGGCACGGTTCCATGGTCTGCCTTTGACTGTGGTCTCGGAGATCAGGGGGATACAGTTTGTCTCCAAGTTTTGGAGAGCGTTTTGTAGAAGGTTGGGTATTTGTTTGACCTTTTCGTCCGCTTATTGTTATGCAGTTAGAGCTTGGGGAAACTACAAAAGGTGAACCCACTGGACCGCAACAGCAAACCTCCTCAGGGCGAGGGGACCAGGTGGACCACCCCCTAAACAGGGAGCGTTAGGTGCAGGCCCAGGGGAGACTACTGCAACGGCAACTGGTACTCAAGGAAAGAGAACAGGAATAACAGCGGGAGACAGGAGAGACAAGTTGGGAAGAACGGCAAGGCTGAGACGCAGGAAAACACGTACGGAGTTTGAGACGCAGGCTGTTATAGAAAAGAGATGGAAGTCCAAGGGAAGGTGGGAAAACAAACTGGCAGACAAAGCGAAGACACAGGAAAACAGACGAGGTGAAGACACCAGCAGGGAGGCAACGCAGATACACGGGTACACAGACGAGACGGAGACGCAGGCAGACCGGAGCTGGAGGGAAACAAAGAGAAGGACAATGGTCAGTCAGGAGCAGGCTAGCTAAGGAGAACGGGAAAAGAGGGCTAGCTGCAGACAGAATGCAGAGGAACACGGGGGCCAGAGTTACTTGCAAGAAACAAATGATAATCAGGCACCGCCAGAAGGAAGAGGCGGCCTGATATGCAGGTCAGGGTCCTCCAGAGGCATAGAGAGGAGCGTAAGGAGCGGCAGAATCAGAGCGCTATGTGCGCGTGCACAGTGGAACCTAGTGCGCGCGCGCACCCGAGGGAGAACAGAAGACGGATGAACGAGCAGAGGAGTGGAAGCAGGAGAAAGACCAGAAGTGCACCGGGATGCCGAAGGACGGTAAGTATGAGGAGGCACCCGGGACAGCGGCGGAGGCGGCGAGACAAGCGGCGGTGGCAGCGGCGGCATAACACTTATCATCCGGAGACTAATGGTTAAACTGAGAGGACCAATCAGTCTCTGGAGCAAATTTTGCGATGTCTGACCACTGCCAAGCAGGATGATTGGTGTTCTTCTTTACCTTTGGCAGAATTTGCTTTTAATAATTGCATTAATCAGTCCACGGGCACCTCCCCGATTTTCTGCAATCATGGTTTCCACCCTCATTTTGGGGAATTTTCTCGATTAGATTCGGGGTGTCCCAGGGCAGATGTGGCTATCCGGCAGTTGGGGGAGGTGTGGAAGGAGGTCCAGAAGAGCATTGGGGAGGCTCAGGGCAAATTTAAATTTTTTGCTGACATAAAAACAGTATGTGGGGCCTGTATTCCGGGTAGGGGATAAGGCTTGGTTGTCTACCAGGAATATTAGACTTAAGGTTCCTTCTCCTAAATTGGGGCATAAGTTCATTGGTCCTTATGAGATTGTGGAAGTGGTCAATCCTGTAGCTTTCAGTTTGCGTCTTCCACCATCTGTGCGGATCCCCAACGTATTTCATAAAGCCCTTTTGAAACCGTTGGGGTCTTCCTTTTAGGGGTATTCATCTTCCCCGCCACCGGTCTTGGTGGATGGCCAAGATGAGTAAGAGATGGAACGGATTGTGGACTCTCGGATGGTCCGCTGCTCTCTGCAATATCTTGTTCATTGGAAGGGTTATGGTACTGGATCTCTCTGCCACATTTGACACTGTGGATCACCAGCTCCTTCTCACTATGCTCCGCTCTATAGGCCTCAAGGACACAGCCCTCTCCTGGTTCTCCTCCTACCTCTCTGACCGCTCCTTCACTGTATCTTTTGCCGGCTCCTCTTCCTCTCCTCGTCCTCTTACTATCGGGGTTCCGCAGGGCTCAGTCCTAGGCCCCCTCCTCTTCTCTCTATACACGGCCCCTATTAGACAAACAATCAGCAGATTTGGGTTCCAGTATCATCTCTATGCTGATGACACCCAATTATACACTTCTTCCCCTGACATCACCCCTACCCTAATTCAAAATACCAAGGATTGTCTGTCTGCTGTCTGTAACATCATGTCCTCCCTCTATCTGAAACTAAATCTCTCCAAAACGGAACTTCTTGTGTTTCTCCCTTCTACTAACCTCACTCTACCCAACATCAAAATTACCCTGGAGGGTTCAACCATAACTCCCAAGCAGCATGCCCGCTGTCTTGGGGTCATATTCGACACCGAACTTTCCTTTACTCCCTATATCCGATCACTCACTCGCTCTTGTCACCTGCATCTTAAAAACGTCTCCAGAATCCGACCTTTTCTCACCTTTGAAACTGCTAAGACTCTTACTGTCGCTCTTATTAATTCTCGTCTGGACTACTGCAACTCTCTTCTGATCTGTCTCCCTCTTACCAAACTTTCTCCTCTCCAATCCATCTTGAATGCGGCAGCCAGGGTCATATTTCTGTCCAGCCGCTTCACCGATGCCCCCATCTTGTGCCAGTCATTACACTGGCTACCCATTCGCTACAGGGTCCAGTATAAACTCTTCTCTCTCACACAAAAAGCTCTCCACAGTTCTGCACCGCCTTATATCTCCTCTCTCATCTCTGTCTATCGCCCTACACGTGCCCTCCGTTCTACAAATGACCTAAGACTAACTTCCCCCGTAATCCGAACCTCGCACCTCCGTCCCCAAGACTTCTCTCGTGCTGTGCCAGCTCTCTGGAATGCACTTCCCCAGACGATCAGACTGATACCTAGCCCCGACCTATTCAAGCGTGCTTTTTAAAACCCATCTCTTCAAACAAGCCTACCACATCAACTACTCAGTAAACTAACTTTGCCCTGTTTTCTCCTTCCAAATATTATTCTGAATCTGCACCCTACAATTCATCTGTCTCCACACCCTCCATGCACGAGATAACTGCACTTGATACTTGACTATTGCACTTAAACACACAGGCTGATGACCGGATCAAGCAGCTTTATATGAAAATCCCTATTTATTATAATTGCCAGACCTGAAATAACAAGCACTTTTCACCTATTGTGTCCCCCCACTTCCTTGTAGATTGTAAGCTCGCGAGCACGGACCTGACTCCTAATGTCACTGTTTAAATTGTCTTAACTTGTATTGAATTTATTGTCTGTACATGTCCCCGCTTAATTGTAAAGTGCTGCGGAATATGTTGGGGCTATATAAATAAAAATTATTATAATTATTACTGAGTACCGGTCGTGGGTTCCGGCGCGATCGGTCCATGCAGAGCGGTTGGTCCGGGCCTTTCATGCCAGATATCCAGGGAAACCTGGGGGTCCTGTGGAACCCCGTTTAGAGGAGGATACTGTCATGATCCAGGACAGGTTTTACTTCAGGTTCTCTCTTTCCTGACCTGGTCATTTGCGGGTTAACCTTTCCTGCCTCTCTCTGGTGTATGGGTGGCTATTTTCCTGCTTTGTTGCTGGCAGGTGATGTCAGTCATAGTTCATGTCTTCGGCTAGAGCAGCTTACCTAGCATACCCTGAGTGTGTCCTTTGTTACCCTCTGCCCGTGTTCGTATTTGCCCTGTACCTGACCTCTGACTTGGTGCATCCTGTGTGTCTGTTTCCCTCTGTGTATGACCTGACTTGATTTCTACCCTGCCCTTCCATCTTACGTTCCTGTTTTGGATTGTCCTTCTGGCTCTGATCTTTGGCGTGTTTCTGGCTGTGTTTTTGTCTCGTCCTCTTGGTATCGCGCTCCCGACTGGCTTCTGACCCCTGGCTTAGTTCAGATCTTGCTTCTGTCTTCTCCTCTGATACTGCTGTTGCTGATTTGGTTTGTCCGACCTCCCTACTGCCCCCTAGCGGAGTTTTGCCCAGCTCTTCAGATCTTCACTTCAGGTGAGCTCCTGTTACCTCAATTCCGCTCACCCTGGTGGTTGTTCCCGTATTGCATGACAACAATATTGATAAATACAAAGATTGTCCAAGTGGACAAAGTGGACAATACAGACTGACAAGGCAAGAACTAGTAAGGAGGTTAGGAACGGACAGATACTAGCATGATTAGCAGACAGGGACCATTGGATGGGGACACTTTCTTTAGGAAGAAGGGATCGCGCGTGTCCTAAGCACAGTGCCCAATGATCTGTGCATCGTGCGTGCATCCCAGGCAGCAGCCGATGAGGAGGAAGTGCCGGACAGGGGCCGCGAAGGTGAGCCTGCGTCGCTGCTGAGGGAGAGGAGCAGCGTGCAGGGACTCCGGTGCTACAAAGTTCATCACTGACCTTCCAATATCGGCCGGGTGTACCGTCAACTGGTTGGTTGTGGATCGCTTTTCCAAGATGGTCCATTTCACTGCACTACATATTTTCCGTCTTCATGGATTACCGCTTCACATTGTCTCGGATAGAGGCTTCCAGTTTATTTCTCGCTTCTGGAAAGCTACCTGCAAACTACTGAATGTCACTTTGGCTTTCTCTTCGTCCTACCATCCTCAATTCAATGGCCAATTAGAGCGGGTCAGTCAGATCCTGACCAACTTCCTGCGGCACTTCGTCAATGCCCATCACAGTGATTGGGACGAACGTCTGCCTTGGGACAAATTCTCGTACAACCATGTGAATGAATCCTCTGCAAAATCTCCGTTTTTAGTGGTCCACAGTCAGCATCCCAATATTCCATTTCCTGTTTCTACTACCTTTGACATTCCTGCTGAATCTCTTGTCAAGGGATTTTGTAAGATCTGGATGGACACCAAGACCACCTTATTAAAATCCTTTGAACGGATGAAAAGACACATAGGCAAGAGATGTCTGGACAAGGTTTAGCTGTCGTCCAAGTATGTCCACATCAAGATACCCTCGTATAAATTAGGTCGCCGCTTCATCAGTCCATTCGAAGTTCTAAAACAGATTAATCCAGTAACCTACAAGCTTAAACTCCCAGCCTCTTTGCGGATTTCCAATTTATTTCATGTGTCTCTCCTCAAGCCTGTCATCCTTAGTCCTTTCTTCAAAGACTCCTGCTCCAGTCAGCACTGAGGATGTTTTCGAGCAAGAGAACATTCTGGCCACCAAGAGGTTAAGAGGAAAAAACTTTTTTCTTGTGGATTAGAAGGGGTCCGGTCCTGAGGAGAGGTCCTGAGAGCCCCGGGAGAATAAATATGTGACACAATGCCCTTCTACCTGAATAGTTTAAACTTTTCAAATTCGGAGGAAAGTGGGATCTATATGGCTTTAGTATGCCACATCACTTTTTAGGAACTTAAAACTTAAGACATGCTTTTATTGCCCAATCAAAGTCAGTGTTACACACCTGTCCCAGGTATCCTGGGCTCCACTTCCTTCCCATGAGTCCACTGCCCTGTGTTGTGCTCCATGTTGAATTTTGCAAGTAGCCTGTCAAGGTATAAGGAGGTGGAGGTGTTGCCCATGCTCCCCCTTGAATACACATGTATTGTTGCTGTGTGTTTTAATGTGTATTGTGACATGCATTATTAGAGATTGTATTTTACAAGACAGTAGGGAGAGCTAGGGTTAATGTTTGGGACTAGGCCCATCGTGGGATGAGCTAAGGTGAAGGGACAGAGACAGTTTCCTGTCAGAACGTCACATAGGGCCCAGCGTGTGCCAGAAGCAGACCTAAGGTCTGACTAGTAAGCAGAACCGCGTGACATGGGTGTCTCTGACATGAGTAGAGACCGAGTGAGTGAACAGCATGATCCTGAGTAGAGAGAGAAAGAGAGAAGTGACCAAAGCACAGGGTGATCAACCGGAGATATGACGCCTAGCAGTACAGCCCCATGTTTGTAATGGGCCAGGAAGAGACAGAGAACGCGAGACTAAAGGAGTGTAGGTGGGAATCTCGAGGCGTCAGAAATGGAGATTTGCCATATTGGCAAACTAGTTCCTTTAAGAGGAAAGAGGGCATGGGTTGAAAATAGAACTCTCACTTATTGGACTGTACAAATCATATAAAAAATACAAAAAAAATCACAATTTAATTAAAGACATATAAAAAAATATATTAAAAAAAAACTAAGAAGAATTACACCAAAACGTACGTCCAGTTTTCTATTGGGTTTGGCACCACATTGCTACACAAGTAACTACTATTTTGGTTTAGTATGTTGTCTTTCTGCAGCTTGTTATATGATTACTCTGACTATATACTTGTACAAGTGCTCCTCATTAAAAAGTTAATTTATTTTAGTTCTTTAATACAAAAGTGAAACTCATATATTACTGAGTGATCTATTTCAAGTGTTTATTTCTGTTAACAGGGCCGCCATCATGGCATTACTGCCCTTGCATGCTGGTAGCCCGGCCCCCCTCTATTTGCTTCTGCTCATCGGGCCCCAAGGACAACAGTTCAAGGCTTCAAGGCTGCCACATGCCAGATGCATAACAACACTGTGGTGATTTAAAGAAACACCTACAGTGTTGTTAATGCACCTGGAGGATGGAAATGGGCACTGTACCTTTAAGCTGCAGCCGGCCTGGGTGCATCATGATCCTTCCTCATTCCGGAGCAGAACACAGCAGAGCAGTGTGCCATGTGTGTTGTTGATGGACACTGTGTGAGGAGACTGTATCCGGTGAGGGGAGACTGTGTCTGGCAGCATATGGCTGCTGAGAGGAGGTGGCCACATGCGCACTGCGCCCGCCAAGATCTTTCGGACGGCACCCGGCAACAATAGGAAGATTTTTCCTATTGGTTCATTTGGTCACTGTGATAGATCCTATCACAGTGATCAAAATAAAAAATAGTAAATAACCCCCCTCGCCCCCCTTTATCACCCCGTTAGGGAAAAATGATAAAATAATGAAAACGTATTTATTTCCATTTTTACATTAGGGTTAGACTTGGGCTTAAGTTAGGGTTGGGGCTAAAATTAGGGTTAGGGTTAGAGTCGAGATTAGGGTTAGGGTTTGGATTAGGGTTAGGTTTGTGGTTATGGTTAGGGTTGGGATTAGGGTTAGGTGGGTTGGGTTAGGGTTAGGAATGTGTTGGGGTTAGGGTTGGAGGTAGAATTGGGGGGTTTCCACTGTTACATCAGGGGGTCTCCAAACGCGACATGGCGCCACCATTGATTCCAGCCAATTTTGCATTCAAAAAGTTAAATGGTGCTCACTCCCTTCTGAGCTCTGCCGCGCGCCCAAATAGTGGTTTACCCCCACATATGGGGCATCAGCATATTCAGGACAAATTAGACAAGAACTTTTGGGGTCCAATTTCTCCTGTTACCCTTGGGAAAATAAAAAATTGGAGGCTAAAAAATCTTTTTGTGGAAAAAAATGATTTTTTTCACGGCTCTGCGTTATAAACTTTAGTGAAACACTTGGGGGTTCAAAGTTCACACAACACATCGAGATAAGTTCCTTGGGGGGTCTAGTTTCCAAAATGGGGTCTCTTGTGGGGGGTTTCTACTGTTTAGGCACATCAGGGGCTCTGCAAACACAACATGACGCCTGCAGACCAATTATCAAAGTCTGCATTCCAAAATGGCGCTCTTTCCCTTCTGAGCTCTGCCATGCGCCCAAACAGTGGTCTGCCCCACTTATGGGGTATCAGAGTACTCAGTACAAATTGTACAACAACTTTGGTGGTCCAATTTCTCCTGTGAAAGTAAAAATTTGGGGGTGAAAAGATCATTTTTGTGGAAAAAATACGATTTTTATTTTCACGGCTTTACATTATAAACTTCTGTGAAGCACTTGGGGTTTCACAGTGCTCACCACACATTTAAATAAGTTCCTTAAGGGGTCTAGTTTCCAAAATGGTGTCACTTGTGGAGTGTTTCTATTGTTTAGGCACATCAAGGACTCTCCAAATGCGACATGGCGTCCGATCTCAATTCCATCCAATTCTGCATTGAAAAAGTCGAATGGCACTCCTTCACTTCCAAGCTCTGCCGTGCGAACAAACAGTGGTTTACCCTCACATATGGGGTATCGGAGTATTCAGGAGAAATTGCACAACAACTTTTGTGGTTCATTTTCTCTTTTTACACTTGTGAAAATAAAAAAAATTGGTTCTGAATTAAAATGTTTGTAAAAAAAATAATTAAATGTTAATTTTTTCCTTTCACATTGCTTCAGTTCTTGTGAAGGGTTAATAAACTTCTTGAATGTGGATTTGAGCACCTTGAGGGATGCAGTTTCTAGAATGGTGTCACTTTTGGGTATTTTCTGTCATGTACACCCCTCAAAGTGACTTTAAATGTGAGAAGGTCCCTTAAAAAATGGTTTTGTAAATTTTGTTGTAAAAATGAGAAATTGCTGGTCAAATTTTAACCCTTATAACTTGCTAACAAAAAAAATGTTGTTTCCAAAATTGTGCTGATGTAAGGCAGACATGTGGGAAATGTTATTTATTAACTATTTTGTGTGACATATCGCTCTGATTTAAGGGCATAAAAATTCAAAGTTTGAAAATTGCAAAATTTTAAAACTTTTCGCCATATTTCCGTTTTTTTTTTCACAAATAAACACAAGTAATATCGAAGACATGTTACCACTAACATGAAGTATAATATGTCACAAAAAACAGTCTCAGAATCAGCAGGATCCGTTAAAGTGTTCCAGTGTTATAACCTCATAAAGTGACAGTGGTCAGAATTGCTGTGGTCATTAAAGGGAACCTGTCACCCTGTTTTTTCCGTATGAGATAAAAATACTGTTAAATAGGGCCTGAGCTGTGCATTACAATAGTGTATTTTGTGGACCCCGATTCCCCACCTATGCTGCCGAAATACGTTACCAAAGTCGCCGTTTTCGCCTGTCAATCAGGCTGGTCTGGTCGGATGGGCGTGGTGACATCGCTGTTTCTTCCCCCAGATCTTGCTTATTTTTCCGTTGGTGGCGTAGTGGTTTGCGCATGCCCAAGGTCCCGAATCCACTGCACAGGGGAGGGAAAAGAGAGCGATGTGCGCTATTCCCCTGGTGATCGGTGGGGGCGGCCATCTTCCTGTGGCCGCGCGTGCGCAGATGGAGCACTCTGCTGCCCGGGGCTTCAGGAAAATGGCCGCGGGATGCCGCGCGTGCGCAGATGGAGATCGCGGCGGCCATTTTCCTGAAGCAGAGTTCGCATCTCGGCTTCAGGAAAATGGCCGCCGCGATCTCCATCTGCGCACGCGCGGCATCCCGCGGCCATTTTCCTGAAGCCCCGGGCAGCAGAGGGCTCCATCTGCGCACGCGCGGCCACAGGAAGATGGCCGTCCCCACGATCACCAGGGGAATAGCGCAGATCGCGCTCCTTTCCCTCCCCTGTGCAGTGGATTCGGGACCTTGGGCATGCGCAAACCACTACGCCACCAACGTACAGATAAGCAAGATCTGGGGGAAGAAACAGCGATGTCACCACGCCCATCCGACCAGACCAGCCTGATTGACAGGCGAAAACGGCTACTTTGGTAACGTATTTCGGCAGCATAGGTGGGGAATCGGGGTCCACAAAATACACTATTGTAATGCACAGCTCAGGCCCTATTTAAAAGTATTTTTATCTCATACGGAAAAAACGGGGTGACAGGTTCCCTTTAAGCTGCAAATTGGCTCCGTCACTAAGGGGTTAAGCCATAATCATCAACATTAACAGAACTAAACGCTTGAAATAGATCACTCTGTTTGTAATGACTACATAATATGAGTTTCACTTTTTGTTTAGAAGAACTGAAATAAATTAACTTTTCGATGATATTGTAATTTGTATACACAAGTGATGCCATGATAGGCACTGATCTATCTTGTTATATTTAATATACACATCAGTGATAAGTCATAGATGGTATATACAAGTGGGATCACTGGATAGTCCAGGTGATCTCATTTTCTTGTTGCCTGTAGTGATTTGCACACGTGGGAATGTGGCGTCATCTTGTGGTGTCCCACTTTTTTATATGTTTTTAATTAAATTGTAATTTTTTGTATTACAAATAAAATGTGATATTTGATTTACAAATACGATTCTTTTGTTCATTTTTTCTGTATGACTTATGTTGTTATATGTATTGAATTACACACGTGGTCAAAATTGTTGGTACCCCTCGTTTAAACGACAGAAAAACCCATAATGGTTACAGAAATAACTTGAATCTGGCAAAAGTAATAAATAATAAATAAAAAATCAATGAAAATTAACAAATTAAAGTCAGACATTGCTTTTCAACGTTTCCACAGAATTAAAAAAAAATTAAACTAATTAAATAGAACTGGACAGAAATGATGGTACTCCAGAAAATAATGTGACAAAAGGGACATGTTAAATCAAGGTGTGTCCACTAACTAGCATCACAGGTGTCGGTGGGCCTGTATATAGGGCTACAGATACTCACTGTGCTGTTTGGTGACATGGTATGTATCACACTCAACATGGACCAGAGGAAGAGAAGGAAAGAGTTGTCTCAGGAGATTAGAAAGAAAATTTTAGACAAACATGTTAAAGGTAGAAATTATAAGACCATCTCCAAGCAGCTTGATGTTCCTGATTTTCTTAGATTTTTTAATTTATTATTAGTTTTGTCAGATTCAAGTTATTTCTGTGACCATTGTGGGTTTTTCTGTCATTAAACAAGGGGTGCCAACAATTTTGACCACGTGTGTAATTGGTTCATGCAGAGTAATCAATCTGACACATCTATTTCTGGGTTTTGGTATTTTGTGATGTGATTGGGACATATTTGCTGCTTACTGGACTGTAGTAGTGTCGTGCCGGGGCGTAAGAGACAAGTACCTCGCCCACAGCTACTGCCCTGTGCCATATTATACTTGGCGTAGTCGGCTGAATCGATTCTTGCAACCAGAAGAACGAAGAGATGTGGGGAAGACTTGAGTTGCATGGAGGATGGCAAACGTTACGTGGTCTAAGGTGACGCCGAGTATTAACTTTAAAATGGCGGTCAGTGGCGCAGTGGTACAAAAAGGTCCAGACTATCGTGGGCCTAGAAGGTATGAAACGGTGCAAAGAGCTGTCCAGCCCCCTGGAGAGTTCACCTATCAAAGGGAGTTTTTCATGTGTGGAAGTGCCAGCCCACAGTACGAGGTGTCCACCCCAGTTGAGCGAAGTGGAAGAAGAAGACCCACTTAACAAAGTGCGACGAAGGAAAACGGGAGGAGGCATTGATCAAATGGGATGGTGGGCCGAAAGACGTAGCAGTGACATAGGATGCCAAGTGGCGAGAGGGATAATGCCATTAGTCTGCGGAGAACTGAGGAAAGAACAGTGGAACATGATGGCGGAGTGGGAACTTATGATGGGGAGAGTGAAGGCCCGCATAACAGACGGTGTGCTGATGCCACTGTGGATGGTGTCACTCCATGTCCTGGACTGTCGTGGAGCATTAAAGGCCGAAGACCAAACACCAGGACCAAGCAGGGCCCCTCACTCCAACCTGGTTTGTGGCCTGAGGAAAGGCCTTGAAGGACCTGTGTCTGAGAGAGATCGGAAGCTGGAAAAGTTCACATTGTGCTATTTGCACCCCTTAGGCCTGGAGCAGTTCCAGGCTCCAGAGAAGGGAAGACCCAGCGGACTTGTGGTCCAAAAGTCATGATCAGATAGCCACGGATGGTTGAACCTGTTGTTTTTCCCCTTACTGGATTGAGAGGCTTTGCAGAGGATGGCGAGTCCTACACCCTCAGTTAAGGACTGAGCGCAATGCAATACTAATTTTGCCCTTAAGGGACTGTGTACTTGTATCGTGGACAGGAATGGAGCTAAAGGACTGAGTCATCCTAACGACTGATGGAGGTGCGGTGGAATGTGCCCTTGATATAAGGACCTACCTTTAAATGGGTAGACTGTACAGTTTGTTCCACGGGTGTTACCGATGGACTAGTGCCGAGTTAACAAGGACTTAGTTGCAGTTACAGGGTCTTAACAAGTAGGACCGGGTTGGTGATGCTCTATGAGACAAAGAGGACACAGCACTGTTGTATACATACTGTGGAAGGTCGGCTCACTTAGCTTCTCCTCGAAGTAGACACAGGACCACGTTTGGTTAAAGTCTCTGAGTGCTTTATTACATCATAAACCAAAAACCCAAACTGTTAACAGAAAAACAGCCTTTCTGGCTCAAAAGAAAATAAACAGTTCATACAAAGTCCTGCCCAGTACTTCTGGGACAACACCTATGGCAGCTCTCACAGGAGCTTCAGTATGGAGGCTTCCTTTTCTCCACACAACACAGAGAAAAAACTGGCTGGACATTTAACTCCCTCTAGCCACACCCTGGAGGTGGAGATATGGTGGGTAGGCATCCAGCCCATCTCTGACCTACCCACCATGAAAGCCAGGCCCATATAGAGACTGGTTTGCTCTCAGCAGATATCATGCTGGAGAAAACACTAATGGCTTTCACATCACGCAGGAAAGCAACCTTTATGACACATAACTCCCCTCACGTACGGCACCAGTGACCCTGTCACATATTCCTTCTCTCTGCCAAAAGCCAGCACCTTCGGACACCAAGCAGGGAATTCGGGAGAGGGCATCTGTGTTCCCATGTAACTTCCCAGGTCTATTTTCTACGTGGAACCTGAAATTCTGGAGGCCTAAGAACCAACTAGTCACCCTGGCGTTCTTACCCTTTTTCTCCCTTAACCATCTCAGAGTGGCATGATCGGCCACAAGTTTGAACCTCCGGCCTAGTAGATAGAGGATGGGATGCTCTTCCCTATTTATTTCCTGAGACAGTATGGCTCCCAATCCGACTTCTGAGGCATCCGTCTATACCACAAACTCCTTACTGAAATCAGGTGTGACCAAAACTGGATGTTTACATAGAGCCTGCTTCAGCTCCTTGAACGCCATCTCTGTGTCAGCAGTCCATTTAACTATGGTTAATTTGGTACCGTTAAGAAGATCCGTCAATGGTGCGGCGATTATAGCAAAACTTGGGATAGCCCACAATTCCAAGAAATGCCCTCACTTGCATCTTGGAAAGCGGTGTCGGCCACTTCTGAATTGCCTCGATCTTATTTATCTGCGGTTTAATTTCACCCCTTCCGACGACATAGCCTAGGTACTTGGCATCTTCTTTCCCTATGGCACACTTTTTCTGATTTATGGTGAGCCCCGCACTTCTTAAAACATCCAGAACCTACTGTATCTATGGCAGATGACTATCTCAGTCTGGGCTAAAGACCACAATGTCATCAAGGTACGCTATGGCATACTTCTTATGCGGAACCAGGATCCTATCCATCGCCCCCTGGAAGGTGGTTGGGGTCCCCTGCAGACCGAAGGGCATTCTGGTGTATTGAAAACACCCATCAGGCATCAAGAAGGCTGTCTTTTCCTTGGCACTCTGGGACATGCGGATCTGCCAATAGCCTTTTGACAGGTCCAGGGTTGTAATGTACCTCGCGGGTCCAAGTCTCTCAATGAGTTTGTCCAGACGAGGCATCAGGTAAACATCAAAACTAGTGACCTCATTCAGCTTGCGGTTAGTAATTACAAAACCGCCACTCACCGTCGGGCTTTGGCACGAGGACATTGGGACTCGACCATCCACTTTTCGACTGTTCGATCACCCCGAGGTCTAGCATCCTCTTCACTTCATTGGATATCACCTCTCTCCATGCTTCAGGAATTCTATAGGGCTT
Organism: Ranitomeya variabilis; assembly: GCF_051348905.1. Lineage (NCBI taxonomy): Eukaryota > Metazoa > Chordata > Amphibia > Anura > Dendrobatidae > Ranitomeya > Ranitomeya variabilis. The sequence goes on from NC_135233.1 coordinate 722,647,095, forward strand.
GAGGTTCACCATTATGGTTCTGTCAACACATCATACTCGACCTGCCTATGGCCCAGCAACTCTGAGAACAGGTCCCGGTTCCACTGCAACAGCTCCTGACACTGTTGTCTCTGGGCCGGCGTCAGAGTCTCTGCAATGGTGACATCATCCACTGTGACTTTGGGACTGACTCCCAGGCAAGAGATGTTCATCGATTCTTGGTCTCTCCAGGGTTTGAGCAAATTCACATGATAGACCTGGTGCAGCTTCCTTCACCATAGGCATTACTTTCGCCATTCTCTCCAGCAGCTGGGCGACATGCTCTATGATGCTAAGGTGTGGCGTTACCTCAGCTTCCCATGTTTCTTTGGCGATGTCCAGGAGCTCTCGCGGATGTCGACCATACAGGAGCTCGAACGGCGAGAAGCCAGTAGAGGACTGGGAAACTTCCCTGGTAGAGAAGAGCAAAAACAGAAGCATGTAGACCCAGTCCCGACCGTCCTTCTCAATTACCATTTTGAGCATGGCTTTCAATGTTTTATTGAAGCGTTCTACTAGGCCGTCTAGGCAATCTGCAGGACCTTACACAGTTCTTTCATTACCTTGCTCATGAAGGGGATTCCCTGGTCTGTAAAAATCTCCTTAGGCAGGCCTGTCCTAGCAAGAATATGGACAAGTTCCCAGGCGATACTTTTAGCTGAAGAGTTCCTTAGAGGTACTGCTCCAGGGTACCGGGTCCATAGTCCATGACCACTAGAATATATTGTGCCCTAGACTTAACTAAAAGACCAACTAGGCCCATGGCAACTCGCTCGAACGGGATCTCTATTACTGGTAATGGGACCAGAGGACTTCGGAAGTGAGAAGAGGGAGGGGTTATCTAGCAGGTGGGGCAGGACCTACAATAATTCAGGATCTCCCGGTAACATTCCGGCCAATAGAACCTCTGCAATATTCTCTCCTACGTTTTCTCCACCCCCACATGTCCCCCTAAAACATGCGAATGGGCCATGTCTAGAAACCTCCACCGGTATGACCCTGGAACCAATAGCTGTTCCACTATTTCACCTCCCCTCAGTGTAGTCACTCGATACAACAATTCTCTATTGGCCGCAAAGTGTGGGTACCTGGTGTCAGCGCCAGGCTCTTGAGTAACCCCATCAATCACAGATACATTTTCAAAGGCCCCTTTTAGGGTAAGTTCACGCATTTGAGCAGTCCCAAAATTTTCCCCATAAACTTCCAGCTCAGGAACCTTGGCCTCACTCATCACCAGTTCCTCCTCATCAGCTAGGACACACAAGGAAAACTCCTCCGACTGCGACGGAGATTCATCATGGTTGCACTGGCGCCTGCCTGAGACCCTGGGCACCCCTACTTTTCCCAAGTCCCAAAATAGGCTGAAGTCCTGACCGATTGTCACGGGGTGTAGTAAGTCTCTGACTACCCTGACCTCATGGAACTCCGTACCATGGCTCGTTTTAATCATCACTCAGGCAACGGTAGTCTTTGACATCCCCGTGGATACAGCAGTCACCCACATGTTTCCGTGTGATCAACTGGTGGGGAAGCGGCGTCTAAGAGTCCTGACACCAGTACTCTGTTTACGGTCACAGTGTTAGAATCTGTTTAGTTTGTGACTATCCGCCATTTTCTTCTGGAGTTCTGGCTGCTGGTCTTTTTCCTCTGGTGCTGGGTTTGTCTTGGGTCAGGTGTTTGTCACTCTTTATTAACCAGCACCTGCCTCCCATTCCTTGCTGGAAAACAGTGTTAATCTGCTTGAGCTCTAGCTTGGTGCTTTGCTTGGTGTTCTGTGTGTGCTATTTGTGCAGTGCTGGTACCTCTGGTTCTGCTAGCCTCAGTTTCTGTTTTCTATTGGTTTCTGCAGCCTTCTTTGTGTTTTCTACTAGGAGGTGATCCATTTTTGTACCCAGTCCTTAGTTCTTTTAGGGAACCCCTTCCCCTTATCTATAGGTCTTCGCTTGAAATTAACCTAGGATCGTTGGTGGGTCTATTCGCAAGGAATGGGTTGCCCACTCCATCGTAGGGTTTCAGCCTAGTCATAGTGCAGGGTCGGTTTTCCCTCTTCTACCTTAGTCCTCTGTTGCAGATCCGTAACAGTTTGTCCAGCCAGAAAGAAGTCTAAAAAAAAAACCCTTCTGGATTTCTGCAACATGAACAGCGTTCAAGATCTTGCTCAGCGTTTGCAAGGAATAATGTTGGAAGTTGCCAGCTTACAAGAGCACGTGAGTAATTACCCTGGAATCGGCTCTGAAGAACCTAAGGTGGGTTTGCTTGAATGTTTTTCTGGTAAACGGCAGGAATTTATTTGTTTAAAAATGCATGTTTACTTTATTTGCGGCTTAGACCCAGGTCTTCAGGGGCTGAATTACAGCGTGGGGATTACTATGTTGTTATTGTGAGGTGAGCCCCAAGTTTGGGCATTTTCATTGCGTCCAGATGACCCTTGTTTGATGTCTGTACTGTAGAAGCGGTTTTTTTTCCTATGGGGGTATTATATGATGATCCTGATCGGGTCACTACAGCCGAGGCAGAACTCAGGCGGCTGAAACAGGGTTCTGGCGACACTGAGAGATATTGTACCCAGTTCAGACGATGGTCTGCAGAGGTCAGCTGGAATGATCCAGCACTCAAGAGTCAGTTTTTAGCAGGTTTGAATGACAGGGTTAAAGATTTGCTCATTGCATATCCTGCGTCTGCTACTGCTATGCCATTAGCTATACTGGTGGATAGAAGATTGAGAGGTAGACAGAATGAGAAGAAGGTTTCAATTTTGCTGAAGAGCCCGTTGACTGTGGGGAGCCGATGCAACTTGGGGCGATGTCCTCTCGTTGCCAGGAAAGGCAGAGAAGATTCTCTGAGGGGCTTTATTGTCTTTATTTTCTTTATTGTGGTAAGGCTGACCATTTTATTAAGCAATGTGAAGGACACATAGACAAGGAAAAGAAAAAAAAGGTCAATCAGAATAACCCGTCCTTTCGCATTGCATTTTTATGGTCGGCAGGAGTTTCTTTTTGGTAGTTTTACCTGTCGTGGTCATTCAATTGATTTTCAAGTGATGGTGGACTGTGGTTCTGCACTTCATTTGATTGATCAACAATTTCTAGACAAGTATAAGATTGATTCTGCAGAGAATACAACAAAGACACATTTCACTTCTCACATTCCAGCCATCACCATCTATTCCCAACCTGCACAAACCCCTCATCCTGCTGATACCCCAATACTGAGCTGCTGCTGCCGTATGTGTCCCTATTACTGCACCTGATACGGCAGCAGCGGCTCAGTATTGGGATATCAGGTGCATTAATAGAGAAACATACGGCAGCAGCGGCTCAGTATTGGGATATCAGGTGCATTAATAGAGAAACATACGGCAGCAGCGGCTCAGTATTGGGGTATGTTTCTCTATTAATGCACCTGATATCCCAATACTGAGCCGCTGCTGCCGTATGTGTCCCTATTACTGCACCTGATATCCCAATACTGAGCCGCTGCTGCTGTATGTGTCCCAATTACTGCACCTGATACCCCAATACTGAGCCGCTGCTGCCGTATGTCACCCTATTACTGCACCCGATACCCCAATACTGAGCCTCTGCTGCCCTATGTGTCCCTATTACTGCACCTTATACCCCAATACTGAGCCACTGCTGCCGTATGTTCCCTATTACTGCACCTGATATCCCAATACTGAGCCGCTGCTGCCGTATGTGTCCCTATTACTGCACCTGATACCCCAATACTGAGCCACTGTTGCCGCATGTGTCCCTATTACTGCACCTTATACCCCGATACTGAGCCGCTGTTGCCCTATGTGACCCTATTACTGCACCCAATAACCCGATACTGAGCCGCTGCTGCCCTATGTGACCCTATTACTGCACCTGATACCCCAATACTGAGCCGCTGCTGCCGTATGTGTCCCCTATTACTGCACCTGATACCCCAATACTGAGCCACTGCTGACGTATGTCACCCTATTACTGCACCCGATACCCCGATACTGAGCCTCTGCTGCCCTATATGTCCCTATTACTGCACCTGATACCCCAATACTGAGCCACTGCTGCCCGATGTGTCCCTATTACTGCACCTGATACCCCAATACTGAGCTGCTGCTGCCGTATGTGTCCCTACTACTGCAACTGATACTGATACCCCAATACTGAGCCGCTGCTGCCATATGTCACCCTATTACTGCACCCGATACCCCGATACTGAGCCTCTGCTGCCCTATGTGTCCCTATTACTGCACCTTATACCCCAATACTGAGCCACTGCTGCCGTATGTTCCCTATTACTGCACCTGATACTGATACCCCAATACTGAGCCGCTGTTGCCCTATGTGACCCTATTACTGCACCCAATAACCCGATACTGAGCCGCTGCTGCCCTATGTGACCCTATTACTGCACCTGATACCCCAATACTGAGCCGCTGCTGCCGTATGTGTCCCCTATTACTGCACCTGATACCCCAATACTCAGCCGCTGCTGCCGTATGTCACCCTATTACTGCACCCGATACCCCGATACTGAGCCTCTGCTGCCCTGTGTCCCTATTACGGCACCTGATACCCCAATACTGAGCCACTGCTGCCATATGTGATCCTATTACTGCACCTGATACCCCAATACTGAGCCACTGCTGACGTATGTCACCCTTTTATTGCACCCGATACCCCGATACTGAGCCTCTGCTGCCCTATGTGTCCCTATTACTGCACCTGATACCCCAATACTGAGCCACTGCTGCCCTATGTGTCCCTATTACTGCACCTGATACCCCAATACTGAGCCACTGCTGCAATATGTGTCCCTATTACTGCCACTGATACCCCAATACTGAGCTGCTGCTGCTGCCGTATGTGTCCCTACTACTGCAACTGATACCCCAATACTGAGCCGCTGCTGCCATATGTCACCCTATTACTGCACCCGATACCCCGATACTGAGCCTCTGCTGCCCTATGTGTCCCTATTACTGCACCTTATACCCCAATACTGAGCCACTGCTGCCATATGTTCCCTATTACTGCACCTGATATCCCAATACTGAGCCGCTGCTGCCATATGTGTCCCTATTACTGCACCTGATATCCCAATACTGAGCCGCTGTTGCTGTATGTGTCCCTATTACTGCACCTGATACCCCAATACTGAGCCGCTGCTGCCGTATGTCACCCTATTACTGCATCCGATACCCCGATACTGAGCCTCTGCTGCCCTATGTGTCCCTATTACTGCACCTGATACCCCAATACTGAGCCACTGCTGCCCCATGTGTCCCTATTACTGCACCTGATACCCCAATACTGAGCCGCTGCTGCCGTATGTGTCCCTATTACTGTGACTGATACCCCAATACTGAGCCACTGCTGCCCCATGTGTCCCTATTACTGCACCTGATACCCCAATACTGAGCCACTGCTGCCCCATGTGTCCCTATTACTGCACCTGATACCCCAATACTGAGCCGCTGCTGCCGTATGTGTCCCTATTACTGTGACTGATACCCCAATACTGAGCTGCTGCTGCCATGTGTGTCCCTATTACTTCAACTGATACCCCAATACTGAGCCGCTGCTGCCATATGTGTCCCTATTACTGCACCTGATACCCCAATACTGAGCCGCTGCTGCCATGTGTCCCTATCACTGCACCTGATACCCCAATGCTGAGCCGCTGCTGCCGTATGTGTCCCTATTACTGCACCTGATACCCCAATACTGAGCCGCTGCTGCCGTATGTGTCCCTATTGCTCCACCTGATACCCCAATACTGAGCCGCTGCTGCCGTATGTGACCCTATTACTCCACCTGATACCCCAATACTGAGCCACTGCTGCCATATGTGTCCCTATTACTGCACCTGATACCCCAATACTGAGTCGCTGCTGCCGTATGTGTCCCTATCACTGCACCTGATACCCCAATGCTGAGCCGCTGCTTCCGTATGTGTCCCTATTACTGCACCTGATACCCCGATAGTGAGCTTTTGCTGCCGCATGCAACCCTATTACTGTACCTGATACCCTGATACTGAGCCTCTGCTGCCGTATGTGACCCTATTACTGCACCTGATACTCCAATACTGAGCCGCTGCTGCCGTATGTGACCCCATTGCTGCACCTGCTGTGTGGTTCTCTGTACCCTCTAAATTCTAACACACACCTCTATAATATAGTAATGCCGGGTGCAAGTGCCCTAGAAAACAGCACTCACATTTTGCCCCCTAGAAAGTAATAATGCCCTTTGTGCCCCTTTGATAGTCACAGTAACCTGAGTTCCCCTATAACAATAAGTGCCCACTTTACATTTAATAATGTCCAGAGTCTCCCCCTGTACAGCTCCCCTATACACAGTATGATACTCTCTTATACACAGTATAATGCCCCCTCACTGTATAGTACCACCCACACAGTATACTGACCTCTTAGTAGCCTCCAGTTTGATGGTTCCAACACTGTATGATGGCCCCTTCACTGTAATCTCCACACTGTATGATGGCCCCCATAGATAACATCCATATAGTATAATGTGCCAGATAGTCCTCAATATAATACAAGGCAGCACCCCATAGGCAGACCCTGTAGTATAAGACAATACCCCTATAGGCAGACCCTGTAGTATAAGGCAGTACCCCATAGGCAGACCCTGTAATATAAGGCAGCACCCCTATAGGCAGATCCTGTAGTATAAGACAGCACCCCATAGGCAGACCCTGTAGTATAAGGCAGTACCCCTATAGGCAGATCCTGTAGTATAAGACAGTACCCCCATAGGCAGACCCTGTAGTATTAAGCAGCACCCCAATAGGCAGACTCTGTAGTATAAGGCAGCACCACCCCATAGGCAGATCCTGTAGTATAAGGCAGCACCCCCCATAGGCAGACCCTATAGTATAAGACAGCAGCTCCATAGGAAGACTCTGTAGTATAAGGCAGCACCCCCCATAGGCAGACCTTGTAGTATAAGACAGCACCCCCATAGGCAGATTCTGTAGTATAAGGCAGCACCCCCAATAGGCAGATCCTGTAGTATAAGGCAGCACCCCCCATAGGCAGATCCTGTAGCATAAGACAGCACCCCCATAGGATAGGCAGATCCTGTAGTATAAGGCAGCACCTCACCCCATAGGCAGATACTGTAGTATAAGGCAGCACCCCCCATAGGCAGACCCTGTAGTATAAGGCAGCACCCCCCATAGGCAGATCCTGTAATATAAGGCAGCACCCCCCATAGGCAGATCCTGTAGTATAAGGCAGCATCCCTGTTATGATCCGGTGACCTTGGAGCTGCATGAGACGTTCTCTGGAGTAGGTGGTACCTGTACTGACCGCAAACCCTAAACTGACACCGCAACTAGAAGTAGCCGTGGGGTGTACCTAACACGTCCTAGACACCTCGACACAGCCGGAGGACTAAATACCCCTATAGATGGAAATGGGAATTCTATCTTACCTCAGAGCAGAACCCAAAGGATAGGCAGCCCCCCACAAATATTGACTGTGAGTATAAGAGGAAAGACACACGCAGGCAGAAAACAGGATTTAGCAAAAGAGGCACTTCTAGCTAAATAGAAAAGGATAGGACAGAATTCTAAGCGGTCAGTATTAAAACCCTAAAAATATCCACAGCAAATATTCTACATCTAACTAAAGACATAGAATGTATATTTGCATCTCCAGAGAATCCAGCATGACTGAAAAATCCAAACAAAGTCTAAGCTGGACAAAAACACAATGAATTGCACTGAATAGTAAAGCACACTGCATGTGTGCTGCAGAGACAAAAAAACAGACACTTATCTTAGCTGAATTGACAGCAGGGCATGAGGAGCCAGACAGAGATGCAATCCCTCCCAGAACAATGGACAACTGGCAAAGACTAATGGATCCTGCACACCTAAATACCTAGTAGAGCTGCAATCAACAGAAACACCTGCCCTGGATTACAACCTAGAGACAACTGCACTACCACCAACAACCACCGGAGGGAGCCCAAGAACAGAATTCACAACAGTACCCCCCCCCCCCTTGAAGAGGGGTCACCGAACCCTCACCAGAGCCCCCAGGCCGATCAGGACGAGCCAGATGAAAGGCACGGACCAAATCAGCAGCATGGACATCAGAGGCAAAAACCCAAGAATTATCCTCCTGGCCATAACCCTTCCATTTGACAAGGTACTGAAGCTTCCACCTCGAAAAACGAGAATCCAAAATCTTCTCAACCACATACTCCAACTCCCCATCAACCAACACAGGGGCAGGAGGATCAACAGAGGGAACAACAGGCACCACATATTTCCGCAATAAAGATCTATGGAAAACATTATGGATGGCAAAAGAGGCTGGAAGGACCAAACGAAAAGACACCGGATTGATAATCTCAGAAATCCTATAAGGACCAATAAACCGAGGCTTAAACTTAGGGGAAGAAACCTTCATAGGAACATGACGGGAAGACAACCTGACCAAATCCCCAACCCGAAGCCGGGAACCAACACACCGACGACGGTTAGCAAAACGCTGAGCCTCCTCCTGAGACAACACCAAATTGTCCACCACATGAGCCCAAATCTGCTGCAACCTGTCAACCACAGAATCCACACCAGGACATTCAGAAGGCTCAACCTGTCCCGAAGAAAAACGAGGATGAAAACCAAAATTACAAAAGAAGGGCGAAACCAAGGTAGCCGAACTAGCCCGATTATTAAGGGCAAACTCGGCCAATGGCAAGAAAGCCACCCAATCATCCTAATCAGCAGACACAAAGCATCTCAAATAAGTTTCCAAAGTCTGATTAGTTCGCTCGGTCTGGCCATTTGTCTGAGGATGAAATGCGGACGAAAAAGACAAATCAATGCCCAGCCTAGCACAAAAGGCCCGCCAAAACCTGGAAACAAACTGGGAACCTCTGTCGGACACAATATTCTCCGGAATACCATGCAAACGAACCACATGCTGAAAAAACAACGGAACCAAATCAGAAGAGGAAGGCAATTTAGGCAAAGGCACCAAATGAACCATCTTAGAGAACCGGTCACAAACCACCCAGATAACCGACACCCTCTGGGAAACCGGAAGATCTGAAATAAAATCCATAGAAATATGCGTCCAGGGCCTCTCAGGGACCGGCAAAGGCAAAAGCAACCCACTAGCACGGGAACAACAAGGCTTGACCCGCGCACAAGTCCCACAGGACTGCACAAAAGAACGCACATCACGCGACAAAGAAGGCCACCAAAAGGACCTACCAACCAAATCTCTGGTACCAAAAATACCAGGATGGCCAGCCAACACAGAACAATGAACCTCAGAAATCACTCTACTAGTCCATCTATCAGGAACAAACAGTTTCCCCACTGGACAGCGGTCAGGTTTGTCAGCCTGAAATTCCTGAAGAACCCATCTTAAATCAGGGGAAATGGCAGAAAGGACCACCCCTTCCTTCAGAGTGCTGACCGGTTCAAGGACCTCAGGAGAATCAGGCAAAAAACTCCTAGAGAGGGCATCAGCCTTAATATTCTTAGAACCCGGAAGATACGAGACCACGAAATCAAAATGGGAGAAAAACAGGGACCATCGAGCCTGTCTAGGATTCAGCCGTTTGGCAGACTCGAGGTAAATCAGATTTTTATGATCGGTCAAGACCACAATACGGTGCTTGGCTCCCTCAAGCCAATGTCGCCATTCCTCAAACGCCCACTTCATAGCCAACAACTCCCGATTGCCGACATCATAATTGCGTTCAGCAGGCAAAAACTTACGGGAAAAGAAGGCACATGGTTTCATCAAGGAACCATCAGAATTCCTCTGAGACAAAACGGCCCCTGCCCCAATCTCAGAAGCGTCAACCTCAACCTGAAACGGAAGAGAAACATCCGGCTGACGCAACACTGGGGCAGAAGTAAATCGGCGTTTAAGCTCGTGAAAGGCAGAGACAGCCGCAGAGGACCAATTCGTCACATCAGCGCCTTTCTTAGTCAAATCGGTCAGGGGTTTAACCACACTGGAGAAGTTAGCAATGAAACGGCGATAAAAATTAGCAAAGCCCAAAAATTTCTGAAGGCTCTTCACGGATGTGGGCTGAATCCAATCATGAATGGCCTGAACCTTAACCGGATCCATCTCTATAGATGAGGGAGAAAAAATGAAGCCCAAAAAAGAAACCTTCTGCACTCCAAAGAGACACTTAGACCCCTTCACAAACAAAGCATTATCACGAAGGATCTGAAATACCATCCTGACCTGTTTCACATGAGACTCCCAATCATCGGAAAAAATTAAAATGTCATCCAAATATACAATCATGAATTTATCAAGATAATTCCGGAAGATATCATGCATGAAGGACTGAAAAACAGATGGAGCATTAGAGAGCCCGAATGGCATCACAATGTATTCAAAATGGCCTTCGGGCATATTAAACGCAGTTTTCCATTCATCACTCTGCTTAATACGAACAAGATTATATGCCCCCCGAAGGTCAATCTTAGTAAACCAACTAGCCCCCTTAATCCTAGCAAACAAATCAGAAAGCAAAGGCAAAGGGTATTGAAACTTGACCGTGATCTTATTCAAGAGGCGATAATCAATACAGGGTCTCAAGGAGCCATCCTTCTTAGCAACAAAAAAAAATCCCGCTCCCAATGGTGAAGAAGATGGCCCAATATGCCCTTTCTCCAAAGACTCCTTAACATAACTCCGCATGGCGGTATGTTCAGGCACAGACAGGTTGAAAAGTCGGCTCTTAGGAAACTTACAGCCTGGAATCAAGTCAATAGCACAATCACAGTCCCTATGCGGTGGAAGGGAACTGGACTTGGGCTCATCGAATACATCCTGAAAATCAGACAAAAACTCTGGAACTTCAGAAGAGGAGGAAGAGGAGATTGACATCAAAGGAACGTCATTATGAACCCCCTGACATCCCCAACTAGTCACAGACATAGACTTCCAATCCAACACCGGATTATGTACCTGCAACCATGGAAAACACAGCACAATAGCATCATGCAAATTATGCAACACCAGAAAACGACAATCTTCCTGATGGGCTGGCGCCATGCACATGGTCACCTGTGTCCAAAACTGGGGTTTATTTTTAGCCAAAGGTGTAGCATCAATGCCCCTTAAAGGAATAGGGTTCTGCAAAGACTGCAAGGGGAAACCACAACGCCTGGCAAATTCAAAGTCCATTAAGTTCAAAGCGGCGCCTGAATCCACAAACGCCATGACAGAGAATGATGACAATGAGCAGATCAAGGTCACAGATAACAGAAATTTAGGTTGTACAGTACTGATGGTAACTGAACTAGCGATTCTCTTTGTACGCTTAGGGCAGACTGAAATGACATGAGAAGCATCGCCACAATAAAAACACAACCTATTCTGACGTCTGAATACTTGTTGTTCCGTTCTAGACAGAATCCTATCACACTGCATAGGCTCAGGCATCTGCTCTGAGGACAACGCCACAGCACGCACAGTTCTGCGCTCCCGCAAGCGCCGATCAATCTGAATGGCCAGAGACATAGAATCACTCAGACCAACAGGCGTGGGAAACCCCACCATAACATCTTTAACAGATTCAGAAAGACCCTTTCTGAAAATTGCCGCCAAAGCATCCTCATTCCTTTTAGTCAGCACAGACCATTTTCTAAATTTCTGACAATACAATTCTGCCGCTTCTTGACCCTGAGAAAGGGCCAACAAGGTCTTCTCCCCTTGATCCACAGAATTTGGTTCATCATATAATAATCCTAGAGCCTGAAAAAAGGCGTCTACATTAAGCAAGGCCGGATTCCCAGATTCCAGGGAAAATGCCCAATCCTGAGGATCACCACGCAGCAGGGAGATGACAATTTTAACCTGCTGAATGGAATCACCAGAGGAACGAGGTTTCAGAACAAAAAACAGTTTACAGTTGTTTTTAAAACTCAAAAATTTGGACCTGTCCCCAAAAAACAAATCAGGAGTAGGAATCCTAGGCTCTAAAACCAGAGTCTGAACAATATAATCAGAAATACCCTGCACCCTAGCAGCAAGCTGGTCTACACAAGAAGCCAATCCCTGAACATCCATGCTAGCACAAGACTCCTCAGTCACCCAGAGGAAAAGAGGGAAGGAAAGACAAAACAGACTACAGAAGAAAAAAAATGGCTCAACACCTTTCTTCCCTTCTTCTGAGATGCATTTAACTCATTGTTGGCCAGTTGTACTGTTACTGTTATGATCCGGTGACCTTGGAGCCGCATGAGACGTTCTCTGGAGTAGGTGGTACCTGTACTGACCGCAAACCCTAAACTGACACCGCAACTAGAAGTAGCCGTGGGGTGTAGCTAACACATCCTAGACACCTCGACACAGCCAGAGGACTAAATACCCCTATAGATGGAAATGGGAATTCTATCTTGCCTCAGAGCAGAACCCCAAAGGATAGGCAGCCCCCCACAAATATTGACTGTGAGTATAAGAGGAAAGGAATTTTAGGAGTATTTTAGAAGGAAAGGAAAGACACACACAGGCAGAAAACAGGATTTAGCAAAAGAGGCACTTCTAGCTAAATAGAAAAGGATAGGACATAATTCTAAGCGGTCAGTATTAAAACCCTAAAAATATCCACAGCAGATAATACAAATATTCTACATCTAACTAAAGACATAGAATGTATATTTGCATCTCCAGAGAATCCAGCATGACTGAAAAATCCAAACAAAGTCTAAGCTGGACAAAAACACAATGAATTGCACTGAATAGTAAAGCACACTGCATGTGTGCTGCAGAGACAAAAAAACAGACACTTATCTTAGCTGAATTGACAGCAGGGCATGAGGAGCCAGACAGAGATGCAATCCCTCCCATAACAATGGACAACTGGCAAGGACTAATGGATCCTGCACACCTAAATACCTAGTAGAGCTGCAATCAACAGAAACACCTGCCCTGGATTACAACCCAGAGACAACTGCACTACCACCAACAACCACCGGAGGGAGCCCAAGAACAGAATTCACAACACATCCCCCATATAAAGATCCTGTAGTATAAGGCAGCATCCCCCATAGGAAGATTGTGTAGTGTAAGGCTGCACCCCCCATAAGCAGATCCTGTATATAAGGCGGCACCCCCCCATAGGCAGATCCTGTATATAATATAAGGCAGCACCCCCCCAAAGGCAGATCCTGTCTATAAGGCAGCACCCCCCATAGGCAGATCCTGTATATAAGGCAGCACCCCCATAGGCAGATCCTGTATATAAGGCAGCACCCCCCCATAGGTAGATCCTGTATGTAAGGCAGCACCCCCCAAAAGGCAGATCCAGTATATAAGACAGCACCCCCATAAAAAAACACAAATACTCACCTCCCTTCCTCCTTGTTCCAGCGGCGCTCCCTGCTCCCACTCATCTCCTGACAGCAGGCGCCAGGCGGTGACGTCATCGCGCCCGCTGTCAGACGATATGGGGGATGATGGGAGGAGCACAGCGCTCCTTCCTTCATCACCATGGTCAGCTGTATCGGCTAAATGCCGATACAGCTGACCTTGCGATGACGGGCGGGGGGCCCACTGCTGGCACCAGGCCCCCCCCAGCTCAGGGGCCCCATAGCTGCGCGCGCCGATGCAGTTACAGTAACGTAGCTCCGGGTGGGCCCCCTCAGAGCGTGGGGCCCAGGGCGCTCGCACCCTTTGCCCCCCCGGTAGCTATGCTACTGGATCCTGGGGTCAGGAGTGTTATGGGAAATGTTGTGATGTACACATTGCTGCTGTTGTGAAAAATGAGCTACCTGAAGCCATTCAGGAATTCTGGAAAGTATTTTCAGAAGTGGAGTCACAAGCTCTACCATCTCATAGAGATTACGATTGCGCTATTGAGTTCGTCTCAGGTGCTACTCTCCCTAAGAGTCGGTTATTTCATCTGACAATTCCCGAGAGGGAGGCCTTAAAGGAATACCTACAGACTAGTCTTGCTGCAGGTCATGTAAAACCCTCTAAATCCCCTGTGGCTGTGGGGTTCTTTTTTGTAAAAAAAAAAAAAATGGGGGTCTTAGGCCGTGTCTGGATTTCAGGGAGATTAATAAGATCACTGTCCGCAATCCTTACCCCTTGCCGCTAATTCCAGATTTGTTTAACCAATTAGTTGGAGCCAAGTGGTTCTCTAAGATCGATCTCCGTGGGGCATATAATTTGCTGCGGGTTAAAGAAGGCGATGAATGGAAGACAGCTGTTGTGAATTAGACTTTTTGGCTCCCTCTTGTGGTCACTAGTGATATGACTCTGGGATTGTCTTTCCTCAGTTTGGCACCCACCTGGGTCGTTAGTCCAGGGGTGTTGCTATATGAACTTCCTGAATTCTCAGTCTGGTGCTTGGCATCGTTGTAATCAGTCCTTTCTGTTTGCTCCTGTCTGCTGGTCTTGGTTCTTGCAAAATTAAGCTAAGTCTTGCTTCCTTGTTTTTTGGTTATTTGCATTGCTCTTATTTTTTGTCCAGCTTGTACTAAATGTGATTCCTGATTTTGCTGGAAGCTCTAGGGGGCTGGTATTCTCCCCCCGGGCCGTTAGACGATTCGGGGGTTCTTGAATATCCAGCGTGGAAATTTTGATAGGGTTTTTGCTGACCGTATAAGTCATCTTACTATATTCTGCTATTAGTCAGTGGGCCTCTCTTTGCTAAATACCTAGTTCATTCTTACGTTTGTCTTTTCTTCTTACCTCACCGTTATTATTTGTTGGGGGCTTGTATCCAACTTTTGGGGTCTTTTCTCTGGAGGCAAGAAAGGTCTATCTTTTGCCTTCTAGGGTTAGTTAGTTCTCCGGCTGGCGCGAGACGTCTAGAACCAACGTAGGCACGTTCCCCGGCTGCTGCTATTTGTGGTGTTAGGATTAGATATACGGTCAGCCCAGTTACCACTGCCCTATGAGCTGTTTTTTTGTGTTTGCAGACTTGGTATTTATTTCTGAGACCCTCTGCCATTGGGGTCATAACAGACAGCCTTTAATACCCCAGAAGTTCATTTTGAGTGTCTAGTTATGCCATTCGGCCTTACAAATGCTCCGGTGTTCTTTCAAAATTCCATTAACGACATCCTGAGGCTGTTGATCAGTAGGAGTGTGATTGTTTATTTGGATCTATTCGCCCGATCTGGAGTCGCATTGGCAGAGAGTCCGTGAGGTTCTGCAGATTCTGAGAGAAAACACACTTTGCTAAACTGGAGAAATGCGAGTTTGCGGTACAGAAAATTATTTTTTTTGGGTACTTTGTTTCCAGTGATGGTTTTGAGATGGACCCGGTGAAGGTTCAGGCGGTTTTGGAGTGGCCTAGACCTGAATGCTTGAAGTCGATTCAGAGATTTTTGGGGTTTGCTAATTATTATAGAAAATTCATAAAGAATTTTTCTGTTATCGCAAAACCCCTTACTGATCTTACTAAGAAGGGTTCCAATACTGTCCAATGGTCCCGAGGCTGTTAAGGCTTTTGAGCATCTCAAGGAGAGGTTTAGCTCTGCTCCTGTTTTGATCCAAACAGATGAGCCCTTTCTGGTAGAGGTGGACGCCTCATCAGTAGGAGTGGGGGCTGTTCTGGAGGGAGAGGATGGAGTACATCCCTGTGCTTTCTTTTCTAAGAAATTTTCAGAGGCGGAGCTCAACTACGATATTGGGAACTGAGAATTGCTGGCTATTAAGCTTGCGTTTGAGCATTGGCGAAATTTTTTGGAGGGAGCTAGACATCCTATACAAGTCTTTACTGATCATAAGAACCTGATCTATCTGGATGCTGCTAAACGTTTGAATGCCCGTCAAGCTAGGTGGGCATTGTTGTTTGCTCGGTTCCATTTCTCTGTGAAATATGTTGTGAATTCCGTTCTCGGACTCCCTCCTGTGGTCATGAATGGTACTTTGGTTAGTTCTGCTCTTGGGCTCCCTCTGGTGGCTTCGAGCAGAACTGCTGGTCACTAGGTTGACTTTATCAGCTGCTCTCGTTATGTTGCTATGCTGTTTCCCTATTTAACTCCACTCAGATCGTTACCTGATGCCAGCTGTCAATGTATCAGAATTGGTTTAGATCTCTCTTGGACTTCTCTGAGAACCTGTCTACTCCAGCAGAAGCTAAGTCCCTGCTAGTTCATTTGTTGTTACTGCTATCTGAATATATTTCGTAGCTCTGCTAAATTCTAGTTCAGCTTGCTATCATGATGTTTCCTTGCTAGCCTTGCTAGCTGGAAGCTCTGGGGTGCAGTGTTGCACCTCCACACCGTGAGTCGGTGCGGGGGTCTTTTTGCATACTCTGCGTGGTTTTGTAGTTTTTTTATGCTGACCGCATAGTATTCTTTTCTATCCTCTGACTATTTAGTAAGTCTGGCCTCCTATGCTAAAACCTGTTTCATTCCTGTGTTTGTGACTTCCCTCTTAACTCACAGTCAATATATGTGGGGGGCTGCCTTAATCTTTGGGGAATTTCTCTGAGGCAAGGTTAGGCTTCTATTTCTATCTTTAGGGGTAGTTAGCTCTTAGGCTGTGAAGAGGCGTCTAGGGAGAGTTAGGTACGCTCCACGGCTATTTCTAGTGTGTGCGATAGGAGTAGAGTTTGCGGTCAGCAGAGTTCCCACTTCCCAGAGCTAGTTCCGTTTTTTGAGTTTACTCATCAGGTCATTCCAAGTGCTCCTAACCACCAGGTCCATAACAGTACAGCTGGCCCATAAAGTGTTAATGCATCTCAAAAGAGGGATAAGAGAAGTTCTGAACCCATTTTTTTTCTTTGCAGTGTGTTTTGTCTCTCTTTTCCCCTTAACCCCTGGGTGGTTCAGGACACAGGTGTAGATATGGATATTCAAGGTCTGTCCTCTTGTGTGGATCATCTCACTGCAAGGGTACAAAGCATTCAAGATTATGTAGTTCAGAATCCGATGTTAGAGCCTAGAATTCCAATTCCTGAGTACTGTTGTGAATTCCGTTCTCGGACTCCCTCCTGTGGTCATGAATGGTACTTTGGTTAGTTCTGCTCTTGGGCTCCCTCTGGTGACCCCATTCAGCAAGTAAAAATTATTATTTCTTTGTTCCGTGGCGACCCTCAAGACTGGGCATTCTCCCTTGCGCCAGGAGATCCTGCATTACTTAATGTAGATGCGTTTTTTCTGGCGCTTGGATTGCTTTATGACGAACCGAATTCAGTGGATCAGGCAGAGAAAATTTTGCTAGCTTTGTGTCAGGGTCAGGATGAAGCAGAGATATACTGTCATAAGTTTTAGAAAATGGTCTGTGCTTACTCAATGGAATGAGTGTGCCCTGGCAGCAATTTTTAGAAAGGGTCTTTCTGAAGCCCTTAAGGATGTTATGGTGGGATTCCCCACGCCTGCTGGTCTGAATGAGTCAATGTCCTTGGCCATCCAAATTGATCGGCGTTTGCGCGAGCGCAAAATTGTGCACAGTTTGGCGGTGCCCTCTGAGCAGAGGCCTGAGCTTATGCAGTGTGATAGAACTTTGACCAGAACTGAACGGCAAGAACACAGACGTCAGAATAGGCTGTGTTTTTACTGTGGTGACCCCACTCATGCTATCTCTGATTGTCCTAAGCGCACTAAGCGGTTCGCTAGGTCTGTCACCATTGGTACTGTACAGCCTAAATTTCTTTTGTCTGTTACTCTGATTTGCTCTTTGTCATCCTACTCGGTTATGGCATTTGTAGATTCAGGCGCTGCCCTGAATTTGATGGACTTGGAGTTTGCCAGGCGCTGTGGTTTTTTCTTGGAGCCTTTGCAATATCCTATTCCATTAAGGGGAATTGATGCCACGCCGTTGGCCAAGAATAAACCTCAGTACTGGACTCAGTTGACCATGTGCATGGCTCCTGCACATCGGGAAGATGTTCGCTTTTTGGTGTTGCATAATTTGCATGATGTGGTCGTGTTGGGTTTGCCATGGCTACAGGTTCATAATCCAGTATTGGATTGGAAATCAATGTCTGTGTCTAGTTGGGGTTGTCAAGGGGTACATGGCGATGTTCCATTGGTGTCAATTTCTGCTTCCACTCCTTCTGAAGTCCCTGAGTTTCTGTCGGATTACCAGGATGTATTTGATGAGCCCAAATCCAGTGTCCTACCCCCTCATAGGGATTGTGATTGTGCTATTAATTTGATTCCTGGTAGTAAGTTTCCTAAGGGCCGACTTTTCAATTTATCCGTGCCAGAGCACGCCGCCATGCGGACTTATGTGAAGGAGTCCTTGGAGAAAGGGGATATTCGCCCGTCTTCATCACCGTTGGGAGCAGGGTTCTTTTTTGTGGCCAAGAAGGATGGTTCTCTGAGACCTTGTATAGATTACCGCCTTCTCAATAAAATCACGGTCAAATTTCAGTACCCTTTGCCTCTGCTGTCTGATTTGTTTGCTCGGATTAAGGGGGCTAGTTGGTTCACCAAGATAGATCTTCGAGGGGCGTATAACCTTGTACGTATTAAACAGGGCGATGAATGGAAAACAGCATTTAATACGCCCGAGGGCCATTTTGAGTACCTGGTAATGCCATTCGGGCTTTCAAATGCTCCATCTGTGTTTCAGTCCTTTATGCATGACATCTTCCGAAAGTATCTGGATAGATTCATGATTGTATATTTGGATGATATTTTGGTCTTTTCGGATGATTGGGAGTCTCATGTGAAACAGGTCAGAATGGTATTCCAGGTCCTTCGTGCTAATTCCTTGTTTGTGAAGGGGTCTAAATATCTCTTCGGAGTTCAGAAGGTTTCTTTTTGGGCTTCATTTTTTCCCCTTCTACTATCGAGATGGATCCTGTTAAAGTTCAGGCCATTTATGATTGGACTCAACCTACATCTGTGAAGAGCCTCCAGAAATTCCTGGGCTTTGCTAATTTTTACCGTTGCTTCATCGCTAATTTTTCTAGTGTGGTTAAACCTTTGACTGATTTGACAAAGAAAGGTGCTGATGTGGTGAATTGGTCCTCTGCGGCCGTTGAGGCTTTTCAGGAGCTGAAACGTCGTTTTTCTTCGGCCCCTGTGTTGCGTCAGCCAGATGTTTCGCTCCCTTTTCAGGTCGAGGTTGATGCTTCTGAGATTGGAGCAGGGGCTGTTTTGTCTCAAAGAAGTTCTGATGGCTCTGTGATGAAGCCATTTGCCTTCTTTTCTAGAAAGTTTTCGCCTGCTGAGCGTAATTATGATGTTGGCAATCGGGAGCTGCTGGCTATGAAGTGGGCATTCGAGGAGTGGCAACATTGGCTTGAGGGGGCCAAGCACCGCGTGGTGGTCTTGACGGATCACAGAAATCTGACTTATCTCGAGTCTGCCAAGCGGTTAAATCCTAGACAAGCTCGATGGTCGCTGTTTTTCTCCCGTTTCGATTTTGTGGTCTCATACCTTCCAGGTTCTAAGAATGTGAAGGCGGATGCCCTTTCTAGGAGTTTTGTGCCTGATTCTCCGGGAATCCCTGAGCCGGCTGGTATTCTCAAAGAGGGGGTAATTCTGTCTGCCATCTCCCCTGATTTGCGGCGGGCGCTGCAGGAGTTTCAGGCTGATAGACCTGACCGTTGTCCAGCGGAGAAATTGTTTGTCCCTGATAGATGGACTAGCAGAGTTATTTCTGAGGTTCATTGCTCAGTGTTGGCTGGTCATCCTGGGATTTTTGGTACCAGAGATTTGGTGGCTAGGTCCTTTTGGTGGCCTTCCTTGTCACGGGATGTGCGTTCTTTTGTGCAGTCCTGTGAGACTTGTGCTCGGGCTAAGCCCTGCTGTTCTCGTGCCAGTGGGTTGCTTTTGCCCTTGCCAGTCCCGAAAAGGCCTTGGACGCATGTTTCAATGGATTTTATTTCAGATCTTCCTATCTCTCAAAGGATGTCTGTCATCTGGGTGGTTTGTGATCGCTTTTCTAAGATGGTCCATTTGGTACCCTTGCCTAAATTACCTTCTTCCTCTGATTTTGTGCCATTATTTTTTCAACATGTGGTTCGTTTGCATGGCATTCCGGAGAACATTGTGTCGGACAGAGGTTCCCAGTTTGTCTCTAGGTTTTGGCAGTCCTTTTGTGCTAAGATGGGCATTGATTTGTCTTTTTCTTCGGCTTTCCATCCTCAAACAAATGGCCAAACCGAACGAACCAACCAGACTTTGGAAACCTATCTGAGATGCTTTGTTTCTGCTGATCAGGATGATTGGGTGACCTTCTTGCCATTGGCTGAGTTCGCCCTTAATAATCGGGCTAGTTCGGCTACTTTGGTTTCGCCTTTTTTTTGCAATTCTGGTTTTCATCCTCGTTTTTCTTCGGGGCAGGTTGAGCCTTCTGACTGTCCTGGTGTGGATTCTGTGGTGGACAGGTTGCAGCAAATTTGGATTCACGTAGTGGACAATCTGACATTGTCCCAGGAGAAGGCTCAACTTTTCGCTAACCGCCGTCGTTGTGTTGGTCCCCGACTTCGTGTTGGGGATTTGGTTTGGTTGTCTTCTCGTTATGTTCCTATGAAGGTTTCTTCTCCTAAGTTTAAGCCTCGTTTCATTGGTCCTTATAAGATTTCTGAAATTCTCAACCCTGTGTCATTTCGTTTGGTCCTTCCAGCTTCTTTTGCCATCCATAATGTGTTCCATAGGTCGTTGTTGCAGAGGTACGTGGCGCCTATGGTTCCCTCCGTTGATCCTCCTGCTCCGGTGTTGGTTGAGGGGGAGTTGGAGTATGTGGTGGAAAAGATTTTGGATTCTCGTATTTCGAGACGGAAGCTTCAGTACCTGGTTAAGTGGAAGGGCTATGGTCAGGAGGATAATTCCTGGGTTGTTGCCTCCGATGTCCATGCTGCCGATTTAGTTCGTGCCTTTCATTTGGCTCGTCCTGATCGGCCTGGGGGCCCTGGTGAGGGTTCGGTGACCCCTCCTCAAGGGGGGGGTACTGTTGTGAATTCCGTTCTCGGACTCCCTCCTGTGGTCATGAATGGTACTTTGGTTAGTTCTGCTCTTGGGCTCCCTCTGGTGGCTTTGAGCGGAACTGCTGGTCACTAGGTTGACTTTATCAGCTGCTCTCGTTATGTTGTTATGCTGTTTCCCTATTTAACTCCACTCAGATCGTTACCTGATGCCAGCTGTCAATGTATCAGAATTGGTTTAGATCTCTCTTGGACTTCTCTGAGGACCTGTCTACTCCAGCAGAAGCTAAGTCCCTGCTAGTTCATTTGTTGTTACTGCTACCTGAATATATTTCTTAGCTCTGCTAAATTCTAGTCCAGCTTGCTATCATGATGTTTCCTTGCTAGCTGGAAGCTCTGGGGTGCAGTGTTGCACCTCCACACCGTGAGTCGGTGCGGGGTTTTTTTGCATACTCTGCGTGGTTTTGTAGTTTTTTTATGCTGACCGCATAGTATTCTTTTCTATCCTCTGACTATTTAGTAAGTCTGGCCTCCTATGCTAAAACCTGTTTCATTCCTGTGTTTGTGACTTACTTCCCTCTTAACTCACAGTCAATATATGTGGGGGGCTGCCTTAATCTTTGGGGAATTTCTCTGAGGCAAGGTTAGGCTTCTATTTCTATCTTTAGGGGTAGTTAGCTCTTAGGCTGTGAAGAGGCATCTAGGGAGAGTTAGGTACGCTCCACGGCTATTTCTAGTGTGTGCGATAGGAGTAGAGTTTGCGGTCAGCAGAGTTCCCACTTCCCAGAGCTAGTTCCGTTTTTTGAGTTTACTCATCAGGTCATTCCAAGTGCTCCTAACCACCAGGTCCATAACAGTCATATATCCCTGGGACAAAAAAATGTTAAAGCTGATGCTTTGTCTCGTTGAGATGCTGCAGCAGATGGATTTTGTAAGGGTGCCAATAGTAGCTAATATCCACCGAAGGGATGTTCGTCTGATGCCAGATCAGCACGCTGAATTTGCAGAATGGGCAAAACAAAAAATGGAAGAGGACCCTCAGTTTAAACAGAACATTATGTTCAGTGATGAGGCAAACTTTTTTGGGTGGTCCATTTATATGGATACAAATGGGAATGGTGACAGTTTTCTTGCGTAGGGTGTCTTTATTGAAATCTGCAGCAATGACTCGGGTACTGCGTTCACCAGACATCAACACAATTTGTATCCTCTCCTCACGTGTTAACCTCTGTGACATGTCAATGGCTGTAAACAAAGAGAAACTTGTAAATAACTCATGAAAGAATAAAGTTACATTAAAACCAAGTGCACCATTGTTTTTCTTGTGAAATTCTCAATAAGTTTGATGTGTCACATGACCCTCTTCGCATTGGAAAAAATAAAGTTGGATCCAAAATGGCTGACTTCAAAATGGCCGCCATGGTCACCACCCATCTTGAAAAGTTTTCCCCCTCCCATATACTAATGTGCCACAAACAGGAAGTTGATATCACCAAGCATTCCCATTTTATTTAGGTGTATCCATATACATGGCCCACCCTGTAGATATAAATACCAATATTACATTGAGGGGACCTTTATCTTATACCAATATTTTGGTTGTTAATATTATGACTTTGAAAAAGCAACATCAGACACACTCACCAATTAGCTGTTCCCAGTGCCCCTGTTGGCTGAATGTTACCAGTTGCAGAGCTGTACAGCATCATCAGTTGTATAGTGGCCATGACTGGGAACTGAATAAGCATGGAGCTGCAGTTCCCTGCTGCAGCCACTAAGCAGTTGACGGAGTTTTGCTATGTAGTTCCGCTCCACGACTGATGACATCAGGCCACTGGTGGCACTGGGAACAGCTGAACGGCGGGGGTGTCGGAGCACCACCGATATGGCATTGATGACATATACTAAAATTAGACGCTCAATATTGAAGTACTTGACAACTAAATGTTAAATGCCTACTGATCTTTCTTGTTCTTTATGTTGTGAAATTTACATGATCTACTTGTAAAATATGTGTATGGTGTTAACTTTCAATAAAAATCATCTGATCCAAAAAAGAATATTGAATATTAAGCTGTATCCACAATTTGTATCTTGCATTTATTTTTGGATGGCTGCAAGGGTTATTGGTGGTTGTGACTATTGGCTTGGAGTAACCTGTCAGAGACCTAAATACTTAAATCTACCACATACCTTCCTGACTCTTGTTTCCATGTTTTTTTTCTCCCTAAAGTGACCCCTTTCTTTTGCTATTATCCATGTTGGATTTAGTATATGAATGAATATATTGATAAATGGGTGGTCTTCACAGCTATGTGCTTGACCAATCAATGCGTAAATTGTCAGAGAGCGACTCCAGCAGCGAGATCACGCAATATCTCGCTACCTTCCGTCCCAGTTTATCTATACCTTTGTGTTTGTCCCAGTTCATGAGTTTCTTCTATGGCTCTTTCTTACCTTCCCGCCACGTCTGTGCAGATTCCCAGTTTGCCGCTTCTGTAGATCACACTGTGGCCAGCATCAGGGTACTCTGTGTAGAGCTCAGTGATGCTTAACTGCCCAATAAATGCTGGTTTGACTTCACCTCCCTATTTCCCTATTTTACCAGTGCTTTCCGTACCCTCGTGTTGGCAGCAGTGATGGCGGTGGACTGACAATTTGCCTCAATGGCCAGATTGTAGATTGTGAGCCTTCGCGGGCAGGGTCCTCTCTCCTACTGTACCAGTTGTGACTTGTATTGTTCAAGATTATTGTACTTGTTTTTATTATGTATACCCCTCCTCACTTGTAAAGCGCCATGGAATAAATGGCGCTATAATAATAAATAATAATAATAATAATAAATTCCCATTAGTTTGCTTTACTGGGTCATACCTTTTAAACATTTAAGTTTCAAATGCAATTCTTCCAAATTTCTCAAGATGTGTCCCAGGCCGCCTACCCCAATACAGCATGCTAGGTTAAGAAGTTGGCAGAACATTATATGTGGACCTCAGCACTATCTTGTAGATCTCTAAAAGTGCTGGCTCTTGCTCACACTGTCCTGTGTCCTACTCCTCCTGGCTTCTCAGGGTAGCTGCAGATTCCAGTGTCCACATTGTAGGTCCACTAGTCTCCAGTGAGTCACCAATTCTTTCTGCCATTTATTTGCAATAAATAAAATGTATTTTTGCTCTTCAGTTTGGACCCCATAGTGGAGAATCACCTACTCAGAATCCTCCCTGGCCAGAAGGCGAGCAGATGATGCATAGAGCTTAATTTTTTTAACTTTCTTAGTAACTTGCAAGAAACATATTAAGGGTATGTGTCCACGTTCAGGAAACGCTGCGTTTTTGACGCTGCATTGAGCCGCAGCGTCAAAAACGCAGCGTCCAGATGTTACAGCATAGTGGAGGGGATTTCAAGAAATCCCGTCTCCACTATGCAGTAAAAGACGCATGCGGCAGACCCGCGAAAACGCACATGCGGCACGTCTTTTAAGAACGCAGCATGTCCTTACTTTGCTGAAACAACGCAAGGACAACGCAGGTGACCTGCCAGTGACCGCAGGTGCAGATTTGGTCAGGATTTTACCTGCATAAAATCCTGACCAAATCCTGAGGCAATCCTGAACGTGGACACATACCCTTAGAGTCAGAGTTTTATAGATATTTTACATGAAAATGACCATAATACATAAAAGGCCTTGTGTATACAACTGTATAATAAATAGATATCATGCAGAGAAAAAATAGTTTGCCGATCTAGGTGGGGACTATGCGCAGATACTAGACTAATCTTGGTGGATTCCATCTGACTTTTTCAGTGCGGCTCCATATGATTGACAGGTCTGACTCTGCCGCTGTTTGTTCCTCCCTGTGTCTTCTTTAATTGGCGGGCTACACAGGGTGATATGTTAGCCTTATTTTACTCTTTGGACTTGTTGCTCTGCCCAGCGTGGAAGCTTGAGGGTTGATTTCTGGCTAGTGTTTCCTTGTGCTGAAACTTCTGAGGGTCAGTTTCCATTGTGAGTTATTGTTAATACGACTCTGGGTATCTGCGGACTGTTTGTCCATATTTACCTTCTTTCCTGCGTGATGATTCATCCTCTTTGACCTCCTGGTACAGGTCTCGTGGGAAAACCCTTAGTGCTGACAGCGTGCTCCACCAGCCAGCACCTTACTATGTGGCCACTGTGTAAATACAGATCCCTATACATAGGATAAAGTCCAATAAAGGAGGGTCGGCAGTTTCGGCACAGACAGGAAGTAGTGATCTCACCATTCTACCAGCCGCCTGTGACTGGCTAAAGCGGTAAGGCGACTTTGAGCAGCATATCATCATAAACAATTTAATGATTCCCTGCTCAAATCACCGATGGCTGCAGCCAATCATCACTTATTGTCTCTGAACATATTATGAAGCAGCCTTTGCTGGATCCAGAAAGGTACTGATAGGTCATTATGACTGAGTTTATCTTAATATAAACCAACCTTGCAATGTCTTCACATCCTGTTCCGTCCAGATGTGTCCGGATCCCCGAATTCCCAGCGGCGGACCGACCGCCATATTGGGACACCCAAGTGATGGTTGTCTCAATATGGAAACTGCTGGTGGTACCAGCCACTTGCACGGGACCGTCGCACTACACACACACTGTATACACCGTAAGCATCATACACACACACACACACACACTGTATATGCCGTACGCACCACAAAAACAGACACACACACTGTATATGCCGTACGCACCACACACACACAGTATATGCCGTACGCAGCCTCTTGCGCGGTACCACCAGCGGAACATCATCACGAACATGCCGCTGCCGGGATTAGCCGAATGATTCACTGACCACCGCCATCTTTGTACAGGAGGAGCGCATGCGCAGTTTTAATGTGACCACCGCTATCTGTCTGCAGGTGCAGTGAATCATTCGGCTGATCCCGGCAGCAGATGCACGACGTGTCTACAGGCAGAGGAAGGCGGTCACGTTAAAGGGGCTTTCCCACAAACGAAAGTTCATTTTAAAAATTGTCGGTGTCTGACCGTATACGGAGCATACCACATCTCCTGGACAGGGGAGGAAGCAAACGACAATACTGACATTACAGCAGGGGATTACAGTGGATTCATTTTGTCAGATAAAATATTCCACTGACTGTTTTAAACAATATTTTACCTCACAAAATGTATGACATTACCGCCTCCCAATGCGATAGCATCAGGCCTCCATCTAGTATTTTACATATTCAGTTACCTGAGCAGTTTTGTTTGGCCCATACAACACCTTTAAGTAAACTAGAACCCCTTAAATGACTAAACATATTGTATATAAGCTAAGTCTAAAGAGATTTCCACTTTAGGGAAAGTGAACTTTAAACGCTTTAGAAAACCTAAAATAAGAAACAAGGCAGGTACTCACCTTCCCTGGACGCAGCTCTGGCTCACTACTGCTACTCGGGTCTCTGAGCTCAGTGACTGGCTACAGAAGCGATGCACACTGACAACGTGACATCAGCACTACAGCCATAATACTGAGACCGGAGCAGTGGAGTAATTTAAGGTATTTTAACCCCTTTCTGACATTAGACGTACTATCCCGTCGACGGGATAGTACGTCATAGCAATCGGCCGCACCCAAGGGGGAGCGCGGCCGATCGCGGCCGGGTGTCAGCTGACTATCGCAGCTGACATCCGGCACTATGTGCCAGGAGCGGTCATGGACTGCCCCCGGCACATTAATCCCCGGCACACTGCGATCAAACATGATCGCAGTGTTCCGGCAGTATAGGGAAGCATCGCGCAGGGAGGGGGCTACCTGCGGGCTTCCCTGAGACCCTCGGAGTAACGCGATCATATTGCGTTGCTCCGAGGGCCTCCTACCTTCTTCTCCCTGCAGGCCCCGGATCAAAAATGGCCGCACGGCTGCATCCGGGTCCTGCAGGGAAGTGGCTTACCAGCGCCTGCTCAGAGCAGGCGCCGGGAAGACTCCAGGACTGCCCGTCAGATCGCTGATCTGGCACAGTGCACAGCAAAGTGTCAGATCAGCGATCTTACACTATAATATGATGCCCCCCCGGGGCAATGTTATAGTGTAAAAAAAAATAATATTCAGATGTGTAAAAAAAAATAAAATAAAAAAAAAAAAACAATAAAAGTACACATATTTAGTATCGCCGCGTCCATAACGACCTGACCTATAAAACTGTCCCACTAGTGTACAGTTCTGGTCTCCGGTGTATAAGAAAGACATAGCTGAACTAGAGCGGGTGCAGAGAAGAGCAACCAAGGTTATTAGAGGACTGGGGGGTCTGCCATACTAAGATAGGTTATTACACTTGGGGCTATTTAGTTTGGAAAAACGAAGGCTAAGGGGTGATCTTATGTTAATGAATAAATATATGAGGGGACAGTACAAAGACCTTTCTGATGATCTTTTTAATCATAGACCTGAGACAGGGACAAGGGGGCATCCTCTACGTCTGGAGGAAAAAAGGTTTAAGCATAATAACAGACGCGGATTCTTTACTGTAAGAGCAGTGAGACTATGGAACTCTCTGCCGTATGATGTTGTAATGAGTGAGTCATTACTTAAATTTAAGAGGGGACTGGATACCTTTCTGGAAAAGTATAATGTTACAGGGTATATATACTAGATTCCTTGTTAGGGTGTTGATCCAGGGAACTAGTCTGATTGCCGTATGTGGAGTCGGGAAGGAATTTTTTTCCCCAGTGTGGACCTTACTCTTTGCCACATGTTTTTTTTTTGTCTTCCTCTGGATCAACATGTTAGGGCATGTTAGGTTAGGCTATGGGTTGAACTAGATGGACTTAAGGCCCCGTCACACATAGCGAGATCGCTAGCGAGATCGCTGCTGAGTCACTAGTTTTGTGACGCAACAGCGACCTCAGTAGCGATCTCGCTATGTGTGACACGTACCAGCGATCAGGCCCCTGCTGCGAGATCGCTGGTCGTGTCAGAATGGCCTGGACCTTTTTTTGGTCGTTGAGGTCCCGCTGACAAAGCTGAATCGGTGTGTGTGACACCGATCCAGCGATGTCTTCACTGGTAACCAGGGTAAACATCGGGTTACTAAGCGCAGGGCCGCGCTTAGTAACCCGATGTTTACCCTGGTTACCAGCGTAAATGTAAAAAAAAACAAACACTACATACTCACCATCTGTTGCCCGTCAGGTCCCTTGGCGTCTGCTTCCTGCTCTGACTGAGCCGCCGTAAAGTGAGAGCACAGCAGTGACGTCACCGCTGCGCTCTGCTCTCAGCTCTCACTGTACGGCGGCTCAGTCAGAGCAGGAAGCAGACGCCAAGGGACCTGACGGGCAACAGATGGTGAGTATGTAGTGTTTGTTTTTTTTTACATTTACGCTGGTAACCAGGGTAAACATCGGGTTACTAAGCGCGGCCCTGCGCTTAGTAACCCGATGTTTACCCTGGTTACCCGGGTGCTGCAGGGGGACTTCGGCATCGTTGAAGACAGTTTCAACGATGCCGAAGTCGTTCCCCTGATCGTTGGTCGCTGGAGAGAGCTGTCTGTGTGACAGCTCCCCAGCGACCACACAGCAACCACACAGCGACGCTGCAGCGATCAGCATCGTTGTCTGTATCGCTGCAGCGTCGCTGTGTGAGACGGGGCCTTTAAAGTCTTCCTTCAACCTTAATAACTATGTTACTATGTAGTTAACCCCTTCAGTGAACACCGTTAAAAAAAAAATTCAAAAAAACGGGGCAAAAAACAACGCTTTATTATCATACCGCCGAACAAAAAGTGGAATAACACGCGATCAAAAAGACGGATATAAATAACCATGGTACCGCTAAAAACGTCATCTTGTCCCGCAAAAAACGAGCCACCAGACAGCATCATCAGTGAAAAAAATAAAAAAGTTATAGTCCTCAGAATAAAGCGATGCAAAAATTATTTTTTCTATAAAATAGTTTTAATCGTATAAAAGCGCCAAAACATAAAAAAATTATATAAATGAGGTATCGCTGTAATCGTACTGACCCTAAGAATAAAACTGCTTTATCAATTTTACCAAACGAGGAACGGTATAAACGCCCCCCTAAAAGAAATTCATGAATAGCTGGTTTTTGGTCATTCTGCCTCACAAAAATCAGAATAAAAAGCAATCAAAAAATGTTACATGCCCGAAAATGTAACCAATAAAAACATGAACTTGTCCCGCAAAAAACAAGACCTCACATGACTCTGTGGACCAAAATATGGAAAAAATTTAGCTCTCAAAATGTGGTAACGCAAAAAATATTTTTTGCAATATAAAGTGTCTTTTAGTGTGTGACGGCTGCCAATCATAAAAATCCGCTAGAAAACCTGCTATAAATAGTAAATCAAACCCCCCTTCATCACCCCCTTAGTTTGGGAAAAATAAAAAATTTTTAAAAATGTATTTATTTCCATTTTCCCATTAGGGTTAGGGCTGGGTTAGGGCTGGGTTAGGGCTAGGGTTAGGGCTAGGGTTAGGGTTGGGGCTAAAGTTAGGGTTATGGTTGGGGCTAAGTTTAGTTTTAGGATTTGGATTACATTTACGGCTGGGAATAGGGTTAGGGGTGGGTTAGGGTTGTGGTTAGGGTTACCGGTGGGATTAGGGTTAGGGGTGTGTTTGGATTAGTGTTTCAGTTATAATTTTGGGGTTTCCACTGTTTAGGCACATCAGGGGCTCTCCAAATGCGACATGGTGTCCGATCTCAATTCCAGCCAATTCTGCATTGAAAAAGTAAAACAGTGCTCCTTCCCTTCCGAGCTCTCCCGTGCGCCCAAACAGGGGTTTACCCCAACATATGGGGTATCAGTGTACTCAGGACACATTGGACAACAACTTTTGGGGTCCAATTTCTCCTGTTACCCTTGGGAAAATACAAAACTGGGGGCTAAAAAATAATTTTTGTGGAAAAAGATTTTTTATTTTCACAGCTCTGCGTTATAAACTGTAGTGAAACACTTGGGGGTTCAAAATTTTCACAACACATCTAGATATGTTCCTTGGGGGCCTAGTTTCCAATATGGGGTCACTTGTGGGGGGTTTGTACTGTTTAGTTACATCAGGGGCTCTGCAAATTCAACGTGACCCCTGCAGACCAATCCTTCTAAGTCTGCATTACAAATGGCGCTCCTTCCCTTCCGAGCTCTGCCATGCGCTCAAATGGTGGTTCCCCCCCACATATGGGGTATCAGCGTACTCAGGACAAATTGGACAACAACTATTGGGGTCCAATTTCAACTGTTACCCTTGGAAGAATACAAATCTGGGGGCTAAAAAATAATTTTTGTGGAAAAAAAGATTTTTTATTTTCACGGCTCTGCGTTATAAACTGTAGTGAAACACTTGGGGGTTCAAAGTTCTCACAACACATTTAGATAAGTTCCTTGGGGGTTCTAGTTTCCAATATGGGGTCACTTGTGGGGGGTTTCTACTGTTTAGGTATATTAGGGGCTCTGCAAACGCAATGTGACGCCTGCAGACCATTCCATCTAAGTCTGCATTCCAAATTGCGCTCCTTCCCTTCCGAGCTCTCCCATGCGCCCAAACGGTGGTTCTCCCCCACATACGGGGTATCAGCGTACTCAGGACAAATTGTACAACAACTTTTGGGATCCAATTTCTTCTCTTACCCTTGGGAAAATAAAAAATTGGGGGCGAAAAGATCATTTTTGTGAAAAAATATGATTTTTTATTTTTACGGCTCTGTATTATAAACTTCTGTGAATCAGTTAATGGGTCAAAGTGCTCACCACACATCTAGATAAGTTCCTTAGGGGGTCTACTTTCCAAAATGGTGTCACTTGTGGGGGGTTTCAATGTTTAGGCACATCAGGGGCTCTCCAAACGCAACATGGCGTCCCATCTTAATTCCAGTCAATTTTGCATTGAAAAGTCAAATGGCGCTCCTTCGCTTCCGAGCTCTGCCATGCGCCCAAACAGTGGTTTACCCCCACATATGGGGTATCGGCGTACTCAGGACAAATTGTACAAAAACTTTTGCGGTCCATTTTCTCCTGTTACCCTTGGTAAAAAAAAACAAATTGAAGCTGAAGTAAATTTTTTGTGAAAAAAAGTTAAATGTTCATTTTTATTTAAACATTCCAAAAATTCCTGTGAAACACCTGAAAGGTTAATAAACTTCTTGAATGTGGTTTTGAGCACCTTGTGGGGTGCAGTGTTTAGGATGGTGTCACACTTGGTTATTTTCTATCATATAGACCCCTCAAAATGACTTCAAATGAGATGTGGTCCCTAAAAAAAAATGGTGTTGTAAAAATGAGAAATTGCTGGTCAACTTTTAACCCTTATAACGCCCTAACAAAAAAAAATTTTGGTTCCAAAATTGTGCTGATGTAAAGTAGACATGTGGGAAATGTTACTTATGAAGTATTTTGTGTGACATATCTCTGTGATTTAATTGCATAAAAATTCAAAGTTGGAAAATTGAGAAATTTTCAAAATTTTCGCCACATTTCCGTTTTTTTTCACAAATAAACGCAGGTAATATCAAAGAAATTTTACCACCATCAAGAAGTACAATATGTCACGAGAAAACAGTGTCAGAATCACCGGGATCTGTTGAAGCGTTCCAGAGTTATAACCTCATAAAGGGACAGTGGTCAGAATTGTAAAAATTGGCCTGGTCATTAACGTGCAAACCACCCTTGGGGGTAAAGGGGTTAAATCATTTTGGGTCCACTTTCCTTAAAGTGGAAAATGACTTTAAGGTGAATATATTAGCTACAAAACTGCTATTTACCTGCTTATATAAAGTAGTTTTAATCTACAGGTAAAATCACTCTCTGCACCTTGATAAACAGCCTTCTCTGTCGCATGTGGGTGCAGAACAGGCTGTAAGTCAAGATGCAGGGGAGTGATAACAGTGTGTTCACAATGTAGTGAGTGGTGACAGTTACAACAACATGCAGCCACCCAAATTACTGCAAGCAAGAGGCTGCAGGGAGAACATAACTGTATTTTCTCCATGTAGTCGCACATCCAGTATCACAGCAGAACATATTTAAAATGTATATAACATGCAGATTACTACTATATACAGCTCTGGCAAAAATTAAGAGACCACCACATCAATACCCTGTCATGTGCAGCCCAATATCCAGACCTGAACTCCTCTGAAAACCTCTGGAATGTAATCAAGAGGATGATGGATAGTCACAAGCCATCAAACAAAGAACTGCTTACATTTTTGCACCAGGAGCAGTGTGAAAGACTGGTGGGAACGATCCAGCGATGTCAGCGGGTGATCAAGCGACGAAAGAAAGTTCCAAACGATCTGCTACGACGTACGATTCTCAGCAGGGTCCCTGATCGCTGCTGCGTGTCAGACACAGCGATATCGTATGGATATCGCTAGAACGTCACGAATCGTACCGTCGTAGCGATCAAAATTGCACTGTGTGACAGTACCCTAACTCCCAAGTGAGATGCCCGTCGTCTCCATTATGCATCTGTCCCAATTTAAGGCTCCAGTTCTTCCCTACCTATGGCCATCATTGTGCTTAATGTTGGTTTTCACAAGTTGTCCAGTGTACCTCTCTTACATCATCACCCAAGGCCTGTCTAAGTAAATTTAGACACACTTTGGTGTCTTGAGTATTCAGTAAGTGATGTGTCCAGTTGTTGTTTGTTTTGAAACTTGTCACCATCTACAGACTATTCATGTTAAACTCCACTTACCACTGCTACAAGGCGAATGGGAAGAGCCAGGCAAAGCGCCAGAATTGGCGCATCTAATAGATGCGCCTTTTCTGGGCAGCTGCGGGCTGCTATTTTTAGGCTGGGGTGGCCTATATGAATGGCCCCTTACTAGCCTGAGAATACCAGCCCCCAGTTGTCAGCTTTAGCAAGGCTGGTTGTCAGAAATGGGGGAAACCCCACACCGTTTTTTTAAATTATTTAAATAATTTAAAAAAAAAAGTGTGGGGACCCCTCTATTCTTGATAGCCAGCCTTGCTGAAGCTGACAGCTGAGGGTTGCAGTCCTCAGCTGTGAGTTTTGCCTGGCTGGTTATAGAAAATACGGGGGAACCCATGCTGGGTTATTCATTCATTTACTTAGTTATAGAGCAGGCGGCAGGTGAGAAATACCCCATCATCCGCTCCTGCTGTCACTGTTATTAGTGGCAGCAGGTGTAGGTTGATGGGAGTAATAGTCCCAAAAGCCCCCACCTGCTGTCATTGTTCTGACTTGAATATAACTATCATCATTCTCCTCTGCTCGCGCTGATCGGCAGAGCAGGGAAGAATGATGAGAGCCGTCTTCAGCACCCGGCGCCGGGGAACAGTGCTTACTGTAGCGCTTCTTCCCTGGCGTTGATGCGTGTCACACTGATAACATCCATGTGTGTACTCCGTGTGCACCTGTGTGGGACGTTTTGCAGCCTGTGCTGACGGTAAAAAACAGACATGTCTACATGTGGGGCACACGGACACACGGTCCATAGAAACTCACTGACATGTGCACAGACCCATTCATGTGAATGGGTCTACATGTGTCAGTGTCTCCGATACGTGTGAAAATTGTCACCACACGTACCGGAGACACGGATGTGTGAAAGAGGCCTTAGTGGGCTGCTTGGTGTAGTTAAGATAAAATCATTGTTATCAGCAGGATATTATCACAAGATGACTAGTTGGTCTGCTGCCAGGTAGTCCAACCACGCCACACCACTGATTGATAACCTTCTACCTATGCACAGTACACGCAGAAAGCTGCCTATCAGTGGTGGGGGTGAGGTTATGCAGCACTCAGCATTCAGAGAACTGATAGATCTGCAGCAGATAAAACAGTTTTTAATCAAACTGCAGCACTCAGTAAAGTAAGTGATACATTGCTGGAATCAGGGTCTCTGCCCCTACAATATGTTGCTCTCAGATGGGGTAGAAAAAAACATGGCAACAGATTCCCTTTAATGTCTTCAATAAAGAAAACAGTACATGCACTGATTTGTGGACCATTCCAAAAACTATGTTCATCTGTCCAGTTAAGGAAAGAATAAAAGACACAGGCTAGTCCAATAATAATACCAAACATTAATTTTATAAGAAAAAATATCTTTTATATATGTATAATAAAAGTGACTTCCATAGGAAATAACACACTGGGACGTAGGGTTTTATGTCGTTACAATAGGAATACAATAGCCATACATAGTATATACATACCAATCAGAAGCTGAGAATCTGAATCCAGGCACATTGTTATTTCTGGTGTCGAACTATCAAACATGATTTATCGGTAACTACAATTGTCTTTCCTAGACTTTTGAGCCCTGTGGCTGGATCTACTGAGAAGGCATCTCAATAACATCAGTGCAGAGCAATGTGGCGTGGATCATTCCAGCACTGAAGTATTTATGCTTGGCAGAAAAGAAATCGAAAAGAAGGAATAAATAGGGAAAGGAGGTAGCACAGTTAATCTACAAAATTCTTTTTTTTCTTTTTGTAAAATATAAAGGAGATTTTACTGGAAGGAACGCAAACACGCAGTGTTATAAAACGGTGCATTTCCAATTGGAGACAAACACCCTTGTTCACAGTGTTCGAACAAACAGTAGTCACGGCAAAGCTTGGTCACATAAGGGTTTGGTAAGATCATGCTTGTACAAAGAGTCCACATCAAAGCTGTGCCACAATAGAAAGAGAGACATTATCAAATACAGTCTCTTAGAAAGTGAAGTAGCGGGCAAACCATTCCTGGCGTTGTGGATCTGGTGATGCCACTGGTGAAGTGTCAGTCTGGGGAGGGCTGAATCCCAGAGAGAAAGAGAAACACATTACAAGGGATAATACACGTATAAAACACATCACACAAGTCCGTAAGAAAGCAGACGGAGCGGTCAGCAGCAAACAAAGCCAAAATCAATACCAATTCTTGTCCTTGTCCCTGTGTGACATGTCTGCGCATCCACTACATTGGAATTCCCCAGCAGCACAAGCTAGTGGATGCTAGGGAAGCATGGAGACTTTAGGAAATTGCCTTTGCTTTGTTTTTACCCCCTCTTTTAGCCTCCTTTTTAATTGCAACATAATTTGGGAGAAGTATGAATACCATGGTCAGCTCCCACGGAAATATGCTGGGCAAACACTAGATAATTGTCATCCGCTAAGCACGACACGCAATAAATGTGCAGACCAGGGACGCGCCGCGCACTAATATTACCCCGCAGTGTCATGCATTATTTAGGACACAAGTAAAAACAACAGATAGGACTGAAATACAGCTCAATGGAAGTGCTCATGTGAATGCCCAAATATTCGGGTGGGTTTACATTTAATAGACAAGGGGAAAGGAATTGTCTTCTTTGGTGCTGGGCTGAGATACAATAAAGTGGAATACAACTTCTCATTGTATAAAAGAAGCACACAGGGACAATCAATTACAGGGATATATATTTATATATACTTACATGCAGAACTGCAAACAGATATGTACATGCTTATCACAGGAGGCCATACAATACAATAAATATGCATGCTCTGGTGAACTCAATGAAAAGTATTTTCTTTTGATTTTATAGATAAATGTTGATATTTGCCACTAGAGGGCAGCACAGCATTTAGGTACTATAGCTAACCCACTATAATTTAGCTTTAGATCTTAGACTGTGCTGGAAAAGCTGCCATTATGGGAACAGCGGATTACACAACAGATCTAAATAATAGCAATTCACTTTCTGCCAATCAGCCTGCTTCAGTAAGAAAATACAAAACACTGAATATACCGAATGTACTGTGTAATAACAGATATTAGAATAAGTACATGCATCAGCCTTAAAGGGAGCCTTCTCATGTTGAAAATACTAGGTAACCTGCAGGCAGGATGTTACAGAGCAGGAGGAGCTGATCAGATTGTTATACATTATTGTAGGAAAAGTTCCAGTAAAACTTGCATTTTATTCATTGAAATCTCTGGAGTTTGTATATTTAGGAGTCCAGTGGGTGGTGCTACTCAGTGATTGACAGTCTTCCCTGTATGCCTGTGCATGCAGAGATAGATGTCAGGCATGGATCAGCACCGCCCACTGGACTCCTATACATACAAACGCCAGGGATTTCATTGACTAAAATACAAGTTCTATTGAATTTTTCCAACATCCTTCGGCTCATCTTCTCCTTCTCCATTGCATGATGCCCAAATATCGGATAGCATGTAGAATGTGAGAGGTTCCCTTTAAAATTGCATAATGGAAACTGATGCAAAACATAGGTATTCAAAGGAAGTAATGAGATGAAGTTGAAACAAATATATGAGCAAAAAGGAGCTCTAAAAAGAGGTTGCAAAGAAATAATTCAAGGCTATGTCAGGAGTCCGGCACTTTCACGACCAGCGGCAATTGACTGGTGAGGCAGTGCTCACCTCAAAAAGGTTTTGGCCTCTTTGGGCGGTAGCGGCTGTGGGAGAGGCTTGCTGCTGTTGAACTCAATATCGTGGATGGGTGAATTTGGAATGGGTTCCAGGCGGGTAGGATGTCCATTTCCCATTCCACTAGTCTCCACAGCACTTAAGTTAGGGGAACTCACAAACCTGTTTGAAGACTTATCGTTCTTCTTCTTTTGCTGTTTTTGTTTGAAAATAACACAAGTGAGTCATATAATAAAGTAACATATGTAAATGTATCCCATTTTCAGACTGTGCACCAGAAAAACCACCTTTTCAGCTAAACCGGTTGGATGTGTCACCTTTCACTATGCAATAAACTTCGCTGTCACCTCAAATTGGCGGGATACGTAAATGCCTTTTTTCCGGTCCGATGGGCGTCATTTTGTCTTCATTTCTCCACCCCATCCGTCCCTGTTGTCCGCAATATGTTAGTGAATTATAGTACTTGTCCTCCATCGTTGGCGTGTGTGCAATGCAATCTTCGCTCACGCACGCGCAGTATGCTTTGCCCAACTGCGGGCAAAGCCGAAAAGCATTACTGCGCATGCGCCCGCACACTATGTCCCAGAACACAGCGAAATACTTCCGGGACATAGTGCGCCGGCAGTGGAGGTGCGAGTACGGAATTTACAGAAAGTCAGTGTGTAAAATATAGTATTTGGTTATCTGTTAGTAGATTTTGTATAGAGTCAGTCATGTCTCTGAATTTTTGTGGACCGCATGAAGACCGGGACATGTGACATGACTATAATAAGAGAAGCACGTACATGACTCATGGACATCTGAATCCGGCCTAATGGTCTCAAGTTCCCATAATATAATGAATCGTATAACTTGAGGGACCGCTGTATTATGTAGGAATAATGCATTTACTATTAAGGATGTAAAACTACAGGCCACAATGATAAAATAGATGCAATAAATATTCTATAGTCTACAAGGGAAATATAACAATTCGCTCTCAATATCAATACTTGGCCTATGAGAGTTACCAGCCATGAGTACTTATTACCAATGTGCCACCACTGTAGTGTTAATGCACATAAACCTGCGTTACTTCTTCTCGCCCACGGAGCCGAGAACACTCAGATGGCACCGATGTGTACAATTTGCTAACTGGACGCGGTTAATGAGCCAAACCGGTCGAGTATCCTGGATGTGTATTACTAATTAATAGCAGAAGTGCTAAATGGAAGATTAAAGCTAGACTATTCTAATTAGGGGCTAATATTTCCAAGCCTTGTGTGTACTGGTCGAGATTTCCTTTCTGAAATGTCCAAGGTATTCTAGTTCACTATTCTTGGCTGCCACTGTCCATTTTAATGTAGTTTCTACTAATTGCTGTGAATACAATAATAAAACACTGCAGAAGCAAATGTGCGTTAAAAACACCATGTATGAGATCAGAGAGAACAGAGCTCCTACGGATTATATTTCGTGCCTCCATCAGGGGTTCTGTCTGCATTGTCGACACTTTTGATAGTAAAAGCACATTGCTGTACACAGGGTGCAATGCTATTTTTTTTGCTGTAAAACTGACAGACAAATCTTATAGTCAATGGGATCCCATGGTACTGCTTGCACTTATCCAATGATGCATCCATCAGTGTCTAGGCTTCTGTTATAAATGCAAGCCACGACACCAGTGTGAACAGAGCGTTACAGGCAACATATGCACTCCCTCTCATGGGAGAACCCCTTCTGAGTCCTTATGTTTCCCCCCACTAAGATAATAACACTTAATACTCACCTCCAATGCTGGCACCACTGTGTTGGCACCGGCTTTCCTGGGGATCGGGCAACATAATAATGATCCCTGCGGCCAATCAGCGCTGGCTCCTGCTCTCCGCTTCTTTGGACAAATTAAGACATCCAGAGGAAGTGAAAACTCCTACTGTCCACTCACTTCCTCCGGATGTCATTGATGTCCATAGGAGAAGAGAGTGATCCCACCACTGTTTGGCCACAGGAATTGTGTGACATTGTTCTAATAATTATATATATATATATATATATATATATATATATATATATATATATATATATATATATATATATATATATAAATATATATATATATATACACAGGGTGATTCAAAAAGGATGCCACAAAATTATATTCTCATTATTAATAACTTAGAGAACATTAGTTTATTAACATGAAAAAGCTCACTATCTAAGTTTTATCCATACATTACACATGTCCACAGTGATTTCCACTGGTGACATGGCAGATGTTTAGGCGGCAGGTCAGTTCTGTAAAGACGCGTGCCTGAGTATACTCTGATATGGACTACACTGTATCAGTGATGCACAGTCTCAGGTTTCGCCATTCCTTTTAAGATGCCCAGGTATTAGTGGCCAGTGAAAGCATCAGCGGCAAAAAGGAAGGCGACTTTAGACTTTGTGCCTGCTCAGTGCACAAAACAAGTTTACTTTGCTTGAGTCCATCATGTGCTCGATAAGAATCCTAACATTGTGGTGACTGGCCGCCCTACTTCAACTCCTGGAGATGGAATCTGCATGGCTTACAACACAGACGTCTTCATAGGATACACAATACTGTGGTTGGTGGCACCTGTAGCTCCATACCGGGCAGCCGGGTCGACTTTCTAGGACTGCGCTCATACACAGCTTGAGTCCTGCTTACTCTCTTCATACGGAGGCTTTGGCTGGCCCGGACTTCTCCCATGACATAAACACCCAGTGGTTTCAATCTGTTTTACCCAACGTGAAATGCATTTTCTATAAGGAGAACATTTACCAAATTTATTCTGAAAGTTTCCCTGCACTGTCACAACAGACCCTGTTCTAGCCAATTCCAATGTGCAAAAAGCTTTTCCTTGTTTAATGTCTCCATCTTGTATGATATAATATGTAAATACATTTTATATTTGGCTCTTAAAATGTGAAAGTTGTTCTGTAATTGGTTGCGATGGGCCACATAGCAAATTTTGCTTTGATTTTCAGTCACTGGCCATGTACCGTGTTACTTTATGGGCCGTTACTTCTGCACCATCCTTTTTGCATCACCCTGTATAATGAATATAGCAATCTCCAACCACTTGTCCCATCACTGTCTCACTACGTTGTGTGGAAACAATCCTCAACAATGAAGTTGCAACACAAAGAAGCATAAGTAGTGGAATTATGAAAATCACAAGTTGGATATTTATTATACATATTATTCTCAGTTTATTTAGTATTCAGTATGAGCACCACGTGCAGCAATACATGAGGTTATTAACCCCTTTACGACATATGACTTATATGTACATCATATGCCATGTCCATGCCCTGCCTTTGATGTGGGTTTGTATGTCGAGCAAGCACCTTTTCATGCACATTTAATCAGTCATATGCCTTTAACAGTCGCTGGTGGAAGGGTGGAGCGGTGCTATGCCCATGGACGTTAACCAGTTAAATCCCACTGTAAAGCACTAACATCAGGATTTAACATGCCCAGGCCGAAAGTGCGTCATTCATCACGCTCATCGGTGTGCCTGTCATGTGATCGCACCAATGACTGTCATGACAGCCGGTTGTTTGCTGATGATCCCCGTGCCTGTCATTATGAGCGTTCTGTAATTTTCGGTCCCTGGCCGGTGTTCACAGGAGATTGTGATTTCTGCTACACATAGCAGTACCACAGGCGATCAGACGATCGCAGCTTCAAGGCTCTTAAGGGGACTATTAAATAAAATAAAAAGTTTAAAAAAAATGTTTAAAAATAGGAAAAAAAATAGGAAAAAAGACAAAGTTCACATCACCCTCCTTTTGCCACAATGAAAATAAAACAATAAAATAAACAACATATATTTGGTATCTCTGCGTTCAGAAATGTCAGATCGTTCAAAATATAAAATAAAAATAATCAGATTGGTAAACAGCACAACGAGAAAAAATCAAAATGCCAAAAATATGTTTTTTTTTGGCAGCTGCAACATTGCAATAAAATGCAATAACAGGTGATCAAACATCGTATATACTCCAAAATCAGTAAAAACATCAGCTCAGGACACAAAAAATGAGCCCTCACCTAGCCTCATATCCCAAAAAATGAAAGTGGTGGCAAAAGTAACATTTTGTTTTTCACACAAATTTCTGATTTTTTTTTTTCACCACTTAAAAAAAAAAAGAAATACATGTTTGGTATCGGCATACTCATATTATTGACTTGGGGAATCATATGAACAAGTCTGTTTTATCAGATAGTTAACATGGTAAATAAGAAAACTAAAATAAAAAAATAACAATTGTGGAATTGCGCTTTTTTTTTTAAATTTCACAGCACTAGGAATTTTTTTCCCGTTTTCTCGTATACTTTATACTAAAGTCAATGGAGTCATTCAAAAGTACAACTCGTCCCACAAAAAACAATCCCTCATATGGCCATATTGACAAAAAAATAAAAAAGTTTTGGCACTGGAAAGAAGGGGAGTAAAAAACAAAAACGGAATATGGCCTGGGGTTGAAGGGGTTAATGAGTGTCTGAGGAATGTTCAGCCATGCTGAACGCACTTGGGCACGCAAATCATCAAGATCTGCTGCTGGCAGCTCTATTGGCAATTGCTGACTTATGATGTACGAGATTTGCACCAAAGTGTACTAGAAACCGTTTTTCAACACTGCAACACAAGGACGCATGTTTCTCGTGGTACTGTGAGCAGCGTGTGTGGTCTAAACATGCTAACATGGTCTGCACATCTCCAGAAAAGTCTTCCATCGTGAACATCTTAGAGGTCATTGGTCGACAATAGTCAGCAATGGATCTTGGTGATTTGCTCAATACTTTTACTTCTCTGTGTTTCAATTTCAATATTAACGAGCGTATATTTAAACAAATAAATATGTGTGTGAATAGAAAAGTCTACACATCCCTGTTAAAATGCCAAGTTTATGTTATATGAAAATAAATCATACCAAGAGTGTGAATATAATATGTTTGATTCAATTGAAAAACAAACTGAATCTTTTAGGGTGGAAAAAAAAATAAAGAACTAAAATAATGTTATTGAATAAATATGCACACCCTTAACCTAATATTTTGTTGAAGAACCCTTTGAATTTATGACAGTATTCTATCTAGACTTTTTTCGATAGACGTCTATCAGCATGGCAGATCTAGAACTGGCAATTTTTTGCCCACTCTTCCTTGCAGTAGCGCGAGGACATCTCCTGCGTACAGCCCTTTTTAGGTCAACAGACTTTCAATTGAATTGACGAAGCCATCCATTTGATTTGGAGATATGCTTACGGTCGTTGCTGTACTGAAAGGTCAAATTCCTCTTAATTTTTAGCT
The DNA here is from genome assembly GCF_051348905.1 of Ranitomeya variabilis. NCBI lineage: Eukaryota > Metazoa > Chordata > Amphibia > Anura > Dendrobatidae > Ranitomeya > Ranitomeya variabilis. The sequence goes on from NC_135233.1 coordinate 722,688,667, forward strand.
TTTTAGCAGAGGCCAGCAGGTTTTGTTACAAAATTAACTGATATTTGGAACTGAGATAACCTATTTACAAAAAAGGTATATAGACTGATCATGAGTAAGACAGATTGACAAAACGAGTAGGTCTCGTCAACAGTAATTTATACCACATTGCCTATATTTTTGAAGTTTTTAATACTTTTATGAATGCTTTTTACTTTTTAAAATAAGCCTCTACTTTCGCTGGATGGTTTTGCCATTCCTCTTATAGCTATTAACTATTGAATACACAAGATATTTTGTATGTACTTTTTATATACCATCAATCTTAGATGTCCTATTTCATGTATTTTCCACGATTTTAATGACAATATTCACTTGATGTGTTTTAATGAGATTTAATAAAATTATTTTTTATTATACCCAGTGTGTAACATATTTTTCTGTAGGTTATATATGATATTTGGAACTGTTCATAATTACCTCCATTTTGACTAAAGGCCAGTTCCACCTGCCGAAAAAGAGCCACAAAGCATAAAACTGCTTCTACCATGCTTTACTGTAGGTATGGTGTTCTTTTGGTGATGCACAAAGTTGGCTTTGTGCCACACATGCCTTTTGGAATTATAGACAAAAGTTCAAACTTTGTCTCATCAGATCATAACACGTTTTGCTACATGCTTTTGGCAGACTTGAGGTAGACTTTTGGCAAAACATAGGCTGGCTTGGACAATTTTCTTCCATTATATTCCAGAAATTCCTACAGCTCCTTTAATACTGCTGTAGGCTTTTTTGGCAAATTTTCTTTTTATGTCTTAATCAATTTTTGATTGATGTCCAGTTCAAGGTAATTCTAGGTCACTGTTGTGCTAAATTTAAGCCACTTCTTGCGTCCGACTCGGAGTGTTTCATGGTATATCTAATGCATTGGGAATCTGTTTTAACCCTTTTCCTGACTGATATCTTCCAACAAAGAGAACCCTTTGATGCGTTGTAAGCTGTTTACAGAACATCTCTTTTCATGTAAAATGTCAGGAAAATTCTACTAGAACAGCTAAACTTTATATAGGGTTAATCACTGTAAATGTTGGCAACTGTGTACTGACAACCCCTTAACGTAAGTTTAAATGTGATTGCCTGTTTCTGGACACAACCAAATCCCCAATTACTGTATAAGAGGGTTTTTGCACTCATACAACCATATTATTTTAGTTTTGCTATTTTTTTTCTCTCCACAAAATGATTTCAGTTTGTTTGTCAATGGATTTATACAGATTATGGGTGGCTTATTCACACATTTTTTCCTGCGTTTTTTCTGCGCATTTTTCATGGGTGGAAAACAAACTGCACTTTATAATATCAGCAAGGTGAATGCGATTTCTGAAACCTCGGCACATGCTGCACACTTTTTCCTAGTGGATTTGAACCAACAGTGGTTTTTGCTTGCAGAACATCAATTGATTCACCATTTTTGAACCATTCAACTGGATAAGAAAAACTCAAATTAAAAAATGCATAAAAATGCACATATTTTACACTGCATTTTTCCTGCTGCAAATACTCAACATGAGCGCACATACCCTAGAGGTTGAAAAAGTTTGACATCCTGACATAATTCTTCTTGGTATGATTTTTTACATGACAAAAATCTAGCATTTTAACTGGGATGTGCAAACATTTCATATGATCCACTACATATTTATATATATACTGTGTATATATATAGAGAGAGAAAAGAGATTGTTTAAATTTAAATACACACATATATATATATATGTACACACACACCTACATACAGTATATTGTATAAGCCCTATTCAGTTCCACTATATTACATACCTTTACTAGAGGATTAATAACGCCAACATTAGGACTTGCATTAAACACTTTGTTGAAGTTGGTCTCACGGTTCACTAGCTCCAGTTGGTAGAACTTCTTGTCTTCCTGCAAAAATGAAAGTGTCATTCTGACTGTGCTTCTTTCCCCCAGTTTTGCACATTCAGATAATTGCTTTCAAACACATCAAGTATTAATATTTTAAGCTCAAATTGTTCGTTTGTAAATGTCGCTTTGTTTAATAATTGATTGGAATAGCTATTATTTATGAGGCTCCAGTTATTTAAAGATCACTGAATTGTTAATGACAATGGGTCTTGGTGGTAAACACTTGCAAACTCTTTAGAAAAGAAAGTCCAATAATATGTCTCACAATTAGTTTCTTGATAAGCTGGTCCCGTTCTGCAACCATGTCTTTTAATTCAGAAATGATTTGCAGGTCCTCTGGTCTTGACTCTCTGCTTTGGTATTTTTCCTCCATTTCTGATAACCTTTAATATACAATACCATAAGGTGATTCCTCATTCAGTTTAACCCAAGTTGGAAAACAAATTGTACAAGTACCAGAACAGATTACAAAAAAGAACAAATGTAGAATTTTCTTACAATGATGCAGAAAGCTGTAACTCAATGGTGTTAAGTGTCAAGTTACAGTTTTCTGTATGATTAAATAGTTCTCCCATTATGAGTTAGGTTAAAAAAATGCAACATCTGTAAACAGTGTAGATTATACATATGGAGCAAACATGGTTACCACCAACCATAAAACTGAGAATCAGTGTAAGGCCATGTTCACACGTTCAGTATTTGGTCAGTATTTTACCTCAGTATCTGTAGCTAAAATCAGCAGAGAGACAATCAGAGGAAAAGTATAATAGAAACACGTCACCACTTCTGTATTATCACCCACTCCTGGTTTTGGCTTACAGATACTGAGGTAAAATACTGACCAAATACTGAACCTGTGAACATGGCCTTAAAACGATACTCCAGGATCTGCGCGTCTTCTTGATGGTCCTGAGTAGTAAATTTCATGAACTACTTACTAGACAGATTCATATATTGGAGTCAAAACAAAAAGTCAAAACCGCACCCTTTTATATATAGATTGAAGGTCTCAGCGGACACAAGGGCGCACGTCCAAAACCAGGGAGCCCATCCCAGACAGTACCAAGACCACAAAAAAACAAAGAGACAGCGCCACAATGGATGGTGAAAAAATAGCTTACATTTATTCTGCCTCCTATAGCGACATTTCGGTCAACAGACCTTTATCAAGCACCTTGATAAAGGTCTGTTGACCGAAACGTCGCTATAGGAGGCAGAATAAATGTAAGATTCATATATTGGTCATGACAACTATTGCCCACAATCTTGGCGTACAAGAAGGCTACAGGACTGTCCTGGAAGAAAACCTCTGCAGCCACTGATCAGTGGAGACCATGTAAGGAAGACTGTGGCTAGCATGGGCACCTCCATTCAGCCAATAATGGTACTGTCAAATTTTTCCAGAGTATCTCTTTAAATTCTAATATCTATATATATATATATATATATATAATTGTCTAAGGGGTACTTCCGTCTTTCTGTCTGTCCTTCTGTCTATCTGTCAGCAACTTCCGTCACGGTTATTCATTCGCTGATTGGTCTCGCCAGCTGCCTGTCATGGCTGCCGCGACCAATCAGCGACGGGCACAGTCCGATTAGTCCCTCCCTACTCCCCTGCAGTCACTGCCCGGCGCCCGCTCCATACTCCCCGCAGTCACGGCTCACACAGGGTTAATGCCAGCGGTAACGGACCGCATTATGCCACGGGTAACTCACTCCGTTACCGCCGCTATTAACCCTGTGTGACCAAGTTTTTACTATTGAGGCTGTCTAGGCAGCTTCAATAGTAAAAACATGTAATGTGAAAAATAATTAAAAAAAAAATAACAAATCATTATATACTCACCTTCCGCCGCCTTTCCGACGGTGATCGGTCCATGCAAGCGGCAGGTTCCGGTGCTAAGTTTGGTGTGCGACAAGGACCTGCCATGACGTCACGGTCATGTGACCGAGACGTCATCACAGGCCCTGCGCGCCTGCGCAAGCAGGACCTGCCATGATGTCACGGTCATGTGACCGCGACGTCACCACAGGCCCTGCGCGAAGAAGCTGCGGTACCATGGGACAGGCAGGGACAGCGTCAGGAGCAGGTGAGTATTTCATGTTCACCTGTCCGCGTTCCATCCGCCGGGCACCGCTCCGTCTTCCCGTCCTCTTGCACTGACTGTGCAGGTCAGAGGGCGCGATGACGTATTAAGTGTGCGTGCCGCCCTCTGCCAGAACAGTCAGTGCTGAGAGACGGGACGCTGAGGAGCAGCGACGAGAGGTGAGTGTGTGATTTTTTTTTTTTTTTTATTGCCGCAGCAGCAGCAGCATTACATGTGGCACAATGCTGTATGGAGCGTCTATGGGGCCATAAACAACTGCATGGAGCATTATATGGGGCATCTATGGGGCCATAACTGCATGGAGAATTATATGGGGCATCTATGGGGCCATAACTGCATGGAGCATTATATGGGGCATCTATGGGGCCATAACTGCATGGAGCATTATATGGGGCATCTATGGGGCCATAACTGCATGGAGCATTATATGGGGCATCTATGGGGCCATAACTGCATGGAGCATTATATGGGGCATCTATGGGGCCATAACTGCATGGAGCATTATATGGGGCATTTATGGAGCCATAACTGCATGGAGCATTATATGGGGCATCTATGGGGCCATAACTGCATGGAGCAATATATGGGGCATTATATGGGGCATCTATGGGGCCATAACTGCATGGAGCATTATATGGGGCCATAACTGCATGGAGCATTATATGGGGCATCTATGGGGCCATAACTGCATGGAGCATTATATGGGGCATCTATGGGGCCATAACTGCATGGAGCATTATATGGGACATCTATGGGGCCATAACTGCATGGAGAATTATATGGAGCATCTATGGGGCCATAACTGCATGGAGCATTATATGGGGCATCTATGGGGCCATAACTGTATGGAGCATTATATGGGGCATCTATGGGGCCATAGCTGCATGGGGCATCTATGGGGCCATAACTGCATGGAGCAAAATACGTGACTGGGCAATATACTACGTGACTGGGCAATATACTACGTGGACATGCATATTCTAGAATACCCGATGCGATAGAATCGGGCCACCATCTAGTTACTATATAAACATTTTGTATTTTATAGTAGTAATTAGCGTGAAAGTAGCTAATCTCTACCATGATACAGAGGCAGCACTAATGTAATTCCCTGATGGTAGTGAGCTCCCGTATGAAAAGATGGAAACAATTCAGTTTTAAAGAGGACCTGTTAGTTGGTCAGAAGTGGCCACTTCTTGGTCTTATTTTATCACAGCTGATATGGTTCCAGAGATACAGACCTTTTTATTTAATGTGCAAATTTTCATGGTCTTTAAGAAGAGGGCGGTGTTCACAAGGTAATTATAATTAGCAGCCTAAAGACATGCCCCCCCAGCACCCTGTGAGCCCCCTTGGTAAAGATTTCAGAGCTATCTGATTTCAGCCATTTTAGTGCTGAGATAAGCTGACTGTGGAATATTTTAACAGGATCTAGAAGCTCCACAAAACTATTGTCTGTCTTGAGCCCTTCCTAATGTCACATGTCATGTTCGCTCCCTGAGACCCTCCACAAACATGGGGAAATACCATTATTAGCTCTTTTTCTCATTTCATGTCTTTTTATTTCATGTCTTCGACTAGCTACTACTTTAAATGGCCAATGTCTGTTCTCTACAAAGAAAAATAAATATGACAAGCCTTCTATCATTTTAGGAATAGCAACTAAATCAATACTCTACTGGAAGGCAGAAAAATCAAGAATGAAGATGTGCAACAAAAAGATCCCTTCTCCTCTGATGGTTGATTGCTCGCTCAGAAGCGCAAGCAGCTTCTGTAATTGTTTGAACAGCAGCCAGATTTTTGTGCACAGACATAAAGAGAGACATTCTGTACAAAAATTGGCATGAGTGTCTCAAATTGTGCAGTTTCAGCTATAAGCTTACCTTCTGTATATTAGCATATCTGTATATAGACCTAACCTAGTCAGATATTAGGTTTTACCACTAGATCTATATAATCGGGGCATTTGCCAGCAATGAAAAATATTTACAAATTCTACACTTTCATAGCTGTCGATGTACAACTAATGGAAAACAGCAGTGTCAATGAAAGAACAATGGTCACAACAAAAGGATGGTTATACGCAGGACAGCTGGTAAGTGACTTATTCACAACCAAATTCAATATAGTGAATTTACAACTAGAATTTTTAGTTATGGATAAAGTACTAAACAAAGTGATTGATATTGCTGTAGGAGCCATATACACTCTTTTCTCTTAAAGCCAACCATTTGAAGTGAATCAAATACTATAGTTACAATATTGAGTTTGGTGGTGTTTCGGTAAGTGATGGGCATTTATGGCCTTGTTGGCCGGCCCACATAGCGTGAACAATGCATTTTTTCATCTACTTTGTTTTTTCTGCAGAAATTCTTCTGCATGGAAATGTTGTGATAAAGGGCTATTTACAAAAATTAAGTTATCCCCAATTCATAGGGGTTAATTTGCTAATTACTGGAGGTCCAAACACTGATCCCTCTGGCAAACAAGACTTAATACTTGGTGGGAAAACCCTTGTTGGCAAGCACAGCAGTCAGAAGATGTTTTTTGCAGTTGATGATGAGGTTTGCGCATATGTCAGGACTCAGGAATAATTTTGGTCCACTCCTCTTTGCAGATCATTTCTAAATCATTATGATTTTGAGGCTGTTGCTTGACAACTCGGAGCTTCAACTCCCTCCATAAGTTTTCTATGGGATTAAGGTCTGGAGACTGGCTAGGCCACTCCATGACCTTAATGTGCTTTTTTTGCTTTGTTGTCTTGGCTGTAGGTTTTGGGTCATTGTCTTGCTGGAAGACCCAGCCATGACACATTTTTAATGTCCTGGCGGAGGGAAGGAGGTTGTCACTCTGGATTTTACGGTACATGGCTCCATCTATTCTTCCATTGATATGGTGAAGTAGTCATGTGCCCTTAGAAGAGAAACACCCCCAAAACATAATGTTTCCACCTCTATGCTTGACAGTGGGGATGGTGTTATTTGGGTCATAGGTAGCATTTCTCTTCCTACAAACACGGCGAGTTGACTTAATGCCAAAGAGCTAAATTTTTGTCTCAACTGACCACAGCACCTTCTCCCAATCACTCACAGAATCATCCAGGTGTTCATTGGCAAACTTCAGATGGGCCTGCACATTGCTGCTTTGAGATCATTAACAAGTTCCCTTCGTGTAGTTTTAGGCTGATCTCACCTTCCTCATGATCAAGAATACTCCACTAGGTGAGATTTTGTATGATGCCCCAGATCGATGTCAATTGACAGTCATTTTGTATTTCTTCCATTTTCTTACTATTGCACCAACAGTTGTCTCCTTCTCACCCAGAGTCTTTCTTATGGTTTTGTAGCCCATTCCAGCTTTGTGCAGGTCTATGATCTTGTCCCTGACATCCTTATAAAGCTCTTTGGTCTTGCCCATGTTGTAGAGGTTAGAGTCTGACTAACTAAGTCTGTGGACAAGAGTCTTTTATAAAGGTGACTATGTAACACAGCTGTCTTTAATTCAGGTAACGAGTTGATGAGGAGCCAGAACTCTTAATGGTTGGTATGGGATCAAATACTTATTTCACATTGCAAAATGCAAATAAAGTTCTATAATTTGTACAACGTGATGTCCTGGATTTTATTTTTGATATTATATCTCAATGTTAAAATTAACCTACTCTTAAAATTATAGACTGTTCATGTATTTGTCAGTTGGCAAACTTACAAAATCAACAAGGGATCAATTACTTATTTCCCCCACTGTATATATGGGTAGTCCATATTCATAGAAACGTGACTATGAAGTACATGGGTTTTTAAACTAACTAAATAAAATGACATTTATTTTTTTTTATGGTTTACATGTATAAGGGCTCCATAGGATGATCGCATTGGTTGTTGATTGAGGGGACTATGTGTGGGCTCATATTGAATGTAGGGGACTATGGGGAGGCACATACTGTATATAGGGGAATGTCAGCATACTTACCATATTTTTCAGCGTATAAGATGATTGGGCGTATAAGACGACCCCCAACTTTTTGGTGGTCATCTTATACACTGGGTGTCGTCTTATATGGCTTGTGCAGGGAGTGGTCCCAGATGGTTCCCAAAATCTGGAGGAGAGGAGACTCTCCTTCAGGCCCTGGGATCCATATTCGTGTAAAATAAAAAGAGTAAAAATAAAAAATATGGATATACTTACCTTCCGACGGCCCCCGGAGTTCTCCCGGCTCTACACGATGCATGTGGCGGCTTCCATTCCCAAGGATGCATAGCGCGCCGCGAAGGACCTTTGTGACGTTGTGGTCGCATGGCCGCGACATCACAAAGGTCCTTTGCGGCGCGCAATGCATCCCTGGGAACGGAAGCCGCCGCATGCACCGCTGAGAACCGGGAGAACTCCCGGGGCTATTGGAGGGAAAGTATATCCATATTTTTTATTTTTATTCTTTTTTTTTTTAACACGAATATGGATCCCAGGGTCTGAAGGAGAATCTCCTCTCCTCCAGACCCTGGGAACCATCCGGGACTGCACCCTGCACCATATGCGGTGAATTCAGAGCTCCGCACATGCCGTACCCGCTGTATAAGACGACCCCCGACTTTTGAGAAGATTTTCAGTAGTTAAAAAGTCGTCTTATACGCCGGAAAATACAGTAATTCTGCTCAATATTAAGTCATACATTTAATATAAAAAATAATTATCATTAACATGGAAATATTAATATTGAGCAGAATTAATTTCAGCCTATTAGTGCAGCGTACAAAACATTCATGGTCTTTCATTTGGCTCCTTTGGAAAATGAAACTTCCACTCTTGCTCTATTTTGTATAGCGCCATGTTATTTATAGTGCAGTACATAAGGAAAAAACTTGTGCGTCTGATTACCCCTTCTTGCAACGTGATGCAACTATGTCACTATGAGGCACCCTTCACATGTCTGTGTTTCCGGTACGTGTTGCATCCATTTTTTTTCATGGATACCATATGTATCTCAGGCAGTAACCACTCTGTGCCGGTGAATAAAGGTGCCAGGCACAACAGGCAGGTACACAGCAACTACTTTATCAATCAGAATGACAACAGCAATCCCACCCGTTCAGCAGGGCAAAGCTCTGTTGACGTGATGGAAGCCTGTGAATTACAGGCAAAACCCGTCTGTGACCGCTCTGTGCTGCACAATAGGCAGATATGTAACAACTACCTGCCTATTCATGCTTAGGCACAATTTTTTTCTTTTTTTTAACAAAGCCCAGATATGCCCTTTAAAGGGAACTTGTCACCCCTAGAATCGAGGGTGAGCTAAGGCCACCGGCATCAGGGGCTTATCTACAGCATTCTGTAATGCTGTAGATAAGTCCCCGATGTAACCTAAATGATGAGAAAAAGAGGTTATATTATACTCACCCAGGGGCGAGCGGTCCGATCCTATGGGCGTCGCAATACGGTCCGGGGCCTCCCATCTTCATCAGATGACGTCCTCTTCTGGTCTTCACGCTGCGGCTCTGGCACAGGCATACTTTGTCTTCCCTGTTGAGGGCAGAGCAAAGTACTACAGTGCACAGGTGCCGGGCCTCTCTGACCTTTCCCTACGCACTGCAGTACTTTGCTCTGCCCTCAACAGGGAAGACAAAGTATGCCTGTGCCGGAGCCGCAGCATGAAGACCAGAAGAGGACGTCATTTGATGAAGATGGGAGGTACCGGACCGGACCGCGACACCCATCGGACCGGATCGGGACCGGGACCGCCCCTGGGTGAGTATGATATAACCTCTTTTTCTCTTCTTTTAGGATACATCGGGGGGCTTATCTACAGCATTCCAGAATGCTGTAGATAAGCCCCTGATACTGGTGGGCTTACCTCACCCTCGATTTTGGGGGTGACAGGTTCCCTTTAAAGAGGTTGTCCACTACTTTCAATTAACCCCCAATGTATCCCCCCGGGGCCCCTAATGAATTTTGTAAATACCTCCTGTTGCTGTTTTAGCCTGTGAGCGGTGCTATGCCAGTGGCTGAGTCCGGGTCACGTGACCCCCAGGCTGCAGCCGTCCCTAATTTCCGCCAACGTCGCGTCAATTTCCAGACTCTAGAAATTGACGTGACGTCATCAGCAGGTGTGACCCAGCCTCCAGAGACAGCAGTCAATCATCAAGAGTGACTGGGCTGTGGGTGGTGCTGGGGTCTGCGGGGCTGTGCTGGGATCTGTGGGCGAGGCGGGGTGGGTCTGCTGTCTGTGCTGGGATCTGCGGGCGGGGCGGGGGGGTCTGCGCAGTGGGTCTGCGCGGTGGGTCTGCTAGCTGTGCTGGGATCTGTGGGTGGGGGTCTGCGCGGTGGGTCTGCTGGCTGTGCTGGGATCTGCAGGAGGGGCGGGGGGTCTGCACGGTGGATCTGCTGGCTGTGCTGGGATCTCCAGGCGGTGCGATGCTGGGGTCTGCGGGGCTGTGCGGTGGGTCTGCTGGTTGTGCTGGGGTCTGCGGGCAGGCCGTACTGGGGTCTGCTTCGGGTGGGGGGGTCATTGGTGTGTGTGTGTGTCTGTGTGCAGGCATCGTCCGATGGGACTGCAAGTCCCATTCGCCTATGCCTGCTACAGTGACAGTGAGTGACACATTAGCCAATGATGGGACAGTAGTAGTCCCATCATCCGGCTAATGTATTGAATGAAAAAAAAAAAAACACATACAGATATACAGTACATACAGTACATACAACATACATATAGACATAAAACATAGATACAGTACACACAACATACATATAGACATACAACATATATAGACATACAGTACATACATACAATACATACAACATACATATAGACATACAACATACATACAGTACATACAAAATACATACAGTACATACATATAGACATACAGTACATACAACATATAGAGATACAACATACAGTACATACAACATACATATAGACATACAACATACATATAGACATACAGTACATACATAGACATACAACATACAGTACATACATATAGACATACAGTACACATACACAACACATACAGTACATACAGCAGAGTAGATACTGACCATCACCTTGATCCCCGATGCCATTGCTCACCTGTAAAAAATATTAAAATAATAGACCAACAATATACTCCCTGATCCGTAGATATCCAATTAATACGAGTGTCCCACGACGATCTCCCGTGGAGAGCAGCCACATCAGCTGATACGACCGCTCTCCAGGGGCTCCAGAATACAATGACGGAAGGTATTCCTCCGCCGCTGTGAGAAATAGTCCCTACTCTCACTTGTGGCACTGCTGTGTGGGAAAATTTCCACGCAGCTTTGCATCTGAACTAAGGTAACCTCAGTGATGCACTGCAGGAGCCATTGTCTCCTGTCAGTGTGTCACTGGAGGCCCTATAGAGCAGTGACATCACCCGATGTCACAGTTCTATAGGGGAAATCGTCGTGGGACACTCGTTATTAATTGGACTACGGTGGAAAGGTAGTATACGGTTGGTTTATTATTTTTAATTTTTTGCAGGCGATCGAGTATGGTAAGTATGGTGAAATTAAGAATATTAAAATACTTTTTTCTGGCTGTGTCTTTTTTTTTTATCTCTTTCACTTCTATAGGATTAATAATTGATAGGTGTCTTATTGACGCCTCTCCATTATTAACCGGGCTTAATGTCACCTTACAGTAGCAAGGTGATATTAACCCCTTATTACCTCATATCTCACCGCTACAAGGGAGTGGGAAGAGAGGAGCTAAATGCCGGAATCTTACAGATGCACCATTTTCTGGGGCGACTGCAGGCTGGTATTTGTATCCTTGAGGGGGCCAATGTCCATGGCCCCTCTCTAGGCTATGAATATCAGCCCGCAGCTGTCTGCGTAGCCTTTGTGGCTATAAAATATAGGGGGACCCCACATCATTTTTGGGGGGATCCCCCTATTTTACTAGCCAGTAAAGGTTATGCAGGCAGCTGTGGGCTGACATTCATAGTCTGGGAGGGGGCCATGGGAATTACCCCCTTCCCAGGCTACAAATATTGGCCATCGGCTTTCCCCCTCTGGCGCAGAAAATTGAGCGGGAGCCCACACCATTTTTTTTTAACTAACACATATTGTTCATTAACCCCTTTCTGCCAGCTGACGGAATAGTACATCAGCTGGCAGTATTCCCCACTTTGAGGTGGGCTCCGGCGGGGAGTGGTGGTGGTAATGTATCTATGTAGTAAGCTTGGTTTTGCTCCCATATATATGCAGTAAGCTTGGTTTTGTTCCCATATCTACATAGTAATATCAGTTATGATACCATTTACTAGCAGTAAGCTTGGTTCTGGTACCATATCTATGCAGTAAACTTGGCTCTATTACCATATTTATGTAGGAGCCTTGGTTCTGTTCCTGTATCCATGTAGTAAACTTAGCAAACATGTTTCTGTTCTCATATCTCTGTAGTAAGCTTGGTTCTGTTCACGTATCTATGTAGTAACCTTGATTGTGCTCCCAGATCTCTGTAGTAAGCTTGGTTCTGCTTCCATATCTCTGTAGTAAGCTCGGTTCTGCTCACATATCTCTATAGTAACCTTGGTTCTGCTCCCATATCTCTGTAGTAAGATTGATTCTGCTTCCTTATCTCTGTAGTAAGCTCGGTTCTGCTCACATATCTACAGTTAGGTCCATATATATTTGGACAGAGACAACATTTTTCTAATTTTGGTTATAGACATTACCACAATGAATTTTAAACAAAACAATTCAGATGCAGTTGAAGTTCAGACTTTCAGCTTTCATTTGAGGGTATCCACATTAAAATTGGATGAACAGTTTAGGAGTTTCAGCTCCTTAACATGTGCGACCCTGTTTTTAAAGGGACCAAAAGTAATTGGACAATTGACTCCAAGGCTATTTCATGAACAGGTGTGGGCAATCCCTTTGTTATGTCATTCTCAATTATGCAGATAAAAGGCCTGGAGTTGATTTGAGATGTGGTGCTTGCATTTGGAAGGTTTTGCTGTGAAGTAAACATGCGGTCAAAGGAGCTCTCCTTGCAGGTGAAACAAGCCATCCTTAAGCTGCGAAAACAGAAAAAAACAAGCTGAGAAATTGCTACAATATTAGGAGTGGCAAAATCTACAGTTTGGTACATCCTGAGAAAGAAAGAAAGCACTGGTGAACTCATCAATGCAAAAAGACCTGGGCGCCCACGGAAGACAACAGTGGTGGATGATCGCAGAATAATCTCCATGGTGAAGAGAAACCCCTTCACAACAGCCAACCAAGTGACCAACACTCTCCAGGAGGTCGGCATATCAATATCCAAATCTACCATAAAGAGAAGACTGCATGAAAGTAAATACAGAGGGTTCACTGCATGGTGCAAGCCACTCATAAGCATCAAGAATAAAAAGGCTATACTGGACTTTGCTAAAAAACATCTAAAAAAGCCAGCACAGTTCTGGAAGAACATTCTTTGGACAGATGAAACCATGATCAACCTCTACCAGAATGATGGAAAGAGAAAAGTATGGTGAAGGCGTGGTACAGCTCATGATCCAAAGCATACCACATCATCTGTAAAACACGGCGGAGGCAGTGTGATGGCTTGGGCATGCATGGCTGCCAGTGGCACTGGGTCACTAGTGTTTATTGATGATGTGACACAGGACAGAAGCAGCCGAATGAATTCTGAGGTATTCAGAGCCATACTGTGTGCTCAGATCCAGCCAAATGCAGCCAAACTGATGGGTCGTCGTTTCATCCTACAGATGGACAATGACCAAAAACATAAAGCCAAAGCATCCCAGGAGTCTATTAAAGCAAAGAAGTGGAATATTCTTGAATGGCCAAGTCAGTCACCTGATCTCAACCCAATTGAGCATGCATTTCACTTGTTAAAGACTAAACTTCAGACAGAAAGGCCCACAAACAAACAGCAACTGAAAACCACCGCAGTGAAGGCCTGGCAGAGCATCAAAAAGGAGGAAACACAGCGTCTGGTGATGTCCATGAGTTCAAGACTTCAGGCAGTCATTGCCAGCCAAGGGTTTTCAACCAAGTACTAAAAATGAACATTTTATTTAAAATTATTGAATCTGTCCAATTACTTTTGGTCCTTTTAAAAACAGGGTGGCACATGTTAAGGAGCTGAAACTCTTAAACCCTTCATCCGATTTTAATGTGGATACCCTCAAATGAAAGCTGAAAGTCTGAACTTCAACTGCATCTGAATTGTTTTGTTTAAAATTCATTGTGGTATTGTCTATAACCAAAACTAGAAAAATGTTGTCTCTGTCCAAATATATATGGACCTAACTGTATATAGTAAGCTTGTTCCTGCTCTCATATCTCTGTAATAAGCTTGGTTCTGTTCACGTATCTATGTAGTAACCTTGATTGTGCTCCCATATCTCTGTAGTAAGATTGGTTCTGTTACCATATCTCTGTAGTAAACTTGGTTCTGCTCTCATATCTCTGTAGTAAGCTTGGTCCTCCTCCAATATGTCTGTAGTAAGCTTGCTTCTGCTCCCATATCTCTACAGTAAGCTCAGTCCTGCTCCCTTATCTCTGTAGTAAGCTCTGTTCTGCTCCGATATTTCTGTAGTAAGCTTGATTCTGATCCCATATCTCTGCAGTAAGCTCGGTTCTGCTCACATATCTCTGTCATAAACTCGGTTCTGCTCCCTTATCTCTGTAGTAAGCTCAGTTCTTCTTCCATATCTCTGCAGTAGGCTCGGTTCTGTTCTCTTATGTTTGTAGTAAGCTCCTTGCCTTTCCCATATCTATGTAGTAATCTTGGTTCTGTTCTCGTATCTATGTAGTCAGTTAGTTCAGTTGCTATGTCTATGTAATCAGTTTGCTTCTGTTTCAGTATCTATGTAGGCAGTAAGCTCGGTTCTATTCCTCTATGTATGCAGCAAGCTCCGTTCTGTTACCATATCCATATACTTGGGGTCAGAGATAAGCAGGCCAAAGGTGGGCCATCGCGACTCGAGGGCCACTGCCTCGTGGTTGCCCCTCAAAATGTGCCAGGAAGCCTGTGGTTGTCGTGATGCTCAACAAAAATGTGGTTGTAATCGAGTCCATCCATTTGCGGCTTGTTAGTGTCTCTCTGCTCTGGTGTAATAAATTTACTTGTTTCTGCCATCCATTCCCAAAACTTACACGGTGAGAGCTCTGTCCTCAATCTTTATTAGTATATCTGCTCCTCCCTGTAACTGGTGACCCCACACACTTCTGTTTCAATAAATTACTTACCATTGATCACATCATTGACACCCCCTTCTTGATGTCACTCACCTCCCTATATACGTAAGTATATTCTCTGACTCGCTGGGAGGACATTTGCATTCTCCCTGTTGCTGACTGTATGCCATTACCTTACTGCTTTGTTCTATTTGTGATAACTGCTGCTGCCCCAATATACAGCTCTGGCAAAAATTAAGAGACCACTGCAAAATGTTCAGTTTGTCTGATTTTCCTCTTTATAGGTATATTTTTTTAGTAAAATGTAAATAGTTCGTTGTCCAGTGGGTGGTCCTACTCAGTGATTGACAGTCTTCATTGTATGACTGCGCATGCAGAGAGCTATTAATCACTGAGTAGGACCGCCCACTGGACTCAGAAGTATGCAAATATCAGGGATTTCAATTAATAAAATATAGGTTATACTGAATCATTTCCAAAACACCTATATATCATCCTGTTCAAATTCTCCTTCTCTATACCATGATGTCTAAATATCAGAATACATGTATAACGTGAGAGGTTCACAGGTGATTACAAACTGTAGAGAACAGTGTTCCCCAACTCCGGCCCTCAAGAGCCATCAACAGATCATGTTTTCAGGATTTCCTTAGTATTACACAGGTGTTACTAGCATCAACTGGACGACCAAGAATCCCATCACCTGTGTAATACTAAAGAAATCGTGAAAACATAATATGTTGGTGGCTCTTGAGGGCCGGAGTTGGGGAACACTGCTGTAGAAGGACAGAACTACTGTTAGTACAATCATTTTGTCAACATATGTGCATGTTGTCTACAGAACATCCCCAGTTTAAATTGGGAGATGTGCTGTCGACATGGATGATTTGCAAGTTCAGAAGACAATTCAGCCAAGAAACGAGCGTTTTGCACATTCATTGGATGGTTGGTGGCATTACACATGCCATTGATTGGGAAAGCGAGTTCGCCCAATTATTGGGCTGTTTTGTTGTACCTCCCAATATCAACATGGCCAGAGTACTAGAATTTAGGCTTATATTGTAGCTGATTATGTTGACTGATTAGTTGTTGCACCACAGCACAGCAAAATTGGTTAGTATTCGTTAGTAACACAGTGATTGAGGTTTGAAAAGTTAGTGGTAGAAAAATGATAATAGCTGCACTAATGGCAATTTTCAAAAAACGTATCTTGGTTTACTGGAACTTACGAAACTTGCAAGGCAGAATTTTTTTCCATGAGCATCGCTTGTGTCTTTGCAAATTCTGCCACTAAAACTTGCTTCTCTCTGATGTTGGCTGCTGTTAAGTCATTGATATCTTCCTCGTGTTTCTTGTTTAAGTCTTGCTCATGTGTCCTTTTTTTCAAAGAAATTCAGTATGTGTATGCTTAAACATCTTTGAAAACCATTTTTACTTAAGCGTTATACATATTTTATTAATGCCTCACATGAAATATAAACCAGCATTTTTGTTCCAGGAGCTGTGCAAACGTTTAACATTTAATGAAGCGGTACACTCAAAACAATGCTGTGTATTCTGGACCCAATTGTTCCTAAAAAAATGTATTCAAGTGGCAAAAAGGGGGATTTATCACAGTTTTATCTAGTACACAGTGACGCAAAGCTTTTCTACTAAGGGCAGGACATTGTAATGTATGGCCATCACCATTGGTCAAAGTCCATGTGAAAACTATAGGGGCAAACCAGGGAAAGAACAGTGTAACATTCGATCGCTTAGGCTACTTTCACACTAGCGTCATACGACGCACGACGCAATGCGCTGCCCCATTGTGAGCTCCGGGGAGGAGGGGGCGGAAATGGCAGACACGACGCACCAAAAAACGTTACATGCAACATTTTTTGGTGCCAACGGTCCGCCAGAACACGACGCAACCATCGCACGACGGTTGCGACGTGTGTCAATGCGTCGCAATGCGTCGCTAATGAAAGCCAATGGGGAAAAAACGCATCCTGCAGACAACTTTGCAGGATGCGTTTTTTCACCAAAACGACGGATTGCGACGTGCGTCGTACGACGCTAATGTGAAAGCAGCCTTATATGTAAAGTGCCTCCTCAGTATAAAGGTGTTACCAGTCATTGTAATCCTGCCTGTGATGCTAATGAGACTGCAGAAAAGTCTTCTGTAAAGAACAGGAAGTATAACATTGCCCAAGTGGCTAGTGTGGAAACTGCAAGAGTTCTATTTTTTATACAGATTGTCATATAAAAATGAAAAAATACGCTTAATGCAAAAACCAGATTTAAACAAAAGGTCTCTGAGGACACAAGCCTTTTAACATATTCAATAACTGGAAGCTTTAATGCCACTCTTATTATATGGATTCTTTAAATGTTTATTATGATGACAGCATTTAATTTACATCTCATATAGGGTAGAACCAGACTCCATGGTGTACCTTATTTGCTGATTGGCATCGCTGCGTATTCGGAGGATCTCTTTTCCCTTAAATTCCAGCTCCTTAGTCAGAGTGTTAATACTCTCATGCAGTATCAGCAGCTCTTTGTTTAGGTTAGAAACATGTTGCTCTTGATGCTTGAGCTGTTTCTCAAGTTCTGATATTCGTCCTAAATACTCCAATTCCTGTAAAGATAGAGCGTTCTAATCAGCAATTATTTTCCTCCTTTCTTTATGTTCCTGTATAATTCTTAGGAGCGGGTCCTCTACATACACTGGCTGGGGAATCCAATCGAGGTAAAAATGGGTGTAGCACAGTATTATAATCAATGACAGCAAAGGATCATTTGAATATTAATGTGAAGAAACAATAATTAATCATTAATCTTGTCATGAAGATTATATAAACTTTAGGGGAAACCCAATGGATCCTTTTAATGCATCAATAATATCCCACTGCTCACAGTTTGGATCCATCATTCTATGGATCTCTTACAGGGTAATGATTTCTGTTCTAAATGGAAACATTGATGTTATTGTGAATGCTGAAAATACTCATAGTCTTTCTAAAATAATTCATTGCTATACCTGATGCCTGTTAAGCTCTTTCTGCCTGTCCAGTTCTGACGCAGCAGCTTCTATTTCCTGCTGGTGGTGATTCCTCAACTGGTCAATGGCCGCCGCATGCTGGTGATTGAGCTCTGAACGCAAGGATGCTGCAAAGCAAGCAATATATACATCACAAATCACAAATTAATGAAATGTTTACAATGTTCCATGTGTCCATTATGATCACACTAAGGATGTATTAGCTACCCTGATTAGTTATTCTGTACATCGTAAGAAAAATCTGGTCCATATGGAATAAGCATCTGGGAACAGCTTTTGCGTCAGAAAAGATGCCTTTATTATCACAATAACCTGTTACAAGTCTGATTATTAGCTGGTTAATGCTCAACCTCTACGTATCACTATACTGCACAATAAGGACTGTCTCTTTTAAAAAAAGGTAAGGCCCGTGGCTTTATGCCTTAAGTCAGGGGTGCACAACACTTTTTGGCTCAAGGATCACATTGTCATACCGAATCTGAAGAGCCGCAAAAAAATGTGAAGAGGTACTTACATGAATACATCAGCAGAACCACCATCAGTACCTCAATACATCATTAGAACCAAGTTTTGAGTATTCGAGAAGGATTTGAACAGTTTCTGCTCCAAAAATGAACACACCCAAACTTACACTGAGCTTTGAGAGCAGAAACTCAACCAAATACTCCTCATAATTTCAAAATTAAGTGTTGAGGATTTTTCAGTTTTAACAAGCATGTTATGGATTGCTACATGATCAGAACCACCATCAGAACAGGAATGCAGCACCAGGATCACTGTCAGTACAGGAATACATCACCAAGGTTAGTACAGTAGTACAGTGATCAATTGCCTTTTCAGGTCAGTCCTATATACACTTGTATCACATGAACCTGCAACCTCCAGTGTGTCCTTAACAATGATAAGGAGATACTGCTGAATTGTGCATTATGATCAGATATTGGACTGCAAAGAGCCCATATACTGTTCTTGCACAGGGCCTCTTCTGTCTGTGTTTGCTACTCTATCTATCTATCTATCCCATATCTATCTATCTATCTATCTATCTATCTGTCTATCTATCTATCATTTTATCCAACTATCTGTCTAATCTAATGTTTTTCCTTATTTCTTAGGCCTGTCTATCACTCTATATATCACATTACCATGTCATTCCATCTAGAATTTATCCAGAAAACTATCTACATTTGGTAGAAGTAATTTAGAGATTGACCTACAGATGAAGATCAACAAATTGCTGCACAATAGTGTCCCCCACACACTGCCCCTCTGTTGTGCTCATAGTAACACCAACACCCTCCTACTACAATAGGATATTTAATTAGCCCCCATACGTTGGGGCGGGGGCTAACAAGCCCTAGCCCCGCCGCCACAGTGTTCACCTATATTCACATCTGATAGACGCAAAAACAGTTATATATAGTAAGTTGAGAGCTGGCGTTTCCCGGTTCTTTGCAGGCCGCATGCTGTGCAGGCCTGTCTTAAGTTGATCCATGGTAAAACCCACTGATTTTTTCTCCGGTTGTAAAGGAAAAGCCATGGTGGAAATTATCAGGTGATCCTGGATTATGTCCCCATAGACCCACTACTTTCATCTGTCAATTGTCAATGGCCATGAGAACTCTTCCACACCAAATGAATATACAGTACACGTATACAGACAGGTGTCTACACATTTAGTGATTCCGAGACAGATATTAGGGTGTGATCACATTTTTTTGGGGCTGAGTTTTCCAAGCAGAGACTTTCCAAAAATCATAAGCAGTTAAAAACCACAAATTATGATTAAAGATTTGATCTGAAACCACAGAAAAAAAACCTCATTGTAAACACACCATTACCACAGTTTTGCAATGTTTTGAGATTTGGAAAGTTTCCTTTTAGTGTCCACTCAATTTCTGCTGGGGAGCCAGTGCTGCTCTGCCCTGATCTATTGGGACGTCTACTGACACATTGTGAGGTGACCTAGAAGATTACTTAAGGTACTGTCCCAATTGGCTACACCTTGTTGAGGTGGAATGGCATTCACACTTTATTGATCAAAATAGTGTTAACTAAGTACCCATGTACTATTACTATTCAATTACTTTATTACAAGGTATAGGCTCATTTTCTTTTTGTCTCTTGTTCTGTCTGTTGTTAGAGGAGGGATTTCTATTCCTTCGCAGGCTTTTTCTGTCTTAGGTACCGAAGCTATGAAGAATAAAACAGCAAGACACTCTTCTGTTGTCTATCTGAATAATCTCCCAAATTTATTGACAGGCTGATATCTTATAGTACAAGATCAAGTGGAAATGAGGCATTAAATGACAATATTGTGAATGCAGACCTATAAATTGCACTTATATCAACATATGCCCTGGCTCATTTCTTGTTTGTTTGTTTTTTTGTTTCCATTTCTGCTTCAAAAACTCCTTGAAAAGCTACGTACACATAGGCTAAGGCTACTTTCACACATCAGGTTTTTGCCGTCAGGCTAAATCCAGCTTAATTTAAAAAAACCGGATCAGGCGAATGTTGCCGCCGGATCAGGTTTTTTTCCCATAGACTTGTATTAGTGCCGGATTGCATCGGATGACATTGCGTTTCGTCCAGTTTTAGCCGGATCGCAAATCTGCCGCTTCCGGTTTCTTGAAAAAACGTCCATTGCAATGTTTTTTTGTCTCCGGCGAAAAAGCCTTAAGTGCCGGATCCGGCGCTTCCGGCTGTTTGCTATAATGAAAGCCTATGGGATCCGGAAGGTGCCGGATCTGGAAAAAGGCGGATCCGGCGGCCTGATCCGGGTTTGTAAACTGAGCATGCTCCAAATTTTTTTTTATCCAATACTCTAGATAGGCTAGCCGGATCCGTCGCATCAGTTTTTCAAAATCTGTGCCGGATCCAGTTTTTCCAACATTCGCCGAATTTAGCCTGACACTGAAAACCTGATGTGTGAAAGTAGCCTTAGGCAGTGCAGCTTGGACAGGTGATGCAAATTGAAAACCATTTTGAAAACTTCAGCGATTTTCATTAATGTGTGTGTTTCTTGTCACACGTCACATAACAAACATGTTCAGAAACTGCATTAAATTGACCTGCGATACCAATCCCTATCTCAGACAACACCTTTATATTTTGCTTTCTCATTTCTTTGAAACATCCACAATTTCTTTTGATCACTTTAGTCCAAAACAATGGATCTTCATAAATGATGCTCTGAGGCTTGTCATATCTAAGATATAGGGAGAGTACAGTATGTGCATGCAGAATGTGCTCACCTAGCATGGCTTTTCCCTCATCTTCCAGTTCAAAGCGCAGGGTTTGAAGCTCCTGTTCCATCTCCAGTCGCAGCATGTCCATGACCTGTTTGTGGGCATCTTTTACAGACTGAAGCTCCTCAGAATATTTCTGATGTAAACGATCTTCCAGATCCTAGGAAGCAGAATAAGGATATATAACCCGTACACGTCTTAAGCTGAAAGATAAATTGCACATACGAAGACAAGACAAGAAAATTGGGCAAATTATCTCAAAGAGCAGAACAGACTGCTTTAATGCTGGGACAGCAATCGTCTACTAAATCATGCATCTTGTCAGTGAACAGCAGTTGTTGGTGTTTAACCCCTTAAGGTACCTTCACACTGAACAACTTAACAACGATAACGATAGCGATCCGTGACGTTGCAGGGTCCTGGATAGCGATATCGTTGTGTTTGACACGCAGCAGCGATCTGGATCCTGCTGTGACATCGTTGGTCGGAGCTAGAAGTCTGGAACTTTATTTGGTCGTCAGATCGGCGTGTATCGTTGTGTTTGACAGCAAAAGCAACGATGCCAGCGATGTTTTACAATGGTAACCAGGGTAAATATCGGGTTACTAAGCGCAGGGCCGCGCTTAGTAACCCGATATTTACCCTGGTTACCATTGTAAAAGTAAAAAAAAAACAGTACATACTCACCTTCTGATGTCTGTCACGTCCCCCGGCATCCGCGCTGCTGCTCAGAGCTTCCTGCACTGGATGTGTCAGTGCCGGCCGTAAAGCAGAGTACAGCGGTGACGTCACCGCTCTGCTTTAGGGCTGGCGCTTACACAGTGCAGGGAAGCGGACGCCGGGGGACGCGACAGACACCGGAATGTAAGTATGTAGTGTTTGGTTTTTTTTACATTTACACTGGTAACCAGGGTAAACATCGGGTTACTAAGCGCGGCCCTGCGCTTAGTAACCCGATGTTTACCCTGGTTACCCGGGGACTTCGGCATCGTTGGTCGCTGGAGAGCTGTCTGTGTGACAGCTCTCCAGCGACCACACAACTACGAAACAGCGATGCTGCAGCGATCGGCATCGTTGTCTATATCGCTGCAGCGTCGCTTAATGTGACGGTACCTTTAGTGTCCGGCCCAAATTTTTCAAATCTGACCAGTGTCACTTTAAATGGTAATAATTCTAGAATGCTTCAACAGATCTCATTGATATTGAAACAGTTTTTTTTTTTCCCTGACACATTGTACTTTATGTTAATGGTAAATTTATGCCAATATTTTGTTTTTATTTATAAAAAAATCTGAAATTTTTCTAAAAATTTGCAATGTTCAAACTTTGAATGATTAGCCCTTTAATCCAGACAGTATCCCTATATAAAAGTCATTAAATAACATTTCCCTTATGTCTGCTTTACATCAGCACCATTTTTAAAATATCCTTTTATTTTGTTAGGATGTTAGAAGGTGTAACAATGTAGCAGCAATTTTTCATTTTTTCAAGGAAATTTACAAAACTTACTTTTTTGGGGGACCTGTTCAGTTTTGAAGTGACTTTGGCAGACCTATATGTTGTAAAATCCCCAAAAGTGAGACCATTTTAAAAAAGTCCACCTCAAGGTATTCAAGACTACTGTCATGAAGTTTATTAACCCTTCAGGTGCTTTTCAGTAATTAATACAAAGTTGCATGGCTGGAAGGAAAAATATTATTTTTACAACCTAAATGTTGCTAACTGCTGAACAAGTCACTATAGACGAGAGACTCTAAGGCCGCTATTTAGCCATGAATTACCATGGCAAACATCAGGACCACGTGATCAAGATCTCGAGGTGCTGATGGGGTTAAAGAGGGAACCCCCCACTTTGTTAACCATTTAGTTGCCGTAATCACATTTGAAAACAGCATCTAAGGGGTTAAAAACCATGGTTGGTACCAAAACCAATCAAGGCTGATGCAGCAAGGTGTCAGCTATAGTGTGCAGTCGACAGCTGCTGCATTTTCATCAGTTGGCGGATGCCATTGTCTGATATGTGAGGTAAATAAAAAGACGTATTGGTGGTCACTAGGGGGTTTTAAGCAAGATTGAAAATTATCATAATAGTGAATTATCTTTTAAAATAACAGATTTTGGCAGAGACCTCCTGACGCATGCATAGAAGTCGGCACTGATAAGTCAAGTCTCATATGTCCAAATCCCCAGCTACAAATAGGAATTTAAGCTGAGTAATTCTAGTTTCCGCAAACACTTTATTATTGAGTTGTACACTACGTTGTAAAATCCCAGTTATGTATAATAATATAGAATTATGGGAACCACTAGACTAAAGGTAGACCTCCTGCCGGGATAATACTAAGCGCAGAGAATAAAATATCAAAAATCCCGATGGGTGTGCAATGGAAGTGGCACTGAAGGACCAGGCTAAGTAATATATCTAAAAAAAGAAGTAGAAAATATTAGTAAGTGGCGCTTACTTTCTGTTCTCGATCCTTTGCCTCCTCCATACTTTGGAACGCTATGATGTGCGCTTCCTGCAGTGACTTCTGCCTCTGCTGATGCTCCTTCTCCAACTCTTGGAGCTCTCGGGTTAGACGCTGGCGCTCTTGACCGAACTGTGACTGCAGCTGCTGCAAGGCGTTCTGGGACTGGCACAGCTGCATCTCAAGGTTCTGTTTCAGCAACGAGATCTAACGTAGCAAAAAGATATTCAGACAAAAAAAGGCACAAAACAGAATGACGGAATAAGTGGAGGAAAATATGCTGCGATCGCAGCTGTACATTTCCATATAAATGAGCGTCACTTTCTCTTTCCAGTGCTCATCTTTTGTCAGCAACCAGAGGATTAGCTATATTAAAATCCACAGGAAGACTTTCATTGCTGCTATTTTAACAGAAGTGAGAACTATATAAGTCATGGCTATTAAAATCAGCCTTGTACTGGTGATGAAGCCCTTGGCTTGTTTTAAGTGCTGGAGTTTAAAGCCCAATTCATCTAATTCTTAACAGTAATGTTAGCAATCTATGGCAAATATAAAGAATCCCACTTCAAGCCTTGTGTCATACATTTACAAAACAGATCTAGGAAGCCCTTAACAAATCCTCAGCCATTGTGAGAACAAAAGGGACTATAATTTCTATTGGTTTCCATTGGTTCTCACTGGTCTATCTAAAGATGCCCAAAACACGTTGAAAAGCTAGCAGGACAGCTATCTCTCTCGACTGCCCCATACACATGAGCACGCAGCTCACCCGAGCATTCATGTGTTCTGTATGGGGAGAGTAGAGCAAGTCGCCATCAGACACCTCTGGCAGATGCCAATGGAGCTAAGGAACAAAAAGCATTGGGTGTAGGAAATCAAGCTCCCTGATCCTCGACTCCTCCAATATATTCAATTTGGGGGATAGGGACTGCATACACATTGAATGCTCATCCGCTCTACTTGAAACTGTCCAGATTGGCCACTTTATACACAAGAGGTTACACTTTAAATGGGATTTCTCGTTATAGGTTGCTGGCCTACATTTGCCTTCACTGGGTTAAAAGAATAAAATAAGCTGTTCTTCACTCTTCCTGGGTCCAGCATTGCCTCTTTCTGCCATTGCTATACAGGCTGCAGCACATTACGAGTCACTGAAATCATTGGCGGCAACGATCATGTGTGCTGTTTTCATGATGTCATCGCTGTAGGCAGTAAATAGAGACTGGAGCAGCAGTGGAGAGGCAGTGCTGGACCTGGGGAGGGTAAGTAATATCTGATTTTATTACTATGTATGTTAACCCAGAGCAGACCATTAGAGGCCAGTAACCCTTTATTGGAAAATCACCTAAAATTTGCTAAACCGAAATTAGTCTATTACCTCTCATAGATATGACACTGTAGACCCAGAGCCGCTCAACTTCCAGTAAATGGCACTTTACAAATACAAAATTTCAACTTTTCCAACTTTTATTCTACCTTTACTCTTCCAGAACAGTATGCCATTAAAGCGTAACCATCATTTTCATTTTTAATTGATAAATCAATAGTACACTTTAAAATAATCAACTCTGTAGAATATCTGAACAGTCATTCTCAAAATTGTCAATTGTCGGGTAAAATCTGTATTCAGCGAAGACGAATTCTTATATTACTGAGATAAGAGATGGCAGTTGCCGTTGATGAGATTCTATGGGGAGGAAGGAGCTGGATGCGGAGGTAGGGAATATTTCCCCGGTTTACTGTACTGACATCTAATCTTTCATTTGACCACAAAAGATGTACAGGGGATCAGACCTCCCGAATGTAATGTACAAGGGGCCTAAGCCAACATGACATAGCTAAAACACTGAAAGCCTGGTTTACTCTACCAGTCTGAACTAAATCCAAAATAAGTCGAATGCATTTGTCTAGTAATAAGTTGAATGCATTTGTATTAGTCTTTATAAAAATCACTGCCCCATGAATATTAGCAAAATTATCAACAAAGAATCTTTTATACTTTCTAATTAAAAGACACCAAAAGTAAGAAGCTGATAAACGTATTAAGAGATTGCTGACATCATTTAAACATGAGTCTAATGTTTCTGGAGACTATAAAACATGTTTCTTCCTTTCAGTTAGTAATCCCATTAAGGAACAACATTGTCAGCTTTTCCTCATTCTGAAAAGGATGATAACAAAGAGCAATAGAATATATACAGTAAATGCCCCCGACATACACTTTAAATGAATGTTCAGCCGATTGTTCAGCCAGCAGCTATTTCCCGACTCTCACATACACAGGCATGCTCAGCTGGTCGAGAAATCCTGGGTTTCTATACGAGATAGTCACTGCCAGACATTTCTGGCAGCAGCTTACCTCTTAGAGAACAAAAGGATCAGCAGTCCAAAATCGGACATGCAGGATCCTAGCCCCAGACATCATCCAAGAGGGGACACTCAGAACTCGCCCATACATTAGACCGTTGGCCGAACTCATTAATATCGGCGGGAGCGGTCCTTTACTGGATTTAACAAGCACTGATTGGCAGCATATGGATTTTTGTTCGCTTCCATTTTTATGCAGCAATTTTCATGAGACATGTATATGTATAATTGTTCAGGCATTCATTAGTTTCCCTACCTGCATACACTGTACAATAATGTATGCATAAAAGATTAATTACCAACAACCAGCAGCCTTTTTAGAGAATTAGGAGCATGTCACCACTACCGTGCGCCTCCATCAAGAATCTATCCCAGTCCAACTGGAGAAATATTGCTGCCAAAATGTACACCACAAAAGTGTTGTATGTTTGGGGTTTTTTACATGGCAGGTTTTGCCACGCCTCATCCAGCTCAACAGTCAAATTGCAAAAACACCTTAATGAACCAGGCCCTGTAGCTAACAATTATCCACAGACACGTGAACCCTTTCCCCTAAAATAGAATTTCATGTTTTCCACTGTCTGGTAGAAATCTATTGCAATAGGAGCTGCAGAAAGAACTGACTGATATGAAGGAGCATTTCTGAGATGGCTATTTATCAATGCCAGGCCTCCACGGACTGCCAACATTACAGAACAAATGTGTCACAAAGATGAAATCCCGAGAAAAGCCAGTGTTTTCCCTAGACGGCATGTTTTGTTTTTCATTAGCCAAATAGTTGGAAGTCTCTACATAACAAACATGGCAACTCATCAAAAAAGATCCACCTAATAGAATTTAATTGGTTGCTCTGGTCGTCTGAACATCTTTTTGGTGATACAATTATGAAATCTCTCCTGTCAATCTCGTCAGCTTTGTTTGCTCTTTATTGGATGAGAGGACATACAGTAATTGCTGACTCCGACCAATGCTTTGGATGATAAGGACACAATGACCTTAGGCTTCTCCAGTGGTTTGTCTTCTCAACTGACTCATTACATCAGAATATTTTCCCAATGTACCAGTCGATGTCATCCCTCGATGCATGGCTTCCTTCCCAGAATATTACATAATGCAATTATTACATATTGTTTGTATTTACAAAGCGAAACATGCATTTACTAAAGCGAACCCTACTATATCTCATGCTTGAAAGGTATTAGCCTTGGGCCTGAAGGCAAAACAGTGATCTTACAGGATTTTCACTTCTATCATTAAAGCCATGTAAGATTTATGTGCTGCTTATCGATTACGTTGTAGCAGAATTCGACTCATGCTTGCCCTGCACATAGCCAGCCACCCAGCCTTCTGTAACATCACAAAGCAAATGCTGAGCGTACCACTGCCAAAGCAAACTAATGGGACTGTGAGGTCTGATGTGTGCTGCTGTGCAATCAATGCGTTCCTCTGCTGCTGATCTACTGCTGACATTGATTTCCAATGGGTACACAATACACACAGTAAACCTGAATGGCAGCAAGCAATCTGCAAATGATAACGCTAGCATGCGTCCGCATCCAGGCTGTACACCAAAGCTGACTTACATTACTGATGGATTTATGTAAAGCTTCACCCAGAGAGTGCCGCTATGAAAAGAAGATCACACAAGTAAAGGAAAGCACTAAGGAAAAGAAAGTAGGACACATAGGGAACAGAGAGAACAGTAGTTATGCACAGAACACACGCGTATGACATATGTACATAACAGACGTGTCATTGGTGAGGATTACAGGCAGTGATGTAAACTAAAGCTGATAGTCTGACATAAAAGGCTGAACATGAACCTTTTATGGCTTGTTATATACATGTTAGATAACAGAATATACACATAACATGACACTGTATGTGAAAGATTTATGGTAGTAATTACTGCAACTGAAAAGGAGTCTAACATTCACAACAATTAAAATGAAACTACTTATAAAGTATGTAGGGGACTTGGCCCTTAATAGAATTATTCCTCTAGTATAGATCACTAGATGGTGGCCCGATTCTAACGTATCGGGTATTCTAGAATATGTAGGTACTATATAGCACAGGCTACGTACTATATTGCACAGTGACGTAGTATATAACACAACCAACGTAGTATATAACATAGCTACGTAGTATATAACAGAGCTACGTAGTATATAACATAGCTACAGGTAGTATATAACAGAGCTACGTAGTATGTAACACAGTGTACGTAGTACATAGCAGAGCTACGTTGTATATAACACAGCCACGTAGTATATAACATAGCCACGTAGTGTATTGCACAGGTATGTAGTATATTGGTCAGCCACGTAGTATATAGCAGAGCCACGTAGTATATAACATAGCCATGTAGTATATTGTAGAGGCACGTAGTATATTGCATAGCTACGTAGTATATTGCACAGCCACATAGTATATAATAGAGCCACGTAGTATACTGCACAGTCGACGTAGTATATAACAGAACCGACACAGCCACATAGTATATTGCACAGCTACGTAGTATATAACACAGAGCACGTAGTATATTGCACAGCCACGTAGTATATTGGACAGTCACGTTGTATATTGCACAGTCACGTTGTATATTGGCCAGCTACATAGTATATAGCACAGAGATGTAGTATATAACAGAGCCCATGCAGTATGTATCACAGCCCACGTAGTATATAGCAATGTGGGCACTATATGCGTGGCTAAAAAAGACTTAAAATAAAAAAAGAATCATATACTCACCTTCCGAAGGCCCCTTGAAGTCCTGGCGCCTGTGTGCGGTGCACGCGGCAGCTTCCGGTCCCAGGGTTGGTATGAGCAAAGGACCTGTGATGAAGTCGCGGTCACATGACCGTGATGTCATGGCAGGTCCTTCTCGCATAGCATCCTTGGCACCGGAACCTGCCGCTTGCACTGCCGAGGACAGCGCGCGACGTCAGAAGGTGAGAATAACCTTTTTTTAATTATTATTATTATTATTTGTAACATTAGATCTTTTTACCATTGATGCTGCATACGCAGCATCAATAGTAAAAAGTTGGTCACACAGGGTTTATAGATGCGTTAACGGAGTGCGTTACAACGCGGTCCGTTAACGCTGGCATTAACCCTGTGTGAGCGCTCAGGGCTGACTGCAGGGCAGTAAAGCAGCGGCCATTTCGCTGCCAGACTATGGCCGTCGCTGATTGGTCGTGGCAATGGTCGTGGGCGTTTTGCCACGACCAATCAGCGACTTGGATTTCCATGACAGACAGAGGCCGTGACCAATGAATATCCGTGACAGACAGAAAGACAGACAGAAAGACGGAAGTGACCCTTAGACAATTATATAGTAGATAGATTTCAGTGGTTTAGTTGCCAGAAAAAAAAAATTGATATGCAAATAAGGGGGCTTTGGAATATTTACTTGCATGAGATTGTTTTGCTGGCAAGTTCATGAATGTCTGCAAGTCACATTGAAATGAATGGGACCAGTCACAAATATTTCTGTGCAGAGTGTGACTATGTCCAAAAGGTATGTTCACACACAACAGATTTGTTGCAGAAAGGTTCATAAATTGGCTTGGCAGATACAGTACATATGCATATGCTGGTTTCCATCCACCACTCAGATTTATCGAAAATATTTTAAATTAAGTTTGTCACTCCACAGCACTATTCATACAAGTATGTAGGGGAATTAGCCATTAAAAAGGGTCTATCACTTACTCAAAAAATTGAGTAAGCACCTTAAATCTCTGAGCTTTCCTGATTCTGCCACTCTATTCCATTTTGCACTGCATCACTATATTGCAGAGGTATTCACATTTACGGTATTTGTTTTGGAGTACAATATGTCCAATCTCTGGTTGTAGTGCAACTGGGTGAGTCTACAGTCTTCTCTGAGCTTGTAAGCTTTTACCCTTACCACACGCTGTGAATCACAGCTCAGCATCTGGTCTTGCAGTCTCTGCGATGTCGAGCAGCATCTGGGAGGGAGGGTGTGAAAACACATACCCCTAGAAAAAAAACTGTAGAATTATCCAATTGCACTACTAACAGAGATTTCACATATTGCAAACCAAAAGCAATAAATGTGAATATCTCTGCAATGGAGCGATATAGCGCAAAATGCAAAAATGCATCAGAATCAGGGGAGTTTCGGGATTTTTACAAGACATTGACAGTAACTCAATTTATTTGTGCAAGAGACAGGTCCTTTTTAATATCATACCCAAAGAAAACAATTTAGTTATTTAGTTGCAAGAAAAAAAAAAATTTGTTCGCACCTCGCCACCTGTGCACTCGAGCCAATCCCATCCCACCTCCTCCCCAACCTCACCACCACCATTTTCCCATCCCTAACCCACCTCTACAACCTATCACTAACTTCTGGCACCTTCCCTTCTGCTTTCAAACATGCCACAATCACGCCTATTCTTAAAAAGCCAACCCTCGATCCAACTGCTATGTCCAGCTATCGCCCAATATCGCTGCTCCCATTCGCTTCCAAACTCCTGGAGCAGCACGTCAACGCTGAACTTTCCTCTCACTTCTCATCTAACTTGCTCTTTGACAATCTACAATCTGGTTTCTGCCCCATCACTCAACTGAGACAGCCCTGACCAAAATCACTAACGACCTACTTACAGCCAAAGATAACGGACAATACTCTGTACTACTCCTTCTAGACCTGTCCTCTGCTTTCGATACAGTTGACCACTGCCTCCTACTACAGATCCTCTCCTCCTTTGGCATCAAAGATCTCGCCCTATCCTGGATCTCCACGTACCTTTCCAACCGCACATTCAGTGTCTCCCACTCCCACACTACCTCCTCATCCCACCCTCTCTCTGTTGGAGTCCTCCAAGACCCTGTTCTAGGACCCCTACTCTTCTCAATCTATACACTTGGCCTGGGACAACTCATAAAGTCTCATGGTTTCAAGTACCACCTTTATGCTGATGACACTCAGATCTACCTTTCTGGCCCAGACGTCACTGCTCTGCTGTCCAGAATCCCGGAGTGTCTATCAGCCATAGCCTCCTTCTTCTCCTCTCGCTTCCTCAAACTCAATGTGGACAAATCTGAACTCATCATCTTTCCTCCATCCCATAGATCTTCCTTACGTGACCTATCTATTGCATTTAACGACATCACGCTTTCCCCTGTACCGGAAGTCCGCTGTCTCGGAGTAATCTTTGACTCTGCCCTGTCCTTCAAACCGCACATCCAAGCTCTCTCCACCTCCTGTCGCCTCCAGCTCAAAAATATCTCCAGAATCCGTCCTTTCCTCAACCGTCAATCTACTAAAATGCTTGTGCATGTGCAGCGCCCCAGAGTCCTGGTCGTTGCAGTACTGTGGCTCCGCCACTATGGGGAGCCATGGTGCGTCCGATGGCACTGAAGGAGTTCATCTGATCAGGTATCACAGACACCAATACATTTCACAGCCGGGCCTCCGGGGGGAGCTAAGGGTGCTATTCATTAGGCCACTCCCCACCATAGTGGGTAAACTGGGGGTCAGGCAGGAAGTTAGATCAGAAAGCTGACTGGGTTGGAACCAGGCAACACCTTGTGGCAGAGGGTGTTGTAGGGGAAGATACAGTAGGGTCTCTGTCAGGGGTGGGATCCTGACAGAGGCTTGGCAACGAGAACGAACGTAACGGGACCGTGCCTGCTCCGGGTAGCGGCGGTGCCCAAGAAAGGATTAGAAGAGAGATAGATTGTGCTGAGTGAGAAACGGGATCACGCAAAGGAGAAATACCAGTAGGAGTCGTGCTGTAAGACCGAAGCAACATCCTACTGAGGCGCACTACCGGTGGCCGGAACGCCGAGGGAGTAGAATAACATTCAGCTTCAAGCAATACTCCAAACAGCGGCAGGACAGTCAGTCTCAGGCGGGCTGTCTAACTCAAATCACCTATGAAGTCTTGGGAGGCAATTGTGGGAGAGGGGCGTCTCTAGGGTCCCGGAAGAACTCCAGGCCTACCCGTCAAACGGGTGCCGTTCCTACCCGAACCTCAGGGAGGGACGGAGGATTAGCAGAACATCATCTAGTCGAGTTGTGAGGGAACATCAGAAACAGACACAACAGTTGTGGGGTACTTTCCGTAAGCACAGCAGGGAAGGACTACAACACATAGCGCTAGGGGGAAGACTCAGATTTCCTCCTGTGAAGAGAACTCTGGAAGTGTCATTGGACCGGCCGGACTTGCGCAGCCTGGTGAGCCGTATTCTGGATTGAGGACTCAGAGATCTTCAGTAAAGAGGTAAAGAGACTGCAACCTGGTGTCCTTGTTATTTACCGCGACTTGCACCCCACAACTGCACCGTTACAACACCACTTATTGCACCGGACGTCCCCCACTGACAGACAGGGCCACGGACCGGGTCTAGCCACCGTGACAACCCCAGGACTGAGACCCAGAGGCCCGGCTCCGGGTACCCCTCGGCCCTGCGGCGGTGTGGGGGCGCTCCACATGCCCTCATCATCTCCCGCCTTGACTACTGCAACATCCTTTTCTGTGGCCTCCCTGGTAACACCCTTGCACCTCTCCAGTCCATCCTTAACTGCTGCCCCACTAATTCATCTCTCTCCTCACTACTCCTCTGCTTACCCCCTCTGCAAATCTCCCACTGGCTCCCATTCTCTCAGCGTATCCAGTTCAAATTACTAATACTGACCTACAAAGCCATCCATAACCTGTTTCCTCCATATATCTCTGAACTAATCTCCCGATATCTTCCCTCACATAATCTCCGATCCTCCCAAGACCTCCTTCTCTCCTCCACACTTATTCGCTCCTCATCCAACCGCCTCCAAGACTTTTCCCTAATATCCCCCATCCTCTGGAATTCTTTGCCCCAACACGTCTGACTATCAACCACATTTGGATCTTTCAGATGGAACCTGAAAACCCAGCTCTTCAGGAAAGCCTACAGCCTGCACTGACCCCGCTGCCTCCTCATCACTACCGGAGATACTGCCTCACCAACACCGGAGCTCCTGTAACCCTCAACCAATTGTCTCCTTCCCCATAATCCTGTAGAATGTAAGCCCGCAAAGGCAGGGTCCTCGCCTCTGTATCAGTCTGTCATTGTTAGTTTGTTTACTGTGATATCTGTAATTTGTATGTAACCCCTTCTCATGTACAGCACCATGGATTCAATGGTGCTATATAAATAAATAATAATATGTAAAAGAGGTAGCTTTAGTGAACCTTGGGTTTGGCCAATGGGACAGGGCACCATTACACTCCTTCAGTTTGTATTCTGAGTACTTTTTCATATGTCAGTTGACAGCACTCTAGCAGCCACTCTCTGAACTCAGTCAGCATCTCAGTACCTCCATAGTGACAGTACAGGAATCTAGCCATGCTCAGTGTCAGTGTGTGCTCTCATTACTGGCTCCTGTCTGCAGTACATTACCAAATGGCAGTTGTAGATAGGAGCCACTGATAAGTGAGCACACTGTCACTGTGAGAGTGGTGTGCTGCTGAGCTCCTGCAGTGTCATTGTCCACTCTCATCGCTGGATCCTATCTTAAGCCACTTACCAGTACTGTACAGCAGACAGGATCCATCAATGAACGCACACACAAACACTGAGTAAGGCTTGGCTCTTGCGGTGTCACTGCGAATGTTCGGAGCTGCTGATTGACTGCAGGCAGCACTCAGTAAGCAAATTTAGGGGCGTAAAGTTGCACTGAGCTCTTAGGCCTCTTTCACACTTCCGTTTTTTACAATCAGTCACAATCCTTCAAAATGTTGAAAAGACGGATCCTGTGTAGATTGTAGATTTTTTTGATGGATCCGTAGCATTTTCCAAGCGATCTGTAGCATTGCTTGGAAAACTGATTGACAGGTTGGTCACACTTGTCAAACATAGTGTTGGACAAGTGTGACCAACTTTTTACTATTGATGCTGCCTATGCAGCATCAATAGTAAAAAGATGTAATGTTAAAAATAATAAAAAAATAAAAAATCTTGATATTCTCACCATCCGGCGGCCCTTGCAGCCTTCCCGATGCTTGTGATGCTCCCGTTCCCAGTAATGCCTTGCAAAATGACCAGCAATGCATTACTGGGAACAGGAGCATCGCGAGCATCGGGAACGCTGCGGGACGCCACAAAGTGAGAATATCAAGATTTTTTATTTTTTTTAATTATTTTTAACATTATGTCTTTTTATTATTGATGCTGCTTAGGCAGCATCAATAGTAAAAAGAGAGAGAGAGTGAGAGAGAATTTCCCTGACGGGAAATTCCTCCAGGCATGCTCAGTTTGAAAAGACGGAACCCGTCGGTGGATTCCTGCTTTTGACACTAGGCTTCCATTATAGCCAATGACGGACGGTGCAGGATCCGTCACTGAGCAATTTTCCGACGTGCACAAAAAAAGTTCCTCTGTGCGTTGTCTCCGCCCAACGGACAGCGATTTTACGACGGATCCAGTGCAAGACGGATGAAACGGAAGGCCATCCATCACAATCCGTCGCTACTACAAGTCTATGAGAAAAAAAACGGATCCAGCAGAAACATTTGCTGGATCCATTTTTTTCACAAAACGACGCACTGTGATGGAAAAAGAAAGACGGAAGTGTGAAAGATGCCTTAGACTGGATGTGTTGATTACAAGTACTTGTATTTTCTAACATGGAAGTAACAAAGCAAGTAGATGGTAAAATTGTCAATATTGGATATTAACCCCTTAACGACCGCCGATACGCCTTTTAACGGCGGCAGTTAAGGGTACTGTGGAAAAAGTGAATAGCGCCCCCCAGAGTCGGATTTTCTCTGGGGTCTCGGTTGCTGGGGTAGCCGAGACCCCAAAGAACATGATCAGAGTCAGTTTTTACCGACCCCTGTTTTGCGATAGCCGATAATTAACTGTTTACCGCAAAAAAAAAAGCGATGTGTCATTCTCTGTCCTATGATGTGATCGCACATCAGAGGACAAAGAAATAGGGGGATTCGGGGACCCTAATATTCTTACCGGTATCCCTGGGTCCTCCTGCGTCCCCTCCTGGCCGCCGGCTTCTTCATCCGGTAAGAAAATGGCGGGCACATAAGCAGTGCGCCCGCCATGATCTGCCGGCCGGCAGCTAGAGGAGTTGGGCTAAAGCTAGGGTTAGGGTTGGGGCTAAAGTTAGGGTTAGGGCAAGGGTTAGGGCTAAAGTTAGGGCTAGGGTTAGGGTTGGGGCTAAAGTTAGGGCTATGGTTGGGGCTAAAGTTAGGGCTAGGGTTGCGGCTAAAATTAGGGTTAGGGTTTGGATTAGGGTTGGTATTAGGGTTAGGGTTTGCATTAGGGTTACGTTTGGGATTAGGGTTAAGGTTAGGGTTGGGATTAGGGATGTATTGGGATTAGGGTTAGGTTTGAGGTTAGGGTTGAGATTAGGATTAGGGGTGTGTTGGATTTAGGGTTTTGATTAGGGTTATGATTAGGGTTAGGATTAGGGTTGTTTTGGGGTTAGGGTTGTGATTATCGTTAGGGTTGTGATTAGGATTATGGATCGGGTTGGGATTAGGGTTAGGGGTGTGTTGGGGCTAGGGTTGGAGTTACAATTGGGGGGTTTCCACTGTTTAGGTACATCAGGGGATCTCCAAACGCCACAGCCAATTTTGCGCTCAAAAAGTCAAATGGTGCTCCCTCCCTTCTAAGCTCTGCCGTGCGCCCAAACAGTGGTTTACCCCCACATATGGGGCATCAGCGTACTCGAGATAAATTGGACAACAACTTTTGGGGTCCAATTTCTCCTGTTACCCTTGTGAAAATAAAAATTGGGGGCTAAAATATCTTTTGTGGAAAAAAAAATATTTTTTATTTTCACGACTCTATATTATAAACTTCTGTTTAGCAATTGGGCATTTAAAGTTCTCACCACACATCTAGATAAGTTCCTTGGGGGGTCTAGTTTCCAAAATGAGGTCACTTGTGGGGGGTTTCTACTGTTTAGGTACATCAGGGGAGCTGCAAACGCAACATAATGCCCGCAGACCATTCTATCAAAGTCTGCATTCCAAAACGGCGCTCCTTCCCTTCCGAGCTCTGCCATGCGCCCAAACAGTGTTCCCCCCCACATATGGGGTATCAGCCTACTCAGCATAAATTAAACAATAAATTTTGGGGTCAAATTTCTCCTGTTACCCTTGTGAAAATAAAAATTTGGGGTGAAAAGATCATTTTTGTGGAAAAAATATGTTTTTTTTATTTTCATGGCTCTACATTATAAACTTCTGTGAAGCAGTTGGGGATTCATAGTGCTCATCACACATCTAGATAAGCTCTTTGGGGGGTCTAGTTTCCAAAATGGGGTCACTACTGTTTAGGTACATCAGGAGCTCTGCAAATGCAACATGATGCCCGCAGACCATCCAATCAAAGTCTGCATTCCAAGCGGCGCTCCTTCCCTTCCGAGCCCCGATGTGTGCCCAAACAGTGCCCCTCCACACATGGGGTATCAGCATACTCAGGACAAACTGGTCAAGAAATTGTGGGGTCCAATGTCTCCTGTTACCCTTGACAAAATAAAAAATTGCAGGCTAAAAAATCATTTTTGAGGGAAAAAAAAGGATTTTTTATTTTCACGGCTCTACTTTATAAATTTCTGTGAAGCACTTGGGGGTTCAAAGTGCTCACCACACATCTAGATAAGTTCCTTAATGGGTCTAGTTTCCAAAATGGTGTCATTTGTGGGGGGTTTCCACGGTTTAGGCACATCAGGGGCTCTCCAGACGCGACATGGAGTCCGATCTCAATTCCAGCCAATTCTACATTGAAAAAGTCAAACGGCACTCCTTCTCTTCCAAGCTCTGTGGTGCGCCCAAACAGTGGTTTACCCCCACATGTAGGGTATTGGCGTATTCAGGAGAAATTGCACAACAAAATTTATGGTTAAATTTCTGTTTTTACACTTGTGAAAATAAAAAAAAATTGGTTTTGAAGTAAAATGTTTGCAAAAAAAAAGTTAAATGTTCATTTTTTCCTTCCACATTGTTTCAGTTCCTGTGAAGCACGTAAAGGGTTAATAAACTTCTTGAATGCGGTTTTGAGCACCTTGAGGGGTGCAGTTTTTAGAATGGTGTCACACTTGGTTATTTTCTATCATATAGACCCCTCAAAATGACTTCAAATGTGATGTGGTCCCTAAAAAAAAAATGGTGTCTCTAGATCTCAATGACATAGAAAACCTTTGGAGGGAGTTGAAAGTCTGTGTTGACCAGCAACAGGCCCAAAACATCACTGCTCTAGAGGATCTCTGCATGGAGGAATGGGCCACCAACAGTGTGTGCCACCCTTGTGAAGACTTAGGGTACTGTCTCACATAACGATTTACCAACGATCACGACCAGCGATACGACCTGGCCGTGATCGTTGGTAAGTGGTTGTGTGGTCGCTGGAGAGCTGTCACACAGACCGCTCTCCAGCGACCAACGATGCCGAAGGCCCCGGGTAACCAGGGTAAACATCGGGTTACTAAGCGCAGGGCCGCGCTTAGTAACCCGATGTTTACCGTGGTTACCAGCGTAAAAGTAAAAAAAACCAAACAGTACACTCTCACATTCCGGTGTCTGTCCCTCGGCGTTCTGCTTCTCTGCACTGTGTCTGCGCCAGCCGGAAAGCACAGCGGTGACGTCACCGCTGTGCTCGCTTTCCGGCCGGCCGGCGCTCACAATGCAGAGAAGCAGAACGCCGGGGGACAGACACCGGAATGTAAGTATGTACTGTTTGTTTTTTTTTACTTTTACGCTGGTAACCACGGTAAACATCGGGTTACTAAGCGCGGCCCTGCGCTTAGTAACCCGATGTTTACCCTGGTTACAAGCGAACGCATCGCTGGATCGCTGTCACACACAACGATCCAGCGATGACAGCGGGAGATCCAGCGACGAAAGAAAGTTTCAAACGATCTGCTACGACGTACGATTCTCAGCGGGGTCCCTGATTGCTGCTGCGTGTCAGACACAGCGATATCGTATGGATATCGCTGGAACGTCACGAATCGTACCGTCATAGCGATGAAAATGCCACTGTGTGACGGTACCCTTACAGAAAAGGTTTGACCTCTGTCATTGCCAACAAAGGATATATAGCAAAATACTGAGATGAACTTTTGTTAATGACCAAATACTTATTTTCCACCATAATTTGCAAAATAAATCCTACCAAATCAGACAAGGTGATTTTCTGGATTTGTTTTCTCATTTTGACTCTCCTAGTTGTGGTCTACCTATGATGTCAATTACAGGCCTCTCTCATATTTTTAAGTGGGAGAACTTGCACAATTGGTGGCTGACTAAATACTTTTTTCCCCACTGTATTTTGGACAATTTTCAGCTATTTGATCCCATAATCTAATTTATACCTATATTTTTCTCACTTCACGAACACTGACTGTTGAGTGCTGATGCATCACACACAAATCGGATTACAAAAATATTTAAACACAGGTTATAATGTAACAAAATAGATAAAAAACCATGGGGGTGAATTCTTTCACAAACCACTGTATTGTTCTTCCACATTTTTCTGTGTCCACTCCTGCTATAAATGTACGAACGCAACCAATGAAATGTATGTAAGCAACCAATCATCCTTTGTAAAGTATATTTAAAATATTCACACATCACATGTATATAGTTTAAAAGCAATATTTCTATAAAACTCCCTGCCCTTCCTCTGTATCCCGTGACAATGAGCTGAACGATGGAAATGCATCTGCTGTGAGCCCTGGCTATGAGATGTTATTGCCGGGTGAATTTACCACTAAGCATTCACTTTGCTGGAGGGAAAATAAAGCATTTTACGTCTCCTACTGAAATCAATAGACCATCCTTGTAATTCAAAATCCACTAAGTCCCCCGGTGTTGTGAATTTGGATTCTGGGCTCCCCCGGTGGCCGCTTGTGGAATTGGACTTGTCATTCTCTTTCCTGTTTCACCTGATTCCATCAGTAGTGGGTGTCGCTATTTAAGCTCATTTCTCTGGTGGTTTCTTGCCGGTCAACAATGTTATCTGATGCCTCTCAGTGCTTGTTCCTGCTTCTAGACAACTACTGATAAGTTGGACTTTTGTCCATGTTTTGTTTTGCCTATTTGTTCCAGTTCGCAGCTGAAGTTTTGTTACTGTGTCTGGAAAGCTCTCGTCGATCAGGGATTGCTACTCTGGCGTTATGAGTTAATGCCAGAGTTTAAGGTAATCTCTGGATGGTGTTTTGTTAGTATTTTTCTGCTGACCATGAAAGTATACTATCTGTCTTCTGCTATCTAGTAAGCGGACCTCAAATTTGCTAAGACTATTTTCCTGCTGCGTTTGTTGTTTCATCTGAACTCACCGTCATTATATGTGGGGGGCTACTGTCTTCTTTGGAATATTTCTCTAGAGGTGAGCCAGGTCTTATATTTCCCTCTGCTAGCTATTTAGGTCTTAGGCCAGAGCTGGGCATCTAGCTATAAATAGGAAATGCTACCTGGCTATTTCTAGTTGCGCGGCAGGCTTAGTTCATGGTCAGTATAGTTCCATCTTCCGAGAGCTTGTCCCTCTATAGGCTTGCTATGATCTCTGCCTGCAGAGATCATGACAGTTTGACCGGCCCACTAAAGTGTTAAAGACCCAGGTTGAGAAAGGAGAGTTATAAGAAGTCTGCTGGAATTTTTTTTTTTTTTTTCCTCCAGTCTGCCTTGCTGCAGTCTTTTTTCTCTCTCTCCTCCTAATCTCTGTATGCTCTGTGTGCACCTGACAATAATGGATCTCCAGAGTGTAACTGCGGGTTTGAATAATCTCATCACGAAAGTACAAAATTTACAAGATTTTGTAGTACATGCTCCGGTATCTGAGCCGAGAATTCCTTTGCCGGAGTTCTTCACAGGGAATAGAGCTAGCTTCCAGAATTTCCGAAATAATTGTAAGCTTTATTTGTCCCTGAAGTCTCGTTCAGCTGGAGACCCTGCTCAGCAGGTTAGGATTGTGATTTCCTTGCTCAGGGGTGACCCTCAAGATTGGGCCTTCTCATTGCCAGCAGGGGATCCTGCGTTACGCGATGTGGATGCGTTTTTTCTGGCCTTGGGCTTGCTTTATGAGGAACCTCATTTGGAACTTCAGGCAGAAAAAACTTTGATGGCACTATCTCAGGGGCAAGACGAAGCTGAAGTTTTCTGCCAAAAATTCCGTAAATGGTCTGTGCTTACTCAGTGGAATGAGTGCGCCTTGGCGGCAACTTTCAGAGAAGGTCTCTCTGATGCCGTTAAGGATGTTATGGTGGGGTTCCCTTTGCCTGCAGGTCTGAATGAGTCCATGACAATGGCTATTCAGATTGATAGGCGTCTGCGGGAGCGCAAACCGATGCACCATCTGGCGGTGTCTATGGAAAAGACGCCAGAAAGTATGCAGTGTGATAGAATTCTGTCCAGGAGTGAGCGACAGAATTTTAGACGGAAGAATGGATTGTGTTTCTATTGTGGGGATTCTACTCATGTTATATCGGCATGCTCTAGGCGTACAAAGAAGCTTGATAAGTCTGTTTCCATTGGCACCATTCAGTCTAAGTTTATTTTGTCTGTAACCCTGATTTGCTCTTTGTCATCCATTGCCACGGACGCCTATATTGACTCTGGCGCCGCTCTGAGTCTTATGGATTGGTCCTTTGCCAATCGTTGTGGTTTTGATTTAGAGCCTTTGGAGACTCTTATTCCTCTGAAGGGGATTGACTCCACCCCATTGGCTAATAATAAACCACAATACTGGACACAAGTAACCATGCGTATCAATCCGGATCACCAGGAGATTATTCGTTTCCTGGTGCTGTATAATTTACATGACGATTTGGTACTGGGATTGCCATGGTTGCAGTCTCACAACCCAGTCTTGGACTGGAGAGCTATGTCTGTGTTGAGCTGGGGATGTAAGGGTATTCATGGGGACGTACCTTTGGTTTCTATTTCGTCGTCCATTCCCTCTGAAGTCCCTGAGTTCCTCTCTGATTATCAAGACGTCTTTGACGAACCCAAGCTTGGGTCGTTACCTCCGCACCGTGAGTGCGATTGTGCCATAGATTTGATACCGGGTTGTAAATATCCAAAGGGTCGTTTGTTTAATTTGTCTGTGCCGGAACATGCTGCTATGCGGGAATATATAAAGGAGTCTTTGGAAAAGGGACATATTCGTCCATCTTCTTCTCCCTTGGGAGCTGGGTTTTTCTTTGTCTCAAAAAAAGACGGCTCTTTGAGACCATGTATTGATTATCGGCTTCTGAATAAGATCACTGTTAAGTATCAATACCCATTGCCATTGCTTACTGATTTGTTTGCTCGTATAGAGGGTGCTAAGTGGTTCTCTAAAATTGATCTTCGTGGGGCGTATAATTTGGTGCGGATCAGGCAGGGGGATGAGTGGAAGACCGCATTTAATACGCCCGAGGGCCACTTTGAGTATTTGGTCATGCCTTTTGGTCTTTCTAATGCCCCTTCAGTTTTCCAGTCTTTTATGCATGATATTTTCCGCGATTTTCTGGATAAATTTATGATAATATATCTGGATGATATTCTGATTTTTTCTGATGACTGGGACTCTCATGTCCAGCAGGTCAGGAGAGTTTTTCAGGTTCTGCGGTCTAATTCTTTATGTGTGAAGGGGTCTAAGTGCGTTTTTGGGGTCCAGAAAATTTCCTTTTTGGGGTATATTTTTTCTCCCTCTTCCATTGAGATGGATCCCGTCAAGGTGCAAGCTATTTGTGACTGGACTCAGCCCTCCTCTCTTAAGGGTCTTCAGAGATTTTTGGGCTTTGCCAACTTTTACCGCCGATTTATTGCTGGTTTTTCGGATGTCGTTAAACCACTGACTGATTTGACCAGACAAGGCGCTGATGTTGCTAATTGGTCCCCTCATGCTGTAGAGGCCTTTCAGGAGCTTAAGCGCCGTTTTGCCTCTGCCCCTGTGTTGCGTCAGCCTGATGTGAATCTGCCTTTTCAGGTTGAGGTTGACGCTTCGGAGATCGGAGCTGGGGCAGTGTTGTCGCAGAAAGGTTCCGACTGCTCCGTCATTAGGCCTTGTGCCTTCTTTTCTCGCAAATTTTCGCCCGCAGAGCGGAATTATGATGTTGGGAATCGGGAGCTTTTGGCCATGAAGTGGGCGTTTGAGGAGTGGCGCCATTGGCTCGAGGGGGCTAGGCATCAGGTGGTGGTATTGACTGACCACAAAAATTTGATTTATCTTGAGACTGCCAGACGCCTGAATCCTAGACAGGCGCGCTGGTCTTTATTTTTTTCTCGCTTTAATTTTGTGGTGTCATACCTACCGGGTTCTAAGAATGTTAAGGCAGATGCCCTTTCTAGGAGTTTTGACCCGGACTCTCCTGGTAATTCTGAACCCACAGGTATCCTTAGGGAGGGAGTAATTTTGTCGGCCGTTTCTCCTGATCTGCGGCGGTCCTTGCAAGAGTTTCAGGCGGATAGACCGGATCGTTGTCCGCCTGATAGACTGTTTGTTCCGGATGATTGGACCAGCAGAGTCATCTCTGAGGTACATTCTTCTGCATTGGCAGGTCATCCCGGAATTTTTGGTACCAGGGATTTGGTGGCAAGATCCTTCTGGTGGCCTTCTCTGTCACGAGATGTGCGAGTCTTTGTGCAGTCATGTGACGTTTGTGCTCGGGCCAAGTCTTGTAGTTCTCGGGCTAGCGGACTGCTGTTGCCCTTGCCTATTCCTAAGAGGCCTTGGACACACATCTCGATGGATTTTATTTCAGATCTGCCTGTTTCCCAGAAGATGTCTGTCATCTGGGTGGTCTGTGACCGTTTCTCTAAAATGGTCCATTTGGTTCCTCTGCCCAAGTTGCCTTCTTCTTCTGAGTTGGTTCCTCTGTTTTTTCAGAATGTTGTCCGATTGCACGGTATTCCTGAGAATATTGTTTCTGACAGAGGTACCCAATTTGTGTCTAGATTTTGGCGGGCATTCTGTGCTAGGATGGGCATAGATTTGTCTTTTTCATCTGCTTTTCACCCTCAGACTAATGGCCAGACCGAGCGGACTAATCAGACCCTTGAGACATATCTGAGGTGTTTTGTCTCTGCTGACCAGGATGATTGGGTTGCTTTTTTGCCATTGGCAGAGTTCGCCCTCAATAATCGGGCCAGTTCTTCCACCTTGGTGTCCCCGTTTTTCTGTAATTCGGGGTTTCACCCTCGATTTTCCTCCGGTCAGGTGGAATCCTCGGATTGTCCTGGAGTGGATGCGGTGGTGGAGAGATTGCATCACATCTGGGGGCAGGTTATGGACAATTTGAAGTTGTCACAGGAGAAGACTCAGCGTTTTGCCAACCGTCATCGTCGTGTTGGTTCTCGGCTTTGTGTTGGAGATTTAGTGTGGTTGTCTTCTCGTTTTGTCCCTATGAGGGTCTCTTCTCCTAAGTTTAAACCTCGGTTCATCGGCCCTTATAGAATATTGGAGATTCTTAATCCTGTTTCTTTCCGTTTGGACCTCCCTGCGTCCTTTTCCATTCATAACGTTTTTCATCGGTCGTTATTGCGCAGGTATGAGGTACCTGTTGTACCTTCTCTTGAGCCTCCTGCTCCGGTGTTGGTTGAGGGTGAGTTGGAGTACGTTGTGGAGAAAATTTTGGACTCTCGTGTTTCCAGACGGAAACTCCAGTATCTGGTCAACTGGAAGGGTTACGGCCAGGAGGATAATTCTTGGGTCAATGCATCTGATGTTCATGCTTCTGATCTTGTTCGTGCCTTCCATAGGGCTCATCCTGGTCGCCCTGGTGGATCTGGTGAGGGTTCGGTGCCCCCTCCTTGAGGGGGGGGTACTGTTGTGAATTTGGATTCTGGGCTCCCCCGGTGGCCGCTTGTGGAATTGGACTTGTCATTCTCTTTCCTGTTTCACCTGATTCCATCAGTAGTGGGTGTCGCTATTTAAGCTCATTTCTCTGGTGGTTTCTTGCCGGTCAACAATGTTATCTGATGCCTCTCAGTGCTTGTTCCTGCTTCTAGACAACTACTGATAAGTTGGACTTTTGTCCATGTTTTGTTTTGCCTATTTGTTCCAGTTCGCAGCTGAAGTTTTGTTACTGTGTCTGGAAAGCTCTCGTCGATCAGGGATTGCTACTCTGGCGTTATGAGTTAATGCCAGAGTTTAAGGTAATCTCTGGATGGTGTTTTGTTAGTATTTTTCTGCTGACCATGAAAGTATACTATCTGTCTTCTGCTATCTAGTAAGCGGACCTCAAATTTGCTAAGACTATTTTCCTGCTGCGTTTGTTGTTTCATCTGAACTCACCGTCATTATATGTGGGGGGCTACTGTCTTCTTTGGAATATTTCTCTAGAGGTGAGCCAGGTCTTATATTTCCCTCTGCTAGC
Source organism: Ranitomeya variabilis (assembly GCF_051348905.1). NCBI lineage: Eukaryota > Metazoa > Chordata > Amphibia > Anura > Dendrobatidae > Ranitomeya > Ranitomeya variabilis. Next base: position 722,733,345 of record NC_135233.1, read on the forward strand.
TATTTAGGTCTTAGGCCAGAGCTGGGCATCTAGCTATAAATAGGAAATGCTACCTGGCTATTTCTAGTTGCGCGGCAGGCTTAGTTCATGGTCAGTATAGTTCCATCTTCCGAGAGCTTGTCCCTCTATAGGCTTGCTATGATCTCTGCCTGCAGAGATCATGACACCCCGGAGTAAGAACTGCCGGAGTGGCAGCTGACTCTTATGAGTAACAGAGAGTAGTATGTCTACAGCAGGCTTCTTATCTCTTACCTACATATAACCATTTATAACCATTAAGACCATATGATGAAATGCAGACACTGGTATAAATGCACCGCTTTTTAATGTTCCCTTATCACAGTTTAGTCTTCATTTAATGTCAGCTTTTATCACAATCTAATTATATGTGCTGTCAGGTATTTCATCTATTAATTCTCTACACCATATTAATAAAATATGGTGAATTACTGCACATCTTGTTAAAGATTTCCTGAATAGGTTAACTAGTAGAGATCTGTAGTCCAGGAGAATTATGGTAATGGTGAATATATTAAAGGGGTTGTTTTCGTTCATGAAAAGCTAATCCTTGGGTGCAGGCTATAACAAACCCAAAAAATGAGCTGCACTCACCTTCACTGGGTCCACAGGCAAGTCTCATCCCGGCTCTGGCTTTGGCTGCAGCGCAAACATCATGTTGACAGCGTTACAGCCAGTCAGTGAGCTCAATGGCTCTGAGTCGGGTGTTCCAATCCAGACGGAACACCCCACTCAAAGCCATCAAATTCATTGATTGGCTGCTGTACTGTCAACGTGACATCAGCACAGCAGCCAAAGCCAGAGCCAGGACCATAAAGGCAGTGATTCAACAAGACTGGTACTGTTCATGCCAATCTTGATGAGGGGGTTATTCAGTGGTACCTGAATCATTAAGAGGCATAACGAATTGCAACTTTTCAAAGTGTTTTATGATAGATTTCTGACATTTCCCCATCTACACGTATAGCTGACCATCTTATCAATTGTTGAAGTCTTTAGTACCATCTACAGTGGCATGCAAAAATATTCCCCCCCCCCATACACACACTCCTCGGCATTTTTCATGTTTTGCTATCTCACAACCTGGAATTTCACTGTTTTTTTGAGGGTTTGCATCAAGTTCATGTGAAGGCCATACCATAACTGTGAACATTTGCCTTTTTTTATTGTGAGGCAGAAATCAAAGACCTATTAGCTGAAAACTTCAGTGTGCCTAACATTTTACACCTCTGAAGTCAGTACTTTGTAAAGCAATTAAAGTGGCAAGTCACTTTGGTTAAGTCTCTATGAGCTTTCCACAGATTTTTGTCCATTCCTCAAGGTAAAACTGCTCCAGCTCCTTCAACTTCGATGGTTTCCTCTGCTGAACAGCAATCTAACGATCTGACCACAGATTCTCAATTGGGTTAAGGTTTGGGCTTTGACAAGGCCACTCCAAAACATTTGAAGGTTTCCCCTTAAACCACTCTAGTGTTGTTTTAGAAGAATGCTTTGTGTCAATGTCTTGTTGGAAGGTGAACCTCCGTCCCAGTCTCAAATCACCCATAGATTGAAACAAGTTTTTCACCATCCATCTTCACCTCAATTCGGACCATTTTCGCTGTCTCTGCTGCTGAAAAACATCTTCACAGCATGATGCTGTCACCACCATGTTTCACTGTGGGGATGGTGATCTTGGGGTGATGAGCTGTGTTCGTTTGGCACCAGACATAGCGTTTACCTTGGTGGCTAAAAAGTTAAATTTTGGTATCATCTGACCACAGAACCTTCCTCCATACATTTGGGGAGCCTCCCACGTCTTTGGGCAAACTCAAAACGAGTTTTACAATTTTTGTGTGTAAGTAAAGGCTTTTTTTCTGCCCACTCTTCCATAAAGGCCACCTCTATTAAGTTTACGGCTTATTGTGATCGTATGAACAGATGATTCAGTCTCTGCTTGGGAACTCTGCAGCTCCTTCCAAGGTTACCTTTGATCTCTTTGCTGCCTCTCTGATTATTCTCCTCCTGCCACGGGCTGAGAGTTTTGGTGGGTGGCCCTCTCTTGACAGGTTTGTTGTGGTACCATGTTCATTCCATTTGATAATAATGGATTTGATGGTGATCCGGGAGATCATCAGAGATTGTTTTTTTTTTTTTATAACCCAACCATGACTTGTACTGCTCAATAACGTTGTCCCTGACTTGTTTCGACATCTCCTTGGTGTTCATGGTGCCGTTTGGTTAGTGTTTCCTCTTGCTTACTGGTGTTACAGCCTCTGTAACCTTTCAGAGAAGGTGTGCATATACTGACAGGCCATCTGATACTTAGATTGAACACCGGTGGACTTCCTTTCCCTAAGCATGTGACTTATGAAGGCATTTTTTTGTACCAGAAATTTTTAGGGGCTTTATAGCTAATAGGGTAAATACATATGCACATGACAATTTTTATTTATTTGATCCCATAAATTTAAGCCTATATTTTTCTCACTTCACTTCACCAACTTAAGGTACCGTCACATTAAGCGACGCTGCAGCGATATAGACAATGATGCGGATCGCTGCAGCGTCGCTGTTTCGTCGTTGTGTGGTCGCTGGAGAGCTGTCACACAGACCGCTCTCCAGCGACCAACGATGCCGAAGTCCCCGGGTAACCAGGGTAAACATCAGGTTACTAAGCGCAGGGCCGCGCTTAGTAACCCGATTTTTACCCTGGTTACCAGTGTAAATGTAAAAAAAAAAAAAAACACTACATACTTACATTCTGGTGTCTGTCGCGTCCCCCGGCGTCTGCTTCCCTGCACTGTGTAAGCGCCGGCCCTAAAGCAGAGCGGTGTCACCGCTGTGCTCTGCTTTACGGCCGGCCGGCGCTGACACAGTGCAGGGAAGCGGACACCGGAATGTACCGTATTTTCCGGCGTACAAGACGACTTTTTAACCCCTGAAAATCTTCTTAAAAGTCGGGGGTCGTCTTGTACGCCGGGAATCGCCTTGTACGCCGGGTGTATATGGTGGGTGGGGGGGGGGAGTGATCCTGATGACGACGAGGGGGCGTCTCACAGAAAAGTGAGTATCCCCCATTACCTTATCATAGCGCTGCAGCGTGGGGTCTCTGTGCTGGGAGCGGCGGCGGCTGCTGTGCTGTGGCGGCTCCTCTTCTGCAGTGTGGAGCCTCTGGTGCTGTGGGGCGGTGGCGGCGGCGGCGTATCTTCATGCAGTCGGGGCTCCTCCGGCATCTCAGCCTGGAAGCCCCGCCGGCAACTCCATCGGTACAATGCGCTGGCCTCCGGGAAAATGGCCGCTGCTTAGATTCAGATCTCGTTGAGATCTGAATCTGAGCATGCGCAGCCCCCAGCGGCCGGGCCACCGCATCGCACCTATTGAGCTGCCTCCGGGAAAATGGCCACTGCTCAGATTCAGATCTCGTCTCCCGAGATCTCGGGACGAGATCTGAATCTGAGCAGCGGCCATTTTCCCGGAGGCCACCTGACCGCATTGTACCCATGGAGTTGCCGGCGGGGCTTCCAGTCTTTGAGATGCCGGAGGAGCCCCGACTGTATGAAGATACGCCGCCGCCACCGCCCCACAGCACCAGAGGCCCCACACTGCAGAAGAGGAGCCGCCACAGCACAGCACAGCACAGCAGCCGCCGCTCCCAGCACAGAGACCCCACGCTGCAGCGCTATGATAAGGTAATGGGGGATACTCACTTTCCTGTGAGACGCCCCCTCGTCCTCATCAGGATCACTCCCCCCCCCCCAAAAGGCACATATTCACCGGCCCTATAAGACGACATAGGGTGTATAAGAAGACCCCCGACTTTTAAGAAGATTTTATTTTTTAACTGGTAAAGTTGGGGGGTCGTCTTATACGCCCAGTCGTCTTATACGCCGGAAAATACGGTAAGTATGTAGTGTTTGGTTTTTTTTACTTTACAATGGTAACCAGGGTAAATATCGGGTTACTAAGCGCGGCCCTGCGCTTAGTAACCCGATGTTTACCCTGGTTACCAGTGAAGACATCGCTGAATCCACGTCACACATGCCGATTCAGCGATGTCAGCGGGTGATCCAGCGACGAAATAAGGTGCTGGCCTTCTAGCTCCGACCAACGATGTCACAGCAGGATCCTGATCGCTGCTGCGTGTCAAACACAACGATATCGCTATCCAGGACGCTGCAACGTCACGGATCGCTATCGTTATCGTTGTTAAGTTGTTCAGTGTGAAGGTACCCTTAGAGTATTTAGTGTTGATGCACCACACACAAATCAGATTAAAAAAATATTTAAACACAGGTTGTAATTAACAAAATAGGTAAAAAGTCAAGGGGATAAATACTTGCGCAAGCCACTGTTAGTGAAGTTGACACCCAAACCCACAGTATCAGATTACTCCCTAACTAGACACCCTACTATCTTGTGTCCCTGATTAAACAAGGAAAAGATTATCATATTAAACACCCAAATTATTTTAATCTGTTATGAACACCCCCACAATCCCTTTCTATTTGTAAGCACATTGCCTACTAGTCATATTTAACCTTATTTAAAGGGGCTGGCCATAGCTATTTTGATCAGGAGAAGCCAGGTGCTGTCCAAACCTGTAAAATTAAACAAAAAATCTTGCTGACAACTCCTTTAAAAGTCTCCCAACCAGTATTCCGAAATTGCATCATTCATCTGACATATCTGGAGCTGTTCACGGTATTCGTCGTAGATTGGAAGTTTTTGCATGGCACCTGCCTACGTTACCCTCTCATTGCCTGTATTGTATTATTACATAATTGTGCTATATAGCGCTACAGAAGTGGACAGTACAATATAAATATTTATAATTATTTCAGTTCTTTATAATGAACCTTCAGTTTGTTATTCTACTGTTGACCCTGTTTGGTCATGCAGAATGAAGGACTGACAGCCGAAAATTAGTACAGCCAGCCCTAAAGCGCTTGCACAGAGGTTCACCTTGTCATGAAAAAGTAATAAATTCCTGCAGACATCAGAAAAGGTGAAATAACTTATACTCACCTTTAAATTGTAAAGTCTATAAATTCACTCACTTAAGGGAAGTAAAACAAGATACTACTTTACTGTTTTATTGACAATAAATAAAAATAATTTCAATTATTCTGCTTTATCAAATAATGAGGTACTTTCTTCTTAGAAATTTACTGCATATCCATTGGTGATAGAAGTGGGTCTCAACTCAGGCACCCAAAACCTGTGTCCTCCAAATCCCATCCAATCTTATGAGGCAGCTACGCATGTATGTGTCTTTCCAATTTACTTCTATGGGGGTTATAGGAACAGCTGAAAAACAGGGCCGGTTTTAGACAAAGTGGGGCACTGGCAAAACTTTAACGTGGGGCCCCAAATACTCACATATTGCACCATCACATAGAAATATTTCAGTTGTATTTACATGCGCTGAGTTCAGGCCTTTAAACGAGAGCGATCGACAATATTGAAGTCGTTCGACGCTTGTTCCCGAATTGAGGAAGAATGATGGGGACAGATAGTCCTGGATACAGTATAATGCAAGTCCCATATAGCACATATAGTATAATGCACTCCCCATGGTCCTTGATATAGTTTAACACAGCCCCCTCAGAGTATAATTCAGCCCCCCTCCGAGTATAGCGCAGCCCTCTCATAGAGTATAATGGAGCCCCACACACACAGTATAATGTAGCCCCCGCATAGAGTATAATGCAGCCCCTTCAGAGTATAATACAGCCCCCTCAGAGTATACTGCAGCCCCCCTCAGAGTATACTGCAGCCCCACACACACAGTATAATGTAGTCCCCTCAGAGCAAAATGCAGCCCCCACAGAGTATAATGCAGCCCCCTCAAAGTATAATGTAGTCCCCTCAGAGCACAATACAGCCCCCTCAAAGTATAATGCAGCCACACACACAATATAATTCAGCCCCTCCCCCCACAAACAGTATAATTCAGCCCCCCAACACAGTATAATGCAGCCACACAGTACAGTGCAGCCCCACACAGACAGTACAGCCCCCCATACACAGTATAGTGCAGTTCCCCCACACACACAGTATAGTGCAGTCCCCCCGCACAGTATAGCGCAGCCCTCCACACACAGTATAGTGGAGTTCCCCACACAGACAGTATATTGCAGCCCCTCCACACACACAGTATAGTACTGGCCCCTACACAGTATAATGCAGCCTCCCACACACATAGTACAGTGCAGTCCCCCACACTGTTGTGAATTCTGTTGTAGGTTCTGCTCTTGGGCTCCCTCCTGTGGCTATAAGTGGTAGTGCTGCTGTTTGTCCTTCACAGCAGTTATCAGGTGCGTCCACTTTGGACGGGGCTATTTAGTCTGGCCTCACCCTTTGGTGAGTGCCAGTTGTCATTTGTTTTCTGGAGGATTCACATCTCTGCTTGGTTTCTCCTGCTGGATTGTCCAAATCATCAAAGATAAGTCCTGGCTTTGTTTTTGCAGTCCACATGCGGTGGACTTTATAGTTCAGTGAATTGCTATGTTTTTTTCTTGTCCAGCTTCGTCTGTGTAAGGATTTATTCAGCCAAGCTGGAAGCTCTGAAGTTGCAGAGTTACCCTCCATGCCTTTAGTTAGGTGTGGAGATTTTTGTATTCTCTGTGGTGGATTTTTGTAGTATTTTAATACTGACCGCACAGTACTCTGTCCTGTCTTTTCTTTCTAGGTAGCGTGGCCTCCTTTGATAAATTCTGTTTTCAGTCTGTGTTTGTAATTTCCCTCTCCTCTCACAGTCAATATTTGTGGAGGGCTGTCTTTCCTTTGGGAATTTTCTCTGAGGCAAGAGAGTTTTCCTGTTTCTTTCTTTAGGGGTAATTAGTCCTCCGGCTGTGACGAGGTGTCTAGGGAGTGACAGGAACATCCCACGGCTACTTCTAGTTGCGGTGTTAAGTTCAGGGTCTGCGATCAGTATAGAGGCCACCTACTCCAGAGCTCGTCCATGCTGCTCCTAGGCCACCAGATCATAACACCACACACAGAATAGTGCAGCTCCCCACACACAGTATAATGCAGCCCACCCACACATAGTGTCATGCAGCCCCCCCACTCACAGTATAATGCAGCCCCTCCCACTCACAGTATAATGCAGCCCCCCACACACACACAATACTTACCTCTACCCGTTCCTTCGCTGCTCTGGCTTCTAGGATGCCGATAAGTTGAATGTTCAATGTGGTGGGCAGCCACCTCTTACTCACGGTGTGGTGCACCGCTATTAGCGGCACACCCCTGGCTGGGGGCCATTGGAGGAGCAGCTGCCTGGTCTGCCTGCCTCTAACGCTGGCCCTGCTGAAAATAACCTTTGGAGATACCATGAATTTATTTATTGGACATATTCCTTTAAGTAAGAATAGCCTTGAATATGTGACAATATTTTTCCGTCTTCAGATTAATTACTTTTATATATCAGCCACAAAGTCATACACATTGCATCTCTGCTGAGCCCTCTTATTTCTTACAATGCAGAGTCGTGTTGGGGGGGAAATGGCCATAGATCTAGAGCTTCTTTGTTGGTCATTATTAGTATGGTCTACAGTACTATCAATAGGGTCTACACCAATCTAATAATGCAGTCTAATAATAATAATATGATAAATAACTAACGAATTTTCCGGCGTATAAGATGACCTTTTAACCCCTGAAAATCTTCTTAAAAGTCGGGGGTCGTCTTATACGCCGGGTCTCGTCTTATAGGGCGGGTGCATATGGTGGGTGGGGGGGAGTTCTCCCGATGGCGAAGAGAGGGGGCGTGTCACTGGGAAGGTGTAAGTGGAGTATCCCCCATTACCTCATTGTAGCAAAGCAGCGATGCTCTCTGTGCTGGGGGGGTGGCGTCGACGTATCTCTGTGCAGCATCGGGGCTCCGCCGGCATTTCCTCAAAGCCCGGAGGCACCGGCAGCTCCATTGCTGCGATGCGGTGGCCTCCGGGAAAATGGCCGCTGGGGGCGGCGCATGCTCAGAATCAGACCTCGTCCCTAGATCTCGGGAGACGAGATCTGAATCTGAGCATGCGCCTCCCCCAGCAGCCATTTTCCCGAAGGCCACCGCATCGCAGCAATGGAGCTGCCGGTGCCTCCATGGTGTGAGGAAATGACGGCAGAGCCCCGATGCTGCAGAGATACGCCGCCGCCGCCCCCCAGCACAGAGTCCCCACACTGCACAAAAAGGAGCCGCCGCCACCCCCAGCACGGAGACCCCACGCTGCACATGGAGGAGCCGCCGACGCCGCCCCCCAGCACAGAGCGCATCGCTGCTACAATGAGGTAATGGGGGATACTCCACTTACACCTTCCCTGTGAGACGCCCCCTCTCTTCGTCATCGGGACCACCCCACCATATGCACATTGGTCACCCGCCCTATAAGACGACACACGGTGTATAAAAAGACCCCTGACTTTTAAGAAGATTTTATATTTTAACTAGAAAAGTTGGGGGGTCATCTTATACGCCGGAAAATACGGTACTGCCTTCCTCTGCAAATATCACTGGATATACAATGCTACTGAGCACGAGGCTCGGGCTACACGATGACTTTGGCCAAGACTCATGTTGCTATGTGCTGCAGCTACTTCACAGAATAATAAATGGTAAATGGGATCACACTGTGACCCCTAGAGTAGCACAACAAGAAGAAGTTGTGGAAAAAAAATGCTGGGTCTTTCTTTTTTATGACTAACGTGTCAAGATCACAGTACCCTACAGTGTTGAAATGTGAACCCATTTATGTATATGTTATTTTTCAATCGATTAATTGTATGAGGGCTTTTTTTTCTCATAGCAAACTGACTATTTAATTGACACAATTTGTGTTATGTACTTTTTTATCACTTTAATTTGTCTTTTTTTAGGGGGATTTGGTGACCGAAAAAACGCAATTTAAGTGTTATTTTTTTTCTTTATAGAGTCTACAGCATGGATTAATACATTTTATGTTTTGAAAGACTGTACTTTTACAGATGCGGTGAGCGGTTTATTTTTTCGTTTCTAGTGTGTCTACCGCGAGTTAAGGTAGCTCAGCTTCTGAGCCCTGTTCACACATGGTCACCCCAGTGCAATACGTACATCTATGTCCATATACAAGAAGGAATTACAGTAGTCTAAGTCAATATTTTGTATACAACGGTTTATGAAGACTCGTGTAGTCAGAATGTACCCTAATCGAGAATTTTCTTTCTTGGCTGACTGTAGCATAGAAAAGCTGAATTTGTCACTAATGCTTGGTGTTTTATAAGTTACTCCAACAAGCTCAGTAAATGACAACAGAAATAATGTTTCCATCACAAGTTTCTTTGAAAACAGTTAATTTATGATTCTGAAAAGCCGCTTTCAGCACATCTTAACAAAGTCTGATATTTTTAGCCTGAGTGTGAATGCATTTGAAGAAATGGGTTAATCTATTCATGGGTTGCTATGACTGCAAAATACTTTTTTCACTCTAATCTTCAAAACATAATAATGCTAAGACATAAAAGATTAAACAAGCATGATATCCTTATGCTTTTAAGTTTCTTCATCATAAAAATTGGACGGCACAAACCAATTAAAACCCATTTTCTCTGGAGTTAGCTATTTCTCTCAATCACTTTTTGAGGTAGACGGGAAGAAGCTTTGCATCTCTGCTGCTCTTAAAGTGCCACTGTCATGAATCAGTGATGATTTTAAGTTCACCTACAGGATGCGCATAAAAGGTTAAAATCGAGCAGTCACGAGAACAGCCATGCCCATATAATGTCAGCAGAGGGTCAGGTTCATTAAAGGGAAACTGTCACGTTTAGAAATGCTAGATATAGTGGTTATCTGCAGGCACATAGCACTTAAAAAGGACATTTAACCACATTATTCATGTTGAACTTGACATATAATGTATCAGTGGCTGCGGAGTGGAATAAAATGTGTGCTTTTTTGTTTCTTTTTTTTTTTCATTTCGACACTCAGTTGTGGAGATTTTAATAATCAAAATATTTCGCCCCCTAATGAGCTAATTTTCATGAAAAGGGTATTCTCATCTCCAAGATACTATCCCAATATGTAGTAGTTGTATTAATAGTCATATTAGCAAATACCTCCAATTAGAAATGTAGTATAGTTCTTCTAATTCGCTATGTCTCTTTCCTCATGTGCAGGGCCTTGCAGGACCTTAGGTATCCAAGGTTACGACCACTGATATAGTGACAGTTAACTAGTTGCTAGTGGTCGTAACCATGGATCCCTAAGGTCCTGCAATGCATGCACATGTGGAAAGAGACATAGCAAATCAGAAAAACTATACTACATTTCTAATTATAGGTATTTGCTAATATCATTACTATAAGGTTATGTGCACACGTTCAGGATTTCTTGCAGAAATTTCATGAGCAAAACAGGACATTTTCTGCAAGAAATCCTCATGCGTTTTTCTCGCGTTTTTGGTGCGGGTTTTTTTGCGGATTTTTCCAGAGGTTCCCAATGCAATAATATAGTGGAAAAATCTGCAAAAAATCCACAAAATTAATGAACATGCTGCGTTTTTTACCGCGATGCGTTTTTTTCGTGGAAAAAAACGCATCATGTGCACAAAAATTGCGGAATGTATTCCAAAAGATGGGATGCATAGTGTATGCGTTTTTTTCGCGTTTTTATAGCGAAAAGTCCAAGAGTGTGTTATCAGATAGTTTTTACTGAGGCATGTACTTGTTCTCCCTGTATAATACTGACCAATCACAAGCAGTCGGCAACATTCAAACAAAAAAAAGACACTCTCCACAATAACCTGGAGCGTTTCTCTGTGTATGAGATGTAAGGATACAGCCCTGATCTACAGTGGGACAGTGCAGCTGAAGTTATCTGTGTCACATTCCAAGCCCTTTCTTTTTATCAGCTTTCTTCCTTTCATAGCCTGGACATCTCTATTGTACTGTATCTCTCCCACAATCATTCATGCAACAGGTAAGGGTACTGTCTCACAGTGGCACTTTGGTCGCTACGACGGCACGATCCGTGAACGTTCCAGCGATATTCATACGATCTCGCTGTGTCTGACACGCTACTGCGATCAGGGACCCGCGCTGAGAATCGTACGTCGTAGCAGATCGTTTGAAACTTTCTTTCATCGTGAAGTGTCCCGCTGTGGCGGCATGATTGCATCGTGTGACAAAGGTGTGTACGATATTGTATACGATGTGCGCACAGTAACCAACGGCTTCTACATCACAAATACGTCATGAAATTATCGCTCCAGCGCCGTGCATTGCAAAGTGTGACCGCAGTCTACGACGCTGGAGCGATAATCAACGTCACGGATCGTGCTGTCGTAGCGACCAAAGTGCCACTGTGAGACGGTACCCTTAGACCAGGAGATCAGAGCTGAATCATTACACCTCACACACTGAGAAACCTGCTCTAACTTATGGGTGTATTCTTCTTTCCTATGAGTGTTTCTCCCTCCATAATTGGTATAGTAGCATCCGGAAAAGCCAGATCTATCAAGATAGCAAAATCTTGAACCTGTACGGTGCTTATGTCATGGAGAAAAAAAGAGTCAAACCTCCAAAATTACTACTTTTTTTTATCTGCAACTCCCACAAAAATAGCAATAAAGATCGATCAAAATATAGTATGTACCTCAAAATGGTATAAATAAAAACATCAGCTTGCCATGTAAAAAAAAGCCCTCCTGCAGCTCCATTGAAAGCATACAAACATTAAAGGTCTGGGAAAATGGTGACTAAAAGCAATTTGTTTTTAAACTTCACATTTTTTTCAGCCCATAAGATACCAAAATATAAACTATATATGTTCGGTAACATTGTAATGGTGTTGACCTGAAGGTTTGTCAGGTCAATGATACGGAATAAATAGTGCAGTAATATAAACTCCTAAAATAATAGCAGAATTATATTTTTTTTCTCCATTTCACTGCACTTGTAATCTTTTTGCCATTACCAATTATTCAGCATAGTAAAATGAAAGGTGCCAGGCAAAAATTACAGCTCGCTCTTCAAAACATAAAAGCCCTCATACATCTATGTGAAAAATTAAATTATTTGATGAAGGAGAGGAAAAAATTAAAGCTCAAAAACGAAAATTGTCTGCATCAACAGTGGCTCATTTTACTCGTATTATGTTCCCATTACTCCCCTAATTAATCATTTTTTTACTTTTATAAAGTCCATCATATAGTTTCAGAGATATGGGCGTTTTTAAGTCAAGCTCCTTAGACTGGACGAAAAAATAATAAAATTGTTCACTTCGAAAATACTTTATGTAATAAAATTACAACTGGTATCACCACAACAGAACAGAACCCTTACTATAAAACTAACATGGTATCTATCCTGAAAAGTAAGCACTGTAAACAAAAAACACTGTTGGCATTCCAGTTTTTAATCAAACTTCTCCCAAAAATAAACAACAAAGTTTTTCATTAAGTCCTAAACTAAATCTCATTTGTCAAAAAACAAGCCCTAAGTTATGATACTTCATCAACAGTGAAAAATTATAGGACTGTCCAGAGGCAATGACACAAAAGCAAATGTATTTTTCTATTCACTCACATAAAAACGACCTTATTTGTACGCGAAAATTCCTCACAAGAATATTTTTACGCATGTATTAAGAACAGCACATGTGGATGATACCTGTCGATTGCACTTGTCTCGGCAGTTGTGCAGATGGTAATGTCATTGGCACTGCTCACTTGATGCGGAAATGAGCGGCTCTTGTGTGGAACTTATTTATTGATGACCTATCCCTAAATTAATTCATATGAGATTAGTGGGGAACCGACACCAGAAAACCCACCTATCAGCTGATATCTACCGGATGTTTGCAATGTACGGAGTTTAACACTGCTGCAACAAAGACTTTCTATCCAACAACTATCCTGCTGAACTTCACAGGCTGAGTGGCTGCATTCATAAATAGAGCATCCAGCTCACCTGTCTTGATGAGTGCAAAGAATCTTAATCTACAGCAAATAGAAAAATAAAAAAGGCAGATCCTGCACATCTGAAAAGTTGTAAACTTTATTTTATTTTTCCAATAAAAACAGGACAATACATGGATGGCATGTAAAAAATCCAGAAGTAAAAAGTCTCTTAGGAGAACCTACTGGTTGACGAGTTTTAACCTGAGGTTATGAGTGTCAACCAGTATGTTCTCCTAAAGGGCATTTTTGTCATGTTTTTATTATAATAATCTATATTTTTATATAGTGCTAACATATTCCGCAGCGCTTTACAGGTTGCACACATTATCATCACTGTCCCCGATGGGGCTCACAATCTAAATTTCCTATCAGCATGTCTTTGGAATGTGGGAGGAAACCGGAGAACCCGGCGGAAACCCACGCAAACACGGGGAGAACATACAAACTCTTTGCAGATGTTGTCCTTGGTGGGATTTGAACCCAGGACTCCAGCAAGCTGCAAAGCTGCAGTGCTAACCACTAAGCCACCGTGCTGCCCTGGAAATAAAGTTTACAGATTTTCAGATGTGCTGGATCTGCCTTTTTGGACTTTTATGAGGGTCAGCATTACGTACTTTAAGCAACAAAAAGCTCCATTCAGCAAATCTGTTGTGCGTGTGAACATAGCCTATAACATCATTATGATCAAGGAAGTTGAGACCATAAGAAAATATGCATTCATGAACTGTCTTTCATTCAGTAATATTTGGAGTACAGTGACAAGCAAAAGGGTACGAATGTTTCGAACTTTGGACTTTCAGGCTCCATATCTCACCATCCACTACTACTTCAAACGTGAGACTACCATCATTTTATAGACAATTATCTTGGCTATCTGATACATAAATTTGACTTGCAACGATTTAGCATATGATTAGTTATACAGATTCTTGTCATGTCACTGAATTGTTACTGTCTTGCTCCCGATTGTGGAAAAATCTTATTCTTCCTGTATAAAGATGGGTTAACCCATGGATGCTTGTGTCAGGCGGTTTTAGCCAAACAGTTAAAAAAAAGTTCAGTTCGTGTACCAAAACAGTACCTGAACCCAAAACCTGGACCCCATTCAGATGAATGGTGGGCCTGAACATCCATTGTTTACCACGCTGTCATCTGCAAGACAGCGTGAGCCTGCAGCTGTGACCGGAAGTACAGGCGTCAGCTGTTGGGAGTACTACTCCGCAATCAGCCTAAGGTTGCTGTCGCTGATATCAGCGCGAGCAGGTGACAGCTGATGGGAGTATCCATCAGCCGGGGCGCCTACACTATAAATAAATTAAATTAAAAAAACCACGTGGGGTCCCCCCATTTTTGACAACGAGCATTGCTAAAGCAAGACAGCTGGAGGCTGGAATTCTTAAGCTGGTAATAGGCCATGGATATTGGCCTCCCCAGCCTAAAAATACCAGCGTGCAGCTGCCCCAAAAAAGGAGCACCTATTAGATATACCAATCCTGGAGCTTTGCCCGGCTCTTCCCACTTGCCCTGTTGTGGCGGCAAGTGGGGTTCATATTTGTGGGGTTGATGTAAGCTGTTTTATGGCTGCTCACATCAAGTCCACAAGTTAGTATTGGAGAGGCGTCTATAAGACACCTGTCCATTCCTAACCCCACAGTCAGATTGTAAATAAACACACAGCCAGAATAAAGTCCTTTATTTGAAATAAAACTACACACCATTTTACTTTTTATTTAAAAATAAAAAAAAAAAATGTTATATTCATTTTATACCTATTCGATTGAAGCCCTTGTCCTCTGTAAAAAAAAACAAAAACAAAACAGAAAATAATAAACAACAATAATACTCACCTAACACCCATTCCATTGAAGCCCTGTTTTCCTGTAAAAAATCAAACAAAAATAAAAAGCAACCATACCCATCACCTGTTTGACATACTGTCCCATGCCGTTATTCATATCTGCAATAAATGGTTTTCAACCTGGAAGGTGCCAAGTTGCAACTATCCAGCCTGAAATCCACGGTAGAAAGAGCTGCTAGGAGCACAGCATTAGTGATTAGTGGTGACGTCACTGAGGTTACCGCAGGTCACCAAGACTGCCATCGCAGCTCACTTCGCTGACCTCATTGATATCACCACTAGCAACGTGAGAAAATTGCCAAACTGCATCATGTGAGTGAAATGACAGGTGAAAGGATACGAAATGAAGTCAGACCATCGATTCAAAAACAAAGAGGTAGACGTCCAAGCAAACAACAAGTCAGCTCATCACAAGGCCTATCAGTTCAACAAACATGGCAGTGGAGGTGGCTCATATGCTTCATAATACTGAGATCACAAACATCCATGCAAGCACCGTGTGGCGCAAGTTTTACAAGTCTGGAATGATGGCTCAAAAGAAGAAGCCTTCAATATTGTCATAAGAAGTGTTGGCTCCGGTTTGCAAAAAAAGTATGAAAAGTGTAAAGTAGAGGACTGGAAACGTTTGATTTGAAACAATGAGATGAAAATCAATAGACTGAGGTCTGATGGGTGCAAATGGATCTGGAAAAAACAAGGGAAAAAGCATCTAACGGATCGAGAAATTGAAGGAACTATCAAGTTCAGTGGAGGAAGCCTATTAATATGATACTTGGCCAGGATTGATGGTGGTCTCAATGCTGAGCTATATGTAAGCATCCTACAAGATGAGTCACTTCATACACTTGAGTACTATGGGTATGAAAAGGACGACAGTATTCCAGCAGGACAATGACAAGAAGCATATGTCAAGATTGGTGAAGAAATGGTTCAATGACAATGAAGTAGAGGTGCTGGAGTGGCCCCAGCAGTCACCAAACCTCAACCCAATTGTACACTTGTGGGTAGAGTTGAACAAAAAGCTGTATAAACACCCAAGAGAATCAACCAGTGTGCACCAACTTTGGAAACATGTACAAGAGACCTGGGATCAGATATCGGTGGATACATGCTTGAATCTGATCAAGAGCATGCCCAGAAGGATTCAGGAAGTGTGAAAGCCAAAGGTGGATTTACAAAATACTAACAAAATAATGAAAATTAAAATTTACATTTTTAGGAGCAAAGCTGTAACAATGCAGTGACATGACAAGAATCTGCATAACTAATCTAATGCTAAATAGTTGCAAGTCAAATTTATGTATCAGATAGCCAAGATAATGGTCTATAAAATGATGGTAGTCTCACGTTCGAAGTAGTAGTGGATGGTGAGATATGGAGCATGAAAGTCCAAAGTTCAAAACATTCGTACCCTTTTGCTTGTCACTGTACTCCAAATATTACTGAATGAAAGACAGTTCATGAATGTATATTTTCTTATGGTCTCAACGTCCTTGATCGTAGTGATGTTATAGGCTTGCAAGTCATATTTACATATGAGATATCCAAGATGATTGTCTATAAAAAAGATGGTAGTCTCATGTTCAAAGCATTAGTGAATGGTGAGAAAATGAAGCCTGAAAGTTAAAAGTTCAAAACATTGTTACCCTTTTGCTTGCCCCTGTATTTCTCCTAAAATAAATAGAGTAAGATTTGCGTATTATGTATGTGAATGTGTACACAGTAGCAATGACTGATTTATTTTCCATATCCATTCATATAAGTAATAATAAGTACCACCTGCACCTATGCGGGGAAAGGCTCACAATTAGGAAGACACATTTTTTCAGGATATTTTCAAATGACTAGAAAAAAGTAAAACTGGTTGGACAATCCATTTGATTTGTCTGCATCAGATGTAGACAGCATTCTCCGTACCTGGTCAAGGAGATCCTCCACTTTTGTTTGCCAGTTATCCTTGGCGGTATTTATTTCCCGCTCCTTGAGCTGCCGTAGTTGGGCCAGAGCAGACTTCTTGTCCTCCTCGTGCTGCACCCTCAACTCTTCGCGTAACTTGCTACACTCTTGCCTAAAGTATGCAGCATGAATACATATTACAAGAAAGATTAACATATTTTCACATTTACCTAGATTTTGGTAACCTACCTGAGGGATTCAGTCCATTTCAGTTCCATATCACGGGCGACTTTCTCAATCTTTAATCTTTCTTCTTCCCGCATGGCAGAAATGACAGATTCATGTTGCTGTCTTTCCTTTTCCAGCTCACCCTATGAAAATAATATACATATATCAACATAATCAAGCAGGAGTATTGATAGAGCCTGATATCCTATCACACATTTAACATATTTATTCTTAATAAACATAAACTACATTTTAAAGGTTCATATACTCTGTTAGGAAATTTGGATGAGTGCAGAGGGGTCTTCTATTGGGGCTCCTCTTCCCTTAGTTAGGGCAAAAGAGTGTAGAAAAGAGTGCATTTGCAGTTCTTGCGTTCTCTTCTCCCCACTAGTGCCATCCTATGCTGCCTGATTGACAGCGGAGACAGCTGCTCTGTTCTCCACTGTTAATCAAGAAACCGGGCGGGGAGAAGCAAAGAGGAGCCAAGGATTGCAAGTGCTTTGCTACACCCACCAGTGCACCTGTGAAGATGATTTGCATATGAATAAAAGGCTAATTTGAGTGTGACACAGCACTGAAGGTTCATTAAATAGGTATAGTTGGATATATTTCACTCTACCCTATTCTACTCTAACTCTGGTTTCCAATACCAGTCTTTTGGTCTTAAGCTTCCTACCTAATTTGCTATTCCCAATAGATCAGCGTTAAATGATGAGACGGGTATACTATTTATCCTCATAAATGATGAGGCGGTTATACTATTTATCCTCAATTAATTCATCCTCGCTTACTACAATACTTTAATAAAAAGAGTAATAGTTCGGCAGCGGACCATTTAGAGTATTGAACAAGTGGTTGTGTTGGGATGGGGGTGTTAATTCATAGCAGTAATGCTCTGCACACACTGCTTTTTAAATCTTTTTTTGGAGATATACCCCAGGAAGATTCCCCAACACTTGGCTCTGACAGAAGGCTCATAAGCCCATAAGTGGTGTATGTCACATATACAGTCATATGAAAAAGTTTGGGCACCCCTATTAATCTTAAGCTTAATGTTTTAGAAAAATTGTTTTTTTTGCAACAGCTATTTCAGTTTCATATATCTAATAACTGTTGGACACAGTAATGTTTCTGCCTTGAAATGAGGTTTATTGTACTAACAGAAAATGCGCAATCTGCATTCAAACAAAATTTGACAGGTGCATAAGTATGGGCACCCTTATCATTTTCTTGTTTTAAATACTCCTACCTACTTTTACTGACTTACTAAAGCACTTTTTTTGGTTTCGTAACCTCATTGAGCTTTGAACTTCATAGCCAGGTGTATGCAATCATGAGAAAAGCTACTTAAAGTGGCCACTTGCAAGTTGTTCTCCTGTTTGAATCTCCTCTGAAGAGTGGCATCATGGGCTCCTCAAAACAACTGTCAAATGATCTGAAAACAAAGATTATTCAACATAGTTGTTCAGGGGAAGGATACAAAAAGCTGTCTCATTGATTTAACCTGTCAATTTCCACTGTGAGGAACATAGTAAGGAAATGGAAGAACACAGGTACAGTTCTTGTTAAGGCCAGAAGTGGCAGGCCAAGAAAAACATCAGAAAGGCAGAGAAGAAGAATGGTGAGATCAGTCAAGGACAATCCTCAGGCCACCTCCAGAGATCTGCAGCATCAACTTGCTGCAGATGGTGTCACTGTGCATCGGTCAACTATACAACGCACTTTGCACAAGGAGAAGCTGTATGGGAGAGTGATGCGAAAGAAGCCGTTTCTGCAAGCACGCCACAAGCAGAGTCGGCTGAGGTATGCAAAAGCACATTTGGAGAAGCCAATTTCTTTTTGGAAGAAGGTCCTGTGGACTCATGAAACCAAGATTGAGTTGTTTGGTAATACAAAAAGGCGTTATGCATGGCGGCAAAAAAACACAGTGCGTTGTATAGTTGACCGATGCACAGTGACACCATCTGCAGCAAGTTGATGCTGCAGCTCTCTGGAGGTGGTCTGAGGATTGTCCTTGACTGATCTCACCATTCTTCTTCTCAGCCTTTCTGATGTTTTTCTTGGCCTGCCACTTCTGGCCTTAACAAGAACTGTGCCTGTGTTCTTCCATTTCCTTACTATGTTCCTCACAGTGGAAATTGACAGGTTAAATCTCTGAGACAGCTTTTTGTATCCTTCCCCTGAACAACTATGTTGAATAATCTTTGTTTTCAGATCATTTGACAGTTGTTTTGAGGAGCCCATGATGCCACTCTTCAGAGGAGATTCAAACAGGAGAACAACTTGCAAGTGGCCACTTTAAGTAGCTTTTCTCATGATTGCATACACCTAGCTATGAAGTTCAAAGCTCAATTAGGTTACAAAACCAAAAAAAGTGCTTTAGTAAGTCAGTAAAAAGTAGGTAGGAGTATTTAAAACAAGAAAATGATAAGGGTGCCCATACTTATGCACCTGTCAAATTTTGTTTGAATGCAGATTGCACATTTTCTGTTAGTACAATAAACCTCATTTCAAGGCAGAAACATTACTGTGTCCAACAGTTATTAGATATATGAAACTGAAATAGCTGTTGCAAAAAGAACAATTTTTATAAAACATTAAGCTTAAGATTAATAGGGGTGTCCAAACTTTTTTATATGACTGTAGACTGCCATTCTTAAAAGGATACTTCAGTGTAGACTGCCCAATTCCAAACAGCAGAAGAAAAGCATACTAGCGTATAATGGTCTGTCAGGAGCCAAAAGGACACCCAGCATATAGTTCAAACATAAGGCTCTGGTGTGGTCTGTACACACAGCCGTAATCTGCTTCCCTTGCTTTAACACTCACATGTACAGATGAAGGGCATATTCACATTTGACAGAATTGTTGCTGAACGCATATGACCGATGTTAGCATTCAGAGCCATACTACTGCCGTCATGGCTCCCATCACTGAGCTGCATGGGAATTAGCCCTGGATTGCAGGGTGAGAGTAGATGAGTACTAATATTAAAGCTGCCTGGGGAACGAATCGATAGCCGCGTTACCAGGAGGGAGCTAATGCTGAGCTGGCTGTCAGTCAGTGCCCGGGTGCGGTTACAGCCAGCGCTCACTGTGTACTCAGCGGTGACTGAAGTTGCGCCGGCCATGTCTCAATGACTGAAAGCCAGAGGCTGCCTGGAGGAATAATGTTAATTTCATTCCGGCAGAAAAGCTCTCAGTATGGGCGCCAGGCAGCTTCAGAATGCTATTAATCCCATATCTGCAGGATAATAGCGTTTTTTTTTACATCAAAGGTTCCCTTTAACCCCTTTCTGACATCAGATGTAATATTCCGTCCATGTGCTAGTGGGGATCTCACCGTAGCTCAGCACGGCTGGGAACAGAGCCCAGTGACCGGAGGTAACCTCTATGATGTCACCCCCGGTCACTGACGCTGCATTCCCAGCAGCTCATTCACCAGTGGTTCTCAGCCTGGATGGTCGCATCTTGGCACCGTCCAGGTTGAAAACTAATTATCCTTCAGACATGTTTTACGACATGGGACAGAATGACGGACAGGTATGGTATATTGTTGTTTTTTTATTTTATTTTTTATTACAGGAGATCAAGGGCTTCGGTAGGATTAGGCAAGGTCGTAAGTATGGTTTAATTGAGAGTATTAAAGGAGTCTGTGTCATTTTTTCAATTAAAGGACTTTATTCTGGCTGTGTCTTTACTTACCATATAACAATAGACACCTCTCCATTACTAAGACTTGGGCTTGATGTCACCTGACAATACAAAGGTGACATCAACCCCACAAATATGAACCCCACTAGCCACCTCTACAGGGCAAGTGGGAAGTGCCAGAATTTGCTCATCTAATAGATGTGCCTTTTCTGGGCAGCTGAAGGCTGCTATTTTTAGACTTGGGGGTCAATATCCATGGCCCCTTACCATCCCCCAGCTGTGAGCTTTGGCAAGGCTGATTTTCAAAAAAGGGGGGAACCCCACACCATTTTTAAAATTATTTATTTAAATCATTTAAGAAAAAACAGCTAGGGACCCCTCTAGTCTTGATAACCAGCCTTGCTGAAGCTGACAGCTGAGAGTTGCAGCCCCCCGCTGTGAGTTTTGCCTGGCTCGTTATAGAAAATACAGGGGAACCCATGCCGTTTTTCTCATTTATTTATTTATAGAGCAGGCGGCGGCTGATGAATACCCCTATTAGCGCTCCTGCTGTCACTGTTATTAGCAGCAGCAGGGGTAGGCTAATGTGAGTAATAGTCCAATCAGCCACCATCTGCTGTCTCTTTTATCAATTAAATGTAGCTCTCATCATTCTTCCCTGCTCAGGCCGATTCCCGGCAGAGCAGGGAAGAATGATGAGAGCCGTGTTCAGCACCCGGCGATGGGGATCAGTGCTTACTGTAACACTTCTTCCCTGGCACCGATGCACACAGATGACATCCATGTGTGTTATGTGTATGCACCTGTGTGGGACGTTTTGTGGCCCATGCTGACATTAAAAAAAGGGCATGTCAGCATGTTTTCCCCACGGACACGCAGTCCCTGGAAACACCCTGATATTTGCACAGACCCATTCACTTGAATAGGCAAGTAGCGCTCAGTTCCTCCCGAGTCTCTCCATATGGCTAAGTAGTACTGTATAGCCACATATATGGTATTGCCACGTTCAGTAGACATTGTGGGACACATTTTGTTGCCATTTTTACCCACTTTTACCCACTTTTTGTGTAAAAATGTAAAATCTTTGGCTGAAACAAAATTTTGGTGGTAAAAATGTAGTTATTTTGTGTTCACTTCCCAATGGTATAAAATTATGTGACATCTATGGTGTCAATAAGATCACTGCACACTTAGATGAATTAATTGACAGGTGTAGTTAGTAAAAAGGGGTCACTTATAGGGGGTTCTGCTGGTCTGGCACCTCATGGGCTCTCCCAGTGGGTTATCGCACCTGCAAACCATAACAGTAAAATCTGGCGCTCCTTGCTTTCTGAGATTTGCACTGTGTCTGAAAAATATTTCTCGATTAAATGTAGGGTATTGGCACACTCAGGAAAAAATGGACCTCAGTTTGTTGTAAAAAAATATCCTATTAGCCCTTAGAAAAATTAAAAACTTGGGGCTAAAACCACATTTTAGTGGTAGAAATGTAATTTATTTTTTCTTTACCGCTCAGTGGTATAAAATTCTGTGAGGCACATGTGGTGTTAATATGATCACTGCGCCCCTAGATGAATTCATTGGGGAGTGTAGTTTGTAAAATGAGTTCACATATAGGGGGTTTCTGTTGTTCTGGCACCTCAGGGACTCTGCCAAAGTGACATGGCACCCTCAAACCATTCCAGCAAAATCTGAACTCCAATATGGCACCTCTTCCCTTCTGAGCTTTGCACTGTGCTTCAAAAGTAGTATTCCCCTACATATAAGGTATCGGAGTACTCAAGAAAAAAGAAAAATTGCACAACAACTTTTGGGGTCCAACTTCTTCTGTTACCCTTGGTAAAATAAAAAAAATTGGGGACAAAAAGATAATTTACGTGGAAAAAAATATTTTTTTATTTTCACGGCTTTATGTTATATACTTCTGTGAAGCACTTGGGGGTTCAAAGTGCTCACCACACATCTAGATAAGTTCCTTGGGCGGTCTAGTTTCCAAAATGGTGTCACTTGTAGGGGGTTTCCACTGTTTAGACACACCAGGAGCTTGCTAAACGCGACATGGTGTCTGCGCTCAAACAGTGGTTTACCCCCACATATGGGGTATCAGCGTACTAACGACAAACTGCATAATAACTTTTGGGGTCCAATTTCTCCTGTTACCCTTGGGAAAATAAAAAATTGGGGGCAAAAATATCATTTTTGTGGAAAAAATATGATTTTTTATTTTTACGGATCTACATTATAAAATTCTGTGAAGCAAATAGGGGTTCAAAGTTCTCAACACACATCTAGATAAGTTCCTTGGGGGGTGTATTTTCCAAAATGGTATCACTTATGGGGGGTTTCCACTGTTTAGACACATCAGGGGCTTGCCAAACACGAAATGGTGTCTGATCTTAATTCCAGCCAATTTTGCGTTGGAAAAGTAAAATGGAGCTCCTTCCCTTCCAATCGCTGCCATGTGCCCAAACAGTGGTTTACTCTCACGTATGGGGTATCAACGTACTCATGATAAATTGCACAACAACTTTTGGGGTCCAATTTCTCCTGTTACCTTTGGGAAAATTAAAAATTGGGGGCGAAAAGATCATTTTTGTGAAAAAAATATGATTTTTCATTTTTACAGCACTACATTATATACTTCTGTGAAGCACTTGGGGGTTCAAAGTGCTCACCACCCATCTAGATACGTTCCTTGGGGGGGTCTAGTTTCCAAAATGGTATCACTTGTGGTGGTTTCCACTGTTTAGGCACATCAGGAGCTCTCCAAACGCAACATGACGCCCAATCTCAATTCCAGCCAATTTTGCGTTGAAAAGTCAAATGGTACTCCTTCCTTTCCTAGCTCTGTAATGCCCCCAAAAGTGGTTTACCCCCACATATTGGGTATCAGCATACTCAGGACAAATTCCAAAACAACTTTTTGGGTCCAATTTCTCCTGTTACCCTTGGTAAAATAAAAAAATTTGGATCAAGTTAAATGTTCATTTTTTTTTTAAACATTCCAAAAATTCCTGTGAAGCACCTGAAGGGAAAATAAACTTCTTGAATGTGGTTTTGAGCACCTTGAGGGGTGCAGTTTTTAGAATGATGTCACTCTTGGGTATTTTCTATCATACAGACCTCTGAAAGTGACTTCAAATGTGAGGTGGTCTGTAAAAAAAATCATGTTGTAAAAATGAGAAATCGCTGTTTAAATCGCTTTTAACCCTTATAACTTCCTAACAAAAAAAAAATTGGTTCCAAAATTGTGCTGATGTAAAGTAGACATATGGGAAATGTTATCTATTAAGTATTTTGTGTGACATATCTCTAATTTAAGGGCATGAAAATTCAAAGTTGTAAAATTGCCAAATTTCTGTTTTTTTCACAAATAAGCGCAAGTCATATCAAAGAAAGCTACCACTAACATGAAGTACAATATGTCACGAAAAAACAGTCTAAGAATCACCGGGATCCGTTGAAGCGTTCCAAAGTTATTACCTCATAAAGGGACAGTGGTCAGAATTGTAAAAATTGGCTTGGTCATTAACATGCAAACCACCCTCAGGGGTAAAGGGGTTAAGCTTGAGAGTGCAGCAATACTCCGCGGTTGAAATTACGCAGAAGCCAATCCCCGTACAATTGTGAAACAAAATTGTGCTTCCCATTGCCTCACTATGGGTGATCGGAGCTTTATTTGCACAACCAGCACAGAGTGGGCATGTCCCTGCATGGTTAGATAATCAGGAATAACCAATATATACATTAATGCATTATATTTTGTACTTTATTAAGTAGAATCGTAACCACAAGGAAGCAAGGTAAACAACCCCTAGCCAGGGTCCTTCTATCTATGAATCTCTGGAGTCCTTGATGCCGTGACTATTCAGTATTCTAGATTCATCAAAACTCTTTGGTGATTCTGAAAGCACATGATTAGCATAACGCTAGTTGAATGATTCTCTGGGCTTGTTAGCAAGATGTTTTTCGTTCCTTGGGGACAAATAACAAACAGGATTTAATGATCTTTGTGCAAGTTAATACGGCTATAATGAAGCAGTCAGCTAGACTTCTGTTTCTGCTGTTTCTTATCAAGACATACAACTATTTTGCTGCTGGAATCAGAGGATTCTCGATTAAGGAAAGCGACAAATTATTTACGTGGTGGGAAAACAAAAGCAAAACTGTAGAACACGGGAAAATGTATATCGAGCTACTTATTATCAGTCTGGGAAGTAAAATTATTACAACCAAAAGTGTCATTGACTACACTGATCAGCCACAATATTAAAACCATCCAGGTAAAAGTTGTTTGAGGGAATCAGAGGAACAGCAATGGGCACCATAACATGTAACATTTACACTTAGATGCAAACAACTTTTGTCAAAAGAAATCCAAATAAAAACTTGTAATGTTTTCAACGATCTCAGATATGAGTCCTGTAATTGGAGAGTGGGGACTATGGAAGTCAGACTTGGCTTGACAGAACATAATACAGATCGTTTAGTGGACTACAATTCAGGAAATTTGGAGACAGATTTCTGAACGTTTAGCAATGTGATAGAATGTATTATCTTGCCAAAAGGGGCCACTGACAGTAAGGAAAGGTGTTGCCATGAAGCAGTAGTCTGCAAAAATGTTTAGGTAGGTGGTACGTGACAAAGTAACATCCAGATAAATGCCAAGACCAAAAGTTCCCAACAGAACATTGGCTGGAGCATAACATCGCCTCCACCAAATTGCCTTCTACCCATTCTGCGTGCTAGTGCACCCAATCAGGTTATGTAAAAAGTGACTGACCAGGCCGTCTTTTTCCATTGTACCGCAACCCAATTCTGATGCTCATATGCCCATTGCAGTGGCTTTCAGCAATGAACAATGAATGAATGCAATGAACAGGGTTCAGCATGGGCCCCCTGGGCTCAATATGCAGCATTCTATAAAGTTAATGACTGCTAACTGTTCAGTGTTATTAATGTATGGCACTATTTTCCCGTTATTGAACTTTCCAGTTCCCACTGCCCACAACTTCCACACAAATAGCAAGGATTCATGTTAATGCTGGTTTATCTTGTTCATGATACGATCAAGTATTAGCAAGAAAAAAATTGTATTGGTTGATCCAATAAAAGATCTAGTTGCAATAAATGTAAGGCATCCATAGAGTCTGCTGTAATTAAAATGGATTTTCCCACAAAATACATGTACTATGTGTCCACAGCATAGGTGATATATATGGCTGATCGCTAGGACTCTGGGATCACTAGGACATTACTGCTGCTGCTCCATATATCGATGGGACTGACAGACGTAGCCAAGCGCTCTACACTTATGTCAGTCACATATACACAGAATGTGTTCTCTGCATAAATTGTCTATTCGTACGTTTAGTGGAGTTAATAAAATATAAATTGTTTTTGTTCCACCCAATGGAATCTGAAGCCAAATCAGCCTAAAACGCTCAGATCCAAAATAGTTACCTGAACAGCAAACAACGAGTCACTTGTCTCCCTTAGTCGCTCTCTTGTTACGTCCAACTCATTTTGAAGCCTGTCTTGGGCATCCTTAAGACTTATGATGTGACACTCTGCTGAGCCGAGTCCTTGTTCGCTTTTTTGAACCAAGTCTTGAAGGCGACAAATCTATTTCGATGGACAATAAGTGATGATTATTAAACATTTGTGTCAACAGAAAGATCTTTACAGTATATAGAAGTCATAGAGTAGCTTAGAATATCTGCTCATTTATGTAGCTGCCTTTTGTTTGTTTTTTAGTCTTAGATGATGTGGCCAAAATAACAGAGAAATTGCAATCGCAATCTGTGCTACATAGGCAAAAGTTAAAATTTTGATTTTCAGATCTAAAAACTTGTTTCCACATTTTACTCAACTCTCATGTATTACTTTGCTATCTTATTTGTCCATTAATTGGAAGAAAACATACAGAAATATTATGGTAAATCATACATCGTTTTTAGAACTGTAATTGCCTAATTAATATAGATTATGGTGTGAAGAGAAGCAGAAATAAGATCTGGAGAAATTAAGCCAAACATTAGCACATATACCTGTTACCATGCATCAGCGACAGAGTATAGGGTAGGCATGGACAAATGTACAGCTATGTACAAATCCATTGAGAATCAAACTGGAATCATTTTAAGGGAGAGAAATAAAAATAACAAAACTAAAATAACGTGGGTGTGAACAACCTCTTATAATTGGGGATGTATTGGTAATCAGAATAAGCCAATCATATTTATGCTCATGTTAAATAGTGGTCAGTATACAGTTGACATCATTTAAGTGATTCTGATTACTCCATATAAAGTTTAGCTGTTCTAGTAGAATTTTCCTGACATTATCTTAGCTGCATGTTACAGCAAAAGCTATCTAGTATATAATTGTCTAAGGGTCACTTCCGTCTGTCTGTCTGTCGCGGATATTCATTGGTCGCGGCCTCAGTCTGTCATGGAAATGCAAGTCGCTGATTGGTCGTGGCAAAACGCCCACGACCATTGCCACGACCAATCAGCAACGGACACATTCCGGCTGCAAAATGGCCGATCTTTCCTCCCCGCAGTCAGTGCCCGCTCCATACTCCCCTCCAGTCAGCCCTCACACAGGGTTAATGCCAGAGTTACCGGAGCGCGGTGTAACGCACTCCGGTTATGTAGCTATTAACCCTGTGTGACCAACTTTTTACTATTGATGCTGTGTATGCAGCATCAATAGTAAAAAGATCTAATGTTACAAATAAGAATAATAATAAAAAAAAGGTTATTCTCACCCTCCGATGTCGCGGCTGTCCATGGCAGTACAAGCGGCAGGTTCCGGTGCCAAGGATGCTATGCGAGAAGGACCTTCCATGACGTCACGGTCATGTGACCGCGACGTCATCACAGGTCCTGCATGCATACCAACCCTGGGACCGGAAGCTACCGCGTGCACCGCACACAGGCGCCAGGACTTCAAGAGGCCTTTGGAAGGTGAGTACAGTATATGTTTATTTTTTATTTTAATTCTTTTTTTACCACGCATATAGTGCCCACATACTACGTGGGCTGTGTTACATACTGTGTGGGCTCTGTCATATACTACATCTATGTGCTATATACTAACGTGGCTATGTTATATACTGCGTGGCTGCTATATACTGGGCTGTGTTATGTATTACGTGGCCAGTGTTATATACTGCGGGGGCTGTGTTATATAGTACGTGGGCTGTGTTATATACTGCATGGCCACTGTTATATACTGCGTGGCCTGTATTAATGCAGCGGGTATTCTACAATATGTATGTATGTATATAGCAGCCACATAGTATATAGCACAGGCCACGTAGTATTTGTCTGCTATATACTACATGGCTTCTATATACTATGTGGCCTGTGCTATATACTATGTGGCTGCTATATACATACATACATACATATTCAAGAATACCCGATGCGTTAGAATCAGGCCACCATCTAGTGGTTCATAAACAGCTTACAACACAGCAAAGAGATCTCATTTTTAAAGTGATCAGTCAAGAGAAGGGTACTAACACAGCGTTCCATATCTAATGCTTTGTAAAGTTTGACAACAGTCATCAAAAAGTGGCTTACATTTGACATAACAGCAACATTATGTAGAACTGGATGTCTCTCAAAAATCGATGAAAAGAAAAGAAGAAAATTCGACCAGGAGGCTGCCAAAATGCGAACAGCAACATACTGTTTGTGTATTGTGGATAACAACAATCTTTAACATTGTTCATGTGTCTTGCCTGTGGATGCAAGACAAGAAGCCTTTTCTTACAAAGAAAAACATTCAAGCCTGGCTATGTTTTGCCAAAACTTACAATAACTGTGCCAAAAGCATGAGGGAACAAATGTTATGGTCTGATGAGACCAAGGTTGAACTTTTTGGACATAGTTCCAAAAGATATGTTGGGCGCAAAGCCAACATTGAACATAATAAAAAAACACCATATACACAGTGAAGCATGGTGGAAGAATATTCTTTGGGGTTGTTTTCTGGCAGCTGGAACTAGGGCTTTAATCCAGGTACAGAGAGTTATGAACAGTTCCAAATATCAGTCAATTTTGTATCAAAACATTCAGGCATGTGCTAAAAAGCTGAAGATGAAAAGGTATTTCACCTTTCAGCATGACAACGAACATAAGCATACAGTCATATGAAAAAGTTTGGGCACCCCTATTAATCTTAAGCTTAATGTTTTATAAAAATGTTTTTTTTTGCAACAGCTATTTCAGTTTCATATATCTAATATCTGTTGGACACAGTAATGTTTCTGCCTTGAAATGAGGTTTATTGTACTAACAGAAAATGTGCAATCTGCATTCAAACAAAATTTGACAGGTGCATAAGTATGGGCACCCTTATCATTTTCTTGTTTTAAATACTCCTACCTACTTTTTACTGACTTACTAAAGCACTTTTTTTGGTTTTGTAACCTCATTGAGCTTTGAACTTCATAGCCAGGTCTATGCAATCATGAGAAAAGCTACTTAAAGTGGCCACTTGCAAGTTGTTCTCCTGTTTGAATCTCCTCCGAAGAGTTGCATCATGAGCTCCTCAAAACAACTGTCAAATGATCTGAAAACAAAGATTACTCAACATAGTTGTTCAGGGGAAGGATACAAAAAGCTGTCTCAGAGGTTTTACCTGTCAATTTCTACTGTGAGGAGCATAGTAAGGAAATGGAAGAACACAGGTACAGTTCTTGTTAAGGCCAGAAGTGGCAGGCCAAGAAAAACATCAGAAAGGCAGAGAAGAAGAATGGTGAGATCAGTCAAGGACAATCCTCAGGCCACCTCCAGAGATCTGCAGCATCAACTTGCTGCAGATGGTGTCACTGTGCATCGGTCAACTATACAACGCACTTCAAGGCAGAAACATTACTGTGTCCAACAGTTATTAGATATATGAAACTGAAATAGCTGTTGCAAAAAAAACAATTTTTATACAACATTAAGCTTAAGATTAATAGGGGTGCCCAAACTTTTTCATATGACTGTACCTTCACATCAACTGAAGAATACTTCACCAGAAGAAGATCAAAGTTTTGGAATGGTCCAGGCAGAGCCCAGACCTGAAACTATCTGAAAACGTCTGGATAGACCTGAAAGGACTCTACACAGGAGATGCCCTAGCAATCTGAAAGATTTGGAGTGCTACTGCATGGAAGACTGGACAAAGATATGCTGATATACTCCTACCCAAAAAGACTGAATGCTGTCATAAATTTAAATTATGCTTCAAGAACATATTAGTTTAAGAGTGTGGATGTTTGATGGGACAACCCTGAACTACCATCCTCCGTAGTCAGGATAAGACACGATCTTAATGAAGGCAACCCAGTGAGAGTTTTAGAGGTAGACATGTTCTAGAGATGTACTTTTTCATGTATGAATATTAAGAGTATTCATAAAGTGCGGACCAAAGCCAAATTCATAGTAGCAATAATGGGCTACTCTCAATTTTCATCTTTTTGGAATAAAAAGCGGGAAGAATTTGATTCTTCGCACAGTCTCTCAGCTTTTTAATAATAACTTAAGTCATTTACAGAGTTTCATGAAGACCTGAATCTCACGCATGAAAGGTTCTACTAATTCCTACAACTGACCCATGCCCAAACAAGAAAACTCCATTTAGACAAGTTAACATAGCCTCATTTTTGGATCTCATAGTTAATAATGGTTCCACAAGAGAATTCATATCACTATATTGTAAATGTTTAGTACAGCATCTTCTAAAACAAAGAGAGTATACTTTAAAGGCTAAAGGAGCAAGATGCGGGCCCAATAAGTGAGGATAGGTGCATAGATATTTTGAAAGCAGTCGCACTGAGTGAGGTACAAAGACTCTCTCAATATTATTTGCTTAAGTATATAACACACCTCTTCAATTGTACAAAATAAGTTGTAAGTCAAATTCACTATGTTATACAGGTCCTTCTCAAAAAATTAGCATATAGTGTTAAATTTCATTATTTACCATAATGTAATGATTACAATTAAACTTTCATATATTATAGATTCATTATCCACCAACTGAAATTTGTCAGGTCTTTTATTGTTTTAATACTGATGATTTTGGCCTACAACTCCTGATAACCCAAAAACCTGTCTCAATAAATTAGCATATTTCAACCGTCCAATCAAATAAAAGTGTTTTTTTAATAACAAACAAAAAAAACATCAAATAATAATGTTCAGTTATGCACTCAATACTTGGTCGGGAATCCTTTGGCAGAAATGACTGCTTCAATGCAGCGTGGCATGGAGGCAATCAGCCTGTGACACTGCTGAGATGTTATGGAGGCCCAGGATGCTTCAATAGCGGCCTTAAGCTCATCCAGAGTGTTGGGTCTTGCGTCTCTCAACTTTCTCTTCACAATATCCCACAGATTCTCTATGGGGTTCAGGTCAGGAGAGTTGGCAGGCCAATTGAGCACAGTAATACCATGGTCAGTAAACCATTTACCAGTGGTTTTGGCACTGTGAGCAGGTGCCAGGAAGCATGAAGTGCTCCAAAATCTCCTGATAGCTAGCTGCATTGACCCTGCCCTTGATGAAACACAGTGGACCAACACCAGCAGCTGACATGGCACCCCACACCATCACTGACTGGGTACTTGACACTGGACTTCAGGCATTTTGGCATTTCCTTCTCCCTAGTCTTCCTCCAGACTCTGGCACCTTGATTTCCGAATGACATGCAAAATTTGCTTTCATCAGAAAAAAGTACTTGGGACCACTTAGCAACAGTCCAGTGCTGCTTCTCTGTAGCCCAGGTCAGGCGCTTCTGCCGCTGTTTATGGTTCAAAAGTGGCTTTACCTGGGGAATGCGGCACCTGTAGCCCATTTCCTGCACACGCCTGTGCACGGTGGCTCTGGATGTTTCCACACCAGACTCAGTCCACTGCTTCCTCAGGTTCCCCAAGGTCTGGAATCGGTCCTTCTCCACAATCTTCCTCAGGGTCCGGTCACCTCTTCTCGTTGTACAGCGTTTTCTGCCACATTGTTTCCTTCCAACAGACTTACCATTGAGGTGCCTTGATACAGCACTCTGGGAACAGCCTATTTGTTGAGAAATTTCTTTCTGGGTCTTACCCTCTTGCTTGAGGGTGTCAATGATGGCCTTCTTGACATCTGTCAGGTCGCTAGTCTTACCCATGATGGGGGTTTTGAGTAATGAACCAGGCAGGGAGTTTTTAAAAGCCTCAGGTATCTTTTGCATGTGTTTAGAGTTAATTAGTTGATTCAGAAGATTAGGGTAATAGGTCGTTTAGAGAACCTTTTCTTGATATGCTAATTTATTGAGACAGGTTTTTTGGGTTATCAGGAGTTGTAGGCCAAAATCATCAGTATTAAAACAATAAAAGACCTGACAAATTTCAGTTGGTGGATAATGAATCTATAATATATGAAAGTTTAATTGTAATCATTACATTATGGTAAATAATGAAATTTAACACTATATGCTAATTTTTTGAGAAGGACCTGTATATAAATCCCCTGAAGCTGACAAATACTGTGATATGTGTGACTTTCCCATACTGGGTTGGTTTTGGTTAGAGGTGTTAAACCTGGTTACCCATGTGTGTGTGACTGTACTATTTCTGCTGACCCAATTATTTGTAGATTAGGTTACACAGGGGAACTACACGTCAGGGAGAACCATCAGTTATCTATTTTACAGTTTCTTTGTCAAGCTAGGAAACGTATAGCTTTCCACTGGAAAGATGAAACACCCCCCAACAATAAATGAGCTCATTCACACAATGAACAATAGGTTTAATCTTGAGAAATAAATCTTCCAAAAGAGAGGAACTTAACTAAAATTTGAAGATTAACTTTGAGTCATGGTTAGACTCACCTATTCTGTCTCCACTAACTTCATCATGGTCTCGATTGTTATTTTGTAAAGCCTATATTTGAGTGACCATTGGGGGAGACAGTTTGATGAGCCTACAGCGGCATTTAACATGGCCATGCAAGAAGCACGTCACTGATCCTGCCCATCCTGGAACCAAGTACAGTTAATCGTTTAAAATTTGAAATGGACTCTGTCTCTTTGTGCTCAACTAAACCAACAGCCACGGGATGGACGCGGTCTGGTTACGGGAAGCGGTGGTGAGTGATCCTCGGCCCCAGACCATAGAGGACAGGCCCGCGCTCGGCAACATCGCGACCCGGGGCTCGTCTCGTACCCATCCACTGTCAGAGGGTCCTTTCCCATCCCCCACGCAGGCCGCCTGAAAAGAGGAGGTCATCCTGCCAAAGAAACAGCGGGAGAAGGAGGTGTGGGCAGAACTGTAACAACTGGTAGGGGGCGCTATGGCCTGATGGCGCACCAGTTGACAACTGGTATACACTGATGTGGAACTTGGCTACGGTTTCATCTGAGAAGACGACACCCACGCTAAGGTGTATGTTAATGCTGCCCCTCACACATACAAGGGGGAGGATGCCGAGCCATGCATACAAGTGCGAGGATGGGGGGAGGACGCTGAGCCATGCATACAAGGGGGAGGACGCCGAGCCATGCATACAAGGGTGAGGACGCCGAGCCATGCATACAACTAGGAGACCGGGGGAGCCACACATAGCAGGACTGGGATGAGGGGACAATGCATACCCGGCTTATACTCGATTCAATAAGCTTACCCAGTTTTCCGTGGCAAAATTAGGTGCCTCGCCTTATACTCGGTCGGTTTATACTCGAGTATACACGGTAATTCTTGTTCCTGTGAACATTACTGAATGAAATACATTCAAGGGGTTTTCTGCCCTCAGGCTCTAACTCACACTCCCGTGTCCATTGCTGGGTCTCCACTGCTGCTCTTAGACACTGGGAGTAGTGATGGAGATTCAGTGCCGGACCAGGGGAGGGTGAGTAAAGGTCAGTTTATTTTTTTAATAAAAAAACTGCATCTGGGGGCAAGAATGTTCTGAAAATGAAAAAAAACAAAACCTGCCTCTAACATTCACAACACAGCCTTCTTTTCAGGTTATCTGTTTAGGCTCACGATAATGGAGTTTCCCTAGCTTTATCATTGAGGATCATTACTTCATGAAGATCTTACAAAAGAGAGATCTCTGCTGATACATAGGCTTTTAAAGGGATGACTATTTTTGTTCAGGCAGTCTGCAAAACGTTAGTAAATGTACCATTCTCGCTTCCACTGTAATCGCAGTTGCAAAATGAGAGAAATGAATCATAGCAGAGCAGACAAGATGTTACCAGCCAAGCATTATGGCAGATTTATACATACTGAAAACGAGACAGTATTTTTACAAGGCAATGAATCCTGAAAAGAAAAGGTCTTTGGTCTGCTTACAAGCAAATAGAATGTAATACAAGAAAACATAATGAATATCAGTGCATATAAATTACATTAAATTGTGGCTCTGTACAATTAATATGGTCATCTCGATTTCAGTTCTAAATGTTTCTATTACTAAATGTCAATTGCTTTTTATTTTTACGTGGATGAAGTACTTTGATATTTTTTTTCTTACAATGAATACACATAATTGATCATTTTTAATTTCAATATAGCATATTGTTTTTGGGTGGTCTGTCTCATAAATGCTTTTTTATGGCAGTTACAGACATTCCTTATATGGCAACATTTTAACATTGGATTTAATACTTATTTTCAAGTATACTATTAGGACATTTCTGAATTTATAGAGGTGTCCCCTGCTTATGATTCTCATCTTATAGTCAGAAAAAAAAGATCAGATACAAAAAGTGTATTCTTCCATGGAGGATTTGAATTGATTTTCAATGTGGGTAGAGCTGTAGAGGAACTAACCACTTTTGATCTAATTTCCCCACAGAGTAGGGCTGATTACTGTGGAAATCTAGAGTAAGGACACCTGTAATCAGTTTATTGTCAAGGTCAAGGAACCATCATTTAAAGGAATTGTCCAAAGCAGCCAACTCTTTAAAGGGAGACTTTCATCCTAAGTTTACACTTCAAACTAACCATAGCCTTATATGAGATGGAACAATAACCAACAGCCATATAAGAGATGGAGCAGCAATAAACAATACCCTTTTAGGGGGTGGAGCAATAAAAAAATAATTCTGTCACTGTGCAGCAGAGAGCACACAAATCATTCTCTCCTCGCTGCTGACATCTCTCAACTTTCTTGCTATCACTTTAGTGCAGGAAAGAGAACACAAATCACTCTCTTCGTTCCTGACCTCACTTGTCTCCAATGTTATCACTTCAGTGCAGGTGTGAGCACACAAATCACTCTCTCCTTGCTGATGTCCTTACTTGTCTCCTTTGCTATCACTTCAGTACAGGTGTACAGGTCTCTTCTCATGGCTGACATCTCTTGACTCTTCTGCTATCAATTCAGTGCAGGTGTGAACACACAGATCACTCCCTCCTTGCCACTGACATCTCACGACTCCTCTGCAATTACTACAGTGCAGGTGTGAGCACACAAATCACTCCTCACCACTGACATCTCTCGACCCTTCTGCCATAACTTCAGTGCAGGTGTGAGCACACAGATCACTCTCTCCTCGTTGCTGTCCTCACTTGTCTCCTCTGCTATCACTTCAGTGTAGGTGTAAGCACACAAATCACTCTCTCTTCGCCAATGACATCTCTTGACTCTTCTGCTATTACTTCAGTGCTGGATTAAGCACACAGATAACTCCTCACTGCTGTCCTCACTTGTCTCCGCTGCTATTACTTCAGTGCAGGATTGAGTACACAGATCACTCTATCCTCGCTGCTGTCCTCACTTGTCTCCTCTGCTATCGCTTCAGTGTAGGTGTGAGCACACACATCACTCTCTGCTCGCTGCTGTCCTCACTTGTCTCCTCTGCTATCACTTCAGTGTAGGTGTAAGCACACAGATCACTCTCTCCTCGCTGCTGTCCTCACTTGTCTCCTCTGATATCACTTCAGTGTAGGTGTAAGCATACAGATCACTCTCCACTCACTGCTGTCCTCACTTGTCTCCTCTGCTATCACTTTAGTGTAGGTGTGAGCACACAGATCACTCTCACCTTGCCATGGACATCTCTCGGCTCTTCTGCTATTACTTCAGGTAAGGTGTAAGCACACAGATCACTCTCTACTCGCTGCTGTCCTCACTTGTCTCCTCTGCTATCACTTTAGTGTAGGTGTGAGCACACAGATCACTCTCACCTTGCCATGGACATCTTTCGACTCCTCTGCAATCACTTCAGTACATGTGTAAGCATACAATTCACTCTCTCCTCGTCACTGACATCTCTGGACTCTTCTGCTATCACTTCAGTGCAGGTGTGAGCACATAGATCAATAGATCACTCTCTCCTCACTTGTCTCCTCTGCTATCACTTCAATGCAGGTGTAAGCACACATATCACTTTCTCCCTGTTGCTATCATTGCTTGTCTCCTCTGCTATAACTTCACTGCGGGAGTGAATGCACATATCACTCTTTCATTGCTATTGACATCGCTCAGGTATAACTATGTAGTGATGACAGTACAGAGGAGAAAGTTATTTACCTTTTCGCTCCTATACAGGTAGAGTGCCCACATAGTGGAAGTTTATCTTCAGACAGAACTGACTTCGGGAATGCCAGCGCTGTCTATACACACAGAAGGAAAGGCCATAATCTAAATAAGCAGGTGGAACGGTGCACTGAAAAGTTTAGCCACGCCAAGGGTGCATTGTCCACCCTCATTTAGATATTACAATAACGTTCTTTCAGGGACCAACAGAGGAACAGACGAGAAAACTAAAAGAATGATTTTTATTGTTGCTTCATCCCCTACAAAGCTATGTGATTAGTTTGAAGTGTAATGTGGGGTCACAGACTCCATCATATAACCTTCTACTGTATATTCAAAGATCACACAAGATTTTATTTGTTCCAATGTTTTATTCCCTCACGAATAGCAAAGTCAGTAGATTTTTAATTTGTTTCATGCTATAGTATAGGACATACTAAAATGTCACATTTACATTATTTCTAATGATGGTAAGTTGTAGCTAAAATGCTAAACTGTAGCCCAAAGGTCTCCACACACATTTCAATTTGCAGAACCTGCTGATTTCGGCAGATTGGGATACTATTTAATATTAAATTGCAACACCATTTATCACCCTATCCCTCCTGCAGAGTTAAAAATGAACAGCTACAGTACACTGGGTCATCAATGCATATAATTTTTGCAATGCAATTTCAACTAGTTACTTGGGTTTCAAGGGAAAGTACCACTGATATTGTAATAATTCAAAACAGATACTAACATGTTTAATTCTAATCTGTTTTTCTATTATGATTTTTTTATTCTATTTTCTCTAACAGCAGTTCTAAAGCATGATTTATGACAGCCACATAAAGATAAAAAATGATGTCCAGAGATGACTCAATTACTTATTTTCAGTGTTGTGGGCATGCTATGTGACCATTATGGTGGTATGGGGAGGAAGCAAGCTTTTCTTTTGATGTATATAATGACCTGAAAAATACATGTTTAAAGGGGTTGTTCAGAATTTTAAATCATAGATGTTTTCCTCCGAAAAACAATGCCACACCTGTCTACATGTTGTGTTTGGTGTTACAGCACTGACCTATTGATTTCAATGCAGTTGAGATGCAATACCAGACACAACCTGTGTGCAGTTGTTGTGCCGTTAAACAAAGAAGACAGCCGTGTTTTTCAAACTCTGTACATTAGGGTGCCAAGAAAAAATGAACTTTGCAAATTGGTAAGTCTTACCCCTCAAATTTGTTCCTTTTGGCATAAGGATTCACCATGTAAAATATGTTGACATTAAATTTAGATTAACCACTTGCTCAACGGCATGTGAATTATTCCATGTTTCTCATTTTCCACCATATTGTACACACAATAACCACTCAGTTTGTCATCATATCTTACACAATTATGTGCATTGTACATGTATCAGTACTTAGTAGCAGTGTAGCAGTCAGTTCAGTTTTTCACGTAAATATAATTAATCTGATAAACGGCATAACATACCATACATAACGCGGGATATGCATGACGATAAATACTAAACAATCATGTAAAACTGCAATATGATGTGCCATTTAGCAACCAGTAAATGATAACTAATCTTAAAAAAAGAAAATTCTAAAATATCTTTGACCAAAAAGGAACAAAACTAGGAGGTAAGACCTTCAAAAACTTGCTACTTAATTTTAACCATGCATTTCCTTGGCACCCTACTGTACATCTCTAACATAAAAACATGATTTTTAGCTGAGTCAATCATTGATGCAGCCCATACCTTGATTACGGTACTAAACATTTCTTCCATTAAAGGCATGTATTTACGGTACATGATCAGGTTTTGTGAACAAACATTTCAAAAGACAATTTTAGGAGTAATTTAATCACATAAATTATAAAGAGCGGTTATCTTATTAAATCTACAAGATAGAAAGTCTAGAGAACAAAGTGGTAACATAGAAGGTAGGACATACAGATAAAGAAAATGTTCAATCACAATGCTCTATGTGTTTGCAATAATAGTCATGTTATAACATTACTGAACACATATGAGGATTAGCCAAAATTAAGGCCACACAGTCAGGTTTTGTTCAGATTTTTGATGCAGGTGTAGATAAAACCAGGAGTGGATCCAAAAAAAAGGAATAGTAATATTTGTCCTTTGGGGTATGGCCACAAATCGTGTGGCCGCTGATTCGCCACTGGAGAGCAACCTCACTGTGTGGCCAGACACCTTATACTATGTGACCCTACTTTTGGCTTCTGAGTAATTGTGTGACCGATTTACCTCCTGATTGGCGGATGTCAGCTTGTTTGTCAGCTCTTCCTTTAGGCTTTCAAGTTGTTGCCTCAGTTGACTTTTATCCTCTTCCAAACACAGTTTCTCCTTTTCAAATTGCTGTTGAAGTTCCTAGATAGAAAAAAAAAGATAAATAATCAATTTTCCATTCTTTATGTTTTGCTATGTTTTTTTTCCAGCATGATATAATAAATATTTTTTTCCACTGACAGGAATGAATGAATATTAAATAATCCATATGTATGATTTTCTAGCCATTCCTTCCTAGCCACCCTACATAAATATAGCATTTAACAGAGTTCTGTCAATGCTGA
Source organism: Ranitomeya variabilis (assembly GCF_051348905.1). Classification (NCBI taxonomy): domain Eukaryota; kingdom Metazoa; phylum Chordata; class Amphibia; order Anura; family Dendrobatidae; genus Ranitomeya; species Ranitomeya variabilis. The sequence continues at coordinate 722,772,025 of NC_135233.1, forward strand.
CATCTGACAGTCTGTCTGTGACCTTATGTTGAATGCTGGTCAACAGTAAAAGTGATTGATTGCTGACTTAACTGAAAAGGTCAACAAGCTGATAAGTTCTCAATGTGCTGACAGTAGGGATTGATTTTTAGATGGCTGCAGGTTAGATGCAACATATTAGCATTTTGGAATTATTTTCCATGAAAAACAGATCAATCACATAGGTATCCAAAGGAATTCTACAGACTTGTTTTCAGACAGTTTCCTAACAGTCTTGCCAAGCTCCTGTAACACAGAAGGCTTGTGATTGTATTACTATATTGTGCCTGATGTTAGGGCACATTAACCTTCTTTTTTACCATGCAATGTTTAATGACAGGCTAACGAACCTCCTTTTTTCCTATACGATGTCAGGTGTCAGACTAGCCAACCACCTTTTTGCTATTCACGATTCAATGCCATGCACCTGACCCAGGAATCACAGGCTCCGCTTCCTTCCCCTTGATCTGCTGCTCTCTGTTCTGCTCCATGTTGGATTTTGCAATTTACCTGAAGTGGATCTATGACTTCATCTCCACTTACTAAGGCACACACCGGTGTTTTATTATTAAGACTTTGTAATCAGTTTTTTGGTGTGCTCCAACTTCGGCTACTATTACATTCACCTAGATACATTTTTGTGACCCTGTACCTCTGCCAACCACCTTTTGGATTGATGGACTACTATGCTGTTGTTGGACTCTGGTCATATTGAGCTGCACCTGTGATTCCTCTGCATCCCTTGATTTCTACTGTGGACTTGCCTGTAGCCACTCAGTACCCGGGTGCCCACCCGGACCTGAGGCTTAGTGAATGCACCTCACAAAATGAGTTAAATATTCAATTACCGGTGTCAGGATCACCTCTTTTATTTTCTTACTGTACAGTGTGTCGTATCAGGCTCACAAACCTCCATTTTACTTTCCAGTGTGTGGTGTCAGGTTCGCGAACCTTCTTTCTTACTATACAGTGTGTGGTATCAGGCCTGCTAACCTTTATTTTACTATCCAGTGTCTGGTGTCAGGCCTGCTAACCTTCTTGTTACTATTAAGTGTCTGGTGTCAAGCCTCCTAACCTTCTTTTTACTATACAGTGTGTGGTGTCAGATTTACCAACCTTCTTTTCTTACTATACAGTGTGTGGTATCAGGCTTGCAATCCTTCATTTTACTTTCCAGTGTCTGGTGTCAGCCTGCCAACCTTTTTACTATTAAGCGTCTGGTGTCAGGCTCGCCAACCTTCTTTTTACTATACAGTGTGTGGTGTCAGGCTCGTCAACCTTCTTTTTACTATACAGTGTGTGGTGTCAGGCTCGCCAGCCTTCATTTTATTATACAGTGTGTGGTGTCAGGTTCGCCAAACTTCTTTTCTTATTATACAGTGTGTGGTATCAGGCTCGTCAACCTTCTTTTTACAATTCAGTGTCTGCTGTCAAGCTCACCAATCTTCTTTTTACTATATAGTGTCTGCTGTTAGGCTTGACAACCTTCTTTTTACTATATGTTGTTTGGTGTTACGCTTGCCAACGTTCTTTTTTATAATATAGTATCTGGTGCTTGCTAACGATCTTTTTTACTATACCGTGTGTGGTGTCAGGCTCAGCAACCTTCTTTTTACTATTCAGAGTCATTATTAGGCCTTAGCAACCTATTGTCACCTAATTGTTGCGTCATGGGACACCAATATGGTGACGACTTAGATAGCTCAGTCAGTTTGACAAGGACATCTAATAGGTTAAATAGCGAGAATTTCTTTTTTAAGCATTAATCCTGACCATACACCCGTTGAAAACAGGATTGCACCAAATGATTGCATGAGAACAGCTCTTCTGCCCACACCATCAGTACACCTTAGTTGTTACAGGTTTACCGTGACAAAGAAGGGCCAGAAGACCACGGTGTCTGTTTTCACATATTCCAGCACTAACTAGAAGCGCTTCGCCATCATATTAAATAGTGCAGATTTCTGCTGGCACTGCAGGGGTTAATCTGTTCAGTTGAGAGCTACTAGAGCTTTCTTGGTTTGATGGTTTCAGGTGTGTTGGCCACTCCCCTCTGCTAAATATCAGGGATTGCCAGTGTTTGGTTCATACTGCCTGGTTCTGGAGTTTGAGGTGTTGGTTGTTTGAGGAGGCATTTGGAGTGTTATTGAGAAGACTGTTGCTTGGTGATTTGTGTGCAAATCCCCATCCTTTCCTATTTTGCTTTTCCTTCCTTAACTTCCTGGTGTTCCCCATTGCTGTTTATGAGTGCATAGTTGCATGATTGGTATTTTCATTTATTCCTGTACGTCTATCCTTGTTAGTCTGGTTTGCGCATTTTTATACACTACAACTCTCCACTTCCCTGGGTGGGTGAGCGGACAGATAAGGGCTGATTCAGGAGCTCAACAAGGCAAATGGCCTCTATAGCTTTAGGGATAGAGAAGGAGACCCTAGTCCTGGGATATCCTGCAACAGTGCCATAACATTAGTATTACACATATTCCAAAAACTCCAATTCCAAAAAAAGTTTAGGCCCTGTTTAAAATGTAAAGAAAACAAAAATGCAAGCACATAATGAGAGGAGTCACTAAAGATAGGGGCCACCGTAACTGAGCATACCCTGTTGCAGTAAGATAGCTTTTACACTCTTTTGATCAAAATAGTGTTAGCTGATTACCCTATGTTTTTTACATGAGTTACTACAGTACAGACCAAAAGTTTGGACACACCTTCTCATTTAAAGATTTTTCTGTATTTTCATGACTATAAAATTGTACATTCACACTGAAGGCATCACAACTATGAATTAACATATGTGGAATTATATACTTAACAAAAAAAGTGTGAAACAAATGAAATTATGTCTTATATTCTAAGTTCTTCAAAGTAGCCACCTTTTGCTTTGATGACTGCTTTGCACACTCTTGGCATTGTCTTGATGAGCTTCAAGAGGTAGTAACCAGAATGGTCTTCCAACAATCTTGAAGGAGTTCCCAGAGACGCTTAGCACTTGTTGGCCCTTTTGCCTTCACTCTGCAGTCCAGCTCACCCCAAACCATCTCGATTGGGTTCAGGTCTGGTGACTGTGGAGGCCAGGTCATCTGGCGTAGCACCCCATCACTCTCCTTCTTGGTCAAATAGCCCTTAAACAGCCTGGAGGTGTGTTTGGGGTCATTGTCCTGTTGAAAAATAAATGATGGTCCAACTAAACGCAAACCGGAAGGAATAGCATGCTGCTGCAAGATGCTGTGGCAGCCATGCTGGTTCAGTATGCCTTCAATTTTGAATAAATCCCCAACAGTGTCACCAGCAAAGCACCCACACACCATCACACCTTCTCCTCCATGCTTCACGGTGGGAACCAGGCATGTAGAGTCCATCCTTTCACCTTTTCTGCATCACACAAAGACACGGTGGTTGGAACCAAAGATCTCAAATTTGGACTTATCAGACCAAAGAACAGATTTCCACAGGTCTAATGTCCATTCCTTGTGTTCTTTAGCCCAAACAAGTCTCTTCTGCTTGTTGCCTGTCCTTAGCAGTGGTTTCCTAGTAGCTATTTTACCATGAAGGCCTGCTGCACAAAGTCTGCTTTTGACAGTTGTTGTAGAGATGTGTCTGCTGCTAGAACTCTGTGTGGTATTGACCAGGTCTCTAATCTGAGCTGCTGTTAACCTGCTATTTCTGAGGCTGGTGACGCAGATAAACTTATCCTCAGAAGCACAGAAGCAGAGGTGACTCTTGGTCTTCCTTTCCTGGGGCGGTCCTCATGTGAGCCAGTTTCTTTGTAGCGCTTGATGGTTGTTGCCACTGCACTTGGGGACACTTTCAAAGTTTTCCCAATTTTTCGGCTGACTGACCTTCATTTCTTAAAGTAATGATGGCCACTCATTTTTCTTTACTTAGCTGCTTTTTTCTTGCCATAATAAAAATTCTAACATTTTATTCAGTAGGACTATCAGCTGTGTATCCACCAGACTTCTGCACAACACAACTGATGGTCCCAACCCCATTTATAAGGCAAGAAATCCCACTTATTAAACCTGACAGGGCACACCTGTGAATTGAAAACCATTCCCGGTGACTACCTCTTGAAGCTCATCAAGAGAATGCCAAGAGTGTGCAAAGCAGTCATCAAAGCAAAAGGTGGCTACTTTGAAGAACCTAGAATATAAGATATAATTTCAGTTGTTTTACACTTTTTTGTTAAGTATATAATTCCACATGTGTTAATTCATAGTTTTGATGCCTTCAGTGTGAATGTACAATTTTCATAATCATGAAAATACAGAAAAATCTTTAAATGAGAAGGTGTCCAAACTTTTGTTCTGTACTGTACATATTTACTTACTGCAGGGTATCTATTCATTGTTTTTATTCTAGATTGCGTCTAAACATTGTGGAACAATTTGAGAAAAATATTCTCAACATAAAATTGCAAACACTTTGAATATACCATGATGTACAGTATATAATATCATAACAAAAATTCAATATTCTGGAGAAATCAATGTGCACAAAGTCAAAGCCGATGGTCAATAAGCTTGGGATTTACTGTCATGTCTCATAATTTGTGAATCATATATAAAGTATTGTATAATCGTTGTTATATTATGCTATTTCGTTCCTATGCAGTAAGGTTTGCCCTCTTTAGACATTTGTCCTTCTTCTCCCTGTCTCTCACTAATGTAGCTCTGATATCAGTAACGCCTCCATTCTTCCCCATTATGTCTATCAGCCATCTTAGAAGCCCATGTGTTTACAGCTCTGGTCAGAAAAGTATTTTTTTCCTGCTGTATGTGTGAATATCTATCTATAAGAATTCAGCTGGAAAATAAACCTTCTTCTGGAATCTTCACATGTGCCTCCTACAGTCAAGTTCACGCAATCTGATATTACGTGTGAGCACTGGTTTAAGGAAATAGCCTAAAAACGGTATCTCAAGTGCCCTACACTTGCAGCCTAGATATGGAGTCAGAATATCTACATTAAAATCACTGTAACTGCATGGGCTCATGAATACTTCCACAAATGCAAGTTTAAGCTCTATCATGCAAAAAAAGAAGCCATAAATTAACACAACCCAGAAACACCGTTTTACCTGGGCCTAAGGTAATTTAAAATGGACTGAGACAAGATGAAAAACTGTCCTGTGGTCAGATTAATCAAAATTTAAAAATTCACAAATGCTGTGTACTGCAGGCCCAAGAGGACCAACCAGCTTGTTATCAGCGTACAGTTCTAACGCTTTCATCTCTCATGGTATGGGATTGCATTAGTGACCACGGCATGGGCAGCTTACACATCTGGAAAAGCAGTATCAATGCCGAGCATTATACACTCCTCAAAAAAATAAAGGGAACACTAAAATCCCACATCCTAGATATCACTGAATTAAATATTGCAGTTGCAAATCTTTATTCATTACATAGTGGAATGCGCTGAGAAGAATAAAACATAAAAATGATCACTGTAAATCAAAATTAATATCTCATGGAGGTCTGAATTTGGAATGATACTCAAAATCAAAGTGGAAAATCAAATTACAGGCTGATCCAACTTCAGTGGAAATGCCTCAAGACAAGGAAATGATGCTCAGAAGTGTGTGTGGCCACCAAGTGCCTGTATGACCACCCTGGCATGCTCCTGATGAGGCGGCGGATGTTCTCCTCAGGGATCTCCTCCCAGACCTGGACTAAAACATCCGCCAACTCCTGGACAGTCTGTGGTGCAACGTGACGTTGGTGATGGTGCGATACATGATGTCCCAGATGTGTTCAATCAGATTCAGGTCTGGGGAACGGGCGGGCCAGTCCATAGCTTCAATGCCTTCATCTTACAGGAACTGCTGACACACTCCAGCCACATGAGGTCTGGCATTGTCTTGCATTAGGAGGAACCCATGGTCAACCGCACCAACATATGGTCTCACAAGAGGTCTGAGGATCTCATCTCGGTACCTAATGGCAGTCAGGCTACCTCTGACAAGCACATGGAGAGCTCTGCGGCCATCAGGACTCAAAAGAAAGACCAGAAAGTGGAACCTCTGGGTTATAGTTCCAGAGCGCCCAAGGGTGAGCGGACCTCATGGGACCACCCCCAATATAGGAACAGGCCCAAGGGGGATGAAACCACAACGGCTAGAGCCAAAGGGGCGACTAAGGATAAATAAAGAGAGAGAAGAGACTGGGGTATGAAGACGGTGGATGAGAACAGAGGACATACGGGCTCTTATGGAATATGGGTAGTAGATGGGACCAGGAGGACCAGAGAAGAAACGGTGGCACAATGCTGGAAGAGAGGAAAGAAAGAGGTAATAAGAAGCAGGGGTAAACGGAACTGGAAAGCACGAATGGACACTGGGCAGATATGGCGGAGACACTGAACTGATATGACAGAGACACAGGGCAGGTACAGGAGAGACACAGAGTAGGCACGGGTGAGACACAGGATGGTACGGCTGAGGTACAGGGCAGGTACAGCTGAGGCACGGGGCAGGTATGGCTGGGGTACAGGGCAGGTATGGCTGAGGCACAGGGCAGGTACGATGAAGGCATAGGCAGAGCGAGCAGAGAATGGGATCCAGGGACCAAGGAGGGTACGCCAGCAGTAAGGCTAGCGTAACCGCGAAAGATAACCAGGCGTCCTACCTGTGCAGACGCCGAGAATAAATATCCGATGGGCGCCGCCATGATGGGGCAGAGCCAGCGGGTCACGACCTTCCAGAGGGCTTAGCGGCAAGAGCAGCGCGACGGGGCATGCGCGAAGAGCTGACACGCCACGAGCATGAGAAGACAGGTGAGAAGCGGCGAGGGACCCCGTCGGAGGCAGGCGATGGACAGTTGAGTATTCGCCGATGTAACAGCGGCCCTCCAAAGAAATGTCACCCGACACCATTACTGACCCACTGCCAAACCGGTAATGCTAAAGGATGTTGCAGGCAGCAGATCGCTCTCCACAGTGTCTCCAGATTCTGTCACGTCTGTCACATGTGCTCGGTCTGAACCTGCTTTCACATGGGAAGAGCACAGGGCGCCAGTGTCAATATGGCTAAATAAAGCTGTAAGGGGTGCAATAAGTGACAAAAAGAAAGCATTTAGAGAATTAAAGGAAGTAGGTAGTGAGGAGGCATTAAACAAATACAAAAAATTAAATAAATTCTGTAAAAAGCAAATCAAGGCAGCAAAGATTGAGACAGAGAGAGCAAAAATAACCCCAAAATATTCTTTAACTACATAAATAGTAAGAAACTAAAAAATGATAGTGTTGGCCCCCTTAAAAATAGTCTGGGTGAAATGGTGGATGAGGATGAGGATAAAGCCAATATGCTAAATGACTTTTTTTCATCAGTATTTACAAAAGAAAATCCCATGGCAGCCAATATGACTAGTGATAAAAATTCCCAATTAAATGTTACCTGCTTAACCCAGCAGGAAGTACGGCGGCGTCTAAAAATCACAAAAATTGACAAATCTCCGGGCCCGGAGGGGATACACCCCCGAGTACTGCAGGAATTAAGTACAGTCATTGATAGACCATTATTTTTAATCGTTAAAGAGTCCATAATAACAGGGTCTGTACCACAGGACTGGCGTATAGCAAATGTGGTGCCAATATTCAAAAAGGGGACAAAAACTGAACTCGGAAATTATAGGCCAGTAAGCTTAACCTCTACTGTGGGTAAAATCCTGGAGGCATTCTAAGGGATGCTATACTGGAGTATCTGAAGAGGAATAACCTCATGACCCAGTATCAGCACGGGTTTACTAGGGACCGATCATGTCAGACTAATTTGATCAGCTTCTATGAAGAGGTAAGTTCCGGACTGGACCAAGGGAACCCAGTAGATGTAGTGTATATGGACTTTTCAAAAGCTTTTGATACGGTGCCACACAAAAGGTTGATACATAAAATGAGAATAATGGGGATAGGGGAAAATATGTGCAAGTGGGTTGAGAGCTGGCTCAGGGATAGGAAATAAAGGGTGGTTATTAATGGAGCACACTCGGACTGGGTCGCGGTTAGCAGTGGGGTACCACAGGGGTCAGTATTGGGCCCTCTTCTTTTTAACATATTTATTAATGACCTTGTAGGGGGCATTCAGAGTAGAATTTCAATATTTGCAGATGACACTAAACTCTGCAGGGTAATCAATACAGAGGAAGACAATTTTATATTACAGGATGATTTATGTAAACTAGAAGCTTGGGCTGATAAATGGCAAATGAGCTTTAATGGGGATAAATGTAAGATCATGCACTTGGCTAGAAGTAATAAGATGTATAACTATGTGCTTAATTCTAAAACTCTGGGCAAAACCGTCAATGAAAAAGACCTGGGTGTATGGGTGTATGACAAACTCATATTCAGTGGCCAGTGTCAGGCAGCTGCTACAAAGGCAAATAAAATAATGGGATGCATTAAAAGAGGCATAGATGCTCATGAGGAGAACATAATTTTACCTCTATACAAGTCACTAGTGCGACCACACTTAGAATACTGTGTACAGTTCTGGTCTCCGGTGTATAAGAAAGACATAGCTGAACTGGAGCGGGTGCAGAGAAGAGCGGCCAAGGTTATTAGAGGACTGGGGGGTCTGCAATACCAAGAAAGGTTATTACACTTGGGGCTATTTAGTTTGGAAAAACGAAGGCTAAGGGGTGATCTTATGTTAATGTATAAATATATGAGGGGACAGTACAAAGACCTTTCTGATGATCTTTTTAATCATAGACCGGTGACAGGGACAAGGGGGCATCCTCTACGTCTGGAGGAAAAAAGGTTTAAGCATAATAACAGACGCGGATTCTTTACTGTAAGAGCAGTGAGACTATGGAACTCTCTGCCGTATGATGTTGTAATGAGTGATTCATTACTTAAATTTAAGAGGGGACTGGATACCTTTCTGGAAAAGTATAATGTTACAGGGTATATATACTAGATTCCTTGATAAGGCGTTGATCCAGGGAACTAGTCTGATTGCCGTATGTGGGGTCGGGAAGGAATTTTTTTCCCCATGGTGGAGCTTACTCTTACCACATGGGTTTTTTTTGCCTTCCCCTGGATCAACATGTTAGGGCATGTTAGGCTATGGGTTGAACTAGATGGACTTAAAGTCTTCCTTCAACCTTAATAACTATGTAACTATGTATGTAACAAATTAGCCAATCCTGGTGTTCTGTGGCAAATCCCAAGCATCCTGCACGGTGTTGGGCTGTGAGCACAACCCCATTCTGTGGACGTCGGGCACTCAGACCATCCTCATGGAGTCGGTTTCTTACCGATTGTGCAGACACATGCACATTTGTGGCCTGCTGGAGGTCATTTTGCAGGGCTCTGGCAGTGCTCCTCCTGTTCCTCCTTGAACAAAGGCTGAGGTAGCGGTCCTGCTGCTTGGTTGTTGCCCTCCTACGGCCCCCTCCACATCTCCTGGTGTACTGGCCTTGTCTCCTGGAAGCGCCTCCAGCCTCTGGACACTACGCTGACAGACACAGCAAACCTTCTTGCCACAGCTTGCATTGATGTGCCATCCTGGATGAGCCGCACTACCTTGTGTGGGTTGTAGAGTTCGTCTCATGCTACCATGAGTGTGAAAGCACAACCAACATTCAAAAGTGACCAAAACATCAGATAGAAAGCATTGGTACTGAGATGTGGTCCCCACCTGCAGAACCACTCCTTTATTGAGTGTGTCTTGATAATTGCCAATAATTTCCTTCTCATGTCTATTCCATTTGCACAACAGCATGTGAAATTGATTGTCAAACAGTGTTGCTTCCTAAGTGGACAGTTTGATTTCACAGAAGTTTGATTTACTTGGAGTTATATTGTTGTTTAAGTGTTCCCTTTATTTTTTTGAGCAGTGTATAAAGATTTTAGAACAACATATGCTCCCATCCAGACAATGTCTATTTAATGGAATGCTTTGCAAATTCTAGCAAGACAATACTAAACCATATACTGCATCTATAACAACACCATGGCTACACAAAAAAGTTTTGTGATGAATTGGAAGCCTGCAGTACAGACCTATAAAAAAATGGCCCACGACTACTGAGTACCGTATATACTCCAGTATAAGCCGAGGCACCTAATTTTGCCACGAAAAACTGGGAAAACTTTTTGACTCGAGTATAAGCCGGGTATGCATTGTTCCCCTCATCCCTATCCTGGTATGCATGGCTCCCCACGTCCCGTTCAATGTATGCATAGCTCTCCCGTCCCTGTCATTGCATGCATGGCTCCCCAGTCCCTGTCATTGTATGCATGGCTCCCCAGTCCCTGTCATTGTATGCATGGCTCCCCAGTCCCTGTCATTGTATACATGGCTCCCCCGTCCCTGTCATTTTAGGCATGGCTCCTCCGTCCATGTCATTGATAGGGATTCATTGTATGCATGACACCCCCGTCGCTGTCCTGGTATGCATGGTTCCCGCGTCGCTGCCCCTGTCATTGTCTGCATGGCTCCTTATCCCCTATCCTTGTACGTGTGGCTCTTTATCCCCTATCTGTTATGATCCTTAGTGGTTGAGGATCACAAGTTACTCCAGCAAGGTGACTAAACATAGGACAAGCTCTAGGGAGGTGGAAAACTGGACTGACCGCAAAACTGAACCTATCCAACCACACTAGAGGCAGCCGGTGAACGTGTCTAAAATCCTAGACGTCTCGAGCCAGCCTGAGGAACTAACTACCCCTAGAGAGAAAGAAAGACCTCTCTTGCCTCCAGAGAAATAATCCCCAAAAGATATAGAAGCCCCCAACAGATAATAACGGTGTGGTAAGAGGAAGGCACATACACAGGGGTGAAAGCAGATTCAGCAAAAGAGGCCCACTTATTCTAGATAGCAGAAAATAGAAAAGGGGTCTATGCGGTCAGTAAAAAACCCTTACAAAATATCCACACTGAGATTTCAAGAACCCCCACACCAACTAACGGTGTGAGGGGAGAAACTCAGTCCCCTAGAGCAACCAGCAAGTAAGAAATCACATTTTAACAAGCTGGACAAAAAACATGATGAACGCTGATAATCAGAAACTGAACAAACAAAAACTTAGCTTGTCTTGGAGAGACTGGGAGCAAGGTAGTCACCAGGAATCTGAAGAGCACTGAATACATTGATAGCAGGCAAGGAACTGAGTATCCAGGTGAACTAAATAGGAGACCAACCAAGGATAACGAACCAGGTGATGAAGCCAACCTGCAGAAAGACAACACTACACAGTACCGCTTGTGACCACTAGAGGGAGCCCAAAAATAGAGTTCACAACACTATCCTTGTATGTGTGGCTGTTTATCCCCTATCCTTGAATGCATGATTCCTATTAAAAAAAAAACATCCTACTCACCTGCCTGTGCACCCGCGCTGGCTCTACGTCTTGCTCGTTCCTGCGCCAGCAGCTCTACCAGCCGAGCGATCACATGGCCTCGCTCACTATGGTAATGAATATGCACTCCACGCCTATGGGAGTGGAGAGGTGTGCATATTCATTACCTTAATGAGCAGGGCCAAGTGATTGCTCGGCTGGAAAAGCTGCTGGCACCGGAACGATCGAGATGCAGAGCCAGCGAAGGCACGCAGTTAGGTGAGTAGGATGTGTGCTGGATGCCGGCGGCTGCAGCTGGCAATGTGCGCTATTACAGCAGCGGCACAGGCGTTAGCCACAGCTGCCGTCCCCTGCCTCTGTGACCCGCTGCTCCACCGCTCCCCCTCCCCCGCCGGCAATCTGGGACAAATTACTCATGTATAAGCCAAGGGGGCATTTTCTGCACAAAAAATGTGCTGAAAAACTAGGTTTATACACGAGTATATACAGTAGCTAGCATCGTACATAAGACAATAATGAAACAACATTCCTCTCCCAAAATTCCAGAATTTGTCTCCTCACTTCCCAGATGTTTACAGACTGTAAATGGAAAAGGGGATCCTACACAATGGTAGACATGGTTCTGTCCCAACATTTTTTAAATGTGCTGTAGCAATCAATTTCTAAATGAGTTTTTTTTTCAACTGAAATGGAAAAATGTCTAACTTTCAATCTATGATTTGTATTCTAAGTATATAAAATATGGCTATGAGATGTCTAAATGATTGCATTTTTATTTTCTTTACATTTTACACAGCATCCCAACTTTTTCTAAATTGGTGTTGTAGCTTCCATGATGTAATCGACTGATGTAGGATGGAAAACTGGTTAATGACAGTGCCCAAATGTCCATTTTATTTTTACAAACTGTCTATGCATTAATTAATGGTTAGAGACCAGAACAAGCTCAGTACAGATAGTGAGTCAGCAGTTAGAGATTTCAGCTCTGAAGGGTGCACATTTCTGAAAGCAGCTTTAGGATATAATAATAATCATTTTTATTTATATAGCGCCAACATATTCCGCAGCGCTTTACAACTTATAGAGGGGACATGTACAGACAATAGACATTACAGCATAACAGAAATCACAGTTCAAAACAGATACCAGTAGGAATGAGGGCCCTGCTCGCAAGCTTACAACCTATTAGGAAAAGGGGAGACACGAGAGGTGGATGGTAACAATTGCTTTAGTTATTTGGACCAGCCATAGTGTAAGGCTCGGGTGTTCATGTAAAGCTGCATGAACCAGTTAACTGCCTAAGTATAATTACAAAATCATGAAGCACCACAGTAGATAGTGATGGAGAGCAAACCGCATTAGCTCTCCCTACGCGCCCAACGGGCGCGTAGGGAGTATGTAGCAGTACAGACACAGAGTGCATAAAGTGTATGAGAACATAATGCGAGGAACCTGGTCATGTTTTGTTTTGTTTTTTAATAGGCCACACAGGGATAGTTAGGTTAATGCGTTGAGGCGGTAGGCCAGTGTGAACAAATGCATTTTTAGGGCACGCTTAAAACTGTGGGGATTGGGGATTAATCGTATTAACCTGGGTAGTGCATTCCAAAGAATCGGTGCAGCACGTGTAAAGTCTTGGAGATGGGAATGGGAGGTTCTGATTATTGAGGATGCTAACCTGAGGTCATTAGCGGAGCGGAGGGCACGAGTAGGGTGGTAGACTGAGACCAGAGAGATGTAGGGTGGTGCTGAGCCATGGAGTGCTTTGTGGATGAGGGTAGTAGTTTTGTACTGGATTCTGGAGTGGATGGGTAGCCAGTGTAATGACTGGCACAAGGTAGAGGCATCGGTGTAACGGTTGGTGAGGAATATGATCCTGGCAGCAGCATTCAGGACAGATTGGAGCGGGGAGAGTTTGGTAAGAGGGAGGCCGATTAGTAGAGAGTTACAATAGTCCAGACGAGAATGAATAAGTGAGACAGTAAGAGTTTTTGCAGAGTCGAAAGTAAGAAAAGGGCGAATTCTAGAAATGTTTTTGAGATGCAGATAAGAAGAGCGAGCCAATGATCGGATGTGGGGGGTGAATGAAAGCTCGGAATCAAGGATGACCCCAAGGCAGCGGGCATGTTGCTTTGGAGTAATGATGGAACCGCACACAGAGATGGCAATGTCAGGCAAAGGTAGGTTAGTAGAGGGAGAGAACACGAGGAGTTCAGTTTTTGACAGGTTCAGTTTCAGATAGAGGGAGGACATGATGTTAGAGACAGCGGTAAGACAATCACTGGTGTTTTCTAAGAAGGTCGGCGTGAAAGCAGGAGAAGAGGTGTATAATTGGGTGTCGTCAGCATAGAGATGGTACTGGAAACCAAATCTACTGATTGTTTGTCCAATAGGGGCAGTATACAAAGAGAAGAGGAGGGGGCCTAGGACTGATCCTTGAGGAACCCCAACAGTAAGGGGAAGGTGAGAGGAGGAGGAGCCAGCAAAACATACAGTGAAGGATCGGTCAGAGAGATAGGAGGAGAACCAAGAGAGAACGGTGTCCTTGATGCCGATGGAGCGGAGCATAGTGAGGAGGAGCTGATGATCCAGTGTCGAATGCTGCGGAGAGATCCAAGAGAATTAGCATGGAGTAGTGACCATTAGATTTAGCTGTTAGTAGGTCATTAGAGACTTTAGTGAGGGCAGTTTCAGTAGAGTGTAAAGAGCGGAAGCCAGATTGAAGAGGGTCGAGAAGAGAGTTATCTGAGAGATAGCGGGTAAGACGGAGGTGGACCAGGCATATAACGCGGGTTGCAACTCAGGATCAGTCACAATAACTAAGTAATGTAGTTTCTTAAAGTTTTAGGTAGAACAACATGTTAACTGTACATTGTTGTCTAAAAATGAACATTTTCATGAAAGTCTGTAAGATAAACATTGCTCTTCAAGCATCGAAATAGCAGCATTCAATTACGTGATGTGTCTACATTGACTGTGACTCACCATCTGTAGCTTCTTCTTCTCCTTATTTGTAGAGGTTTGTGTAGCCTCGAGCATTGCTTGATGTTTCCATGACATCTCCTCGAACGTCTTTGCATGTGCCTCTTTTAGCTGTACAGTCTCCTCCTCAAATTTGATGCGCAGGTTAATCAGCTCTTTCTCATAACATTCACGTTGGGTCTGCTTTGCTTCATTGATTTTCTGCAAAGGATGAGACAAGACAAACACATTATGCAATAGCTTGTCTATATATCAATCTTTAGACCTGTCAATCAACTATGAAAAAACTAACACACATTGCTTTTCATTGTTGTTTGCCTTGCTAGAATTCACAGATGTATCCTTTATTTTTTTTTATGACATGCCATACATGATTTATTACCGAGCTCGAAGAGAAAGAAAAAAGTGACAGTCAAAACATAGAAAACGTCAGGTGAAATTCTGAATTCTCTATTTCTCCTTCAGGCATTTTAAATGGGATTTTGACATTAGATGAAAGCCCTGAGGAACATCGTGTTTGGCTGGCTCCAAGCTTGTTTAAGATAACTGACTTGTTTACCACCTTGGGATGGAATTGATAGCAGATTTGCTGCTCCAGCAGTATTGCAAGAATCTGCAGGGAAATCCACAGTGACGAATCGAGACTAAAGGTGCAATCACAGCACACGATTATTGTGAACGAATATTCCTAGAAACGCTAGTTTCACAATAATTGTGCACACTGAACACACTATCAATCACCCTAATGAAGGGCAAAACACTGGTATATTGAGCGACATAGTATTTTGGTTTACAAAGAAAATTGTTCTTGGCAGTGCATCGTTTCCTGTTAAGAGGACTTGTGCTGCCGAGAACAATGGCAGCCTATAAGCATTGAATGATCTATTGGTAATAGTTCAGTGTGCATCTGAATCAGGGTCAAGGCTAATAAATGACAGCTGACCGGAAAACAGAGGAGTGGTCATTTTACGCTTTCAATGTAAATGAGGATGTCCTGTCTTTTGATAAAAGTCTGGCTTCTGAAAGAGTGCACTCCGCACGCTGTCACAATTCTCCGGTGTTGACTGCAAGTATATGATTTGCATTTACGCAGTCACCTGACAACTAGACGTGCCCCACTCAATACAAGTAAACGTGGCCGGAAGTATGTAAAGCCCATTCTTGACATCATGTGATTGACTGCTCTCCCTGTTAACACTGGAGAATCCTGACAACCCACTGTGACTCCCTTGGTACTCTCAGCTTTAGGGTACGCTCACACTGCCATATATTCTCTCAT
This sequence comes from Ranitomeya variabilis, assembly GCF_051348905.1. NCBI lineage: Eukaryota > Metazoa > Chordata > Amphibia > Anura > Dendrobatidae > Ranitomeya > Ranitomeya variabilis. The sequence goes on from NC_135233.1 coordinate 722,787,614, forward strand.
ACAAGAGAATCGGTTCGATTATAATAAGGAGGATTGGCTCAAACTCTGAGTTTTGGCTGAGTCTGAGCCAAGTGTCATCTTAGGGTATATGCACACGTTGCAGATCGCAGCAGTTTTCCATCTGGTTTACAGTACAATGAAAACGTATGGAAAACAAAATCCGCAGTGCACATGCTGCGGAAAATTCCGCGTGGAAACGCTGCGGTTTATTTTCCGCAGCATGCCAATAGGAATCCTCAATAGGAATCCGCAGGTGTTAACATGCAGGTGACAGCCGCACAAAAAATACTGGAAATCCGCGATAAATTTCAAAAACTGAGCGGAAAAATCTGCACAGAAATCCGCAACGTGGGCACATAGCCTTATTATGATCTGATTGTCTTGCATGAGAGAATCACAGCACAGGTGCGGAGAAGATGGAGAACTTAATTTCTTTATCTTTTCCATTGACTCTGCATGTATATTAGACTGCACTCATATGAAATGCAATTGTTTTCTCATGCCAAATTGGCATGAGAAAAAAATCGCCGATTTGCTCTGCCCGATAGTATAACATTTGGCTGGGTGCTATCAGATAAAACATCGGATAGCACTCAGCCGTGTTATACACTAGTGTGATTGAGCCCTTAATGTGAGGGTATTCACATCCTAATTGGAGTAAAGGTTTAGGAATTACAGCTCTTTATTACACAGCTGCCTCTTTATAAGGGGACCAAAAGTAATTGGACAATTATCTCAAAAGCTATTTCAACAGGCTGCATGACTATTCCCTTATTAATCCATAATCAATTAAGCAGGTTAAAGGTCTGGATCTGATTCCAGGTGTGGCATATGAATTGGGAAGCTGATGCTGTGAACCTACAACATGCAGTCAAAGGAGCTCACAATGGAAGAGAAACAGACTATCATTAGGCTGACAAAAAGAAGAAATCCATCAGAGAGATAATAGAAATAATTAAATACAAAGGGTTCACGACAAGTGTAAACCATTAATCAACCTTAAAAACAGAAAGGCCAGAATAGACTTTGCCAAAAAAACATCTAAAGAAGCCAGCACCATTTTGGAGAAGCATTCATTGAACAGATGAAACTAAGATCAACCTGTAACAGAATGATGGGAAGAAGACAATATGGAGAAGGCTTGGAACGGCTCATGATCCAAGGAACACCACATCCTCTGTAAAACATGGTGGAGGCAGTGTGATGGCATGGACTTGCATTTCTTCCAATAGCATTATTTATTGATGATGTGACTGAAGACAGAAGCAGCCGGATGGATTCTGAAGTTTACAGGGCTATATGTTCTGCCCAGATTCAACCAAACACAGCAAGGTTGCTTAGACTGCGTCTCAAAGTATAGATGGACAATGACCCAAAACATACTGTTAAGGCAACCCAGGAGTTTTTTTAAAGGTAAAGAAGTGGAATATTCTGCAGTGTCCGAGTCAATCACCAGATTTCAAAAAGTCAGCTTCTTACTAAAACTAAACTAAGCCTGGGTAAACATAATAAAGGAGGAAACCAAGCATTTGTTGACGTCCATGGCTTCATAAAGTGATTGCCTCCAAAGGATAATCTACAAAGTATTAAAAATGAACATTTTATTTATGGTAAAGTTAATTTATCCAATCACGTTTGAGCCCCTGAAATGAGGAGGCTTTGTAGAAAAATGGTTGCAATTCCTAAACGTTTCACAGGATATTTTTGTTCAACCCCTTTAATAAACCTGAAAGTCTAGACTTCAAATGTGTCTCAGTTGTTTCATTTTAAATAAAAAATAGTGGCATGCAGAGTCTAAATCACGAAGATTCGGTCACTGTCCAAATATTTCTGGACCTACCTGTGTCTGGTTGTAGATACAAGAAACTTAATGAGGGCGGTGTATTATTCCTGTGGTTTGATCAACTTATTTGCTGTGTTGACATTGGTGGCATGTTGTTTTTGTAGGATCCAAGATAGATATGACAAAAATGTTATTATTTCTATCTTGTTTTCCCCACTGGCTTATAAGAGGTCTGTCAGTTTTCTGTTATTTTCTTTGCTTTTTCTCATGGACACAATAGCACAGTATGATACGAGGTTCTGACTGATTGAAAAAACAATCTAAATGACAACAAAGTCTAAGTTGTACATGTACTATTATATACACATCACTTCCGAACAATACCATGGTATATGACCTTCTACAAGCCAAAAAGAGTTAGTTTTCATCGCGGCAGCTGAATGATATACAGCTACTAGCCAGGCTGAGTACTTGTGGGTGTTGCCTGGTTGCTAGGGAATCCCCACATGTAATCAAGCTGGCTAATAGCTGTAAATCAGCTGCCGGGATGAAAACTAAATCTCCGAGCAGTCACAAATACTCGGAGACCACCCGAGCAATGAGTACACTCGCTTATCACTAGTAAGTAAGTAAAAATATTGCACCTTTTGGTTTCAATACATAAACCATTTTTCTAAAACGTTACCAGGGCTTAGCTGGAGTGTTGTGGTCAAATGCTGTCCACCAGATTTGCCATAAGATGTGCCAGATGGCGTCATGACTCATGTATCTAAAAACTACTCCAGCTCATTTTTGGAAAATGATTCTGCCACACGGACAGCTTAAAGATCTGCCAAAATCATTACGAGGCGGCTGTCTTTAAATTTGGTACATCTTACTTTATCGGACTTTTGATTAAGACTGACGTATGAATCACCAGTCTCAATTAATTCTGCTGAGTATCACAGAGGAAAAACCATTAACATATTTGAAATCAAAATAATAGAAGGGACATGACATACTGTTGAATGAGCACACTGGACAGGCACCACTGACCCTAATCTAGCATAGCATACTGATAACTTGACAAAGATGTAACATTAGCATCCATTATAAGTTAGACAGCTGTAGCTAACTAAGCTTGTAGTTTATTAATATGAAGACATGAGGTTAATCTAACCTTCTCCAGTGCATGGATCTGCTGCCTTTGGCGTTCATCAAGATTCTGATTTTTACTTTGCAACATCGCCCGTTCTTCTTCTAGTCTGGCTATTTTTTCCTTTATTCTAGCTTTTTCAGATTCCAGGTCTTGTATGGTGGCCTCTTGTGTCATCTGTGTAGCCTGCAGCATCCCAATGTGACCTACCAAAAAATATATAAATTCTTCAGGTGGAAGTGTATACCAATCGACATGGATCTTTTTTATTTTCAGGTCTGTGGATGCTTTTAACACAGTTAATAACAAACATATATGTACATGGATAAGGACAACTTTGGGGACTTTTTTTTTTACATTTTGTATTTCTATAAAATTATTTTGCAGTGGGGTTTTATTGAAAAAAAAACCAAACGATTTTACAGTCTATGCATCACAGTAAAAACTGAACTGCGCAATGACACACATGCAACCCTTAGCCTCTGCTTGTGGTATGAATGGTGCATGCGGTTAATTTCTGATCAAGTCGCTTCCTTCTGCTAGGGAAGACCTGGACAAATTGCAGTATGCAGGCTACATCTTACTTTTTGGCTGTTGCTGTCTGGGCCCGTGGACCCTTTAAGCTAATGAGCTAAAAACAGTGGCCCCTCAGACTGCCCTCCATCTGCCCAGCATCTCGATTTCACCAATAACTGCATCCTTAGGTTGCAGAGACTGATGGATATAAAGGTGGAGGAGGGAGCTGTTGGCTTTAGCAAAATTAATTTCAGCCTATTAGTTTGACCATTCCCAACAGTGACGGTCTTTCATGTGGCCCATTGGGAAAATGAACTACCCACCCCTGTGCTAGGGTCATCTTATGCCAGAAGTTCCGCAGACAATTATGTGATATTATATTAAACCAGGAACCTAAAGACCTAGCGAAAATAGCACAGCTCCAAGGAAAAATCACGGACTAAGCACTGGTTAAATATGGCAATAAAATGGTAATACAAGTAATGGTAATGGTATCATGCAAACTATAATGATTGACTAGAACAATAACAATTCACACTCACTGGCTTTTAGCACAAGTTCTGTAGCCTGCTGCTGTAGACGCTCCCGAGCAGCTGTTAGCTCACTTTCCATGTCTTTCTGTTTGCTAAGTAAAGTCATCTCCTCCTGCTTCACATTTTCCAGCTGTTTTTGAAGGACCTAAGGGAGCATACAAAATATATAACAGAAAGCAGTCGTGACAGTGAATCTGTCTAACCTTACAGCAATAAATGGCAAACTCCATTATAAGGTGGCAGTGACTTCATCTATCAACCTAGAAACAAACATATGCTGGCTGCAAGCATTTATCAAGCCTGCTCTTCCATAAGGCCTCCTGCAATATCAGCCTGATTCCATGCATTGTCACTACATTTAAGCAAACATAAATCAATTTTCATTGCCTTTTATAAACAATTATATAAATGAAATACTTAATTTTTTTTTTTTTTCTGTACAGCTGATTTTTTTTTTTCATTTCACACATGTTCAGACATTATGGAACATGCATACTAAACTACGTGCAATCAATAAATGCAAATTACGTATTAAGATCAATTATCCCTATGGGTAAGGCTACGTTCACATTTGCGTTGTGCGCCGCAGCGTCGGCGCCGCAACGCACAACGCAAACAAAAACGCAGCAAAACGCATGCACAACGCTGCGTTTTGCGCCGCATGCGTCCTTTTTTTCATTGATTTTGGACGCAGCATAAATGCAACTTGCTGCGTCCTCTGTGCCCGGACGCGGGCGCCACAGGGACGCATGCGGCGCAAAACGCAAGTGCGATGCATGTCCATGCGCCCCCATGTTAAATATAGGGGTGCATGACGCATGCGGCGACGCTGCGGCGCCCGACGCTGCGGCGCCGACCGCAAATGTGAACGTAGCCTAACTTATTTTTTAGCATCTGATTACAGTGCCTTGCGAAAGTATTTGGCCCCCTGGAACTTTTCAACCTTTTCCCACATATCATGCTTCAAACATAAAGATACCAAATGTAAATTTTTGGTGAAGAATCAACAACAAGTGGAACACAATTGTGAAGTTGAACGAAATTTATTGTTTATTTTAAATTTTTGTGGAAATTCAAAAACTGAAAAGTGGGGCGTGCAATATTATTTAGCCCCTTTACCTTCAGTGCAGCAAACTCACTCCAGAAGTTCATTGTGGATCTCTGAATGATCCAATGTTGTCCTAAATGCCTAATGATGATAAATATAATCCACCTGTTTGTAATCAAGTCTCCGTATAAATGCACCTGCTCTGTGATAGTCTCAAGGTTCTGTTTGAAGCACAGAGAGCATCATGAAGACCAAGGAACACAACAGGCAGGTCCGTGATACTGCTGTGGAGAAGTTTCAAGCCGGATTTGGATACAAAATGATTTCCAAAACTTTAAACATCCCAAGGAGCACTGTGCAAACGATCACATTGCAATGGAAGGAGTATCATACCACTGCAAATCTACCAAGACTCGGCCGTCCCTCTAAACTTTCATCTCAAACAAGGAGAAGACTGATCAGAGATGCAGCCAAGAGGCCCATGATCACTCTGGATGAACTGCAGAGATCTACGGCTGAGGTGGGACAGTCTGTCCATAGGACAACAATGAGTCGTACACTGCACAAATCTGGCCTTTATGGAAAAGTGGCAAGAAGAAAGCCATTTCTCAAAGATATCCAAAAAAAGTGTTGTTTAAAGTTTGCAACAAGCCACCTGGGAGACACACCAAACATGTGGAAGAAGGTGCTCTGGTCAGATGAAACCAAAATCGAACTTTTTGGCAACAATGCCAAACAATATGTTTGGAGTGAAGGCAACACAGCTCATCACCCTGAACACACCATCCCCACTGTCAAACATGGTGGTGGCAGCATCATGATTTGGGCCTGCTTTTCTTCAGCAGGGACAGGAAAGATGGTTAAAATTGATGGTAAGATGGATGGACCCAAATACAGGACCATTCTTGAATCAAACCTGTTGGAGTCTGCAAAAGACCTGAGACTGGGATGGAGATTCGTCTTCCAACAAGACAATGATCCCAAACATAAAGCAAAATCTACAATGGAATGGTTCACAAATAAACGTATCCAGTTGTTAGAATGGCCAAGTCAAAGTCCCGACCTCAATCCAATCGAGAATCTGTGGAAAGAGCTGAAAACTGCTGTTCACAAACGATCTCCATCAAACCTCACTGAGCTCGAACTGTTTGCCAAGGAAGAATGGGCAAGAATTTCAGTCTCTCGATGTACAAAACTGATAGAGACATACCCCCAGCAACTTGCAGCTGTTATCGCAGAAAAAGATGGCACAACAAAGTATTAATAGTTAAAGGGGCCGAATAATATTGCATGCCCCACTTTTCAGTTTTTGAATTTCCACAAAAATTTAAAACAACCAATAAATTTCGTTTAACTTCACAATTGTGTTCCACTTGTTGTTGATTCTTCACCAAAAATTTCCATTTGGTATCTTTATGTTTGAAGCATGATATGTGGGAAAAGGTTAAAAAGTTCAAGGGGGCCGAATACTTTGGCAAGCCACTGTATGTGATATATATATATATATATATATATATATATACAGGTCCTTCTCAAAAAATTAGCATATAGTGTTAAATTTCATTATTTACCATAATGTAATGATTACAATTAAACTTTCATATATTATAGATTCATTATCCACCAACTGAAATTTGTCAGGTCTTTTATTGTTTTAATACTGATGATTTTGGCCTACAACTCCTGATAACCCAAAAAACCTGTCTCAATAAATTAGCATATCAAGAAAAGGTTCTCTAAATGACCTATTACCCTAATCTTCTGAATCAACTAATTAACTCTAAACACATGCAAAAGATACCTGAGGCTTTTAAAAACTCCCTGCCTGGTTCATTACTCAAAACCCCCATCATGGGTAAGACTAGCGACCTGACAGATGTCAAGAAGGCCATCATTGACACCCTCAAGCAAGAGGGTAAGACCCAGAAAGAAATTTCTCAACAAATAGGCTGTTCCCAGAGTGCTGTATCAAGGCACCTCAATGGTAAGTCTGTTGGAAGGAAACAATGTGGCAGAAAACGCTGTACAACGAGAAGAGGTGACCGGACCCTGAGGAAGATTGTGGAGAAGGACCGATTCCAGACCTTGGGGAACCTGAGGAAGCAGTGGACTGAGTCTGGTGTGGAAAGGCGTGTGCAGGAAATGGGCTACAGGTGCCGCATTCCCCAGGTAAAGCCACTTTTCAACCATAAACAGCGGCAGAAGCGCCTGACCTGGGCTACAGAGAAGCAGCACTGGACTGTTGCTAAGTGGTCCCAAGTACTTTTTTCTGATGAAAGCAAATTTTGCATGTCATTCGGAAATCAAGGTGCCAGAGTCTGGAGGAAGACTGGGGAGAAGGAAATGCCAAAATGCCTGAAGTCCAGTGTCAAGTACCCACAGTCAGTGATGGTGTGGGGTGCCATGTCAGCTGCTGGTGTTGGTCAACTGTGTTTCATCAAGGGCAGGGTCAATGCAGCTAGCTATCAGGAGATTTTGGAGCACTTCATGCTTCCATCGGCTGAAATGCTTTATGGAGATGAAGATTTCATTTTTCAGCACGACCTGGCACCTGCTCACAGTGCCAAAACCACTGGTAAATGGTTTACTGACCATGGTATTACTGTGCTCAATTGGCCTGCCAACTCTCCTGACCTGAACCCCATAGAGAATCTGTGGGATATTGTGAAGAGAAAGTTGAGAGACGCAAGACCCAACACTCTGGATGAGCTTAAGGCCGCTATTGAAGCATCCTGGGCCTCCATAACATCTCAGCAGTGTCACAGGCTGATTGCCTCCATGCCACGCCGCATTGAAGCAGTCATTTCTGCCAAAGGATTCCCGACAAAGTATTGAGTGCATAACTGAACATTATTATTTGATGTTTTTTTTGTTTGTTATTAAAAAACACTTTTATTTGATTGGACGGGTGAAATATGCTAATTTATTGAGACAGGTTTTTTGGGTTATCAGGAGTTGTATGCCAAAATCATCAGTATTAAAACAATAAAAGACCTGACAAATTTCAGTTGGTGGATAATGTATCTATAATATATGAAAGTTTAATTGTAATCATTACATTATGGTAAATAATGAAATTTAACACTATATGCTAATTTTTTGAGAAGGACCTGTATATATATATATATATATATATATATACACACACACACTATAAAAGCATAAAAGCATATGAGCAAAATAGTTTCCTCTATGAAGGCTAGAATCTAAGAAAATGGGTCAACCAGCACATCTCTTACCTGAACATTGTTCTCTGCTGTAGATAGAGAAGATTGTAGTTTTTGGCACTTTTCTCGAAGACTTCCTGCTTCTTCCTGTACAACCTGAAATTCTGTTTTAAGAATGCCGAGGTTCTTCTGTAAGATAGCTTCTTGAGTTTGAAATTCTCTCTTCAATTCGGACTCTTTCTGCTTACATGCATGTAGACTCTCGGCTGTAAAGTGCTGAGACCTTTTCAAAGCTTCCAACTCATGTTCATAGAAGGCCTGAGCTTTACTCAGCTTCCCTTCATAATCCTCTACTAATTTTTTCCTCTCCAAGCGTAAGTCTTCCAGCTTTTTATTAAGTTCTTCCAATTGTAATCTATGCATTTCCTCTAGTGTTTCCTGGCCCTTGTTTAAAGTAGCATTTTGACTGTGTTGTGCTTTTAGGAGGTCTTGGATTTCTGATCTATGAGTTGCTCTTAGTTCTTCTAAGGCAGTACGTTTGTCTTTCTCAAACTGTACTTGGAGTTGCATAAAATTCCGTATCCTCTCCTCAAATCTCTTCCTTATCTCCTCCACCTCTCGAGACATGGTAACAACTCTCTGCACATGTTGGGCTTCTGCACAAAGTTGCATATCTTCTACCCGATGCTTGTAAACATCAAATTCAGTAAGTGCTTGGTGTTTCAACTTTTTATGTTCCTCTAATGATTCTTCCAGAGCTTGTATTTTTCGTTTCAGCTCAGTTTCCTCCGACACTTTATTTTTATATTGTAATATCTTCTCCCTGGTTTCAGCAAGGATCTGCTGAATTTCTTCTTCATGTGCTTCTTTAATGGCTTGTACTCCTGATTCATGCTCATCATTTCTAGTATTTAAGGCATATATGACCTGTGAATTTAAAAAATATCTGATAAGTGAACTCCATTTATATTTTTTGATTAGCACCAATTACAAAACTTTTGAATAGTTACAGAAACTTAGAATTTTACACAAGATAGCACAATACACATCAGTACCAACGAGAATTTGTCACATATTCATAAACGAAACTGGAAATGGTTATGGAGTGATAGGGGTCCAGAGAGCAAATCCTTAAAATTGGTCCTATAGGAGTGCAATGAATAGAAAGTGACAAACAAGTTTTCCTTTACCATCATTATGCAGTCTCAAAAAAGTATTAGAAAACTGGAATATATGCAATGGGTACAATGTGTTACAATAATTTTAAACATCCTCATTTGAAAGGTTACTAATGTCAAATATAACTGTATATATCCTTTCATATATGAAGGGTTGAACGTATTGTGTTCTTTGAATTGAGCTCTGATTTTGTAATGGCTTTTTTCTATTGTATTATGTGAAATTAATGTAACATAAGTTGGGTAGTGCTGCCATACAATGCAGAAAATATAACAATATTTCTGTTTCAAGCATTGAGGCGAAGGGTGGTGAGTAGAGATGAGCAAATCAATGTGCTTGACTTCGGTCCAGTGTTCAGGTAAATGGCACCTGACCACTAGGAATTTGATTTGTCAGGGCTGGCGCAGTATCGTCTTAGTGACATAACACACAGACGACATTGTCGGGAATCTAGATCTTGGACCAGAGTCCCATGAATTGATCCGCTCCTCTCTAGTGATGAGGACTATTGCCTTTTCTGTCCAGGATATCCGTACAATAATAAGCTAATTTTGAGCTGTCAATTTGTAAAACAAACTACTTTAAATCTGCTGAGAAATGACATAATAGGTACTATTATCTCTCCATGTTCCAGATGTTGTTCCAGGTTCCATTTCTCTCTTACTTACATAACCAGAACATCTCTGGCAGGTCAATTATTCCCTTTTTGCAAAAACTGAATATGCAGATTATATGAAGCAATGAACTCCTGCTAAATTTCTCCAGGACCAATAACCATGTGGCAAAAGTTAAAAGTTTAGGCGTATCAATAATATTATATACAGACTTATTAATTTTTCTGTGAGAGACATAGCTATCTGTGAACAGCACGGTAGTACATTAACAAATTTGCCTAATGGAGATTCAATTATCATGTTCCAATAATGCCTAGGCAGTCACCACCAAGTGTCATGAAACTGTTTGCAAATATGTGCCAAAACATAAAGTGTCTACCCAATATCAACGCTCACATACCCAGGGTGACTAAAGAAAGGTATACAAAGTGTTAAGTTTTCCACCACTATGATACTTGGGCAAATGAACGCTCCTCCATTTTTCAGTTGCATGGTGGAAAAATAATTTAACCCTAATGACAACCCTCAGGGTCAGATGGCTTCACTTTCACAAACTATTTTACATCTTTAAAATCTGGAAACTGTGCCTTCCACACCATTGGCCATCCCAGCTAATAAACATTAGGCACATATTATTAACGCCAAAAACATTGAAGATACATATATGCATATTGCCAAAAAACAGTGAAACCGCTCCTAAAGATCACCTGTTTAAGAAGATAATCCTATAATTTAGAGCAGATTTGCTGTTGCACTAGTTAATATGGTTAATGGTAAGCTTCTTTCTGAATAGCAACCACCTAGAACATCACTTTCAATACAATTTTGGATGGTTGTCTCAAAAAAGGTTACCCAATAAAGAAAAAGGGTAATTGGTGAGAATGGCTAAACAAGTCTATTAGGGTCTGCCACAAAAATGTCAGTTTCTTGGATTATAAAGTTAAAGGGTACCTGTCAGTTGGTTTCTGCTATTCAAACTAAGAACAGCATAATGTGGGGACAGAGAGCCTAATTCCATTGATTAATTACTTATTAGGCTGTGTGTTGTAGGTGGAGAATTACTTCAAACTCGTTTTCGGAAATATACAAAATCTCTAAATTTCATCATGACCTATAACAAGTATGAGGTCCGTGAAATTCTGGCAAAGAATTGGGGTATACTTCTCAGTGAGCTCAAGTTGACCCCTCACATTTCTTCCCATTCCCACTTAGGTGCCAGGAGGGATAAGAACTTGAAGGACAGTCTGAGCCATAGTCATTTTAGGTGGCCGACACAGAGACTAATTAGGGGCTTTAAAATCTTGGGTACATATCCATGTGGGGGATGGACTATTTGCCATCACACCATTGCTCAGGATGGAGTTTCTGTTTTAATTTTTCGTTTCAAAATTCAGTCAAGATGCTGTTTTAATTGTAGATCTCACAACTTGGTATACGTTATCATCTGTGATTGTCCCATGATTTATGTAGGTCAAACGACTCAAGAACTCAGAAGGAGGATCCAACAACATGCCTCTATTATATCTACTGCCGTTAACCCCTTAAGCCCCGAGGGTGGTTTGCACGTTAATGACCGGGCCAATTTTTACAATTCTGACCACTGACCCTTTATGAGGTTATAACTCTGGAACGCTTCAACGGATCTTGGCGATTCTGACATTGTTTTCTCGTGAGATATTGTACTTCATGATACTGGTAAAATTTATTCGATATAACTTGCGTTTATTTGTGAAAAAAAACAGAAATTTGGCGAAAATTTTGAAAATTTCACAATTTTCCAACTTTGAATTTTTATGCCCTTAAATCACAGAGATATGTCACGCAAAATACTTAATAAGTAACATTTCCCACATGTCTACTTTACATCAGCACAATTTTGGAACCAACATTTTTTTTTGTTAGGGCGTTATAAGGGTTAAAAGTTGACCAGAAATTTCTCATTTTTACAACACCATTTTTTTTAGGGACCACATCTCATTTGAAGTCATTTTGAGGGGTCTATATGATAGAAAATACCCAAGTGTGACACCATTCTAAAAACTGCACCCCTCAAGGTGCTCAAAACCACATTCAAGAAGTTTATTAACCCTTCAGGTGTTTCACAGGAATTTTTGGAATGTTTAAATAAAAATGAACATTTAACTTTTTTTCACACAAAATTTATTTCAGCTCCAATTTGTTTTATTTTACCAAGGGTAACAGGAGAAACTGGACCCCAAAAGTTGTTGTACAATTTGTCCTGAGTACGCTGATACCACATATGTGGGTGTAAACCATTGTTTGGGCGCAAGGCAGAGCTCGGAAGGGAAGGAGCGCCATTTGACTTTTCAATGTAAAATTGACTGGAATTGAGATGGGACGCCATGTTGCGTTTGGAGAGCCCCTGATGTGCCTAAACATTGAAACTCCCCACAAGTGACACCATTTTGGAAACTAGACCCCTTAAGGAACTTATCTAGATGTGTGGTGAGCACTTTGACCCAACAAGTGCTTCACAGAAGTTTATAATGCAGAGCCGTAAAAATAAAAAATCATATTTTTTCACAAAAATGATCTTTTCGCCCCCAATTTTTTATTTTCCCAAGGGTAAGAGAAGAAATTGGACCCCAAAAATTGTTGTGCAATTTGTCCTGAGTACGCTGATACCCCATATGTGGGGGTAAACCATTGTTTGGGCGCATGGCAGAGCTCAGAAGGGAAGGAGCGCCATTTGACTTTTCAATGCAAAATTGACTGGAATTGAGATGGGACACCATGTCGCGTTTGGAGAGCCCCTGATGTGCCTAAACATTAAAACCCCCCACAAGTGACATTATTTTGGGAAGTAGACCCCTAAGGAACTTATCTAGATGTGTTTTGAGAGCTTTGAACCCCCAAGTGTTTCACTACAGTTTATAACGCAGAGCCGTGAAAATAAAAATTCTTTTTTTTTTTTTACAAAAATGATATTTTAGCCCCCAGTTTTGTATTTTCACAAGGGTAACAGGATAAATTGAACCATAGAAGTTGTTGTCCAATTTGTCCTGAGAACGCTGATACCCCATATGTGGGGGGGAACCATTGTTTGGGCGCATGGCAGAGCTCGGAAGGGAAGGAGCGCCATTTGGAATGCAGACTTAGATGGATTGGTCTGCAGGCGTCACGTTGCATTTGCAGAGCCCCTGATGTACCCAAACAGTAGAAACCCCCCACAAGTGACTCCATATTGGAAACTAGACCTCCCAAGGAACTTATCTAGATGTGTTGTGAGAACTTTGAACCCCCAAGTGTTTCACTACAGTTTACAACGTAGAGCCGTGAAAATAAAAAAATCTTTTTATCCCACAAAAATGATTTTTAGCCCCCCAAATTTTTATTTTCCCAAGGATAACAAGAGAACTTCGACCCCAAAAGTTGTTGTCCAATTTGTCCCGAGTACGCTGATACCCCATATGTTGGGGTAAACCCCTGTTTGGGCGCACGGGAGAGCTCGGAAGGGAAGCACTGTTTTACTTTTTCAACGCAGAATTGGCTGGAATTGAGATCGGACGCCATGTCGCGTTTGGAGAGCCCCTGATGTGCCTGAACAGTGGAAACTCCCCAATTCTACCTGAAACCCTAATCCAAACAGACCCCTAACCCTAATCCCAAAAGTAACCCTAAACACACCCCTAACCCTGACACACCCCTAACTCTAATCCCAACCCTAATCCCAACCGTAAATGTAATCCAAACCCTAACCCTAACTTTAGCCCCAACCCTAACCCTAACTTTAGCCTCAACCCTAACCCTAACTTTAGCCCCAACCCTAACCCTAACTTTAGCCCCAACCCTAACCCTAACTTTAGTCCCAACCCTAACCCTAACTTTTGCTCCAACCCTAGCCCTAACCCTAGCCCTAACCCTAGACCTAACCCTAGCCCTAACCCTAATGGGAAAATGGAAATAAATACATTTTTTTAATTTTATTATTTTTCCTTAACTAAGGGGGTGATGAAGGGGGGTTTGATTTACTTTTATAGCATTTTTTATATCGGATTTTTATGATTGGCAGCTGTCACACACTAAAAGACGCTTTTTATAGCAAAAAAGTTTTTGCGTCTCCACATTTTGAGACCTATAATTTTTCCATATTTTGGTCCACAGAGTCATCTGAGGTCTTGTTTTTTGCGGGATGAGTTGACGTTTTTATTGGTATCATTTTCGGGCACGGGACAGTTTTTTATCACTTTTTATTCCGATTTTTGTGAGGCAGAATGACCAAAAACCAGCTATTCATGAATTTCTTTTGGGGGAGGCGTTTATACCGTTCCACGTTTGGTAAAATTGATAAAGCAGTTTTATTCCTTGAGTCAGTATGATTACAGCGATATCTCATTTATATCTTTTTTATGTTTTGGCGCTTTTATACGATAAAAGCTATTTTATAGAAAAAAATTATTATTTTGTCATCGTTTTATTCTGAGGACTATAACTTTTTATTTTTTTGCTTATGATGCTGTTTGGCGGCTCGTTTTTTGCGGGACAAGATGATGTTTTCAGCGGTACCATGGTTATTTATATCCGTCTTTTTGATCGTGTGTTATTCCACTTTTTGTTCGGCGGTATGATAATAAAGCGTTGTTTTTTGGCTCGTTTTTTTTTTTTTTCTTACGGTGTTCACTGCAGGGGTTAACTAGTGGGACAGTTTTATAGGTTGGGTCGTTACGGGCGCGGCGATACTAAATATGTGTACTTTTTTTTTTTTTTTTATTTAGATAAAGAAATGTATTTATTGGAATAATATATTTTATTTTTTTTCTTTATTTAGGAATTATTTTTTTTTTTACACATGTGGAAATTTTTTTTTAAACTTTTTTACTTTGTCCCAGGGGGGGACATCACAGATCGCTGATCTGACAGTTTGCACAGCACTCTGTCAGATCAGCGATCTGACATACAGCCGTGCAGGCTTACCAGCGCCTGCTGTGGACCCAGAAGTACTCCCTGCAGGACCCGGATGCAGCCCCGCGGCCATTTTGGATCCGGGGACTGCAGGGAGGAGACGCTCGGTACAAGGTGAGTACATCGCCTTGTACCGATCGTCTCAGGGAAGCACGCAGGGAGCCCCCTCCCTGCGCGATGCTTCCCTGTACCGCCGGTACACTGCGATCATGTTTGATCGCAGTGTGCCGGGGGTTAATGTGCCGGGGGCGGTCTGTGACCGCTCCTGGCACATAGTGCCGGATGTCAGCTGCGATAGTCAGCTGACACCCGGCCGCGATCGGCCGCGCTCCCCCCGTGAGCGCGGCCGATCGCTATGACGTACTATCCCGTCGGTGGGAATTAAGGCCCACCCCACCTCGACGGGATAGTACGTCATATGGGATTAAGGGGTTAAAGATAAAAAAAAAGTAAAACTGCATCAATAGCCACACATATTTAAAAAAAAACATCAGTGTCGTACAGTTGGACAAAAGATTTGGTGCTTTGAATCCATACAGATGAATGTTAGGGGAGGGAACATCACAAATAGGCTCTTACGATGTGAATCAAAGTAGTAGATTAATGATTCGCGTAGTTTGACCCAACATGGCTTAAATTATGAGCTACTTTTTACATTCGTTATGCAGCATAGGTATACATGGAATTTGGGCTTTTTACTGATTTGTACTGATGAATATTTTATTCTTGCTGCTTGTTTGAGGGTATGTACAGTTACGTCCATATATATTTGGAGAGAGACAACATTTTTCTAATTTTGGTTATAGTCATTACCACAATGAATTTTAAACAAAACAATTCAGATGCAGTTGAAGTTCAGACTTTCAGCTTTCATTTGAGGGTATCCACATCAAAATTGGATGCAGGGTTAAGGAGTTTCAGCTCCTTAACATGTGCCACACTGTTTTTAAAGGGACCAAAAGTAATTGGACAGATGAAATAATTGTAAATAAAATGTTAATTTCTAGTACTTGATTGAAAACACTTTGTTGGCAATAACTGCCTGAAGTCTTGAACTCATGGACATCACCAGACGCTGTGTTTCCTCCTTTTTGATGCTCTGCCAGGCCTTCACTGCGGTGGTTTTCAGTTGCTGTTTGTTTGTGTAACAAAACCCGGCACTCAACTTGAGTATGGATGCTGTAAGGTTTATTGTGTAGTATTAACAATAAAACGTTTCGGTCCTATGGACCTTCTTCAGTTACTATTTGTGAGATGAGTAGGGAATAAGTATCTTTAGCCAATAGAGCCCTATTGGAACAACTTATATCCAGTAAGCTCCTGTTTTCAGCTTTAAGGCTGTTTTGTCTCCGGGTGTAGACGCGGTGTCCACCGCTTGTCCCAAGCATCTACCGGAGTGTTTAGACTCCGGTAGATGCTTGGGACAAGCGGTGGACACCGCGTCTACACCCGGAGACAAAACAGCCTTAAAGCTGAAAACAGGAGCTTACTGGATATAAGTTGTTCCAATAGGGCTCTATTGGCTAAAGATACTTATTCCCTACTCATCTCACAAATAGTAACTGAAGAAGGTCCATAGGACCGAAACGTTTTATTGTTAATACTACACAATAAACCTTACAGCATTCATACTCAAGTTGAGTGCCGGGTTTTGTTACATTTACTATAAGGTGTGGGAGCCTACCCGTGCACCTACGCCAGCAGTGCTCACGTTTTAGTTCACCGCTGTTTGTTTGTGGGCCTGTCTGAAGTTTAGTCTTTAACAAGTGAAATGCATGCTCAATTGGGTTGAGATCAGGTGACTGACTTGGCCATTCAAGAATATTCCACTTCTTTGCTTTAATAAACTCCTGGGTTGCTTTGGCTTTATGTTTTGGGTCATTGTCCATCTGTAGTATGAAACAACGACCAATCAGTTTTGCTGCATTTGGCTGGATCTGAGCACACAGTATGTCTCTGAATACCTCAGAATTAATTTGGCTGCTTCTGTCCTGTCTCACATCATCAATAAACACTAGTGACCCAGTGCCACTGGCAGCCATGCATGCCCAAGCCATCACACTGCCTCCGCCATGTTTTACAGATGATGTGGCATGCTTTGGATCATGAGCTGTACCACACCTTCGCCATACTTTTCTCTTTCCATCATTCTGGTAGAGGTTGATCTTGGTTTCATCTGTCCAAAGAATGTTCTTCCAGAACTGTGCTGGCTTTTTTAGATGTTTTTAGCAAAGTCCAGTCTAGCCTTTTTATTCTTGATGCTTATGAGTGGCTTGCACCGTGCAGTGAACCCTCTGTATTTACTTTCATGCAGCCTTCTCTTTATGGTAGATTTGGATATTGATATGCCTACCTCCTGGAGAGTGTTGTTCACTTGGTTGGCTGTTGTGAAGGGGTTTCTCTTCACCATGGAGATTATTCAGCGATCATCCACCACTGTTGTCTTCCGTGGGTGCCCAGGTCTTTTTGCATTGATGAGTTCCCCAGTGCTTTCTTTCTTTCTCAGGATGTACCAAACTGTAGATTTTGCCACTCCTAATATTGTAGCAATTTCTCAGATGGTTTTTTTTCTGTTTTCGCAGCTTAAGGGTGGCTTGTTTCACCAGCATGGAGAGCTCTTTTGACCGCATGTTTACTTCACAGCAAAACCTTCCAAATTCAAGCACCACACCTCAAATCACCTCCAGGCCTTTTATCTGCTTAATTGAGAATGACATAACAAAGGGATTGCCCACACCTGTCCATCAAATAGCCTTGGAGTCAATTGTCCAATTACTTTTGGTCCCTTTAAAAACAGGGTGGCACATGTTAAGGAGCTGAAACTCCTAAACCTTTCATCCAATTTTGATGTGGATATTGTAGCATTTCACCCGCTACGGGTCTTGGGGACACTCGCTTGGCAGCAGAATCATCATAGACAGGCACGGTTCCTCACACAAATCAGTCCATATGGTTTATTCAAACTCCGCATAAACCAGACAGGGTACAGTCCATTTCATTACAGCCATGAAACATTGTAAGACATCAGACAGTTCGTGTAGCAGATAGGCTTCTCTGCTGTATGTTATGATCCCCTTGTTCGGGGTTACCTCTCAGGAGTTCCACTGCTCACACTGACTTCACGTCAGTCCCAGGTCTTCAACACAGTCCGTCCAGGTCTACGGTCTCCAGGTGCTTCCAGGACGACTCCACTCCCAGGAGTCTCTAACACTGACCGTCCAGGACCTTGCACAGGAACAAACGGGTCCATGCACAGGAACAAACGGCTCCATACACAGGAACAAACGGCTCCATACACAGGAACCTCACAAGACCCATGTGACCCACCCCCTGGTCACATTATCTACCCTTAACCACTCCCCTGGATGGGAGTGTGGGTGTGTGTGGCTAGTTTGACCCTCCCATCTCTCATAACTAGCCCTGCCAATCTCCCATTAGAACTACACAATTACTTGTGGGACTACAGGTCCCAGAACACAACATAACTTTAGACTGACAGCGCAGAGTGTCCTCCTCTGCGACACACATACCGGCCATTCACAACACTGCTGGACTTTGTCTCATCACAATTATGCCTCCAAGTGCATCTTGCAGCTCGCACACAGCACCCCCTGGCTGTAACATTGGTCACTACACCACAATACCCTCAAATGAAAGCTGAAAGTCTGAACTTCAACTGCATCTGAATTGTTTTGTTTAAAATTCATTGTGGCAATGTCTATAACCAAAATTAGAAAAATGTTGTCTCTGTCCAAAAATATATGGACCTAACTGTATTCATGGTTTTCTCATCTGCCTATTCTTTGGAGGCAATATCTATACCTGGTTCAATGTATCCCACTTACCTGTACACTTTGACTCATGCAACACATCATCTCAGGAGGACCATTGTAAGGCTATGTGCACACTCTGCGGCGTGCTCTGCGGGTTCTCCCGCAGCGGAATTGATAAATCTGCAGGGCAAAACCGCTGCGGTTATCCCTGCAGATTTATCGCGGTTTGATTTGCGATTTCCGCTGTGGGATTACTCCTATACTATTGATGCTGCATATGCAGCAATATGCAGCATCAATAGTAATGTTAAAAATAATAAAAATTGGTTATACTCACCCTCTGATGTCCGGATCTCCTGGGCGCTGCACGCGGCGCTCCGGTTCCAAAGATGCTGTGCCGAGAAGGACCTTCGTGATGTCACGGTCATGTGACCGCGGCGTCATCACAGTCATGTGACCGCGACGTCACCGCAGGTCCTGCTCGCACAGCAACTGAGACCGGACAGCCGCGAGCAGCACTGAGAGGTGAGTATAGCATCATTTTTTATTTTAATTCTTTTTTTTTTTTACACTATTTATGCTTCCCAGGGCCTGGAGGAGAGTCTCCTCTCCTCCACCCCGGGTAGCAACCGCACATTATCTGCTTACTTCCCGCATCGTGGGCACAGCCACATGCGGGAAGTAAGCGGAACAATGCATTTCTATGGGTGCAGAATCGCTGCGATTCTGCACAAAGAAGTGACATGCTGCGGGTTGTAAACCGCTGCGTTTCTGCGCGGTTTTTCCCGCAGCATGTGCACTGCGGTTTGCGGTTTCCATAGGGTTTACATGTTAATGTAAACGCAATGGAAACTGCTGCGGACCCGCAGCATCAAAATTGCCGCGGATCCGTGGTAAAAACCGCAAAGTGTGAACATGGCCTAAGAGTCTATAAAACTTGGATATACGGCACTCCAGATGTGGTGCTCGAGTAAGGGTTCCATTCCATAGGAGTAATAATTCAAAGTATTTGGCAATCAAATGTATCAGAAGTGATACTTTCATTACAATGTAATCCAACAAAAAGTAAAGTTTTGACCCTGAGACATGGGTCTTTTTCACACTCAGATTGCAGAGTGATATGCTTCAGATCGCAGAGCTGTGACAAGCGTGCAGCGCATGTGGCGTATATAGAATATTTTCTGTTTACATTTCGCTGTACCCGAAATATTCTATACCCTCAGTTGGATGCTTGATTCTTTTGAGACACTGTACTTTTTACAAGTAGTTTTTCCTAGTGATGCATTATAATTCAACAGTGACTCGTTTCATTTCTCAATATAATCTTTTATTGATAAGTGGTTACTACTGTATGCGTGTGCACTTTTTGCACACGAAATACCAGTCCCTGACTTCTTATGTATGGATGTCTGGCTGCATCACACACGGATAGTTTTGCTATTACATATATACATTCATATCACTGAATTAAATAATTCAGTTGTAAATCTTTATTCATTACATAGTGGAATGTGTCGAGAACAATAAAACCTAAAAATGATCAACGTAAATCACAACTAATATCCCACGGAGGTCTGGAGTTGGACTGATGCTCAAAATCAAAGTGGAAAATGAAGTTACAGGCTGATCCAACTTCAGTGAAAATGCCTCAAGACAAGGAAATGATGCTCATTAGTGTGAGTGGCCTCCACGTGCCTGTATGACCTCCCTACAATGCCTTGGCATGCTCCTGATGAGGTGGCAGATAGTCTCCTGAGGGATCTCCTCCCAGACCTGGACTAAAGCATCCGCCAACTCCTGGACAGTCTGTAGTGCAACATGACATTGGTGGATGGTGCGAGACATGATGTCATAGATATATTCAATCGGATTCAGGTCTGGGGAATGGGCGGGCCGGTCCATAGATTCAATGCCTTCGTCTTGCAGGAACTGCTGACACACTCCAGCCACATGAAGTCTGGCATTGTCCTGCATTAGGAGGAACCCAGGGCCAACTGCAACAGCATATGGTCTCACAAGGGGTCTGAGGATCTCATCTCGGCACCTAATGGCAGTCAGGCTACCTCTGGCGAGCACATGGAGGGCTGTGCAGTCCTCCAAAGAAATGCCACCCCACACCATTACTGACCCACTGCCAAACCGGTCATGTTGAAAGATGTTGCAGCCAGCAGATCGCTCTCCACGGCGTTTCCAGACTCTGAAACATCTGTCACATGTGCTCAGTGTGAACCTGCTTTCATCTGTGAAGAGCACAGGGCCCCAGTGGTGAATTTGCCAATTCTGGTGTTCTGTGGCAAAACCCAAGCGTCCTGCACGGTGTTGAGATGTGAGCACAACCCCCATCTGTGGACGTCGGGCACTCAGACCATCCTCATGGAGTCGGTTTCTAACCGTTTGTGCAGACACATGCACATTTGTGGCCTGCTGGAGGTCATTTTGCAGGGCTCTGGCAGTGCTCCTCCTGTTCTTCCTTGTACAAAGGCTGAGGTAGCATCCTGCTGCTGGGTTGTTGCCCTCCTACGGCCCCCTCCACATCTCCTGGTGTACTGGCCTGTCTCCTGGTAGTGCCTCCAGCCTCTGGACACTACGCTGACAGACACAGCAAACCTTCTTGCCACAGCTCGTTTTATTAATATAATTGTATTTTATCTCTGATTATAGTTGAGCTATATTTATTCTCACTTTTTAGTGCTGATTATATATGCCCTCTTTGTCATGGGAACTCTTTGTATATTATTATTGTAATATGCTTGCATTCATCAGTGTGTCAATAAGCTGTAGCTTGTGAAACTCTATTGTGGGTTGATGTTTATATGTCATTTTATGACTTTTAAATGCTTATAATTTTTTGTGGCTACTTGTGTTTCAATAAAATATTGTACATTTTTTATGGTGATCCGTGTAATTCATGGCATGTTTCTTTCCTCTTCATTGTCATGGCAGGTTTTTGCTTTTCAAACGGAGAACAGCATAATGTAGGGGTGGAGAGCCTGATTCCAGGGATGAGTTACTTATTAGGCCGTGTGCTGTAGTTTCAATACAATCAGTATTTTATCAGAAGGAGGTTATCACTGCCTGACTAGGTCTCACGTGTACAGCAGTCCAGGAAATGTATGTCACTTCATCCGCACCACTGATTAGCGACTTGCTCATAATGTACAGAGGAAGATGCCAATCAGTGTAGTGGGCGAGTTTATACACAGCTTGCCATTCTGACCACTGCAACTTCTACAACAGATAAAGCAGGAATTTAATCAGAACTACACAAAGCAGCCAGTAACTGATACATCCCTGGAATCAGGCTTTCTTGCCTTATATTATGTTGCTATCAGATTACGGTACATAACAAAAACCTGCTGACAGATGCCCTTTAAATAGCAGTAGTTCTGCAGATTCCCACATTTAACATTAGACCTTCTTCTGTACTGTCATTAGACTCCACCATGGTACACAAGATCCATCAGGCTGACCACAAGGTCACCAACTACAAGACAGATCTATTATTCTAATTTAATTATTGTTTGGTTTAATTCCTTAATCAAATGAGACTGTAAAAGGAGTGCTCGCGGCGATCAAATGTCAAAAAGAATTTGGTTAAGCTTGAAGCTGCAGACATTCATCTTCCTCCGAAGCCCAGCGCCCACTTGCTTGCGGCCTTTCTATTTAAATAGAGAAATGACTCGTACAGATATCTAGAAATTCACACACCAATGGACATTGCTGAGGTCTTTAGTATTACTTGCCATTGTTACACTGAGCCAGAGCTAGTGAAATAAGGTGCACTTCCAGTAATTTGGCAGCTTTAGTATTTCACAATGAAGAATTTACCATGACAGCTGTGACCCGTCCAGGCTCTACCAGTGACAAATCCACCTTTATTTATTAGCGGGTACTTCTGTGCTCAAACAAGTTGGTTTTGTAATCCCTCTAGATCAGGTTTTCATGTCTATTTCAGACCCCTGTATACATAGGAGATGTTAGGGATGAGGTCTGGACACTTTCACTGTGTAAGTTATCCTGTAAATCAGGATTCCCCTTTGGCAGCACTTTACTACTCTGTGTTAAGGTACCTTCACACTAAACGACTTTGCAACGATAACGATAGCGATCCGTGATGTTGCAGCGTCCTGGATAGCGATATCGTTGTGTTTGACACGCAGCAGCGATCTGGATCCTGCTGTGATATCGCTGGTCGTTGCTGAAAGTCCAGAACTTTATTTGGTCGTCAGATCGGCGTGTATTGTTGTGTTTGACAGCAAAAGCAACGATGCCAGCGATGTTTTACAATGGTAACCAGGGTAAATATCGTGTTACTAAGCGCAGGGCCGCGCTTAGTAACCCGATATTTACCCTGGTTACCATTGTAAAAGTAAAAAAAAAACAGTACATACTCACCCTCTGATGTCTGTCATGTCCCCCGGCGTCCGCGCTGCTGCTCAGAGCTTCCTGCACTGAATGTGTCAGTGCCAGCCGTAAAGCAAAGCACAGCGGTGATGTCACCGCTGTGCTTAGGGCCGGCGCTTACACAGTGCAGGGAAGCTGAAGGCGAGGGACGCGACAGACACGGCAATGTGAGTATGTAGTGTTTGTTTTTTTAACATTTACACTGGTAACCAGGGTAAACATCGGGTTACTAAGCGCGGCCCTGCGCTTAGTAACCCGATGTTTACCCTGGTTACCCGGGGACTTCGGCATCGTTGGTCGCTGGAGAGCTGTCTGTGTGACAGCTCTCCAGCGACCACACAGCGACGCTGCAGCGATCGGCATCATTGTCGATATCGCTGCAGCGTCGCTTAGTGTGACGGTACCTAAAGTGGGTAACTGGCAATTTACTGTGTGATTACTGTGTGTTGTGCTTTACTGATTGTACTCTATGGTATTACTATACATTATGGATTTGCTATAGTATTTTGAAGCATTTTACCAGATCTCTCTCCATTATCTGTTTTCCTCTTTGCGCTTGTTATCTTTAATTGTTACACAATAAAATGTAATTTTTTTTACATGAGACGTATATTTTTAAGATACAAACCGCATAGTATTCATGTTCCCTGGGTCCATTGGCGAGTCTCGCCATTGCTCCTGGTGCCTGGATTTAGCGGCGTCCACTTGGAAACACAGAGCTCCCTCATTGTTAATGTGACGTCAAAGCCACAGCCAAAGCTAGGGACACAGGAGCAGCGGAGAGACCTGGGGAAGGTGAGCGCGGCCAGTGTACTTCTTCAGAATAACCTCTAGCTGAGGATTAACATTAATGAAATGGAGCAACCACTTTAAGTATAATTTTTGAGTGTAATAATAGTTGTGTTCTGCCATATAATATACAAAGATTTGGGTTTATTGTCTTAGTTTGATGAACCATATTTATATGCAAGAATATCCACACAAAAAATTCCTTCTATTTGTTGAGTGAAAGTGATGCATGTATTAATGCAATTTGGAAGAATTCTAGTGCCCTAAGTACCGTATATTTTTATTATAGTTCCATTTATTCCATATCACTTTACATGTGAAAAGGGGTATAGGTATATAACAAAAAACAAGTATAATAATCTTGAAGCAAACAAGTCACCGACTGGTACGGGAGGAGAGAGGATATGATATCATATCGCAGTCTAAGGGTATGTGTCCACGTTCAGGATTGCATCAGGATTTGGTCAGGATTTTCCATCAGTATTTGTAAGCCAAAACCAGGAGTGGGTGATAAATGCAGAATTGGTGCATGTGTTTCTATTATACTTTTCCTCTAATTGTTCCACTCCTGGTTTTGGCTTACAAATACTGATGGAAAATCCTGACCAAATCCTGATGCAATCCTGAACGTGGACACATACCCTAAAGGCCCCACTTTAAATTAACGTCGGCCAAACCCACCGATATCAGCATAGCAGGTCGACAGACAAATGTGTATGGGGTCCTCCCAATTCTCCCTTGATAGATGCATGCTCGTTTTTGGACTGCTAACCCTTTTGTCCTTGGGGAAGCCGCTACTAGAGAAGTATGTTGGTGATGAGATGGCTCTAAGCCAATTGACTGGCCAAACCATCATTTGTCCAATAACTATCTATTGTGTATGGAGGACATTAAAGGAAATCTGTCAGCAGCTTTTTGTTAATCCGTTTGGGAGCAACATATTGCAGAGGCAGAGACTGTTGTGAAATTGGATTCTGGGCTCCCCCGGTGGCCACTGGTGGAATTGAACTTGTGTGCATCATCCTCTCTGTTCACCTGTTCCCATCAGGATGTGGGAGTCTCTATATAACCTTGCTCCTCTGTCAGTTTCATGCCGGTCAACAATGTAATCAGAAGCCTTTCTTTGCATGTTCCTGCTACTAGACAACTCCCAGCTAAGTTGGACTTTCGTCCTTGTTTGTTTTTGCATTTTGTTCCAATTCACAGCTGCTGTTTCGTTACTGTGTCTGGAAAGCTCTTGTGATCTGAAATTGCCACTCTGGTGTTATGAGTTAATACTAGAGTCTTAAAGTAATTTCTGGATGGTGTTTTGATAGGGTTTTCAGCTGACCATGAAAGTGCCCTTTCTGTCTTCCTGCTATCTAGTAAGCGGACCTCGATTTTGCTAAACCTATTTTCATACTACGTTTGTCATTTCATCTAAAATCACCGCCAATATATGTGGGGGCCTCTGTCTGCCTTTTGGGGAAATTTCTCTAGAGGTGAGCCAGGACTGTATTTTCCTCTGCTAGGATTAGTTAGTCCTCCGGCTGGCGCTGGGCGTCTAGGGATAAAACGTAGGCACGCTACCCGGCCACTGTTAATTGTGCGGCAGGTTTAGTTCATGGTCAGTTTAGATTCCATCTTCCAAGAGCTAGTTCTTATATATGCTGGGCTATGTTCTCTCGCCATTGAGAATCATGACAGTTTGACCGGCCCAAAAGGGTTAAATTATTGGCTGAGAAAGGAGAGAAAAAAGAAGTCTGCTGAAATTTTTTTTTTTTTTTTTTTTTCTCTAGTTCTGAGTGTGCTCATAATTGAATCTCTTGCAGGTCTGCCTATATTGCAGCCTTTCTCTCTCTCTTTCTCTCCTTCTAATCCTTGAATGGCTCTGTGTTCACCTGTTTGAAATGGATCTTCAGAGTGTAGCTACAGGTTTGAATAATCTCGCCACGAAGGTACAAAATTTGCAAGATTTTGTTGTTCATGCACCTATGTCTGAACCTAGAATTCCTTTGCCTGAATTTTTTCAGGGAATAGATCTTGCTTTCAAAATTTTAAAAATAATTGCAAATTGTTTTTGTCCCTGAAGTCTCGCTCTGCCGGAGATCCTGCACAGCAGGTCAGGATTGTAATTTCCTTGCTCCGGGGCGACCCTCAAGATTGGGCTTTTGCATTGACACCAGGGGATCCTGCGTTGCTCAATGTGGATGCGTTTTTTCTGGCCTTGGGGTTGCTTTATGAGGAACCTCATTTAGAGCTTCAGGCGGAAAAAGCTTTGATGTCCCTATCTCAGGGGCAAGATGAAGCTGAAATATACTGCCAAAAATTCCGTAAATGGTCTGTGCTTACTCAGTGGAATGAGTGCGCCCTGGCGGCGATTTTCAGAGAAGGTCTCTCTGATGCCATTAAGGATGTTATGGTGGGGTTCCCTGTGCCTGCGGGTCTGAATGAGTCCATGACGATGGCTATTCAGATCGATAGGCGTCTGCGGGAGCGCAAACCTGTGCACCATTTGGCGGTGTCTACTGAGAAGACGCCAGAAAATATGCAATGTGATAGAATTCTGTCCAGAAGCGAGCGGCAGAATTTTAGACGAAAAAATGGGTTGTGCTTCTATTGTGGTGATTCAACTCATGTTATATCAGCATGCTCTAAGCGTACTAAGAAGCTTGACAAGTCTGTTTCAATTAGCACTTTACAGTCTAAGTTTATTCTATCTGTGACCCTGATTTGTTCTTTATCATCTATTACCGCGGACGCCTATGTCGACTCTGGCGCCGCTTTGAGTCTTATGGATTGGTCCTTTGCCAAACGCTGTGGGTATGATTTGGAGCCTTTGGAAGCTCCTATACCTCTGAAGGGGATTGACTCCACCCCATTGGCTAGTAATAAACCACAATACTGGACACAAGTAACTATGCGTATTAATCCGGATCACCAGGAGATTATTCGCTTTCTGGTGCTGTATAATCTACATGATGTTTTGGTGCTAGGATTGCCATGGCTGCAATCTCATAACCCAGTCCTCGACTGGAAAGCTATGTCTGTGTTAAGCTGGGGATGTAAAGGGACTCATGGGGACGTACCTTTGGTTTCCATTTCATCATCTATTCCCTCTGAGATTCCTGAATTCTTGTCTGACTATCGTGACGTTTTTGAAGAACCCAAGCTTGGTTCACTACCTCCGCACCGGGAGTGCGATTGTGCCATAGATTTGATCCCGGGTAGTAAATACCCTAAGGGTCGTTTATTTAATCTGTCTGTGCCTGAACACGCTGCTATGCGAGAATATATAAAGGAGTCCTTGGAAAAGGGACATATTCGTCCTTCGTCATCTCCCTTAGGAGCCGTTTTTTTCTTTGTGTCTAAGAAAGATGGCTCTTTGAGGCCGTGTATTGATTATCGGCTTTTGAATAAAATCACGGTTAAATATCAATATCCGTTACCACTGCTGACTGATTTGTTTGCTCGTATAAAGGGGGCCAAGTGGTTCTCTAAGATTGATCTCCGTGGGGCGTATAATTTGGTGCGAATCAAGCAGGGGGATGAGTGGAAAACCGCATTTAATACGCCCGAGGGCCACTTTGAGTATTTGGTGATGCCTTTTGGTCTTTCAAATGCCCCTTCAGTCTTCCAGTCCTTTATGCATGACATTTTCCGCGATTATTTGGATAAATTTATGATTGTGTATCTGGATGATATTCTGATTTTTTCGGATGACTGGGACTCTCATGTCCAGCAGGTCAGGAGGGTTTTTCAGGTTTTGCGGTCTAATTCCTTGTGTGTGAAGGGTTCTAAGTGCGTTTTTGGGGTTCAAAAGATTTCCTTCTTGGGATACATTTTTTCCCCCTCTTCCATCGAGATGGATCCTGTCAAGGTTCAGGCTATTTGTGATTGGACGCAACCCTCTTCTCTTAACCCCTTCACCCCCGGAGCTTTTTCCGTTTTTCCATTTTCGTTTTTCACTCCCCTCCTTCCCAGAGCCATAACTTTTTTATTTTTCCGTCAATTTGGCCATGTGAGGGCTTATTTTTTGCGGGACGAGTTGTACTTTTGAACGACATCATTGGTTTTAGCATGTCGTGTACTAGAAAACGGGAAAAAAATTCCAAGTGCAGTGAAATTGCAAAAAAAGTGCAATCCCACACTTGTTTTTTGCCTGCCTATTTTGCTAGGTTCACTAAATGCTAAAACTGACCTGCCATTATGATTCTCCAGGTCACTACGAGTTTATAGACACCTAACATGACTAGGTTATTTTTCACCTAAGTGGTGAAAAAAAATTCCAAACTTTGCAAAAAACAAAACAAAACAAAATTGCGCCATTTTCCGATACTCGTAGCGTCTCCATTTTTCGTGATCTGGGGTCAGGTGAGGGCTTATTTTTTGCGTGCCGAGCTGGCGTTTTTAATGATAGCATTTTGGTGTAGATACGTTCTTTTGATCGCCCGTTATTGCATTTTAATGCAATGTCGTGGCGACCAAAAAAACGTAAATCTGGCGTTTCGAATTTTTTTCTCATTACGCCATATAGCGATCAGGTTAATGCTTTTTTTTTATTGATAGATCGGGCGATTCTGAACGCGGCGATACCAAATATGTGTAGGTTGGTTTTTTTTTTTATTGATTTATTTTGATTGGGGCGAAAGGGGGGTGATTTAAACTTTTATATTTTTTTTATTTTTTTCACATTTTTAAAAACTTTTTTTTTTTACTTTTGCCATGCTTCTATAGCCTCCATGGGAGGCTAGAAGCAGGCACAGCCCGATCGGCTCTGCTATGCAGCACCGATCATAAGATCGCTGCTACACAGCAGAATTGCAGGTGTGCTGTGAGCGCCGACCACAGGGTGGCGCTCACAGCCACCGGCAATCAGTAACCATAGAGGTCTCAAGGACCTCTATGGTTACCTTCCTGACACATCGCCGACCCCCGATCATGTGACGGGGGTCGGCGATGCGCTCATATCCGGCCGCACGGCCGGATGCGGTAGTTAAATGCCGCTGTCTGAGTTTGACAGCGGCATTTAACTAGTTAATAGCGGCGGGTGATCGCGATTTCACCCGCCGCTATTGCGCGCACATGTCAGCTGTAAAAAACAGCTGACATGTCGCGACTTTGATGTGCGCTCACCGCCGGAGCGCACATCAAAGCGGGGGTCCCGACATGTGACGTACTATACCGTCACATGTCGGGAAGGGGTTAAGAGTCTTCAGAAATTTTTGGGCTTTGCTAACTTTTATCGTCGATTTATTGCTGGTTTTTCTGATGTTGTTAAACCATTGAGTGATTTGACTAAGAAGGGTGCTGATGTTGCTGATTGGTCCCCTGATGCTGTGGAGGCCTTTCGGGAGCTTAAGCGCCGCTTTTCTTCCGCCCCTGTGTTGCGTCAGCCTGATGTTGCTCTTCCTTTTCAGGTTGAGGTCGACGCTTCTGAAATCGGAGCTGGGGCGGTGTTGTCGCAGAGAAGTTCCGACTGCCCCGTGATGAGACCTTGTGCTTTTTTTTCCCGTAAATTTTCGCCCGCCGAGCGGAATTATGATATTGGGAATCGGGAGCTTTTGGCCATGAAGTGGGCTTTTGAGGAGTGGCGTCACTTGCTTGAGGGGGCCAGACATCAGGTGGTGGTATTGACTGACCACAAAAATTTAATTTACCTTGAGTCTGCCAGGCGCCTGAATCCTAGACAGGCGCGCTGGTCGTTGTTTTTCTCTCGGTTTAATTTTGTGGTGTCATACCTACCGGGTTCTAAGAATGTTAAGGCGGATGCCCTTTCTAGGAGTTTTGAGCCTGACTCCCCTGGTAATTCTGAGCCCACAGGTATCCTTAAGGATGGAGTGATATTGTCTGCCGTTTCTCCAGACCTGCGGCGGGCCTTGCAGGAGTTTCAGGCGGATAGACCGGATCGTTGCCCACCTCGTAGACTGTTTGTTCCTGATGATTGGACCAGTAGAGTCATCTCTGAGGTTCATTCTTCTGCGTTGGCAGGTCATCCTGGAATCTTTGGTACCAGGGATTTGGTGGCAAGGTCCTTCTGGTGGCCTTCCCTGTCACGAGATGTGCGAGGCTTTGTGCAGTCTTGTGACGTTTGTGCTCGGGCCAAGCCTTGTTGTTCTCGGGCTAGTGGATTGTTGTTGCCCTTGCCTATTCCGAAGAGGCCTTGGACGCACATCTCGATGGATTTTATTTCGGATCTGCCTGTTTCTCAGAAGATGTCTGTCATCTGGGTGGTGTGTGACCGTTTCTCTAAGATGGTCCATTTGGTTCCCTTGCCTAAGTTGCCTTCTTCTTCCGAGTTGGTTCCTCTGTTTTTTCAAAATGTTGTTCGTTTGCATGGTATTCTGGAGAATATCGTTTCTGACAGAGGGACCCAATTCGTGTCTAGATTTTGGCGGGCATTCTGTGCTAGGATGGGCATAGATTTGTCTTTTTCGTCTGCTTTCCATCCTCAGACTAATGGCCAGACCGAGCGGACTAATCAGACCTTGGAGACATATTTGAGGTGTTTTGTGTCTGCGGATCAGGATGATTGGGTTGCTTTTTTGCCATTGGCGGAGTTCGCCCTCAATAATCGGGCCAGCTCTGCCACCTTGGTGTCCCCGTTTTTCTGTAATTCGGGGTTT
The DNA here is from genome assembly GCF_051348905.1 of Ranitomeya variabilis. Lineage (NCBI taxonomy): Eukaryota > Metazoa > Chordata > Amphibia > Anura > Dendrobatidae > Ranitomeya > Ranitomeya variabilis. Next base: position 722,818,083 of record NC_135233.1, read on the forward strand.
CATCCTCGATTTTCCTCCGGTTAGGTGGAATCTTCGGATTGTCCTGGAGTGGATGCTGTGGTGGAGAGGTTGCATCAGATTTGGGGGCAGGTAGTGGACAATTTGAAGTTGTCCCAGGAGAAGACTCAGCTTTTTGCCAACCGCCGTCGTCGTGTTGGTCCTCGGCTTTGTGTTGGGGACTTGGTGTGGTTGTCTTCTCGTTTTGTCCCTATGAGGGTTTCTTCTCCTAAGTTTAAGCCTCGGTTCATCGGCCCGTACAAGATATTGGAGATTCTTAACCCTGTGTCCTTCCGTTTGGACCTCCCTGCATCTTTTTCTATTCATAATGTTTTTCATCGGTCATTATTGCGCAGGTATGAGGTACCGGTTGTGCCTTCCGTTGAGCCTCCTGCTCCGGTGTTGGTTGAGGGTGAGTTGGAGTACGTTGTGGAAAAGATCTTAGACTCCCGTGTTTCCAGACGGAAACTCCAGTATCTGGTCAAATGGAAGGGATACGGTCAGGAGGATAATTCTTGGGTGACTGCCTCTGATGTTCATGCCTCCGATCTTGTCCGTGCCTTTCATAGGGCTCATCCTGATCGCCCTGGTGGTTCTGGTGAGGGTTCGGTGCCCCCTCCTTGAGGGGGGGGTACTGTTGTGAAATTGGATTCTGGGCTCCCCCGGTGGCCACTGGTGGAATTGAACTTGTGTGCATCATCCTCTCTGTTCACCTGTTCCCATCAGGATGTGGGAGTCTCTATATAACCTTGCTCCTCTGTCAGTTTCATGCCGGTCAACAATGTAATCAGAAGCCTTTCTTTGCATGTTCCTGCTACTAGACAACTCCCAGCTAAGTTGGACTTTCGTCCTTGTTTGTTTTTGCATTTTGTTCCAATTCACAGCTGCTGTTTCGTTACTGTGTCTGGAAAGCTCTTGTGATCTGAAATTGCCACTCTGGTGTTATGAGTTAATACTAGAGTCTTAAAGTAATTTCTGGATGGTGTTTTGATAGGGTTTTCAGCTGACCATGAAAGTGCCCTTTCTGTCTTCCTGCTATCTAGTAAGCGGACCTCGATTTTGCTAAACCTATTTTCATACTACGTTTGTCATTTCATCTAAAATCACCGCCAATATATGTGGGGGCCTCTGTCTGCCTTTTGGGGAAATTTCTCTAGAGGTGAGCCAGGACTGTATTTTCCTCTGCTAGGATTAGTTAGTCCTCCGGCTGGCGCTGGGCGTCTAGGGATAAAACGTAGGCACGCTACCCGGCCACTGTTAATTGTGCGGCAGGTTTAGTTCATGGTCAGTTTAGATTCCATCTTCCAAGAGCTAGTTCTTATATATGCTGGGCTATGTTCTCTCGCCATTGAGAATCATGACAAGAGACCCTGATTCAAATGATCTAGGCGTTCTCTGTATAACCCCGCCCACATCACTGATTGGCAGCTTCCTGCCCGCATACAACTGTAAAGCTGCCAGTGTTGGGGGAGGAGTTACACAAGGCTCATGAATATGGAGGACTACCTGGCAGTAGTTTTACTAGTCCCCTAGCTGACAAGACAGTGATTTTATCAAAACTACACTAAGCAGCCTAGTAAGTGAAGTGATACATTGCCAGAATCAGGGTCTCTGCATCTTCATTATGCTGGTCTCAGATTAGGTGGTAAAAGCCTGCCAACAGATTCTCTCTAAAGCTACACTCCACCCTAGGAGTGATAAATTGCTATGCATTTCAGAAGTATAGGCAGCGTACACGGTGCCCTCAGTTTGCCTCCCGCAGTCTCCTCTACTCAGATTAGTCTTCTGTTCCTCCTATGCTCTGGGACAGGGAAGGAAGGGGAATAATAATAATCTTTAGCATGGTTCCCTTCCCAGGAGCTGGAAGCAGAAGGAAAGGCATTTGATCTTCGCACAGCATGTTATAATGAACTGGTGTGAGGGGATGGGTGAGAAGATATTACAATATGATGAATTGGAGGTGGGGTGTAAAAGAGGACATTGCATACTGAATGGGGTTATGTAACTATAATTAACTGGGGGGTATGTGACTATAGTAAATTGGGGATATGTAATTTTAATGTTAGGTATACAATGAGAATTAGTTGGGGAGAGAACAGAATATTAGAATGAATTGGAGTGGGTGGATGGGTGGCAGAACAGCATGTTATTATGAATTTAATAGGGGATGGGTGAGAAAACAATATGTTATAATGAACTGAATGGGTGGATGGGTGAGAGCACAGTACATTATAATAAATTGGATGGGGGATGGGTGAGATAACAGTATGTTATAATTAATTGGATGGGGGATGGGTGATAGCACAGTATGTTATAATAAACTGGAAGTGGGATGGGTTAGAGAACAGTATGTTATAATGAATTAGTTGGGGGGATGGGTGAGAGAACACTATATTATAATGAATTGGATGGGGGATGGATGAGAGCACATTATATTATGAATTGGGTGGGGATGGGTGATAACATATTATATTAAAATGAATTTGGAGTTGGGGTGTAAAAGAGGACACTGTATACTGAATTGGGGTATGTCATTCTAAAGAATTGGGGGTATGTGAATATAATGAATTAGGAGGTATGTAACTAATGAATTGGGGGTATGTAATTATACTGAAATGGGGTATGTGACTATAATGAATTGGGTGGTATGTAATGAATTGGGGGGATGTAATTATACTGAAATGGGGTATATAACTATAATGAATTGGGGGGTATAAGACTATAATGAATTGGGGTATGCGATTTTAATTTTGGGGTATACAATTAGAATGAATTGGTGAGAGTAAATGTAATTATAATGAATTGGGGGCAGTGGGAGGAACACACTGCGGGAGTCGAGGAAGCAGGAGAGTGACTGGTAATGGACTGGGTGAAAGAACACGGGCTAATTAATTTAGATTTTTATTGGGTGAGGTAAAGTAACTAATTATACTTAGTGGGGGTTAGTGGGTGGTTTATTAATTTATATTTTGAATCGTGGGTTGCATAACGCCTAATTATATATCAATGGTGGGTGCATGTCTGTATTCGGCGCAGCGCAGTGTGGTGGATTCTTGTTTTTCAGGAAACAAATGTATGTGTGTGTGTGTATATATGTGTGTGTGTGTGTGTGTGTGTGTGTGTGTGTGTGTGTGTGTGTGTGTGTGTGTGTGTGTGTGTGTGTGTGTATATATATATATATATATAATGAGGGACATATGATACATTTTTATTTTCAGGGGCGTGGTGAACAGTACGGCAAACTCTGTAGCGGCCTCATCACGGCTTTAGTACATAAACAAGAATGTTTGACAAGATAAAAAAAAAAAAAGGCGGTAATCAGACGAGACGTCAGCGGTAAGTAACTGGCTGCAAATATTTATTCTGTGCCTGCACCATTCAAAAGTTTACACAGGTGATCAGTGGCACTAAACGACCCGTCCACTGATCGGTATACCGTGATTAATGTTCTTGGCAGTGCAAGTCCTGTTTACAGAGGATGATGAGCTTTTTGCTGCACAAAACGTAATTTCACCTGATGAACGAATGGTTTGCTCATTCATCGGCAGCCTGTTCACACTAAAGGATATATCATATGTGCTTTCTCAATTATTATCTTTCAGTATAAATGCAGCTTTATTTGCAGAGAAATGATTGGAGTAATACTTTTGTTTGCAAAAGAAACTCACTTATTATGTAAAGCACAGACCTTAATATACAGGGTATTCTCTTGTTATGTTCAGCGCTGTATGCAAGGGAAATTATTTTCCCTTCTACCATAGCATCCCCTCTTGTTATGAATAGCCCAGTCCCTTATTACATAGCATTCCCTCTTGTTATGTATAGCCTTGTCCCTTATTATATAGCATCCCCTCTTGTTATATATAGCCCCGTCCCTTATTATATCGCATTCCTTCTTGTTATGTATAACCCCGTCCCTTATTACATAGCATACCCTCTTGCTATGAATAGCCCCGTCCCTTATTACATAGCATTACCTCTTCTTATGTATAGCCCTGTCCCTTATTACATGGCATCAACTCTTGTTATGTATAGCCAGTCCCTTATTACATGGCATTCCCTCTTGTTATGTATAGCCCCGTCCCTTATTACATAGCATCCCCTCTAGTTATGTATAGCCCCGTCCCTTATTACATAGCATCCCCTCTAGTTATGTATAGCCCCATCCCTTATTACATGGCATCCGCTCTTGTTATGTATAGCCCCGTCCCTTATAGCATGGTATCCTCTATTGTTATGTTAAGCGCTGTACATAAGGGAAAAAAAATTGGCATCTACAGACGTGCACTAGAGCACCTGTGTGTTCATCACATGACCTGTCATATGACCTCCCAAATATATCATGATTCATCAGGTGCTGGGAGGGCCCATGTACCCTAAACTTCCCGGGGCCCTGGCTACCCTTAATGCACACCTGCATAGATACTATTTTGGGTGTCAACCTTTTCTTTCATTAAAACTTATTAATATTTTTCACTTTAATATTTTCTTTTTTTATTTGGCAATTACCTTAATTGTTGCATCACTATTTGTGGGTTATTGTTGAAATACTAGTTATTGTGTCATTTTTTTTCCGAATCTTTTTTTTTATGCCTATCCTTCTTACAGCTTATATTGCTTATTTCAAAGTTATGTTTTAAATGGCAGTTTCTTACGAGGTCATTTGTATTTTACGTTTAATGGAAAATTAACATAAAAAATAATGTTGGTGATACAAATACAATCCAGAAGAACGGTGTCAAATATTTGGAAAGTGGTTTGTTAGAGAATAAGTTCTGCTGACAGTATTTTATGGGCCTTCCATGTTTATTTCATACCCCTGCAGGTTTATTATTGGAGTAGCGCTTGAGTATAAATGGAGCAGTATTGTAATAACATTGCATACTACAGTAAACATAACATAGTGGGTCCACCATATCTTCTTCTTGCACACATCTTTAAAATACATCTTTTTCGGAGTATAAAAACTACTAGTACTAGCTAAGGGTGTTTGAAGCTGCAAAGCTACTGCATTTCTATTCTGACTCCAAAGCAAACAGTTTACATGTGTAATATTTGATCTACAGTGCAGATAACGTGCTGCATGAGGGCCACATGTATTACTATATTATTCCGTGCCGTGATTTTTAAACATCAGTAATAAACTGAAGCATTCAAGAAATAAATATATATAAAAATGTTTCCAGCAGAGGTATATCTGTTATGTAAAAGGTTGTCAACTCCAGCAGAAGAGAAGCCCGAGGCCAGGTACACAGATGAAGGCCACTTCACATACAATATTTTCGTCAGTATTTTGAAGTAGTATTTGTAAACTAAATCTGAGTGGGGAATCTAATTTGTCGACTCCTTCTAGCAGTCGAAGATATTTAAAGAAGCACTCCTCCCATCAAAATTTTTATCCTCTTAATATATTGCAGTCATCATATTATACAGCACTGTGTACTTACAATTGCTCATTTTGTCATTTTACCCAGATAATTCTTCTCTTTTTCATTAGGTGTATGTCATCACGTGATTAAAAACTGACTAGCTGAATTCTTCTAAGCTCTATGTAGAAACAGGAGGTCAATTTTCCCTGTATGAGTCATAAGTCACTGCAAAAGTCCCTGGCAGGGGGGAGGAGGGAGCAGTCGAGTCAGGAGTTGATGAGGAGGATGAGAAATGCACAAGAGACTTCCTGTTTCTACATAGAGCAGAGAAAAGAGAAAAAATAGCTGGGTAGAAGGACAAAATGAGCAATTGTAAGTATACAGTGCTATATAATATGATGATGGTAATTGGAAAAAAGCTTTGATGGGAGGAGTGCTCCTTTAAAACTCCACCTGACAAAAACACAAAAAAAATGTTTATGCTATTTTGCTCTGCGATAATTGGCGACACAAACATGTAAAAGAAATGTATTTCACTGTAAAAAATCACCTCAACCACTAAGCAATAATAATAAACCAGGAATGTTAAAAAAAAATTGCAAATAAGCTGTGAATGTTTTTAAAAAAAGCATACAAATACATGACAAGTGATCAGCTGTTTAGGCTTCATGCCAGTTCATGTGGAAGTCACTTGCACAACTTCAAGGCTGCTGAATAAAGGAACTAGTGCGGATGCTGCTCCATTGGGGAGATAATAACCTGAGCAAAAATGTTCACTCTGCTCCATAATAAAATTGAGTAAGACAAGCGTGAACACAAGCAGGAATACAATGTATGACAGGATTCAAACATTAATAAAGGGGAAAATGAGAATTGATTTTTCTAGAACAGTTTTATTTTACTGTTAGACGGGAATCTGTGAGCAGGATTCCCCCCCCCCTCCCGGCCCCAAAAACTATTAATTTGTGCATGTAGCTCCAGTAATATCTTTACATGGCCAGTCCATTCTTACTTTACTGAGAAATCAGCGTTTGGCTTCATATGCATATGAGAATGAAGAGTTGTTGTAGATCTGAAGTCTCTGTCACTCCAGCTCTATTCCCCACCCAGACCCGCCTCCTCCTGCTTGACTGACACTCTCTATGCTTTGTGACTTCAGGCAAAGGAGCCATGAGACAAGCAGGAGGCAGCAACGGTGGGCAGGGGATAGAGCTGGAGTGACAGAGGCTTCAGATCTAGAACAGTTCTCCAGGCTCAATTGCATATAAAGTCAAACACTGATTTCTCAGTGAAAGAGGAACAGACTGGCCATGTAAAGGTATTGCTGGACTTGACTTTGAAAGTTATATATGTACATATAAATAGTTTGGGGTGTGAAATCCTGCTGATAAATTCCCTTTAAAATCAATGAACGCTTCAGAACAATAGTGAAGAATTAGTGGAGTGGTGGATCAGTTGTTTAAACATGATATATCTCCATTTGTACATACAACAATAACATTAACACCTAATTCAGAAGTCAGTGACTTTTCAAGTGTGTGAAATAAATGAGTTTCATCCGCTTTTCATCAGTGTTTGGTCAGATGTCAGTTTTTACCATCAGAGTTTCATCAGTGATTTTTACATGTGAAAAAAAAATGACAAAGATTCTCCTATTCATTACAATGTTATAGGGAACCAGTCACGTGAGAAATACAGCCTGGAGATATGGGGTTAGTTTGCAGGATAATAGCATTTTGAACCTGTCCGACACCCACACGGGTTCAGTCACTGCTCTGTGTATAGAGAACAGCGGTTACATATAGTTACATAGTTATTAAGGTTGAAGGAAGACTGTAAGTCCATCTAGTTCAACCCATAGCCTAACCTAACATGCCCTAACATGTTGATCCAGGGGAAGGCAAAAAAAACCCATGTGGCAAAGAGTAACTCCACCATGGGGAAAAAAATTCCTTCCCGACTCCACATACGGCAATCAGACTAGTTCCCTGGATCAACGCCTTATCAAGGAGTCTAGTGTATATACCCTGTAACATTATACTTTTCCAGAAAGGTATCCAGTCCCCTCTTAAATTTAATTAGTGAATCACTCATTACAACATCATACGGCAGAGAGTTCCATAGTCTCACTGCTCTTACAGTAAAGAATCCGCGTCTGTTATTATGCTTAAACCTTCTTTCCTCCAGACGTAGAGGATGCCCCCTTGTCCCTGTCACCGGTCTATGATTAAAAAGATCACCAGAAAGGTCTTTGTACTGTCCCCTCATATATTTATACATTAAAATAAGATCACCCCTTAGTCTTCGTTTTTCCAAACTAAATAGCCCCAAGTGTAATAACCTATCTTGGTATGGCAGACCCCCCAGTCCTCTAATAACCTTGGTCGCTCTTCTCTGCACCCGCTCTAGTTCAGCTTCTTATACACCGGAGACCAGAACTGTGCACAGTATTCTAAGTGTGGTCGAACTAGTGACTTGTATAGAGGTAAAATTATGTTCTCCTCATGAGCATCTATGCCTCTTTTAATACATCCCATTATTTTATTTGCCTTTGTAGCAGCTGCCTGACACTGGCCACTGAATATGAGTTTGTCATCCACCCATACACCCAGGTCTTTTTCATTGACGGTTTTGCCCAGAGTTTTAGAATTAAGCACATAGCTATACATCTTATCACTTCTACCCAAGTGCATGACCTTACATTTATCCCCATTAAAGCTCATTTGCCATTTATCAGCCCAAGCTTCTAGTTTACATAAATCATCCTGTAATATAAAATTGTCCTCCCCTGTATTGATTACCCTGCAGAGTTTAGTGTCATCTGCAAATATTGAAATTCTACTCTGAATGCCCCCTACAAGGTCATTAATAAATATGTTAAAAAGAAGAGGGCCCAATACTGACCCCTGTGGTACCCCACTGCTAACCGTGACCCAGTCCGAGTGTGCTCCATTAATAACCACCCTTTGTTTCCTATCCCTGAGCCAGCTCTCAACCCACTTACACATATTTTCCCCTATCCCCATTACTCTCATTTTATGTAACAACCTTTTGTGTGGCACCGTATCAAAAGCTTTGGAAAAGTCCTTATATACTACGTCCACTGGGTTCCCTTGGTCCAGTCCGGAACTTACCTCTTCATAGAAGCTGATCAAATTAGTCTGACATGAACGGTCCCTAGTAAACCCGTGCTGATACTGGGTCATGAGGTTATTCCTCTTCAGATACTCCAGCATAGCATCCCTTAGAATGCCCTCCAGGATTTTACCCACAGTAGAGGTTAAGCTTACTGGCCTATAATTACCGAGTTCAGTTTTTGTCCCCTTTTTGAATATTGGCACCACATTTGCTATACGCCAGTCCTGTGGTACAGACCCTGTTATTATGGAGTCTTTAAAGATTAAAAATAATGGTCTATCAATGACTGTACTTAGTTCCTGCAGTACTCGGGGGTGTATCCCATCCGGGCCCGGAGATTTGTCAATTTTAGTTATTTTTAGACGCCGCTGTACTTCCTGCTGGGTTAAGCAGGTGACATTTAATGGGGAATTTTTATCACTAGTCATTTTGTCTGCCATGGGATTTTCTTGTGTAAATACTGATGAAAAAAAGTCATTTAGCATATTGGCTTTTTCCTCATCCTCATCCACCATTTCACCCAGACTATTTTTAAGGGGGCCAACACTGTCATTTTTTAGTTTCTTACTATTTATATAGTTAAAGAATATTTTGGGATTATTTTTACTCTCTCTGGCAATGAGTCTCTTTGTCTCAATCTTTGCTGCCTTGATTTGCTTTTTACAGAATTTATTTAATTTTCTGTATTTATTTAATGCCTCCTCACTACCTACTTCCTTTAATTCTCTAAATGCTTTCTTTTTGTCCCTTATTGCGCCCCTTACAGCTCTATTTAGCCATATTGGTTTCCTCCTATTTCTAGTATGTTTATTCCCATACGGTATATATTGTGCACAGGTCCTATCCAGGATGCTAATAAATGTCTCCCATTTTCTTTGTGTATTTTTATGTCTCAGGATATCGTCCCAGTTAATTGCACCAAGATCCTCTCTCATCCGTTGGAAATTTGCCCTCCTGAAGTTTAGTGTCCTTGTCACCCCCCTACTACCCATCTTATTAAAGGTTACATGAAAACTTATTATTTTGTGATCACTATTCCCCAAGTGACCCCCAACCCTTATATTTGATATGCGGTCTGGCCTGTTGGTTAATATTAGGTCTAGCAGTGCCCCCCTCCTTGTTGGGTCCGGAACCAGTTGTGAAAGGTAATTTTCTCTCATAGTTGTCAAAAACCGATTACCTTTGCTGGAACTGCAGGTTTCTGTTCCCCAATCTATTTCAGGGTAGTTGAAGTCCCCCATAATAATGACTTCTCCTTGAGTCGCAGCTTCATCTATTTGCTTTACGAGGATATTCTCCATTGCTTCCATTAGTTTTGGAGATTTATAACAAACCCCTATCAGTAATTTATTATTTTTCCCCCCTCCCCTTATCTCCACCCACAGGGACTCTACATTTTCATTAAATTCACCTATATTATCACACAGGATGGGTTTTAAGGACGATTTTACATATAGACACACCCCTCCCCCTCGCTTATCTGTACGGTCATTTCTGAACAGGCTATAGCCCTGCAAGTTAACAGCCCAGTCATGGCTCTCATCCAGCCATGTTTCAGATATCCCCACCATGTCATAATTATGCTCCAACAACATTAGTTCTAATTCATCCATTTTGTTGGCGAGGCTTCTGGCATTAGTATACATGCACTTGATGTTACTCTCTGTACCTCTATTCTTTCTTAAATTACTAACTATTCTAACCCCACCCCCCATGCCACCGCCACCCCCAACTTCCTTATTTGTGCCCAGGTCTCTATCTGCACTATCTTCCCCTCCTATAAAATGAATACCCTCCCCCCCAATCCCTAGTTTAAACACTCCTCCAACCTTCTAGCCATTTTCTCCCCCAGCACAGCTGCACCTTCCCCATTGAGGTGCAGCCCATCCCTAGCGTAGAGCCTGTAGCCAACTGAGAAGTCGGCCCAGTTCTGCAGGAACCCAAACCCCTCCTTCCTACACCAATTCTTGAGCCACTTATTAACCTCCCTAATCTCCCGTTGCCTCTCTGGCGTGGCACGTGGTACAGGCAGTATTTCGGAAAATACCATGTTGGAGGTCCTTGCTTTCAGCTTGCAGCCTAATTCCCTGAAATCATCTTTAAGGACCTTCCACCTACCTCTAACTTTGTCATTTGTGCCAATGTGCACCATGACCGCTGGGTCCTCACCAGCCCCTCCCAGTAATCTGTCCACCCAATCAGCGATGTGTCGGACTCGAGCGCCAGGTAGGCAGCACACCGTCCGACGATCCCTGTCTTTGTGACAGATTGCCCTATCTGTTCCCCTAATAATTGAGTCCCCCACTACCAGCACCTGTCTGGCCTGCCCTGCTCTCCTTTTTCCCTCCTTACTGGAGCAGTCACTCCTCCGGCTTTCAGAGGACATGCCTGGCTGCAGCAGTGCTACCCCTGTACTGGCACCCCCCTCATCTGCTAACTTAGCAAACTTATTGGGGTGTGCCAGATCAGGACTAGCCTCCCTGGCACTCTTCCCTCTACCCCGCCTTCTATCTGTCACCCAGCTAACTGCCACACTGTCCTGCAGCTCCATCCTACCATCCCCCTCCTCATCTATCCCATTGAGAGTCTGCTCTGTGAGCAGAAGACTCCTCTCCATATTGTCTATGGATCTCAGTGTTGCCAGCTGCACATTTAGATCCAGTATCTGGGTTTCCAAATGCACAATGTGCTCACATCTCGCACAGCAGTATGCACCCTCGACAGGCTGGTCAAGGACTGCATACATGTGGCAAGATGTGCACTGGATGGCATTAACAATTGTGGAGCACATTTCCTAATGGGGATTGCACCACACAGAAACGTTAATTAAAAATAAATACAAAGTATTAATTAAACCAAAAAAAAAAAAAAAAAAACAGAAGCAATTCCTCCCTTGGAAACTCCCTGATTCCAAAGTCACTGAATCACAAGTCACACACTTACCGCCGTTCACACTTACGCTCAGGTCACACTCAGCTCGCTCACACTCGCTGTGTTGAAGATTCATAGATTTTTTTTTTTTCTCTCTCTATCTCCCCTCAACAGCAATCCACCTTGCTGTTCAGATGCACTTCCAAAAAGGACTTGAGCCCCAAACAGCTGCCCCTTATATCCCCTTAATTATGAGCCCCCACCCTAAGTTAACTCCTTATGAATATAGCTACTCCCAATTCAGCAACTCACACCAATTCACACAGGTATTTGTTAAAGGCTTTCCAAATACCGGTTGCAGCCGCACTGACTGCCGACCCTAATGATGAGCTGCTGTCAGTCAGTGCGGTGAGTGCGGTTGTAGCCGCTGCTCTCTGTACACAGAGTGGTGCCTGAAACCGTGCCAGCGCCACCCAGTGACTGAATGCCAAACACTGCCGGGGGCAAGAAAGTTCATTTCCTCCCTGCAGAGGGGCTTTAAGTGAGGACACTGGGCAGGTTCAAAACATTATTAACCTGCAAATTGAATTGTGTTTTTTTTTCCTGTAGTAAAAGTTTTTGCTTTTCAAAAATTGTGGCAAAAGGCTGCAATGTGTAACGCAGCCTATTACCACTGACAGGTGACGTGAATAATATTGATCATCTTATTACACCTGTCATAGGTGAAGCTTTTAGTTCTTGGAGGCGATGTGTGAGAAGTAGGAGAAATGGGCAAGCATGGGGACGGGAGTGCCCTTGACAAAAGTAAAATTGTGATGGCTAGACAATGGAGGTAGAGAACTGGTGAACCAATAACGAGGCTGGCACTCAAGGTTCATTGATGTGTCTCGGAAGCAAACATTAGCCATAGAGAGGTTAAAGTTCCCATGCTGACCCATGCCCACACAGAAAGCATATAAGCATCAGTACTGGATAATGGTCCAATGTAAGGAGCTGAGCAAATCTGCTAAATCACATTTTAATTTGCAACATGTGGACGGACGGGTGTGCGTGCATTATTTACAGGACTTCAAAAAGATATTCTATTTGGTGCCACCAGACAACTCTATTGGTATTGTGGAGTCCATGCTTTAACAGTATCAGAGCTACACATAGGCACCCGGCGACCTTCACAATATTTCACAGTAGGTCAGAATTGGGTTAAAGAGTAACTAAACCTTCCTAATAATTTTACATATTTCATTGCCTTTGAAACTACAAGTAGATGAGTGAGGCTCTGGGTTCTAAACCTCCAAGGGTCTCGGAAATATCCCTGCCAAGAAGTATGCAGCCCAAGAGACAGGAGGACACAGCTCCTGGATGAGCGCCCACCCAGAACAGGGTATGGATTTATGTTTTCTGTCCGCACTCCAGTCGGTGCTCCAGTCATGCAGATCAGTGGCCGGCCCATAGTCCTGAACAGCCATTTACATATAAGAGAACAACCATGGACTTCTCTGCAATAAGACATCGGATCGCAGATATCAAGGTATCATTTTATTCAGATCCTAAGACCTACATGTCCATATAGATGGCTTAGGAGCGGCGATCCTACTGACTGATGCCCTCTAACACTAGTAAAACTGCTCTTTCTAAAAGATGGAATAATGATCAGCGCGAGCATGGTGGTTGTTGAGAAGTAAAACTCCATTCCCACTGTTTGCTGTTTCATGACCTTATGTAGCTTTATGTTCTGTGTCTACAAAGCTTCAGGGGAAAAAGCAAGATAAATTTAACGTCCTTGTATCTGCTATTTACTTGCTTCAATGACAGAATAAACATTTTGTATTTTGCTTCATGCCCAAATTTCCATAAACAAGTCTGTTCTTTTACATGAGTACATGTAATGCAATAAAGCTAAAACAAGTGGGAAAGGTGATGGTTTCATATAATTAATAATACTGAAAATATATCAACATTCACAACTATACGAAATAGAAACACACTATGAAAGGTTAGTGCAGGTCTTCTCCTTTACACTGGAATCTGATACAATAGAACATGTAAATGATTGTAGCTTGCTTACTCTCAAAAGCTTCTTTCTAAAGTACAGTATATCCAGAATCAGCAGAGCAAGAGAAATGACTGATAAGTTACTGGCAGGGAGTAAGATTTCATTTGTCACATTGCTGAGTATAAAGTGAAAAACCCGCTGCTAATAAATAGGCTGCCAGAATAATTTATCAGCAGCTATGTTAGTACATACTGGTGCATACATGCCTGATCATACACATGACAGCAAGCGCTCCCGGATTCTCAGAATTACATGTTTAATGCAGTGTGTTACTAATTGTTTTACCGCATATGGCAGCAATCACATTCAGAAAATTAGAAACACAGTTATACATGTCGCCTTATAGGACGACCCATACACATACCCAGGGCCGTATTTTCCACTAGGCACTTGAGGGCACGTGCCTAGGGTGGGACGATGCGGGGGGGCAGCACCTGAGCAAGGTTTTTTTTTTTTTTTTTAATTTAAGTCATGGGTCACCTCCCGACCGACCGCCCCCCAGGCCCCCCCCGCCCGCCTCCCACCCACCCTCCTTGAAGACGTCATACTCACCCTGCTCCAGCGATGCCTGGTCTCAGCGTCTGCAGCTCGTCCTGAGTGAGTGGTCACATGGTACCGCTCATTAAGGTCATGAATATGGGCATATTCATGACCTTAATGAGCGGTACCACATGACCGCTCACTCAGGAAGAAGGTGTGGGAAAGGCGAGTATGAGGTGAGGGACGGGGGACAGGGGACGGGGGGAATGAAGGAGGACGGTAAGCCGAGCCATGCAAGATGGGAGCAGTAACGGGAGGGTTGAGAGATGAGCCATGCATACAGGAGGGGGAGGGGGGATATGAGCCATGCATACAGGGGGGGAATATATGCATGATACAGGAGGGGGGGTGAATATGAGCTATGCATACAGGAGGGAGGGAATATGAGCCATGCATACAGGAGGGGGGGTAATACAAAATATCGGACGAGCTCTAGGGTGATGGAACCTGGGCTGACCGCTGCCCTACGCCTGACAAACGCAACTAGAGATAGCCAGGGAGCGTGCCTACGTTGGTTCTAGACGCCACGCACCAGCCTAAGAGCTAACTAGTACTGCAGAGAAAATAAGACCTCACTTGCCTCCAGAGGAATGAACCCCAAAAGGTATAGTTGCCCCCCACATGTATTGACGGTGAAATGAGAGGAAGGCACACACATAGAGATGATATATATAGGTTCAGCAAATTGAGGCCCGCTGTAAACTAGAAAGCAGAACGATACAAAAGGGGTCTGAGCGGTCAGCAAAAAACCCTAATCAAAAAACCATCCTGAGATTACAAGAACCCATGTGCCAACTCATGGCACATGGGGAGAACCTCAGTCCACTAGAGCTACCAGCTAGCATAGAGACATAATAAGCAAGCTGGACAAAAAACCAAACAACTGAAAATCAGCACTTAGCTTATCCTGAAAGATCTGGGAGCAGGTAGGCAGGAACCAAACAGAGCACATCTGAATACATTGATAGCCGGCAAGGGAATGACAGAAAGGCCAGGTAAAATAGGAAACACCCAGCCTCTGATGGACAGGTGGAAACCAAAGGCCGCAACCCACCAAAGTCACCCAGTACCAGCAGTAACCACCAGAGGGAGCCCACAAACAGAATCCACAACAGTACCCCCCCCTTGAGGAGGGGTCACCGAACCCTCACGAGAACCCCCAGGGCGATCAGGGTGAGCTCTATGGAAGGCGCGGACCAAATCAGTCGCATGAACATCGGAGGCGACCACCCAGGAATTATCCTCCTGACCATAACCCTTCCACTTAACCAAATACTGGAGTTTGCGTCTGGAAACACGAGAATCCAAGATCTTCTCAACAACATACTCCAATTCTCCCTCCACCAGCACCGGAGCAGGAGGCTCAACCGAAGGAACAACGGGCACCTCATACCTCCGCAACAACGACCGATGGAACACATTATGAATAGCAAACGATGCTGGGAGATCCAAACGAAAAGATACAGGGTTAAGAATCTCCGAGATCCTATAAGGACCGATGAACCGAGGCTTGAACTTAGGAGAAGAGACCTTCATAGGGACAAAACGAGAAGACAACCACACCAAATCCCCAACAAGAAGTCGGGGACCCACGCGGCGACGGCGATTAGCAAACTGCTGAGTCTTCTCCTGAGATAACTTCAAATTGTCCACCACCTGATTCCAAATCTGATGTAGCCTGTCCACCACCACGTCCACTCCAGGACAATCCGAAGACTCCACCTGACCAGAGGAAAAACGAGGATGAAACCCCGAATTACAAAAAAAAGGAGAGACCAACGTGGCAGAACTAGCCCGATTATTAAGAGCAAATTCGGCCAGCGGCAAAAAAGCAACCCAGTCATCTTGATCAGCAGAAACAAAACACCTCAAATAAGTTTCCAAGGTCTGATTAGCTCGCTCCGTCTGGCCATTCGTCTGAGGATGGAATGCAGACGAGAAAGACAAATCAATGCCCATCTTGGCACAAAACGTCCGCCAAAATCTAGACACAAACTGGGATCCCCTGTCAGAAACGATATTCTCCGGAATCCCATGCAAACGAACCACGTTCTGAAAAAATAAAGGGACCAACTCAGAGGAGGAAGGCAACTTAGGCAAGGGCACCAAATGAACCATCTTAGAAAAGCGGTCACACACCACCCAGATAACGGACATTTTCTGTGAAACCGGGAGATCAGAAATAAAATCCATGGAAATGTGCGTCCAAGGCCTCTTCGGGATGGGCAAGGATAACAAGAACCCACTGGCCCGAGAACAGCAAGGCTTAGCTCGAGCACACACTTCACAAGACTGCACAAAGGTACGCACATCCCTAGACAAGGAAGGCCACCAAAAAGACCTGGCCACCAAGTCTCTAGTACCAAATATTCCAGGATGACCAGCCAACACAGAAGAATGGACCTCGGAGATGACTCTACTGGTCCAATCATCCGGAACAAACAGTCTTTCTGGTGGACAACGATCCGGTTTATCCACCTGAAACTCCTGCAATGCACGTCGCAAGTCTGGGGATACGGCGGACAATATTACCCCATCCCTAAGGATACCAGTAGGCCCAGAGTCTCCAGGAGAGTCAGGCACAAAACTCCTGGAAAGAGCATCTGCCTTCACATTCTTTGAACCTGGCAGGTATGAAACCACGAAATTGAAACGAGAAAAAAACAACGACCAACGAGCCTGTCTAGGATTCAAACGCCTGGCAGACTCAAGATAAATGAGATTCTTGTGATCAGTCAAGACCACCACACGATGTTTAGCACCCTCAAGCCAATGACGCCACTCCTCAAATGCCCACTTCATGGCCAAAAGCTCCCGATTACCCACATCATAATTGCGCTCAGCGGGCGAGAATTTTCTAGAGAAGAATGCACATGGCTTCATCACCGAGCCATTAGAACTTCTCTGTGACAAAACCGCCCCCGCTCCAATCTCGGAAGCATCAACCTCAACCTGAAAAGGAAGTGAAACATCTGGTTGACACAACACAGGAGCAGAAGAAAACCGGCGCTTAAGTTCCTGAAAGGCCTCCACGGCCGCAGGAGACCAATCAGCAACATCAGCACCCTTTTTAGTCAAATCAGTCAAAGGTTTAACAATACTGGAAAAATTAGCAATGAACCGACGATAAAAATTAGCAAACCCCAAGAACTTCTGAAGGCTCTTAACAGATGTAGGTTGTGTCCAGTCACAAATCGCCTGAACCTTGACGGGATCCATCTCAATAGTAGAAGGAGAAAAAATGTACCCCAAAAAAGAAATCTTCTGGACTCCGAAGAGACACTTTGAGCCCTTCACAAACAGAGAATTGGCCCGCAGAACCTGAAACACCTTCCTGACCTGTAGAACATGAGACTCCCAGTCATCAGAAAACACCAAAATATCATCCAAATACACAATCATAAACTTATCCAGATATTCACGGAAAATATTGTGCATAAAGGACTGAAAGACTGACGGAGCATTGGAGAGTCCAAAAGGCATTACCAAATACTCAAAATGGCCCTCAGGCGTATTAAATGCGGTTTTCCACTCGTCACCCTGTTTTATCCGCACCAGATTATACGCACCGCGAAGATCTATCTTAGTGAACCACCTAGCCCCCTTAATGCGAGCAAACAAATCAGTCAATAATGGCAGTGGATACTGATATTTGACTGTAATCTTATTCAGAAGGCGATAATCTATACAAGGCCTCAGGGAACCATCTTTTTTTGCCACGAAAAAAAAAACCTGCTCCCAGAGGGGACGAAGATGGACGAATATGTCCCTTTTCCAAGGACTCCTTAATATAATTCCGCATAGCAGTATGCTCTGGCAGTGACAGATTAAATAAACGACCCTTAGGGAACTTACTGCCAGGAATCAATTCTATAGCACAGTCACAATCTCTATGAGGAGGGAGCGAATTGAGCTTAGGCTCCTCAAAAACATCCCTATAGTCAGACAAAAACGCAGGGATCTCAGAAGGAGTAGATGAAGCGATTGAAATCGGAGGTGCATAATCATGAACCCCCTGACATCCCCAGCTTAACACAGACATTGTTTTCCAGTCCAGGACAGGATTATGAGTTTGTAACCATGGCAGACCAAGCACTAGTACATCATGTAAATTATACAGTACAAGGAAGCGAATCACCTCCTGATGAACGGGAGTCATGCGCATGGTCACTTGTGTCCAATACTGCGGCTTATTCATAGCCAATGGTGTAGAGTCAATTCCCTTCAGAGGGATAGGAACTTCCAGAGGCTCCAGACTAAAACCGCAGCGTTTAGCAAATGACCAATCCATAAGACTCAGGGCAGCGCCTGAATCCACATAGGCATCGACGGAAATGGAAGACAGTGAAAAAATCAGAGTCACAGACAAAATGAACTTAGGCTGCAGAGTACCAATGGCAAAAGATTTATCAACCCTTTTTGTGCGTTTAGAGCATGCTGATATAACATGAGCTGAATCACCACAATAAAAACACAATCCATTTTTCCGCCTATAATTTTGCCGTTCACTTCTGGACTGAATTCTATCACATTGCATAGTCTCAGGTGCCTGTTCAGAAGACACCGCCAAATGGTGCACGGGTTTGCGCTCCCGTAAACGCCGATCAATCTGAATGGCCATAGCCATCGACTCATTCAGACCTGTAGGCGTAGGGAACCCCACCATAATATCCTTAATGGCCTCGGAAAGACCATTTCTGAAGTTAGCAGCCAGGGCGCACTCATTCCACTGAGTAAGCACCGACCATTTCCGAAATTTTTGACAATATATTTCCGCTTCATCATGCCCCTGAGAGAGGGCTAATAAAGCCTTTTCAGCCTGAATCTCCAGGTTGGGTTCCTCATAGAGCAATCCCAATGCCAGAAAAAACGCATCCACATTGAGCAATGCAGGATCCCCTGGTGCCAATGCAAATGCCCAATTCTGAGGGTCGCCCCGCAGGAAAGATATTACAATCTTGACCTGTTGAGCAGGGTCTCCAGAGGAGCGAGATTTTAAAGAAAGAAACAATTTACAATTGTTCCTGAAATTCAGGAAGGTAGATCTATCTCCAGAAAAGAACTCTGGAATAGGAATTCTAGGTTCAGACATGGGAGTGTGAACAACAAAATCCTGTATGTTTTGAACTTTTGCCGCGAGATTACTCAGGCTGGAAGCCAAACTCTGGACATCCATGTTAAACAGCTAATATCAGAGCCATTCAAGGGTTAAGAGGAGGTAAGAAGCAGCTAGACAGCAATTAAGGGCTAGGCAGCAAAACTCTGAAGGAAAAAAAAAAAAAAAAATTCCCTTAAACACTTCTTTTTCTCCTGCTTCAGCCCAAACAATTAACACTTTGTGGGCCGGCTATACTGTCATGAATCCCAATGGCTAGGGATAGCAAGGGACAAGCAAAGTAATACAAAATATCGGACGAGCTCTAGGGTGATGGAACCTGGGCTGACCGCTGCCCTACGCCTGACAAACGCAACTAGAGATAGCCAGGGAGCGTGCCTACGTTGGTTCTAGACGCCACGCACCAGCCTAAGAGCTAACTAGTACTGCAGAGAAAATAAGACCTCACTTGCCTCCAGAGGAATGAACCCCAAAAGGTATAGTTGCCCCCCACATGTATTAACGGTGAAATGAGAGGAAGGCACACACATAGAGATGATATATATAGGTTCAGCAAATTGAGGCCCGCTGTAAACTAGAAAGCAGAACGATACAAAAGGGGTCTGAGCGGTCAGCAAAAAACCCTAATCAAAAAACCACCCTGAGATTACAAGAACCCATGTGCTAACTCATGGCACATGGGGAGAACCTCAGTCCACTAGAGCTACCAGCTAGCATAGAGACATAATAAGCAAGCTGGACAAAAAAACAAACAACTGAAAATCAGCACTTAGCTTATCCTGAAAGATCTGGGAGCAGGTAGGCAGGAACCAAACAGAGCACATCTGAATACATTGATAGCCGGCAAGGGAATGACAGAAAGGCCAGGTAAAATAGGAAACACCCAGCCTCTGATGGACAGGTGGAAACCAAAGGCCGCAACCCACCAAAGTCACCCAGTACCAGCAGTAACCACCAGAGGGAGCCCACAAACAGAATCCACAACAGGGAGGGATATGAGCCATGCATATGGGATGGTGATGGAGATGAGCCATGCATACAGGAGGGGGATATGAGTCATACATGCAGGATGGAGGGGGAAAAGAGCCATGCATACAAGATGGGAGGGGGGCATTATACAGTATGGAGCATCATGTGTGGCCATTATACATTATGGAGCATCATGTGGGGTCATTATACAGTATGGAGCATCATGTGTGGCCATTATACAGTATGGAGCATCATGTTGGGTCATTATACAGTATGGAGCATCATGTGTGGCCATTATACAGTATGGAGCATCATGTGTGGCCATTATACAGTATGGAGCATCATGTGTGGCCATTATACAGTATTGAGCATCATGTGTGGCCATTATACAGTATTGAACATCATGTGGGGTCATTATACAGTATGGAGCATCATGTGTGGCCATTATACAGTATGGAGCATCATGTGTGGCCATTATACAGTATTGAGCATCATGTGTGGCCATTATACAGTATTGAACATCATGTGGAGTCATTATACAGTATGGAGCATCATGTGTGGCCATTATACAGTATGGAGCATCATGTGTGGCCAATGGCCATTATACAATTTGGAGCATCATGTGTGGCCATTATACAGTATGGAGCGTCATCTTTGGCCATTATACAGTATGGAGCACTGTGTGGCCATTATACAGTATTGAGCATCATCTGTGGCCATTATACAGTATGGAGCATCATGTGTGGCCGTTATACAGTATTGAGTATCATGTGTGGCCATTATACAGTATGGAGCATCATCTTTGGCCATTATACAGTATGGAGCACTGTGTGGCCATTATACAGTATTGAGCATCATCTGTGGCCATTATACAGTATGGAGCACTGTGTGGCCATTTTTTTTTGGTTATAATTATTGTATATGAAACAGTGTGATTAGCAGTGCTAAATGGGTGTGGTTGGGACGTGGATATGGGTGTGACTAGTTGTGAAATGGGTGTGGGCAGAGGCGTGGCCTAAAATTTGCCACGGTGCACTACGCGCGCTGCAAACTTTATACCTCTTTCCCTTCAAAAGTTGGGAGGTATGATACCGCAGTTGCCAGATCACGGCAAGTGCCACAAATCCCATAGGGAATGAATGAGTCATACTCACCAAAGGGGGAGGCAGCACTAAAAGTGCCTAGGGCAGCAGAAACTCTAAATACGGCCCTGCACATACTGAGAATGTTAATAGGTAATTGCTCCACTATAACTGATGAAATAACAGTGGAGACATTTTAAGGCGTGGAGAGTGTGGAATTTTCATAAAAACTTTAGCTCTTTAATAGATGTCTGGTGAATATTGCCTTTCCTATGTGGATCACAGTTCTAGGCAGCATGGTGGCTCAGTGGTTAGCACTGATGCTTTGCAATGATAGGATGTTGTACATTTGCATGTTGTCCCTGTGTTTGCGTGGGTTTCCTCCCACACTCCAAATACATACTGATAAGGAATTTAGATTGTGCCCCAATGGGGACAGTGATGATGATGTCTATAAAGCAATGTGGAAATTAATGATGCTATTAAAGTGAGAATCATTAACAAAAAGTCACACTGTTCCTACTGCTACCACCATATCTAGAGCAGCTTTCTAACTCTGCATGATGTGAAACAACTGATAGGCAATTTTTGATGGACAGGTAATAACTTACACGTACAGTACAAGCTGTTGTCTCAACAATGCAGAAGTGCTTATATTTGAGATTATCTTGTTTTTCCTTTAAATAAGTTTTCCCCTTTCAGAAAATCTAGGTCACTGAGTGCAGAATGTTGTAAAAAAACAAACCGCACTTTGCTCAACTTCCCCGGGTCCATTGCTAAGTCTCTGCCGCTATTCTGGGTCTATGATATTGGAGTTACAGCAGAGACAGTAAGTTAATTGTGGTTTGTATTTCCAGCTCTCGGCACTGCGCACTAGATCCTTGTAGCACGACTCCATTGATGCGTAGCGCAGGCACGGCCTGTACATGCTGACTTTATACCACTTCATGCTTCAGACGGCCCATCTAGGTGAGGTCAGCGGTGGTGGCCAAAAGTGGAATCCAAGGCAAAGCTCTGGGGACAAGACATCACAGTATGTGGAAGACACACGTCACACATCCTTGGATGAGGACATTGGGGCTAGATGGCTACACAAAAGCAAGTGCACGTTACCTTCTTTTGGCCAGTGAAAGACACACAGAAAGCCTAGGATTACCCTGGCCAACTCTTTAAGATAATGGACGTTAATATGAGTGGTCTAACTTAAAATAGTGACTTGTGTACATACACAATATGAAGGCAAGTTGGCAAAACCAGTCCCGAATATTGAAGAGTGATTGTAGGAAGTGGAAACATTTGCATCTCACATTGAACGACTTGTTATTTTGGCGCCCCTGCTACCTAGTCCTTGTAGATGCATCTCCACTTGGCTCACTGACCATCAGTACGTTGTGGAGGACTAATCTAGGTAACTGCACTCTTCACCATTCCTATGTGCTAACCAGTTAAGAGCTGCATTCAGAATAACTAGATTGCTAATGTGATGAACAGCGGGAGATGAAAAAGGTATCATTCATGTTATCCTTTTATACCTTCCTTTCCCCTAGGCTTTCAGAAAGTAGTTGAGTACCTCAGTACTATAATGGCATTTCACTCAGCGTTTTTTCAGCATACATTAGCATCAACATTTCAATGCAAAAAATAATGGTTGAGCTTTGAAAAGGTGTTCTATATACTTAACTTCATAAAGATTTCATCCGGTGAGGAGACGCAGGTTTTCATTTTAGCAGAGTGAGATCAATATATAGTGAGAATCTCTTCTTGTCATGGAGGTACGAACTGTGAGGGGCTAATCCTATGCAAGTAAATGGCAGAGTGCAGCCTCGTACTCAGATCTAACAAAATTCAGGGGGGACCCATCATTTTCCCTATTTTGGTACTTTCTCAAGTGTCCAGAATCTGTTCTACTATTGCTCTCATACATTTACGAGTAGGAAATTACACATCTGGGGAATTATTTATCAATGCAACCTAATGAGCAGCAAATCAGGATAATGAAAGTCTGGTGAGAATTTGTCTCACCTTCAGCAGGGAGCTCAGGCTTAACGACATGAGGAATATTGTTATAGTTTAGCCATGTGATATGATGTGCTGTTATATGTAATGCAGCTCAGCAAGTGAAGGAGTACATATCTGTTTCTACACGCATAAAGGGAATCTGTCACCAAGCTTTTGCTCCCTAATCTGAGGGAAGTATGTGTAGGGGCAGAGACCCTGATTCCAGTTATGTGACTTACTGGGCTGCTTGCTGTATGGTTTTTGTTATATAAAATAATTGATTTATAAGAAAGAGATTATCACTAGAGGACTTATAAACCTGCTGCCAGGTAGTCCAATGCCCCACCACTCACCACTGATTGGCAGCTTTCTGTGTATACTGGAATCTGGGCCTTTGTGTCAAATATTAATTATAGTTATTCATTTTTACTCTCAATTCTGTATTCAGTACATTGCCTCATGGAAGGTTTAGCTGACATTACATGTGTTATTTCTGTACATTTAGCTCAGGGTATGGTAATGCCATGTACAGAAAACAGGTGCTATCTGGGACATATATAACCACGTGACACACAGAGGGAGGGCTCACTTTTCACTGACACCAGGAGGAGGTTCTGGACGCTGAATAGCTGACATGTAAGGCTACTTTCACACTTGCGTCGGTACGGGTCCGTCGCTATGCGTCGGGCCGATGTACCGACGCACATTGTGAAATTTGTGCACAATGTGGGCAGCGGATGCAGTTTTTCAACGCATCCGCTGCCCAGTCTAAAGTGCGGGGAGGAGGGGGCGGAGTTTCGGCTGTGCATGCGCGGTAGAAAATGGCGGAAGCAACGGACAAAAAAAGTTCCCTTGAACATTTTTTCGTGCCGACGCTCCGCCAAAACACGACGGATCCGTTGCATGACGGACGTGACGTGTGGCCATCCGTCGCGATCTGTCGCTAATACAAGTCTATGGGAAAAAACGCATCTTGCGAGCACATTTGCAGGATCCGTTTTTTTCTCAAAACGACGGATTGCAAAAAACGCAAGTGTGAAAGTAGCCTAAGTTAACCACGTGCTCCTCTTCAGCCATGTAATTGAGACAGATAGACGCAAACTACCATTCAGGATCCCAGGCAAACATTGAGAAAGACTTGACACGTATTCCTGTCCATATGAGGCCTACACAAACAGTAGCATGTGCTCCTGAAGCTTACCATATCCTGGGTAAGCCGCTGAGATGTGGTACTACAGTCTGTTGTAACTTGAATGGACTCTCCTGGACTAGCAACTAATCTTATGAGCTAATTATGGACAATCTCTTAGGCCGGAGTCACACTACAGCGAGATACGGCCGAGTCTCGCAGGTTAAAACCAAGCTCTGGCACTGGCACTCCGGAGCGGAGCGTGCAGCTCCATGTATTGCTGTGCGGCCGCACGCTCCGCTCTGGAGTGCCGGTGCCAGAGCTTGGTTTTAACCTGCGAGACTCGGCTGTATCTTGCTGTGTGTGATCCCGGCCTTAGTAACTATTTCATCCATTTTATGTTTTGCTGCAATGATTTTTTTGGGGTGGACAATCCAATAAACCACTCCATTTTTATAAGAAACATCATGATAAGCTGGCAATAGTGACACCACACTGAGAAGAAAGCTGGGGCAGGGTTTACCTCTATTGTTGCTGCTTCCAGCATCTTACTCCTCCTCCTGATGTTTAATAATAATAATAATAATAATAATATTATTATTATTATGTACTAAGGAGTTGTCTCACCAGCATCATAAAGAGGAGTCCCTGCTTGTGTTTTCCCCTCTATAAGCCAGACTGGAGAGCCATTATAGACCAAATGACACCTAAATAAACTTAGCTTTGATAGGATTTTTTTTTCTTTTTAGGGAGCTCTCAATTTCCCCCAGATGACAGGCACTAGGGAAAAATCTCTTCTATGAACCTAATATACCATAAAACTGTGGTGTTAAAGGGAACCGGTCACCAGAAAAAATGCTATAAACCTGCAGATATGGGCTTAATTTGCAGGTTAACCAGCCCGGTGCCCAGCTGAACGCTGCAGGGAGAAAATGAACTTTATTCCACCCCCAACGTTCCGGATTCAGCCATGGGGGCGGCGCCTGGCGCTGGTTCAGTCACTGCTCTAAGTCACCACTGAGAATACAGAACAGCGGCTGTAACCACGTCCCCCGCACTGACAGCCAGCCCCAAGGCAGAGCCAGCGTCAGTCAGGTCCGGGGCCGCGGTTACAGCCGCTGTTCTGTATTCTCAGTGATGATACCGTAACACTGCGTAAATTTTCGCCCAGCAGCGTTCCGTTAAGAGAAGGCATCAGGCATGTTAATTACGCTATTAACCTGCAGATTAACCAACAACTGCAGGTTGATAGTGTTTTGTCTGGTGACAGGTTCCCTTTAAAGGAAATCTGTCAGCCCATCTGTAGCACCACACCACCACCGATCAGACTTTGATGAGCTATCCTAAGGATAGGCCATTAATGTCAAAATCTCTGAAAACCCCTTTCATATACTTACTGTTTGTTGTCTTCCCCGTGTTTCATTTTATCAAGTTATATATTGCAAACATCTCTATACGGTGGTGACAGTTAAATGAAATTATCAAAAGAAAGTATAACTGAATGGCCCCCTGACAAAATAAGCAGGAAGCACATAGGACCTAATTTATCATTTGTAGAGGGTGGGGAGGGGGTTTTAAGTCACTTTCTTTTTTTGTCTTGTGGTATTAGTTGCTGTATTTGGCACCAAATTCATCAAAAAATGGGCTTTCTTCCCGACCTTTATTATTTCTGCGACTTTTGACACCGAAAGTTGCACCTTGGGGTGCAAAATTGTGCCAAAATACTAGTGTAGTCAGAAATACACAAGGTGGAGGATTGGAGTGAAATTGAGCAACATTTTGTGACTTTAAAAAAAAAAAAAAAAAGTTGCAACTGAACAATCAGTCAAAAGTATCTGGAATTGCCAGACTTCATTCTCAAAGGGGAAAAAAGAACATGCGAGTACAAATAAAATGGTGTCAAATAATGCAATAAGAAATGTGCAAACAGCCTGAAATCTAAGGATATGGGCATGGTGGGTAGAGGGTACTGACATCAGCAATAAGAAAACTTGTCATTAAAAAGCCCATAATCCATGTTTTTCAAAGTATTAATGAGCTGAGCAGTCTTTAAGATGGGATGGTTGTGGTTAAAGTCCACTTTTGATGATAAAGTGCAATACAATAGGTAAGCAGGGATAGGAAAGAATAGAGCGCTGAAAGAGCGCTTGCTTGGTCTCATGAAATTAATGTGACTAATGAGAAAAAATCTCGGAAGATTAATTCGGTCCAAAGGAGGAAAGACCATATAATGAATGTCTATTGTCTACGGTAAGAAGAATTAGGAAAGTCTCCTGGAAGCCAAGAGTGAATTTATTATGTCATTACAGCAACAACCTACCGTAATCTACTTGCAATAAAGTTTCCATCACATGGTGCATGTAGCAGTTTTCTTTATTTTCAAAGAATACTAATAAAAGTGACTATATTTTATTCTACATTTCAGTCACTTAAAGGGGTTTGTGCAGAAAAACCACAGGTTTTCACCTATCCAGTGCATTGGTGAGAACTTGTTGATTGTCAGAGGTTTGACGGTTGGGACCTCAACCGACTGTCAGAACCAGCAACTTTTATCCCCAATAGAATGGAGTGGCATTGTGTATCTGCGCCTCATTCCTCCCCTATGAGGCTACTACGCATTGCGCTCAGCTTGGTCTGGCACCTCCTTATAGGATGAATGGACTAGCGGTCAGGCATCCAACCTGCCACATCATTTTGTAATGGGCATAAATTTCCCCCATTGAGGATAACAATTCTCTGGTCTGCCAATTGCTACTGGTTCCAGTGGTGGACACTCACCAATCAGAAAGTTATGGCCTTCCCTGAAGATAGGCCATAACATGTTTGGGACAATCTTTTTATGTGGATCAGCGAAAAACATGTAGTGCACAAAAATAGCATTACACTGGATCAAAAGCTTGTGTAGAAATCAGTGAAGAGTACCGACCCTTGTCTTCCTCAACATCTGCCATGACAGGGCACTCCCATATACAATAAAGTGTTGGACCATTTTTGTCAAATGTGCATGGACAACTTTACACCGATATCCATAATTTCTCTTAAAGCACGGCTTGGTTTTTTTTACTTCACCGTCGGAGTAGTATCACTAATGAAGGTTTCCTGTCTTTAGTAACATACTTATCAGCCACCGTCTTCTGTTCTCGGTGCCGCTCCGGTCGTCTTCTGTTCTCGGTGCCGTTCCGGTCGTCTTCTGCTGGTTGTGACCTGCCAGGTAGCTCCAGTGTTTGCTGGGTGAGCGGGAAATCACAACTTATTGTAAGTCTATGAGAGCCAGAACGAGGCCAAAAAGCGTCTCTCAGAGACCTACACTGACTGATCGTGACCCTTACCTCTGACTTATGGGCAGTCAGGAGCTGCAGTAACAAGATGGTGGAGCAGGCACCGAGAATAGAAGATGGTGGCTAGTAAGTATATTACTAGGGGCAAGGAACATAAATGAGCAATACCAATCCAGTAGTGAAGTTAAAAAAATGCTGGAGTGGTGCTTTAATTGTAAAAATAGTATTGATTTTAATAAGCCTAATTAAATCCACTGCAAATTAATGCTGCCTAATATGAACAATGGAATACTTGTTGTACAATGCATGAGTTTGCGTGTTGATTGTGGATGGACTGTTCACATATTAAACATTAGCTGAATCCACCATTCTTGCATCTAGGAAGTCTAGCAGAAAGTAATCATTCTGTAACAGGCTATTTTTAGGACAGTACCATTTGTCATTTTCGTATAGCTCAGGATCTGACATTTCTGTTCTCATGTAGAATACTGTGTGTTAGCTGCATAGTGTCGCCACCAAATATAAAGTCTTCAAGCCTAAAGGAGTTGTTAGGGGTGAATATATTTGCTATATATTTCTTCACATAGACCCCACCACTGTTACCACTTTATATCAGATGACACTGGAGAGATCACGCAGATCCCATTGCTGTTAACAGATTCTCAGGGGGACGCAACTCCATTGCCTCCAATCATCAGGACAATTATGCAATTGACCGACAAGGGATGGACGAGGCCGCGGCTGCTTCCACTACTAGGCCAGTTTGTGTGGAAATCACAGTGAGTGTGTCTCCATAATTGTAAGCTTGCGAGCAGGTACCTCACTCCTGGGTCTGTTATTCTGTGACGTCTTTTATATATGTATGTACAAGTCCCCTCAAAAGTGTAAAATGCTGCAGAATATGTTGGTGCTATAGAGATTAAATTATTATTTAGAATTATTAGTATGCTATATACACCTCAGATTGCAAAGTATGGAATATATATGTGTACCACAACACGGTCAATGCCAGCTCCACAATAACACAAAAAAGAACCACTACTACATCGTTTATACAGGCCAATTGCATACCAGTTAGAAGTAGCGTATGGCCTCAGGGGTGTGGTTCACAGAGCAAGAGGAACAGAGCTATTACATTTTATGTA
Organism: Ranitomeya variabilis; assembly: GCF_051348905.1. Taxonomy (NCBI): domain Eukaryota; kingdom Metazoa; phylum Chordata; class Amphibia; order Anura; family Dendrobatidae; genus Ranitomeya; species Ranitomeya variabilis. The sequence goes on from NC_135233.1 coordinate 722,846,768, forward strand.
TTTAATACAGAAAGATAGGCAGTGTTTATAAAAAAATATACAAAGATGATACAAAATGGGAACAAAGCAATATAATATATACAATTACATAAAATAAAAAGGAATATAGAAAGATAATTACTGAACCTAATGTCACGGAAATGGCTCAGAGCTTAGCGGAGGGAGGTACTTCTTGGGAAAATAGACAGAACCCACAGAAACTGCACCTTCCAAAGACTGACAAAGGACCAAACTCAATTTCTGCTTTTATTAGATCAAAGCTACACCCGCATACCTTCCCTTCCCATGGGATGTGTTCGGCCCTTCAGAATTTTATGAGATTCCTAACTTACAAGATATCTTCACCATCATGTTTCCTATCGTGATTTTACCTTTCCATAGAGATGAAATATGGAATGTATAGCATCATCTATTGGATAGATATTAAACTGGAGGGGTTCTGATGGCCCTGCGGTGATGTGAGTGAATGCATTATGTCTGCCCCTTCATTATGAAGTCAAAAATATATCTCCCATACATATCGGATTAATGCAAAACCCCATATATGGACACAGGAGACAGAGTGTCTAATGGTAATTGTCCAGTTTTCTTTCATCAGAGGAAAGCTCGTTCCTGGGGAAAGGTATTTACTTGGCTCTGCGTAAACAAATCTCAGTCTTACTGTCTCTCCTCAAAGCATTTATCGGCTGTGATTCCCTGGTCACTGCAGGAGGTCCCTACTTCAAAGGAGATTGAAGTGTCAGCTCTTTCTATGCTTATGTTTCTAACTTCCTCATTTACTTAGGGTACCGTCACACATTGAAATTTTCATCGCTGCGACGGCACGATTCGTGACGTCGCAGCGTCGTATGATCATCGCTCCAGCGTCGTAGACTGCGGTCACACGTTGCAATCACGGCGCTGGAGCGATGCCGAAGTCCCCGGGTAACCAGGGTAAACATCGGGTAACTAAGCGCAGGGCCGCGCTTAGTAACCCGATGTTTACCCTGGTTACCAGCGTAAACATAAAAAAACAAACAGTACATACTCACCCGTCGGTGTCCTTCAGGTCCCTTGCCGTCTGCTTCCTGCTCTGAGTGCAGCCGTACAGTGAGAGCAGAGCGCAGCACCGCTGCGCTCTGCTCTCACTTTCCGGCCGGCACTCAGAGCAGGAAGCAGACGGCAAGGGACCTGAAGGACACCGACGGGTGAGTATGTACGGTTTGTTTTTTTACGTTTACGCTTGTAACCAGGGTAAACATCGGGTTACTAAGCGCGGCCCTGCGCTTAGTTACCCGATGTTTACCCTGGTTACAAGCGAAGACATCGCTGGATCGCTGTCACACACAACGATCCAGCGATGTCAGCGGGTGATCAAGCGACGAAAGAAAGTTCCAAACGATCTGCTACGACGTACGATTCTCAGCAGGGTGTCTGATCGCAGTAGCGTGTCAGACACAGCGATATCGTAACGATATCGCTAGAACGTCACGAATCGTAACGTCGTAGCGATGGAAATTTCAATGTGTGACAGTACCCTTAGTTTCTCTGTTGCCTAGTTGTAATTAATCCCATATGTTCAATGTGAGTGACACGTCTCCTTTCCTGGAGATGTCTGTATGGAATTAAATTTTTCTGTATGACAATATTGATGACCTCTGTGTATTTCTAGATGAGATATACTAAAATGATAGTGTTTATTCATACTGTGATGTAGTGACCCCTGTAACAGGTAGGGGGCGCTGCATGGTCTCCCCGGTATGTGCACGGAGTCGTATTGAGGCCGTGAGAATCGACCTGCAGTGATGTCAGGATCACGTGACCAGCCCAGGTGATCCATTACTGTGGGTGTGCTTACAAGTACATAATGTGGCCAGGGTGTGGGTCACATGGTCTTCTGTGTGGTTCCAGTGTTTGGATCTGAATGGTCCAAGTGCAAGGTCCTGGAAGCCTGTGCATGAGCTGTGTGCTCCCGTGTTGGAAGACCTGGAAGGAGGCTTCCTGTTTGGTTTGGACCTGGTGGCCTGTGGTGTTGGACTAAGTCCTGAATAGCACCCAGACAGGCCACATGCCTCTGTGTTGAATGGTCCCAGGTGGGATGGACGTTCGGAAGACCACAGCGTGATCCTGGTCCTGGACAGTCTGTGTGAGAAGCTCCGGTGAGTGGAGTCTTCTTGGAGCACCTGAGAGACTGTGGACCTGGATGATCGGTGTATTGGGGAAGCTACCGTCCTTCGGTGGCTCTGGACTGACTGTTGTGTGCCGGCCAGGCAAGTTGGTGAACCCCGTAAGGCAGTTTCCCCAGGAGAGAGGACTGACAAGGAGTCAGCAGATGGAGCAGGAGCTCCCATAAGGTACCTCCATAAACTGTTGGTGCTTGTAACATGAACGGTGAGGTAGACCCACGGCAACTGGTCAGTGAGGACCAGCGTGTTTAGTGTCCGTGAGTCAAAGCCGTAAATGAAGTGTATGTTAAAGCTGCAAGCTTATATCACCAGTTGGTGCCGGTTGTGTTTCATGAGATGTACACAATGAACTATGCATAACCCGGTTTATGAGGCATAATAAACCGCATGGACTGTTTTGGTTTAAAAACCCGTGTCCGTGTGCTGAATATCGCGGCCAAGCGAGTGTCCCCCAATACACTCAGTAAGAATAGTCTTACATTTGGTGCTCGAAGCGGGCAACGATCCAGCACGCACACGTGGAGTTGATTGCTGTGGCTCGGCGGGGCCACGAAGATAGCATCTAGCTGTAACTCGGCGGGGTTACGAAGCTGACAAGCGTCTGGCTGTAACTCGGCGGGGTTACGAAGCTGACAAGCGTCTGGCTGTAACTCGGCGGGGTTACGAAGGGGACAAGCGGCATCCTGTGGATTGGCGGGTCCACGAAGCTGGCGGTAGAGCCTTGTGGAGCGTGGCTGCAGTGGCAGCAAGAGGTTCCACAGCAGGCAGAGCTGCAGCGGCTTGTGGTTGGCAGCCGGAGGTGCCGGTTGTGTGTGACTGCAGCGGGAGCAGTGGCGGTACCAGCAGGAGCTGGTGAAGTGATGTATAAAAGAAAAAAAAAAAAAAAATTTAATTTTTTTTTCTCTCCCTTTTCTGCCAAGTTGTGCTGACTCTTAAAGGGCCAGTACAAGCCCAGAGACAAAGGGGTGTACTGTGCGAACTGGGGCCTGAGTGCCGTGGGGAAGTCCACGGGGTGTATCCCAGGGAGGGGAGTATCCCTAAAAGTGAGCGGTGACCCAAATGGAGATGGTTGCCCAAAAGGGGGCGGAGTCCCAAAAAGGGGCGGTAACCCGAATAGGGGTAATGGCCCAAAAAGGGGTGGAATCCCGAAGGGGGGCTGAATCCCGAACAGGGGTGGTGTCAAAAAAGGGGGCGGAGCCAAAAAAGGGGCGGCAATCAGTGAGGAGTCACGACTGTGTCCTTTTTGGCTGAATGCAGAGTGTGTGTCCGGGTTGATAGACCTGGGGAGAGAAGCGTCTTTGCTGAGAACCCTTCCAGGAAGTTCTGTGTCACCTGGGGACACTAAATGTCTTCAGGTAGCCACTCTCTACATTGTTGCAGCAAGAGGTTCCACATACCATGAGGTGGCTGTAGTCCCGAACTTGCCGTGTCCTATGGTAATAGGACAAGATTTGGAAGCACTGTGGGAAAAGGGTGAAGTGTTTGTGGATATAATGTGGATGTCAGTTAGTAATGTTGAGAAGGCGCCCCCTAGAGTTGACAGTCCTATGGTAGGCCTGAACAAGGGAAAAGGTGCGACTGCCCAACTAACTGACCTGACGTCACCTGAAGTGTGCCACAGTACGGCTGGTAGTGGTCTGCTGGATAAAACAAGTGGAGCTGACACCCAGACAGAGAGTGACTCGTGGCGTCATCATACTGTGGGGTGTGACACAGACTCTGGGGGTGACTGTGACAAGTCATGGCCAGTAACAAGCGCATGTGCCATGGTGACAGGTGGAGGACGGGGTCCAGGACCTGTGGTGACAGGTGGAGGACGGGGTCCAGGACCTGTGGTAACGGGTGGAGGACGGGGTCCAGGACCTGTGGTGACGGTTGGTGGTGACTCCCATTCAGACGGTGATGCCAGTGAGAAAGAGTGCAATAAGGTTGACTCAGGCAAGTCTTCCTCCCGACGCCGGAGACGTAAAAGAGCCAAAGGGGCTGAACCAGTTGTTCCGTGTGAGGAATTGACGGAAGATGCTGAGGACCTGGGGTGTATGAAGTACTCTGAAGTCCCAGGGAAAAGGGACGAACCTAATGATGTCACCGCTGAGACCCAAGAGAGGGCCGACCCTGACAGTGCAGAGTCTGAGGGTACAGAAGTGGAGGAGGCCACCAAGGATGTGGCGCCTGAAGTAAATACCTCCTCAAGTGATGGATGTCCCACCAATCTAGAGGATGGGAGAAGCGAAATAGAATTGGTTATAGAGACGGTGAAAGACCATCTTGAACGAGAAAGGGTCCTGAGACAAGCGGCTGAGCGCAGGGTGGATGAGCTGGAGAAGGAAGTCTCTGAGCTCAGAGGTCACCTGTTCACGTGGCAAAGTGTGTGTCAGACCCTAAAGGAAGACATTGTAGTGCTTAGAGAAGCACTAAAAGGCCCTCTACAAGAGAAAGAGGTGGTGGTCGCAGACTTCTCGTGCCAGTACCAGAGTGGTAATGAGGTGAAGCTGCTAATGCCCATCTTGACCCGGGGTCTGGAAGAGGGTAAAGCTGAAGAGGAGTTGGCGCTAAAAGCAGAACAAGATAGTCACCCGGTGGTGACAGGTGTCTTGATGGAAAGGTCCATGGCAAAGCAGGAGCCGTCCGTTCCTGATGGAAGTGAGACTCCGCTCTTCAAGTACGTGATAGATGTACCCGAAGAGGCACGAGATGCATGTACCCGTGAGGGTGTGCATGAGGTCTTTAAAAAGGCAGTAGAAGCGTGTAGTGTGCACTGGGCACTGGAGACGAAACAGTTGGTGATACTGTCTACTAAGGAAGTCACAGTGAAGAGGGTGGCTGTCCTGAGGGACATGCACCTACGGTGCCTCCGCACGAAACAGATGGTCCTGTTGGGGAATGGTGAGGCTACTTGTTGTTTGGAGCAAGCCAGGAAAGCTCAAAGTCGTCTGGGCTTGGTAGAGGACACAGTCCAAGTGCCCAGAGCTCTGGTAGCGAAGCTCATTGGCCGATTTGGGAAAGTGATGCAGGAGATGGTGGATATATCCGGTGTGAAGAGACTGAGGATTCCGGCTGAAGACGAGGCCCAGGTGGGTGAAGATGGAATGGTGTCATTCCTGCTTGTCGGGTCCAAGGAGAGTCTAGGGAATATCCGGATGCTCCTGAGGTATCGCATGGCATACCTGAAAGAAATGGAGCAGCTAAGACTGTACAGACGGCAGGTCAATAAACAGCTGCAGAACATAAGGTGGCGGCCGCCTTCTTCCCAAGGAAAAGGAAACAAAAGGGACATGTACAGTAGTAGACGTAGTGTTGGAGGGTCAGACTCTGATCAGTTGCTAGTCTCGACTGTATGTGGGACCAATGACCGCACCAACCGTGGGTGGCGACCCTGGAGAGAAAGGTCGAGTAAAGAGACAAACTTGACTAAAGGTTTGGTGACACAGACAGACTGTGACTTAAAGGCCAAAGCTCAAGGCCTACATGTTGACCGCTGGGGGCGGGGTAAACTCAACAAATGGATGGTTGGGTGTGATGCTCAAAACCGACTGAGACGGTTCTCTCGACAGGTAGGGCAAGGCAACGTGCGTGACATATCCCGTGACCCCACGTGTATGACAGGTGTTCAACCCCAGAAGCTTGAACAGAGGGGGGGGATATGTGATGTAGTGACCCCTGTAACAGGTAGGGGGCGCTGCATGGTCTCCCCGGTATGTGCACGGAGTCGTATTGAGGCCGTGAGAATCGACCTGCAGTGATGTCAGGATCACGTGACCAGCCCAGGTGATCCATTACTGTGGGTGTGCTTACAAGTACATAATGTGGCCAGGGTGTGGGTCACATGGTCTTCTGTGTGGTTCCTGTGTGGTTCCAGTGTTTGGATCTGAATGGTCCAAGTGCAAGGTCCTGGAAGCCTGTGCATGAGCTGTGTGCTCCCGTGTTGGAAGACCTGGAAGGAGGCTTCCTGTGTATGCACATGGTTTGGACCTGGTGGCCTGTGGTGTTGGACTAAGTCCTGAATAGCACCCAGACAGGCCACATGCCTCTGTGTTGAACGGTCCCAGGTGGGATGGACGTTCGGAAGACCACAGCATGATCCTGGTCCTGGACAGTCTGTGTGAGAAGCTCCGGTGAGTGGAGTCTTCTTGGAGCACCTGAGAGACTGTGGACCTGGATGATCGGTGTATTGGGGAAGCTACCGTCCTTCGGTGGCTCTGGACTGACTGTTGTGTGCCGGCCAGGCAAGTTGGTGAACCCCGTAAGGCAGTTTCCCCTGGAGAGAGGACTGACAAGGAGTCAGCAGATGGAGCAGGAGCTCCCATAAGGTACCTCCATAAACTGTTGGTGCTTGTAACATGAACGGTGAGGTAGACCCACGGCAACTGGTCAGTGAGGACCAGCGTGTTTAGTGTCCGTGAGTCAAAGCCGTAAATGAAGTGTATGTTAAAGCTGCAAGTTTATATCACCAGTTGGTGCCGGTTGTGTTTCATGAGATGTACACAATGAACTATGCATAACCCGGTTTATGAGGCATAATAAACCGCATGGACTGTTTTGTTTTAAAAACCCGTGACGTGTGCTGAATATCGCGGCCAAGCGAGTGTCCCCCAATACACTCAGTAAGAATAGTCTTACAATACCCTTTAATATTTTATGCTAAATCAGTTGCAGATAAATATGAAACATATTGGCCCACAGTTACTAAAACTAGCATACTTTATGAGACTGCAGTAATGTTTGTAAAGATAGAGTAATCTGTACCATATTACTTAAAGAAAACCTGACAGTGGAATCATAATGCCCAATCCATGGGCAGCATGTACCCGGCATTTGCTACATAATTACAGCTACGTATGTTTGACTCTGAAACACTAAGGCATTTCAGAGAAAAACGTGCACTAAAAGCTATCAGTACCAAGACACATGGGAAACTGGTCACATAGGCAGATCCTTATCAACTTCTACGTACTGCCAGTAATTCGAGTGTGTGCGTGCATGGGAGAGACCTGTTACTCCAGGGCAGTGGGTGGGGCGAAGCTGCTGGGCACCTGTCTGTCCAACTAGTCTTCTGTGCAGCTCGGTGGCTTTTGAAGCATTTCATTGTGTTGGAAAACCCAGTTAATTTCTGAAAACAGTCTTGATTCTTAAAGGGGTTGTCTATCCTCAGAACATTCTTCCCAATATGTACAGTTCATTTAAAAATAACAAAATGAGCTTTAATTACCGTATATACTCGAGTATAAGCCGACCCCCTAACTTTGCCACAAAAAACTGGGAAAACTTAATGACTCGAGTATAAGCCTAGGGTGGAAAATGCAGCAGTTACTTGTAAATTTCAAAAATAAAAATAGATACCAATAAAAGTAAAATTGAGACATCAGTAGTTTAAGTGTTTTTGTATATCCATATTGAATCAGGAGCCCCATATAATGCTATAATGCTCCATACAGTTCATGATGGCCCCATAAGATGCTCCATACAAAATACGCCCAATATAATGCTCCATAAAGGTTATGATGGGCCCCATAAGATGCTCCATATTAAAATATGCCCATATGATGCTGCACAAATGTTGATTATGACCCCATAAGATGCTCCATAGACACATTTGCCCCGTATAATGCTCTACAAATGTGGATTATGGCCCCATAAGATGCTCCGTACAGATATTTGCCCCATATAATGCAGCACGTGGCCCCATTAGATGCTTCATACAGATATTTGCCCCATATAATGCTGAACATGGCCCCATAAGATGCCCCATACAGATATTTCCCCATATAATGCTGCACATGGCTCCATACAGATATTTGCCCCATATAACACTGCACATGGCCCCATACAGATATTTGCCCCATATAATGCTGCACATGGCCCCATACAGATATTTGCTCCATATAACGCTGCACATGGCCCCATTAGATGCTCCATACAGATATTTGCCCCATATAACGCTGCACATGGCCTCATTAGATGCTCCATACAGATAATTGCCCCATATAATGCTGCACATGGCCCCATAAGATGCTCCATACAGATAATTGCCCCATATAATGCTGCACATGGCCCCATAAGATGCTCCATATAGATATTTGCCCCATATAATGCGGCACATGGCCCCATACAGATATTTGCCCCATATAACGCTGCACATGGCCCCATACAGATATTTGCCCCATATAATGCTGCACATGGCCCCATACAGATATTTGCCCCATATAACGCTGCACATGGCCCCATTAGATGCTCCACAGATATTTGCCCCATATAATGCTGCACATGGCCCCATACAGATATTTGCCCCATATAATGCTGCACATGGCCCCATACAGATATTTGCCCCATATAAGCTGCACATGGCCCCATAAGATGCTCCATACAGATAATTGCCCCATATAATGCGGCACATGGCCCCATAAGATGCTCCATATAGATATTTGCCCCATATAATGCGGCACATGGCCCCATACAGATATTTGCCCCATATAACGCTGCACATGGCCCCATACAGATATTTGCCCCATATAACGCTGCACATGGCCCCATACAGATATTTGCCCCATATAACGCTGCACATGGCCCCATACAGATATTTGCCACATATAACGCTGCACATGGCCCTATACAGATATTTGCCCCATATAACGCTGCACATGGCCCCATAAGATGCTCCATACAGATAATTGCCCCATATAATGCTGCACATGGCCCCATAAGATGCTCCATATAGATATTTGCCCCATATAATGCTGCACATGGCCCCATACAGATATTTGCCCCATATAACGCTGCACATGGCCCCATAAGATGCTCCATACAGATATTTGCCCCATATAACGCTGCACATGGCCCCATACAGATATTTGCCCCATATAACGCTGCACATGGCCCCATACAGATTTTTGCCCCATATAATGCTGCACATGGCCCCATAAGATGCTCCATACAGATATTTGCCCCATATAACGCTGCACATGGCCCCATATGATGCTCCATACAGATATTTGCCCCATATGCTGTTGCTGCGATTAAATAAATAAATCACATACTCACCGCTCAGGCCCCCAGCACTTGCGATATTCACCTGTTCCCTGTTCCACTGCCGACTGCAGCTGTGTCTTCCTCGTCTTCTGCACTGACGTTCAGGCAGAGGACGGCGCGCGCACTAATCGCGTCATCGCGCCCTCTGACCTGAGCGTCACTGCAGAGGAAGTGGAAGATGTAGCGGCGCCAATGGTGGAATGGGGAGCAGGTGACTATCGCGCACTGAGTTATACTCACCTGCTCCTGGCGCGGTTCCTGCACATCTGTTCCCCGGCGCCGGCAGCTTCTTCCAGTAGTGAGCGGTCACATGGTACCGCTCATTACAGTAATGAATATGCGACTCCACCCCTATGGGAGTGGAGTCGGGTCCATATTCATTACTGTAATGAGCGGTACCATGTGACCGCTCACTACAGGAAGACGCTGCCGGCACCGGGGAACCAGGGACCGCGCCAGGAGCAGGTAAGTATTATTACACAGCTCCGCTCCCCCTCCCTTGCCGACCCCTGGGTATGACTCGAGTATAAACTGAGAGGGTTACTTTCAGCCCAAAAAAGTGGGCTGAAAATCTCGGCTTATACTCGAGTATATACGGTACTCTCCACAGTCCATTTCTCCACTGGGTCACGTTGACATCGCTGCAGCCAGTCACTGATATAATGTCACCGCTTCAGCCAAACAGAAACCAGGTCACTGGGGGAGACGCCACTGTGGATCAGGGGAGAGTAGGTAAAGTGAAGATTGTGTTTTTTTGCAACAAACTGTACATAAAGGGAAAAGTTTTCTAAAGAAGGACAACCCCTTTAAATCTTAATTTAGACAAATATTGATGCACTGATATTAGTTAGAGCAGTGTTCCCCAACTCCAGTCCTCAAAAAGCACCAACAGATCATGTTTTCAGGTTTCCTTAGGTCCAGTTTACACGTTCAGTATTTGGTCAGTAATTTACATCAGTATTTGTATCAATCAGCCCCCATAAGGATCTACCGTATAATAATTGATTTTTACGTATCCACTGCAATTATTAACATAGTAAACTGCATTTTATCATGCACATTTTAATCCACTGATGTACAGTATAAATACACATAAAATGCAGACACACAGATGGCATGCAGATGAAAATCGTCAGGTTTTCTGCATTTTTCATACGCTCGTCTGACCCCAGCCTTACAACTATCATTAGATATGATAACTGAAAGTGACAGGGATAATAGCTGGAGAAAGAACTGGATGGAAAAATGTCCCTTTTCAGGTTTCTGTCTGGAGGACTGTTGTCATGGAAACTTGATGTGGAATCAATTGAGCAAATACATTATCTACATCCCACCAGTCTAGAATAATGGATGTTGGGTGCGATTAGGTGGGGACTTGCATGTGGCGTGTGAGGTTAGATGGCAGCATGGGGCTTATGTCACCACATTCCAATATGGGGTGGTGTACGAGCCAGCACTGCGTCAGTCTGAGGTGCTTCTATCAGGACACGCTGACCCTGTTTCACTGCCTCCTGGGATCATATATTCTACAGGAAAAAGCAGAACCAACAAGTGGATTGTCCCCCTGGAGTAGCAGCATCACATGCGTCCTCACAGCACTTCCTTCATCTATCCAGCAGATTAGTGAGAACTGCCAGATCTGCGGGGTACGACTGCTGACAATCGCAGTGATCGCCTGGCTGCAGTCAGTCACTGCTCACTATGCAGTGAGTGCGCAGTAGTCACATGACCAACATTCTGCTCCATAATAGTGAGCTTATTATGTACTGAAGGCTGACTGATCACAGCCCCCGCGCCCTCCGATCACTGGAAGAGAGCAGCTGCAAGGAGAACTGAACTTCATTTTCTCCCTGTATCGGAGCTTCCAGTTAGACTGCTACATATGATTAAAGGGAATCTGTCACCAGGCTTTTACTATGTAATCTGAATAGAGCATAATGGAGGTACAGAGATCGTGAATCAAGTGGTTAATCACTTAGTTAACTGGGTGCAGCGGCTGCGATAGAATCACAGTTGTCTCTGATGCAGATCAAGTAGAGCTCAACATGCTGAGCTGTGCAACTCCGCCAGCACCACTGATTGGCAGATTTCCGTTGTGATGTACCAACTAGTTGTATCGATAGAGACAGGTATGTATTGCACAGACAGAGGTCTGCTGCGATCTGAATCCATGACAGGTTGCTGGGTCTTGTTGTCCCACAAACCTGTATATTTGAAAAGGGCTGGATTTAAGGGTTAACCAGAAAGTGATGCAGGGTCTGGTTAACCACATACCTCCCAGGGGTGTGTTCCTATGATGTCAGAAAGGTCCTATATGCTTCCTGGATAGACCACATGAGGAAAAAGGGAAAATAAAAGGCCATGTGTGAGTCTGGAGCTGGGTGGAGCTTCCTGAAAGTCCAGTAGTACTGAGGGTCTGTGTGTTGGGAGGGAGAAGGCCTCCTGCATGTGTGTTTGGCTCCAGACCGACTGAATACTGGACACTACCCCAGCCTGTGTGACCACAGGCCTGGCGGAGCAGAGCCCTGCTATGGACATTGCTATTTTGTTTTGCCTGATCTAAAGGCTGTTTACTTTTTGTTTGTGCTTCTGGGGTTTATGAAGCAATAAACCCACATGAACTTTTAAAGGAACAAGCCTCCTTTTTTCCTCCCATCGCACCCGAGTGAGTGTACCCCTACCTGCTTAGTGATCGCTACATCACGCTGTGTACACTGTTATGGACCTGGTGGTTAGGAGCACCCGGAATGACCTGATGAGTAAATTCAAAAACAGGACTAGCTCTGGGTAAGTGGGAACTCTGCTGACCGCAACCCTACTCCTATCGCACACAACTAGAAATAGCCGTGGAGCGTACCTAACTCTCCCTAGACGCCTCTTCACAGCCTAAGAGCTAACTACACCTAAAGATAGAAATAGAGCCTTACCTTGCCTCAGAGAAATTCCCCAAAGGTAAAGGCAGACCCCCACATATATTGACTGTGAGTTAAGAGGAAAGTCACAAACACAGGGATGAAACAGGTTTTAGCAAAGGAGGCCAGATTTCACTAAATAGTCAGAGGATAGAAAAGGGATCTATGCGGTCAGCACAAAAGACTACAAAAAAACACGCAGAGTAAGCAAAAAGTCTCCCCACACCGACTCACGGTGTGGAGGTGCCACTCTGCACCCCAGAGCTTCCAGCTAGCAAGGGAACATCATGATAGCAAGCTGGACTAGAAATTAGCAGCAACAACAAATGAACTAGCAAAGACTTAGCTTCTGCTGGAGTAGACAGGTCCTCAGAGAAGTCCAAGAGAGATCTGAACCAATACTGAAACAATGACAGCTGGCATGAAGTAACGATCTGAGTGGAGTTAAATAGGGAAGCAGCATAGCAATAAACGAGAGCAGTTGATAAAGCCAAACTCAGTGACCAGCAGTTCCGCTTGAAGCCACCAGAGGGAGTCCAAGAGCAGAACCAACCAAAGTACCATTCATGACCACAGGAGGGAGTCCGAGAACAGAATTCACAACAGTACACTGTATATGGACAGAAAGCTGCCAATCAGTGCTGGGGGCATGGTTGGACTAGGAGACACAAAGCACTTGTCCTGTAGTGATAATCTTTTACTGAAAAAACAAGGAAAAAGGTATGCAAGGATCACCTGCTAAAACATATATTTATTTTTTAAATGACACACAAGTCAAAACAAAGACATATTAAAAACACTTAAAAAGCACAAAGGGCCATAACAGTATAAAGGACCACAGCATTATAGTGTTAAGGTCTAATAATTTTGTATTTTAGTATTAGTTTTATAAGTGTTATTCATAACACAGGGTGTTATATCTTATATAGAGGTTTCTGGGTGTTAAACAATCCTTTGTTTCTAAAAGTATAGTAAGCTGGGTAGAACTGTATGTAGGGGGGCATTTATGTACACTCACCGGCCACTTTATTAGGTACACCATGCTAGTAACGGGTTGAACCCCCTTTTGCCTTCAGAACTGCCTCAATTCTTCGTGGCATAGATTCAACAAGGTGCTGGAAGCATTCCTCAGAGATTTTGGTCCATATTGACATGATGGCATCACACAGTTGCCGCAGATTTGTTGGCTGCACATCCCAAAGATGCTCCATACAAGGCAGGATGGATCCATTCTTTCATGTTGTTTACGCCAAATTCTGACCCTACCATCCGAATGTCGCAGCAGAAATCGAGACTCATCAGACCAAGCAACGTTTTTCCAATCTTCTACTGTCCAATTTCGATGAGCTTGTACAAATTGTAGCCTCAGTTTCCTGTTCTTAGCTGAAAGGAGTGGTACCCGGTGTGGTCTTCTGCTGCTGTAGCCCATCTGCCTCAAAGTTCGACGCACTGTGCATTCAGAGATGCTCTTAGGCCTACCTTGGTTGTAACGGGTGGCGATTTGAGTCACTGTTGCCTTTCTATCAGTTCGAACCAGTCTGCCCATTCTCCTCTGACCTCTGGCATCAACAAGGCATTTCCGCCCACAGAACTGCCGCTCACTGGATTTTTTTTCTTTTTCGGACCATTCTCTGTAAACCCTAGAGATGGTTGTGCGTGAAAATCCCAGTAGATCAGCAGTTTCTGAAATACTCAGACCAGCCCTTCTGGCACCAACAACCATGCCACGTTCAAAGGCACTCAAATCACCTTTCTTCCCCATACTGATGCTCGGTTTGAACTGCAGGAGATTGTCTTGACCATGTCTACATGCCTAAATGCACTGAGTTGCCGCCATGTGATTGGCTGATTAGAAATTAAGTGTTAACAAGAAGTTGGACAGGTGTACCTAATAAAGTGGCCAGTGAGTGTATATAGATCATTCATCTGCGGCATATATCCTGCAGGTCTCCTGTCACTTCAAGTTGCCCTTAAGTTGTAAGGTCATGTCACTTTCTCAAATAGGTTTATGATCCATGTTGGCCTGCAAACTTGTTGATTTATCTCTCCATTATCTCTCCATGGCAGTTAGGGCAGTAGACAGTTAAGACATTAAGTAACCTATTCCCAGTACATTTGGATTGCAACTAATATTCACCATATGCATTTGTATAATTAATATCCTGGCTGCTGCATTCACTCACATCCACCGTCCTTGCACTAACTCTTTACACTCCATCCATATCAGCCCCTCAATCCTCCCCTCTCCTATGTATACCACTCACACTCTTTTCACATTGCTAAACTGCACAGATTCATTCAGTTTCACCATCCAACTCAAGAGACGCTCTCACAAATCACTTAACCATCACTCTTGCTATCCTCCATCTCCTAGTCGCAGGTGATATCTCTTCCAACCCTGGCCCCTCATGTTATAGTAAGTCAAATCCCGTAACTACTACACTCAGAAACACTGGAAATCTCAATAGTATTCCCTGCATGCATTCTGTCTCTTTTAATTGTGCCCTCTAGAATTCTCGCTCAGTGTGTAATAATCTCTCCTTCATCCATGACTTGTTCCTTTCTGATTCTCTTAACCTTCTGGCTCTTACTTAAACTTGGATCCAGCAGTCAGACACAACCGCTGCTGCTGCTCTTTCATATGGTGGACTACATTTCTCTCATATCCCAAGAATGGACAACAGACCAGGTGTAGGCATTGGTGTGCTCCTTGCTCCTATCACCCAAATGTACCTTTCAGGTTGTCCCCCCAATTACTCTCACTTATGTTCCCTTCTTTTGAGGTCCATGCTGTTAGACTCTACATACCCTTCTCCATGCGAGTGGCAGTTGTGTATGGTCCTCCGGGCCCCTCCCGTCAGTTCCTGGATCACTTTGCCACATGGCTTCCACATTTTCTCTACTGTGACATCCCCACCCTCATCATGGGAGACTTTAACATCCCTGTTGCTTTTCCCCTCTCCCCATCTGCCACTTACCTTTTATCTCTAACTCCTCCTTTGGCCTTTCGCAGCTTATTAACTCTCCTATGCATGAAGACGAAATACTCCCTCAACCTGGTCTTCTCCCGGCTTTGCTCAGTGTATGATATTACTAACTCCTCTCTCGCGCTCTCTGACCACAAACTTCTTTCATTCTCTGTCAAGAACTGTCACGCCACTCAGTTTACCTCCACTTTGCACACTTATAGAAATATACAAGCCATCAACACCCAGAAACTTAGGGTGGTTTCACATTTGCATCTCTGTGCGCAGTGTATCATCCGCACAGATCCGCATGCGTCATGTGTACCTATCTTTAAAATGGCGTACGCAGGGACACGCGTTTGTATCAGTTCGCATGCGTCTGCGTACGCATGCATCGTTTCTCGGTGTGCGGCGAGTCCGGCGAATGCAACATGTTGCATTTTTGGAAGTGTCAAAAATCCGTCAAATATGCGCAGGCATGCGCATGTGGATGAGTGCGTTAAAAAAAACACATTACTGTCTATGGGAATGCATGCGTACGAATGTCCTTGCGTACGCATGCGTTCAATGCGCTTGTGTACTTCTGACTGCGCATGTCCAGGAACTGAATGAGACATGCCCATTGAGACACGCCCTCCTAGAAATATCAAACGCATGCGCATAAACGCAAACGCAGGCAAAAACCGCGTACAAACGCATGCACACGCAGCGCAGCGTTTTGTTTTTTTTGCCGTCATGCGCAAGCTGATGCGAATAAAAAACGCTGGGAAAGCATGCGTTTGCACGCGTTTTTGAATGCGTTTGCGTATGCAGATGATACACTGCGCACATATACGCAGATGTGAACTTACCCTTAGAAGAATCTCTCCCTCATCTAAGAATCTCATCATATATCCATTACTTAAAAAAAAATCCCTTGACCAAAACTGTGCTGCTAAACTATAGACCTGTCACTAATCTTCCCTTCATCTCTAAACTCCTGGAACGCTCGGTCCACTCCTCTCTAATCTGCTATCTCTTAGATAACTCTCTTTTCGACCCTCTTCAATCCAGTGTGAAGCAGTGACCGGTGTCACATGTGAGGGTCGCTGTATGTTGCCCCCAGGATGCGCACGGAGGTGTATTGAGGCCATGGGAGTGCATTTCAGTCAAAGGCGTAACTGTGATTGCAATGCAAAATAAAAAGTAAGTGTTAGTCGTGGACAAGCTATTTGTCCAGGGCAGATTTAAGAAAACCTGCTGGGCTTTTGCGTTTTGAAAGAACAACAGGATGTAGTCGAGCATTCTGTTTCATTCCTGGCCGGGTTTTCCATGTGGCTGAAGGCCACAGGTTATTGTAATAACCTTGCAGCAGAGGGTTGGGTCTGTCAGTATCAGCGTGGAGTTTGCAGCGAGCAGAACAGTCGATTCTGCAGAAGCTCAGCCTGTGTGAGAGTAACACAGAGCCCAGCAGAGCGAACTCCTGGCACCCCGCAGCATATACAGCGGTGCAGTCACCCACGGCAACTGGTCACGGAGGTGGACTGGAGTGTTTATCACCCGCAAATCTGGAGAATATGGTTCTCGGCTGCGATCATTAAAGAGACTTTTGTTTTGGAACTTTGCTGGGTCACTGCCTCATCACTGCATAGTGTGCTACCGTGGCACTACACCGGTTTCCGCTCTTTACACTCTACTGAAACTGCCCTCACTAAAGTCTCTAATGATCTACTAACAGCTAAATCTAATGGTCACTACTCCATGCTAATTCTCCTGGATCTCTCTGCAGCATTTGACAATGTGGATCACCAACTGCTCCTCACTATGCTCCACTCCATCGGCCTCAAGGACACTATTCTCTCCTGGTTCTCCTCCTACATATCTGACCGCTCCTTCACAGTAGATTTGGTTTCCTGTACCATCTCTATGCTGATGACACCCAATTATACAACTCAACTCTTGACATCACGCCTGCATTACTACAAAACACCTGTGATTATCTTACTGCTGTCTCCAACATCATGTCCTCCCTCTATCAGAAACTGAACTTGTCAAAAACTTAACTCCTTGTGTGTCCTATCTCTACTAATCTACCTTTGCCTGACATTGCCATTTCCGTGTGTGGTTCTACCATTACTCCCCAGCAACATGCCCGGTGTCTTGGGGTCATACTTGATTCAGAGCTTTCATTCAGCCCCCACATCCGATCACTGGCTCGCTCTTGTTATCTGCACCTCAAAAAATGTCTAAAATTCTACCGTTTCTTACTTTCGACTCTGCAAAATCTCTTAAGGTACCGTCACATTAAGCGACGCTGCAGCGATATCGACAACGATGCCGATCGCTGCAGCGTCGCTGTGTGGTCGCTGGAGAGCTGTCACACAGACAGCTCTCCAGCGACCAACGATGCCGAAGTCCCCGGGTAACCAGGGTAAACATCGGGTTACTAAGTGCAGGGCCGCGCTTAGTAACCCGATGTTTACCCTGGTTACCATTGTAAATGTAAAAAACAAACAGTACATACTCACCTTCTGATGTCCGTCAGGTCCCTGGCCGTCTGCTTCCCGCACTGACTGTGAGCTCCGGCCGGCCGTAAAGTAAAAGCAGAGCACAGTGGTGACGTCACCGCTGTGCTGTGCTTTACGGGCGGCCGGCGCTCACAGTCAGTGCGGGAAGCAGACGGCCAGGGACCTGACGGACATCAGAAGGTGAGTATGTACTGTTTTTTTTTTACATTTACAATGGTAACCAGGGTAAATATCGGGTTACTAAACGCGGCCCTGCGCTTAGTAACCTGATATTTACCCTGGTTACCATTGTAAAACATTGCTGGCATCGTTGCTTTTGCTGTCAAACATGACGATACACGCCGATCTGACGACCAAATAAAGTTCTGGACTTTCAGCAACGACCAGCGATATCACAGCGGGATCCAGATCGCTGCTGCGTGTCAAACACAACGATATCGCTATCCAGGACGCTGCAACGTCACGGATCGCTATCGTTATCGTTGCAAAGTCGTTTAGTGTGAAGGCACCTTTACTGTTGCTCTTATTCATTCTTGTCTGGACTATGGTAACTTTCTATTAATCGGTCTCCCTCTTACCAAACTCTCCCCTCTCCAATCTGTATTGAATGCTGCAATCAGGATCATATTCCTCACCAACCGTTATACCGATGCCTCTACCTTGTGCCAGTCATTGCACTGGTTACCCATCCACTCCAGAATTCAATAAAAACGTATCACTCTCACCCACAAAGCACTCCACGGTTCAGCACCACCCTACATCTCCTCCCTTGTCTCAGTCTACCACCCTTCCCATGCCCTCCGTTCTGCTAATGACCTGAGTTTAACAACCTCAATAATCAGAACCTCCCACTCCCGTCTCCAAGACTTCTCATGTACTGCACCAATTCTTTGGAATGCACTATCCAGGATACTTTGATTAATCCCCAACACCCACAGTGTGTCCTAAAAACTCATTTCTTCAGACTGGCCTACCCTTTGTTGCTCATTCAAAATTTTCACCATAACCAGGTTCCTTGTATCATGTTCTCACATGATACATCTTTATGCATTTAATAGCCCTCTGTGTTTGTACTTTTACATATTCTGGCTAATAACCGGTTCATGCAGCATTACATGAACACCCGATTTCTTACATTATGGCTGGTCAGAACAATGAAAGCAATTGTTACCATCCACCTTTCGTGTCTCCCCTATTTCCTCATAGACTGTAAGCTTGCGAGCAGGGCCCTCACTCCTCTTGGTATCTGTCAATTTATGTGACTATTGTTATGCTGTAGTCTTTTATTGTCTATACAAATCCCCTCTGAAATGTAAAGTGCTGCGGAATATGTTGGCGCTATAGAAATAAATTTTTTATCTTAACTGGCTAGAAAGGAATTTTGACAGAATCCATAATTTACGATTTTGTTTTTCCCAACTTAAATATCTTCTCTCTTAGGTAATGTAAGAAGCTATTTTCAGTTCTCCTTATCTTTGCGACTGTAATAAAAACTTGTGACTGGGCTTCTGAGAGTAGCCTGTACACGAACAGACACTGGTTGTGTCCTCTTGTCTCCGATCGATCGTCCCTCTGATTTGATCAAAACTGGCAAACATGTGAAACCTTTTGAGTTTCTCCTAAAACTTTCCATATCAGTACTCTCAGATTACATAACAAAAAAATGCTGACAGGTTCCTTTAAAACAGAATTTACCTGAAGATGAAGGCTACGGTTGCAGGGAAATTAGCTTTTGGGTTTTTTTTACTGACCAGTTTCCATTTAGGACTCCAAAGTTTTTCTGTGCAATCCATTCCATGCATGAATTTTGTAACCGCCAAGCTTGCTGTTGACAGTACTGAAAGGTGGTATATGCCACGTGGTACCACCAAGATGTTAGCTGTGCATGTTTTTCTAAACCATTCACCATTAGATACGTGAATAAATAAATCATGAACACAACAGAAACAGCTACTGATTATGTAACAAGTACAAATAAGTCAAGACACCAATAGCAATGCTAAGACTCTGCTAAAATAACATAACATCTAGGGGATTTAGTCACATTGCAGCCAATATCGGCATCTTTAGCCGTGTTTTTGATGCAGTGTAGATCTGGCTTTCCTCTTAAGCTTTACTCTTTGATCATACTTTAGGACTTACCAGTTGCTGAATCATGGTAAGTAAGTGTGTTTTATTCCCAATGAGATAACGTAGAGAATCATGTTTATATACAAATAAATGAAAAATATCTAGCTCTCTGATTTGAAGATTCCTAATAAAGTGTAACTGTCACAATGTATATGCGCACTAGCTTTATTTTTGGCCATTATACAACTTGTATCCCATATTTTTAGGTTTTCCCGCTACAAAACATAAGCTGCTGCTGGCTTCTCTTTGTGTCCCTCTGCTGTTGTTTCCTTTCAACTTCATCCCCACCACTCTCCATAGACTTTCCTAGGCAGCAAGTATAACCTGATAGATCAGGGAAGACAGATTTGAGAATTTATTTACGTGATTGATCAGTGCAGCAAGCATGGGGTGGGAGAGAGAGAAATTGCTGATACATGGGGAAATATACATGTCTGTGTTAAGATATCTACCATATATACTCGAGTATAAGCCGACCTGAGTATAAGCCGACCCCCCTAATTCTGCCACAAAAAACTGGGAAAACTTATTGACTCGAGTATAAGCCTAGGGTGGAAAATGCAGCAGGTACCGGTGAATTTCAAAATTAAAAATACATACTCCATACTGTTCATTATGGCCCCATAGATGCTCCACATAAAGCTGTGCCACATATAATGCTCTGCACCGTTCATTATGGCCCCATAGATGCTCCACATAAAGCTGTGCCATATATACAATGCTCTGCATCGTTGCCCCATAGATAGCTGTGCCATATATATAATGCTCTGCACCATTGCCCCATAGCTGTGCCATATATATAGTGCTCTGCACTGTTGCCCCATAGCTGTGCCATATATATATAATGCTCTGCACCGTTGCCCCATAGCTGTGCCATATAGTGCTCTGCACCGTTGCCCCATAGCTGTGCCATATATATAGTGCTCTGCACCGTTGCCCCATAGCTGTGCCATATATATATAATGCTCTGCACCATTGCCCCATAGCTGTGCCATATATATAGTGCTCTGCACCGTTGCCCCATAGCTGTGCCATATAGTGCTCTGCACCGTTGCCCCATAGCTGTGCCATATATATAGTGCTCTGCACCGTTGCCCCATAGATACTCCACATAAATCTGTGCCATTGCTGCTGCTGCAATAAAAAAAAAAACACACTCACCTCTCTTGCTTGCAGCTCCTCAGCGTCCCGTCCCGGCGTCTCTCCGCACTGACTGATCAGGCAGAGGGCGCCGCGCACACTATATGCGTCATCGCGCCCTCTGACCTGCACAGTCAGAGCGGAGAGACGCCGGGAAGATGGCGCGGCGCCCGGCGGGTGGAACGAGGGAAGGTAAATATGTAATACTTACCTGCTCCCGGCGTCCCGCTCCTTCCCCCGGACAGCTGGTCTTCGGTGCCGCAGCCTCTTCCTCTATCAGCGGTCACCGGCACCGCTTCATTAGAGAAATGAATAGGCGGCTCCGCCCCTATGGGAGGTGGAGCAGCCTATTCATTTCTCTAATGAGCGGTCCCACGTGACCGCTCAGGGGAAGAGCTGCGGCACCCGGAGACCGTGGGACGGGCAGGGGGAGCGCCAGGATCGCCGGGACTAGGTGAGTATATGACAGTCCTCACCCGCCGACCCCACCACCGATCATGACTCGAGTATAAGCCGAGAGGGGCACTTTCAGCCCAAAATTTTGGGCTGAAAATCTCGGCTTATACTCGAGTATATACGGTATATATATAATCGTCTAAGGGGCACTTCCGTCTGTTTGTCTGTCTGTCTTTCTGTCTGTTTGTCACGGAAAACCTGCGTCACTTGCAGAAGCTAGCTTGCAGAATGCTAAAGTTTTCCAAGCGATCTGTAGCATTGCTTGGAAAACTGACTGACAAGTTGGTCACACTTGTCAAACATACTGTTTGACAAGTGTGACCAACTTTTTACTATAGATGCTGCTTATGCAGCATCTATAGTAAAAGATAGAATGTTTAAAAATAATAAAAAAAATAAAAAAATGCTTATACTCACCTGCAGACAGCTGATCTCCTCAGCGGCGTCCGTTCCTATAGCTGTTGTGTGTGCGCAGGACCTTCCATGACGTCGCGGTCACGTGAGCGGTCACATGACCGGTCTCGCGACCAATCACAGGACCGCGACATCATCGCAGGTCCTTCACCGCACACCAGCCATAGGAACCGAAGCGGCAGCATGCACCTGAGAGGCGGGAAGACATCGAAGGTGAGTATATCACTATTTTTTATTTTAATTCTTTTTTTTTGACCAATTATATGGTGCCCAGTCCGTGGAGGAGAGTCTCCTCTCCTCCACCCTGGGTACCAACCGCACATAATCTGCTTACTTCCCGCATGGTGTGCACAGCCCCGTGCGGAAAGTATACAGATCAATGCACTCCTAGGTGTGCGGAATCCCCGCAATTCCGCATTTTTAATGAACATGTTGCTTTTTTTTCCGAGATGCGATTTTTTCGCGGAAAAAAATGCAACATTTGCACAAGAAATGCGGAATACACTGTAAATAATAGGAGGCATATGTTAGCGTTTTTTTCGCGTTTTTATCACGTTTTTATAGCAAAAAAAACGCGAAAAAAACGCGAAAAATACTGAACGTGTGCACATGGCCTTAGGCCGGGTGCACAGGATCTAGAAGTGGCAGCGCATGTCCGTCTCAGTGGGTGATCCGCGGGCGTCTGTAGACGCATAATGGACATGGGATTTCTTGAAATCCCATCCACTACACTGGAACATCTGGCTGCAGTGGGTTGGACGCGGCACAAGTACGCATCGTCCAACAAGCAGCGTTTACTGATTGTGTGCACATACCCCTAGAAAGCAGATACAGTAGAAGCGAGAGGTGCCTAGCACACAATAGGGCCGCGGTCACACATCTGAGATTCTTGGCCTGCTGGTAAGTCTATGACCTGAATTTCACAACTTCACAAGGCTTTGAGGCTGTCAAGTTCGAGTCAAGTGTCCCACGACAGACTAATGTATGACTATGGCTTCAGGATAACACACAAGTGTCTTATTTGGTGCATGCAGTTTCCCTTCTTAGTAACAATCCAACAGTACACAGGGAAAAGCAGCAATGCAAAGTGTGTATTAGACCTAGCAGGGCATGATCTCTTCAGAATGTAATCCCATCGGCAACTTTACACATTTCAGTGTGCACCAGCCAAGAGCAAATACCAGAGGCAGCCCAGATTTCTATAGCTATGTCTCCAGGCATTCTTCTACCGGCTACGATGCAATGTGCTTCATTGCACATGTAATTTGTAATTGTTTCCTGTACAGTTTATAAGAGACATTATTAGCCGTACCCATGAGGTTATTAGTTCCCTTGCAGAGTTGTTGCCTGGGAAAATGTCCTCAATCTGTTTCTGAAAAAGAACAATGCTGAAGTGACATCAGTATTTGTAGCTAAGCACTTCTGGGATCCAGGTGCAATTTAAATGTAGTGTTTAGCA
This sequence comes from Ranitomeya variabilis, assembly GCF_051348905.1. Lineage (NCBI taxonomy): Eukaryota > Metazoa > Chordata > Amphibia > Anura > Dendrobatidae > Ranitomeya > Ranitomeya variabilis. The sequence goes on from NC_135233.1 coordinate 722,869,943, forward strand.
AGCCAGAAGGCTGAGATGTAGGAAAGGATCAGAAAAATGCCATGTGATAGCCATTCTCACATGCACCAGGTGTGATCACCTTCTCTGCCTTGGGACTTCTTAGCTTATAAAAACACTTTCCTCAAATAATTCCAGCAGAACTCCAAAAATGTGCTGGAGAGGCCGGATCACAAGTCCGACACACTTGGAAATAGTGGATTTGTTGTCAAACGTGTGATCTTACAGCTCTGCCGTAAGGCTAGGGTGACAAAAGTGTATATTCTCTTATCTGAAATAATCGGGTCAATTATGCTAATCACACTGTCTTCAGGTTCTGATCAGAGTTTGATCAGATTGTCAGAATGCTGTGATCTGATTCTCAAGAATAAGGAGACGATAGAGCAAAAAAGTCTCCATCTTCTTTATTCTGAGAGGACGTGGAAATGGGACTGCACTTAGAAGTCATCCGAGTGCAGTCCAATGGTTTCCACACACTCTCTGACTTGCACGGCTGAGTGCGATCCGAACATCAAACTTGGGCATGCAGAGATTTTTTCCTCAGACCAACTGACATGTTAATGACCCCATAGAATAACACTGGTTCAAATGCAATCCAATGTTTTGTTGGATCGCACTCAGACCAAAAATATGGCCATGTGCACAAGCCCTAACCATATAATTTTCCAAGCTTCCACAATGAACGGTCTCTGACAACAGTAGACCAGCAAAATTTGAAATGTAGCTCTATATGTAACAGAAACTTGTTCCATACAAATCCATTTGTAATTCTTGGGGGGATAGGAGGTACTGCTGTGAGCACCAGGGGAGGGGCACTGCTGTAGATATTGGGGAATGGGGCTATTTAATAAATTCTAGTGGAAAAATCGTGAGGTATTGTTATACCTGCGACTGAAGTTAGGGCCGGAACACTAATATACCCGTATTTTTCGGATTATAAGACGCTCCAGATTATAAGACACACCCCAGATTTTGAGAAGCAAAATAAAAAAAATATATTTTTTAATAAAATGGTGGTGCTTCTTATAATCCATGCGTCTTATTGCTTACCGGGGGTGGTGGGTGCGATGAAATGGGGTTCCAGGGTCGCTGCTGGAGGAGGCAGGAGTGGGGTGATGCTGCAGGCTGCAGGCTAGGATGAGGGGAGGCTCCGATGTGCGGCGCGCTAGTGCGGGGGTCTTGTGCTGGTGTATGTCCGGTGCTGCTGCCGGGTGTCTCTGGGTGCCCGTCGGTGCTGCCAGAGCCCCGGTAATTCCACGGATCCCTGTGCATGTGCGTGGGCTCCGGAAATATGTCCGCCGCTGGGGTCGGGGCATGCATAGATGGTGATCTCTGGACCAAGATTTCAGGGTGTTTTTAAGTAAAAGAGCCACCTTCAGCAGCACTAAGGCTGCATTCTGTGAAGACGGCTCTTGTGTTTACCATCCTTAGGAATGCTGAAATATTCACTTGTATAAATTGCGTGCCATACCTGTACTGAGTCCCGGGGGCATACCTCCCAACCGTCCCGATTTCAGCGGGACAGTCCCGCTTTGGCACCGGGGTCCCGCTGTCCCGCTTCGGGCATTTAAAATCCCGAATTTGCGGCCGCCAGTGAAGCCCCGCCCACTTCCGGGACGTAGAGAGAGCCCGATTACTGTACCCGCAGCTGTTCGTTCCGTTCCCTGCCTGGGACTGTCTGCGTTGTAGCCACGCCCCCTTGAGTTGCCTCACCGCCCGCCTCCGGCTTCCTCCTCAACGTGGGCGGACTCTGAGGACACTAGAGCGGCAGCGCCAGCACCCGGACTGGTTTCTCGTGACCGCGGGAGCAGCGAGCGGGGATCTGCAGACTGACTGTAAGTGAATGTGTCTCTCCCCCTCTCCATGCAGCGCTGCCCGTTACAGCAGAGACTCTGATCTGACAGCATTAGGAGGACTGACACAAACTTTGTCTCCCCATGCAGCGCACCCCGCTCCCACTCTCCCCCTGGTACCCATCCATCGGATTCTCCACCAACCTGGTGCAGCACCCCTCTCCCCATGGTTATCGTTAAAGGGGTATTGTCACCCAAAATGCTAAATACGGCAGCAGCATGCCGACCCCTCACCCCGTTACTCACCTCTGACTCCACCGCCTCAGGAATCTTCGGTCGCACTTCACGTATGCGCACTCCGGGGGTCAGGAGGACCTGGTGCCGGGCAGATGTGCTCCGTGGGTGTTACTATGTTTTTAGCCCTGTCGAACCCATAACACAAATTACATGAACACAAAATGGTGCTCGGTGTATATCAGGGAGATATATACAAAAGGGACTTGGCCCCTATAATAATTATACCAGTAAGGCCGGCGTCACACTCGGCGTAAGACAATACGCCACGTATTATACGGCCGTACTACGGGCGTAATACGGAGAAATGTCCCCAAAATATTGATCCGTAGTCAGGGTGTGTCAGCGTATTTTATGCTATGGGGCATTTTATACGTGCCCCATCACGTGGAGCAAGTATACTGTACGCAGCATCATGTGGGGCCATTATACAGTATGGAGCATAATGTGGCCAATGGCCATTGTACAGTATGGAGCGTCGTGTGTGGCCATATTTTTTTGTTCATAATTATTGTTAACGAAACATTGTGATCAGAAGTGCTAAATGGGTGTGGTTGGGGCGTGGCTAGTTGTGAAATGGGTGTGGCCTAAAATTTGCCGCGGCGTGCTACGCACGCCGCTGACTTTGTCCCTCTTTCCCTTCCCCTAAAGTTGGGAGGTATGCCCGGGGGTACTTTTTCTCCCCCTGACTCAGCCGCCTCCCAGCCGTCCATCATCCTACCAGGCACCGCCTCCTCTCTGTCTTGCGCCATCACCCGCGCCTGCGCTCTGAAATTATTTCTCGGGCATGTGCCATGCGTGCTGCCCGGGAACTTACATCAAGTGATGTAAGTAGATCGCACCTGCGCACAGCGGAGGCCCCAGAGCCCACCCCGCAGTGTGTTATGATATATTCACACTGCGGGGCTGGGTATCTGGCTCCTGCGCAGTGGAGACATATAATAATGGCGGCTGCTGCAGATCCACAGGTCAGTGCCGGACCTGGTTGAAGTATACACTTAGTAGGAGAGGATCATCACCGCGCTGACGCAAGAAGAATTCCAGGAATTCCAGGCGACCCCTTCGTCAGGACATACCACTTACAATATCAATATTGTAAGTGGTATGTCCTGACAAAGGGGTCGCCAGAACCCTGAAACGCATTGAATAAACCACATTGAACTTTTACTATTCCTGGAATTCTTCTTGCGGCAGCGCGGTGATGATCCTCTCCTCCTACTAAGGATAATTTTGAGAAGGGTCATGAATCAGCCCTGAACTACTGTACATGGGAAGATCTGGTCAAAGACCTAAAGAGAGATGGGACCATTAGTAATACACTACGCCGTCATGGATTAAAATCTTGAAGGGCACGCAAGGTCCCCATGCTCACACCAGCACATGTCCTGGGCAATATGAAGTTCCCCAATGACCCTCTGGATGATCCAGAGAAGGCAAGGGAGAAGGTCATGTGGCAGATGAGACCAAAATAGAACATTTTGGTATCAACTCCACTTTCCATGTTCGGAGGAAGAAGAAAGATGAGTACAACTCAAGAACACAATCCCAACCATGAAGCATGGTGGGGGAACTTTTTTACGGGACAGGACAAGAGCATTGAAGATGGGTCGTGGCAGAGTCTTCCAATCATGACAATGACCCAAAACACACTGGGCAACCGAGGAATGGCTTGTAAGAAGCATTTCAAAGTCCTGCAGGGGCCTAGCCAATCACCAGACCCGAACCCAATAGAATTTTTTTGGAATGAGCTGAAACTCATTGTTGCACAGCAAAAGCACCTAAACCTGAAAGATCTGGAGAAGAGCTGTATGGAAGAGTGGGTCAAAATCACTGCTGCAGTGTTTGGAAACTTGGTCAAGAGCTACAAGAAACGTCTGACCTCTGTAATTGCAAACAAAGGTTTCTGTACCAAATATGAAGTTCTGTTGTTCAGTTGTACCATTACTTATTTAATGCAATAACTTTCAAATTATGTAAAAATCATACAATGTGATTTTCTTTTCTTTTCTTTTTTTTTTTTTTTTTTAACATTCTGTCTCTCACAGTTGAAATGTGCCTACGACACAAATTACAGACCTCTCCATTCTTTGTAGGTGTGAAAACTTGCAAAATCGACAGTGTATCAAAAACATATTTTCCCCACTGTATCTATGATCTATCTATCTATGATCTATCTATATATGATCTATCTATGACCTATCTATTTGTCTATGATCTATCTATCCAGGGTCGGACTGGCCCACCGTAGAACCGGAGCATTCTCCGGTGGGATAAGGCACTGGCACCTGCTGGCATACAGAGCCAGCAGCTGCCTAGGGCACCCACTCCTCCAGGGGCCCCAGCCAGTGGCGTGTCACTAATACCGGGCAGCACGGTAGCTCAGTGGATAGCACTGCAGCCTTGCAGCGCTGGAGTCCTGGGTTCAAATCCCACCAAGGAGAACATCTGCAAGGAGTCTGTATGTTCTCCCCGTGTTGGCGTGGGTTTCCTCTGGGTACTCCGGTTTCCTCCCACATTCCAAAGACCTACTGATAGGGAATTTAGATTGTGAGCCCCATTTTGGGACAGTAATGATAATGTGTGCAAACTGTAAAGTGCTGCGGAATATGTTAGCGCTATATAAAAATAAAGATTATTATTATTAATACTGGCACACCGTGCAGCTGCGATGGGGGCCCCTGGTGACAGCGGAGCAGCAGCGGGTGACAGAAGGTAGAAGGCGGCTGCTGCGGCTAAAGCCTGTCCCCCCTGCTAAAGAGAAATTAACATTCACACTTCCCCATGCCCCCATGGGCGTGGAGAAGGGTGAATATTCATTTCACTTTAATAGTGGGCAGTGTTCGCTGCAAGCTGCATTTAACACTGCCTGCTATCAGGGCCAGTAGACCAGGGATGCCCCCAGTGCGTGCCATATTCAACTGTAGCAGCATCATAGATACCGATACAGTTGAAAGCAATAATGGAGGAGCGACTGTCAGGTGACACTCCCTCTCCCATCAGTCCCCTCTGCCTCTGACACTATGTGTGCCCGATGACGTCACTTCATCGCATTCCCACCATGTGTCGGGCAGACGGCAGTGCAGCTGCTGATACCGGAACAGAGCCGAAATCGGCGTAGGAGCAAGAAGGAGACGTGAGTATTGTGTTTATATATATATATATATATATATATACACATCACTGAGTCCTGGTTGCATTATATTCTGTGGGGGGGAGGCTGCATTATACCCTATGAGGGGAGTTTGCATTATATTCTGTGGGGGGAGGCTGCCTTATACCATATGAGGGGAGGCTGCATTATATTCTGTGTGGGGGATGCTGCCTTATACTCTATGAGGGGAGGCTGCATTGTATACTGTGGGGGGAGGCTGCATTATACCCGATGAGGGGGCAACATTATATTCTACATGGGGGCTGCATTATACCTTATGAGAGGGTTGCATTAAACTCTGAGGGGGGCTAGATTATATTCTGTGGGGGGCTGCATTATACTATATGAGGGGGGTTACTTTATACCCTATGAGGGGGCTACGTTATATGGTATGGGGGGCTGCATTATATTCTATGAGGGGACTACATTATATTCTATCAGGGGGGTTACATTATATTCTATGCGGGGGCTGCATTATACTATATGAGTTTGCTACACTATATTCTATGGGGGATGCATTATATGCTATGGGGTTCTACATTATATTCTATGAGGGGACTGCATTATACTATATGAGGGCTGCATTATATTCTATGAGGGGGCTGCATTATACTCTCTGAAGGGGCTACTTTATATTCCATGAGTGCACTATATTATACTATGAGGGGGCTACTTTATATTCTATGAGGGGGCTACATTATATTCTGAGGGAGGCTACTCCAATGCCTGCTACATAATTTAGACGCGTACTACCTTATATTATACCCAAATATTAGTGCGTTTTACCACACAATTGGTGGTCTAAGGTTAGTTTCACATTTGCAGCTAAATCCGCAGTGTTTAAAACGCATCCGCAAGTGGTGGAAAAAACGCATGTAAACGCATGCGTTTTTTCCTGCGTTTGCGTTTTTGGTGCGCATGATGAGAAATTTCACAAGAGACAAATAAAGATAACCAGACACCGCCAATGGGACTACAGAGGGCGTGTGTTATGGAATCTCTATATAAAGACCCTAGGGCTACTGAAATTTTTACAGTTTGCTACTGTATCCTGTGTCATGATGGATCTTCGCATGGAGAGCTTTTCTTTCAACCTGGATTTCAGCTTCAAGCTGTTTCTTGCCTGTGCTTTCGCTTGGGAGCAAGACAGAAATCGCGAAAGATGGAGAAGGAGACAACGTAGGCGTTTTTGGAGGCACCCCATTATCGAACTACGTGAGAGCCGTGGAGCCTACCACACGCTCTATGCCGAGCTTAATGCCAACCCAGAGAAATTCCAGGAATACACACGAATGTCGCAAGACTCATTCCTGGATTTGTTGTCTCGTGTCCAAGGAGCCATACGGCGACAGGACACCCAGCTCCGTAAAGCTATTCCACCCGAGGAACGTCTGCTGGTTACATTAAGGTACGTTCAAAATCTAAACCAATGACAGTCCAAATTAAGTGTTTTCTGACATGTATTTTTTGGGTATTTTCCTTTCTTTCTTGAGCGTAATCACACCATAAAAAGAATAGATTGTAATGGTTTTTGTGTTTGTTTTTCTTACAGATTTCTGGCCACCGGAGAGAGTTTATCATCCCTCCACTTCCAATACCGGCTTGGAATATCCACCCTGTCCAGAATAGTTGCAGACACCAGCCGGGCTTTGTGGAATGTACTCCGGGAAGAGTTTATACCCCTACCCACCTTGGACATGTGGCTAGAAATTGCAGAGAAATTCTGGAGTGTGTGTGATTTCCCCAACTGTTTAGGAGCGGTGGATGGAAAGCACATCCGCATTATCAAACCTGCCAGAACAGGAACGGAGTATTTCAACTACAAAAAATGTTTTTCTGTTGTGCTCATGGCAATAGCCGATGCGAACTGTCGCTTCATCGCCGTGGACATTGGAGCTTTTGGCCGTGGCAATGATTCCCAGACTTTCAAGAGCTCGGATATGGGCCGCCGTGTGTATGGCAAAAATTTCAATTTTCCCCCACCACAACCTCTTCCCAACACTCAAGGACCACCGATGCCATTTGTTATGGTTGGGGATGAGGCCTTTCAGATGTGTGAAAACCTACTGAAGCCCTATTCCAGTCGGGATTTGAACCACACTAGAAGGATCTTTAACTACAGACTGACCAGGGCCCGAAGAACTGTAGAGTGTACCTTTGGCATTCTGGTCGCTAAATGGCGCATTCTTGCATCAGCCATAAATCTAAAAGTGGAAACAGTCGACGAGGTGGTCAAAGCCTGTGTGGTTCTCCACAATTATATAATGGTTAAGGAGCAACCCCACATTGAACTTGATGAACCAGTTGCACACCCACTGCCCGATTTCCAGCATCACCCGTTGCGGTCAACAGCAGCAGTTGGTCAAATGCGGGACCAATTTGCGGCCTTTTTTGATTCAGATATTGGACGTGTGTCATGGCAGGACAATGTAGTGTAAATGTCCTGTTGTAATTCGATCTGTACCAGTTATTTTCTACAATGATAATAATATTTCTCATTAATAAACTTTATAATATTTCTCATTAATAAACTTTAGTTTTGGTTGAGTTGACGTGTCTCCTATCTTTTTCCTCTCCAAACCCAGGGTGTCCTAAACTTCCAATATTTAATCTGTATGTAATATCAGTTTTTGTAATCCAAAACCAGGAGTGGGTGATAAAAGCAGAAGTGCTAGTTATTATGTTAATATCATAATTTAACTCTAATGGTTCCACTCCTTGTTTTGGCTTACAAATACTGATATACAACACTGGCCACATACTGCTAGTAGTGGCATCCATGTTGCTTTATTGGTAAGCTTGTTGACGTCATTGCGTCATGATTCTCTTCTCCTGTATCCATTGGACACAAGATGAAGAGACAATCACTGTCACACAATCTATACTCATCAAGTCAGGTGTCAGAAATAATGAATTCATGATAAACATATACAGGCTAATGAATTCACTATTTCTGACACCTGTGCAGGTGAGCATAGACCACCATTGTCCCTCAAGTTGTGTGTAATATAAGAAGAGAAAATGGTGGTTATACAAGGTATTTCTCTAATCAACAGATCAGGTGTCAGAAATAAAGAGTTTTTGACACCTGACCTGTTTAGTAGAGGTCTGCACTGTATTTCCACCATTTTCTCTTCAGAGTGGCACACTAAGCACAGACCAAAAGAGATTATGGAGATACATGTAATATTTTTTGTGCCACCTCATATCTGTATACTAAAGACACATAAAGCTGCAGTCTTTTTATTTTTAACTAGTGGAGATATGATGTGGCCCAAAAAAATAGTGTGTGGCGAAGTTTCATGGCGCACGGTGTGTGTTGCCGGCGGCAGAAGACACAATAAGCCAAACATAATTGTGGCAAATCAAACTTTTTTTATTTTGTTAACAACTGAAAAAAATTTATTTTTAACTGCGCCGGCTTGGGGTAGAGTGATGTAAACGGGGGGTGTGAAGTACTGAGGCCTGGCTAACTGTGAACGATGCAGAGGTGGCAGGAGAAGGGGCAATGAAACTAGAAGGGTCTGGAAGTTCGGGGATGGGGCTTGACACATGAGAGGCTTCAGACGCACTGGAAGGGTGAGACAAACCTGACATTACAGACACATTGGGAGGTGAAGGGGGAGGAATGCTAAGAGTTCTCGGTTTTTTATTTTTTGGTCCTTTTTTTTTGGCTTGCCTGGTTGTGGGAGGTCTTGGTGGGCTCATATGGCGTGGCATGGGGGCGGGTGACCTGTCAGGGTCCGGCTGCACTGTGCCAGAGTCCATACCACTCGTAGAGGGTGCAGCCATGCCAGAGTCCCTAGCGCTCGTAGAGGGTGCAGCCATGGCAGAGTCCATAGCGTTCGTAGAGGGGAAGGACATGCCAGGGTCCTGCTGCATCGTGGAGGAGGCGGTACGGAATGCCATGCCAGGGTCCTGCTGCATCGGGGAGGAGGCGGTACGGAATGCCATGCCAGGGTCCTGCTGCATCGTGGAGGAGGCGGTACGGAATGCCATGCCAGGGTCCTGCTGCATCGTGCAGTACGCGGTACGGAATGCCATGCCAGGGTCCTGCTGCATCGTGGAGGAGGCGGTACGGAATGCCATGCCAGGGTCCTGCTGCATCGTGGAGGAGGCGGTACGGAATGCCATGCCAGGGTCCTGCTGCATCGTGGAGGAGGCAGTATGGAAGGCCATGCCAGGGTCCTGCTGCATCGTGGAGGAGGCGGTACGGAAGGCCATGCCAGGGTCCTGCTGCATCGTGGAGGAGGCGGTACGGAAGGCCATGCCAGGGTTCTGCTGCATCGTGGAGGAAGTGGAGGAGGTCCAAGCAGGAGCAGCGGATGTCATGGTGGTGGCGGTGGGATGTCCAACTGCACTCGGCATGGTTGTGGTGCAGTGGGATGCAGCAGAGGTGGACATCAAGCGTGACAGTGAAGGCACAGGTGGATATGCCCCCACTGTCTGCTGAAAATACCGACTCTGCTGCATAGCCTGCACGTAAGCAGCATTGCAGGCCGGCATGACACTCAGCTGGAGATCAGGAGTAAGGTGTTCCGACATGCCCTGCTCAATTTGGTTAAAAAAATGATGTGCTGGCCTCTGGAGGTCGGCTTTAACTCGATCAAGGCTTTTGCTGACCTCCTGGATACGTGCATTCAAGAGGTTATGCGACGCATCCATTCGGTCACCCAAAGCCTTGATCGCATCGTGTGAAACCGAGCTCAAGTGCAAAAACTCGGGCATCAGTGACCTGTCCGAAGCCCTCTGCCGCTGCCGGGATGAGCCCCAAAAAAAGGGGGCAGTGGAAGAGGATTGCGAAAGGGGAAGACCTGATGGACCAGCTCCCTGGTCTCCAGTTAGTGTGGAAGGCCCACTTGCTGCTGCGCTGGTGGATGGCTGGGACGGGTCCATGGCTGTCGGATGAAGGACCACTTCAGAACCTGGGCCGACAGTCGTGCTGTATGTGCTGTGAAAAAAGGAAAAAGATAATTAATATCAAAAAAATTACCAGACGCAATATTCTGTGGAATTAAAAAATACAGATTATGGCAATACAATACAACCTAATGCACGTGATAAATACTTACGTTCTCTGGGCAAGGACCGGTCTTAAAAATGCCAGAACTCGATGGTATTTGTATCTTCTGATCCTTGCTCCTGAACCACTGGGAACACGGCTCTCTTGACGCAGGTCCTTGTTGAAGCGGTCCTTCATCGAACGCCAACGTGTTTTGACTTTGGCTACTGTTAAACAAAAAATTGTGGTCAGAAAAAGTACTTTTGGCCGTGCTCACACAACTGTGTGTGATGAGAGAAACTCCTCAGAGTTTCTTTCATCACACACAGTCGAGTGAGCACGGCCAAGGTCTCTGCTGCTTCACACTGCAGTGCAATACTTACCAAATGCAGCTCGGACCAGTGTCGGGGCGTTGTCCCAGCCATCCCACATCGCTTGGGCCACCTCATTCCATAACCGCCGGATCGTGACGTTGTTCGAGTGCAGTGGATCACGGGTGTCCCACAACGGGACTCGCTCCTGGACCAGGGTGATAAGGAGGTCATTCTCAATTAGGTCATCCTCCCGTTGTGAAACCTAAAAATTAAAGAAAGTCATTAAAGTTTGCTCAATTTACATAAGGAAAAGAAAGAAAAAAGATGCTGAGAAATGGCATGAATAGGAAAGTCAACATACAAAAGCATTCCAGAAGAAAAAAGTAAAGAAATACGAGTGTAAAGAAAGGAAGATTCAAGAATAATACACTGAGGACAGTCAGCCTTGTAAACGTACCCGCTGTCGTCTTTCCACCGGACCTTGACTCCGCTGCTCCTGCCCTGTCTCATCCGCAGTAGAAGAGCTCTAAAAAACAGAAAAAAACAAATTGTCACATGTGTCGATGTGACAGTGAATACTTACCAATCTGACGAGGCAAGTACTCACCTCAATGATATGCTCCACTTCCGACTGTCCTGGCCGAAACTCCTCACCAGATGAAGAATCCAAAGAAGACATTCTGATGCATGTAGAAAGAAAGAAATGGCAGAAATTAGGACATGTAGAGACAGAAAATAGAAAATGAAGGCATTGGCTAGGATATACTCACATTGTTCAGGGTCTTTTCCTCCAAGATGTAGCCTTGTGTCTCGTCTGCTTCAGAGTCTGGTGAGAAGTGACCTGCAACTGTCCACACCCTCCCTTTTATCACCTTGATGGTGGGGGGTGGCTTATCAGTGTCTATACATGTTTTTCTCAATTGAAACGCATGCGTTGAAAAACACAAACGCATGTGCAAAAAAACGCATGCGTTTACATAGACAGCAATGCGTTTTGTTGCCGCAAACCTTGCACAATCGACCGCATGCGTTTCCTGGCGGCCAATAGACGCCTCTAGAAATTACTACATGTTGCATTTCCGCGCCAAGCCGCAAACGACGAGATGACGCATGCGTCGTCAAACGCGGCAAAACGCGAACAAAAAAAACCGCATGCGTTTTTATTGTTAAATATAGGAAAACACGACGCATGCGTTTATATGCGGTACAAACGCTGCGGCAACAAACGCAAATGTGAAACCAGCCTTATATTTATTTCTATGTAGCCACATAGTGCGCCCCAAGAATGTTTTTTTCTGGTGGGCCCAAGGTGCTCCAGTTCGACGCTGTATCTACCTATGATCTATTTATCTGTCTATGATCAGTCATCTATCTATCTATGATCTGTTTATCTATCTATGATCTATCTATCTATCTAACTATCTATGATCTAGCTATAATCTATCTCCAGAAAATGATTGCAATTACACGTTTATTTTTTTTGTGTATATTGGGACAAAACACAAAAAAATGGCGTGTAAACTTTTTAATTATGTTGCGCACCGTGGATAAAGAAACATCAAGATCTCTGTAAATGGACTTGCAACCTTGATATTGTTGATAATTTTAAACAATTTTGGTTTCCAAGTCCTCAGACAGTTTTCTTCTCTTTTTGTTCTCCATGCTTAATGTGGCACACACAGACACACAATGCAAAGATCGAGTTAACTTCTCCCCTTTTTATCTGGTTTCAGGTGTGATTTTCATATTGCCCATACCTGTTACTTGCAACAGGTGAGTTTGAACGAGCATCACATTCTTGAAACAAAGTTGTTTACCCACAATTTTGTAAAGATGCAAATAATTTTGTTCAGCCCATTTTGTTTTTGTTTTTTTTAGTGAAACTGGGACCAGCGCGGAATGTACAGCTTTTCCCAGGAGCCGGTACGTGTCACACTGAGGCGGCACATGGATGCCACACGTATGTAACACCTAGTCAGCTCCGAAACTGTTTTTTCCAGTACCGGAAATATCAGGACATGTGAAGGGGACCTCAGTCAGCAGAAAACGGACAGTACATGGATGGCACGAGAGTGCTGTCTGATTTTTTTCACTGACCTATAGACTTGCGTTGCTAAGTTTGATCTGTCCCTCGGAACAATATTTGACATGTGTCCGTGATTTTGCATGGACCACTCAGTCTGCAAAAAAACACAGACATGTGAACAGCCCTATAGACTATTATAGGTACGAATGCTATCTGTCCCAAAAAAACCTATAGCACTGATAAATTGAAAACTGATGTGTGAACGAGCCCTAACTCTGATGGAGAAAACTGACACACGGACCAAACACTGATAGCAAAAACCGACACACTGACCAAACACTGATCGCAAAAACTGACACACTGATGACATGCGGATTGTCTTTTGCATATGTGAAAAATCACTGAATTTGAATAGGGCTAAAATAAGCATTGAAAACCCCTTCTAAAATTAAAAAAAATTTGAAAACATAAATAATTGGTATCCAAAACCATACCAAGCTATAACAAGTTCATTACTAATGCAAGGTGAGGAAAACTGATTTTTAGAAATAACATTTTGTATGTATCTGTTTAATTTTTAACGTTTGGCCATGCAGTGTGTGTGTTTGTGTGTGATTTGCATTGATGCTGTCTTGTGGACATTTTTTATCTATTTTTTCACCTTGTGGATGAGAATTAATAGCTTGTGGAAATAAATTAATGTAGCCCTTTCTCTGTTGGAAGTCCTGAGGATGAAGCTGCCATCTGGCTCAGCCTGCATAACTGGTACATATTTGTCCAGGTTTCAGAATTAGCTTAGAAGAATTAAAAATTCAGTCTGATTTTTAAATGTTGAGGGGTTTTTTCTTTTGAGGACAGATTTAATCATTTTTCTATGTAATCTCTTGCTCCAATTTGAAATAAACTGAATAAGGAATCCTTTATAATAGAGCAACGTCAAACGCTTGGGCTTTGCAGTTTCCAAACTCAATTTAAAGCTTGGCTTTCGCCCACAATTGCTATTTCAATTGCCAGATGGCAATCCTACCTGTACCACATTGAACTGCACTAACCAAAAGCTAGTGGTTGCTATCTGACTTTGGGGAAAGACTTTGTAGTTGTGCTTACTATAGCAAGAACATATTTTCTGGAATGCTCCAAAACAAGACAAAAAGAAACTTTACTGTAAGACATAAATACCGTATTTTTCGGACTATAAAATACACTTTTTTCCCAAACATTTTTGGGAGAAAACGGGGGTGCGTCTTATAGTCAGAATGTAGAGTACTTACAAATAGGGAGGTGACAGCAGGAGTCAGGCGATTCTTCTGGTGGTCCGACACTGCAGGGCGATGATCTCACTCCATCCCGATGCGGCAGGTCCAGCAGGTTCGGCGGTGCTCAGTGGTGAGGGGGCTCCGGTGACATTTAGTGAAAGCCCGAAGCCTCCGCACTTCCATTTCTTCTATGCTGTGGCCTCCGGGAAAATGGCTGCCGGGGGCAGCGTATGCGCAGATTGAGATCTCGGCAATGAGGTCTCGTTTCGAGATCTCGGGAGACGGAATCTCATTGCCGAGATCTCAATCTGCGCATGCTCCGCCTCTGGTGGCCATTTTCCCGGAGGCCACAGCATCGATGCAATGGAAGTGCGGGGGCTCCAGGCTTTCACAAAATTTTGCCAGAGCCCACGCACCTGCGAGCACCGCCGAACCTGCTGCACCGGGATGGAAGTGAGATCATTGCCCTGCAGCGTCGGAGCACCGGAAGAATCGACAAACTCCTGCTGCCACCTCGCTAACAGCAGTGGATGTGCAGGGGCTTCGGGCTTTCACAAAATGTCAGCGGAGCCCCTGCACCACCGAGCTTGCCCCACCAGTCTGGGTCATATCATGGCTGGACCACCAAACACCCCCTGTGACTCCACTCCACCAGCGCTGCTGATCCCCCCCAGGGTAAGCTGAATTCAGGATTGTAAGACGGACCTCCATTTGATGTTTTATTTTTTTTCCCATTTTCCTTCTGAAAATTTGGTGTGCGTCTTATGGTCCGGTGCGCCTTATGGTCCGGTGCATCTTATAGTTCGAATAATGCAGTATATAGGTTATTAGGGATAATTACACACTTCTTGTCTCTCTAACAAATTATTACTCTATGCCAGGGGTGGGGAACTTCAGGCTCCAGGGCCATTTACGGCCCTCGATGACCTTTTATCAGGTCCCTGAGCAGATTCTCAGGGACCGCATTCTTGGGCAAGGAGTATATTTTGATTACAACCAGCTCATTAATTTCTTTCTGATCTGTTAGCCCACACATGCAGTGTTCACTACTGAACACTGAAGGGCATGCAATGAAAGATTACGTCCTGAAACCAGTGCCAGAGTCAGGATGTACTTTGTGGGTGGGGTTTGTACGGCCCCCGAAGGATGGTATAAATATCCAAATGGCCCTTGGCAGAAAAAAGATTCCTCACCTCTGCTCTATACTATCAGGATTACTGAAATTTATCTGGAAGTCAATCAAATGTGTTTTTTTATTCTAAATCAGGGCTAAATTAATACAGCACAAAGGGACTGCAGTGCTTACCTGTCCAGGTCTCTGAATTAGTGCACTACCAGGATGCAGGAAACCCATGCTGCATCCTGAGAGTGCACTAGTTCAGAGATCTGGACAGGTAAGCAACTGCAGTCCCTTTGTGCTGTATTAATTCTTGAATTTTTTGAGGATTTTTAGTCCTCTTTTTGTTTTTTTTCTAAGAAGTTTAGTGTTAGGACTTGCAAATGTGAGGACCCTTGGCGTGGGTAGCGAGCTTATATATCTTGGCCAAAATATCAACCAATATCTCACATATTATTTATATATACAGTACAGACCAAAAGTTTGGACACACCTTCTCTTTTAAAGATTTTTCTGTATTTTCATGACTTTGGTCCGTACTGTATGTTTTTTACACTTCAATTTTCAAAATACAGCCAGGCCTTACAAACTAGGGAGTCTGCCTCATGGGGTGCATTTAGAGAGTGCTGCGCAGACCGCCTGATCTAATAGTATGGGCGTCACTAATAGGCTGTAAGCCAGACACTGTGCATTACCTATGTGCGACCAGCGCCCTATACAAGCCTCTTTTGTGAAATCATATACTAAGCAATCACCCCCTCCATGAGTTGGTAGTTTGTGAGTGGTTGCCTCATCAGTATTTTGCACCTGTATTGCCACCATCTTTATTACATGGGTTTGCTGCATCCTGGGAGAGCACTAGTTCAGAGACCTGGACAGGTAAGCACTGCAGTCCCTTTGTGCTGTATTAATTATTGCATTTTTGGAGGATTTTTAGTCCTTTTTTTGTGGTTGTTCTATGAAGTTTAGCGTTAGGACTCTAAATCAGAACTGCACAACATGTTGACTCCGACATTGTCCAGTGTTGTCTTTATTCCGACTCCACTGTCCATTCTCTCTTCCATGCATTAATAACAGGTGCCTGTAAAAGGTTTGGAAGATACATGTAAGGACCACTGCATGGATAATACTGTTACGATCTGACAATATTATGAATGAAAGTATGGGCTTAGCACTGATATGAGGGCACTGTGAGGCAGTCAACATTATGTAGGATACTATGTAGATGATACTTTAACTTCTGTAAGTTATTATAGAGATAGCTGCATGTGTGGTGTATCCACCTTGGCTTCTCTTCCCTGAAGTGGTAGGGAGAGGGAACCAATTTTCCAGACACACTATGTAGAGTAATACATTCTAGGGTCAGAAAAGATTGTGATCCTCTGTGTTAAATGCTGGGTGGTCTGTGCAAATTGCTATAAATTTATTTCGGGTGACTGCAAAAGATGAATTTGATACCAATAAAAGATGTTGACTAGTATTAACCACTGATTTTGATCTATAGATGGATCTTAAAGACATTTCACCCCAAAAATTGGGTTAAATACCATGTAAAAATCACTGAGTTCTCCTAATTCTGCCACTTTTTTTTTTCTTTCTTTTTCCCCTGCGTCGCTCCATTGCAGATATATTAACATTTGTTGCTTTTTGGAGTGCAGTATGTGAAATCTCTGCTTACAGTTCAACATGGCATATCTTCAGATTCTGTTATGCGGGGTACACTTTCACACCTTCCTCCCAGATGCTGCCCTTCACAGCTCAGCAGTATTTGTTACTACTAGATCAGCTGCTGAGCGATGATTGGAATCATATAGGATGGAGGGCTGAAAGTTCACCCCACACAAAAGAATCTGGAGAAATGCCCATTTACACTATAAAAGTAACAAATGTGAATATCTCTGCAATGGTGTAGATAAGCCCCTGATGCCGGTGGGCTTAGCTCACCTTCGATTTTGGGGGTGACAGGTACCCTTTAATCTACAGCAGTATGGCTGGCAATCCAAATGGGACTATCACCAGCAGGAAAATATTAATGATGTAATATTTGAAATGTTACATGCGTTTCATCGATAGAAGTAATGTCATTATTCTCTCATCACAGATTTTTCAAAATCATTAATACATTTTGCTCTTTGAACATTAAGTCTTTAATGAATTATCCACAACGGTAATAGGATCTACCTTATTTTCTGCTTCTGAAAAAAGGTTTTTTTTTAATAGTTATTGCTTGCAAAAATATATTTACATCTTATATCATTTAAAACAAATCAAAATTATGGTCCAGGGATGCTTGGCGCTTCCCGGTGGGGCAGGTGGGGGGGTGCATCGATTGGGCAGTGCAGTGCAGTGGATCTCTCTTATAAGGAGGGATGATCACAGAAGAAGCGCTCGTGTCCGAAGCTCCCCATCATCGAGGATCCCAGTGGACAGCATTAAAAAAGGGAAGCAAGAGAGCTCAAGGGCTCGTCACGGATTCAGAGGCCTCACAATCCGGTGGGGAATATCAGTCGGAATCCCCGTCCCCCTCCTCAGACAGTGATGTAGGCAGCCAACCTTGCTTTCCGGCTGAGGACACGGATAGACTGGTTAGGGCAGTTAGGTCAACAATGGGCCTAAAGGTGGAAAGGGCAACCACATCCCTAGAGGACATTATTTTGGGGGGCTTGGAGCATAAAAGGAAGCGCATCTTTCCGGTTAATTCTAGGATAAAGGCGCCCATAGATAAGGAGTGGAAAAAGCCGGAGAGGTCTGGTAGCCTGCCCTCATCTTCTAAAAGAAGATACCCCTTTGAGGAGAAAGACTCGGAGGGTTACTATATCTAAAAGTACCATTGCCAGATGGATCAGGGAGGCCATTAGTTTAACTTACTCTGCAAGTTGCGCTCTGGTTCCTGAAGGCATCAAGGCTCACTCCACCAGAACCATGCCGACCTCTTGGGCAGAAAAGGAGCAGGCATCAATTGATCAGATTTGTAAGGCCGCTACCTGGTCCTCACCATTTACCTTCTTTAAGCACTGCAGACTGAATCTGTCCTCTGCTGACTTAACCTTTGATAGAAGGGTGCTGCAGTATTTCAGTAGGTTTCCTGTCCTGGCTGGGCGGATCCCGCTCTCAGGTGTGCTGCCATGAGTTCCAGAAAAAAACAGCTACTGGTAAGTAACCTTGGTGTTTTTTTTTCATACAATAATTCAAAGCTCAGCTTATGGAAAAATAGCTGTACAATGATTAATAGATGTTAAAGCCTACTTGTACTTTGATTTGTCTGTGAGACTGGGAGACGTTTCTCACCTATTTGCAGCAGCTTCGATGGATTCCATGGATTGATATGACAACACATTGCCTAAACAGAATGTCAACTCCCCTGCTACAAAACTGGTGTGTTAGTCAGACCTCAGATATATAGTGAAGTCCATAAAATCTTTGTGTTCCACATTTGGAAATTACATTTATAACCCACTAAATATTTTCAGCATAAACAGTGATCTGTGTATGATTATTGAGGACGCAGAATGAAACAGCTGCAAGCCATAGATTACATGTCTGTGCTATGTGTGAAAGATTACCAAGGCAGCGCTATCAACAGGAATTCATTCGCATCCATTCAGCCTTGCAGCAATACAAAACTGAACTATTTTTTCTATTTTCATCTTTATTTTTTTTTTACTAGGAATTTTCATTAATTATAATAATGGTTGAGCACAACATGATTTTTTTTATTGCGGCAAACATTTAGGAATTGCTAGGAAATTATATTTTTAAATCTTGGTAAGGATTACACTTTCAAATTTCATATGATAAACTGGAGGAAAATTATTTGCAGGACGTAGGTCCAGTGTATATTTTTGGTCATCTCTATCGTATGAAATTATAAATGGATTGGACAGTCCTAGAATATTAGCATTAGATAATGACTAGGGGTAAAAGCAGACCTAATAAAAATTAAACAACTAAAGTACACTGATTTCAATAGCTTTTAGGGTATATTCAGAATGTGATGAAATAGTGTTTTACCGAGATTTTCTGAAAACACAGCTAACATCTATTGATCACATGAATAATGGATGGTACCTCCCCTGCATAGGGAACACCAGCGATGTCAACAATGATGTCACAGGGTTCCCAACATTATGGCTACAATCACATTTTTATCAAATTTATCTGCAAAAAATGCAACATTTTACTCTCCCAACAAATTGCATGATATGTTGCTTATTTTTCCTTGCAGATTTGAATCAATTTCAAATCTGCAAAGTGTCAATTCTTTCAGCGTTTTTCACCCACAAAAAAAACCACACATAAAAAAATCCTTTAGTAAAACGCAGCAAAAATACATTGTTTTTATGTGGCATTTTTCCTGCCAAGTGATGCGGTTTAATGCAGAATTGTTTGCAACAAAGACCTAACGTGGGCACATACCGTAATGTACAAGCAGCAGCTTTATATTCTCTGTATGCCTTGTTTTTAGTGACAGAGAATTGAGTTGCTTGGAGTACTTACAAAAATTTTCTGGGGTCAGACGTACGTGCACAATTATTAGGCAATTTGTGTTTTTGATGGTTGACCTTTCTGAACAAGTAAAGTGCTGTCGGCCAATTGGAAAAGTTAATAATCCTGAACCTTATATTGGCCAGGTCTCTGAGCTCCTCGTACTCCTGAGCACTCTAGGGAGGTAGCAGATCTGGAATATGACAGCACTGGAGGATAATAGGTTCCTGGTCACCACAAGTTTAATTCTTCTCAAATCTTTGGCAGTTAATGTATGTTTTGTTAACTCAACCCTTTTTTGCAACCCTTTTGGCCATTAATTGCAACAAAACTTTTGATGATTCTGTGCAATCTCAAAGGTGCTGCATCCCGCTGTAATTTTTACTTTTCAGAATTACGGTAGTTAAATCTCTTTTCTGTCCCATTTTGCCTGAGGAAAACAAGTTGCCTAATAATTCTGCACACTTTTATTACGGGTGTTGTATCCTTAGGCCGCACCCTTCGTCATTACACAAATACACATCACCTGATCTGCTTCATCCAATAACCATTCAAGCTTATACAGCTTGGAGCTATAAAATCTGCATATGGGTAAAATACTCACTTGCCTAATATTGTGTACACTGTGTAGGTCTCTGATTTCATACAGAAATGACAATGATGATTTTTATCTCCACAGAAAAGATGCGATCAAACACCAAACAACTGTTTTCTCCTTTATTGCTTGATCAGCGGACAGGCTTGTATGGGGCAATGATCAAGAATGAACATTTGTACAAACGCTTGTTCGGCCAGCCATGGGCCTGGTAAATGGGGGTAAATAAATATTGGCACCTTTTGGGGGCAATTTTTTCATAAATGAATGCATCTTTAAACATTTTGCACCTATTGGCTGTGCACATTGCTGGCTTCTTAATAAGGCACCTGATAATCTATCAGTGAGCTTGTTCTGACGTGAGGGAATGTTACTCTTATCTGTCTTTTTCCGAATTCCTCTCAGCTGACATCACCACAGACCACATGAAGGTTGAGGATAAAGGTTGAGGTCAACTTTGATGTTGTCGCAAATCAGAAGAGAGGATCTCAGAAAAAACAAACAAACATAAGAGATGCAATCTGTTCCGTCACAACGACCTCACTGGCAGATTCCCACCTAATTCACTCTGCATCCAGCATAAGACTGTACAAAACAGAGGCGATAGAAGGCAAAGGATGGACATTTTTTAATGAAACGCAATAGCAAAAAAATATATTTGAGCCAAAAATAAGCAAATTTAAGTTAGAAAAAATGTCCTCAAAGGTGTATATATTCTTTGACAATCTGTAAGCACACTTTTTTAAAAAAAGTTTTGGCTGTAGTCTCTTTTTACTTAGGATAAATTCTGTTTAACAAAAAAAATTTGCTTATGGTACAAGAAGAATCTAGAATTTCTCGGGAAATAACTGGCATATATGCAGTACAATTTCTTCCCTGATGAACTGTGATAAGACTCTCAGTCATTGCATCTGACAAACTTGCAAGTTTCTTTTGGCTATTTTAATATGTGATGATTGCACAAGTAATTTTAATAACTTAGTCATTCCAATTAGAGCTATACTTAGTATATAGATATTTTCCTTTGAGATTATACTAGAAAGTGAGAATAAAAAGAACCCAGTTCCAATCAAGGCAATAGGCTCATGCTGCGGTTCTCTACTCTTCTGTTAGTGTCTCTGCGCAAGGACAGTTTTGAAAGGGGCAGAGCAGTAAACCAGTACTATGACCCCTATTTCTCAGGCGCAATGCACCGTTCCCCCTTCTGGTTTTGCATACCTTCACCTCCTTCATTGGAGATTTCTAAAACTGGAATACAAAATCAGTGAAGCTCTTGGCCATGCAAAGGGTATAGTGAACACCCTGATAAGCATGATTACATTTCTGAAGAATGAAGGCCGCAATTAGAACACTAAAGGTGACATTTTTATAGGGGCTATATCCCTTAAAATTATAAGGCTATGTACGAATGTTGCGGATTTGCTTGGGGAAATTTCTGTGCAGTTTCTGCATCTCTTTGCAGAAAATGCAGTGGAAATTCCGCTCATTTTTTAATGTGGATTTTCATGCGTTTTTGTAAATCCACAAAGCTAAATAAAGATATATTATTTAAAAAAAAAAGAATTTTCATGTCATTTCCTTCTTCAACCTCTTCAGCCAGATACCCTAATTAATTTTAAATAATGACACACACACCAGCCTTTGTAGGAACATTAACATAATTAATAGTGATGAGCGAGTGTACACGTTGCTTGGGTTTTCCCCAGCACGCTCGGGTGGTCTCCGAGTATTTGTAACTGCTCGGAGATTTAGTTTTTATTGACGCAGCTGCATGATTTACGGCTGCTAGCCAGCCTGAGTACATGTGGGGGTTGCCTGGTTGCTAGGAAATTCCCACATGTAATCAAGCTGTCTATCAGCTGTAAATCATGCAGCTAAGGCAACGAAAACTAAATCGCCGAGCAGTTACAAATACTCAGAGACCACCTGAGCGTGCTCGGGAAAACCCGAGCAACGAGTACACTCGCTCATCACTAATAATTAACCTACATATGCTGTAACAAAAAAGCAACTTTCTGAAATCTGCGTGAAATGTAATATCTGTTTATTTTTCCAAAAAATTTTTAAAAAATTGAGTGGGCTCCCACATAATTTTAATAACCAACAGAGGGAAAGCCGACGGCTGAGGGCAGATGTTAATATTCTGGGAAGGAGCCAATAGGCAAAAATTACCCGGCTATTAATATCAGCTTACAACTGTTTGCTTAGCCTTTACTGCTAAACTAGCAGCCTTTGGCTAGTTTATAGGCGAACCCCCCAAAAAAATTTGACATGTGGTCTCCCAATAAAATCGAACCAGTGAAGGCTAGGCAGACAGCTGCGGGCTGATATTAATAGCCTGGGAAGGGGCCATGGATATTGGCACCCCACAGGCTAAAAACATCAGGTCTCAGCCACCAATTCTGGCACTTAGCCTTGCTCTTCCCACTTGCCGTATAGTGGTGGCAAGTGGGTTCATATTTGAGGGGTTGATGTCACCTTTGTGTTGTCAGGTGACATCAAGCCCTCAGCTTAGTAATGGAGAGGCATCTATAAGACACCTATCCATTACTAATTCTATAGTTACATGGTAAATAAAGACATGGCCAGAATAAAGTCGTTTATTTGAAATAATCACACAGACTCCTTTATTGAATCTAAATTTACCATACTTACAGAACACCTAATCCCCGACACCCTCGTCTCCTGCAACAAAAATAAAATAATAAACCAACATATAATACTATCCTGTCCGACATAGTTCATTCAATACCGAGTGTCCCACGACGATCTCACATATAGAACAGTCACATAAAGAGATGTCTACCAGGCCTCCTGCGATACACTGACAGGAGGTAATCAGTGTACCACTGAGTCACCGTGAGAGTTCACCGGAGTTCATCAGCTCCGGTGCTCTCCCTTACAGGACTGCTGCGTAAGAACTTTCCCACGCAGCAGTGCTGCAAGTGAGAGCACCAGAGCTGATCAGCTGATTAACTCCAGTGAACTATCACTGCAGTTCAGTGATACACAGTGGGAGCGATCACCTCCTGTCAGCGTATCGCTGGCGGCCGGGTGAGATCGACATGGGACACTTGGTATTAAATGGACTACGGTGGACAGGGAGTATATGTTGGTTTATTATTTATGATTGCTTGCAGGAGACGCGGGCATTGGGGAATAGGTATTCAGTGAGTATGTATTGTGTATGTGAATATGTAAATGTTTTGATTTTTTTTACAACACAAGCACCGGATGATGAGACTATGCTCCCACACACAGACACCCGCAGACAGACACACACACATTCTCCGCTCACACATATTCTCCACCCACCCACAGACACACAGACATATTCTCCGTCCACACACTCCTCTTCCTTCTGACATCATTTCCCTTTGACAATTTGCTGCGTTTTAGGCAGCCAAATGTGCAGCAAATACACAGCAAATCCACAAACCTTTTCACACCTGCGTTTCTGCTGAGGATTTGACTGACTCAAAGGAATTCAATGGGTGCAGAAACGCTGCAGATCCGCAAAAAGAATTGACATGCTGCGGATAATAAAACGCAGCGAATCAGGATGGAATATTCTGCAGCATGTACACACCAATTCTGGATTCCCATTGATTAACCTTGCTTGAGCAATCCTTTGCGGATCTGGTGGAATTCCAAGCAGAAAAAAAATGCTGTGGATCCGCAGCAAATCCGCAACGTGTGCACATAGCCTAAAGGTGCAATTTGTATAAGGGCTATATCCCTTAAAATTACTGTCAGTTTAGGCTGAAAGACTCCCTTTAAAAATGCATGCAGCTATTTGGATTTCAGGAGGACCTTCCACAAGATCAGATGAAAACACAGATTTTTATGTTTCTAACTCCTAAAAGTCATGTGTTACAGTGGAATGTAAAAGTTTGGCCACCCCTGGTTAAAATTACTGTTATTGTGAACAGTTAACCCCTTTCAGATTTTGGGCATAATAGTACGCCCACGTCAGAATCCCTCCCTTTGATGTGGGCTCCGGCGCTGAGCCCACATCTTTCCCGACATATGTCAGCTGTTTTGACATAGTCCCATGAAGACTATTGAAGCATGCAAAAAGTAAAAATGTTTTTTAAAAATATTAAAAAAATAAAAAATATATAAAAAGTTCAAGTCACACCCCATTCACCCCATTCAAAATAAAACAATAAAAAATACACATATTTGGTATCGCCGAACTCAGAATCGGCCGATATATCAATATAAAAAAGAATTAACCTGATCGCTAAACGGCGTAACAAGAAAAAAGTCAAAACGCCAGAATTATGTTTTTTAGTCGCCGCAACATTGCATTAAAATGCAATAATGGCGATCAAAAGATCGTATCTGCACCAAAATAGTATCACTAAAAATGTCAGCTCGGCATGCAAAAAATAAGCACTCACCCAACCCCAGATAACGAAAAATGGAGTAGCTACGGGTATCAGAAAATGGCACAATTTTTATTAAAGGGCCACTGTCACCCCCTCCAGGCGTTATAAACTAAAAGAGCCACCTTGTGCAGCAGTAATGCTGCAGTCTAACAAGGTGGCTCTTTTAGTTTTTGTTTCTGTTATTCCCACAATAAATGTATTTATAATTTTGATGAAATACCTCTTTGTACCTGGAGGCGGGTCTGAAGCTTCCACTTAGAAGCGCCCAACTGCCGTCAGTCATCTCGTGTGTTGATTTTCGCCGCCCCCTCAGCGCGGTTATTGTGTGAAATCCGGTGCCTGCGCTCTGCTCTTCTGCCTTGCGCAGGCGCATAGAGCATTTGCCGTCCTAGCGCTGATGCTGGGTTCCGTTCTGCGCCTGTGCGGGCAGTGCGGCCACCCTGTTACTGAATCCCCGCCCCGCACTGTGTTATGCATTATGCACAGTGCGGGGCTGGCATTCCTGGGCATGCGCACTGCGCTTGTCAGACGCTCCCCAGGTCCCCCGCCTTTCAGCGTTGCCGGAATATACAGGTATCATTGCCGGCGTTTGGAACAGCCGCACAGAACAACGCTGGAAGGCGGGGGACCTGGGGAGCGTCTGACAAGCGCAGTGCGCATGCCCAGGAATGCCAGCCCCGCACTGTGCATAATGCATAACACAGTGCGGGGAGGGGATTCAGTAACAGGGTGGCCGCACTGCCCGCACAGGCGCAGAACGGAACCCGGCACCAGCGCTAGGACGGCAAATGCTCTATGCGCCTGCGCAAGGCAGAAGAGCAGAGCGCAGGCGCCGGATTTCACACAATAACAGCGCTGAGGGGGCGGCGAAAATCAACACAAGAGATGACTGACGGCAGTTGGGCGCTTCTAAGAGGAGGCTTCAGACCCGCCTCCAGGTACAAAGAGAGGTATTTCATCAAAATAATAAATACATTTATTGTGGGAATAACAGAAACAAAAACTAAAAGAGCCACCTTGTTAGACTGCAGCATTACTGCTGCACAAGGTGGCTCTTTTAGTTTATAACGCCTGGAGGGGGTGACAGTGGCCCTTTAAATTTTTTACCAAAGTTTAGATTTTTTTTCCACCACTTAAATTAAAAAGAACCTAGACATATTTAGTGTCTATGAACTCGTAATGACCTGGAGAATCATAATTGCAGGTCAGTTTTAGAATTTAGTGAACATGGTGAATAAAACAAAAACAAAAAACAACTGTGGAATTTCACTTTTGCAATTTCACCGCACTTGCAATGAATTTTTTTACCATTTTACAGTACATGATATGCTAAAAACAATGGTGTAGTTGAGAAGTACAACTTGTGCCGCAAAAAAACAAGCCCTCACATGGCCATTTTGACAGAAAAATAAAAAAGTTATGGCTCTGGAAAGAAGCGGAGAAAAAAAAGAAAATTCAAAGACCGAAAATAGCCCAGGGGTTAAGGGGTCAAGCAAGTTGAGAATTAAATGATCTCTAAAAGGCCTTAAGTTAAAGATGACACATTTCCTTTGCATTTTAGACAAAAAAACCGTGGAGATTTGCGTGATCAGATAACTTTGACCAAGATTTCAGACCTTAATTAGCCTGTTAGGGTTATGGCTTGTTTGTTATCATTGTTAGGAAAGGTCAGGTGATGCAAATTTCCCAGCTTCATAATACCCATCCTCCTCTAACCTTGTGCTAAAAAAACCCAGCAGCCATGGTTTCTTCTAAGCAGCAACCTACCTCTCTGAAAATTAAAATGGTAGAGGCTCACAAAGCAGGAGAAACTATAAAAGACAGCAAAGCCTTTTCAAGTTGCCCTCTCCTGTGTTCAAATTTTAATTAAAGGGAACCTGTCACCCCCAAAATTGTGGGTGAGGTAAGCTCACCGGCATCAGGGGCTTATCTACAGCATTCTGTAATGCTGTAGATAAGCCCCCGATGTATCCTAAAAGATGAGAAAAAGACGTTAGATTATACTCACCTGGGGGGCGTTCCCGCTGCTGGTTCGGGTCCGGCGCCTCCCATCTTCATCAGATGACACACATACATGAAGACTTATTTCCAAACAGTCTTGTTTACTGATAAGTGTTGAGCAACCCTGGATGGTCCAGATGGATGGAGTAGTGGATGGTTGGTGGATGGCCACCATGTCCCAACAAGGCTGCAACGTCAACGAGGAGGTGGAGGAGTCATGTTTTGGGCCAGAATCATGGGAAACAGCTGGTAAGGCCCTTTAAGGTTCCTGAAGGTGTGAAAATGACCTCTGCAAAGTATATAGAGTTTCTGACTGACAACTTTCTTCTATGGTCTAAAATGCAGAAACGTGCCTTCAGGAGCAAAATCAT
Source organism: Ranitomeya variabilis (assembly GCF_051348905.1). Lineage (NCBI taxonomy): Eukaryota > Metazoa > Chordata > Amphibia > Anura > Dendrobatidae > Ranitomeya > Ranitomeya variabilis. Next base: position 722,896,739 of record NC_135233.1, read on the forward strand.
CTGCCCCATCTCATGCTGCAAAGAATACCTCTGAGTCATTGGCTGCTATGGGCATAAAAGGAGATAAACTCATGGTGTGGCCACCATCTTCACCTGACCTCAACCCTATAGAGAACCTTTAGAGGATCATCAAGCAAAAGATCTATGAGGGTGGGAGGCAGTTCACATCCAAACAGCAGCTCTGGGAGGCTATTCCAACTTCATGCAAAGAAATACAAGCAGAAACTCTCCAAAAACTCACAAGTTCAATGGATGCAAGAATTGTGAAGGTGACATCAAAGAAGGGTCCTATGTTAACATGTAACTTGGACTGTTGGGATGTTTTGGTGTTAAATAGCTTTTTTGTTCAGTGAATGTGACCTCCTAATGCTGCAAATTCCACAAATGAGCATTTTCAGTTCTTTAAAACATATCAAATGTTTAGAAATTCTACTGTGCATAATAATTTGGAACAGTGCATTGTGAGTTTTTATTCATTTTGGAGATTATACTGTTATCATTGGGAGGTTTCTTCAATAAAATTCGATGTATGATCTATCGGGTGATGACTTTTATTAGACAGACTGTCATTAGCACCGGCCATTTAGGAAAATCTGATAAAAATGTAATTTGCATAATAATTTGGAACATAGTGTAGATGCCTCTACCCTGTGCCACTGGATGCCCATCAGCTACAGAGTCCAATTATTATTATTATTATTTATTATAGCGCCATTTATTCCATGGCGCTTTACATGTGAGGAGGGGTATACATAATAAAAACAAGTACAATCTTGAACAATACAAGTCACAGCTGGTACAGGAGGAGAGAGGACCCTGCCCGCGAGGGCTCATAATCTACAAGGGATGGGTGAGGATACAGTAGGTGAGGATATAGCTGGTCGTGCAGTGGTTTGGTCGATCGGTTGTTACTGCAGGTTGTAGGCTTGCCGGAAGAGGTAGGTCTTCAGGTTCTTTTTGAAGGTTTCGATGGTAGGTGAGAGTCTGATATGTTGTGGTAGAGAGTTCCAGAGTAGGGGTGATGCATGAGAGAAATCTTGTATGCGATTGTGGGAAGAGAAGATAAGAGGGGAGTAGAGAAGAATATCTTGTGAGGATCGGAGGTTGCGTGCAGGAAAGTACCGGGAGACGAGGTCACAGATGTATGGAGGAGACAGGTTGTGGATGGCTTTGTATGTCATGGTTAGGCTTTAATACTGGAGTCTCTGGGTAATGGGGAGCCAGTGAAGGGATTGACAGAGGGGAGAGGTCGGGGAATAGCGGGGGGACAGGTGGATTAGTCGGGCAGCAGAGTTTAGAATAGATTGGAGGGGTGCGAGAGTGTTAGAGGGGAGGCCACAGAGCAGGAGGTTACAGTAGTCGAGGCGGGAGATGATGAGGGCATGGACTAGGGTTTTTGCAGATTATTGGTTTAGGAATGTACGGATCCATCAAATATTTTTGAGTTGAAGGCGGCAGGAAGTGGAAAGGATTTGGATATGCGGTTTGAAGGAGAGATCAGTGTCAAGGATTACCCCGAGACAGCGAGCTTGTGGGACTGGGGAGAGTGGGCAGCCATTTCCTGTAATGGATAGGTTCGTTGGGGGGGTCGCGTGAGATGGGGGAAAGACAATGAATTCTGTTTTGTCCATGTTAAGTTTTAGAAATCTAGCGGAGAAAAAGGATGAAATAGCGGTAAGACATTGAGGGATTCTGGTTAGTAGGGTGGTGATATCTGTTCCAGAGATGTAGATCTGTGTGTCATCAGCATAGAGGTGATACTGAAAGCCATGAGATTCTATGAGCTGTCCCAGGCCAAAAGTGTAAATGGACAAGAGCAGGGGCCCTAGAACTGAACCTTGCAGGACTCCGACAGATAGGGGGCGAGGTGAGGAGGTGGTGTGTGAATGGGAGACGCTGAATGTTCAGTCAGTTAGGTATGACGAGATCCAGGATAGGGCCAAGTCTGTGATGCCAAGGGATGAGAGGGTCTGTAGTAATAGGGAATGGTCCACTGTGTCAAAGGCAGAGGACAGGTCCAGGAGGAGGAGGATAGAGTAGTGTCGCTTGCTCTTGGCAGTTAATAGGTCATTGGTGACCTTAGTTAGGGCAGTTTCAGTGGAGTGGTGTGACCAGAAGCCTGATTGTAAGCGGTCGAAAAGGGAGCAGGAAGATAGATGGGAGGACAGTTCAAGATGGATGTGTTGTTCCAGTAGTTTTGAGGCATAGGGGAGAAGTGATATAGGGCGATAGCTAGATACAGAGGATGGGTCAAGAGAGGGCTTTTTGAGGATAGGTGTGATTGAGGCATGTTTAAAGCTTGAGGGGAAAACACCAGTTCTTAGTGATAGGTTGATAAACTTATTACTCTCATCCACACGGCTTTCCAGAGTTCTGCATCGCCTACATCTCCTTCGTCATCTCTGTCTACCACCCTACCCGTGGCCCCTGTTTTGCTAATGACCTAACATCCTCAAATATCTGAACATCCCACTCCCGTATCCAAGACTTCTTGCATTCTGCGCCAATTCTCTGGAATGCACTACCCCAGACAATTCGATTCATTCCCAATACGCAGTTTTAAGGTGCCCTACAAATGGATTTCTTTAGATTAGCCTATCCACCTTCCTTGCACTTACTGACACTCTATATTTGTACTTGTACACATACTGACTGGATGGCTAGAGACCGGTTCATGCAGCGTAAGTTGAATATTTACTGTATTATACGGATGGCTTGACCTTACAATACAAGCACCTTTTACCATTTTCCTTTTGTGCCTCCCATATTTCCTTATGGATTGTAAGCTTGCGAGCAGGGACCTAACTCCTCCTGGTACGTGTTGAATTATGCGTTACTCTGTAATGGCTTTACTGTCAGTACATGTCCCCTTTGAATTGTAAAGTGCTGCAGAATATGCTTGCTTTTAGGCTATGCTCACACATTGCGTTTTTTTAATGCAAATTTTTAGCTGCTTTTTACAGTGCCAACAAAATCTATGAGATTATCTGGTGCACACAGCTTGTTTTTTTTGTCCTCAGTATTCTGTGCAATACCTAGGTTTTTGCAAACTGCAGCATGCCACTTTTCTTGGCGTCTCTGCAGCTTTTTTTCACCCATAAAAAGCAAAGAGTAAGTGCAAAAACGCAGTATCAGGTTTTGCTGCGCTTTTATTGCAAAAATGCAGGTGCAGCAGTATGTGAAACCCATTTATTTTAGAGATTTTTCCCAAGGTTAAAACATAATGTCTTGATGTTCATGGCAGTTTATGATTAGCACAATTGTATAAATTAGTGATATGCACAAAGTAAACCTTGTCCAACCAAGGTGTGAAATTGAACAATGCTTGTGGCCGACCAAAGTGTGAAAGTAAACACTGTCCTACAAACTCAATTCTATGTCAATATCTTAGGAAAACTATTCTGGACCAATTCCCTTCCCCCCCCCCCATGTTACATTTTCCAAAAATGTTTTTGGGTTTCACATATGTCTTGCAAAAGTCAATAGTGCATGGTCACTGGACCAGAGCCCTGTAAACTTCTTCTATAATAATTTATAATAATAATTTTTTATTTCTATAAGGCTATGTTAACTCGTTGCATTTTGCATGCTCTCTTGGCAGTAAAGAAGCTGCTAACGAAAAGCAGGTTTTGCTGCTTTTTTTAGGATCCCAAAGTTCAGGTTTTCTTCCACCACAGAAGCATAAACACAGGTCATTAAAACTGCGCCCCTGATGCTGGCTCTACATTGCTGCCGGCTGTCATTCAGGGCTGGGAGCACGGTTACAGAGGCCACTCTGTATATTCAAGCAGTGACTGAACCAGGGCCCGCCCATATGACTAGATAATGAATGCTGGTAGGTTTTCTTCTGGCTGCATTTGGCTGGGTGCAGGCGCCGGGCAGCATCATAGCGCTGTTAACCCACATATTAACCGCATATCTGCAACTTAACAGCGTTATCCTTGGTGACAGGTTTCCTTTAAGTTTGTTTCCATATGAAAAAACTTCAACGTTATATTTGATGATAAGAAAAAACTCCCTCAATTGTCGACATTTGTTTTAATAAATTTCAAAGTTTGACATCATGGCCTACAGGGAGGATATACTATAAGATCATTTTCTCCCTGCAGCTGTGCTTCCAGTAAGGCAGGCAGACAGGATTGTAACGCTACTTACCTGCAGATCAATCCTACATCTGCAGATAAATTGAGTTTCCCCACATGACAGGTTCTCTTTACCCCTTGTCTTTGCAGCCAATTTTCAATTTTGTGTTTTCGTTTATCACCCCATTTTTACAAGAGCCAAAGTTTTTTTTAGTTTTCCATTGACATAGCCATATCACGGCTTGTGTTTGTAGAATGGATAGGGAGAGAAAAATCCAAGTCTGGTGAAATTGTGAAATAAATGCAATTCTACCATGGCTTTTTGGGTTTTATGTTTAGGGCGCACGTTCTGAAATAAAACTGTAAATCATGATTTTATAGGTCAGTATTATTACAGCAAAGCTAAACCTACATAGATTATTTTTCCATCTAAGTTGAGAACAATAAATTCAAAAATTTGAATTTGTTAAAAACAAAAATGATGGTTTGTGTCATTTTCCGAGACTTGTAATATTTTTCTTTTTCCACTGATTGAGCTGTAGGAGAATTTTATTTGTATGAATTTGTGATACATACAACTTGATACATTTTAATCCATTATTTATTAGGGAGGAGTAGTGGAAAAAAACCCTCACAATTCTGCAGTTTTTTTTTCTAGTTATTGTGTTTACTTATAGGGCTTAGTTAAGTTAATATTTTGAATGCAGCAATACCAGATATGCATATTTTGTATTTCTTTATCTTTAATAGAGGAAAAGGTGGGTTATTCAAACGTATTTGTTTTAGATCTTTTTATATTTTTAAAACCCTTTTTTCCACTTTTTACTTTATGCGGTAGCCCCCTAATGGACCTGAATGCGATCATATTGCATTATAGAGAGGAAAATCTCTTTCTCCTTTAAAGCTGAGCTTCAGAGGAGGACCAAGATGGCGTCACCAGTGGCCTTTAACTAGTCCGATTGTCATTATAACCCACCAGACACTGCAATCAAGTCATGGGGCGCTCATGGGGGCCAGTATGCGTGAGTATCAGTATGTGTTCCATTTTAAATGCAATGTCAGATATTGACAGCAGTGCTTAGATGGTTAACAGACACAGCTAGAGCTCAGCTCCGGACAAAGCAGTGGCTGTAAGACACAGATGTCGGATATTGAATATAGCAGATATCTGTCATGTGTGCAATGACCTCAGTTCCTATGCAAGAAACGCTGAAAACATGTACATGTCGATTGTAACCTCTGTGCATACAACAGAGATATATGCCTTCAGATTTCCACCATAGCAATGAAAAGAACAAGATGAGTGGTCCTGCTCTGCTGCTCTAAAGTGAAGTTATTTAGTTTCTGACAGCCAGAAAAAGGCTCTCATAGATTTTTGTTGCGTTGTGACCTATGACTCGCTCCATGTAACAATCTGCCAGAGACCGTCCAATTCCAGGGTGACCCCACTCTGCTATTGATGAACACACTATCCAGCAACTGGAGGTCGCCATTTTGGAAAATTGCCGCATAACCATTCGCCACCTAGCCCAAAATGTTCAGATTAGTATGTGGTCCATGGAAAAAATCATCCAAGCCCAGCTTCACATGCATAAGGTATCCGCTCGCTGGGTTCACCGGATGCACACACCATTCCAGAAGCAGGAATGAGTCGAATGCTCTCAGGTTCTATTGACGATGTGCCATGGAAACCAGGAGGACTTTTTCAAGAGACTGATCACACAGGATGAAAGCTGGGTCCATCACTATGATCCTGGGACTAAAGTCCAGTCGATCAGTCGATACAATGGAAGCATCATGACTCACCGCCTCCAAAGAAGGCACGTGCCAAAGACTTGGCAGGCAAGGTCATGCTCACAGTATTTTGGGACTGATGGGTTTACCAGCAAAGGATACCATGATCCCTGGGGCATACTATGCTTCACTGCTGCAGAAATTGTGGGAGGCCATAAAAACCAAGAGACATGGCATGCTCACCAAAGGTATCCGCCTTCTGCAAGACAATGCACCAGTTCACATCTCACATATTACCCAAATGGAAGCATGCTCCTGAAGCTTTGAAACTCTACTGCATCATCCTTATTCACCCGACCACGCACCATCGGATTTCCATCTCTTTCCAACAATGAAGTTATTTTTGAAGGGCAAGCATTTGCCAGATGATGAGACTCTGATTTCCGAAGTCACAACATGGCTTTTGGAGCAACCTGTTGACTTCTACAAGCAAGGTGTTTACAGTTGCTTAAAGAGATGGGAGACGTGTGTCCCTATGTGGCACCTATGTAAAGAAGGACTAATAACTGTGCCAAGTTTCATTAATCTTAGTCCAAAGGAAGTGGGTCAGGGGAAATCTTTAATGAACGCCCCTTGTAGAAGGTGAAGACAGTAGCAGATGAGTATAAGAGTAGGGTCAGGGACCTTAGATTAGAAGTATCACTGCAGCTGTTAAAATGAAGTAAACAAAAAAAGCTGGAATGCTGGAAAGCTTCAAGAAGGAGTTGTTTAAGTTGTGGACAATTCATTCACGACTCCTCTAAATTTGTTTCACCCCCCCTGTTAGACACTGAAGAATTTGAATTGTTTTTAATGATTTTTTTGCTTGTTGTTTTGTGTCCAATAAACTCATAAATTTTTATGCTACTCAGAGTGTGCACGTTTACAGGTAGCTCTTCTCTTTTTCTCTTCTTCATTGCTTATTCTACCTGATGTTGCACCTCAGCATACTCTATCAGTGCTTTACTTAATTGTTCATACATTGTGGTGCGCCTTAAATTACATATATTCCCTTTTTAGACACTTCATTTTTCAAAAATATTAAGTGAGGCACAAAAAGTGTACAATAAAAATCTAGGACAAGGTCTGAACACGAATTGAACTGATGTGTTTAGCTTAATGAATTTCACCAACATTCTACATTGGAAGCTTTTACATGCATACAGTACTTAGCCTACATTACCAGGATTAATTTTTCATTTTCATGTGTACAAATAAGTAAACTGATCATATTTTTGAGGTTTCACTTTAAATTATAATGTTGAACTGTAGACATTCCTTTTACAATGCTATTGATGTAATTTTCTAGCTTCCAGTGTATTCTAGTTACCACAATGTAACCGTAACAGTTGTACCAACTTGATAAAATATATAAGAGACTCATGGCTGTTGCAGCTAGGGAGAAGAATGGATGCTCTTATATAATAGCTATGAACAGATGACATTTCTCTATTTTGATAAGTGGCTTTTGTGACATTCTACCAAAGAAAGCCATTATTAAGTAATAACTAAAATTTTAGCGTCATTCACGCCTGATAAGTTATCTTCAATATAAAAGTGTCTAGTAAAACAGCATCAACCATTGTAATAAACTGAAAAAGAACAATTTATTTTTCAAAAGTATTTTAAATGAGCTAATTTAGTGGCATGACCAGTGCTATGAGGATTTGGGCAACTGAGAAAAGGACTCTAGCTATGGAGACAAATTTAAGTAATGACTCCATCACTGCTAAGTCCCTAAATAACTAATTCTGTCACCAACAGATAAGCTCAAATGGAACTAATTTCTTTGTACTACCTTTTTGGTATGTAAAGAGGGGTATTGTGAAATGTTTAGGTGTAATGATGAGCGAGTGTACTCCTTGCTCGGGTTTTCCAGAGCACGCTTGGGTGATCTCCGAGTATTTGTTAGTGTTCGGAGATTTAGTTTTCATGACTGCAGCTGCATGATTTACGGCTACTAGACAGCTTGATTACATGTGGGGATCCCTAGCAACCGGGCAACCCCCACATGTACTCAGGCTGGCTAGCAGCCGTAAATCATCCAGCTGCGGCAATGAAAACTAAATCTCCGAGCACTAACAAATACTCGGAGACGACCCGAGCGTGCTCAGGAAAACCCGAGCAACAAGTATATTTGCTCATCACTATTTAAGAGAACCAGTAGAATTCCTAAGTAGAATGAATAAGAACCACATGCTTCACCTGTGCATATCAATTCATATGTGGTTTTTCAAAAGAGTGCCTGGTTGCACATTACCAGGCTACTACCAGATAGCTTTGTGTTAATTTAGCCTGAGGCCTCATTCACATGTCAATTTTTCTCATACGAGTGCTATTTGTCTTCTTCACGGATAGGAATCGTACCTATGATCTAAAGTGCTGTTCACAAGTCCATGACTTTTTGTAGACTGATAAAAAATAAGGCTGCGCGGCACTCTGAAAAAAAGGGTGCACGAATAGGATACCAATCCAAGTAAGTCAAAAATTAATTTGGCACTCCCATATTGTATGATGCAAAAAATGAGACTGAGATTTTATTAATGAAATAATATCCACTGTAGACAAAAACGTTGACGTTTCGGCCAATTCTTAGGCCTTCATCAGCGACGCTATTTCCTTCAGCACCTCTGTGCCCTTCACCTCAGCGTACAGACACGTGACCTCTATTGCCCTCTTCTTGACCTATTGTGCTGTCTACAATCACTGAAGACAATAGTTCTGATGAAGGCCTAAGAATTGGCCGAAACGTTAACGTTTTTGTCTACAGTGCATATTATTTCATTAATAAAATCTCAATCTCATTTTTTTGTATCATACAATTTGGGAGTGCCAAATTAATTTTTGACTTTTTGTAGACTGAGTTGTCTATACAAAATTGAAGTGACAAGTCGGATAAAAAATGGCAATGCAAGTGTATGGGTCAGTGAAAGAAAACAGACAGCACTCAAATGCCATCACGGACCATTAGATAAGAGAAGGTGGAAAAACTTTTTTTTTCAAAAAAGATAAAAATTAGATCAAACTCTAATGAAACTAAGATGACACTTTTGTAAAACTCTGATAACAATCACTGAGGATATTCGGTCCGTTTTTCTCACATGTTAAAAAAACTGATGTCTAAATTAGGTCTTAGTGGCAGCCCTACGATTTATTAAGAACTCTAAATACACTAGATTCAATTTGGCCACATCAGCTCATTTATTTTTGCTGAATCGGGCAACCATCCAAAGTGTATGGAGGCCTCTTAATTCTTATGTCAACATAAGGATTGCAAATGTGAATGTAAATACCCGATCCTTTTATTTTTCTGTTAGATATAAAAACATTTTCTAAATTCTCACTAGTGACATACAGTAGTAAACAAATACAAAGCACAACAGGGTTTTATCTGAGTATTATGGCTAGAGAAATACAATTGTGTTAAAAAGTGTTTGCCCCTTTCTGATTTCCTATTCTTCTGCATGTTTGCCACAAGTAAATGTTTCAGATCACCAAACAAATTTAAATATTAGACAAAGATAGCCTAAGTAAACACAATGCAATTTTTAAATGAAGGTCTTTATTATTAAAAGAAAAAGAAATCCAAACCTACAGCCCCCAGCACCTTAAAACATAAATTAACTGTGGTATATCACATCTTTGTGAAGCGGAGTTCAAATTCCCTAGCCACACCCAGACCTGATTACTGCCACACCTGTGTTCAATCAAGAAATTACTTAATACAGACTTCCGGGAGGCGGGGCATCTGAATGGCCGCATCTTAACAGAGCTCCTGCATGCAGTGCCAGAATCCATGTCCATCTGGCTTCACATCTCCACAGAAAGGGGGGAGAAGACGCTGAGGAGCTGTGGTCACCATCAGGCAGCAGGAGCAGTGTGCTTGTCCCGGAAGACAGGGCTGGAAGAGCCTGAAAGCAGATAGCAGACATCGTGGGTGCAGACGGTCGCCATCTTAGGGGCCTGGAAGACCCAACCATCGGAATGAACTGTTGCACTACCTGGCAGCTGGAAGCAGGTAGGAGTGGAGCCTGATAGTGCCCTCTCCCTGGAGCTGTGTGCCTGCCGAGGACTGTACGGGCTGCAGCAACTGTGAGCACATTGTCCCTCTCCCCCTCCTACATCGTCCATCACTGTAGTGAGGGAGAGTCTGTTCTACGGGGATCCCAGACTCACGCGGAGAGACAGCAACACCTCCTCCCCCCAGCAAGGACTTAATCTTAAAGGAGGCACAAAGGAGAGAGTCACTTGGAGGTTTGTGCAGGGGAAGTGTGTACGGACAGACGGGGCCCTTCCCCCCTCCTCTCACAGGAGAGCTACTCGGTGCAGGGCAGTGAAGACTGTGTTAACCCCCTCTGCCTGAAAGTCACCGCATCAGCTATCAGTCTGTGGCTGGGGTGAGATAAGATTATCACACGCACAGGACTCACTATGGAACAGATTCTCTGGGGTGGGGGCTGTGTGTAGAGGAGTGATTATAAGCTTCATCCCTGCAGGAGTTACTGCGGGGGGCGTGCTGCTACATGGCTGCTGTTTGATCGCTGTCTGACAGAGTAACTGTTAACCCCTGTGGTACTGGTTGCTGCACAACCTTTCTTGCACTGATCAGAGACTGTTACAGGGCTGCATGTGACTCACCAGAAGGAGCTGAAAGTGCCTCCGAGCTCAGTAATAATCCACGCAATGGAAGGTTTTGTAACCCTTTGTTAAATGATTTGAAGTTCCGTGAGTAGAGACATGGGGTAGAAGGTCGTACAGTTCTCCGAAGCCGCCACATAAGCCTCATCTTTTTGATATTGCTAATCTAATGGAAAGGTTTCTTACAGTACCTGTGTATAACATGGCACCCAAATCACTAAAAAAGACCACAGACCTTATCAGTAAGGACAAGACAAAAGCAATGACTGAGCCTGCTCCATCACCTCCTAAACATGCAGGTACAGGCTCGCCCTCAAGTGGGCAATCTGCTAAAGTACACCCCCAGAACAACTCAGGGCAAACCAAAGCCGACACTCTGGCTCTGGATGTTTCACGTATCCTAATGCCCATGTTTGACAAGAAATTCGATGAATTACGGGACTCAATCACAGCAGTGCTGGTGCAGGTCACGACTCTATCGCACACAGTGGGGAACCTGGAGGCTCGCACCCAGACATGTGAAACATCAACCACAGAGCTCCATCAGATGCTTGCACAGCAACAGGAGGAAATTAAGCAACTGAGGGAGCACAATGATGATCTGGAAAATTGCAGCCGAAGAAATAATCTACGATTTGTGGGTATCCCAGAAACCATCAGAGGAGAGGACCTTACTCTTTTCCTGACCAAGGACTTGCCCGCAGCTCTGGAACTTTCCTTTCCACAATACCCCCCACTGCTTGAAAGGGCTCACCGTATAGGGGACACCATGCCAGCAGACAACAAGAGACCGAGACCTGCAATAGCCAAATTCCTGCACTACGTGTCTAAGGAAGCAATCCTTAGAGCATATCGACAAAAGCGCAATGTCTCAGTCCGAGGTCTCAAGATCTTAATTTTTCAGGACTTTTCAAAACAGGTCTCAGACAAGAGAAAATTATTTACGCCTGTGTGCTCCTATCTGGCGGAACACAACATTAGATTCCAGTTGCAATATCCTGCTAAACTCAGAGTGCTGGAAAATGGGCGTTTTACGGTGTACACAGATCCTGATGAGGCTGGGGCTAGGCTCATTCGCCAAGAGGACACTGGCTAGGAGAAGTTTTTGGGTGTTCAACACCTAGCTTGAAATTATTGCAATGTTCTACCCTGTATGCTCACGACTTCAAATTAATGTTTTTATATGTTATAATTGATGTTTTTCTATCATAGGTTTGTTCTTATGCTGTTTTTACCCTTGTGTGGACTCCCCTTCCCCTCCCCACCAGCACACGACTCCGTACGCCTTACCGACTTCCTGGAGGCTCCTGCTCGCTGGGACAGGGACCACAGGATCCAGATGCAGGATTTTCAGCATTTTGAGACGCCCAGGACTGGGGTAGGATGAGTAACACACCGCTTAACACACAACCATACGCTTTTGTATCCTGGAATGTGGTGGGCCTGAATTCCCCGATTAAACGTAAACGGGTCCTTACGCACCTAAAGAGGCTGAAGCCTGATGTGGTCTTCTTGCAGGAGACTCACTGGAGGCAAGGGGATGATAACACTTTGAGAGCACCTTGGATTCAGCATTGCTATTCAGCGCCGTTTGTTTCCAAGTCACGCGGAGTGGCGATTTTGCTGGGGAATTCTCTGCCTTACACCTTGCTTGATGAATACTCAGACACGGAGGGACGGTTTTTGTATCTTGCGATCCAAATTGGAAACACAGTATACACACTATTGAATATTTACGCCCCAAATTATCCCAATACTACTTTCTTTTCAGAGTTATATCAATTTATTCTGACAAAGCGCACAGATAATTTAATTGTGGGCGGTGACTTTAATGCTGTCCTTGCTCCACACCTGGACAGGTCTTCCGCGGCTTCCCATGACAAACGAGCTACTTTAATCATTTTAAAGATTATGCAGCGCGCTGGGCTGTGCGATCCGTGGCGGGTGCTTCATACCACGGAAAGGGATTACACATTCTACTCGAGGGTCCATGATACCCATTCTAGGATAGATTACTTCTTAGTAGCAGAGGCTCTATTCGAAAGGATATCAGAAACCACAATAGAGACTATCATGATATCTGATCACGCACCAATTAAACTGCAACTGGGGATGGAGCCTTCGAGGGGCTCTTCGGCGCCCTGGAGGTTTCCATCCTATTTGGTTAACTCAGAGGATTTCAAACAGTTCCTCCAGGTCCATTGGAACAACTTCTTGGACGATAACATGTCCTCATCTTCGGATACCTCAATGATGTGGCGCACATCTAAGGCCGTCATGAGAGGCCATGTCATTTCATACATGATACACCAAAAAAAGGAAAGGAGATCTAGGTATAATCTTCTTCACACTGACCTGCTAGCCACGCACCAGGCGTACTTGAGAGACCCTACAGACATTAATAAACAAAATTACTTCTCCGCCAAACAACTGCTAGATGCTTTTACTATCGCCCAAGCAACCAGGAATATAGAGTTTACGAAAAATCATTACCATAGATGGGGGGGGGGAGACGGGTAGTTTACTGGCCCGCCTGACTAAACCGCATACCTCCAAGCGCACAATCCTGCAGATTCAACAACCCAAAAGTAACCGACTAGTCACCTCGCCACTTGAGATACAACAGGCGTTTATAACATATTATACCACACTTTATAAAGAGAGACCGTATGACGCCCAGGGTGCATGGGACTTAATTTCCTCGGTGGAGCCCACAAAGCTAACAGTAGAGCAGAGAGATTTCTTGTCTGCCCCGATAACCATTGAGGAGGTGCAATCGACGATTAAATCTTTCCATAATAATAAGTCTCCGGGACCTGATGGACTGACCATAGAATATTATAAGCTTTTGCAACCGTATAATACCCCTATTCTAGTGGATATACTCAATGATATTTATCTTAAAGGGGAGGTGGTGGAGGGCTTTCATGAGGCCCACACAATTCTTATACCCAAACCAAATAAAGATCCCCTTGATGTGAGCTCCTTTCGCCCTATTTCACTAATGAATGTTGACTACAAACTTTTAGCTAAAATATTGGCGAATAGAGTGCAGGTATTTCTGCCACAGGTATTGACACCTTCACAGTTGGGGTTTACGAGGGGGCGACACTCGACCTTAGGGGTCCGATTGGCGGTGGCGGCTACGGTTATGGCCAAACAACAAAACTACCCCCGGACAATGCTTCTCAGCCTTGACGCGGAGAAAGCGTTTGATTCGATCTCATGGAAATTTTTAAATACAGTATTGCGCTACAGGGGTTTTGGAGAGACTTTTCTGGGATTTCTGCAGAATATTCAACGTGGCGCGACTACTAGACTTTGGGTGAACAACTTGATGTCTCCCCGGATTAATTTGGAAAGAGGGGCGAGACAGGGATGCCCGATATCGCCCTTATTGTTCAACCTGGCTTTGGACCCTTTCTTACAGTATCTCCATGGCTGGACAGGTCTTGAGGGCATACGATATGGGGCGACAGAAATTAAGATTGTGGCCTTTGCTGATGACTTATTGATCTTCCTGTCAAATCCGCGGGAGTCTCTGGGCCCGCTCCTTAGAACAATAGAACAGAAGGGGGCGTTGGTGGGTTTCACCATAAATGTTGATAAATCTGAGGCAATGATGCTCTCTGGGCCTTCTGAACCACGTTGGACACAGGAACACTCTTTGCGCTGGAAGACTCACTCCTTGACTTACCTGGGGGTTCAGATCACGAGAGACCCGGCAAAACTTTACAAAACTAACCTGCAAACATACATCACCTCATTACAGGACGAGTTGACAGCATGGGAAAAGTTTACCTTGTCCTTCATAGGCCGGGCAAATTTGATAAAAATGATCTCATTTCCCCGATTATTATACCTATTTAATGTCCTGCCATTTTATCTGAGACCAGTGGATGAACATAATATTAACCGTCTGTTTCACAGATTTATTTGGCAAGGGAAGAGGCCCAGAATAGGATTCCACACCCTCACACAAACCCGAACCAGTGGCGGAGTGAATTTCCCAGACATTAAGCTGTATAACCTGGCAGCAAACATGCGAATTCTCCGAGACTGGTTGAAGGGTACCTCTATATACTCAGCTCTAGCGGTTGAAACATCACTAATGGGAGGTAGGTCATTGGTAAACGTACTACATGAGCCTTATACATTGTTGCCCCAGGAGCTGAGAGCCAATCCTCTGTTTACAACAATTTGGCGGTCTTGGGCTGTCATACGCCGTCGGTTGGGTCTATCGCCACGGGTGTCACTGGCACAGACGTTTTGTACTAACTCTAGGTTTCAGGCAGGGAAGGCACACCACATTTTTCATGGTTGGCAAACACTAGGCCTGGGCAGGGTGGGAGACATAGTGGATGTACATTCCAAAAAGGTCCTTACTTTCAACCAGGCGACACTTTTATTTGATTTCATCAATACACACCCTTTCCACTTCATGCAACTACAGAGCTATGTGACGAGTGTTACTTGTGGCTTCAGTGATAATGACTGGCAGGATAAGCTGATAACCAAACTTACCACATGCAAGCTGACGAAACGGCTTGTGTCAGACTACTATACATTCCTAAGAACTGAGACCGAGAGGGAAGAACATTCCACAGGAATAATGAAGTGGCAGCTCTGTGACCCATCATTGACACCTACTCTGATTTTACAAATGTTGAGGAACACGCTTAAATTTACACCGTTTACATCTTATTGGGAAATGGCGTTGAAGATTATGCATAAATCCTATATCTCGCCAAGGCGCAACTTTCTTATGGGTAATATACCGAGTCCGATCTGTTCCAGGTGTGGAGAGGCTGAGGCAGACATGTTCCACTGTTTGTGGGCTTGCTCACAAATCCAACAATTTTGGCAACGCATACTTGTATTTACTCATACGCATACACCATATAGAGTGGCTCTCACCCCAGCCTGGGCTCTTTTCGGGTACATTACTAATGAAGGGGCTGTGATCCCCACTCATGGTAGAAAATTCCTGTACATGATTTCGGCCTCAGCCCGGAAAACGATTTTACAAACCTGGCTGGCACCTAATGTGCCCACCCTGAGGATCTTCCTGGACAAACTCTCCTTCCTATTTAGGATGGACTGGGTGGAAGCATCCCTTCAGAAGGAACTAAAAACCCAAAATTTTTTTGAACTATGGCAGCCACTTATACCCATCCTTCCAACGCATATACAACAGAGGCTCAAACAATGCTTCTGTACAACTACATGGTTTCTGGAACAGGCGGTAGCGGGCCGAACACCCTTGTGAGTGGAGTTGTCTCCTAAATAACACATTGGGCGAAGTGCGGAGCCGTGTGTCCCCCCCCCCCCTTCCTTCGACTTTCCCTAGTCTGTTTGTTGACCCCTCCCCCCTCTTTTTTGTTCTTCATTTTTTCTTTAGCTATAATTTCCCCTCTCTCATCATTTGGGGTTATCTAGTTACAGAGTGGTAGTCCACTCGTATTGTATTTCCATGTTGAATTCTATGTTTTTAGCCTTATGTTTATCTTGATTGAGAGGTACTTTGCCTTAATTTGCAAATTGGAACGCTAAAATAGTTACCGTCTTTAATAATGGGCTTCTGTAATACCGGAAAGAGGGAGGTAATTCCGTGTACCTATGTTTGCATGTTAATATACTAATGTTGAAAATGTTTAATTGAAAATGTTTAATAAAAACAGTTTGGAAAAAAAAAAAAAGAAATTACTTAAATAGGACCTGCCTGACAAAGTGAAGTAGACCAAAAGATACTCAAAAGCTAGACATCATGCCGCGATCCAAAGAAATTCTGCAGCAAATGAGAAACAAAGTAAAAAAGATCTATCATTCTGGAAAAGGTTTCTCAAGCTTTGGGACTCCAGCGAACAAAGTGAGAGCCATTACAAACAAATGGCGAAATCAAGGAACAGTGGTGAACCCTACCAGAAGTGACTGGCTGACCAAAATTAATGCGAGTGCAGCGACGACTCATCTAAAAGGGTCACAAAAAGTCCCCACAACAACATCTATAGACCTGCAGACCTCACTTGTCTCACAGTGTTCATGACTCCACCATAAGAGACTGGGCAAAAATAGCCTGCATGGTAGAGTCCCAAGACGAAAACCACTGCTGAGCAATAAAAAGGTAAAGGCTTGTCTCAGTTTTGCCAGAAAACATATCAATGATCCCCAAGATTTTTGGGAGAATACTCTGTGGACTGACAAGACAAAAACTGAACTTCTTGGAAGGTGTATGTTCCATTACATCTGGCATAGAAGTAACACAGCATTTCAGAAAAAGAACATCATACCAACAAGAAAATATGGTTTTGGTAGTGTGATGGTCAGGGGCTGTTTTGCTGCTTCAGGACCTACAAGACTTGCTGTGGTAAATGGAACCATGAATTCTGCGGTCTACCAAAAAATCCTGAAGGAGAATGTGTAGCCATCTGTTCATGACCTCAAGCTGAAGTGCACTTGTGTTATGCAGCAGGACAATGATTCAAAACACACCAGCAAGTTCACCTCTGAATGTCTTAAGATAAACAAAATTAAGGCTTTAGAGTGGCCTAGTCAAATCCGATTGAGATGCTGTGGCATGACCATTTAAAAGGTGATTAATGATCAGAAACTCCTTAATGTAGCTGAATTACAACAATCCTGCAAAGATGAGAGGGACAAAATTCCTCCAGAGCATTGTAAAAGACTCACTGCCAATTATTGCAAACGCTTGATTGCAGTTGCTGCTGCTAAGAGTGGCTCAACCGGATATTACGTTTAGGGGGCAATCACTTTTTTACACTAGGCCTTGTAGGTTTTGATTTATTTTTTCCTTAATAATAAATACCTTTTTAAAAACTGCATTTTGTATTTATCTGTTTTATCTTTGCCCAATATTTAAATTTGTTTGGTGATCTGAAACATTTAAGTGTGACACACATGCTAAAGAAGAGAAAACCACGAAGGGGGCAAACACTTTTTCACACAACTGTAGTTGAAAGCTGCTCAACTGTAAGGGTTGTGTGTAACACAATCACTATAATAGCTTACTTGTCAGCCGCTGCAACGTCCACAAAGTTGTATATAATATAAGTGACATACAGTGGCATGTAAAAGTTCGGACACCTCTGTTCAAAATGAGTGATATTTTGAACAGTTAAGCAAGTTGAAGATAAAAAGGGCTAAGGTTAAGATGACAAATTTCATTTGTATTTTCGGCAAAAGTAAAAAAAATACTGTCATTTTTTTACATTTTAAAAAGTAAAAAAGGAATATGGGCTGATGCAAAAGTTTGGCCACCATTGGAGATTTGTGTACTCAGATAACTTTGACCAAGGTTTCATACCTTAATTAGCTCGTTGGGGTAATTTTTTACATTTTAAAAAATTATTAAAATGAAAATGGACCAATGCAAAAATTTGGGCACTTTGAATAGCTAGTAACTAGTAGCACCCCCTGTTGCAAGTATCACAGCTTGTAAATGTTTTTTTGTAGCCAGCCAAGAGTCTTTCTTGCTTGAGGGATTTTCATCCAGTCTTACTTGGAAAATCGGGTCATTTCGCTATGCATTACTGGGAATGGGAGCTGCCGGCAGCATCGCGAGCATCAGGGGGGCCACAGAAAGGCTGCGGGGGACGCCGAAAGGTAAGAATATCACGATGTTTTATTTTTTTAATTATTTTTAACATTATATCTTTTTACTATTGATGCTGCATAGGCAGCATTAATAGTAAAAAGAGAGAGAGAATTTCCCTGACGGGAAATTCTTCCGCGCATGCTCAGTTTGAAAAGACGGCATCCGTCACTGGATTCCTGCTTTTCACAGTCAACGATGGATCCTGCGTCCGTAGGATTCCATTGTAGCCAATGAAGGGCAGCGCAGGATGCGTTGCTGAGTGATTTTCCGACGTACAGAAAAAACGTTCCTCTGTGCGTTGTCTCCGCCTGACAGACAGCAATTTTACGACAGATCCAGTGCACGACGGATGAAACAGACGACCATCCGTCACAATCCGTCGCTTATACAAGTCTATGAGAAAAAAACGGATCCAGCAGCACCATTTGCTGGATCCTTTTTTTCACAAAACGACGCATTGTGACGGAAAAAGAAAGAGGGAAGTGTGAAAGAGGCCTTATGTAGAATTACATAAAGACCAATTCCTGGACACTACTTTCAGAAACGGAGAGATATAAAAAACTGACTTCAAAGTTCAAAGTTGTGTTTTTCAACACTAGCTTTTCACATTTTGGATTTTTTGGGGGGATATTACCTATTGCTATTCAACAGCTGTAATTTGCAACATAATAAAAGTCTGATGATTATACAACAGTTTCCAGGTCATTCTGCAGTGTACAAAATGCTCTCTGTGGTCCTTTCCCATATTAATGGAGTTTCTGAATCTTAGGTGTCAAACTCAAGGCCACCAGACCGCCATGTACGAGGAAAGTGGAGAGCCGGTCGGAGCAGTGTTCAAGTGTGCGCCGAAGCTCAAATCTAAGATGGCAGCTGCCCCCCCTGTGCTGGTGCCACACTCTCTTCTAAGTATTGACTGGGTTCTACGTAGACACAGCCAGTGCTTAGCAGAGAAGAGGAAGCCAGCACATTGAGCTGATGCAATCTTGAAATCTGAGAGCATACAGCCAATAGACAGGGTGGCACTAGCACTAAGGGCAGGTGCCATCTTTATGAGTAGTTATCTCAGTTGGCCTGCACAAATAGTGAATGCAGTGATCGCAGTCAGCCTGCACAAAAGGTGAATGCAGTGATCGCAGCCAGCGAGCACAAACGGTGAACGCAGTGATCGCAGCCAGCGTGCACAAGCGGTGAATGCAGTGATCGCAGTCAGCATGCACAAACAGTGAACGCAGTAATCGCAGACAGCGTGCACAAACAGTGAACGCAGTGATCGCACTCAGCATGCACAAACAGTGAACGCAGTGATCGCACTCAGCATGCACAAACCGTGAACGCAGTGATCACAGTCAGCCTGCACAAAAGGTGAACGCAGTGATCAGTCAGCCTGCACAAAAAGTGAATGCATAGCTCCCAACTTTCTCTCATACTGCGGGACTGTCCCGATTTTGAGGCTGTGCCCCGCAGTCCATTACACTGTATGCAGCATCATGTGGGGTCATTATACAGTATGGAGCACTGTGTGACCATTATACAGCATTGTGCATCATGTAGGGCCATTATACAGTATGGAGCATCATGTGTGGCCATTATAAAGTGTGGAGCATCATGTGTGGCCATTATACAGCATTGAGCATCATGTGTGGCCATTATACAGTATGGAAAATGTGTGGCTATTATACAGTATAGAGCATCATGTGTGGCCATTATACAGTATGGAGCATCATGTTGGGCCATTATACAGTATGGAGCATTATGTGGGGCCATTGTACAGTATGGAGCACTGTGTGGCCATTATACAGTATTGAGCATCATGTGGGGCCATTATACAGTATTGAGCATCATGTGGGGCCATTATACAGTATGGAGCATCATGTGTGGCCATTATACAGTATGGAGCATCATGTGGGGCCATTATACAGTATGGAGCACTGTGTGGCCATTATACAGTATTGTGCATTATGTGGGGCCATTATACAGTATGGAGCACTGTGTGGCCATTATACAGTATGGAGCATCATGTGAGGCCATTATACAGCATATAACACTGTGTGGCTATTATACAGTATGGAGCACCATGTGTGGCCATTATACAATATTGAACATCATGTGTGGCCATTATACAGTATGGAGCACTGTGTGGCCATATTTGTTTCTGTTTATAATTATTGTCTATGAAACAGTGTGATCAGGAGTGCTAAATGGGTGTGGTTGGGGCGTGGATATGAGTGTGACTAGTTGTGAAAAGGGTATGGTTAGGGGCATGGCCTAAAATTTGCCTCGGCGCGCTATGTGCGCCGCTACCTTTCTCCCTCTTTGCCTTCTTCAAAAGTTGGGAGGTATGGTGAATGCAGTGATCACAGTCAGCAAGCACAAACGGTGAATGCAGTGATCAGTCAGCAAACACAAATGGTGAATGCATTGATCACAGTCAGCCTGCACAAATGGTGAACGCAGTGATCACAGCCAGCGTGCACAAACGGTGAACGAAGTGATCACAGTCAGCCTGCACAAACGGTGAATGCAGTGATCACAGTCAGCATGCACAAACGATGAACGCAGTGATCGCAGCCAGCGTGCACAAACGGTGAACGCAGTGATCGCAGTCAGCATGTACAAACGGTGAATACAGTGATCGCAGTCAGCATGCACAAACGGTGAACGCAGTGATCGCAGTCAGCATGCACAAACGGTGAACGCAGTGATCGCAGTCAGCATGCACAAACGGTGAATGCAGTCAGCATGCACAAATGGTGAACAGTTATTGCAATCAGTCTGTGCAAAAAATGAACACAGTGATCAGTCAGCCTGCACAAAACGTGAACGCAGTGATCACAGTCAGCCTGCACAAAAGGTGAAAGCAGTGATCAGTCAGCCTGCACAAAAAGTGAATGCATAGCTCCCAACTGTTCCTCATACTGCGGGACTGTCCCGATTTTGAGGCTGTGCCCCGCAGTCCATTACACTGTATGCAGCATCATGTGGGGTCATTATACAGTATGGAGCACTGTGTGGCCATTATACAGTATTGAGCATCATGTAGGGCCTTTATACAGTATGGAGCATCATGTTTGGCCATTATACAGTATGGAGAATGTGTGGCCATTATACAGTATGGAGCATCATGTGTGGCCGTTATACAGTATTGAGCATCATGTGGGGCCATTATACAGTATGGAGCATCATGTGTGGCCATTATACAGTATGGAGCATCATGTGTGGCCATTATACAGTATGGAGCATCATGTGGGGCCATCATACAGTATGGAGCATCATGTGTGGCCATTATACAGTATGGAGCATCATGTTGGGCCATTATACAGTATTGTGCATTATGTGGGGCCATTATACAGTTGGAGCACTGTGTGGCCATTATACAGTATGGAGCATCATGTTTGGTCATTGTACAGTATGGAGCATCATGTGGGGCTATTATACAGTATGGAGCACTGTGTGGCCATTATACAGTATGGAGCATCATGTGTGGCCATTATACAGTATGGAGCATCATGTTGGGCCATTATACAGTATTGTGCATTATGTGGGGCCATAATACAGTTGGAGCACTGTGTGGCCATTATACAGTATGTAGCATCATGTGTGGCCATTATACAGTATGGAGCATCATGTGTGGCCATTATACAGTATGGAGCACTGTGTGGCCATTATACAGTATGAAGCACCATGTGTGGCCATTATACAGTATGGAGCACTGTGTGGCCATTATACAGTATGGAGCATCATGTGTGGTCATTGTACAGTATGGAGCATCATGTGTGGCCATTATACAGTATGGAGCACTGTGTGGCCATTATACAGTATTGAGCATCATGTATGGAGCACTGTGTGGCCATTATACAGTATGGAGCACTGTGTGGCCATTATACAGTATGGAGCACTGTGTCGCCATTATACAGTATTGAGCATCATGTAGGGCCATTATACAGTATGGAGCATCATGTGTGGCCATTATACAGTATGGAGAATGTGTGGCCATTATACAGTATTGAGCATCATGTGGGGCCATTATACAGTATGGAGCATCATGTGTGGCCATTATACAGTATGGAGCATCATGTGGGGCCATCATACAGTATGGAGCATCATGTGTGGCCATTATACAGTATGGAGCACTGTGTGGCCATTATACAGTATTGTGCATTATGTGGGGCCATTATACAGTATGGAGCACTGTGTGGCCATTATACAGTATAGAGCATCATGTTTGGTCATTGTACAGTATGGAGCATCATGTGGGGCTATTATACAGTATGGAGCACTGTGTGGCCATTATACAGTATGGAGCACCATGTGTGGTAATTATACAGTATTTAGCATCATGTGGGGCCATTATACAGTATGTAGCATTGTGTGGCCATTATACAGTATGGAGCATCATGTGTGGCCATTATACAGTATGGAGCATCATGTGTGGCCATTATACAGTATGGAGCATCATGTGTGGCCATTATACAGTATGGAGCACTGTGTGGCCATTATACAGTATGGAGTATCATGTGTGGTCATTGTACAGTATGGAGCATCATGTGTGGCCATTATACAGTATGGAGCACTGTGTGGCTATTATACAGTATGGAGCACCATGTGTGGCCATTATACAGTATTGAGCATCATGTGTGGCCATTATACAGTATGGAGCACTGTGTGGCCATTATACAGTATTGAGCATCATGTATGGAGCACTGTGTGGCCATTATACAGTATGGAGCACTGTGTGGCCATTATACAGTATGGAGCACTGTGTCGCCATTATACAGTATTGAGCATCATGTGGGGTCATTATACAGTATGGAGCACTGTGTGGCCATATTTTTTTCTGTTTATAATTATTGTCTATGAAACAGTGTGATCAGCAGTGCTAAATAGGTGTGGTTGGGGCGTGGATATGAGTGTGACTAGTTGTGAAAAGGGTGTGGTTAGGGGCATGGCCTAAAATTTGCCTCGGCGCACTAAGTGCGCCGCTACCTTTCTCCCTCTTTTCCTTCTTCAAAAGTTGGGAGGTATGGTGAATGCAGTGATCACAGTCAGCATGCACAAACCGTGAATGCAGTGATCACAGTCAGCAAGCACAAACGGTGAATGCAGTGATCAGTCATCAAGCACAAACGGTGAATGCATTGATCACAGTCAGCCTGCACAAACGGTGAACACAGTGATTACAATCAGCCTGTACACACGGTGAAAGCAGTGATCACAGTCAGCCTGCACAAACGGTGAACGCAGTGATTACAGTCAGCCTGTACACGCGGTGAAAGCAGTGATCACAGTCAGCCTGCACAAACAGTGAACACAATGATAGCAGTCAGCCTGCACAAAAGGTGAACGCAGTGATCAGTCAGCCTGCATAAACAGTGAACACAGTTATCACAACCAGCCAGCACAAACAGTGAATGCAGAGAACGCAGTCAGCCAACACAAACAGTGAACAGTCATACAGAGCAATCAGTGAACACCGTGTGTGTAGTCACCCAACGCAAACAGTGAATACAGAGAATGCAGTCAGCCAACCCAAAAAGTGAAAGACAGCTATCACAAAAAGTGAACGCAGTCAGCCAATGCAAACAGTGAACGCATAACGAGTAAACACAGTGCACGCAGTCAGTCAGCACAAAAAGTGAACACAAAGATTGCAGTCAGCCAGCACTTTTGTGTGGTTCCATTTTTGAATAAGAGCAGATGCAGTCAGTATTTAGCCTAGGGATCAGTCCATCTTGGACTCTGAGGTATCGCACAGCTCTCTTAGCCCTATAACCCAGGGACATCTCTCTAAGCTCTACTATCCAGGGACAGCTCTCTTAGTTCTACTACCCAGGGACAGCTTCCTTAGCCCTACCATTCAGGGACAGCTCCCTTAACCTTTTTACCCAGGGACAACTCTATTAGCCCTACTACCAAGGGATAACTCTTTTAACCCTATTACTCAGGACCAGCTTTCTTAGCCCTAGTACCCAGGAACAAGTCTGTTGGCTGTACTACCTAGGGACAGCTCTCTTAGCCATATTACTCAGGGACAGCCCTTTTAGCCCCACTACCCAGGGACAGAGTTCTTAGCTCTAATACCCAGGCACAGCTGTCTTATAGCCCCAGTCTGTAGATTCCAGTCCGTGCTCGAACCATGTTGCACGGATGTCTGCATGAGCCCTTACAATTAAAAGTGGCCTTTTGACGTCAACCATAATGCTGATGTGGCCCTTGGTGAAAATTAGTTTGACACTTCTGCACTAAATGAAAGGAAAATGGTCGCAGGGTAAATTTGAGTAAAAGCACATTTTAATTTCTAAGGTAGATTCATAGCCTTTTAAAGGGAACCTGTCACCCCCCCCCCAGGCGTATGAAACTAAAAGAGCCACCTTGTGCCGCAGTAATGCTGCATTCTGACAAGGTGGCTCTTTTAGTTCTGGGTGCTGTAACTAGAGAAATAATCAGTTTTATAATTTGTCCAAAATACCTTGTCTTCAGACCTGGAGGCAGTCTTTTCCCCCCTGGTTTCCACGCCACACAGCCGTCACTCGCATCTTCTTGGCGCCGGGCACCGCCTCCTCACCGCTGTTTTGAAAATAGCCGGCGCCTGCGCTCTTTTCTCCTGCCTGGCGCAGGCGCAGCGAGCACTGGCATTCTGTCCTCTGTGCGTACGTACGCCCTGCCTGGGAATCCCAGCCCCGCAATGTGCATAAATCATAAGACACTGCGGGGCTGGGATTCACAGGCAGGGCGTACGTACGCACAGAGGACAGACGGCCAGCGCTCACTGCGCCTGCGCCAGGCAGGAGAAAAGAGCGCAGGCGCCGGCTATTTTCAAAACAGCGGTGAGGAGGCGGCGCCCGGCGCCAAGAAGATGTGAGTGACGGCTGTGTGGCGTGGAAACCAGGGGGGAAAAGACTGCCTCCAGGTCTGAAGACAAGGTATTTTGGACAAATTATAAAACTGATTATTTCTCTAGTTACAGCACCCAGAACTAAAGGAGCCACCTTGTCAGAATGCAGCATTACTGCTGCACAAGGTGGCTCTTTTAGTTTCATACGCCTGGGGGGGGGGAAGGGGGGGGACAGGTTCCCTTTAAATCTGCAATACTAAATATCTAACTAAATGAAGCTTTATGTACCGTATGTGATAGAGCAAGAAATTCATTTAGTAAGATTAAAAAGAAATGTCATACTTTTATAAAATATACGTGTTTATCTCAAAAGAATACCAAGAAATTACTTTATGCTAATAATATTATGCTGTTGCTAAATTGCTGACATTTCACAAATAGGAATGTGTGTGTCGGACTGAATGGCAGAAGTAGAGAAACAGAGACGAAGATAATAGGACAGAAAAGTAGGTTATCTGTCATATGAAAGGGACAAGAGCAGAAATTTAAATTAAGGTAGAGATTAAATAAAATTTAGCAGATGAACATCTACTGCAGATCAGCAGTGTGTACACTGGAGAGAGGGAAGAAGCTTGTTCAGAAGATTAATATGAGCTGAAACACATTGCCCCGTGAGGTCAAGCTTCCTGTCATCTATGGCACTTTCATGGTTTCAGCACTAATAAAATGTATTTCAGGTTTATAACATTCTATTTATCTGAAGCTGACACAGGCTATGGGACTTAATGAAAGGTTTTTCACCTAAAATACTCTTTATTTTGTTACTATATCTGGAGTAACAGTAATTTTTTAAAAATATAATACAAAATGCCTTGAAAAAGTATTCATATCCTGTTAACTTTTCCACATTTTTTCACGTTACACCCACAACTTAGATGTATTTATTTGGGATTTCATGTGATGTACCAACGTAAATTAGACAGCATTTGTTATGTGTAAAGGAAATGATAGAAAGTAAAAAATGATCCCGCTCCCGATGCGTATTAGATAAAACCAATGATTTATTAATGCCATCGTAAAAGTAGAATAACACCAAAAAAATGTCATGAACATCCGTTATAAGAAAATGGGGGGAACATGGGAAAAAGAGAAGGGAATGCTATCACCAGACGCATTTCGAACAGAGCATTTTCTTAGACTTGGTGTGAATAGGTACCGTTCCAACGGGAGTACCTTATGTGGCAACCAAATTAATTAAGAAAAACGTGTATGAGAGACCAATTAGGAACATGGGGAGGGGAAAAGACAAAAAAGAAGCATATAGTGAATGTTAACACATGGACCATGATATGAAGAAAATAAAAATAAAACCAAAAAATACAATTACTATATGAGTACTATATGTGAGTACTAAAGTAGGAATAACGGATTTAGAGTTATGTTGTTCTTTTTTTTTTAGTAATGACATTATTCCTAGTTTTGGTGTCACAAATTTTAGGCTGTGTGCACACGTTCCGGATTTTTCAAATTTTTTTAGTGTTTTTTCACTATAAAAATGTGATAAAACAGCGAAAAAAATGCTCACATTAAGAATCCTATTAATAGAATGCAATCCGCATTTTGTATGCACATGCTGCGTTTTTTTCCGGAGCGGAAATGCATTCCGGAAAAAAACGCAGCATGTTCATTAATTTGCGGAATCGCGGGGATTCTGCACACATAGGAATGCATTGATCCGCATACTTCCCGCATGGGGCAATGCCCACCGTGCGGGAAGTAAGCGGGTCATGTGCGGATGGTACCCAGGGTGGAGGAGAGGAGACTCTCCTCCACGGACTGGGCACCATATAATTGTTAAACAAAGAAAGAATTAAAATAAAAAATGCTTTGTGTGAAGGACCTGGGATGACGTCGCGGTCACGTGACCATGACGTCATCCCAGGTCCTTCACGCAAAGCATCCCTGGGAACGGAAGCCGCCGCGTGGTGATCGGGGGTCACTGGAAAGTGAGAATAACCATTTTTTTAATCATTTTTAACATTATATCTTTTTACTATTGATGTTGCATAGGCAGCATCAATAGTAAAAAGTTGGTCACACTTGTCAAACAGTATGTTTGACAAGTGTGACCAACCTGTCAATCAGTTTTCCAAGCGATGCTACAGATTGCTTGGAAAACGCTAGCATTCTGCAAGCTAATTACGCTTGCAAAACGCTAGTGTTTAGTGGTAAAACGCATGCTAATTCCGCATGCGATATACCCGAGGCAGGAGTTGCAGAATTGCCGCGGAAATTTCCGTGGCAATTCTACAACGTGTGCACTTAGCCTTAATAGCACGATCCAATGTCCAATCTAGATAGTTTCTGGATCTCAATCTTGTACTAATGATTTAAGGTTTTTTAAACTCCTTAAAGACCACCGATACACCTTTTAACGGTGGCAGTTAAGAGTACTTATTCCTCAGTGCAGATTTTAGAATCATAGAATGGTAGAGTTGGATGGGACCTCCTGGGTCATCTGGTCCAACCCCCGGCTCAAAGCAGGATTCACTAAATCACCCCAGACAGATGTCTGTCCAGCCTCTGTTTGAAGACTTCCATGGAAAGAGAACTCACCACCTCTCGTGGCAGCCAGTTCCACTCATTAATCACTCTGTCAAAAAGTTTTTTCTAATATCTAATCTGTGTCTCCTCCCATTCAGTTTCATCGAATTGCTTCTAGTCTTTCCTTGTGCAAATGAGAATAAAGATGATCCTTCTACGTGACAGCCCTTGAGATATTTGTAGACAGCTATTAAGTCTCCTCTCAGTCTTCTTTTTTGCAAGCTAAACATTCCCAAATCCTGTAAACGTTCCTCATAGGACATGGTTTGCAGACCGGTCACCATTCTGGTCGCTCTTCTCTGAACTTGCTCCAGTTTGTTGATGTCTTTTTTTTAAAATATGGTGCCCAAAACTGGACACAGGACTCCAGATGAGGTCTGACCAAAGAGGAGTAGAGGGCAATAATGACTTCACGTGATCTAGACTGTATGCTTCTGTTAATACATCCCAGAATTGTATTTGCCTTTTTTGCTGCTGCATCACACTGTTGACTCATGTTCAGTTTATGATCTATTAGTATACCCAAGTCTTTTTCACATGTGCTGTTAGCCCTATTCCTCCCATTGTGTATATGCTTTTTTCATTTTTATTGCCCAGATGTAGTACTTTGCATTCTTCCCTGTTAAAGACCATTCTGTTAGCTGCTGCTCAACTTTTAACTAACTTTTAACGATGCTAAAGAATAAGGTTATAGTGCCCCCCCCCCAGCGTCAGAAAATCTCCAGGGGTGTCAACTACCTGGGGTAGCTTGAGACCCTGGAGAACATGATTTGGGTCAGTTTTTACTGACCCCAGTATGGCTATCACCGTTTGTTAGAGCTGGCGGAATGCACAGAGTAAATATAGAGATCTTATTTGGTGCGTTCGCAGCCCGGTGTGCACCGTGCAGGAAAATAACCTGCTGCTGGCAAACGGCGGCACTATATGGCGATAGAAGCGATCTCTGTTGCTTCACAGAGTCGCTATAAAGAAAGGACTGTGTCCTGTTAAACTTCACAGGAATACACAGTAACTGCTGAGCAGATAGCAGCTTGTGGTCACGCAGTCAAGGAGGCAAACATACAATCTCCTCACTGGAGAAACCGGTATTCTAGGTGGCTTATTTCAGCCGGGGCCCTGAAACCATACACACAATCTCCTCACCGGAGGTGCCGGTATTCTAAGTGGCTTATTTCAGCCGGGTCCCTGAATCCACACAAGCGTGACCACTTTGGCGCAAAACTCATAATATGCATTGATACTAGCGCATGGCCATGCGGCCATGTGAACCTTATATAGCTGCAAGTACAAGACCTTCCTAGAAGGACCAATGAGAGGCTGCCACAGAGCCTGAGCACCTTCAGGACCTTCCTGGAGAACCAATGGGCTTTGCTGCAGTATCCAAGCATGTGGCCCTCGATCTCCAATGAGAGATCTTACCCTGGGCATGCTCAGAAGAAGAAAAGCAGGACTTAGTCCCAAAAGCGTCTGCTCGCCGCTGCCCAGCACTGGCTTCAATTGCAGAAGCTGGAAAAGCAGCAGTAACCCTTTGCACAGAGTCGGACTGAGCGAGATGCTGGGACCGACGTCTCCGCTGAGTAGGCTCCACTGCGGCAGGAGAAGAATGGGAGACCGCAGCGGAGATGGCCCGAGATTCCCCCTGTGCAGAGGCGGGAACTCGACCCCTAACACCGTTATTCACAGAATAACGGTGACCGCAAAAAAAAATCAATTTCCTATTTATTTCTCTCTCCTCTAATATGATCTAGCACATCAGAGAGAGAAATAAGTTCCCCAGAGCCCCCTCGGTAACTGTGGTGTCTCTCAGTCCCTCCGGCTGTGTCCCCAGGCACTCGGCATCTTCTTCTGAGAAAATTGCGGGTGCATGCGCAGTGCGCCTGCCGAGATCTGTCGGCCGGCACCTGGCAACAATAGATTTCTCCTATTGGTTCATTTTGATCACCGTGATAGACCCTATCACAGTGATCAAAATAAAAAAAAGTAAATCAACCCCCCTTTATCACCCCCTTAGGTAAAAATAATAAAATAAAAAATTTATTTTTTTTCCATTTTTACATTAGGGTTAGGATTAGGGCTAGGGTTATAGCTAGGGTTGGGGCTAGGGTTAGGGTTGGGCTAGGGTTAGGCTAGGATTGTGGCTAGGGTTAGGGTTGGGGCTAGGGTTGTGTTCAGGTTAGGGTAGTGGTGTTGGGGTCAGTGAGGTGTTGAGGTTAGGGTTGAGATTATGGCTGTGTTAGGGTTGGAGTTAGAATTGTGGGGTTTCCATTGCTTAGGTACATCAGGGGGTCCCCAAATGTAACATGGTGCCACCATTGATTCCAGCCAATTTTGCATTCAAAACGTCAAACGGTGCTCCCTCCCTTCTGAGCCATGCACCCAAACAGTGGCTTTCCCCCACATATGGGGTATCGCATACTTAGGAGTAATTGCACAACTAATTTTGTGGCTCATTTTCTCCTGATACCCTTGTGAAAATAAAAGAGTTTGGTTCCAAAGTAAATTTTTGGTGAACACACTAAAATGTTCATTTTTTCCTTCCACATAGCTTTAGTTCTCATGAAGCACCTGAAGGGTTTAATAAACTTCTTGAATGTGGTTTTGCGCACCAGGAGGGGTGCAGTTTTTAGAATTGTGTCACTTTTGGGTATTTTGTTATATTGACCACCCAAACTCACTTCAAATGTGAGGTGGTCCCTAAAAAGAATGGTTTTGTAAATTTTATTGGAAAAATTTCAAGTCGCTGGTCAACTTTTAACCCTTATAACATCCTAACAAAACAAAATTATGTTTCCAAAATTGTGCTGATGTAAAGTAGACATGTGGGAAATGTAATTAATTACCTATGTTTTTGTGCTATAAAACTCTAATTTAAGGGCGCAAAAATCAAAAGTTTGAAAATTGAAAAATTTTCAACAATTTTGCCAAATTTCCGGTTTTCTTATTCATAAATAAACGCAAGTCATATTGAAGAAATTTTACAACTAACATGAAGTACAATATGTCACGAAAAAAACAATCTCAGAATAAGTGGGATACGTTGAAGCGTTCCTGAGGTTTAACCTCATAAAGTAACAGTGATCAGAATTGTTAAAATTGACTTGGTCATTAAGTACCAAGTTGGCTCTCACTAAGGGGTTAAAAAAGATTCCTGATCACTGCAGTTTTTTTTTGTTTTAGTCAGTTCCCCTACAGGAATGAATTTAATTGTGTGGGGGTGATAAAACCTGTGTGAGTGTAAAATAGTGTGTCCAGAAGAAGGTTTTCGAAAAGTAGTACTATGAATAGTTGAATTATGTATCACTGTTAACTCCAAATCTAAGAAGTACTATTGTGATGACTGGTAAAATGTAAATTGAACTCATTATTGTTAAGATACTGCACAAAAGAGGGAATATCAGATGTGGGTCCACTCCAAATTATTAGTATGTCATCTATAAATCTGGAGTAATTAACTACTAGAGGTAAGATAGGGATTGTGAACATTGTACACAAAACATTCCACCCACCATGCTATCATTAGGTTAGCAAAAGATGGGGAAAATTTAGCACCTATAGAAACTCCACTGTTCTGAACAAAACATTTTTTTTTTCAAACATAGAATACTGATGTGTTAACAAAAAAGCCAAAACAGATTTAATAAAATTTTGTAAGTCTTGAGAATATGGGCTGTATTTGGTTAAATGGTGATTGATGGCAGAAATGGTTATATGGTTGGGAATGCTGGTGTACAATGTAATTACATCACATGTAAGCCATGACCAGGAATTAGACCAGCGGATATATTTTAAAGATTCCAAGATGTCCTGTGAGTCTTGTATATAACCTGGAATCCGATGTACAAGGGGTTGTAGGGCAGAGTCTAACCATTGACCAAGAAGTTCGCCAAGAGACCCAATGCCTGATACAATGGAATGCATGGACAATGGTGTCACAGTTTGATGTTTTTTTGGCAAGCTGTGCATGATGGGTATTACAGGATGGTCCACAGTCAAATATTCTGATCCTTTTTTCGTAAAGATGCCCAATGAGACGCCTTCGTGTATTAATTTCTTTATTTTTTCAGAAAAAAAGGAGTAGGATCATTAAAGATGGGGGTATAAACAAAAATTTCCGATAACATGAATTTTATAGCAAGGGTATAATCTTCACTGTTTAATACCACAACTGCACCTCCCTTATCTGACATCTTTACTATAATGTCAGATCTATAATTCAGATTGTCAAGAACGACTTGTTCAGATTTTGACAAATTAGATTTTTTAGATGTGCCACCCCAATTTGTTTCTTAGGATTTCTAAATCCCTTTCCACACTCTCCTGGAATCGGTCCATTGCCTCTGTTCTTGCTTGAACTGGATAAAAATGAGGATTTCTTGTGCATTCATCAGAGTGCAGATCCATTAGACAAGTTAAACTTGTCTGTTCCAAAAAGTTTTTTCCCTTGAGAATACTTGTCAGTTCACTAGGTAAAGCAGAATTAGGAGACTCGTCTGACCAAAAAATGATTTTTGACTGTAAGGTCATGAACGAGACGGTTGAGTGTAGAGAAGATATCAAGTTTACTGTTTGTAGGGACAAAATTCAGACCTCGCGTTAATGGTTTCCGCATCAGTAAGAGGAATGGATGATAGATTGATTACATACAGTGTTGGAACCGATTATGGTTCCTGAGGCGATTGTTTATTGAATCTGGTCTTTTTGCGGTGTTTCCTACCCACTTGTCTATGACGTTTTTTGACGGTAATTGTCTCTTATAGTAATAATTTTGAGATCTTCCCATGTCTTTATCACCATCAGAAACATCTGAGGAGTCTATATCAGAGGAGGAAAATGTGACTTGATTACGCTGGATATTATCCTAACACCTTGCGTGTTTTTAAAATAGATTTTAATGGAGTGCGCTTCGAGTCCCAGCAACCCCATTCATCGACTTGTTGGTTTTTATAGTCCTTGGTGTCACAACTATTTTTTTTCTTTTTAATCAGAATAATAGACTCCTCAAGATCCTAGATTTTCTTGGTAAAGTTTTTTTTAAAGGAATCAAAGTCAGTTAAAATCAGTTTTTTTAAAAGTGTCTGTGTGCTCTTTAATATCTTTCTGAATCTTTACCAGTTCTTGGTTCTCATATTTAATGATAAGATGGAATAGCTGTATTGAACAAGAGGATAAAATAACATTCCACTCAGTGACAAATTGTTCACAATATACAGTTGTGGGAACTTTTTTGCTCCGTAGACCCCTTGGGATCATATTTCTTTCCACATAGTTATTTAACATGGTATGGCCCCACCAAATTCGTGATTCTTTCAGAGAGAGTTTCTCAGTTTGGGTCAAAAGATCCTAAATGTCATCAGCAACCTCAATTTCCCTGGTAGGGTTCAGAAATACTTTAGCAACACGTTCCATCCTGGTGTTCTCAAGTAATAAGTCCATAGTATCCCACGAATGTTCCCCCCAATAATAATAGTGGTGACAATAGAGTCTTTAAAGACTTATCCACAGAAATTTATTCATGTAGAAAAAATAGGAGTAGAGCAACGGTTGCAGCAAA
Organism: Ranitomeya variabilis; assembly: GCF_051348905.1. Taxonomy (NCBI): domain Eukaryota; kingdom Metazoa; phylum Chordata; class Amphibia; order Anura; family Dendrobatidae; genus Ranitomeya; species Ranitomeya variabilis. The sequence continues at coordinate 722,929,834 of NC_135233.1, forward strand.
GTGTAAAGATGCAGAAAATTGAACCAGCTCACCCTCCACCAGCTGTTGCAGGTCCAGGGGTCCGTAATCAGCTCTGCTGCAGGCGCTGGCTTAATGCAAAAGGTTCACACCAAGTCTAAGAACATGCTCTGTTCGAAACGCGTCTGGTAAAAGCATTCCCTTCCCCCTTTTTCTCATGTTCCCCCCTTTGCTTATTACGGATGTTCATGAGATTTTTTGGGATATTCTACCTTTACGATGGAATGAATAAATCATTGGTTTTATCTACTATGCACCGAGAGCTGGATAATTTCTTCCCTTCTTGCATTAAGCCAAGCTCCTGTAGCAGCGCTGATCACGGACTCCCGGACCTGCTACAGGTGGTGGAGGGTGAGCTGGTTCAATTTTCTGTAAAGGAAATTATACTTGGTTTTCTAAATATTTAAAAAATAAAAATCTGAAAATTGGGAAGTGCATTTTTATTCAGCCTGTCTGAGTCAATACTTTGTAGAAACACCTATCTCTGAAATTACTGCCGCAAGTCTTTTGGGGTATGTCTCTACCAGCTTTGCACATCTAGAGGCTGAATCTTTTGCAGATCCTTCTTTGCAAAATAGCTTTAGCTCAGCGAAATTGGATGGACAGCATCTGTAAACAGCAATTTTCAAGTCTTGCCACAATGGCATTTAGGTCTGGACTTTTACTGGGCCATTCAAACACATGAATGTGCTTTGATCTAAACCATTCCATTGTAGCCCTGGCAGTATGTTTAGGGCCATTGTTCAGCTGGAAGGTGAAGCTAGGGCCCAGCATCAAGTTTTTCACAGCCTCTAACAGGTTTCCCTCCAGGATTCCTCTGTATTTAGCTACATCCATCTTCTTATCAACTCTGACCAGCTTCCCTGTCAATGCTGAAGAAAAGCATCCCCACTGTCAAACATGGTGGTTGCAGCATTATTGTGTTTTCAGAGTGATGTGCATTGTTAATTTTTGGCCACACATAGTGTTTTGCATTTAACTAAAAAATCCCTACTTTGGTCTAGTGTGACCAAAGCACCTTCTTCTACATGCTAGATGTGTCTTCTACATGCTAGATGTGTCCCCTACATGGCTTTTTGCAAACTGAAAATGGGTTTCTTAAGACTTTTTACCAAAAAATTTCTTGTTTTTCTCCCACCTGAGCTGTAGATCTCTGCAGCTCCTCCAAAGTGACCATGGGCCACTTGCCTGCTTCTCTACTTAGTGATATCTGTGCTTGAGATGCCAGGTTAGGTGGGCAGCCATGTTTTGGTTGGTTTTCAGTTGAGACATACTCTATTTTTGGATGATGAGTTGAACAGTGCTCTGTGAGAGGTTCAGATCTTGGGCTATTTTATGTAGCCTAACCCTGCATTTTTTTCCCACAACATTATCCCTGACCTGTCTGGTGTACCCCTTGGATTTCATGATGCTGTTTGATCCCTGATATTCTCAATTAAACCTCTGAGGCCTTCACAGGACAGCTGTAGTTACACTGAGAACAAATTATACACAGACGGACTCAATTTACTAACTATGTGACGTCTGAGGTTAATTGGTCATTCAGGATTTTATGTATTTTTATCAGACTACATGGGGCTGATTACAAATGAATGTCGCAATTTGGGTTGGTAGTTCACATACAATTCCAAAAAAATACATTTAATTTAATGGATGTAATTTGAAAAAATGTGGACAGATTCACGGAGTATGATTAATTTCTTAAGGCACTGTGTATATACAGTGGGTACAGAAAGTATTCAGACGCCTTTAAATGCTTCAATCTTTGTTTCATTGCAGCCATTTGGTAAATTTAAAAAAGTTCATTTTTTTCTCATTAATTACACTCTGCACCCCATCTTGACTGAAAAAAAACCAGAAATGTATACATTTTTGCAAATTTATTAAAAAAGAAAAACTGAAATATCACATGGTCATAAGTATTCAGACCCTTTGCTCAGACACCCATATTTAAGTCACATTATGTCCATTTCCTTGTGATCCTCCTTGAGATGATTCTACTCCTTCATTGGGAGTTCAGCTGTGTTAAATTAAACTGATAGGACTTGATTTGTAAAGGCACACACCTGTCTATATAAGACCGCACAGCTCACAGTGCATGTCAGACCAAATGAGAATTATGAGGTCAAAGGAACTGGCCAAGGAGCTCAGAGAGAATTGTGGCAAGACACATCTGGCCAAGGTTACAAGACAATTTTTGCAGTACTCAAGGTTCCGAAGAGCACAGTAGCCTCCATAATCCTTAAATGGAAGAAGTTTGGGACCATCAGAAGTCTTCCTAGACTTGGCCGTCCAATCGTGGGAGAAGAGCCTTGGTGAGAGAGGTAAAGAAGAACCGCAAGATCACTGTGGCTGAGCTCCACAGATGCAGTAGGGAGATGGGAGAAAGTTCCACAAAGTCAACTATCACTGCAGCTCTCCACCAGTCGGGCTTTTATGGCAGAGTGGCCCGAAGGAAGCCCACATAGAGTTTGCTAAAAAACACATGAAGGACTCCCAGACTATGAGAAATAAGATTCTCAGGTCTGATGAGATGAAGATAGAACTTTTTGGTGATAATTCCTAGCGGTATGTATGGAGAAAACCAGGCACTGCTCATCATCTGCCCAATAGAAGGCCAACAGTAAAGCATGGTGGTGGCAGCCCATGCTATGGGGCTGTTTTTCAGCTGCAGGGACAGGACGACTAGTTGTCATTGAAAGAAACATTAATGCGGCCAAGTACAGAAATATCCTGGATGAAAACCTCTTCCAGAGTGCTCTGGACCTCAGACTTGGCCGAAGGTTCACCTTCCAACAAGACAATGATCTAAGCACACAGCTAAAATAACAAAGGAGTGGCTTCAGAACAACTATGACCATTCTGTGACCTGAAAATAGGTGTCCACCAACGTTCACCATCCAATCTGACAGAACTGGAGAGAATCTGCAAGAAAGAATGGCAGAGGATCCCCAAATCCAGGTGTGAAAAACTTGTTGCATCATTCCCAAGAAGACTCATGGCTGTACTAGCTCAAAGGGGTGCTTCTACTGAATACTGAGCCAAGGGTCTGAATACTTATGACCATGTGATATTTCAGTTTTTCTTTTTTAATAAATATGCAAAAATTTCTTTTTTTTTCAGTTAAGATGGGGTGCAGAGTGTACATTAATGAAAAAAAAAGAACTTATTTTACTTTACCATATGGCTGCAATGAAACAAAGAGTGAAAAATTTAAAGGGGTCTGAATACTTTCTGTACCCACTGTAGATATAGATATCATATGTGCAAACATATTAATTACGTTTGCAAGAATGTCTCCATTTTAGAGGTCATATATGCTTTATATGTTTAGGATCTGTGCAACCACTGTAAAGACCAACCTTTGCTGTTATACACGGTAATATAGTGTTTAGTTTTTTCTGGAGATTTCTACTGTTGTGATAACTGAGCATCATCAGGCAGTGCACAGAAAGACATTTGATTGACAGTGTATCTCCGTACAGCTTTAGTCACTAATAATGCAAAATCTAGGTGGTTTATTTTGTCCCAATGTAAATGCAGACCGTTGGCATTAGAGCCCCCATACACATTACAATAAAATTGTCTGAACCTGCCAATATCGATGTATTCAGACAATGGTCTGATGTGTTTCAGGGTTCCAGTCAACCGATTTCCGGTCACTTTGCTTTCCCGACTTGTCAGCTGGTGGCTTTTTCATAGAGAACCAAGGAGAGCTTGGTTAAGTGCATGCTTGGTCATTATCGGTTGGCTGAGATGGCTGTCAGCCAAACAATCAGCCAAGGCATTGTTCGGCCTACAGCCATCTAATGGATATGGTCAGCCTTATTCTGCACAATAATAGACAATAAAAATGTTTTATTAATCCCTAAATCTCAAATGTCTTTTTCTCACCATCTGAGTGATATCTAAACAGGAAAAGATTTGACTAAAACTAATGGGGAATGTCAAAACAAGTTAGCCCAGTAACAACCAGTGTTCGGGACTGTATGACAAATAAAGTAAAACTTTTTTCATGTATGGTTCCCTATTCTTTAAATTTGCAAATTTAGCCTAACAATAAAAAGTTTATTTTTTCTCAGCTGTTTTGATTTTGCAGTTTTCCACTTACAATGGGCATTCATAACAGAGATTGTTATTGGAGAAAACAGGACACCTGTGGTGCTATTAGTTCATTTTATTTAAATCAGATACATTTTCATTAAAAACCACAGAAAAATATTATTTTGCCATTCAACCAAAAACAAGACCGAAAACATATCCTGAGATGTACAAAGCATACTGTATATTATAAAAATCAACATAAACTCTACAACCCTCCACGTTCTGAGTTATAAATGTGGACATAATACAGGCACAACATCCCATAACTGGGTGGAATACAAAATATATTGTCTGAAGTTATGGTCCGATCAGATCCAATCAGTATAATTACAAAGGGTACCTGTCCACAGGGCCGGACTTGCCATCTGGCAATTCTGTCAAATGCCAGAAGGGCCCGTCTGGTCGTGGGCCACCTTGTCTGCTACGTTAACAGAATCGGTATTCTCAAGACACCCATATTGTTAAGAGTTGTGAAGTTGGCATCATTAAAAATATTGGTCTTGTAGTAAATCTTTCTTTCCTCCACGCAGGGTAATAATAGTAATATATCCCATCTGGTGCTTGAGGATGGGGACAGCATGAGCCTGTGTGATTTCAAATGCCAAGGTTAAATTTCAGCCCCAGTCCGTACCTGTCTGTCCAGGTATCTGAGACCACAGCAAGAAAGTATCAGAAAGGGATCATGGATATTTATGTACAACTTTTAGAGGTGAGTATAGAAGAAAGAGGAAATTGGTCCATCATTCTATTGATGATATGCAAAACCTGGAGAATCCAACTAGGCTCCCCAAATGTTCCCATATTACAAGCAGCATTCCTTTTCAGGTAGACTACACTCTTCAGACATATGATATTATTCACTTTTGTTCTCAGATCTCTAATGTCTATCTGTAATTACCACAAATATAAAACAATAGTTTAGAAAATGGAGTTAAGAATTTAGAAAATGAATGCTGACGTTTCTACATGCTAGTTACCACTATGTTGAAGGTATTATGGATGGCAGAGATGTTTTGGCATTAAGAGTGGTTATTATCTGATAATGCTACGAGGCAAAAGTTACACTAGCTCATGTTTGGTGCTCTGATGTGTGCCATCATAAAATCCAAATATGTAATGTTTTTTTTTAAACAAAAAGAGTACTGGGTCTTCGCAAACTTGAAGGAAATTATGTATATCAATAACATTCTTACTGTAAGCTAGAGTCTGGCAAAGATTTACAGAAAATATTTTCTGAATATGCTCAAAGAGACAATAGTAGACTAACTAGTAACTTATTTCGAAAGACAACTGACAGAAACATGAAGGTGAGCATCCCTACTCAGTTACAAAAAGCAATTCCTAAATCCCAATTTCAATGAGTGCGATGGAGTTTCTGATGCTATAAACAGAGATTAGATGAGATGGAACATCAATTTGTGATGATGGCCTATCTGAGGGATTTACTCATGAGAACACGATCAGAGACTGTCCTTAATCTGAATATGCAGGAGAGAAATGTATTCACACAATCAACCATGAAATTGATCAAATAGTCTGAAAACATTGGCATATTTTGGACAAATATTATGCAGAGACTGTGAAGGTCCAACACCGAAGTGCAATAAGAAAATTCCTAATATCTGTGATATGGTTGCGAGAGCTGAATAAGGTAGTCATATTTGGACATCCTTATCCAATAAGAAAATGTTGCCATTTCCAAGTCATAACAGTATATTGCTTTTATTATCTGCATTGATCTACTATTTTACCTGAAAGTACATAGGCAACATTTATCCAGAAGTGGTAGTCAAGTCTCCTATATGTTAAATGAACCATCCAGGTTAAAAGAGAATGCACTAGCAAGCATAAATCTGCCAAATATCATGCTAGTTACTTTTGCCAATTCCTTATACTGTAACTTGAGCCAAGAATAGCATTTTAGGTCCTAACTAAAATATGTGATAAACAATTGAACCGTAAATATTAAGAATGATGTTTGGTCTCAATGTGAACAGCATCGGTGTTCGACGTCACCGCTAAGCAGTTAAAAGGCTTTGAAAAAAAAAAATAAAACCCGTTATGCTGTATTACCATTATGCTTTAAAAAAGAAACCATAAAATGACACGTACGGCTGGGAGTACCGTGCTATAGGCAGCAGTCTTTTCAAATGCATCACATTGAAGCAGAATGTCAACCGCATATGGTTGAAAGAAAACTTAAGAGGTTCTTTGTAGAGCACATTGTGTGGTAGCTGGTAATGTAAATGGAAGTCAATTGATTTCCCAGCAACAAAGTATTCCAAAATGTTCTGTGCCCTGATGGTTTGTCAGCTGATGGCTACTACTTATATGCAAAATCTCATGGGAAGCATTTTAGTGAATTTTTAGAATCATAACAAAATATAAGTTTTTTAGAATCATAAAAACAATATAAGGACACATAGTTCTACAAAAAAGAGTATACTACATAAGTCTAGAAGGAGTAAGTAAGCAGTGAAGTGGAATGTTTGCTTAGTTGGCGTCCTCTACCAGTAACACCAGCACATCAAAGGATTTTAGGGTAAATTAACTGATGAAGAACAACCTCATTTTTCACAAAAGTCTTAAAGGGACAGATGCGTATACTCAAATAAATATAACTTTTTAATAGAGATCCAACATACCAGTTATAAGAAATCTGGTGTAGAAGCTATATTATCACAATGGCATTATTTGTGGTAGCCTGGCAGTTCTTAACTCTTAACGGGGTTTCTACAGACAGACTTAATACTAGCCACTTTGCCTACCAAATCCCAGGGCTTGCCCAGGCTTTCATTCTTTAACACCTGTGCAGGGTGGATCTGGACTACACAGAACAGAGGATCCTGGGATGGGGGCCATGGAATAATCTACTGGCCAGTGGAGCAAGTTGGCAGCTAGCAGGGTTGTCATGCAGGGTCGTTACCAGAGACAGAACCAGAAAGCAAGTGCGCGGTCAGAATTTGGGTCAAGGTCAGAAAACATAATCAAAATAGCACCACAGGAGCAGATGGAAGTGGTGTGGACCAGGTCAAGCTGAACTTAACAACTGTCAGTGTGGAACAGGGATATAGGAACTTAACTAGCAGCAGCCCCTCCAAAGCCTAATCAGCAGTGAGCCAAAACAAAGAAGTTAGCTACCTGGCCAGCACCAAAAGTGCTAGAGAATACACTAAACTCAATGTTATCACGATGCATCACCGGCAGCAAAGGCATGTTGCTGCAGAAGTGGCAGGCACCAACAGGGATGTCACAAGTATGCAAATTAGGCTGGAAGTGCACTTGAGGTATGTCAAAGGAGTCCAAATAAATTTACATGCTCAAAAATCATTGGTTTGCATTTGGCTTCTATGACAGATTTCTCATGACTTGGGATCTCTCCAAAAAAGGTACAATTTATTATTGGAGGCCAAGCACCTGTATAATTCTATCATTGCTTCCGTATGTAAAAAGGTGCTGATAAGTTCCCTTTAAACAGCTTGAAAACATCATTGTTCTAACTCTGATGTTCATTTAGTCAATAAAGCATTGAATGTTAGTGATGAAATGATATTCAGATTATTAAGTGGATACTACAGTCCTAATTTCTAGTTCAAAAGAACGTTTTGAATGCTAGTCACAGAAATTACAAATTGGTTCTCCTGTCCAGTGCATTCTGCGCTCAATGCTTGAGTTAACGTTTCACCTTTACCAAGTGTATTATAATGCACATTAAAGTGCTTTTCTATCTGTAGGAAGTTTTCACTTTTCGTCTTGCTAAACCCCATAGTGAGGCCTAAATTACATAATATACAACTTTCTGTATATGAAAGAAATACTGCAAATATTCAGGTACATACTATTGTAGTTCTTCATGTATGACAATTTAATTTCAGTACAAAGTTATAAAATGTTGACATATTAAGGGAAAATTTGGCGAGGCAAGTTTTGGAATTGGGCAAATACTGTATATACAAAATGTAAGACAAGAACAAATCTAGTTAGCACATCAGCCTTGCAGCGCTGGGGTCCTGGGTTCAGATCCCACCAGGGATAACATCTGCAAGGAGTTTGTATGTTCTCCCTGTGTTTGCGTGGGTTTCCTGCGGGTTCTTTGGTTTCTTCCCACACTCCAAAGACATACTGATAGGGAATGTAGATTGTGAGCCCCAATGGGGACAGTGCAGATAATGTCTGTAAAGCGCTGTGGAATTAATGGCCCTAAGTGAGTAAAATAAATAATAAATACAATCTGTAAGACTTGATAAACATGCAGAAGTGTATTTTGTTTGCTATAATATGACCCCTTTCCCACCTGGTTCATGAATCCTTGTAATTAAATTTCCTGGTCTGTTATATTTTCTGATTCATTCCCTTGAGGATGCCGTGTATGCAGTGATCTATGTGGGAAAAACACTATAATAAATATATATTTTCTTTTTCAATTTTAATATACTCTGTGCTAGTGCTCTGATGTTTGGATACAGAGATCCTGATATCTAGTCCTCTGTACATAAAGGTACATTAATCATATCTGAAAAATAAATAGACACTCTGTTTTCAATCTTCACTTTATTGCGTGAGCCATTCACAATCACAAATTGCATAAATTTGAATCTGAATTAATAAAGATTGTTTTAATGTCCTGTTAGAGAAATGCTGGGTCACTAGTGAGACCTTAAGCCCTTTTAAGAATTTATCTCGGTTCATCATGTTTTACTAAGCTTCTGTGTTCCACTATACTTTCCTCTGCCAATTCTCTGATAAAAATGTTATATTTAGCTGAGAACGAGTTAAATACTTTATAAAAACCTAGTTCTGTGTTGGAAAGAAATCCTTTGCTACAGTATGCCACTATAAATCCCACATGAAAATTCACCATGTTATTGAAATATCCAAGTAGCTTTGAACTAAGACTTCCCTGGCACTCACAAGCAGACTGTACTTATGTGAGCTCGTAGCCAAACACTAAAATCAAGGACACTTATATAACTACTGCAGCTGAATCGGAGCACATTATCTAGGAGAAAAGCAAACGTGTACAAGTTTTCGGAAAAAAATTAAGGTTTTTACCGTTCTCAGACAATAATACATGGTAAATGGAGTAATTTTAATAACTTGTGAATCAAAAGGGACATTAAAGTGAAAGCAACTTTTATTTTATTTGTTGCAGATTCCTAAACATTAGGTAATTCTTCAGACTCCCTCTGTTATGACCCTTAGTGGCTGAGGATCACAGATTGGACTAGCTAAGTTACTGAACATAGAACAAGCTCTAGGGAGGTGGTAACTGGACTGACCGCAAAACCTGATCCTAACCAAACACACTAAAGGTAGCCGGTGAACGTGCCTAAATTCCTGGACGTCTCGACGCAGCCTAAGAAACTTGCTACCCCTATAGAGAAAGTAAGACCTCACTTGCCTCAGAGAAATGACCCCAAAGATATAGGAAGCCCCCAACAAATAATAACGGTGAGGTAAGGGGAAATTACAAACGCAGAAATGAAAACAGATTCAGCAAATGAGGCCCACTAATACTAGATAGCAGAAGAAAGACAGGGAACTGTGCGGTCAGTAAAAAACCCTATACAAAATATCAACGCTGAGAATACAAGAACCCCCACACCAACTAACGGTGTGAGGGGAGAAACTCAGCCCACTAGAGCTACCAGCAAGCAAGGAAATCACATATTAGCAAGCTGGACAAGGACAAATAAATAACCAAGAAACATATTGAACTCTGATGAGCAAAAAATAACCAAACAGAAACTTAGCTTCTCTTGGCGAGACTGATAGCGAGGGAATTCAGGAGAGATCAAAATAGCACTGAATACATCGACAGCAGGCAACAACTAATAGTCCAGGTGAGCTAAATAGGAAACCAGCTAACAGATAACGAGACAGCTGATCCAGCCTCAGACCTGCAGAATGACACAAAGAGCCACCAGAGGGAGCCCAAAGTCAGCACTCACACAGTACCACTTGTGACCACAAGAGGGAGCCTAAAAACAGAGTTCACAACAGTACCCCCCCCTTGAGGAGGGGTCACCGAACCCTCATCAAAACCCCCAGGGCGATCAGGATGAGCCACATGGAAGGCATGAACCAAATCGGCCGCATGAACATCAGAGGCGACAACCCAGGAATTATCCTCCTGACCATAGCCCTTCCACTTAACCAAATACTGAAGCCTCCGTCTAGAAATACAAGAATCCAAGATCTTCTCCACCACGTACTCAAATTCGCCCTCAACCAGCACCGGGGCAGGGGGCTCTACAGAAGGAACCACAGGCACCACATACCTCCGCAACAAAGACCTATGGAACACGTTATGAATGGCAAACGACGCTGGGAGGTCCAAACGAAATGACACCGGGTTAAGGATTTCCAAAATCTTATAAGGACCGATGAAGCGAGGCTTGAATTTAGGAGAGGAGACCTTCATAGGAACATACCAAGAAGACAGCCATACCAAATCCCCAACACGAAGTCGGGGACCCACACCGCGACGGCGGTTTGCAAAGCGCTGAGCCTTCTCCTGTGACAACTTCAAATTGTCCACCACATGGTTCCATATCTGCTGCAACCTATCCACCATAGAATCAACCCAAGGACAGTCAGAAGGCTCAACCTGACCCGAGGAAAAACGAGGATGAAAACCAGAATTGCAGAAAAAAGGCGAAACCAAAGTAGCAGAACTAGCCTGATTATTAAGGGCAAACTCGGCCAATGGCAAAAAAGTCACCCAATCATCCTGATCAGCAGAAACAAAACATCTTAAATAAGTTTCCAAGATCTGATTAGTTCGCTCGGTTTGGCCATTCGTCTGAGGATGGAAGGCCGACGAAAAAGACAAATCAATGCCCATCTTAGCACAAAAGATCCGCCAAAATCTGGACACAAACTGGGATTCTCTGTCAGACACAATATTTTCAGGGATGCCGTGCAAGCGAACCACATTCTGAAAAAATAGAGGAACCAAATCGGAGGAGGAAGGCAACTTAGGCAAGGGCACCAAATGGACCATTTTAGAAAAACGATCACACACCACCCAGATGACAGACATTCTCTGAGAGACTGGAAGATCTGAAATAAAATCCATGGAAATGTGCGTCCAAGGCCTCTTCGGGACAGGCAAAGGCAAAAGCAAACCGCTGGCACGAGAACAGCAAGGCTTAGCCCGAGCACAAATCCCACAGGACTGCACAAAGGAACGCACATCCCACGACAAGGAAGGCCACCAGAAAGACCTAGCCACCAAATCTCTGGTACCAAAAATCCCAGGATGGCCTGCCAACACCGAAGAATGAACCTCGGAAATAACTCTGCTGGTCCATCTATCTGGGACAAACAGTCTCTCTGGTGGGCAACGGTCAGGTCTATCCGCCTGAAATCTCTGCAGCACTCGTCGCAAATCTGGGGAAATGGCAGACAAAATCACTCCCTCTCTGAGGATACCAGCCGGCTCTGAAACTCCCGGAGAGTCAGGCACAAAACTCCTAGAAAGAGCATCAGCCTTCACGTTCTTTGAACCAGGCAGGTACGAGACCACGAAATCGAAACGGGAGAAAAACAACGACCAACGAGCCTGTCTAGGATTCAGCCGCTTGGCAGACTCGAGATAAATCAGATTTTTGGATCAGTCAAGACCACCACACGATGCTTAGCTCCCTCGAGCCAATGTCGCCACTCCTCAAATGCCCACTTCATAGCCCACAACTCCCGATTACCAACATAATAATTCCGCTCGGCAGGCGAAAACTTTCTTGAAAAGAAAGCACAAGGCTTCATCACAGAGCAATCAGAGCTTCTCTGCGACAAAACAGCCCCTGCTCCAATCTCAGAAGCATCAACCTCGACCTGAAAAGGAAGAGAGATATCAGGCTGACATAAAACTGGAGCTGAAGAAAACCGGCGCTTCAGCTCCCGAAAGGCTTCCACGGCCGCAGGAGACCAATTAGTCACATCAGAACCCTTCTTGGTCAAATCCGTCAAGGGTTTAACCACGCCAGAAAAATTAGCAATGAAGCGACGGTAAAAATTAGCAAAACCCAAGAACTTATGAAGACTCTTAACAGATGTAGGCTGAGTCCAGTCATGAATAGCCTGGACCTTGACTGGGTCCATCTCAATAGTAGAAGGAGAAAAAATAAAACCCAGAAAGGAAACCTTCTGTACTCCGAAGAGACATTTTGAGCCCTTCACAAATAAGGCATTAGCACGCAGGACCTGAAATACCATCCTGACCTGCTTTACATGGGACTCCCAGTCCTCAGAAAAGACCAAAATGTCATCCAGATACACAATCATAAATTTATCCAGATATTCTCGGAAGATGTCATGCATGAAGGACTGGAACACAGAAGGAGCATTAGAGAGTCCAAAAGGCATCACCAAGTACTCAAAATGGCCTTCGGGCGTATTAAATGCTGTTTTCCATTCATCTCCCTGCTTAATACACACAAGGTTATACGCACCACGAAGATCTATCTTGGTGAACCAACTGGACCCCTTAATCCGAGCAAACAGATCAGATAATAATGGCAAAGGATACTGAAATTTGACCGTGATTTTATTTAGAAGACGATAATCTATACAAGGTCTCAGAGAACCATCCTTTTTGGCCACAAAAAAGAATCCTGCACCAAGAGGGGAGGAGGACGGGCGAATATGTCCCTTCTCTAAAGACTCCTTTATATAACTCCGCATTGCGGCATGTTCTGGTACAGACAAATTAAAAAGTCGTCCATTAGGGAACTTACTACCAGGAATCAAATTTATAGCACAATCACAATCCCTGTGAGGAGGCAGGGCACCGGATCTGGGCTCATCAAATACATCCTGGTAGTCCGACAAAAACTCAGGGACCTCAGAAGGAGTGGAAGAAGCAATTGACACAAAGGAGTATCGCCATGAATCCCCTGGCAACCCCAACTTGAAATAGACATAGCTTTCCAATCCAGAACTGGATTATGGGCCTGCAGCCATGGCAGACCCAAAACGACAACATCATGCAAATTATGCAGCACAAGAAAGCGAATCACCTCCTGATGTACAGGAGTCATGCACATGGTCACTTGAGTCCAATACTGAGGCTTATTCTCAGCCAATGGTGTAGCATCAATTCCCCTCAGTGGAATAGGGAATTCCAAAGGCTCCAGGACCAAACCACAGCGCCTGGCAAACGACAAATCCATCAGGTTCAGGGCAGCACCTGAATCCACAAAAGCCATAACCGAGTAGGATGACAAAGAACAAATTAAAGTAACAGATAAAATGAATTTAGGCTGTATAGTACCAACGGTGACAGATTTAGCGATTTTTTTAACGCGCTTAGAGCATGCTGAGATAACATGAGTTGAATCACCACAGTAAAAGCACAACCCATTTTGACGTCTATGATTTTGCCGCTCAATTCTGGTCAGAATTCGGTCACATTGCATAGACTCAGGTCTCTGTTCAGAAAACACCGCCAGATGGTGCGCAGATTTGCGCTCCCGCAAACGCCGGTCAATCTGAATGGCCAAAGCCATTGAGTCATTCAGACTTGCAGGCGTGGGGAACCCCACCATAACATTCTTAATGGCTTCAGACAGACCTTCTCTGAAATTTGCAGCCAGGGCACACTCATTCCATTGAGTAAGCACCGACCATTTCCGAAATTTTTGACAATATACCTCAGCTTCATCCTGGCCCTGAGAGAGAGCTAGCAAGGCCTTTTCTGCCTGGTTCTCAAGATTAGGTTCCCCATAAAGCAATCCAAGCGCCAGAAAAAACGCATCCACATTCCGCAATGCAGGATCTCCTGGCGCCAGGGAGAAAGCCCAATCCTGAGGGTCGCCACGTAACAGGGAGATAATAATTCTAACTTGCTGAGTGGAATCACCAGAGGAACGAGGTCTCAAAGAAAGAAATAATTTACAATTATTCTTAAAATTCAGAAACCTAGATCTATCTCCAGAAAACAACTCAGGAATAGGTACTTTTGGCTCAGATATAGGACTGTGAACAACAAAATCCTGAATGCTTTGCACCCTTGCAGCAAGATGATCCACACTAGAAGTCAGACTCTGAATATCCATGTCTGCAGCTGAACTCAAAGCCACCCAGAGATTAAGGGGATGAGAGAAGCTGGACAGACTGCAGCAAAGGGAGAAAAAAAAAAAAAATTGTACTCAGGACTTCTCTTATCCTACTTCTGCGATGCATTAAACACTTTTTGGCCTGCTGTACTGTTATGATCCTTAGTGGCTGAGGATCACAGATTGGACTAGCTAAGTTACTGAACATAGAACAAGCTCTAGGGAGGTGGACTGACCGCAAAACCTGATCCTAACCAAACACACTAAAGGTAGCCGGTGAACGTGCCTAAATTCCTGGACGTCTCGACGCAGCCTAAGAAACTTGCTACCCCTATAGAGAAAGTAAGACCTCACTTGCCTCAGAGAAATGACCCCAAAGATATAGGAAGCCCCCAACAAATAATAACGGTGAGGTAAGTGGAAATTACAAACGCAGAAATGAAAACAGATTCAGCAAATGAGGCCCACTAATACTAGATAGCAGAAGAAAGACAGGGAACTGTGCGGTCAGTAAAAAACCCTATACAAAATATCCACGCTGAGAATACAAGAACCCCCACACCAACTAACGGTGTGAGGGGAGAAACTCAGCCCCCTAGAGCTACCAGCAAGCAAGGAAATCACATATTAGCAAGCTGGACAAGGACAAATAAATAACCAAGAAACATATTGAACTCTGATGAGCAAAAAATAACCAAACAGAAACTTAGCTTCTCTTGGCGAGACTGATAGCGAGGGAATTCAGGAGAGATCAAAATAGCACTGAATACATCGACAGCAGGCAACAACTAATAGTCCAGGTGAGCTAAATAGGAAACCAGCTAACAGATAACGAGACAGCTGATCCAGCCTCAGACCTGCAGAATGACACAAAGAGCCACCAGAGGGAGCCCAAAGCCAGCACTCACACAGTACCACTTGTGACCACAAGAGGGAGCCTAAAAACAGAGTTCACAACATCCCTCTACACATATGATGATCTAATCTCTGCCCACATTACCATCTCAGCTACTACAAGCAATAGTGCCAGATCTACAATGACTATGTCTGCAGCATCAAATACACTTCTGGGAGCATTAAGGCTCGCACAGATGATCGTACAACACGGCAGAGTGCTAACTGAATTCTGTAACATTTGTGTGCTGATTTTGACAATAATCAAAAAGCCGCTTTTTTTTATGATCGCCCTATTCCTGCCGAAAACTAACATACTAAAAGGTATGTCTAAATAGGTCTACTCAATCATGTTATCTTTTTTTGCCTAAAACAAGAGCTTTTTTATTGATGATAGAACACACAATATAATTCCAACCATATCTCATTAAGAATTCTTTCTTTTCATTCAGCAGGAAGCACGGAGTATTTATTAATGCTGTCTAACCAGCAAAGACCTATTCCAGCAAGTCTGAAGATTATTCTGGTGCACGCTATGTGATAGATTTGCTAATTCTTTCTAGAAACTAAAGACAATGGCCCCGATTCATCATTGTTGTTTCTCCAGTTACCTGGAGTAATTTGCTCTTTTTTTCTGGCTTTAGAATTTGGCCCTTTTTCTTGATATATTTTTTATGAAACTTTTTAAGCTTTCAACTTTGCTTATCCATATGTCATCAATACTGTAGTCCTGGACAACACCTTTAAAGGGAATCTGTCACCCCCGGGACGTATATGACCTATTAATACGGGCAAACAGGTAATAGAAATGATAGACTGGTCCTACCTGTATGCCTCATGTAAATGGCCTTGTTCTTGAGAAATGTTATATTCTGTCTTTATGCTAATGATTTCTTCCAGGCTCCAGGGCGTGAGGTGCCTGGAAGAAATCCCTGCCTCACACACTTCTAGTTATAAAAATAATAAAGCATTTGTGAAAAGGTTATAATTAAATTATGTCAGACTAGTTAATAAATAATCCTTCTATATTATTTCAAAACACTCTTTTTCAGTGATTACTTTGTATCTCCGTTCATACTGCACCCACACACACAAATGATACACCATTTGAAAGGTAAATTTGCCCCTTCAGCAAGAAAATAGCCAATCAAACCACACATACATGATGTGATCACAAAATATAATTTAAACATTAATTTTCATAAACCTGCAGTAAGGAAAAATGACCTGCAGGTGGCACCACACTACCCCAAAGCACAATACCACAGAGCTTAAACAAATCCTAACATTTGCCTTGGGGGCTTTCCAGCTTGCCAAACTCCTTGCCTGGCCGATTTCAGGCAGGTACATATAAAATATTTGCTACATATGTGGAAGTAGAATAAAAGTAAAACTTTACCTGTTTAAGACTTCAGCTTTAAAACTGAAGATATAAATGAATGCAGCCGAAAAGGGACCGGAAAGGTTCTGAACCATCAGATTTTCCATATTATTGGACAGTCATTCAAAAGTCTGTCTTCCTTCTAAGGTTGCAGCTTATTGGTGACCTGGAGTCACCTCTGGTTCCAAGTAAAAAACTGCAGCGTTGACATAACTCAGACTGTACATTGTTTCCCGATGGGAGGGATTGGTGGAAACAACCTTGCAAAAATTGAAAAAAATGAATCCAACCATAAGGAAAAAAAAGGTAAAATAATCTGCAGATATCACTCTTTTTTTAATGGATATTTCCAATTATTATACAATGGTGTAAATACACTCAGTTATGGGGTCAATTTTCCTTCATCATTTTTACTGTGAAAGTGGCACTGCTGTACAGGGAGCTGCTCCGTTCACATACATAGGGCTGTGTTGCACTTCCCTATACTGCAGAAAAAAATGCTGCTGCCCCTGTTCTTTTGCAAGGTCCTGACAATCAGACCCCTTCTGATCAGTAAGTAAAATACCATTATGTTTAATGTTGGGGGATCTCCTTTAGGCTGGAGTCACACACAACGTATACAAAAATCGGTCCGTTTTACACGGACGAGAATCGCAGAAACATTCCCTGAACAGTGATCCGTATGTCATCCGTGTGCAGTGCGAGGATGCGATTTTCTCGCATGTAAGTATCCGTGTGACATCCGTATAACATCCGTATGGCAAGATTTTCTCGCCGGCTTGCAAAATGGACATATAATGGACCCATGGGCTCAAATATTCATGAAAACATATATACAGTCTATATATATATTTATATTTATATACCGTATTTTCCGGCGTATAAGACGACCCCCCAACTTTACCAGTTAAAATATAAAATCTTCTTAAAAGTCGGGGGTCTTCTTATACACCGTATGTCGTCTTATAGGGCCGGTGAATATGTGCCTTTTGGGGGGGGGAGTGATCCTGATGACGAAGAGGGGGCGTCTCACAGGAAAGTGAGTATCCCCCATTACCTTATCGTAGCGCTGCAGCGTGGGGTCTCTGTGCTGGGAGCGGCGGCTGCTGTGCTGTGGTGCGGCGGCTCCTCTTCTGCAGTGTGGGGCCTCTGTGCTGTGGGGTGGCGGCGTATCTTTATGCAGTTGGGGCTCCTCCGGCATCTCCTTAAAGCCTGGAGGCCCCGCCGGCAACTCCATCGGTGAAATGCGGGGGCCTCCGGGAAAATGGCCGCTGCTCAGATTCAGATCTCGTCCCGAGATCTTGGGAGACGAGATCTGAATCTGAGCAGCGGCCATTTTCCCGGAGGCAGCTCAATAGGTGCGATGCGGTGGCCTCCGGGAAAATGGCCGCTGGGGGCTGCGCATGCTCAGATTCAGATCTCGTCCCGAAATCTCGGGACACGAGATCTGAATCTGAGCAGCGGCCATTTTCCCGGAGGCACCGATGGAGTTGCCGACGGGGCCTCCAGGCTTTAAGGAGATGCCGGAGGAGCCCCGACTGCATGAAGATACGCCGCCGCCGCCCCACAGCACCAGAGGCCCCACACTGCAGAAGAGGAGCCGCCGCCCCACAGCACAGCAGCCGCCGCTCCCAGCACAGAGACCCCACGCTGCAGCGCTACGATAAGGTAATGGGGGATACTCACTTTCCTGTGAGACGCCCCCTCGTCGTCATCAGGACCACTCCCCCCCCCACCCACCATATACACCCGGCGTACAAGGCGATTCCCGGCGTATAAGACGACCCCCGACTTTTAAGAAGATTTTCAGGGGTTAAAAAGTCGTCTCATACGCCGGAAAATACGGTATATATATATGTCAGTGAGACACATACCTCTCTGTGTTCATCATCTCATTAAATACATTTACATTTGACCAGCTTGATTTTCCTGAAATTGCCTGCGCCCCCGACAACCAATGTGCGAAAATTTCGCACGGGCCAACTAGTCTCCTATAATCCTGTTAAATAATCGAACCTTTATAGCAAAAATAGAATAATCGATTCATTAATAAAGAGAAACATAGGCTGCTCAAAGAATTTTCTATTGTATAACTAAAAAATGATAGACCATGGTTGTTTAAACTGATGATTTGTTCTACCTAAAGACATAAGAATATGTTACTTTTGGAAGGAGAAAAGAGAGATTGACCAACTGTTTCATACATATTCCATATCCTTGCGAGACTGAAATGCTAAGCATGCCGAGATGAGGAGACTTAAGTCGCAATGCTCCTCTGGGGTCAGACGCCTCTCTCCCAGCCAGATCTTCACTTTGCACTGACGAGGGAGAGTACCCCGAAAAACAGTGTCTGCAAATTGAGATTCTGGCTTGGCTTTTATCCTAAGTCATGTGACAAGGCTTGTTAAAGGGTCAACGTTGACTTTTAGGATTGCTACTTCCAATAGGTGGCACTAGAGTTCTTGTTCTCTTCCTCTCTGAAGAGAAAATTTGCATATTTCCCAGAGGAGCATTGCGGCTTTAAGTCTCCTCATCTCGGCATGCTTAGCATGTCAATCTCCGCAAGAAGAAACGATACTTCTTGGATATCGGTCAGACGCCTCTCTCCTAGCCAAACCAGATCTCCACTTTGAACTGATGAGGGACAGTACCCCGAAACACAGTGTCTGCAAATTGAGATTCTGGCTTGGCTTTTATCCTAAGTCATGTGACAAGGCTCGTTAAAGGGTCGACATTGACTGGTAGGATTGCTACTTCCAATAGGTGGCACTAGAGTTCTTGTTCTCTTCCTCTCTGAAGAGACAATTTGCATACATATTCCAGCAATGGTAAAAGAGACTTACTTTGGCAGGTAAGCATGTGGTAGGTTTTGTGGTGACCTTTTCTTTGATTGCTTTGCTTTTTAAAGTTATAGTATTATTGACAATATTTTGTCAATATTTTTTCAACTGTGTAAATTATAAAATTGTGTTGTATGTAAATCTTAAAAAAAGAATGTCTGAAAAGTAGATTAGTGCCAGAATGGGCATCAACTGTCAGGCTGCCAATTCCTGAATTTTTGCCTGGCGGAATGCTCCATGGTATTCAGAAAAATTATTTGAAAAATAAAACAGACTATTAAATGCTTTCAGAACAAAAGGTTTCCAATTGCACACATTTTTCTTCCAGGCTATAGCTATTATTTATTAAATACTTAACACAATTATATAAATAAAGAGGGAAACAGGCAATCTTTAAAGAGCACTAATACTTTTTTCTAATGTGTAACAGGGAATAAATGCCCTGCACATCGGTTGTGGGAAAAGAAAATATTGTGGCAGTCTGGGGAGGGCTGAGAAAAGGGATTACCGTAATTTATGTACAGCAAAATGGTTAAAAAACCATTATTAATCCTTCGATCTCCACAATGTGTTTTGATAGCATAACACTATCTTCATCAGGTGGTACAAAGGGGATAAGCAAGGAAAATACATATTTATAGGGGAGGTACAACAGGGATTGGTTAAAAGTAATGATCTCAAAAAACCTAACAAGGACACATGTGAAATAAAATAAGGTATAGAGATGTGAAACAAAATAAGTAACATTGTTAAGAAAGTACAAAGAACAAAAGTCCAATAAAACATAAAAACTTTTTCTGCATTTTCATGACTATGAAAATTGTAAATTCACACTGAAGGCATCAAAACTATGAATTAACACATGTGGAATTATATACTTAACAAAAAAGAGTGTGAAACAACTGAAATTATGTCTTATATTCTAGGTTCTTCAAAGTAGCCACCTTTTGCTTTGATGACTGCTTTGCACACTCTTGGCATTCTCTTGATGAGCTCCAAGAGGTAGTCACCGGGAATGGTTTTCACTTCACAGGTGTGCCCTGTCAGGTTTAATAAGTGGGATTTCTTGCCTTATAAATGGGGTTGGGACCATCAGTTGTGTTGTGCAGAAGTCTGGTGGATACACAGCTGATAGTCCTATTGAATAGACTGTTAGAATTTGTATTATGGCAAGAAAAAAGCAGCTAAGTAAAGAAAAACAAGTGGCCATCATTACTTTAAGAAATGAAGGTCAGTCAGTCCGAAAAATTGGGAAAACTTTGAAAGTGTCCCCAAGTGCAGTTGCAAAAACCAACAAGTGCTACAAAGAAACTGGCTCACATGAGGACCGCCCCAGGAAAGGAACACCAAGAGTCACCTCTGCTTCTGAGGATAAGTTTATCCGAGTCACCAGCCTCAGAAATCGCAGGTTAACAGCAGCTCAGACTAGAGACCAGATCAATGCCACACAGAGTTCTAGCAGCAGACACATCTCTACAACAACTATTAAGAGGAGACTTTGTGCAACAGGCCTTCATGGCAAAATAGCTGCTAGGAAACCACAGCTAAGGACAGGCAACAAGCAGAAGAGACTTGTTTGGGCTAAAGAACACACGGAATGGACATTAGACCAGTGGAAATCTGTGCTTTGGTCTGCTGAGTCCAAATTTGAGATCTTTGGTTCCAACCACCGTGTCTTTGTGCGACGCAGAAAAGGTGAACGGATGGACTCTACATGCCTGGTTCCCACCGTGAAGCATGGAGGAGGTGTGATGGTGTGGGGGTGCTTTGCTGGTGACACAGTTAGGGATTTATTCATAATTGAAGGCATACGGAACCAGCATGCCTACCATAGCATCTTGCAGCGGCATGCTATTCCATCCGGTTTGCGTTTAGTTGGACCATTATTTATTTATTTTTCAACAAGACAATGACCTCAAACACACCTCCAGGCTGTGTAAGGGCTATTTGACCTCCTCACCCCTAGGAGGAGGGACGCTGTGGTCGGCAAAAGGCAATCACTTCATCTTTACCTCCGGTAATGCATTTCCTTCTTGTATCTTTGTGTGCACACGTAGGTAGCCTTTATTAAATCATATACCGGTAATATACCTTTATATATGCTATATGAAATTTATGGGGTATTAGTATGTGCTTTCTATAATGATTATTATATGCTGCAACCAGGCGTCCCTCCATTGTTAGGGCGCTATTGTTGTTGTTTTTGTATATGTTTTTAAAACATTTTATCAATAAAGCAATTGATTTGTTGACTTTATACTGGATCTCTTTGTTCGGCTAATTTATGTAAGTCCGTATATGGTGGTTAACAATTGTTTGAAGTGCCAGTCACTAATTACTCTATGGACATTTGTGAGTTTAATATATGACTCATGTGTGAGTGATTTCATTTTTGTAAAAGCATCGTGTAGCAGTTTTTTGGGGGTAACCTTTTGGCATAAAACGTCTTCTCAGCATTTTTGATTCCTCGTAAAAATCCAAATCCCTAGTGCAATTCTTGCGCACCCTCCAGTATTGACCGTATGGAACAGTGGCGATCCATGTGGGGAGGTGTCCACTATCAAACCTTAGTTAGCTATTGACGTCTACAGGTTTGAAGTAGGTAGATGTGAACACCCTCCCCACATAATCAAAACTAAATGTCAGGTCAAGATATTGGAGCGCAGTTTCATACAGGGTTGTTGTAAAATTTAACCCCCAAGTATTAGTGTTAAGCTTATCGATAAATTCAACGGCTCCCTCTGTTGTGCCCGTCCACAGGATAATGAAATCATCTATGTAGCGGTGGTAACAAACCACATGATCAATAGCCAGGGGGGACTGCGCAATGAAGACGGACTCAAAAAACCCCATAAACAGGTATGCATAACTGGGGGCGAATCTCGTCCCCATTGCACAGTCCCTTACCTGGCAATATACCGATCATTCAAAGGTGAAAATGTTGTTGAAAACGAATAGAACAACCACTTTTATGGTATGGTGCTATATAAAGCACTAACGTCCAATGTCAGAAACAGACAGCCTGTCAAAGGGGGGCAGTTCTCTAATCAATTGTGAAGAATGCCTTAAATATGAGTCAAGCTTAAATAGAAGGTGCCACCAGTTTTCTTGTAGTTTGTTGTTTTCTGAAATTAAGCTTAAAATAGTAATTAAAATGTATTAATGCAATGTTTGCACTGTTTGCAAACATTTCTATATGAAAAATATTATATATTTTTGTACAAATATATATAATTACCACTAGGAGGAGCATTTTCCGTTTTAGACCTCAAGCAGTTATAGTAAGACTTACCAGCTTTACTATTAGCTGGAAAATTGGGGCAGTAACTGCTGACATCACCATTTCCCTCCCCTTTTGGGTGTTCTAGTATCCCTGGGGCAGAATGAAGAGTAGTTCAAAGATATATGTAGCTGGCGCACTACCGTATTGCCAAATACCAAGGAAGGGGTGCAGCAGAGTGGCTAAAGAATGACTGACTGAAACAAAAAAAGAAAAAGTAGCCACACATGAAATCTGCACACCACAAATAGAATGTATGAAAAAGGGAACAGCTTTATTGATACAAAATATTAAAAACAACATAAAACCAATACACATACAACCGTCCACCCTCAAGTCTGCTCACAATGCACAATGTGTATATATATATATATATATATATATATATATATATATATATATATGTAATCATAAGATCCCACCTGGCATGAGTCAATGATATAATAATGAGAAGAAATGCTGGGTATGCTGAGCACACCACTGCTCACTGTAAAGGGGGATAAAAGACCCCTAGGCCTAATGCCATGGAGCACCTAGTACAAAACTGTCTGTACCCACGTGGGTGTCAACCCAAATCCAAATGCAGGACCCCAGTAACAGTGTGCAACGGCCACCAACGTAAACAAATACTCACAAAATGTGATAGTGCTGGAGAATACTGGCCGGATCACAGCCCCAGCGCCCACAGCAATATCCCAAAAGAAACCAGCCATGAGGTAAGTAACTTAAACAGCCGGTGGGAAGACCCAACGCGTATCGCGGTATCCAAAGACCGCTTCGTCAGGGGAAGTCACTTACCAATACTAGCGTTGTCCTTTTATATAGATCCATCAGGTAATAGGGGGGCACATGTGTGCGGCACGGTGATGGTGGAAAGTGAAACCGGAAGTGAACAAACAAGCGGTAAGCCAGGCCACTAGATGGCGCATGTGCACAAGAAACAAGAATGAATGAATGGATAAAGTGGGCAGACGTCTCTGCCCATAATGTTCCCCTGCGCACACGCCAGTCAAAAGAGGCAGCGGTCCGCAGGGAAACCTCAGTAAGAATATAGCATGGAAAGTGCAAGCTCTAAAAAAGAATGAAGAGTAGCATCACAGGGCAGCGCCATTTTGTGGGTGACTGCCCTGTGATCTGCTATCACCAGTGGTTACTGTCTCTCTCATCAGTCTTCATATGTCTCTCTCACCTAGACTACATGTATATCACACCCCCCACAAGTTCACTGCGGACCCACAGCTCCTTATATTTACTGAGGGTTGGCGTCCGTCTGTTATCTCCTATGACCATGGGGTGCCATATGACACTGAAAGTGTCGTGCTGCTACTGTGAAAGCAAGATGCCACCTCCAGTGCCTTATTTAAATTCCTATAACACACAAAATATGTTTCAAATGCAATCAAAACTTGGCTATAACAGCATGTTATTCTACATTACATTGATTTATTAATGATCTACAAACGCAGTACCTTCCCTTTAAGGACATATTTTTGCAAGAAAAGGTCAACATAGAGGGAAAGATTGCTGGTGATGGACCTTCTCCCCGATATAATGAGGCGGCCCAGAGGATTGGTGGAATTTTTGTGCAAGTTGGGGAGGAAATAAAAGAAAGGAACCTTAACTTGTTGGATGTCCAGGAATTTCTTCTCTCTTCTATTTAGAATCCCGTTGCTATACGCATTCTTAATAAGATCCTTGCATTTAAGGAAAATTGTAATAGAAGGGTCGCAAAGTAATCTTTCGTAATAATCAAGGTCTTCCAAGATCCTTATCCCCTTCCCAAGATACCTCCCTCTATTCATTACCACTATGACGCCTCCCTTGTCCGCATTTTTATTAATATTGCTGTTCTCATGTAGGGAAACAATGGCCTCTCTCCAGGACTCAAATTATCATTTTTCTTAGGGAAAACTAAAGATTGAATGTCTTTTAGAACAAGGTGTTGAAAGGTTTCAATACTTGAGCCCTTATGATGTAAAGGGTAGAAATGATTAAAACGGCCCTTCACCTCTACATGTACAGATTCTTTTTCCTCACTGTTTGAAATGATGGGGCTGTTTAAAGTGTGAGGGGCTGATTGATTACGTTTTTCCTCAATCAAAAAATGCAGCTGTATTGTTAATTTCCTTCAAATAAAGGTATAAGGAAAAAGCATTAAGGGGGGGGGGGCGCGGGAATTGGGACAAAAGGAAAGACCACGTTCAAGTAGTGAAACCTCTTCTTTAGCTACCATGTGATGGGAAAGGTTAAATATTCCTGTGTTTCTAGGAATGGTATTTTCATCAGTAGCGGATAAGGCTAATTGGCTTTTATCCTCTTCAATGTTAGATGCAGTATTTCCTGTATTTGATCTACGGTAGTTGTTCTTCCACTCCCCCTACATCTGTTTTCTTTTTTTCTTTTCGGGTCGTGTCCTGAAGACACCCGAAAAAGCTGGGTAATTTTCTAATTCTTCAAATTATTCGTAGGGCTCAGGGGGTATGAGGATATGAGAGAATTTCCAATGTCTGGGAACTTGGTATTCAGAGCATGTCTTAGTTGTAGATACCTAAAGAAAGCATGTCTGGGGGATTGAAAGAGGTTGATATTGATCAAAGGAAACAGGAACACCCTCGATATATACCTGTGCCAGAACCTTTAACCCCAAGTTTGATCAAAACTGAGCTTCTTGGGAATGTAGTAATTCAGGAAGAACACTGTTATGCCATAAGGGGGACTCAGCTACTGTGAGATTGAATTGAAAAATATTTTTGTTGTCTCTCCACACTTGAACCACAAGTCTATGAATTGGCAAGAAGGAGCCTCAGTATTGCTCTGGTGCAAGACTCAGTGCGCAAGGTGATGTTCAGAATTAGGCAAATGATTATCTACTATCCAGTGTTGTAGAAAGCGAAGTTGGCCAGCTAAGGCCCCTGTCACACTTCCGTCTTTTCCTCCCGTCGAAATCCGTTGATTTTTGAAAAACAGGATCCTGCAAATGTTTCTGCAGGATCCTGTTTTTTCCCAGACTTGTATTAGCGACGTATTGTGACGGATGGCCATCCGTTTCATCCGTCGTGCACTGGATCCGTCAGAAAATAGTGGTCCGTCGGGCAGAGAAAACGTTCAGAGGAACATTTTTTCTGGACATCGGAAAATCACTCAGCTGACCGTCAAACACTGGAATCCAGTGATGTATCTCGTTTTTTCATTCTGAGCATGCCTGAATTCCTGCCCGGAAGGATTTTCTAGGCAGGGAAAATTCTCTTTCTCTCTCCCTCTCTCTCTCTCCAGAATTTTATACCTACAAATTCAGGCACTTCCTCATTCGTTGGATCCGTTTTTATTTATTTTCCTCACATCCGTCGATACGTCACAACGACACATTGTAACGGCCGCCTACCGACGGAAGTGTGAAAGAAGCCTTAGTACTATAAGAAGTCTGGGAGTGCCGCAACTGCCTCATCCCTGGTCTTCTGAAGAGTGATCAGTTTTAGTTTGTGTCTGTTTGAGCCCGATATGAAGGATGCTAAATGGGAGTTGACCATGAGAAAGATCTTTTGTGGGACTATGGAGGCTGAATGTTTCAGAATATATAAGAATTTAGGGAGGATTATCATTTCAAAGGGACTCTGTCAGCACAGAATTACTGTTCAAACCAAGAAAAATGTTTAGAATTGATAGTCCTCAGTGGTTGATACCTTTTTGATAGTGAGGACTCTCAATTCTAAACATTTTTCTATCTACTGGCTAACACGGTACCAAGATATATATCTTTCCTGTTCAAACCAAGTACAGGCGTTTGGTGATTAATGGCGAGGCCAATCATCTATATACACCTTCCCACCTGCTTGGTTTCCATGTATCTGCTCCCTTCTAAGGCCCTATGAAGCCAGAGCTGTCAATTAAATAAGAGGGGGGTGGAGAGAGGGAAACCAAGAAGGTGGGAAGGTGTATATTAAGGATTGGTCCCACTGTGAAGCACCGAGCGGTAGGACTAAGTTTGAACAGTCATTTTGTGCTGACAGAGTCCCTGCAATTAAATTAATTCTCCTGGCTACTGACAGAGGGAGAGCATCCCATATTCTAATTTTCTCCTGCAGGTATGACAAATGAGGGTATATATTTAAATCACAAAGTTGAGTGTTAAATCACAGAGTTGGGTGTGATTTCTTGCTATATTTATACCTAGATATTTAAAGTGGGATACTATTCGAATGCACATGTTCAGTATTTGGTCAGTATTTTACCTCAGTATTTAAACCCAAACGAGGAGTGGGTGAAAAATGCAGATGTGGTGCTATGTTTCTATTATACTTTTACTCTGACTGTTCCTCTACTGATCTCAGTGACGCCGCTACCATGAGGCGAGTTGAGCTCTTTGGCTCAGGCGGCACTGCCGTCCCTGAAGAGAGGGGGCGGCAGATTCTGTTGGTGTAGTAACTGGATTTGTGTCGGAGAGGCATGTTCAGTTACTACGCTATGCTATTGAGTCTATTCAGGGCTCCGTCCTGGATCTCCTCATCCAGCCCTCCCCAACTCATGTGACATCATCACAGGTCCTGACGCTGAAGTCGCTCTTCTCCATGCATCTCCTCGGGTTGCTCATGGATGGCTGCTCTGTGCACACAGGACCTGTGATGAGGTCACAGGAGGGGGAGGACTCAGCGGTCACATGATCAGGGTCCTCGTGTATGTAGGACTCTGCTGTGGTGATTGTCATGGTGCTGGATGAGGGGAAGTTGATGTGTGGGGTCAGGACAAGAGGGGTTTGCAGGGTGGATGTAGCAGAGCCATGTGTGTACAAGGTATACGGAGCAGAGCCATGTGTGTACGAGGTGTGCGGAGCAGAGCCGGGTGTGTACGGTGCAGAGCCGGGTGTGTACGAGGTGTAAGGAGCGGAGCCATGTGTGTACGATTTGTGCGGAGCAGAGACGCATGTGTACAAGGTGTATGGAGTGGAGCCGTGTGTGTACTTGGTGTACAGAGTAGAGCCGTGTGTGTGTACTTGGTGTATAGAGTGGAGCCGTGTGTGTATTTGGTGTATGCAGTGGAGCCGTGTGTGTACATGGTGTACGAAGTGGAGCCGTGTGTGTACGAGGTGTACGGAGCAGAGCCGTGTGTGTACGAGGTGTACGGAGTGGAGCCGTGTGTACACGAGGTGTGTGGAGCGGAGCCGTGTGTGTACAAGGTGTGCGGAGCAGAGCCGGGTGTGTACGGTGCAGAGCCGGGTGTGTACGGTGCAGAGCCGTGTGTGTACTTGGTGTATGGAGCGGAGCCGTGTGTGTACTTGGTGTACAGAGTGGAGCCGTGTGTATTTGGTGTATGGAGTGGAGCCGTGTGTGTACTTGGTGTACAGAGTGAAGCCGTGTGTGTATTTGGTGTACGGAGTGGAGCCGTGTGTGTACGAGGTGTATGGAGCGGAGCCGTGTGTGTACGAGGTGCACGGAGCGGAGCTGTGTGTGTGATTTGTGCAAAGCAGAGACGCGTGTGTACAAGGTGTATGGAGCAGAGCCATGTGTGTACTTGGTGTATGAAGCGGAACCGTGTGTGTACTTGGTGTACAGAGTGGAGCCGTGTGTGTACGAGGTGTACGGAGTGGAGCCGTGTGTGTACGAGGTGTGTGGAACGGAGCCGTGTCTGTACTTGGTGTACGGAGCGGAGCCGTGTATGTATGTGGTGTACGGAGTGGAGCCGTGTGTGTATGTGGTGTACAGAGTGCAGCCGTGTGTGTATGTGGTGTGCGGAGCCATGTGTGTACAAGGTGTACGGAGTGGAGCCGTGTGTGTACGAGGTGTATGGAGCTGAGCCATGTGTGTACGATTTGTGCGAAGCAGAGACGCGTGTGTACAAGGTGTATGGAGCAGAGTCGTGTGTGTACTTGGTGTATGAAGCGGAGCCGTGTGTGTACTTGGTGTACAGAGTGGAGCCGCGTGTATGAGGTGTATGGAGTGGAGCCGCATGTGTGCAAGGTGTACGGAGTGGAGCCGTGTGTATACTTGGTGTACGGAGTGGAGTCGTGTGTGTACGGGGTGTACGGAGCGGAGCAGCATGAGTACGAGGTGTAAGGATCAGAGCCGCATGTGTACAAGGTTTACGGAGTGGAGCCATGTGTGTAGGAGGTGTACGTAGCGTGGCCGCGTGTGTACAAGGTGTACAGAGCAGAGCCGCATGTGTAAAAGGCTTACGGAGTGGAGCCATGTGTGTACTGAGTGGAGCCGTGTGTGGGCGCGAGGTGTACAGAGTGGAGCCGTGTGTGTAAGAGGCATACAAAGCGGAACCGTGTGTGTATGAGGTGTGTGCAGCCGTGCGTGTACGATGTCGGTGTATGGTGGAGGAAGCAAATTTCATACCTCCCAACCGTCCCGGATCCAGCGGGACAGTCCCGATTTTGAGAGGCTGTCCCGGCCGGGAGCTTACTTTTCCTGTGGACCCAGGAGTACACGGCGGAGCCCCGAGGAGCACTTTAAAACTCGCACGTGACGTTCCACTGGAAGTGACGTGCTGAAAGCTGACCGGAAATGATGTAATTTCGGGAGGAGATTGTGACGGAACCATGGAGGCATTCAGGGAATGCTTCAGATCCATCACAGTGTCCTCCTCCGACAGCACGGACAGCGGGATCGCCTTGGAATCGGGGATGCCAGCCATATGAGCGGATCATGATGTGTCCTGCAGCGGAATGCTCAGGTGGGCATTACAATGGGAGCCAGGCCGCTATAGTATCTTTATAGAACCTTTCTTTCTCTCTCTTTCTTTCTCTCTCTCTCTGTTCTTTCTTTCCCTCTCTAATCTTTTTTTCTTTCTCTCTGTTCTTTCTTTCCCTCTCTAATCTTTTTTTTCTCTCTCTGTTCTTTCTTTCTCTCTGTTCTTTATTTCCCTCTCTAATCTTTTTTCTCTCTCCTTTCTTTTTTCTCTGTTCTTTCTTTCTCTCTCTGTTCTTTCTTTCTTTCTTTCCCCTCTTTCTCTCTCTCTCTGTTCTTTCCCTCTTTCTTTCTCTCTCTCTGTTCTTTCTTTCCCCTCTTTCTTTCTCTCTCTCTGTTCTTTCTTTCTTTACCCTCTTTCTTTCCCCTCTCTCGCTCTGTTCTTTCATTCCCCTCTTTCTTTCACTTCTTTCTTTCTCTTTCTCTCTCTGTTCTTTCTTTCCTTCCTTTATTTCTTTCTCTCTCTGTTCTTTCTTTCCCTTCTTTCTTTTTCGTTCTATTTCTCTCTTTCTTTCTCTCTGTTCTTTCTTTCCCCTCTTTCTTTCTCTGTTTTCTTTCCCCTCCTTCTTTCTCTCTCTGTTCTTTCCTTCTCTCTCCTTTCTTTCTTTCTCTCCCTCCTTTCTTTCTCTCTCTCTCTCTCTCTGTTCTTCCTTTCCCTATAACCAAGGAACAGAAAAAGGGGGCGGGGGTGTTAAAAAGGTACTACTGGCCTCTCAGATCCTCAATATTAATCTGACCTGATAGCAAAATGACTATATTTGCCTATAGGATGAATAGAATATACATGATCTCATTTATATGGTACAAATAAGTGGTGCTTATAAGAAAAGGATGTTATACCCATACATGTTATTGTGACTTACTTGGGCAAGTGGAGGACATATTCTATGGGCAACTATAGTCATTTTGCTTTCAGGTCAGATTAATATTGAGTATCTGAAAGGCCAGTAGTACCTTTTTAAAGGGCATCTGTCACCCCAAAAATCGTATATGAGCTGCGGCCACCGTCATCAGGGGCTTATCTACAGCATTCTGTAATGCATTCTGTAATGCTGTAGATAAGCCCCCGATGTAACCTGAAAGATGAGAAATAAAGGTTATATTATACTCACCCAGGGGCGGTCCCGGTCCATTACGGGTCAGATGGGCGTCGCAGTTCGCTCCAGCTGTTTGCGGGAAGTCAGAAGTAACAGAAACACGCTATCAGGCCACGTTCACATGTTCAATATGTTACCTCAGTATTTGTAAGCCAAAACCAGGAGAGTAACAATCAGAGGAAAAGTATAAAGAAACACGTCACCACTTCTGGATCTCTCACCCACTCTCGATTTGGCTTACAAATACTGAGGTAAAATTCTGACCAAATACTGAACGTATGAATGTGGCTTTAGGCTGGTTTCACACATCCTGATATTTCCGGTACCGGAAAAAATGGTACTGGAGATATTCTTGTCCGTGTGTGTAATACGTGTGGCAACTGAGTGCCGCATCTGTACGACACGGACGCCTGCCGGGGAAGAAGCGCTACAGTAACCACTGTTCCCTGGCCAAGGGCACACTTAAAATGAAGCAAGTTGATCACTTCACCGCAGGCGGCATTTAGTCCCTGAAGAAGTGTAAAGATCGATGTTTCAAATATATTCCTATTTAAAAGTGTATGTATTTTCCATGTGCGTTACGTTAGGCTAGTAAAGAGTAAACCAGATTAATTTGTACTGATTTTATTACGGGGGGGGGGGCGCCATTTTTCCGTTCGCCTCAGGCAGCAGAGAGGCTAGGTTCACCCCTGACTGATCTTATAATAATAATTTTATTTCTATAGGGTCAACATATTCCGCAGCACTTTACATTTTAGAGGGGACTTGTACAGACAATAAAAAACATTCCAGAACAACAATAATCACATAAATCAACAGATACTAGGATGAGTGTTGGCCCTGATAGTAAACTTACAATCTATGGAGAGAATAGAGGAGACAAGAAAGGTGGATGGTAACAATTGCTCGCATTGAACGGTCAGGCCATCAATGTAATAGATAGGGTGTTTATGTAATGCTGTATGAATGGGTCACCAACCAATATATGTGTAAAAGTACAGACATAGAGGTCTATTACTTGCACAACGGGTGTGAGAACAGATGATACGAGGGACCTGGTTTTGAAGAAAATGTTGTATGGGCAAAACAGGGATAGTTAGATAAATATGTTGAGGTGGTAAGACAATCTGAAGAAATGCATTTTAGGGCATGTTTAAAACTGGGAATATGGGGGATTAATCAAAGTGTCCTGGGTAATGCATTCCAAAGAATTGGCGCAGCACGCAATAAGTCTTGGAGACAGGGGTGGGAGGTTCGCATTATTAAGAATGTTAATCTTACGTCATTAGTAAAATGGAAGGCACAGGCAGGATGGTAGACTACGACGATGGAGATGTAGAGTGGTGTTGAAGAGTGGAGTGCTTTATGAGTGAAAGTGATACATTTATATTGAACTTTGGAGTGAACTGGTAACTAGGGCAATGACTGGCACAGGATAGAGGCATCAGTGTAATGGAATATGATCCTAGCTGCTGCATTCAGGATGGATTGGAGAGGGTAGAGTTTAATAAGAGGGAGATTGATTAGTAGAGGTGCAATAGTCCAGACAAGAACGAAAAAGAGTAGCAGTAACAGTTTTTGAAGTGTTGAAAGTAAAAAAAGGTCTAATTCTAGAAATGTTTTTAAGGTGAAGATGACATGAGTGAGCCAGTGATCGGATGTAAGGAGTGAATGAAAGATCTGAATCAAGTATGACGTCAAGACAGCGGGCATGTGGCTGGGGAGTAATGGTAGAGCCACACATGGAAATGGCAATGTCGAGCATAGGTAGGTTAGGCAGATTTAAGCTTACTATTACTAAGGTAAAAAACTCAAAAACTGAACGTGGCCTTACCAGCAGAATTAATCCCCTTTTAACCTCTTAGTGCTTAGAGGTTACAACATGGATTTCTGCCAGCTTTTGTTTCATTTTTGACACCGAAAAACACCATGAATTTCATATATTTTATTACAAGAGGTTTTTGCAAGATGTTATGTTGGATGTTTGAACATATTTATAGTATTTTAAGTCCTACAAGCCTTTAGCACATGCACCGACAAAAAAACTCCATGAATACAGCATTGTTTTTTTTTTTAAAAAAAGGCTAATTTAAAAAATGCACCAAGGCAGTAAAATGGCACTCACCACTGTTTATAGTTTTTCCTACTGGCTTTAAGCTAATATGTAGCAACGGTGTCTTTTACCTAAATATAGCTGGAAAAAAAACAACAGCAAAAACATGCAATTTTTTCTAAAAATACGGTATCTAAAACCACCCTAACTGCTTGTGTTAGCGATCCTCCTGACTCCTCTACCTTTTAGGTTAAGTTCCTACAATGATCTCTTGACACTACATGCAGTATGTTCACTATGCAAAAAAACACAGAGTCTTAAGTTTCAGCAAAGTGTAAACTGATCTGCAGTTCATGTTTGAAGTCTGCAACATGTCAATTCTTCTTACCGGTACGCACACTGAGTTTTATATGCAGTTATTCCCCATAGACTTGCATTAGATATGGAAAATTCACAGATAAAAATTGCATGTAATCCACACATGACTCTATCAACAAAGATTTGTCGAAGACAAATACCAAAAGGCATATAAAAAAACAAAGCAGCTTAACTTAAAACATGACATATCAAAAAGAGACAAAAACTGCAGAGTAAAAAAGAGCTCAAAAAAACACCATGAAAAATAAAATGCAACTGACTTAATGGGTTTTCCAGTCTTATCCTACAAGTCTGCAGTCACTCTACGTGAATCCTCTTATCGCATGCACTGTTAGGATTCTCTGATGCCAGGAGTGGGGGGTGAGGGGTCATGTGACTGCAAGTATGCAATTTGCATAGTTCTGACCATATTCCGATTAATCTGTATCTGGCTTCGCTCACTACACTTGCGTTGAGAAAGGCTGCGACCATCTAGTTGGCATGTGACCACACGTATCCAAATCACACACGTCCGGTAATGTTCCCACCCGCTCCTAGTACTGAAGTAACCTCACAGTGTGCACTATGCGCGATGTGAGGATTCACAAGTCTGCAGTTGCACAGAGTGACTGCAGACATGTAGTTCAACAACAACTGCTGCAGAAATGCTGCAGAAAATCGGCAACATCAAAAACTCATCAAATACTCATTGTGAGAACTTTACTCACACCTTATTTTTTTAATATCTAATGATGTAATTATTCTGTTAGGCTAAGTGGTCTGCTGTCAACCAGCTCTGATTTCTCCATTGCTGCACATGCAACACATGAATGAATAATAAGTGCAGAGCTTCCTCCTCATTGTGGCTCTTTTCACTTTAATGTCACTTAGAAGAGGGGACAAAAAGTACTATTATCTACAGGTCACCTGCTATGTAACACCACACTTACTTAACACCTTATTATGATTCAGCCTGTGCTGAAATGATGTAGAATAGAATTACAATACTTAATGTCCTTTTTTCAGTCATTATATGAAGTCTTTTGTATCAGTGTTTCATTTCGGATTATCCTCGATGTGTCCAAGAGCAACAAGCTGCAACGCACTGACACATTAAGAGCAATAGTCCTGATTTGCTATGCATGTAGTGCTGATATATGAAGATACATGTCAAGGGAAGACACGCAAAGAATTACTAAATCATTATCTTCTAACCTACTGCACATTGGTCTGAATCTCTCATTTAATTGAAACGCTGGCCAATCGTACGCTTGTCAACATCAAGGAAACAATATCCTGGTGATTATAGAAGAGCAAACAGTGTCAAGCTCAATCACATCAGCGGCTCCCTGAGATCTGCCTCAGTGCAACACTCTGCGTTCAATTAACCATATGACTGCTTGCATTTAGCACCACCGTACTGTATATTCAATTCACAACATAAAACTCATCATGTTATAGTTACTGATCACCTGAACATGGAAAGACAGGAACTTTCAGGTTTTCCCAGATTACAATATTGATGGCCTATCGTTAGGATGGGTTATATCAATACCAGATTGGTGGGAGTCTGACACTTAGCACCCCCAACAATCAGGTGGTTGAAAGGGCACAAGCAAGTGCAGCAGCTTCATTGTTTGCACCACTCTGCTTACCTGTATGCCATCACCTTAGTAGCGCCACTGTTCAGGATCACAGCGCTGTTCCATTCACTTCTATGGGACAATGCTGCAAACCTGAGCACGGGGGGCTCCTTAATAAATGGCATGCAGGTAGATGGACCAATGTAAATAATGAAGAGTCCCGAACACTCACGAGAGCTAAGGTCCTTATAAACATTTGATTGAAGGGACTGCTGAGAGGTTGATCCAGTGCTTATAGTTTTTCTTCTGTCTACTCTACAGCGTAGTGTATTTATATTATATTGTTAGGCTGCCTTTTAGGTAACAATTTGATATGCACAATAATTATTTTGTTTTTATATTACAGAGAAAATCCAGCCTATCCAGTTGTCTCTAAAATCCAGAGGTGTCTGATATTATGTGAAGTTCAGAGTGGTTCCGTAAAAAGTTTTCTCAGTGACATAAAATGTACAACCCCATAGTTTGGCACAGTGAGCCCTACATAGCTTTATACTATAGCGCCGTCCAGGATGTTCGGAACTATTCCTTTTTATTTCCCCTTCTGCTAGATCAGAAACTTATTTTCCATAACCCACGATAAGGACATGTCAACATTTATAAATAAATTACAACATGCATAGTCCCATTATTGTCTGCGTAATGTAATGATTTCTCTTTTACTCAAACACATATTCATCTTTGAACATTAGTTTGAATCTGAGGGGCAAGACCCCAAAACATATCCGCAAATGTAGTTCCTGATTTGGCTTCTTATCCTACGTCATGTGGAAAAACTTGTTAAAGGGTCAGTATTGACTTTTGGGATTCATACATCCAATAGTTGGTGCCAGACATAAAGTCATCTTCCCTCTAAAGAGGCTAATTGCATAGAAAATAATTCATTAAAGGGATTGTTAACTTAAAACAAGCTTTAACCTACTTACAGGATAGCTGATAACTCACTATAGTGTCCTATTACTAGCAGGGAAGTTTCAACCCTGCTACAAAATGGTGTGGAAGGTTATATACTCAACCTCCACTAAATTCATTCTCTATAGAGCTGTCAGAAAAAGCTGAACACAGTGCTCGAGTCGACAACCCTCTAGGGAGTGAATAGAGTTGTGGTTGAGCATACGCACTGCTGCTCCATTCTACGGATATAAAAGATCCCCGTTCTCCCAATCAGTGCAGGTTCCCTTGGTTGATTCCCAATGATCAATAAGTTATCACGTATTCCGTGGATAGGTGAGAACTTGTTTTCACCAGACAACCCTTTAAGTTGATGTACCTGAATTTATGACTATATAGCACTGCTTATATTGCATTAATCTTGAGTTACAGCATGTATTTTAGCAAAGAACAGCATTAAGAATTCTGCGAGTTTCAGAGCTGGAATCTCCCAACATTCTGGACTGCTCAGTGATGATTTGCAATCGAGATCGCATAGTCTTTACACCAATCACTGCCCAGCCGTACTACTATAAAGTGTAAAAAAGTTGATTCAGCTCACCCTTAGGACTTTTCCTTTGAGTTCCACTGAGTTCCATTAGCGGAGCATGGGATAGCTCTGCTGGACGTGGAGGCAATGTGAGTGAGTAGAGGTGAAGATCCAGCTACAGCAAGGTAAAACAGAAAGTCACAATAAAAACTGTTTACATTGTTGTGATGGACCAGTTAGAATTGGCTGGAGTGGGTAGAAAACATGATATTAACCGGTCACGTTTCGAACACAGCGTGGGTTCTTAAACTTGGTCTAATAGGGTTTAAGAACACACATGTTCAAAACTAGTCCAGTTAATATCATGTTTTCTACCTACTCCAGCCAATTCTAACTGGTCCATCACAACAATGCCAACAATTTATATTGTCATCTAAATAAAAATTTACTAGTTTACCTCGCTGGAGCTGGATTTTCATTTCTACTCTGTCACACAGCAGTACTACTGTATTGTCAGGGATCAATTAGGCTCTTGGGAATATAACTGGTGAAAAACTTGTAGCTGCCTTGCGAAAGCAACCTGTGTACCATAGTGTGTATTACTAAATCAAGTAACCCCCTCAAAACATAATAAGGACTAGTGCTCGTGATTAAGAGGATTTTAGACACAGTCTGTGGGGTAAAGGAGAAACCTGTAGGAATATGTCACCAAAATTGCTGCCATTTTGATAGTGTATTAGTTTATTATAACACTTTAGACATTCTTTCTACGCTGCTAAAAAAAAATAAAGGGAACACTAAAACAACAGAATATAACTTCAAGTAAATAAAACTTCTGTGAAATCAAACTGTCCACTTAGGAAGTAACACTGTTTGACAATCAATTTCACATGCTGTTGTGCAAATGGAATAGACAACAGATGGAAATTATTGGCAATTATCAAGACCCACTCAATAAAGGAGCAGTTCTGCAGGTGGGGACCATAGAACACATCTCAGTACCAATGCTTTCTGATGTTTTGGTCACTTTTGAATGTTGGTTGTGCTTTCACACTTGTGGTAGCATGAGGCCGACTCTACAACCCACACAAGTGGTTCAGGTAGTGCAGCTCATCCAGGATGGCACATCAATGCGAGCTGAGGCAAAAAGGTTTGCTGTGTCTGTCAACGTAGTGTCCAGGGGCTGGAGGCGCTATCAGGAGTCAGGCCAGTACACCAGGAGACATGGAGGGGGCCGCAGAAGGGCAACAACCCAGCAGCAGGACTGCTACCTCGGCCTTTGTGCAAGGAGGAACAGGAGCACTGCCAGAGCCCTGCAAAATGACCTCCAGCAGGCCACAAATGTGCATGTGTCTGCACAAACTGTTAGAAAT
Organism: Ranitomeya variabilis; assembly: GCF_051348905.1. Classification (NCBI taxonomy): domain Eukaryota; kingdom Metazoa; phylum Chordata; class Amphibia; order Anura; family Dendrobatidae; genus Ranitomeya; species Ranitomeya variabilis. The sequence goes on from NC_135233.1 coordinate 722,967,035, forward strand.
TGACTCCATGAGGGTGGTCTGAGTGCCCGACATCCACAGATGGGGGTTGTGCTCACAGCCCAACACCGTTCAGGACGCTTGGCATTTGCCACAGAACACCAGGATAGGCAAATTCGCCACTGGCGCCCTGTGCAACTCACAGATGAAAGCAGGTTCACACTGAGCACATGTGACAGATGTGACAGAGTCTGGAAGCTCTGTGGAGAGCGATCTGCTGCCTACAACATCCTTCAGCATGACCGGTTTGGCAGTGGGTCAGTAATGGTGTAGAGTGGCATTTCTTTGGAGGGCCGCACAGCCTAATCTAATAGTCTAATAGTGACAGCCGAGCATGGTAGTGTGCTAACCGAGTGTCTTCGGCATGCTCAAAAAATATTTTGAGTCCCCACGGCAGCATGACTCGAAGCTGTTCGACAGCAACACAATATGCAGGGATTGCCTAACAGAGAGTGGTTCTATGGGAGCAGTGGTGTAATGTGTGACGCCGCTCCGTTCACTGCATTACTACTCTTATAGAACTAGACAGAGCAGGGTCACACATTTCTCCACTGCTTTCATACATGTGGATGGAACGGGGTCACATTTATTGACAACCCCCACCCCCCAAAAAAAACCAACTTACAAAGTAATTACAAAGTAATTTTCATTTAAATGAACCCCTAGATTCTCATATAGTCCTCCATATTGTACAATGGGCCCCACATAGTGCACCATACAGTATAATGAAACCCATACAGTGTGCAATACAGAATAAAGAGTAGAATCACACTGCAGCGCCATTTCGTTGGTGACTGCATTGTGACCTCCACAAGCTACTGGGCCGGAGAAGCACTGTGGACCATTGGTGAGAATCAGGGATGAGGCGGTGTTAGTATCAGGGCCAGGCTTAGTGACTTTCTGCAAAGGCAAAAATATGAGGGTGAGGGGGAGACAAGGAAAAGGACAATAAGTCACTCCCCACACCACTTTCCATGTCTCTCACCCTTCACCACTTTTCATGTCTCTCTCCCCACTCCACTTTCCATGTTCCCTCCCCCTTCATATTTTTGCCTGTGCACAAAAGCACCATGGCTGGAACTACACTGCCGCAGCCCTGATACTTACCAATGGATGAAGTCGTCGCTGCTCCTACGGTCCGCAATCTTCACTGCTGTCTGCTGCTCCTCCAGTCTCCACGCAACCCAGGACCTGATTTAAAGGAAGTGAACAGTACAGCTTACGGTTTAAGATCCTGGCGATAGTGGGTAAGTGGAGCTCACCAGATAGTGCTGGGCTACAATAAAATGGCACCCGGCCACACCTACAGCTGTGAATTGAACAGCCAACAGAGGTGTGCCCAGTTTACTGCTGATGTAATGCAAGGCATAGGGTCGGCGTCCGACTGCTGTCTCCTATGCCCAGTGGTTGCCGTATTTACAGTGTAAGTGTTGTGCAGCGATACTTACAGGCCAGCAAAGTAAAATGGCAGCCTCCAGTGGCTGTAATAAACATTTATAAAAAAAAATACAATTTAATAAAGCACAGGTTAAAACAACATGTTATGTAAGAATTTTTTTGTTTTAAATAATAAAAAATGCAGCACTTCCCTTTAAACAAAGTTATGAAGAGTGTCTGTTGGTCTGAAAGGCTTGTCCTCCATCGTGTGGACAATCCAATGATTTGAAAGGGCCCAGTGCAATGCTTGCAAAATCCTTGTGGTGGTATTACAGGCAAATTTATCACTTGCTTCCAGATTTCAACACATATTACAGCTTCCGCTGGAGATCATAGCTAAGGGAAACTATGTAATCAACCTATTATCAAGGTATCCTTCTAACAAATAGAGATTGATTGTCCAAAGAGAAGTTCTTAGATATATTATCGGTGTGTAGACCTAAATACTTTATTGCCTGCCTTCGCTCCTGCTCATTCATATAGCTAGGAGTTAATAAGTGTTAATGCTTAGTACCCTTGATGTATCTAGGTCATAGTGTCTGACAGGATGATGTCAGAATGTGAAACACACAGGAACAGCGCGCGCTCTTCCAATTTAATACTGAAACAGACGGTTCTTTCTTTAACCACATGATAATAATCAGATATAGCCTGATATAATAAAATCAATACAATAAGCTCAGCCTTTCCTGTTTAACACATTCAATTTACGGAATCTGTGTTTCTTTCCACTTCCAGCAAAATTTGTGCATTTGAGTAAGAAAGCCTTGAGCTGAACTTGATGTACCACTGAGTCTGGATGGCAAGCCAGCTAAGATTTCCCTTCTGGCTAATGTTCATTTATACATACATGCGCCCTTATCCAAGGATTTCAGCTGCTTGTCTCACCAAGTTTCCTATAAATATAAGGTATATACCACAGAATGGAAGCATAATCTGATCTACTATTTTGCTTAGGAGAAGATTGAATAAACCAAGCATAACCACATGAAAAGAGATGAGACAAAAGTGTTTATGGCGTCCTAGTTATCAGTACACAAACAGACCATGTCTCCATTTTCCCTTGAAACACAGGCATTAACTGGTCTCCTGGGTATTCAGCATTCCAGAGAGGAGGCCAGGTGTAAAAGACAGAATCCACACAAGTCATGTTCAACTGGAGGCACTCCTGGGCTTTAACTGATATGGAAGATACCAAATACTGTCTAACTTTGATTTATTTTAGAAGTACTTCAAAAAAATATCCTACTAAAAACAGGACATTGATATATCGAAGAGCCTATAACATCTAAAAGAAAAGCAATCTCAACAATGTATAAAAAAAAGTATATAAAAGATTATCTGTAATTCTAGTAACAAATGTATTCAGTAATCGATGCATGCTTTAACGTCCACTGGGTAATATGTATTATATACAGTGCCTTGCGAAAGTATTCGGCCCCCTTGAACTTTTCAACCTTTTCCCACATATCATGCTTCGAACATAAAGATACCAAATGTACATTTTTGGTGAAGAATCAACAACAAGTGGAACACAATTGTGAAGTTGAACGAAATTTATTGCTTATTTTAAATGTTTGTGGAAATTCAAAAGCTGAAAAGTGGGGCGTGCAATATTATTCGGCCCCTTTAACTTAATACTTTGTTGCGCCACCTTTTTCTGCGATTACAGCTGCAAGTCGCTTGGGGTATGTCTCTATCAGTTTTGTACATCGAGAGACTGAAATTCTTGCCCATTCTTCCTTGGCAAACAGCTCGAGCTCAGTGAGGTTTGATGGAGATCGTTTGTGAACAGCAGTTTTCAGCTCTTTCCACAGATTCTCGATTGGATTGAGGTCGGGACTTTGACTTGGCCATTCTAACACCTGGATACGTTTATTTGTGAACTATTCCATTGTAGATTTTGCTTTATGTTTGGGATCATTGTCTTGTTGGAAGACAAATCTCCATCCCAGTCTCAGGTCTTTTGCAGGCTCCAACAGGTTTTCTTCAAAAATGGTCCTGTATTTGGCTCCATCCATCTTCCCATCAATTTTAACCATCTTCCCTGTCCCTGCTGAAGAAAAGCAGGCCCGAACTATGATGCTCCCACCACCACGTTTGACAGTGGGAATGATGTGTTCAGGGTGATGAGCTGTGTTGCCTTTACGCCAAACATATCGTTTAGCATTGTTGCCAAAAAGTTCGATTTTGGTTTCATCTGACCAGAGCACCTTCTTTCACATGTTTGGTGTGTCTCCCAGGTGGCTTGTTGCAAATTTTAAACAACACTTTTTATGGATATCTTTGAGAAATGGCTTTCTTCTTGCCACTCTTCCATAAAGGCCAGATTTGTGCAGTGTACGACTGATTGTTGTCCTATGGACAGACTGTCCCACCTCAGCTGTAGATCTCTGCAGTTCATCCAGAGTGATCATGGGCCTCTTGGCTGCATCTCCGATCAGTGTTCTCCTTGTTTGAGATGAAAGTTTAGAGGGACGGCCGGGTCTTGGTAGATTTGCAGTGGTATGATACTCCTTCCAATTCAATATGATCGCTTGCACAGTGCTCCTTGGGATGTTTAAAGTTTTAGAAACATTTTGTATCCAAATCTGGCTTTATACTTTTCCACAACAGTATCACGGACCTGCCTGTTGTGTTCCTTGGTCCTCATGATGCTCTCTGTGCGTCAAACAGAACCCTGAGACTATCACAGAGCAGGTGCATCTATACGGAGACTTGATTACACACAGTTGGACTATATTATCATCATTAGGCATTTAGGACAATATTGGATCATTCAGAGATCCACAATGAACTTCTGGAGCGAGTTTGCTGCACTGAAAGTAAAGGGGCCGAATAATATTGCACGCCCCACTTTTCAGTTTTTGAATTTCCACAAAATTTTTTAATAACCAATACATTTCGTTCAACTTCACAATTGTGTTCCACTTGTTGATTCTCAACCAAAAATATTGATTTGGTATCTTTATGTTTGAAGCATGATATGTGGGAAAAGGTTGAAAAGTTCCAGGGGGCCGAATACTTTCGCAAGGCACTGTAGTCAATTGCCAGATGCTATGCCTGCAAAGAAGGTAAAGGAAAGTGACTAATTAGACAGGTCTTTAAAAGGGTTGTTTCGTAAGCCCCCCAGCAAACAACTGAGTGTGCCAGGGGAAGTCACGGCCAGTGCATTTTTTCTGCATGAGAATTATAGTAGTACATGGTGGCCATTCAGTAAAGTGGCTATCCTAGTAATACAAGTCCACGCATTTAGTGAGCTCTGTTTTTGGTCAACGGAGGGTGTCCATGCAACTTAAGAGGCCTTCAAACAAAGATATGGGCCAAGGTCAACGTAAATATTTATATATAGATATGTATATATGTGTGTAAATATAATATGTATAAATATGTCGTACATATTTAAATAAGACCAGTAAATGTAATCTTTTCCTTTGTTTGTCCGCACTTGGCGAGATATACAAGTGACATTTTAAGGAATAGGTTCCCAAATGTAACGTTATTGCTCCTGTCATTAAGTCATTTACAGCAATCTATTCATTATTGCTAGCTGTGAAATCTGTAATCTGAAAAAGAACAGAAGGACATTATATGTAGTAACTTAAATTCCCCAAATATCCTACTCAATTTTTAGAATTCTCTGAAGCTACATAACTGACTCCTTTAAGGCTTGTTTCCGATTGCGTTTCTAGACTATAGGCAAACGTACAAATCTAACAATTACACCTATGTGGACCTAGACTGTCTCACAGTATCCCAAAAAGGTGTCCTCTGGTAATTTACTTCATATAACCCTGGCTACAACTCTATTGAAAAAAAGTATTTGAATGTGCTTTTCAATACAAATGAATACAAAAAGAAAATAAAAGCATACACCATCTGGTGGAACACTTCTGCCAGTCATTGCAAGACAAATGCAACTGTTTAGGCAAATGGCTGCATACGTTTGCCCATATTTTTAATGTGACTTTTGCCATGTTGTGGTTTGGACAACTAGAAGGAATAGGTGGGCTGTCCCGTCACTCACTGCCAATGCTGACGCAAGACTTTCACAGGCAATTGGTAACCTAGAAAGACGTTATTTTCAAGGAATGTACAGTCGAATATAACAACACAGAAAAATGACTGTCATCTACAGAGATCAACAACCAAAAATGGCTTCAATGCATTGAGTGTTCGATTTTCCATCAGTGATACTGAATGCTATCGGTAGGGACATTTACATAGCTCCCGATGAGTATATTTTATTATATTTTATGCAGCAGTAACATTCTATTTATTCCTGAAAGTTAGCACCATTATTATTTTTCTCCAAAGTAAATATTTGCACAATATTTTAAAACAATGTATGTATGTACATATATATATATATATATATATGTATATGCACAAACTAGCACATATAAATATATATATATACCCATACATACTTCATCAGTGAAAGCGCTGTACATCAGCATGCATTTCACAAATGGCTTAAGAAGCCAACGATTTAAAGGCCAACACTAGTATGCATCCCAGCGTCATTAACCCTTTCTATAACTGCTCATTACCTTTGTTAGCTGTGCTATCTTCTTGCTCATTTTAAGGTGCAGCTCTGCAGTATACTCCATACTAAGTCCAGCTTGATGTGCCATTACACCAGGAGATGAGGGCACAAACTTGGCAGTACTGGTAGAAGCCCCTCCACTGTAGTAATGCTGTTGCTGATGCCAGCTCATCCCTGTCGCCATCTTCACGTCTTCAGATCCCTTTTACCTCCCCCCTATAAAACAGTTAGGGAGGGTGAGAAACTGCTGATACTCCAGAGACAAAAAAGCCACAGTGGTATATGAATTAGGAAAGAGCAATGTGCTGATGTGCAGCCTGAGGGTTGTGACTGTGCCCAGTGACTGAGGCAAGCACTGCTTACTCACCCTCCCACCTCCGTGTGTGAGGATAACACAGGCTCAGTGTGGATGAACATCCAATGAATGAGCATAGAATAAGGGGGTGTACAAGAGCTGAGATGGAGGTGTGTGTGAGCTCTCAAATACAATTTACCATTTCTGACAGGTGTACAGTCCCCACGGATGATGAACAATGTGCAGATATATTTTCCAAAATTAAAAACGTTCTATTAAATAACCATTGTGGATCTCAAAGGAACAGAGCAATAAATGTGCAAGTGATTCAGTTACAAGTGTATGGGAGTGAAAAACTTCAGAAAATCAGCCTAAAGTTAAAATATATGATATCCGTCATAATTAGTGATGAGCGAATATACTCGTTACTCGAGATTTCTTGAGCACGCTCGGGGGTCCTCCGAGTATTTTTTAGTGCTCGGAGATTTCGTTTTTATTGCCGCAGCTGAATGATTTACATCTGTGATCATGTGATCCACATGTGCTCATGTGATGCATGTGATCCATGGGAAGTGCTGAGCTGATGCGGTAACAGCCGGGGCCGGCTGATTAACCCTCTGGATGCCACGATCAATAGCAATCTGGAAGGTCGGGAGAGGAAGGGGGCTTCCCCTCTCACCCACATTGGCACCCCTGCGACAAAATCACGATGGTTGTCATGGTACCTGGAGGTCAAACAATGACCTCTTGGTTAGAGACTGGCGAACCCGAACAGTAAAGTTCGATGTCCGTACCGAACACCTACTAATAATAATAATAATCTTTATTTATATAGTGCCAACATATTCCGCAGCGCCTTACAGTTAAACAGTTTCAAACACAAGAGCCATAAGTAACAGCATTAACAATAATACAATGATAAAAGCAAAATAAAACAACCCTGCTCGTGAGAGCTTACAATCTACAATCAGGTGGGGAGATACAAAGTACAGGTGTGTATTTACAATAATGCATTTACAATGATGGTCCAGCCATCTTCAGGGGGTGAGCGATAGGTGGAGATAGTGAATGGGCTACACACACACACAAACATAAAATGACTTTGATTAGGGAATGTGATAGGCCGCTCTGAACAAATGTGTTTTGAGCGCCTAAAACTGTGCAAGTTGTGGCTGGTCCAAATTTTTTGAAATAGAGCATTCCAGAGGATTGGCGCAGCACGGGAGAAGTCTTGGAGTCAGGAGTGGGAGGTACGGATTAGTGCAGAGGTTAGTCGAAAGTCGTTTGCAGAGCGCAGTGGTTGGTTAGGCCGATAGACAGAAATGAGGGAGGAGATGTAAGGGAGTGCCGCACTGTGGAGAGCTTTGTGGGTGAGAACAAGTACTTTTAATTGTATCCTGTAATGAATGGGCAGCCAGTGTAACGACTGGCGAAGAGCGGATGCATCTGAGTAACGATTAGCCAGATGGATGACCCTGGCTGCCGCATTAAGGATAGACTGGAGAGGGGAAAGTCGAGTAAGGGGGAGGCCAATTAATAGAGCATTACAGTAGTCCAGGAGTGAGTGGATCAGGGAGACAGTGAGTGTTTTTGTTGTTTCCATGGTGAGAAAAGATGGATTCTAGAGATGTTCTTTAGGTGTAAGTGGCAAGAGTGGGCAAGAGTTTGTATATGGGAGGTGAAGGCGAGATTGGTGTCAAATATAACACCCAGACAGGGCGCCTGCTGTCGGGGCGTTATTATGGTGTCAGCCACGGAGAGAGAAATGTCAGGTTTAGGGAGGTTAGTAGACAGTGGGAGCAGAAGAAGTTCACTTTTGGAGAGGTTGAGTTTCAGATAGAGAGCGGACCTGATGTTGGAGACTGCGGACAGACAGTCAGTGGCGTTCTGTAGTACAGCAGGGGTAAGGTCAGGGGATGACGTGTATAGTTGTGAGTCATCAGCATAAAGATGGTACTGAAAGCCAAATCTGCTGATTGTCTGTCCAATTGGGGCTGTGTAGAGGGAGAAGAGAAGGGGGCCAAGGACTGAGCCCTGAGGTACCCCAACAGTGAAAGGAAGAGGGGATGAAGTGGAGCCAGAGAACAGAACACTGAAGGAGCAGTCAGAAAGATAGGAAGAGATCCAGGATAGAGCAGTGTCCTTAACGCCTAGTGACTGGAGCTTAGAGAGTAGGAGAGGGTGGTCAACAGTGTCGAAAGCTGCAGAAAGGTCAAGAAGAATGAGCAAAGAGTGGTCACCGTTACATTTTTCTGTCAGAAAGTTGTTGGTCACTTTGATGAGTGCAGTTTCTGTCGAATATAGGGGGCGGAAACCGGACTGTGAATGGTCTAGAGAGAATGAGTGGAGAGGTAAGGGGTAAAGCGGGAGTAGATCAGACGCTCCAAGAGTTTAGAGATGAAGGGGAGATTGGAAACTGGTCTGTAGTTGTTTGTGCAGGATGGGTCGAGGGCGGGTTTCTTTAGTAATGGAGTAATGATAGTGTTTGAAGGAGGGGAAAATGCCAGAGAGGGAGAGATTAAAGATTGTAGTTAGGTGAGTTGTGACGACTGGAAAGAGAGACTGGAGGAGATGTGAGGGAATGGGGTCAGTAGTGCATGTAGTCGGACGAGAAGAGAGGAGCTTGAAGACTTCATCTTCTGTGATGGGATCAAATGTGGAGAGTGATCCAAGGGAAATGCAGGGAGGGATAGGAGTCACTGCACTTGGTGGCTGGGAGCGGATTTCCTGACGGATATTATCTATTTTCTCTATAAAGTGGGAGGCCAGGTCATCAGCACAAATGTCTGTGATAGGGGCTTGTGCTTTTGGCCTGAGGAGAGAGTGAAAGGTGTCAAAAAGTTTCTTGGGGTTCTTGGAGAGTGAGGAGATCAGGGTGGTGAAGTAGGTCTGTTTGGCAAGGTGAAGGGCAGAATTATAGGTTCTTAACATAAATTTGAAGTGGATAAAGTCTTCTGGTGTGCGAGTTTTCCTCCATAAGCGTTCAGCACACCTAGAGCATTGCTGGAGAAATCGGATTTCTGATGTGAGCCAGGGTTGTTTTACTCTGTGTTTGGAGGTTCTGAAAGTGAGGGGAGCTACTTGGTCAAGGGTGCTTCTAAGAGTGTCGTTGTAGTGATGTACAGCCAGATCAGGACAGGAAAACGAGGAGATTGGGGACAGTGATGAGTGTAGGGAGTCTGAAAGTGTATGAGGGTTAATGGCATGGAGATTTCTGAATGTGTGGTAGGTAGGAGTGTGCTGGGGTGGGCGAGGAATTGTGAGCGTGAAGGAGAGAATGTTGTGATCAGAGAGGGGAAGCGGTGAGTTGTCTAGGTGGGAGATTGAACAAAGCCGGACAGAACCCAGGTCAAGGGTGTCTTTGTTTTAGAGGTTGAGAGCTGTGAGAGGCCTAGAGAAGTGGTTAGTGATAGAAGCTGGGATGCATATGTGGAAGTGGGGCTGTTAATGGGGATGCTGAAGTCTCCCAGGATAAGTGTTGGTAGTTCTAAGGACATGAAGTGCGGCAGCCAGGCAGAGAAATGGTCCAGGAAGTGGGTGGGTGAGCCTGGCGGCCGGTATATGACCGTTACTCTGAGGCAGAGGGAATGGAAGAGCCTGATGTTGTGGATCTCAAAAGAAGGGAATGAGAGTGATGGAACTGGGGGGATGACCAGCAAAGTGCATTGTGGGGACAGGAGTATGCCAACTCCACCACCATGAATGTTTGTGGGTCTCGGGGAATGTGAGAATTGTAAGCCACCATGGGAAATGGCAGCAGGGGAGACAGTGTCAGAATCCTGAATCCAGGTTTCCGTGAGGGCCAACAGATTAAGAGAGTTGTTCAGAAAGTAACTGTGTAGAAAAGGAAGCTTGTTACATACAGACCATGGCACGGACACCGAACACGGACTTCACCAGGGTCCCCCTGTATTTTTGATAACCAGACAGGCAAAACTCACAGCTGAGTGCTGCCACCCTCAGCTATCAGCTTCAGCAAGGCTGATTATCAAGAATGGAGGGGTCCACGCGCTGTTTCTTTAAAATTATTTAAATAAATATTTTTAAAAAATGGCGTGGGGCCCCCCCATTTTTGACAACCATGCTCGCTAAAGCAGACAGCTGGGGGCTGGTATTCTCAGGCTGGTAAGGGGCCATGGATATTGCCCCCCCCAGCATAAAAATAGCAGCCCATAGCTGCAAAGAAAAGGCACATCTATTAGATGCGCCAATTCTGGCGCTTTGCTCGGCTCTTCCCACTTGCTCCGTAGCGGTGGCAAGTGGGGTTAATATTTGTGCGGCTGATGTCACCTTTGTATTGTCAAGAAAAACTCTCACAGTGCTAGAAGAGATCTCACCGAGGTCATGGCAGTCCAGCCCGGCTGGGAACGTAGCCTCAGTGACCGGAGATAACCTCGATGATGTCACCACCGGTCACTCAGGCTGCGCTTGCAGCAGTTCAGTCACCAGTGGTTCTCAGCCTGGAAGGTCGTATCTTGGCACCGTCCAGGTTGAAGACTGTTTATCCCCCAGACATAGATTACGGAGTGGGACAGAATGACAGACAGTTATGGTATATTGTTGCTTTTTTATTTTTGGTTTATTACATGAGATCGAGGGCTTCGGTGGAATTGGGCATTAAGTGAGTATAACTGTGTTTGTTATTTTTAAATAAAAATTGAAAACTGTGTTTTGTTTTATTTCTATAAAGGACTTTATTCTGGCTGTGTTTATTTACAACACAACTATGTGATTAGTAATGCATAGGTGTCTTACAGACCCTCTCCATTACTAATCCGTGGGCTTGATGTCACCTAACAATACAAAGGTGACATCAACCCCAAAAATATTAACCTCACTTGCCACCGCTACAGGGCAAGTGGGAAGAGCCGGCAAAGCGCCAGAATTGGCACATCTAATAGATGTGCCTTTTCTGGGCTGCTGCGGGCTGCTATTTTTAGTCTGGGGGGGTCAATATCCATGGCCCCTTACCAGCCTGAGAATACCAGCCCCCCTGCGGTCTGCTTTAGCAAGGCTGGTTGTCAAAAATGGGGGGGAACCACACGCCGTTTTTTAAAAACTATTTATTGAAATAATTTAACAAAACAGCATGGGGACCCCTCCATTCTTGACAACCAGCCTTGTTGAAGCTGACAGCTGAGGGTTGCAGCCCCCAGGTGTGAGTTTTGCCTGGCTGGTTATCAAAAATACAGGGGGACCCATGCCGTTTTTTATTATTTCATAGATTGTAAGCTTGCGAGCAGGGCCCTCATTCCTCCTGGTATCTGTTTTGAACTGTGATTTCTGTTATGCTGTAATGTCTGTTGTCTGTATAAGTCCCCTCTATAAGTTGTAAAGCGCTGCGGAATATGTTGGCGCTATATAAATAAAATTATTATTATTATTATTATTATTTACAGTGCAGGAGCGGCTGATGAATACTCTCATCCACCGCTCCTGCTCTCACTGTTATTAGGGGCTGCAGGTGTCGGATGATGGGATCAGTAGTTCCATCAGCTGACACCAGTGACTGGAGGTAAACTTTATACCTCTGATCACAGCTGAGCGCTCACGCTTTCTTCTGACAGTGTGGGAACCGCGGCTCTCTGACCGGCGGGGATGATTTAACCTCCGAACAGAAGCGGTGTTTGGCACACTGCCATGCACATGACAGCGTGGCAAACACTGGATGTTCGGGTCACTCATTCAAGTGAATACGGTCCGGGTTCAGATACTGTTCTGGTACCTGAACCCTAACTTTTTGTAACTGTTCGGCCGAACCCGCGGGACCCGAATATCCAGGAGTCCGCCCATCTCTACTCTTGGTGTGCCATATATGGTAGCCTGTTAGATGCAATGTTCTGGTTCAAAAGACATAAGCATGGCTAAGGGTGAGGCAGGGGTCGTGAAGCCATAAGCAGGATCTGACAGGCGTTCTGCAATATCACTGGTCTCGCGTGTTGCAGTGCTGGTGCATTACAATGCGTGAGCCCAGTGATCAGAAAACTAAACGTTAAAGTCCCATACAGGGATTAAGTAAAAAAAAGTTAAGAAGGAAACTGATATCCCCCCAAACAAAATAAAGAACAAAAATATTACACCAATAAAAGCACATATTTACGTATGTAAAAATGAAAAAGAAGCAAAAAACGGAACACATATTTAATATCACCAAGTCCATAAAGACATAATCTATAAAACTGTCAAACTAATGAACGCCATGAAATAAACAAACAAAAAAAGTGACAAAAAACTATGGATTTTCATTAAAAAAAGTGAAATAAAAAAAAAGACAAATGTGAATAAAAATCGTATAGATGAAAACGTCATCTTGTCCACAAAAAACAAGCCACCAGAAACCTCCACTGGTGGAAAAATAAAAAAGATAAAGCTCACAGAATCCAGTGACAATATTTTTTCTATAAAATAGTTTTTAATGTGCAGAAGCGACAAAACATAAAAAAAGATATAAATGTGGTATCGCTGTAATTGTACAGCCCCGAAGATTAAAGCTGCCTTATCACTTTTACCACGTGCTGAACAGTATAAAGAAAACCAGCAAAAAACTATTTCTGAGTTTCTGGTGTTTGGTAATTCTGCCTCCCAAAAATCCTCCCTGTGTGTAGCAGAAATGATCATCTCCTATGAATGCTGGCCACAGGGCGGCGCTGATAGCAGATCTCCAATGACAAGCGCAGTTGTCATGCCAACCCATCGGCGCCCCACAATTGTGCACAGGGCGCCCATGGGCGCCCATGGGCGGGGTTTGTAACGGGTTTCCAGAGCGCTCATGTTAAATGCCGCTGTCAGAGATTGACAGCTGTCGTGTGCCTGAAAAGACAGTGCAGGCTCCTGCAGTGATATCGGGATACGACCTATGAGGTGCCTATATGTCATACATAACAAAAACAAAAAATGGAATCTGGCACTCTTTCAGATCCGCAGAATATTTTTATTTACCGTATATACTCGAGTATAAGCCAAGATTTTCAGCCCACTTTTTTGGGCTGAAAGTCCCCCTCTCGGCATATACTCGAGCCATACTCAGGCGTCGGCAGGGGAGGAGGAGCGGCAGCTGTCTAGTCATACTCACCTGCTCCTGGCGCGGTCCCTGCACATCCCTGCTTCCCTGCCGGCAGCTTCTTCCTGTAGTGGGCGGTCACATGGTACCGCTCGTTACAGTAATGAATATGGACCTGGCTCCACTCCCATAGGGGTGAAGCCGCATATTCATTACGTGAACATGGTAAAAATGTTAAATTAATGCATTTACAATGATGGTCCAGCCATCTTCAGGGGGTGAGCGATAGGTGGAGATAGTGAATGGGCTACACACACACACAAACATAAAATGACTTTGATTAGGGAATGTGATAGGCCGCTCTGAACAAATGTGTTTTGAGCGCCTAAAACTGTGCAAGTTGTGGCTGGTCCAAATTTTTTGAAATAGAGCATTCCAGAGGATTGGCGCAGCACGGGAGAAGTCTTGGAGTCAGGAGTGGGAGGTACGGATTAGTGCAGAGGTTAGTCGAAAGTCGTTTGCAGAGCGCAGTGGTTGGTTAGGCCAATAGACAGAAATGAGGGAGGAGATGTAAGGGAGTGCCGCACTGTGGAGAGCTTTGTGGGTGAGAACAAGTACTTTTAATTGTATCCTGTAATGAATGGGCAGCCAGTGTAACGACTGGCGAAGAGCGGATGCATCTGAGTAACGATTAGCCAGATGGATGACCCTGGCTGCCGCATTAAGGATAGACTGGAGAGGGGAAAGTCGAGTAAGGGGGAGGCCAATTAATAGAGCATTACAGTAGTCCAGGAGTGAGTGGATCAGGGAGACAGTGAGTGTTTTTGTTGTTTCCATGGTGAGAAAAGATGGATTCTAGAGATGTTCTTTAGGTGTAAGTGGCAAGAGTGGGCAAGAGTTTGTATATGGGAGGTGAAGGCGAGATTGGTGTCAAATATAACACCCAGACAGGGCGCCTGCTGTCGGGGCGTTATTATGGTGTCAGCCACGGAGAGAGAAATGTCAGGTTTAGGGAGGTTAGTAGACAGTGGGAGCAGAAGAAGTTCACTTTTGGAGAGGTTGAGTTTCAGATAGAGAGCGGACCTGATGTTGGAGACTGCGGACAGACAGTCAGTGGCGTTCTGTAGTACAGCAGGGGTAAGGTCAGGGGATGACGTGTATAGTTGTGAGTCATCAGCATAAAGATGGTACTGAAAGCCAAATCTGCTGATTGTCTGTCCAATTGGGGCTGTGTAGAGGGAGAAGAGAAGGGGGCCAAGGACTGAGCCCTGAGGTACCCCAACAGTGAAAGGAAGAGGGGATGAAGTGGAGCCAGAGAACAGAACACTGAAGGAGCAGTCAGAAAGATAGGAAGAGATCCAGGATAGAGCAGTGTCCTTAACGCCTAGTGACTGGAGCTTAGAGAGTAGGAGAGGGTGGTCAACAGTGTCGAAAGCTGCAGAAAGGTCAAGAAGAATGAGCAAAGAGTGGTCACCGTTACATTTTTCTGTCAGAAAGTTGTTGGTCACTTTGATGAGTGCAGTTTCTGTCGAATATAGGGGGCGGAAACCGGACTGTGAATGGTCTAGAGAGAATGAGTGGAGAGGTAAGGGGTAAAGCGGGAGTAGATCAGACGCTCCAAGAGTTTAGAGATGAAGGGGAGATTGGAAACTGGTCTGTAGTTGTTTGTGCAGGATGGGTCGAGGGCGGGTTTCTTTAGTAATGGAGTAATGATAGTGTTTGAAGGAGGGGAAAATGCCAGAGAGGGAGAGATTAAAGATTGTAGTTAGGTGAGTTGTGACGACTGGAAAGAGAGACTGGAGGAGATGTGAGGGAATGGGGTCAGTAGTGCATGTAGTCGGACGAGAAGAGAGGAGCTTGAAGACTTCATCTTCTGTGATGGGATCAAATGTGGAGAGTGATCCAAGGGAAATGCAGGGAGGGATAGGAGTCACTGCACTTGGTGGCTGGGAGCGGATTTCCTGACGGATATTATCTATTTTCTCTATAAAGTGGGAGGCCAGGTCATCAGCACAAATGTCTGTGATAGGGGCTTGTGCTTTTGGCCTGAGGAGAGAGTGAAAGGTGTCAAAAAGTTTCTTGGGGTTCTTGGAGAGTGAGGAGATCAGGGTGGTGAAGTAGGTCTGTTTGGCAAGGTGAAGGGCAGAATTATAGGTTCTTAACATAAATTTGAAGTGGATAAAGTCTTCTGGTGTGCGAGTTTTCCTCCATAAGCGTTCAGCACACCTAGAGCATTGCTGGAGAAATCGGATTTCTGATGTGAGCCAGGGTTGTTTTACTCTGTGTTTGGAGGTTCTGAAAGTGAGGGGAGCTACTTGGTCAAGGGTGCTTCTAAGAGTGTCGTTGTAGTGATGTACAGCCAGATCAGGACAGGAAAACGAGGAGATTGGGGACAGTGATGAGTGTAGGGAGTCTGAAAGTGTATGAGGGTTAATGGCATGGAGATTTCTGAATGTGTGGTAGGTAGGAGTGTGCTGGGGTGGGCGAGGAATTGTGAGCGTGAAGGAGAGAATGTTGTGATCAGAGAGGGGAAGCGGTGAGTTGTCTAGGTGGGAGATTGAACAAAGCCGGACAGAACCCAGGTCAAGGGTGTCTTTGTTTTAGAGGTTGAGAGCTGTGAGAGGCCTAGAGAAGTGGTTAGTGATAGAAGCTGGGATGCATATGTGGAAGTGGGGCTGTTAATGGGGATGCTGAAGTCTCCCAGGATAAGTGTTGGTAGTTCTAAGGACATGAAGTGCGGCAGCCAGGCAGAGAAATGGTCCAGGAAGTGGGTGGGTGAGCCTGGCGGCCGGTATATGACCGTTACTCTGAGGCAGAGGGAATGGAAGAGCCTGATGTTGTGGATCTCAAAAGAAGGGAATGAGAGTGATGGAACTGGGGGGATGACCAGCAAAGTGCATTGTGGGGACAGGAGTATGCCAACTCCACCACCATGAATGTTTGTGGGTCTCGGGGAATGTGAGAATTGTAAGCCACCATGGGAAATGGCAGCAGGGGAGACAGTGTCAGAATCCTGAATCCAGGTTTCCGTGAGGGCCAACAGATTAAGAGAGTTGTTCAGAAAGTAACTGTGTAGAAAAGGAAGCTTGTTACATACAGACCATGGCACGGACACCGAACACGGACTTCACCAGGGTCCCCCTGTATTTTTGATAACCAGACAGGCAAAACTCACAGCTGAGTGCTGCCACCCTCAGCTATCAGCTTCAGCAAGGCTGATTATCAAGAATGGAGGGGTCCACGCGCTGTTTCTTTAAAATTATTTAAATAAATATTTTTAAAAAATGGCGTGGGGCCCCCCCATTTTTGACAACCATGCTCGCTAAAGCAGACAGCTGGGGGCTGGTATTCTCAGGCTGGTAAGGGGCCATGGATATTGCCCCCCCCCCAGCATAAAAATAGCAGCCCATAGCTGCAAAGAAAAGGCACATCTATTAGATGCGCCAATTCTGGCGCTTTGCTCGGCTCTTCCCACTTGCTCCGTAGCGGTGGCAAGTGGGGTTAATATTTGTGCGGCTGATGTCACCTTTGTATTGTCAAGAAAAACTCTCACAGTGCTAGAAGAGATCTCACCGAGGTCATGGCAGTCCAGCCCGGCTGGGAACGTAGCCTCAGTGACCGGAGATAACCTCGATGATGTCACCACCGGTCACTCAGGCTGCGCTTGCAGCAGTTCAGTCACCAGTGGTTCTCAGCCTGGAAGGTCGTATCTTGGCACCGTCCAGGTTGAAGACTGTTTATCCCCCAGACATAGATTACGGAGTGGGACAGAATGACAGACAGTTATGGTATATTGTTGCTTTTTTATTTTTGGTTTATTACATGAGATCGAGGGCTTCGGTGGAATTGGGCATTAAGTGAGTATAACTGTGTTTGTTATTTTTAAATAAAAATTGAAAACTGTGTTTTGTTTTATTTCTATAAAGGACTTTATTCTGGCTGTGTTTATTTACAACACAACTATGTGATTAGTAATGCATAGGTGTCTTACAGACCCTCTCCATTACTAATCCGTGGGCTTGATGTCACCTAACAATACAAAGGTGACATCAACCCCAAAAATATTAACCTCACTTGCCACCGCTACAGGGCAAGTGGGAAGAGCCGGCAAAGCGCCAGAATTGGCGCATCTAATAGATGTGCCTTTTCTGGGCTGCTGCGGGCTGCTATTTTTAGTCTGGGGGGGTCAATATCCATGGCCCCTTACCAGCCTGAGAATACCAGCCCCCCTGCAGTTTGCTTTAGCAAGGCTGGTTGTCAAAAATGGGGGGGAACCACACGCCGTTTTTTAAAAACTATTTATTGAAATAATTTAACAAAACAGCATGGGGACCCCTCCATTCTTGACAACCAGCCTTGTTGAAGCTGACAGCTGAGGGTTGCAGCCCCCAGGTGTGAGTTTTGCCTGGCTGGTTATCAAAAATACAGGGGGACCCATGCCGTTTTTTATTATTTACAGTGCAGGAGCGGCTGATGAATACTCTCATCCACCGCTCCTGCTCTCACTGTTATTAGGGGCTGCAGGTGTCGGATGATGGGATCAGTAGTTCCATCAGCTGACACCAGTGACTGGAGGTAAACTTTATACCTCTGATCACAGCTGAGCGCTCACGCTTTCTTCTGACAGTGTGGGAACCGCGGCTCTCTGACCGGCGGGGATGATTTAACCTCCGAACAGAAGCGGTGTTTGGCACACTGCCATGCACATGACAGCGTGGCAAACACTGGATGTTCGGGTCACTCATTCAAGTGAATACGGTCCGGGTTCAGATACTGTTCTGGTACCTGAACCCTAACTTTTTGTAACTGTTCGGCCGAACCCGCGGGACCCGAATATCCAGGAGTCCGCCCATCTCTACTCTTGGTGTGCCATATATGGTAGCCTGTTAGATGCAATGTTCTGGTTCAAAAGACATAAGCATGGCTAAGGGTGAGGCAGGGGTCGTGAAGCCATAAGCAGGATCTGACAGGCGTTCTGCAATATCACTGGTCTCGCGTGTTGCAGTGCTGGTGCATTACAATGCGTGAGCCCAGTGATCAGAAAACTAAACGTTAAAGTCCCATACAGGGATTAAGTAAAAAAAAGTTAAGAAGGAAACTGATATCCCCCCAAACAAAATAAAGAACAAAAATATTACACCAATAAAAGCACATATTTACGTATGTAAAAATGAAAAATAAGCAAAAAACGGAACACATACTTCATATCACCAAGTCCATAAAGACATAATCTATAAAACTGTCAAACTAATGAACGCCATGAAATAAACAAACAAAAAAAGTGACAAAAAACTATGGATTTTCATTAAAAAAAAGTGAAATAAAAAAAAAGACAAATGTGAATAAAAATCGTATAGATGAAAACGTCATCTTGTCCACAAAAAACAAGCCACCAGAAACCTCCACTGGTGGAAAAATAAAAAAGATAAAGCTCACAGAATCCAGTGACAATATTTTTTCTATAAAATAGTTTTTAATGTGCAGAAGCGACAAAACATAAAAAAAGATATACATGTGGTATCGCTGTAATTGTACAGCCCCGAAGATTAAAGCTGCCTTATCACTTTTACCACGTGCTGAACAGTATAAAGAAAACCAGCAAAAAACTATTTCTGAGTTTCTGGTGTTTGGTAATTCTGCCTCCCAAAAATCCTCCCTGTGTGTAGCAGAAATGATCATCTCCTATGAATGCTGGCCACAGGGCGGCGCTGATAGCAGATCTCCAATGACAAGCGCAGTTGTCATGCCAACCCATCGGCGCCCCACAATCGTGCACAGGGCGCCCATGGGCGGGGTTTGTAACGGGTTTCCAGAGCGCTCATGTTAAATGCCGCTGTCAGAGATTGACAGCTGTCGTGTGCCTGAAAAGACAGTGCAGGCTCCTGCGGTGATATCGGGATACGACCTATGAGGTGCCTATATGTCATACATAACAAAAACAAAAAATGGAATCTGGCACTCTTTCAGATCCGCAGAATATTTTTATTTACCGTATATACTCAAGTATAAGCCAAGATTTTCAGCCCACTTTTTTGGGCTGAAAGTCCCCCTCTCGGCATATACTCGAGTCATACTCAGGCGTCGGCAGGGGAGGAGGAGCGGCAGCTGTCTAGTCATACTCACCTGCTCCTGGCGCGGTCCCTGCACATCCCTGCTTCCCTGCCGGCAGCTTCTTCCTGTAGTGGGCGGTCACATGGTACCGCTCGTTACAGTAATGAATATGGACCTGGCTCCACTCCCATAGGGGTGAAGCCGCATATTCATTACGTGAACATGGTAAAAATGTTAAAGAGACTAAGAAGAATAAAGAAAAAAAAAGTCTATAAAAATACAAAGAAGAATACCGTAACCTTTTTTCCATATTCAAAAGAAAAAAGAAAGAAAAAAGAAAGAAGCATATTTTATATCAACGCATCAAGGATAGGTCATCAATGTATAAAGTAGAGGACAACCTCTTTTAGATGTCAGTGTGTCCGGTACGTGTGGTGACAGTTTTCACACGTACCGGAGACAGTTACACACACAGACCCATTCAAGTGAATGGGTCTGTGCATGTCAGTGTGTTTACATGAACCATTTGTCCTTGGGCAATACACGTTGACATGTCTGTTTTTTACCAGCAGCAGGGGCTGCAAAACATCTCACACGCGTGCACACATAGGTATGTCTTCAGTGTGACACATTTCGGTGCAAGAGAAACAGCGGGACAGTTAGCGCTGTTCCCCAGCAAAGGGTGCTGAAGACCTCCCTCATCATTCTCCCCTGATCTGCTGGCGGTCAGCTCGAGCAGGGGAGAATGATGAGAGTTATATTCATGTGATAACAATGTGAGCAGGCTGCGGATGATGGGACTTTTACACCCATCAGCCTACACCTGCTGCCACTAATAACAGTGACAGCAGGAGTGGCTGATGGGGATATTCATCAGCTGCCTGTGCTATAATAAAAAAAACAAACGGTGTGGGTTGAACTGTATTTTCTGTAACCAGCCAGGCAACCCTATCAAGAATAGAGGGGTCCTTTCTCTGATTTATTTAAATAATTCAAATAATTTAAGAAAACGGGGATTTTTACTGTTATCTTTGGGAGATTTTTTAATTAAATTCGATGTATACTCTAATGGATGACTTTTATTAGACTGACTGTCATTTCCACCGACCATTTAAGAAAGTCCGAGAATATAATTTGCATAATAATTTGGAACATGGTGTAAATATGTGCTTTTATTGGTGTAATATTTTTGTTCTTTATTTTGTGTGGGGGGATATCAGTTTCCTTCTTAACTTTTTTTACTTAGTCCCTGTATGGGACTTTAACGTTTAGTTTTCTGATCACTGGGCTCACGCATTGTAATGCACCAGCACTGCAACACGCGAGACCAGTGATATTGCAGATCGCCTGTCATATCCTGCTTATGGCTTCACGCCCCCCGCTACACCCTTAGCCATGCTTATGTCTTTTGAACCAGAATGAACGATCATTTTTACAGATTGGTGAGTGCCACTTGTTCCATTTCTATATTGCATCTAACAGGCTACCGTATATGGCACACCAAGAGTAGAGATGGGCGGACTCCTGGATATTCGGGTCCCGCGGGTTCGGCCGAACAGTTACAAAAAGTTAGGGTTCAGGGACCAAAACAGTATCTGAACCCGGACCGTATTCACTTGAATGGGTGGCCCGAACATCCAGTGTTTGCCACGCTGTCATGTGCATGACATAGTAACATAGTTATTAAGGTTGAACCTATAGCCTAACCTAACATGCCCTAACATGTTGATCCAGAGGAAGGCAAAAAAAAAACAGTGTGACAAACACCGCTTCTGATCGGCGGTGAAATCATTCCCGCCGGTCAGAGAGCCGCGGTTCCCACACTGTCAGAAGAAAGCATGAGCGCTCAGCTGTGATCAGAGGTATAAAGTTTACCTCCAGTCACTGGTGTCAGCTGATGGGACCACGGCTCCCATCATCCAACACCTGCAGCCCCTAATAACAGTGAGAGCAGGAGCGGGGGATGGGAGTATTCATCAGCCGCTCCTGCACTGTAAATAATAAAAAACGGCATGGGTCCCCCTGTATTTTTGATAACCAGCCAGGCAAAACTCACAGCTGGGGGCTGCAACCCTCAGCTGTCAGCTTCAACAAGGCTGGTTGTCAAGAATGGAGGGGTCCCCACACTTTTTACAAATTATTTCAATAAATAGTTTTAAAAAACGGCATGTGGTTCCCCCCCATTTTTGACATCCAGCAAAGCTAATGCTGACAGCTGGGGGCTGGTATTGTCAGGCTGGTAAGGGGCCATGGATATTGACCCCCCCAGCCTAAAAATAGCAGCCCACAGTCTCCCCAGAATTTCATAAATAATTAAAAAAAACAGCATGGGGACCCTTCTATTGTTCATAACAAGCCTTGCTGAGGGTTGAAGCTCCCAGCTGTCAGTTTTGCCTGGCTCTTTAACCTCTTCACCCCGAAGCCTGTTTTCACCTAAGTGACAGGGCCAATTTTTACAATTCTGACCACTGTCACTCTATGAGGTCATAACGCTGAAACGCTTCAACGGATCCTGGTGATTCTGACAATGTTTTCTCGTGACATTGTACTTCATGATAGTGGTAAAACTTCTTCGATATGACTTGCATTTATTTGTGAAAAAAAAAAAAAAATTGTCGTAAATTATGAAAATTTATCAATTTTCAAACTTTTAGTTTTTATGCCCTTAAATTAGAGAGTTATATCACATAATATAGTTAATAAACAACATTTCCCACATGTCTGCTTTACATCAGCACAATTTTGGAAACATAATTTTTTTTTGTTAGGGAGTTATAAGGGTTAAAAGTTGACCAGCGATTTCTCACTTTTGCAACAAAATTTGCAAAACCATTTTTTTTACGGACCACCTCACACTTGAAGTGACTTTGAGGGGTCTATATGACAGAAAATGCCCAAAAGTGACACCATTCTAAAAACTGCACCCCTCAAGATACTCAAAACCACATTCAAAAAGTTTATTAACCCTTCAGGTGCTTCACAGGAATTTGTGGAATGTTTAAAAAAAATTGAACATTTAACTTTTTTTTCACAAAATTTTTACTCCAGATCCAATTTGTTTTATTTTACCAAGGGTAACAGGAGAAATTGGACCACAAAAGTCGTTGTACAATTTGTCCTGAGTACGCCGATACCCCACATGTTGGGGTAAACCATTGATTGGGCACATGGCAGAGCTCGGAAGGGAAGGAGCGCCATTTGACTTTTCAATGCAAGATTTGCTGGAATTGAGATCGGAACCCATGTCGCGATTGGAGAGCCCCTGACGTGCCTAAACAGTGGAAACCCCCACAAGTGACACCATTTTGGAAAGTAGACCCTCCAAGGAACTAATCTAGATGTGTGGTGAGCACTTTGAACCTCCAAGTGCTTCACAGAAGTTTAGAATGTAGAGCCGTAAAAAAAATGTTATACTAATTTTCACAAAAAAAATGATCTTCTTGCCCCAAATTTTTTATTTTCCCAAGGGTAACAGGATAAATTGGACACCAAAAGTTGTTGTGCAATTTGTCCTGAGTACGCTGATACTTCATATATGGGGATAAACTACTGTTTGAGTGCATGGCAGAGCTCGGAAGGGAAGGAGCGCCGTTTGACTTTTCAATGCAAAATTGGCTGGAATTGAGATCGGAACCCATGTCGTGTTTGGAGAGCCCCTGACGTGCCTAAACAGTGGAAACCCCCCACAAGTGACCCCATTTTGGAAAGAAGACCCCCTAAGGAACTTATCTAGAAGTGTGGTGAGCACTTTTAACCCCCAATTGTTTCACTAAAGTTTAGAATGTAGCGCTGTGAAAATGAAAAAATCATTTTTTCTTTCCACAAAATTATGTTTTAGCCCGCAATTTTTTTCCCCAAGGGTAACAGGAGAAATTGGGCCACAAAAGTAATTGTCCAATTTGTCCTGAGTACGCTGATACCCCATACATGGGGGGAAACCACTGTTTGGGCGCACGGCAGAGCTCGGAAGGGAAGGAGCGCCGTTTGAAATGCAGACTTAGATGGATTGGTCTGCAGGCGTCATGTTGCATTTGCAGAGGCCCTGATGTACCTAAACAGTAGAACCCCCCCACAAGTGACCCCATATTGGAAACTAGACCCCCCAAGGAACTTATCTAGATGTGTTGTGAGAACTTTGAACCAACAAGTGTCTCACTACAGTTTATAACGCAGAGCCGTGAAAATAAAAAATATTTTTTTTTCCACGAAAATGATATTTTAGCCCCCACGTTTTTTATTTTCCCAAGGGTAACAGGAGAAATTGGAAGACAAACGTTGTTGTCCAACTTGTCTTGAGAACGCTGATACCCCATATGTTGGGGGGATCCACTGTTTGGGCGCACAGGAGAACTCGGAAGGGAAGGAGCACTGTTTTAGTTTTTCAAAGCAGAATTGGATGGAATTGAGATCGGACGCCATGTCGCGTTTGGAGAGCCCCTGATGTGCCTAAACAGTGGAAACTCCCCAATTCTAACTGAAAACCTAACCCCAACCCTAACCCCAGCCCTAACCCTAGCCCTAACCCCAACCTTAACCCTAGTCCTAACCCTAATGGGAAAATGGAAATAAATACATTTTTTAAAATTTTATTATTTTTCCCTAACTAAGGGGGTGATGAAGGGGGGTTTGATTTGCTTTTAAAGCGTTTTTTTGGCGGATTTTTATGGTTGGCAGCCATCACACACTAAAAGACGCTTTTTATTGCAAAAAATAGTTTTTGCATCACCACATTTTGAGAGCTATAATTTATCCATATTTTGGCCCACAGAGTCATGTGAGATCTTGTTTTTTGCGGGACGAGTTGACGTTTTTATTGGTACCATTTTCGGGCACATGACATTTTTTGATCGCTTTTTATTCCGATTTTTGGGAGGCGGAATGAACAAAAACCAGCAATTCCTGAAATTCTGTTAGGGGTGGCGTTTATACCGTTCCACGTATGGTAAAATTGATAAAGCAGCTTTATTCTTCAGGTCAGTACGATTACAGCGATACCTCATTTATGTAATTTTTTTATGTTTTGGCGCTTTTACACAATAAAAACTATTTTATATAAAAAAATAATTGTTTTTGCATCGTTTTATTCTGAGAGCTATAACTTTTTTATTTTTCTGCTGATGATGCTGTATGGTGGCTTTTTTTTTGTGGGACAAGATGACGTTTTCAGCGGTACCATGGTTATTTATATCCGTCTTTTTGATCGCGTGTTATTCCACTTTTTGTTCGCCTGTATGATAATAAAGCGTTGTTTTTTGCCTTGTTTTTTATTTTATTTTTTTGCGGTATTCACTGAAGGGGTTAACTAGTGGGATAGTTTTATAGAGCGGGTCGTTACGGACGCGGCGATACCAAATATGTGTACTTTTATTGTTTTTTTTAATTTACATAAATAAATGGGTTTACTGGGAAATGTTTTTTTTTCTTTATTTGGGGATTTTTTTATTTTTTTTTATACATTCCATTTTTTTTTTTTTTTTACTTTCTACCATTGTCCCAGGGTGGGACATCACTGTATTAGATCAGATCGGTGATCTGACAGTGTGCATAGCACTCTGTCAGATCAGCAATCTGACAGGCAAGTTCAGGAGGCTTTCCGGCGCCTTCTCTCAACAGCTCTCAGCAGGCGCCGGCTAGCCAGTTAATTTCATGACCCGGAAAGAGTCCCGCGGCCATCTTGGATCCGGGGACTCCTTCCGGATCACCGGAGCAACGCGATCTCATCGCGTTGCTCCGGTGGGAGAGCGCAGGGAGCCCCCGTCCCTGCGCGATCCCCCTCTATGCCGCTGTCACTACTGACAGCGGCATCAGAGGGGTTAAATGCCCGCGATCGGCGCTAGCGCCGATCGTGGGCATTGCTGCGGGGTGTCAGCTGTCATATACAGCTGACACCTGCAGCCGATCACCGCGATGCTCAGCGTGAGACCGCGGTGATCGGTGCACCGTACTAGTACTGCGGCTGGCACAAATGCAGTGCCGGCAGCGCAGTACTAGTACGGCGCATGGCGCGAAGGGGTTAAAGAAAATATAAGGGAACCCATGACGGATTTGTTATTTATTTATAGCACAGGTGGCGGGTGATGAATAGTCCCATCCAGTGTCGGAATGGGAAGCCAAGGGCCCACCAGTAACCAACTCCAGGACACCACTATTCAGCCACATGCAAATATAACATTATCCTCATTCACAAATTTATTTAGCAATGAACTGGGTAGATTGATAAATGAATAAGATGCCGCCTTTGTCTGTACATAGTGATTCATGTATATTATGCCAAGTACTGCTCATATAAGAGGGTGGTGGCCAACGCCTGCACAGGGGCGTCCCACCAGAGGATTCTCTTGTTCTCCAGAGGGCCAGTCCGAGCCTGGTCCCATCAGTCACCACCTGCTGTTGATGTTATCAGTTGAATATAACGCTCACTATTCTCCCCTGCTCGAGCTGATTGCCGGCAGAGCAGGGGAGAATGATGCGAGCGGTCTTCAGCACCTGGCGTCGGGGAACAGTGCTAACTGTACCGCTGCTTCCCTGGCGCCGGTGCATGCAGTACTGATGCGGCAGACGGTTGCCACATGTGTGCCACAAGTATTACACACCCGGACACGGATATCTCCGGTACCAAAAATATCAGAACGTGTGAAACAGGCCTAACTTGCAGATGTAGAGTCAATCTCAAGGTTAAAGGCACCAGAAGAAAATTAATTTATTCCTCTCGGCTGCCATAGAGGTGTGGAAGGAGTTGCCACAGTCACCACTGAGTACAAAGTGAGCGGCTCTGCGGTGTGTCTGTGCTGAGCGAGCTGTCAATCAAATTGTCAGGGTACGCTTACAGCCGTCACAATGGTGTGAGCCATAACTGAAAGCTGGCAGGAGGAATAAAGTTAATTTTCTTCCAGTAGCCGTGCTTTCAGTAACGAGGCTAGACAGCATTATAACGCTGTAGCTTCAGATTAACCCTATATTTGGAGGTTAATAGTGTTGATAGATTCTCTTTAAAGGGGTTGTACAGCCTTAGGCTACAAATCTGCGGTCACTCTATGTGATCGCAGACTTGTAAATCCTCACATCACACGCACTGCCCACTGTGAGAATTCTCCTGCCAGTATGTGATTTGCATACATAAAGTCACATGACGACTAGATGGCCTCGGCTTCGCTCAATGCAATTGTATCGAGAGCAGACAAGTCTAGTCGGACTGTGGCTGCGTGTAAAACGCCTACTTGTGGTTACACGATCGCCTGCTCACGGCACGCAGTGCGCACAATGTGAGGATTCACGTGTCAGCACTCACATAGCGACCGCAGCCTTGTGGCCTAAAGTCGGACGGCCCCTTTATAGAAAAAACGGGCACCTACACACGTTTGGTATCGCTGTAATCGCTGGATTTTTGTCTGATCAGTACATTATACGGTAAAATGACAGAAGTCCTTCAGAACTAGAACTTGTCCTGCCAGAGACACAAGACCTCATATGTCTGGGATGATGGAGACAGAAAAAGTGATGGCTCTTGGAATGAGCAGAGGAAGAAATACAGTGTCAGTAAGGGGTTAATATACGTGTCTGATATCATACAACTACGGACAATGGAGCCCATTATGTAGCGTGCACACAGCCTGCCGGTACTGACACGGCACGGTGCGGAGGATACAGAGACCTCCCCGCTGTCAGATAACACACGGGGGTCCTGCACTCACGGTCAGTCAGAGCACACACCGTTACATGCCGCCTCACCGCACACTCACACAGGGCGCTATCGTGTACCTGTCTGCTGGTAGTTGTTCCTTGTTACTAGGGGCTGCGCTCCGGTTGCTAGGCAATCTTCAGTACCGCCTACTGACGTCAGCGCGCTGGACGTAGGTGCTGGCTCCTCCCACTAAGCGGAGACGCTGTGGAAGGGCGCTAAAACCCTCAGAACGTCGTGATGTTCAGCGCAGTGTAGCTGTGTGACGGCCGGGCGGCATTCTCAGGCAGACTGTACTATAAGGGCGACGTGGAGCGCCCATTACCGCTGTGGCTGACATTTTCCTATAAGCTGGTGACCCTGAGCCGGTCAGTCAGTGGCCACCATGTAGGCAGCAATGCTTGGCTGGCATAGTATGGGCTCAGTGCCTGTCAGGTCTGTCCCTACTGGAAACCACCACACAGCACAGTATTGGTAGTCGTGCCCTCAGGCTGTGAGCAGAGCCAGACTGACCGCCTGTCACAGAATCCATCACTAATCAGGCCTGTCATGGGAGCCATGATGGTGGTGTGACAAGCATCTACTCCCCACTTTGTGCCTTGTAATAAATGACATCGTGGCGCCATCTGCTGGTAAAGATGGAAAAGGCACTTGTACTTCTATCACTGCTGCTTCTGGCCTGGTGGGATGTACTGTAACTCCTAGTCCAGTTATCCAGCGCCCCCATCACTATTGTGTCTCTAGATATAGAGGTTTCAGAAGCCATTAATTGATGATAAATAAGCGCTCCAACAACCTCATTGCCTTCTACAATAGGGCAACGTTCACATGTTTT
The DNA here is from genome assembly GCF_051348905.1 of Ranitomeya variabilis. Taxonomy (NCBI): domain Eukaryota; kingdom Metazoa; phylum Chordata; class Amphibia; order Anura; family Dendrobatidae; genus Ranitomeya; species Ranitomeya variabilis. The sequence continues at coordinate 722,994,877 of NC_135233.1, forward strand.
TCTGCACGCAAAACCTTCACTCTTGGCAGTAAAGAAGCTGCTTGAAAAAAAAAAACAGGTTTTGCAGCGGTTTTGTTATCTCTTGTGCATAGAGATAAAGTCCCAACCCAAAAATCATGATGCAGCTTATCCCTTTTCTGACATCCGACGTGCTATCCCATCCATGTGCCCTGGGCCCGTCTGACCATGGACAGGATAGTACGTCATAGCCGATCGGCTGCACACACAGGTGGTGTGGGGCCCGGTGTCACAGCTGGCACTTAGTGCCAGGAGCGGTCACGGACCGCTCCCGGCACTTTAACCCCCGAAACACTGCGATCAAGTATGATCGCAGCATTCCGGAGTCGGCACAAGGGCTGACAGCCCTTCTGCCTTTTGATCGGAGACCCCGATCGCTGCCATGGAGACCCAATGTTGTCATGATGACATCCTGGTCTCCAGAGCTGAGAGACATCCTGTCATGCGCAGTGCATGTCAGGAGGTCTCAGGTCAGTGTGCACAGAGAGCAGCGCTGGCAGCTTATATGGCATGCAGATGCTGCTTCATCTGCATGTTATAGAAGCTCTCAGCCTGCACAAAATGATGGGACAATAATTTTTTTTCAAATAATTGTAAAAAAATAAATCAATATTTATTCCATCAATAAATATTTGAATAAAAAAAAATCTAGACACTAAAAGTACACATATTCGGTATCGCCGCGTCCGCAACGACCCAACCTAAAAAACGTCCCACTAGTTAACCCCTTTAGTGAACACCATAATAAAGCCAAAAAAACAATGCTTTATCATTATACCGCCGAACAAAAAGTGGAATAACACGCGATCTAAAAGACGCATATAAATAAGCGCGGTACCGCTGAAAACGTCATCTTGTCCCGCAAAAAACAAGCCACCTTACAGCTCCATCACTGGAAAAATAAAGTTATACCTCTTTGAATAAAGGGATATAAAGATAATTATTTTTTCTATAAAATAGTTTTTATTATATAAAAGCACCAAAACATAAAAAATGATATAAATGAGGTATCGCTGTAATCGTACTGACCGGAGGAATAAAGGTGCCTTATCAATTTTCCCACTCGCAGAACGATATAAACGCCCCACTCAAAAATAAATAAATTGCTGGTTTTTGGTCATTCTGCCTCACAAAACTCGGAATAAAAAGCGATCAAAAAATGTTATGTGCCTAAAAATGGTACCAATAAAAACGTCAACTCATCCCGCAAAAAACAAAACCCAACATGACTCTATGGACCAAAATATGGGAAATTTTAGCTCTCAAAATGTGGTGATGCAAAAACTATTTTTTGCAATAAAAAGTGTCTTTTAATGTGTGACAGCTGCCAATCATAATACCCCCCCTATAAAAACCTGCTGTAAATAGTAAATCAAACCCCCCTTTATCACCCCCTTAGGGAAAAATAATAAAATAAAGTATTTATTTCCATTTTCCCCATTAGGGTTGGGGCTAAAGATAGGGTTACGATTAGGAATAGGGGTGTGTTATTGTTAGGGTTGGGATTAGGGTAAGGGTTGGGATTAGGGTTAGGGGTGTGTTGGGGTTAGAATTGGGGGGGTTTCCACTGTTTAGGCGCATCAGGGGCTCTCCAAACGTGACATGGCTGTTATGATCCGGTGACCGTGGAGCCGCATGAGAGACTTTCTCAGGAGTAGGTGGTATCTGTACTGACCGCCAACCCTAAACTGACACCGCAACTAGAAGTAGCCGTGGGATGTACCTAACACGTCCTAGACACCTCGACACAGCCGGAGGACTAAATACCCCTATAGATGGAAATGGGAATTCTATCTTGCCTCAGAGCAGAACCCCAAAGGATAGGCAGCCCCCCACAAATATTGACTGTGAGTATAAGAGGAAGACACACGCAGGCAGAAAAACTGAATTTAGCAAAAGAGGCACTTCTAGCTAAATAGAAAAGGATAGGACAGAATTCTAAGCGGTCAGTATTAAAATCCTAAAAATATCCACAGCAGAAAATACTAATGTTCTACATCTAACTAAAGACATAGCAAGTATATCTGCATCTCCTGAGAATCCAGCATGACTGAAAAATCAAAACAAAGTCTTTAAGCTGGACAAAAACACAATGAATTGCACTGAATTGCAAAGCACACTGCATGTGTGCACAGAGACAAAAAACCAGGCACTTATCTTAGCTGAATTGGCAGCAGAGCATGAGGAACCAGAGAGAGATGCAATCCCTCCAAGAACAATGAACAACTGGCCAGGAGTAATGGATCCAGCACACCTAAATACCCAGTAAAGCTGCAATCAGCAGAAACACCTGCCCTGGATTACAACTCCAAGACAACTGCACTACCACTAACAACCACCGGAGGGAGACCAAGAGCAGAATTCACAACAGTACCCCCCCCCCCCCTTGAAGAGGGGTCACCGAACCCTCACCAGAGCCCCCAGGCCGATCAGGACGAGCCAGATGAAAGGCACGGACCAAATCAGCAGCATGGACATCAGAGGCAAAAACCCAAGAATTATCCTCCTGGCCATAACCCTTCCATTTGACAAGGTACTGAAGCCTCCGCCTCGAAAAGCGAGAATCCAAAATCTCAACCACATACTCCAACTCCCCATCAACCAACACAGGAGCAGGAGGATCAACAGAGGGAACAACGGGCACCACATATTTCCGCAATAAAGATCTATGAAAAACATGGATGGCAAAAGAGGGCGGAAGGACCAAACAAAAAGACACGGATTGATAATCTCAGAAATCCTATAAGGAGCAATAAACCGAGGCTTAAACTTAGGAGAAGAAACCTTCATAGGAACATGTCGGGAAGACAACCAGACCAAATCCCCAACCCGAAGCCAGGAACCAACACACCGACGATGGTTAGCAAAACGTTGAGCCTCCTCCTGAGACAACACCAAATTGTCCACCACATGAGCCAAAATCTGCTGCAACCTGTCAACCACAGAATCCACACCAAGACAATCAGAAGGCTCAACCTGCCCTGAAGAAAAATGAGGATGAAAACCAAAATTACAAAAGAAGGGCGAAACCAAGGTAGCAGAACTAGCCCGATTATTAAGGGCGAACTCGGCCAATGGCAAGAAAGCCACCCAATCATCCTGATCAGCAGACACAAAGCATCTCAAATAAGTTTCCAAAGTCTGATTAGTTCGCTCGGTCTGGCCATTTGTCTGCGGATGAAATGCGGAAGAAAAAGACAAATCAATGCCCAGCCTAGCACAAAAGGCCCGCCAAAACCTAGAAACAAACTGGGAACCTCTGTCGGACACAATATTCTCCGGAATACCATGCAAACGAACCACATGCTGAAAAAACAACGGAACCAAATCAGAAGAGGAAGGCAATTTAGGCAAAGGCACCAAATGAACCATATTAGAGAACCGGTCACAAATCACCCAGATAACTGACATCCTCTGGGAAACCGGAAGATCTGAAATAAAATCCATAGAAATATGCGTCCAGGGCCTCTCAGGGACTGGCAAAGGCAAAAGCAACCCACTAGCACGGGAACAACAAGGCTTGGCTCGCGCACAAGTCCCACAGGACTACACAAAAGAACGCACATCACGCGATAAAGAAGGCCACCAAAAGGACCTGCCAACCAAATCTCTGGTACCAAAAATACCAGGATGGCCAGCCAACACAGAACAATGAACCTCAGAAATCACTCTACTAGTCCATCTGTCAGGAACAAACAGTTTGCCCACTGGACAGCGGTCAGGTTTGTCAGCCTGAAATTCCTGCAGAACCCGTCGCAAATCAGGAGAAATGGCAGAAAGGACCACCCCTTCCTTCAGAATGCCGACCGGTTCCAGTACCTCAGGAGAATCAGGCAAAAAACTCCTAGAGAGGGCATCAGCCTTAATATTCTTAGAACCCGGAAGATACGAGACCACGAAATCAAAACGGGAGAAAAACAAGGACCATCGAGCCTGTCTAGGATTCAGCCGTTTGGCAGACTCGAGGTAAATCAGATTTTTATGATCGGTCAAGACCACAATACGGTGCTTGGCTCCCTCAAGCCAATGTCGCCATTCCTCAAACGCCCACTTCATAGCCAACAACTCCCGATTGCCGACATCATAATTGCGTTCAGTAGGCGAAAACTTACGGGAAAAGAAGGCACACGGTTTCATCAAGGAACCAACAGGATCCCTCTGGGACAAAACGGCCCCTGCGCCAATCTCAGAAGCGTCAACCTCAACCTGAAACGGAAGAGAAACATCCGGCTGACGCAACATCGGGGCCGAAGTAAATCGGCGTTTAAGCTCCTGAAAGGCAGAGACAGCCACAGAGGACCAATTAGTTACATCAGCGCCTTTCTTCGTCAAATCGGTCAGGGGTTTAACCACACTGGAGAAGTTAGCAATGAAACGGCGATAAAAATTAGCAAAGCCCCAAAATTTCTGAAGGCTCTTCACGGATGTGGGCTGAATCCAATCATGAATGGCCTGAACCTTAACCGGATCCATCTCTATAGATGAGGGAGAAAAAATGAAGCCCAAAAAAGAAACCTTCTGCACTCCAAAGAGACACTTAGACCCCTTCACAAACAAAGCATTATCACGAAGGATCTGAAATACCATCCTGACCTGTTTCACATGAGACTCCCAATCATCGGAAAAAATCAAGATGTCATCCAAATATACAATCATGAATTTATCAAGGTAATTCCGGAAGATATCATGCATGAAGGACTGAAAAACAGATGGAGCATTAGAGTCCGAATGGCATCACAAGGTATTCAAAATGGCCTTCGGGCGTATTAAACGCAGTTTTCCATTCATCACCCTGCTTAATACGAACAAGATTATATGCCCCCCGAAGGTCAATCTTAGTAAACCAACTAGCCCCCTTAATCCTGGCAAACAAATCGGAAAGCAAGGGTAAAGGGTATTGAAACTTGACCGTGATCTTATTCAAGAGGCGATAATCAATACAGGGTCTCAGGGAGCCATCCTTCTTAGCAACAAAAAAAAATCCCGCTCCCAACGGTGAAGAAGATGGCCGAATATGCCCTTTCTCCAAAGACTCCTTAACATAACTCCGCATGGCGGTATGTTTAGGCACAGACAGGTTGAAAAGTCGGCCCTTGGGAAACTTACAGCCTAGAATCAAGTCAATAGCACAATCACAGTCCCTATGCGGTGGAAGGGAACTGGACTTGGGCTCATCGAATACATCCTGAAAATCAGACAAAAACTCTGGAACCTCAGAAGAGGTGGAAGAGGAGATTGACATCAAAGGAACGTCATTATGAACCCCCTGACAACCCCAACTAGTCACAGACATAGATTTCCAATCCAACACAGGATTATGTATCTGCAGCCATGGAAAGCCCAGCACAATAGCATCATGCAAATTATGCAACACCAGAAAACGACAATCTTCCTGATGGGCTGGCGCCATGCACATGGTCACCTGTGTCCAAAACTGGGGTTTATTTTTAGCCAAAGGTGTAGCATCAATGCCCCTTAAAAGAATAGGGTTCTGTAAAGACTGCAAGGGGAAACCACAACGCCTGGCAAATTCAAAGTCCATTAAGTTCAAAGCGGTGCCTGAATCCACAAACGCCATGACAGAAAATGACGACAATGAGCAGATCAAGGTCACAGATAACAGAAATTTAGGTTGTACAGTACTGATGGTAACTGAACTAGCGATTCTCTTTGTACGCTTAGGGCAGCCTGAAATGACATGAGAAGCATCGCCACAATAAAAACACAACCTATTCTGACGTCTGAATCCTTGTTGTTCCGTTCTAGACAGAATCCTAATACCAAAATGTCCAACCATAAACAGCAAATGGTACTTCCTAAATGCATGTAAAACAACCACAAGATGGCAGTAAAATCCCTGTCATCTATAAAGAAGCCGACCATAGATAAAAATTCAAATACATTTTATTACCAAAAGAATATAAACATAAATCAAAAGAAATTTTTAATCTAAAAAAGCTACAGCATATCCTCTGGGTAATATCCCATGGTATACGCAGATTCCTCCCACCCCATCTCTACAGTCCGAGGTATTCCGGTTGGGCAATTTCTCCGGGCTCGGAGAATTTGTTCGGATGAGATCAATTTTGAAAAACAAGCTGTGGACCTGACAAGAAGATTTATTGAAAGGGGCTATAGCAAAAGGATGATTAAAAGAGGATACCTCAGGGCATCCAAGACTTCACAAAATCAACTGTTGTACAAAGATTCAGCTATTATTGAAAAACAAGAACATTCAGAACAAGTACGTTTTATTTCGACTTACAGTAATAAATGGAATGAACTAAGAGAAATTATTCTTAAACACTGGAAAGTCTTACAGGTAGATTCCACTCTACGAAAGATTTTACCTGACCGTCCATCCTTTGTTGCAAAGAGATCGGCAAATCTTAAGGACACTCTGGTCCATAGCCACTATGAGCAGAAGAAGAGAGAGAGGAATATGGGAAGACCTGGATTCTTCCCGTGTGGATTATGTAAAGGTTGTGGCAATCATACCAAAGCAACCAGCTTTTGTAATTTTGATGGATCCAAGGAATATGAAACTCGTAAACATCTAAGCTGTAGTTCTCAAGGAGTTGTATATCATGCACAATGCCCGTGTGGCAAAGTATATATCGGGCTTACAACTAGAGAACTAAAGGTAAGAACAAGAGAGCATGTCAGTGACATTTTAACAGCTAAAGATGCGGATAGTGATGTGCCCCTGAAACCCATTGCCAGGCACTTTAAACTTTATCATGGGTGTAATGCGAGGGGTCTAGTGGTGAAGGCCATAGATCAGGTTACGCTGGGTGTTCGGGGGGGGGGGACTTGGCCAGACGTCTTGCCCAGACGGAAAGTAAATGGATTTTTCGCCTTGGTACTCTTAGTCCTAATGGTCTTAATGAAAGCTTTGGGTTCTCAGTATTTTTATAAAACTATATAATATAGGTATTACTTTGAGAGGTATTTTTAGGGGTAAGGGTGATTTTAATATGTATGTATTGCAAATATATGTTAATTATGTTTATTTTTCGTTTGTTTATAGTATATATTTATGGTTCCTTTCTTTTCTCCGTGCTGTCCTGAAGAAGTTTCAAATGCCCCCACACTGACGTTTCTATCTGAAGGCCCATCAAGAATGGAGAACAGTTGTTGCCAATGCTTATTGTTTTTATAAATAATATTATTGGAAAATGTCTATATATGTATATGTTTATAGGGGATATGGCTAACATTGGCAGACATTTTAAGAGGGGGCTTCTCTATATTTACACGGTTGTATGTATACTTAGTTTATAGGGGTCTATTTATGTATGCTCATGTGGACAAGATATGTCCTTTTATCCTAATATATTTAATAGGGGTTCTCAATATTTTTATAAATGAATTTATATTAAATTAAATTTATTAATAAATATAGTTTACTAATCACTTCACGTTATTTTTATTTAGTCCGCATTGTATGCACTGTCTTATTTCAGACACTAATGTCACTGCACATTGTGATTTACTTAGATATATATATGGGACTATTTTTCTAGTCTATATATTGATTGGTTATTCATGTATTTATACATGTGATTAATTATTGAAGGCACTTTATATATTTCGGGATATTTATCCTTCACTATGCACTTTATATTTAATTATATTTATTAGATATTGGTATGCACCGACATTATTTCGTTCATGCATGCACTTCGTACACGTATATATATATATATATATATTTATTTATTTTTAGTCTTTGGACCCGCTTTTTGTTTGTATCGGCCCATTGGGAGGTATAGTGTTAGTATGGCCCCTTAGTTTTTAGTTTTTTTAGTTTATATTATTAGTCTGCGTTGGGACAACCTTTCTATATATATGGATTTATTTTCCCCAGTTTCCGGGATGATTGTGCGCATGCGCGGATCTCCCACTCCGTGCACTTCAGACAGCGTCACTGGTGTTATCCGCTTGCGTTCCACCTTGCGGTTCACCCGGCGGTTGTCATGAAGTGCCATTTCTTCCGGAGTGGGGTTGATCTGCGCATCCAAGGGGAGTGGCGGTTACTCTTTGGTAGTAGCACTGTGAGTTTAGGCGGCACGGGGTTGGTTTGGGGGCACTATATAAGATCACTCTGCCTGGGTATGGACACGCCCTCGGAAGAAGCCAGGGCGAAACGCGCGTCAGGGCGCTGGGAAGGAGACGTGGGAGGACGCACATCGTTCAGACCTTCACTGGGTAATTATTCACATGTACTTTTCCCCTCTCTATCTTACGCTGATACGGGCATTATTATAGGCTTATGGAGAGGGGGTAGGGTAATAAGATCTTATGGCTGCCTAGATACTTAGGAAGGGATGCGGTTTGCACCTATACTCATGTATATCTATATATGTTATGACCCCAATGGCAGAGGGTCTCAGGAATAATGCTAAGTCAGTAAATACAGAAAACCAGCTCATGAGGCAGTGGTAACTGGGCTGACCATATAACTAATCCTAGCACCACAAATACCAGCAGCCGGGGAACGTTCCTACGTTGATCCTAGACGTCTCGCGCCAGCCGGAGAGCTAACTACCCCTAGAAGGGAAAAGAAAGACCTTTCTTGCCTCCAGAGGAAATACCCCAAAAAGTTGGATAGAAGCCCCCCACAAATAATAACGGTGAGTTAAGAGGAAAAGACAAACATAAGTATGAGCTAGTAATTTAGCAAAGAGAGGCCCACTAGCTAATAGCAGAATATAGAAAGATAACTTATATGGTCAGCAAAAAATCCTATCAAAAATATCCACACTGGAAATTCAAGAACCCCCGAACCGTCTAACGGCCCGGGGGGAGAACACCAGCCCCCTAGAGCTTCCAGCAAGGTCTGGAATCACATTTAGTACAAGCTGGACAAAAATGATAGCAAACAAATAACCCAAAAAACAAAGAAGCAAGACTTAGCTTAATTAAACACGAACCAGGACCAGCAAACAGGAGCAAACAGAATGTGTCTGATAACACCGATGCCAGGCACTGGACTAAGGTTCCAGGAGGTTTATATAGCAACACCCCTGAAGTAACGACCCAGCTGGGTGCAGACAGAGGGAAGGAAATCCCAGAGTCATATCACTAGTAACGACTAGAGGGAGCCAAAAAAGTCTAATTCACAACAGTACCCCCCCCCCCTTAAGGAGGGGTCACCGAACCCTCACCAAGACCACCAGGGCGATCAGGATGAGCAGCGTGAAAGGCACGAACCAAATCTGCTGCATGCACATCAGAGGCAACCACCCAGGAATTATCCTCCTGACCATAACCCTTCCACTTGACCAAATACTGAAGCCTCCGCCTGGAGAGACGAGAATCCAATCTTCTCCACCACGTACTCCAACTCGCCCTCAACCAACACCGGAGCAGGAGGCTCAGCAGAAGGAACCACAGGCACAACGTAGCGTCGTAACAAAGACCTATGGAACACGTTGTGAATGGCAAACGAAACCGGAAGATCCAAGCGAAAGGACACAGGATTAAGGATTTCCAATATCTTGTAAGGACCGATGAAGCGAGGCTTAAATTTAGGAGAGGAGACCTTCATAGGAACAAATCGAGAAGACAGCCACACCAAATCCCCAACACGAAGTCGGGGACCCACACCGCGGCGGCGGTTGGCAAAACGCTGAGCCTTCTCCTGTGACAACTTCAAGTTGTCCACCACATGATTCCAGATCTGCTGCAACCTATCCACCACAGAATCTACCCCAGGACAGTCAGAAGGCTCCACATGTCCCGAGGAAAAACGAGGATGGAAACCAGAGTTGCAGAAAAATGGCGAAACCAAAGTAGCGGAACTAGCCCGATTATTTAGGGCAAACTCAGCCAACGGCAAGAAGGTCACCCAATCATCCTGATCTGCCGAAACAAAACACCTCAAGTAAGCTTCCAGAGTCTGATTAGTTCGCTCAGTTTGTCCATTAGTCTGAGGATGAAAGGCAGACGAGAACGATAAATCAATGCCCATCCTAGCACAAAAGGATCGCCAGAACCTGGAAACAAACTGGGATCCTCTGTCAGACACAATATTCTCAGGAATGCCGTGTAAACTAACCACATTCTGAAGGAACACAGGAACCAGATCGGAAGAGGAAGGCAGCTTAGGCAAAGGCACCAAATGGACCATTTTTGAAAAGCGATCACATACCACCCAGATGACAGACATACCCCGAGACACCGGGAGATCAGAAATGAAATCCATGGAAATATGTGTCCAAGGCCTCTTCGGGACAGGCAAGGGCAAGAGCAACCCGCTGGCACGGGAACAGCAAGGCTTAGCTCGAGCACAAGTCCCACAGGACTGCACAAATGACCGTACATCCCGTGACAAGGAAGGCCACCAAAATGACCTAGCCACCAGATCTCTGGTGCCAAAAATTCCCGGATGACCTGCCAACACCGAGGAATGAACCTCGGAAATGACTCTGCTGGTCCACTTATCAGGAACAAACAGTCTGTCAGGTGGACAAGAGTCAGGTCTACCAGCTTGAAATCTCTGCAACACACGTCGCAAATCAGGAGAAATGGCTGACAAAATAACTCCTTCTTTAAGAATACCAACTGTCATGATCTCTGCAAGCAGAGATCATAGCAAGCCTATAGAGGGACAAGCTCTCGGAAGATGGAACTATACTGACCATGAACTAAGCCTGCCGCGCAACTAGAAATAGCCAGGTAGCATTTCCTATTTATAGCTAGATGCCCAGCTCTGGCCTAAGACCTAAATAGCTAGCAGAGGGAAATATAAGACCTGGCTCACCTCTAGAGAAATATTCCAAAGAAGACAGTAGCCCCCCACATATAATGACGGTGAGTTCAGATGAAACAACAAACGCAGCAGGAAAATAGTCTTAGCAAATTTGAGGTCCGCTTACTAGATAGCAGAAGACAGATAGTATACTTTCATGGTCAGCAGAAAAACACTAACAAAACACCATCCAGAGATTACCTTAAACTCTGGCATTAACTCATAACGCCAGAGTAGCAATCCCTGATCAACGAGAGCTTTCCAGACACAGTAACAAAACTTCAGCTGTGAACTGGAACAAATAGGCAAAACAAAACATGGACAAAAGTCCAACTTATCTAGTAGTAGTCTAGAAGCAGGAACAAGCACTGAGAGGCATCAGATAACATTGTTGACCGGCAAGAAACCACCAGAGAAATGAGCTTAAATAGCGACACCCACTACTGATGGAACCAGGTGAAACAGGAAAGAGGATGACAAGTCCAATTCCACAAGCGGCCACCGGGGGAGCCCAGAATCCAAATTCACAACAGTACCCCCCCCTCAAGGAGGGGGCACCGAACCCTCACCAGATCCACCAGGGCGACCAGGATGAGCCCTATGGAAGGCACGAACAAGATCAGAAGCATGAACATCAGATGCATTGACCCAAGAATTATCCTCCTGGCCGTAACCCTTCCAGTTGACCAGATACTGGAGTCTCCGTCTGGAAACACGAGAGTCCAAAATTTTCTCCACAACGTACTCCAACTCACCCTCAACCAACACCGGAGCAGGAGGCTCAACTGAAGGTACCACAGGTACCTCATACCTGCGCAATAACGACCGATGAAAAACGTTATGAATGGAAAAGGACGCAGGGAGGTCCAAACGGAAAGAAACAGGATTAAGAATCTCCAATATTCTATAAGGGCCGATGAACCGAGGTTTAAACTTAGGAGAAGAGACCCTCATAGGGACAAAACGAGAAGACAACCACACCAAATCTCCAACACAAAGCCGAGAACCAACACGACGATGACGGTTGGCAAAACGCTGAGTCTTCTCCTGGGACAACTTCAAATTGTCCATAACCTGCCCCCAGATGTGATGCAATCTCTCCACCACCGCATCCACTCCAGGACAATCCGAGGATTCCACCTGACCGGAGGAAAATCGAGGGTGAAACCCCGAATTACAGAAAAACGGGGACACCAAGGTGGAAGAGCTGGCCCGATTATTGAGGGCGAACTCTGCCAATGGCAAAAAAGCAACCCAATCATCCTGGTCAGCAGAGACAAAACACCTCAGATATGTCTCCAGGGTCTGATTAGTCCGCTCGGTCTGGCCATTAGTCTGAGGGTGAAAAGCAGATGAAAAAGACAAATCTATGCCCATCCTAGCACAGAATGCCCGCCAAAATCTAGACACAAATTGGGTACCTCTGTCAGAAACAATATTCTCAGGAATACCGTGCAATCGGACAACATTCTGAAAAAACAGAGGAACCAACTCAGAAGAAGAAGGCAACTTGGGCAGAGGAACCAAATGGACCATTTTAGAGAAACGGTCACAGACCACCCAGATGACAGACATCTTCTGGGAAACAGGCAGATCTGAAATAAAATCCATCGAGATGTGTGTCCAAGGCCTCTTAGGAATAGGCAAGGGCAACAGCAGTCCGCTAGCCCGAGAACTACAAGACTTGGCCCGAGCACAAACGTCACATGACTGCACAAAGACTCGCACATCTCGTGACAGGGAAGGCCACCAGAAGGATCTTGCCACCAAATCCCTGGTACCAAAAATTCCGGGATGACCTGCCAATGCAGAAGAATGTACCTCAGAGATGACTCTGCTGGTCCAATCATCCGGAACAAACAGTCTATCAGGCGGACAACGATCCGGTCTATCCGCCTGAAACTCTTGCAAGGACCGCCGCAGATCAGGAGAAACGGCCGACAAAATTACTCCCTCCCTAAGGATACCTGTGGGTTCAGAATTACCAGGAGAGTCCGGGTCAAAACTCCTAGAAAGGGCATCTGCCTTAACATTCTTAGAACCCGGTAGGTACGACACCACAAAATTAAAGCGAGAAAAAAATAAAGACCAGCGCGCCTGTCTAGGATTCAGGCGTCTGGCAGTCTCAAGATAAATCAAATTTTTGTGGTCAGTCAATACCACCACCTGATGCCTAGCCCCCTCGAGCCAATGGCGCCACTCCTCAAACGCCCACTTCATGGCCAAAAGCTCCCGATTCCCAACATCATAATTCCGCTCTGCGGGCGAAAATTTGCGAGAAAAGAAGGCACAAGGCCTAATGACGGAGCAGTCGGAACCTTTCTGCGACAACACTGCCCCAGCTCCGATCTCCGAAGCGTCAACCTCAACCTGAAAAGGCAGATTCACATCAGGCTGACGCAACACAGGGGCAGAGGCAAAACGGCGCTTAAGCTCCTGAAAGGCCTCTACAGCATGAGGGGACCAATTAGCAACATCAGCGCCTTGTCTGGTCAAATCAGTCAGTGGTTTAACGACATCCGAAAAACCAGCAATAAATCGGCGGTAAAAGTTGGCAAAGCCCAAAAATCTCTGAAGACCCTTAAGAGAGGAGGGCTGAGTCCAGTCACAAATAGCTTGCACCTTGACGGGATCCATCTCAATGGAAGAGGGAGAAAAAATATACCCCAAAAAGGAAATTTTCTGGACCCCAAAAACGCACTTAGACCCCTTCACACATAAAGAATTAGACCGCAGAACCTGAAAAACTCTCCTGACCTGCTGGACATGAGAGTCCCAGTCATCAGAAAAAATCAGAATATCATCCAGATATATTATCATAAATTTATCCAGAAAATCGCGGAAAATATCATGCATAAAAGACTGGAAAACTGAAGGGGCATTAGAAAGACCAAAAGGCATGACCAAATACTCAAAGTGGCCCTCGGGCGTATTAAATGCGGTCTTCCACTCATCCCCCTGCCTGATCCGCACCAAATTATACGCCCCACGAAGATCAATTTTAGAGAACCACTTAGCACCCTCTATACGAGCAAACAAATCAGTAAGCAATGGCAATGGGTATTGATACTTAACAGTGATCTTATTCAGAAGCCGATAATCAATACATGGTCTCAAAGAGCCGTCTTTTTTTGAGACAAAGAAAAACCCAGCTCCCAAGGGAGAAGAAGATGGACGAATATGTCCCTTTTCCAAAGACTCCTTTATATATTCCCGCATAGCAGCATGTTCCGGCACAGACAGATTAAACAAACGACCCTTGGGATATTTACAACCCGGTATCAAATCTATGGCACAATCGCACTCACGGTGCGGAGGTAACGACCCACGCTTGGGTTCGTCAAAGACATCTTGATAATCAGAGAGGAACTCAGGGACTTCAGAGGGAATGGACGACGAAATAGAAACCAAAGGTAAGTCCCCATGAATACCCTTACATCCCCAGCTCAACACAGACATTGCTCTCCAGTCCAAGACTGGGTTGTGAGACTGCAACCATGGCAATCCCAGTACCAAATCGTCATGTAAATTATACAGCACCAGGAAACGAATAATCTCCTGGTGATCCGGATTGATACGCATGGTTACTTGTGTCCAGTATTGTGGTTTATTATTAGCCAATGGGGTGGAGTCAATCCCCTTCAGAGGAATAAGAGTCTCCAAAGGCTCTAAATCAAAACCACAACGATTGGCAAAGGACCAATCCATAAGACTCAGAGCGGCGCCAGAGTCAACATAGGCGTCCGTGGCAATGGATGACAAAGAGCAAATCAGGGTTACAGACAAAATAAACTTAGACTGAATGGTGCCAATGGAAACAGACTTATCAAGCTTCTTTGTACGCCTAGAGCATGCTGATATAACATGAGTAGAATCCCCACAATAGAAACACAATCCATTCTTCCGTCTAAAATTCTGTCGCTCGCTCCTGGACAGAATTCTATCACACTGCATACTTTCTGGCGTCTTTTCCATAGACACCGCCAGATGGTGCACCGGTTTGCGCTCCCGCAGACGCCTATCAATCTGAATAGCCATTGTCATGGACTCATTCAGACCTGCAGGCACAGGGAACCCCACCATAACATCCTTAACGGCATCAGAGAGACCTTCTCTGAAAGTTGCCGCCAAGGCGCACTCATTCCACTGAGTAAGCACAGACCATTTACGGAATTTTTGGCAGAAAACTTCAGCTTCGTCTTGCCCCTGAGATAGTGCCATCAAAGTTTTTTCTGCCTGAAGTTCCAAATGAGGTTCCTCATAAAGCAAGCCCAAGGCCAGAAAAAACGCATCCACATCGCATAACGCAGGATCCCCTGCTGGCAATGAGAAGGCCCAATCTTGAGGGTCACCCCTGAGCAAGGAAATCACAATCCTAACCTGCTGAGCAGGGTCTCCAGCTGAACGAGACTTCAGGGACAAATAAAGCTTACAATTATTTCGGAAATTCTGGAAGCTAGCTCTATTCCCTGTGAAGAACTCCGGCAAAGGAATTCTCGGCTCAGATACCGGAGCATGTACCACAAAATCTTGTAAATTTTGTACTTTCGTGATGAGATTATTCAAACCCGCAGTTACACTCTGGAGATCCATTATTGTCAGGTGCACACAGAGCCATACAGAGATTAGGAGGAGAGAGAGAAAAAAGACTGCAGCAAGGCAGACTGGAGGAAAAAAAAAAAAAAAAAAAAAATTCCAGCAGACTTCTTATAACTCTCCTTTCTCAATCTGGGTCTTTAACACTTTAGGGGCCGGTCAAACTGTCATGATCTCTGCAAGCAGAGATCATAGCAAGCCTATAGAGGGACAAGCTCTCGGAAGATGGAACTATACTGACCATGAACTAAGCCTGCCGCGCAACTAGAAATAGCCAGGTAGCATTTCCTATTTATAGCTAGATGCCCAGCTCTGGCCTAAGACCTAAATAGCTAGCAGAGGGAAATATAAGACCTGGCTCACCTCTAGAGAAATATTCCAAAGAAGACAGTAGCCCCCCACATATAATGACGGTGAGTTCAGATGAAACAACAAACGCAGCAGGAAAATAGTCTTAGCAAATTTGAGGTCCGCTTACTAGATAGCAGAAGACAGATAGTATACTTTCATGGTCAGCAGAAAAACACTAACAAAACACCATCCAGAGATTACCTTAAACTCTGGCATTAACTCATAACGCCAGAGTAGCAATCCCTGATCAACGAGAGCTTTCCAGACACAGTAACAAAACTTCAGCTGTGAACTGGAACAAATAGGCAAAACAAAACATGGACAAAAGTCCAACTTATCTAGTAGTAGTCTAGAAGCAGGAACAAGCACTGAGAGGCATCAGATAACATTGTTGACCGGCAAGAAACCACCAGAGAAATGAGCTTAAATAGCGACACCCACTACTGATGGAACCAGGTGAAACAGGAAAGAGGATGACAAGTCCAATTCCACAAGCGGCCACCGGGGGAGCCCAGAATCCAAATTCACAACAACCAACAGGTTCTGTGACTCCAGGAGAGTCAGGCACAAAGCTCCTTGAAAGAGCATCAGCTTTCACATTATTTGAACCTGGTAAATACGAGACCACAAAGTCAAAACGGGAGAAAAACAATGACCAGCGGGCCTGTCTAGGATTCAAGCGTTTAGCAGACTCGAGATACATCAAATTTTTGTGATCAGTCAAGACCACCACACGATGCTTAGCACCCTCGAGCCAATGACGCCACTCCTCAAATGTCCACTTCATGGCCAGTAATTCCCGATTGCCCACATCATAATTCCGCTCAGCAGGCGAAAACTTCCTAGAGAAGAAAGCACATGGTCTCATTACCGAGCAACCAGGGCCTCTCTGTGACAAAACGGCCCCTGCCCCAATCTCAGAAGCATCCACCTCGACCTGAAAGGGAAGTGAGACATCAGGCTGGCACAAAACAGGCGCCGAAGTAAACCGGCGCTTCAACTCCTGGAACGCCTCCACGGCTGCAGGAGCCCAGTTAGCAACATCAGAACCTTTCTTGGTCATATCCGTCAAAGGTTTAACAACGCTAGAAAAATTAGCGATAAAACGACGGTAGAAGTTAGCAAAACCCAAGAACTTCTGAAGACTCTTAACTGACGTGGGTTGAGTCCACTCATGAATAGCTCGGACCTTGACTGGGTCCATCTCCACAGCAGAAGGGGAAAAAATAAACCCCAAAAAGGGAACTTTCTGTACTCCAAAAAGACACTTTGAGCCTTTAACAAACAAGGCATTCTCACGCAAAACCTGAAACACCATCCTGACCTGCTCCACATGTGAGTCCCAATCTTCAGAGAAAACCAGAATATCGTCCAGATAAACAATCATAAATTTATCCAGATACTTCCGGAAAATATCATGCATAAAGGACTGAAATACTGAGGGAGCATTAGAAAGCCCAAAAGGCATCACCAAGTACTCAAAATGACCTTCGGGCGTATTAAATGCAGTCTTCCATTCATCACCTTGCTTAATGCGCACAAGGTTGTATGCACCGCGAAGATCTATCTTGGTGAACCACTTGGCACCCTTAATCCGGGCAAACAAGTCCGACAAGAGAGGCAAAGGATACTGAAATTTTACAGTGATTTTATTCAGTAGCCGATAGTCAATACAAGGTCTCAAAGATCCGTCCTTCTTAGCCACAAAAAAGAATCCCGCACCAAGAGGGGAAGAGGATGGACGGATATGCCCCTTCTCCAGAGACTCCTTGATATATGAACGCATTGCGGCATGCTCAGGTACTGACAGATTAAATAATCTTCCCTTAGGAAATTTACTACCTGGAATCAAATCTATGGCGCAGTCACAGTCCCTATGAGGAGGCAGAGCACTGGATCTGGACTCACTGAATACATCCTGATAATCAGACAAATACTCAGGAACTTCCGAAGGAGTAGAGGAAGCAATAGACACCGGCGGGGAATCAGCATGAATTCCCTGACAGCCCCAACTTGACACAGACATTGCCTTCCAATCCAGGACTGGATTGTGGGTCTGTAACCATGGCAGACCCAAAACGACCAAATCATGCATCTTATGCAGAACAAGAAAACGAATCACCTCCCGATGTTCAGGAGTCATGCACATGGTCACCTGCATCCAAAACTGCGGTTTATTTTCCGCCAATGGCGTAGCATCAATACCTCTAAGAGGAATAGGATTTACTAACGGTTCAAGAACAAAACCACAGCGATTGGCAAATGACAGCTCCATAAGACTCAGGGCGGCACCTGAATCCACAAACGCCATAACAGGGTAAGACGACAAAGAGCAAATTAAAGTCACAGACAAAATAAATTTAGGTTGCAAATTACCAATGGCGACAGGACTAACAACCCTTGTTAGGCGTTTAGAGCATGCTGATATAACGTGTAGAATCACCACAGTAAAAACACAACCCATTCTGACGTCTATGATTTTTCCGTTCATTTCTAGTCTGAATTCTATCACATTGCATTAAATCAGGTGTTTGTTCAGACAACACTACCAGAGGATTAGCGGCTTTGCGCTCCCGCAAACGCCGGTCAATTTGAATAGCAAGCGCCATAGAATCATTCAGACTTGTAGGAATGGGGAAACCCACCATCACATTCTTAATGGCTTCAGAAAGGCCATTTCTGAAATTTGCGGCCAGAGCACACTCATTCCACTGAGTAAGCACGGACCATTTCCGAAATTTTTGGCAATACACTTCAGCTTCATCCTGACCCTGAGAAATAGCCAGCAAGGCTTTTTCTGCCTGAATTTCAAGATTGGGTTCCTCGTAAAGCAATCCGAGCGCCAGAAAAAACGCATCAATATTCGCCAATGCCGGATCTCCTGGCGCTAGCGAGAAAGCCCAATCCTGAGGGTCGCCCCGTAAAAAAGAAATAACAATTTTAACTTGCTGAGCAGAATCTCCAGATGAACGGGGTCTCAGAGAAAGAAACAATTTACAATTATTCTTGAAATTCCTAAACCTAAATCGATCTCCAGAAAACAATTCCGGAATAGGTATTTTAGGTTCAGACATAGGACTACTGGTAACAAAATCTTGTATACCCTGCACACGAGCTGCCAGCTGTTCAACACTTGTAATCAAGGTCTGCACATTCATGTCTACAGCAAGCACACACCACTCAAAGGTAAAGGGGAGGAAGAGAAGGAAGGAAAAAAAAACAACTCAGAATTTCCTTTCTTATTATCCCACTTCTGCAATGCTTTAAACATTCAATATTGGCCTGGCATACTGTTATGACCCCAATGGCAGAGGGTCTCAGGAATAATGCTAAGTCAGTAAATACAGAAAACCAGCTCATAGGGCAGTGGTAACTGGGCTGACCATATAACTAATCCTAGCACCACAAATACCAGCAGCCGGGGAACGTTCCTACGTTGATCCTAGACGTTTTGCGCCAGCCGGAGAGCTAACTACCCCTAGAAGGGAAAAGAAAGACCTTTCTTGCCTCCAGAGGAAATACCCCAAAAAGTTGGATAGAAGCCCCCCACAAATAATAACGGTGAGGTAAGAGGAAAAGACAAACATAAGTATGAGCTAGGAATTTAGCAAAGAGAGGCCCACTAGCTAATAGCAGAATATAGAAAGATAACTTATATGGTCAGCAAAAAATCCTATCAAAAATATCCACACTGGAAATTCAAGAACCCCCGAACCGTCTAACGGCCCGGGGGAGAACACCAGCCCCCTAGAGCTTCCAGCAAGGTCTGGAATCACATTTAGTACAAGCTGGACAAAAATGATAGCAAACAAATAACCCAAAAAACAAAGAAGCAAGACTTAGCTTAATTAAACACGAACCAGGACCAGCAAACAGGAGCAAACAGAATGTGTCTGATAACACCGATGCCAGGCACTGGACTAAGGTTCCAGGAGGTTTATATAGCAACACCCCTGAAGTAACGACCCAGCTGGGTGCAGACAGAGGGAAGGAAATCCCAGAGTCATATCACTAGTAACCACTAGAGGGAGCCAAAAAAGTCTAATTCACAACAATATAGGAATATAGGCGGTCAGTTTTATCATTATATATTTACCTTACTTTGCTCGGAAGGTATTGTTGTGATGTGCGTCTCACGGCTTTCCCATGGGGTATTACCCAGAGGATATGCTAGAACCAGAAACACATGGGTTACTTGCACACTGCACAAGTCTGTAGGAACCTGTTCAGACCACCAGAAAACTTGAAGACACAAAAAAGCACAGTGAGGTCAAAAATACTCTGTTGTAAAAAAATCACAGTAATAAGCAAGTGCTAGTCAAAAGATGTAAAGAAAACAGGGTATTTAGTTGATACGTTTTTTTGCAAAAAAATGTATACTAAGCTGCTCCACCAAATCGCCAAGGTATACCCTTATAGAGCAGTCCTAACTAATGTATGCAATCCCTATCTGATGTATTTAAAACCTGATTATCTGTATAGTACCTGTATAAGCAGGGTTCAGAGAGAAAAAAATATACATGTGGACATGCAGGATGGAACAGCTTAAATGCAAATGACCCACAGAGGAGTGGTGGACTCCCCAGTCTTGTAGGAACAAGAGAACAATTATAGAACCAGAAACACATGGGTTACTTGCACACTGCACAAGTCTGTAGGAACCTGTTCAGACCACCAGAAAACTTGAAGACACAAAAAAGCACAGTGAGGTCAAAAATACTCTGTTGTAAAAAAATCACAGTAATAAGCAAGTGCTAGTCAAAAGATGTAAAGAAAACAGGGTATTTAGTTGATACGTTTTTTTGCAAAAAAATGTATACTAAGCTGCTCCACCAAATCGCCAAGGTATACCCTTATAGAGCAGTCCTAACTAATGTATGCAATCCCTATCTGATGTATTTAAAACCTGATTATCTGTATAGTACCTGTATAAGCAGGGTTCAGAGAGAAAAAAATATACATGTGGACATGCAGGATGGAACAGCTTAAATGCAAATGACCCACAGAGGAGTGGTGGACTCCCCAGTCTTGTAGGAACAAGAGAACAATTATAGAACCAGAAACACATGGGTTACTTGCACACTGCACAAGTCTGTAGGAACCTGTTCAGACCACCAGAAAACTTGAAGACACAAAAAAGCACAGTGAGGTCAAAAATACTCTGTTGTAAAAAAATCACAGTAATAAGCAAGTGCTAGTCAAAAGATGTAAAGAAAACAGGGTATTTAGTTGATACGTTTTTTTGCAAAAAAATGTATACTAAGCTGCTCCACCAAATCGCCAAGGTATACCCTTATAGAGCAGTCCTAACTAATGTATGCAATCCCTATCTGATGTATTTAAAACCTGATTATCTGTATAGTACCTGTATAAGCAGGGTTCAGAGAGAAAAAAATATACATGTGGACATGCAGGATGGAACAGCTTAAATGCAAATGACCCACAGAGGAGTGGTGGACTCCCCAGTCTTGTAGGAACAAGAGAACAATTATAGAACCAGAAACACATGGGTTACTTGCACACTGCACAAGTCTGTAGGAACCTGTTCAGACCACCAGAAAACTTGAAGACACAAAAAAGCACAGTGAGGTCAAAAATACTCTGTTGTAAAAAAATCACAGTAATAAGCAAGTGCTAGTCAAAAGATGTAAAGAAAACAGGGTATTTAGTTGATACGTTTTTTTGCAAAAAAATGTATACTAAGCTGATCCACCAAATCGCCAAGGTATACCCTTATAGAGCAGTCCTAACTAATGTATGCAATCTCTATCTGATGTATTTAAAACCTGATTATCTGTATAGTACCTGTATAAGCAGGGTTCAGAGAGAAAAAAATATACATGTGGACATGCAGGATGGAACAGCTTAAATGCAAATGACCCACAGAGGAGTGGTGGACTCCCCAGTCTTGTAGGAACAAGAGAACAATTATAGAACCAGAAACACATGGGTTACTTGCACACTGCACAAGTCTGTAGGAACCTGTTCAGACCACCAGAAAACTTGAAGACACAAAAAAGCACAGTGAGGTCAAAAATACTCTGTTGTAAAAAAATCACAGTAATAAGCAAGTGCTAGTCAAAAGATGTAAAGAAAACAGGGTATTTAGTTGATACGTTTTTTTGCAAAAAAATGTATACTAAGCTGCTCCACCAAATCGCCAAGGTATACCCTTATAGAGCAGTCCTAACTAATGTATGCAATCCCTATCTGATGTATTTAAAACCTGATTATCTGTATAGTACCTGTATAAGCAGGGTTCAGAGAGAAAAAAATATACATGTGGACATGCAGGATGGAACAGCTTAAATGCAAATGACCCACAGAGGAGTGGTGGACTCCCCAGTCTTGTAGGAACAAGAGAACAATTATAGAACCAGAAACACATGGGTTACTTGCACACTGCACAAGTCTGTAGGAACCTGTTCAGACCACCAGAAAACTTGAAGACACAAAAAAGCACAGTGAGGTCAAAAATACTCTGTTGTAAAAAAATCACAGTAATAAGCAAGTGCTAGTCAAAAGATGTAAAGAAAACAGGGTATTTAGTTGATACGTTTTTTTGCAAAAAAATGTATACTAAGCTGCTCCACCAAATCGCCAAGGTATACCCTTATAGAGCAGTCCTAACTGAGGATATGCTGTAGCTTTTTTAGATTAAAAATTTCTTTTGATTTATGTTTATATTCTTTTTGTAATAAAATTTATTTGAATTTTTATCTATGGTCGGCTTCTTTATAAATGACAGGGATTTTACTGCCATCTTGTGGTTGTTTTATAGACAGAATCCTATCACACTGCATTGGCTCAGGCATCTGCTCTGAGGACAACGCCACAGCGTGCACAGTTCTGCGCTCCCGCAAACGCCGATCAATCTGAATGGCCAGAGACATAGAATCACTCAGACCGAAAGGCGTGGGAAACCCCACCATAACATCTTTAACGGATTCAGAAAGACCCTTTCTGAAAATTGCCGCCAAAGCATCATCATTCCATTTAGTGAGACAGGGCCAACAAGGTCTTCTCCGCTTGATCCACAGAGTTTGGTTCATCATATAATAATCCTAAAGCCTGAAAAAAGGCATTTACATTAAGCAAGGCCGGATTCCCAGATTCCAGGGAAAATGCCCAATCCTGAGGATCACCACGCAGCAGGGAGATGACAATTTTAACCTGCTGAATGGAATCACCAGAAAATCGAGGTCTCAGAGCAAAAAACAGTTTACAGTTTTTTTTTGAAAACTCAAAAATTTGGACCTGTCACCAAAAAACAAATCAGGAATAGGAATCTTAGGCTCTAAAACCGGAGTCTGAACAATATAATCAGAAATACCCTGTACCCTAGCAGCAAGCTGGTCTACACGAGAAGCTAATCCCTGAATATCCATGCTAGCACCAGACTCCTCAGCCACCCAGAGAAAAAGAGGGAAGAAAAGACAACGCAGGCTACAGAAAAAAAAATGTCTCAACACCTTTCTTCCCTTCTTCTGAGATGCATTTAACTCATTGTAGGCCAGTTGTACTGATATGATCCGGTGACCTTGGAGCCGCATGAGACTTTCTCAGGAGTAGGTGGAACCTGTACTGACCGCAAACCCTAAACTGACACCGCAACTAGAAGTAGCCGTGGGGTGTACCTAACACATCCTAGACACCTCGACACAGCCGGAGGACTAAATACCCCTATAGATGGAAATGGGAATCCTATCTTGCCTCAGAGCAGAACCCCAAAGGATAGGCAGCCCCCCCCCCACAAATATTGACTGTGAGTATTAGAGGAAAGACACACACAGGCAGAAAACAGGATTTAGCAAAAGAGGCCACTCTAGCTAAATAGGAAAGGATAGGACAGAATGCTAAGCGGTCAGTATTAAAACCCTGAAAATACCACAGCAGATAATACAAAAATTCCACCATCTAACTAAAGACATGGAACGTATATCTGCATCTCCTGAGAATCCAACTTGACTGAAAAAATCCTGACAAGTCTAAGCTGGACAAGAAAAAACAATGAATAACACTGATTTGTAAAGCACACAACATGTGTGCTGAAGAAACAAAAACCAGACACTTATCTTTGCTGATTTGGCAGCAGGGCAGGGAGAACCAGACTGAGATCCAAAACCTCCAAGAACAATGGACAACTGGCAAGGACTAATGAATCCTGCAACCTTAAATACCCCAGTCAGAACTGCAATCAGCAGGGACACCTGCCCAGGATTGCAACCCAGGGACAACTGCATTACCACCAACAACCACCGGAGGGAACCCAAGAGCAGAATTCAAAAACACATCCCACAGCGAGAGCAGGCTTGCACCACTTTCTGGAGAACCGACAGCCGGTCCATCTGGTGTATCCCTGGCCGAGGCCTCTGTCGCTCCTTCGTTTGGCTATTCCCGCCAGCGTCAGCAATGCGTTCATATATCAAGGAGTCTCTGGAGAAGGGGCTTATCCGTCCATCCTCTTCCCCTCTTGGTGCGGGATTCTTTTTTGTGGCCAAGAAGGATGGATCTTTGAGACCTTGTATTGACTATCGGCTTCTGAATAAAATCACTGTAAAATTTCAGTATCCTTTGCCTCTCTTGTCGGACTTGTTTGCCCGGATTAAGGGTGCCAAGTGGTTCACCAAGATAGATCTTCGTGGTGCGTACAACCTTGTGCGCATTAAGCAAGGTGATGAATGGAAGACTGCATTTAATACTCCCGAAAGTCATTTTGAGTACTTGGTGATGCCTTTTGGGCTTTCTAATGCTCCCTCAGTATTTCAGTCCTTTATGCATGATATTTTCCGGAAGTATCTGGATAAATTTATGATTGTTTATCTGGACGATATTCTGGTTTTCTCTGAAGATTGGGACTCACATGTGGAGCAGGTCAGGATGGTGTTTCAGGTTTTGCGTGAGAATGCCTTGTTTGTTAAAGGCTCAAAGTGTCTCTTTGGAGTACAGAAAGTTCCCTTTTTGGGGTTTATTTTTTCCCCTTCTGCTGTGGAGATGGACCCAGTCAAGGTCCGAGCTATTCATGAGTGGACTCAACCCACGTCAGTTAAGAGTCTTCAGAAGTTCTTGGGTTTTGCTAACTTCTACCGTCGTTTTATCGCTAATTTTTCTAGCGTTGTTAAACCTTTGACGGATATGACCAAGAAAGGTTCTGATGTTGCTAACTGGGCTCCTGCAGCCGTGGAGGCGTTCCAGGAGTTGAAGCGCCGGTTTACCTCGGCGCCTGTTTTGTGCCAGCCTGATGTCTCACTTCCCTTTCAGGTCGAGGTGGATGCTTCTGAGATTGGGGCAGGGGCCGTTTTGTCTCAGAGAGGCCCTGGTTGCTCGGTAATGAGACCATGTGCTTTCTTCTCTAGGAAGTTTTCGCCTGCTGAGCGGAATTATGATGTTGGCAATCGGGAATTACTGGCCATGAAGTGGGCATTTGAGGAGTGGCGTCATTGGCTCGAGGGTGCTAAGCATCATGTGGTGGTCTTGACTGATCACAAAAATTTGATGTATCTCGAGTCTGCTAAACGCTTGAATCCTAGACAGGCCCGCTGGTCATTGTTTTTCTCCCGTTTTGACTTTGTGGTCTCGTATTTACCAGGTTCAAAGAATGTGAAAGCTGATGCTCTTTCAAGGAGCTTTGTGCCTGACTCTCCTGGAGTCACAGAACCTGTTGGTATTCTTAAAGAGGGAGTTATTTTGTCAGCCATTTCTCCTGATTTGCGACGTGTGTTGCAGAGATTTCAAGCTGGTAGACCTGACTCTTGTCCACCTGACAGACTGTTTGTTCCTGATAAGTGGACCAGCAGAGTCATTTCCGAGGTTCATTCCTCGGTGTTGGCAGGTCATCCAGGAATTTTTGGCACCAGAGATCTGGTGGCTAGGTCATTTTGGTGGCCTTCCTTGTCACGGGATGTACGGTCATTTGTGCAGTCCTGTGGGACTTGTGCTCGAGCTAAGCCTTGCTGTTCCCGTGCCAGCGGGTTGCTCTTGCCCTTGCCTGTCCCGAAGAGGCCTTGGACACATATTTCTATGGATTTCATTTCTGATCTCCCGGTGTCTCGGGATATGTCTGTCATCTGGGTGGTATGTGATCGCTTTTCAAAAATGGTCCATTTGGTGCCTTTGCCTAAGCTGCCTTCCTCTTCCGATCTGGTTCCTGTGTTCCTTCAGAATGTGGTTCGTTTGCATGGCATTCCTGAGAATATTGTGTCTGACAGGATCCCAGTTTGTTTCCAGGTTCTGGCGATCCTTTTGTGCTAGGATGGGCATTGATTTGTCGTTCTCGTCTGCCTTTCATCCTCAGACTAATGGACAAACTGAGCGAACTAATCAGACTCTGGAGGCTTACTTGAGGTGTTTTGTTTCGGCAGATCAGGATGATTGGGTGACCTTCTTGCCGTTGGCTGAGTTTGCCCTAAATAATCGGGCTAGTTCCGCTACTTTGGTTTCGCCATTTTTCTGCAACTCTGGTTTCCATCCTCGTTTTTCCTCGGGACATGTGGAGCCTTCTGACTGTCCTGGGGTAGATTCTGTGGTGGATAGGTTGCAGCAGATCTGGAATCATGTGGTGGACAACTTAAAATTGTCACAGGAGAAGGCTCAGCGTTTTGCCAACCGCCGCCGCGGTGTGGGTCCCCGACTTCGTGTTGGGGATTTGGTGTGGCTGTCTTCTCGATTTGTTCCTATGAAGGTCTCCTCTCCTAAATTTAAGCCTCGCTTCATCGGTCCTTACAAGATATTGGAAATCCTTAATCCAGTGTCCTTTCGCTTGGATCTTCCGGTTTCGTTTGCCATTCACAACGTGTTCCATAGGTCTTTGTTACGACGCTACGTTGTTCCTGTGGTTCCTTCTGCTGAGCCTCCTGCTCCGGTGTTGGTTGAGGGCGAGTTGGAGTACGTGGTGGAGAAGATCTTGGATTCTCGTCTCTCCAGGCGGAGGCTTCAGTATTTGGTCAAGTGGAAGGGTTATGGTCAGGAGGATAATTCCTGGGTGGTTGCCTCTGATGTGCATGCGGCCGATTTATTTCGTGCCTTTCACGCTGCTCATCCTGATCGCCCTGGTGGTCTTGGTGAGGGTTCGGTGACCCCTCCTTAAGGGGGGGGGTACTGTTGTGAATTAGACTTTTTTGGCTCCCTCTTGTGGTTACTAGTGTTATGACTCTGGGATTTCCTTCCCTCAGTTTGCACCCAGCTGGGTCGTTACTTCAGGGGTGTTGCTATATAAACCTCCTGGAACCTTAGTCCGGTGCCTGGCATCGGTGTTATCAGACACATTCTGTTTGCTCCTGTTTGCTGGTCCTGGTTCGTGCAAAATTAAGCTAAGTCTTGCTTCTTTGTTTTTTGGGTTATTTGTTTGCTATCATTTTTGTCCAGCTTGTACTAAATGTGATTCCTGACCTTGCTGGAAGCTCTAGGGGGCTGGTGTTCTCCCCCCGGGCCATTAGACGGTTCGGGGGTTCTTGAATTTCCAGTGTGGATATTTTTGATAGGATTTTTTGCTGACCATATATGTTATCTTTCTATATTCTGCTATTAGCTAGTGGGCCTCTCTTTGCTAAATACCTAGCTCATTCTTATGTTTGTCTTTTCCTTTTACCTCACCGTTATTATTTGTGGGGGGCTTCTATCCAACTTTTGGGGTATTTCCTCTGGAGGCAAGAAAGGTCTTTCATTTCCCTCCTAGGGGTAGTTAGCTCTCCGGCTGGCGCGAGACGTCTAGGATCAACGTAGGAACGTTCCCCGGCTGCTGGTATTTGTGGTGCTAGGATTAGTTATATGGTCAGCCCAGTTACCACTGCCCTATGAGCTGGTTTTCTGTATTTACAGACTTAGCATTATTCCTGAGACCCTCTGCCATTGGGGTCATAACATCTCTCCAACGACCAACGATCAGGGTAAAGACTTCGGCATCGTTGAAACTGTCTTCAACGATGCCGAAATCCCCCTGCAGCACCTGGGTAACCAGGGTAAATATCGGGTTACTAAGCGCGGCGCTGCGCTTAGTAACCTGATATTTACCCTGGTTACAAGTGAACACATCGCTGGATCGGCGTCACACACGCTGATCCAGTGATGACAGCGGGTGATCAGCGACCAAAAAATGGTCCTGATCATTCCCCAACGATCTCCCAGCAGGGTCCTGATTGTTGGTCGCTGTCACACATAACGAGATCGTTAGCGGGATCGTTGCTACGTCACCAAAAGCGTGATGTTACAACGATATCGTTAACTATAGCGTTATGTGTGACGGTACCTTAAGGTCAGGGCTCCGGTGAGGTGGTTGCAATGTTCACGTGGCCAATTGTCGACACTATTTGAATCAGGATGTATTTGTGCATCCTGAGTTCAATAGTTTTGACTCGCAAGAGTGGAGCGAACAAGATCGGCTCCCTCCTTGGCAGGCTAAACACTTTCCAACTACTTGCATATGGACCCGGCTCCGTGTGTGCGGTTGATCTGCTTTTTTCCGGCACCGCTGCCTCATGTTCCAAGGCTGTGTGACTGGCACAACACATGAACAACCGAAGCCTATTTGTTGGCCTCGCCATGCATGTGTAGTGCCTGTCACACTGCCGCGACACATGCTGCTGCGGTGAGTGAAAAGAGTTGATCAGCCAGCGCGCTCAATGAAGCCGTGTTCCCTATGCAACTAGTCTGGAAGCTTGACAGTTTGCCAAGGAGGGAGCCGATGAAGTTCGCTCAACTATCGAACACACGGCCATGTCAACAAAAGTGTGGTGTTTTTGCTGAGTCAATATGGGAGCTGGTGATCACCTCAGTACATTTTCGGCGTTACCCAGTTTTAAAGCAGTTGGTAGGCAAATGGAGTTTGGAGAAGTGTTAAAAAAATTTTTATTAACCACAACATTTTAAAAAAAGGGATAGCAAGTTTTTATATGTTAGGGCACATTAAAGTAAGTTTAGTCAAAACACAAACATTTTGAAAATATAGGTAGATGGCAAATTTAAAATAACATAACATTAGGCACCTTTACTGGTGACCTTTATTGGACATAATAGTGTAGAAATCTTTTCTTGTCATTATACCTTTTTATTTTAGCACTATAAAGGTATTAATTTTTAATTTAAAAGCTGAATAAAGTATTACAGTACAAAACAGAAGCACTACACCATTGTATCTTGCCATGACACACGGCCAACATCAGATACAAAATAGGAAGCAAATCGATCCCTCATCTGCGCAATTTCAACTGTTGTCCTCAGAGGATGATCTTGGTAATCGGGCAATGGGTTTGGTATGGGTTCATCGAGTTCCACGTTCAGTCTCTCTTGGCCATAATATAATTGTGGAGAACCACACAAGCCTTCACCACCTCATCCACTGTCTCAATTTTCAGACTAATGGCGGATCCTAAAATACGCCATTTGGAGACCAGGATGCCAAAGGCGCACTCCACAGTTCTTCTGGCCCTGGACAGTCTGTAATTAAAAATACTTTTGGTGTGGTCCAAGCCCCGACTGGAGTAGGGTTTCAGTAGGTTGGCACACATTTGAAAAGCCTCATCCCCAACCACAACAAATGGCATTGCCGGGCCTTCGGTGTTGGGAAGAGGTCGTGGCTGGGGGAAATTAAAATTGTTCCCATATAACATTTAGCCCGTATCAGAGTCCTTAAATGTCCGTGAGTCATTTGCACGGCCAATCGCTCCAATGTCCACGACCAGAAACCTGCAGTCCGCACCTGCAATTGCCATGAGCACGGTGGAAAAGTATTTTTTATAATTGAAAAACAGAGATCCACTTCATGCAGGCTTTATAATCCTAATGTGCTTCCCATCCATAGCTCCAATACAGTTGGGGAAAGAACACAGTTGTTCAAATTTGTTGGCGTTGTCCTCCCATATTTCTGTTGTAGGGAGGGGTAAAAATTCTTCCCGGAGATTGTCCCACAAAGCGCGGCATGTGTCGGCAATAATTCCCGAAAGTGTGGAGACTCCAATCCTAAATTGGAAATGCAGGGATCTTAAGGTCTCTCTGGTAGCCAAGAAACTGCCAAGAAGAAAAATAAAGAAATTACATTAAAGTACATTGTAATACTAAAAAATAAATTTACCATACCCAACCCCAAACAAATTCCAACCAAAAAAAAAAAGAAAAAGGGAAGAACATATCACAGTTGTTCAGAGCCACATTACGTACCGTAGAGTCACCAGCAGCCGTTCCTCTGCAGAAATTGATCTCCGGAGCTGTGTGTCCTGCCTGGTAATGGCTCCTTCCACCAGACACAGCAGATAGCGGAAGCTGTCTTGAGACATCCTGGTATACTCAAAATATTTTTCCAGGTTGTCATTTAGCTCGCCAAACAAGCAATGGTAGGCTCCACGGCTCTCCCGGACTTCCACGATAGGGTGTAGCCAAAAGCGCAGATGACTCCTCCGTTTATCCCTTTTCCTTTGCTCGTAATAGGCAATAGCATAGGCATTAGCCAAGGCAAAATCCAACTCCATATTCATGTAGATACTCTCCATGGGACGCTCCATCATGATGCTGGAAACACAAGCAAAATCTGAGGAATTCATCTCTGCCAGTGTATTTATACACAATTACATTACACCCACCCTCTTCTAGCCATTGGTGGTCTTTATCTAGTGTCTAGACACTAATTGGGGTTTTTTTTTGCAATTGGTTTAAGAATGACATCACTTTAGGAAAACGCATGCGTCTGAAAACGCTGCGTTTTTTGGTAAAAACGCAAAGATTTTTTAAAAAAACGCAGCGTTTTCTGACACATGCGTTGAACGCATGCGTCAAAAAACCCTGCGTTTTACATGCGTTTTACATGCGTCGTGCGTTGCGTCGACGACGCTGCGTCCAAACACGCGAATGTGAACGTACCCTAACACAACTGTTGCCAGGCTGCTTCCAATTGTGTCTGCGACATGCAGAAATTCCAAGAAGCTTTCTTTGACATCCACTGTTTTGCTCATTTCATCCATGTCCACATATCACAGCACAATCGACAACTGTGCTCTTGCTTAGAAATGTCTGGTGTGCAGTCTGCGATTATGCTGATAAATTTTGTTTGCTTTACTTTTTCAATTATTATTTTAATTACTGCATCTCCAATCAACTTTAAAATGTTGTTATGCATATCTTTGCTAAATAATGCACATTTGTTCCTTCTTTAGCATGCTGCAAGTGTTCCTTCAGAACCAAATCAAATTCAGAGATCAGTTCCAGTAACTGGAGAAAAATCTGATGATCCTCTAAATGGGAGATTCTTTTTTGGCAACCATCGAATCACCTTCAGTATCTGCAACAAAACTTTACACCAACATTGTTCTTTCAAATGGCTCACATGTTAAGCTCGCTTCCAGCTCTTTCCATTTTGCATAATTAGAGAAGTGAGGGCTGGATATTTCATGCGAAATCCCTTACCACTGACATGTTTCCAGTCTCTGAAACCACCAGGACTCGAGAACACAGATTTTGCTTCATTGTCAAACAACCGGCAACAGAAACAATATATGCAGTCTCCAAAAACTGAGTAAACAACCCAGTCTCGTACAACCTTTATTCCAGTACCCATCAATCTGTAGTAGTGAGTACAAGCGAAGCGTCTCTTTGAATCATCAGAAAAGTTTGTGAGTGGGAAATTTTTCAGTCTCACTTGTTTGGGACCCCTTTTGATTGCCTGGCATCTCAGTACATCATAAATGATATCAGGCCATTCAGCAGGATCATCGGTTAGGTCTGGCAGAAGTTCAGAAAGACAGTGAAGAAATTGCTGATGCGAAGAATCTTCAATTTCTTCAGTAACTTCATCAGAGCTGGAAAAAACTTTCACAGACACTCATAGCTGGTTGAATACCTGATGTAGTTCAAATGGTAGACTCTCCAGTGTCCTTTTGTGTGGGCTTCCTAAAGAAGCGATCAATGGTAGAAAGCTTCTTCACTTTGTCTTCCAATAACTGCTTCCCTTTTCTGACTTTCAGACTTGTGCTTCTTGGATGGAGGTGCCTGCTCACCTGAAAGTTCTTGGCCTTGATTATCGCTATCCAGTTTGGCCTAAAGAAGCAGTGAAATGAAGGACATCTCAGTCTGTAGGTGTCAACAGTATTATTTTTCACAGCTACCATTTTGTCTCTACAGAACCTCATTACTTCTGCTTGATTCTTGTAGCTTGCAATTGATTTGTTTGATCTTGTTTATTTTTATATCACTTCTGCTGAAGTTCCTTGCCCATATAATATGCAAAGGAGATCGCATTTTTTAATGATAATGTGGTTTAGGGCGGTGTCACACTAGTGAGGAATACAGACAAATGCTGTGCGATAAAACATTGTATAGCACTCAGACCACTGTTAATCTATGGGGCCGCTCCCATCAAAGTTTTTTTTTCTCGGCCATATTATACGTGCGAGTGAAATCACAGAATGCTGTGATTGTCACCGACTTTTGGCCGAGTCTCGGCGCACTTGCACCCATATAAGTCTATGGGTGTGAGTGACACAGCGCACATCACTCGGATATCATCCGAGTGCTGTGCGATATACGCTGACGCTGGCAATGGAGGAGATAGAGAAATTAGTTTCTCTGCCTCATCCGCAGCTGTGCTCCGATTCTCCGTGCGAGAGGTTCAGAGCACAGTAGCATGACACTTGGCTCCCCCTCGCAGCAGAGTAGGAGCCGAGGGTCATTAGTATATCGTATCCGATGCTCTTGCATCAGATGCCATACGCTAGTGTGACCCCGGCCATAGGCATTGTAATATTTACTAATGATTGGTCACTCTCCTGCACCAGTCCACGAGTGGGTTCTGGAAAACAAACTCTGATAGCAGTGTTTCTGCACTGCATCACTCTTTGAGTAGGTGCCACGTAGATGCTGTGATCGATGGTCCACAGGTTTCAGCCGCTAAAATATGTATAGGACTGAGTCAGGACTGATTGTCATACATGACATGAACAAGGGGAGAAAGAGAAAAAAACGATTAAAAAGTCCCATATAGAGTATAGAAAATATAACATCTTTATTACATAGTAGAACATGCATGGTAAAACATGGACAAATAGCACATACCAAAACACGCACAAGATATGTGCATGGTACACAGGACAAGAACCGGGCATCCCACAATACTGATGTGTTAATAATGAAGCATATATTGTAAAGTGAGAATATATAGGGGAATACTGCAGTATGGTGTCAGATAATATCTGTAAACCTGGGTATCAGTGTACACAATAATCACCAAGGGAGAGGTGATTTAAATAAATTGAACATAGGATAATGGCCCAAACATTCTATCCAAAAGTTGATAGCATAGAAATAAATGTACCTGAAGAGTAACGCTAGCAGGGGCTCACAGAGCCTGTGTTCTGCCCCAAAGCGCGTTTCGGATGCAAACCTTCATCTGGCACGAGTCCACTGTGGAATGACCTTGTGCTGAAAAGCTAGTTTTTCTGGAGGGGTTATCTGAGAGAGTGAAGGAGGCTTTTGTGATGTGTGAGACCCCTCCTTCTTTGTAGTGCATTATGTCTTTGGTAATATTTATTTGCGCTATGTCTTTGGTAATATTTATTAAGAGGCGTTTTTTGCAGAGGTCCCATGACTCTAAAACATCTGTACCAGCATTAGCTTCTGAGACCTTACCTGAGCCCATGCAGCTAGGTGGGACACTCTGCTGGGGGAGAACCTTTATTCCATTAGAGGGGTGCAGTTTGTTTTTTGCGGTAAAAAGGGACACGTTATCAGCACCTGTCCCTCTGTGCCCAAGGAGAGAGAACTGCTAGACCCTGGTTGTTCGGGGGATCCCAACCTAGGTCTACGTATGTCCTCTACTTTGGAGTCTCAATCTTTGATACCTGCTGAGGTTAAGATTGGGGGCCAGGAAATTTTAATTTCTCTTTTTCTTGATAGTGGTTCAACGGCAAATATTAATGGCCCTGAGGAGAGGGCTTGGGTATCAGCTTCTGATATCCACACTGAACATCTGGTTAGGTCTTTTCACTTTATTCATCAGAATAAACCGGGTCCTGAGGGTCCAAGAGCCCCTCTTAAATGGAGGGGTATCATCACAAGGAGGTTTTTGAAAGTATCACAAACTGTCGTGGTGGTGTCAGTGTCTGTGGAATCCACAGTCTCAGATTTTTTTCTTGCAACTCCATTGTTAGCTATGATCAGCGAAGGCTGACTCGAGAATCGACTCAAAAGCTGCAGCTCCTAGGCAGGTTGACAAGAGTTAAATCTTTGCTGGGCTAAGGTTGTTAATGTCCTTTAATCACATGCTGTGGGAGAACCAGTCATGTCTGCAATTCTATGTATGCTGGCTTTGCTGCACAGGTAATGCCAGCTATAGTTAGTTTATCCTGGTCTGAAGAGATGACACATCCTGGTTTACTTGTGATTATTCCAAAGTTGTTGCAAGCTGTGTTTGGTGAAGCCTTTACTTTTCCCTTGGAGTGTTTGTTACTTTGTTGCCTCACTGGCTTTACTATTTTATTCTTTTCCCTGTGAGAGTGCTGTGTGACGGCGCTCCTCACTGGCTTTTCACTTTTGTTCCTTTCCCTGTGAGAGTGATGTGAGACTGTGCTTCTGTTTTGCTCTGTTTATCTTGTTTGTGTTCTCCCCATTCACTTAACAGTGTAGTTCTACTTAGGAGCATAGTGAGGAACGAGACCCAGGCATCTACACCATCCAGGATAATCCTGGGGAAAGGGATAACTAGGGACCCCTAGCCTGAGGAACAGCACAGGATCCCATTTGCTATTCCACGGTCACACCCTGATAATATGCAACTGTGCGTATCACAGCCTTGGACTTTATTAGCTTCTAATAAGTCTATGTGTATTTTGAACAGTAACCTCTTGTCTCCTGCAAACGTTCCCTACCCTTCTTCTGTGTTCAGTGCAGTATTTTTTGTGGGTAGCATTGTATGACATTCATGTCTGTACTGAAGCTGCCTTACGCTTTCCTCTTCACATCTAAATATAGACTTTTTTTCCTGAATCCCCTGCGGTGTGAAGGAAGATCATGTGAAGCTTATAGCAAACTGGGCAACATCAGTAGTATGCCAGAATGAGCATCAGAAACGGCTATTTTTTAATTAACTGGAAAGGCATTCTACAATAAAATGCATGCTTTTACTGTAAACAGATGTTTGCTTTGTCATTTCTTTATGCATTTCATTGAATATTATTAAGATTAATAACATGATTTCTGAGAATGTTTTGTCCTAACATTTTGTGCTTCATGATAGTATTAAAATGTCTTCAATATGACTTGAATTTATTTGTGAAAAAAGTGAAACTTTGGCGAAAGTTTAGCAGTTTTCAAACTTACCGTATATACTCGAGTATAAGCCGACCCGAGTATAAGCCGACCCCCCCTAATTTTGCCACAAAAAACTGGGAAAACTTAACCCCTTTCTGCCATTGGACGTACTATTCCATCCATGTGGGGTGGACCCTACTTCCCAAGGACGGAATAGTACGTCCAGCGCGATCGGCCGCGCTCACGGGGAAAGCGCGGCCGATCGCGGCCGGGTGTCAGCTGCCTATCGCAGCTGACATCCGGCACTATGTGCCAGGAGCGGTCACGGACCGCCCCCGGCACATTAACCCCCGGCACACCGCGATCAAACATGATTCTGCGTTATAAACTGTAGTGAAACACTTGGGGTTCAAAGTTCTCACAACACAACTAGATAAGTTCCTTGGGGGGTCTAGTTTCCAATATTGGGTCACTTGTGGGGGGTTTCTACTGTTTAGGTACATTAGGGGCTCTGCAAACGCAATGTGACGCCTGCAGACCAATCCATCTAAGTCTGCATGGCAAATGATGCTCCTTCCCTTCCGAGCTCTGCCATGCGCTCAAACGGTGGTTCCCCCCCACGTATCAGGTATCAGCGTACTCAGGACAAATTGGACAACAATATATAGGGTCCAATTTCTCATGTTACCCTTGGAAAAATACAAAACTGGGGGCTAAAAAATAATTTTTGTGGAAAAAAATATATTTTTTATTTGCACGGCTCTGCGTTATAAACTGTAGTGAAACACTTGGGGGTTTAAAGCTCTCACAACACATCTAGATGAGTTCCTTAGGGGGTCTACTTTCCAAAATGGTGTCACTTGTGTTTTTTTTTTACTGTTTAGGTACATTAGGGGCTCTGCAAAAGCAATGTGACGCCTGCAGACCATTCCATCTAAGTCTGCATTCCAAATGGAGCTCCATCCCTTCCGAGCCCTCCCATGCGCCCAAACGGTGGTTCCCCCCCACATATGGGGTATCAGCGTACTCAGGACAAATTGGACAACAACTTTTGGGGTCCAATTTCTCCTGTTACCCTCGGGAAAATACAAAACGGGGCTAAAAAATAATTTTTGTGGGAAAAAAAATTTGTTTTATTTTTACGGCTCTGCATTATAAACTTCTGTGAAGCACTTGGTGGGTCAAAGTGCTCACCACACCTCTAGATAAGTTCCTTAGGGGGTCTACTTTCCAAAATGGTGTCACTTGTGGGGGGTTTCAATGTTTAGGCACATCAGTGGCTCTCCAAACGCAACATGGCGTCCCATCTCAATTCCTGTCAATTTTGCAGTGAAAAGTCAAACGGCGCTCCTTCCCTTCCGAGCTCTCCCATGCGCCCAAACAGTGGTTTACCCCCACATATGGGGTATCGGCGTACTCAGGACAAATTGTACAACATCTTTTGGCGTCCATTTTCTCCTGTTACCCTTGGTAAAATAAAACAAATTGGAGCTGAAGTAAATTTTGTGTGAAAATAAGTTAAATGTTCATTTTTATTTAAACATTCCAAAAATTCCTGTGAAACACCTGAAGGGTTAATAAACTTCTTGAATGTGGTTTTGAGCACATTGAGGGGTGCAGTTTTTAGAATGGTGTCACACTTGGGTATTTTCTATCATATAGACCCCTCAAAATGGCTTCAAATGAGATGTGGTCCCTAAAAAAAAATGGTGTTGTAAAAATGAGAAATTGCTGGTCAACTTTTAACCCTTATAACTCCCTAACAAAAAAAATTTTGGTTCAAAAATGGTGCTGATGTAAAGTAGACATGTGGGAAATGTTACTTATTAAGTATTTTGTGTGACATATCACTGTGATTTAATTGCATAAAAATTCAAAGTTGGAAAATTGCGAAATTTTGAAAATTTTCGCCAAATTTCCGTTTTTTTCACAAATAAACGCAGGTAATATCAAAGAAATTTTACCACTATTATGAAGTACAATATGTCTCGAGAAAACAATGTCAGAATCACCAGGATCCATTGAAGCGTTCCAGAGTTATAACCTCATAAAGGGACACTGGTCAGAATTGTAAAAATTGGCCTGGTCATTAACGTGCAAACCACCCTTGGGGGTGAAGGGGTTAATGACTCGAGTATAAGCCTAGAATGGAAAACGCAGCAGCTACCGGTAAATTTCAAAAGTAAAAATAGATACCAATAAAAGTAAAATTAATTGAGTAGGTTAAGTGTTTTTGAATATCCATATTGAATCAGGAGCCCTATATAATGCTCCATAACATTTGATGGGCCCCATTAAATGCTCCATATTAAAATATGCCCCATATAATCCTGCATAAAGGGTAATAAGGGCCCCATAAGATTCTCCATAGAGATATTTGCCCTATATAGTGCTGCACAAAAGTTATGGCCCCATAAGATGCTCCATACAGTCACTTGCCCCGTATAGTGCTGCACAAACGTTATGTGGCCCCATAAGATGCTCCATACAGACACTTGCACCATATAATGCTGCACAAACGTTATGGCCCCATAAGATGCTCCATACAGTCACATGCCCCATTATAGTGCTGCACAAACGTTATGGCCCCATAAGATGCTCCATACAGTCACATGCCCCATTATAGTGCTGCACAAACGTTATGGCCCCATAAGATGCTCCATACAGTCACTTGCCCCATTATAGTGCTGCACAAACGTTATGGCCCCATAAGATGCTCCATACAGTCACATGCCCCATATAGTGCTGCACAAACGTTATGGCCCCATAAGATGCTCCATACAGTCACATGCCCCATATAGTGCTGCACAAACATGGCCCTATAAGATGCTCCATACAGTCACTTGCCCCTTATAGTGCTGCACAAACGTTATGGCCTTATAAGATGCTCCATACAGTCACTTGCCCCATATGCTGTGGCTGCGATAAAAAAAAAAATAAAAAAAAATCACATACTCACCTCTCCTCGCTCAGGACCCCCGACACTTTCAATATTCACCGGTCCTCGTTCCGGTGCGGCTCTGTCTTCAGCACTGACGTTCAAGCAGAGGGCGCGCACTGACCACGTCACCGCACCCTCTGACCTAAGCATCACAGCCAGAGGACGCTGAAGACGGAGCCACACCGGAACGAGGAGAGGTGAATATCGCGCAGCGCAGTGCTCCCCCTCCTCGTATACTCACCTGCTCCTGGCGCGGTGCAGTCTCTGCTTCTCCCGACGCTGCTGCTTCTTGCTGTACTGAGCGGTCACCGTTACCGCTCATTACAGTAATGAATATGCAGCTCCACCTCCCATAGGGGTGGAGCCGCATATTCATTACTGTAATGAGCGGTACCATGTGACCGCTCAGTAGAGGAAGAAGCTGCAGCGCTGGAAGAAGCAGGGACGTGCAGGGACCGCGCCATGAGTAGGTGAGTATAATTAGACAGTCCCCGATCCCCCTCCCCTGCCGACCCCTGGGTATGACTCGAGTATAAGCCGAGAGGGGGACTTTCAGCCCAAAAAAATGGGCTGAAAATCTCGGCTTATACTCGAGTATATACGGTAATTTTTATGTCCTTAAATCTGAGAGTTATGTCACAAAAAGTACTTAATAAATAACATTTCCCACATGTTTACTTTACATCAACATAATTTTGTTTGTTGGGAAGTTATAAGAATTAAAAGTCGACCAGAGATTTCTCATTTTTTCAACAATTTATAAAGCCTTTTTTTTAGGGAGGATATCATATTTGAAGTGACTGAGGGGCCTATATGACAAAAAATACCCCAAAGTGACACCATTCTAAAAACTGCACCCCTCAAGGTGTTCAAAATCACATTCAAGAAGTTTATTAATCCTTCAGGTGTTTCACAGGAACTACTGGAACGTGGAAGGAAAAAAATGAACATTTAACTTTTTTTCCCCAAAAGTTTTTTTTATTTGCACAAGAGTAACAGGAAAAAATGGACACAAAAATGTGTTGTGCAAATTCTCCTGAGTATGCAGATACCCCATATGTGGGCAAAAACCACTGTTTTGGTGCACGGTAGGGCTGAAAAGGAGTGGTATTTGACTTTTTGAATGTGAAATTTGCTGGAATAATTAGCGAATGGAGAGCTCCTGATGTGCCTAAACAGTGGAAACTGCTTACAACTGACACGTTTTTGGAAACTAGACCACTCAGGGAACTTATCTAGATGTGTGGTAAGCACCTTGAACCCCCAGGTGCTTCACTGAAGTTTATTCTGTTTTGTTTTC
Organism: Ranitomeya variabilis; assembly: GCF_051348905.1. NCBI lineage: Eukaryota > Metazoa > Chordata > Amphibia > Anura > Dendrobatidae > Ranitomeya > Ranitomeya variabilis. The sequence goes on from NC_135233.1 coordinate 723,034,066, forward strand.
ACTGTTTTATTTATTGAGAATCATAAGATGGTTGACATCAGCAAACAAAGAATCAATTGGGGTAAACTCGAAAAACAGAAGAGGCATAGAAATTTCACTTTTTTTAAAAAGCTATTCAAGTCTCAAAGGAATAAATGACATATAGTAAATTACCTAAAATGCCAGCAATAAGAAATAATTGCCTCCGTCAAAACATCATTAATTCAGAAAATGAAAGATTTTTTATTTCTATTAACAAACCAAATAAAGTTGGTTAGCGGAAGCTCTGGGGGTCAAAACGTTGCCATTAGATAGTTATGAAACCAACTAGAAACAATGAACACATAAAGGGGTAAATGGAACTAAAGGACGGTGTCATGAAAAGGGGGAGGGAAGTTGGAAGGGAAATAGGTCCGCTGGTGCATTGGTCATGTCCAAAATCAAGCTGTGGAATCTGGCCCACATAAGGATATAAATTTATTTGAGTTCCTAAAAGTTACCCAGGAGTTCCAGACATGTAAAGGAGGAAAAATTATGTGTGGAAAGCGCTGCTAGTTCTTCAGTATAATACAGTTGGCCAATCTTAAGGAATATCTGATTTTCACTTGGAATATTAGACGTGCGCCATAAAGTGGGTACTAGAAGCTTACCCGCTGTCAGAATGAAGGAGGCCAATCTAGATATAAGTTTATTTGGGACCGTGGGAAGATCTAGGAAAACGTGTTCCATGTTAGTTTTATATGAAAACGTATAACTTCATCTAACATTTGAGATACGATTTTCCAAAATTTTTGTATAATGTGACAGGACCACCAAATATGAAGGTATGAACCTCTGTCCTTTTCACATCTCCAGCATATATCAGGTGTCCTAGCGAATCACTTATGCAGCAAGAGAGGAGTTCTGTACGAGTGGGTTATTATTTTGTAATTATTTTCTTGAGCTCTCACACATTGTGAAGGGCCGTATGTAGATTTGTAAATTAGGTTAATTTGAGAATTAGTAAAAGAGTGGCCCAATTCTTTTTCCCATTTCAGCAGAAAAGCTCTTTTCAGGGGGAATATCTTTTATGAGTAGCTTATTATACCTTTTTCGGTACTCTCGTTTGAGAGCACAAAGTTTCAAAGGTGGTTAACGGCCACCTTAAGTCTCCACTAATCATGACTTGGCGCAATATCTTCCTGAGAGATTCATAGTGGATGAAGGTGTAATTAGACATAGTGGGGAGCTCCTTCATATCTTGAAAGGAAATAACGGTCCCCTCCTTATATATCTGATCCAGCAGGGGTGACTTATCAGCTGAGGATTGAGGCCTATGATGTCTGATACCCTAGTTAGTGGGGAGGAAGAGGGAGACAAGTAGGGTGCCACAAATTTCCAGCACCTGACCACTGCCCGAGTAAGGAGGTTTGGAAAGGTAGTTTTGAGTGGTGTAGCGGGAGATAGGATAATGGATCGCAACTGAATCGGAGACATCTGCTCTTCTATAGTGAGCCAGGGTTTCTCTCTAGTCATCCAGACCCGATCAACCGCCCTTGAAAGTATAGCGGCTGAATAGTATAAATGGATATTGGGGGCTCCCATACCTCCATTTCTCCTGGGTAAAGATAGCGTGTGGGAGTTAAGCCTTGAACGATGCTTATTCCATATGTAGCCATATGGAGCAATTGACTCGGGTCAGGAATGCCTTGGACAGCTCTATAGGCAGCATTGAAATAGATAAATTAGTTTAGGTAAGAGAATGCTTTTAATTAAGTGTTTTCTGCCCATCCAATAAAGATATGGGGCCCTCCACTTCTTTGTATGGTCTGCTATTAGGGTAAGGAGTGGTTTATAATTTAAGTTAAATAAGTCCTTATAGCATGGGCTGATCTTAATACCAGGATACTTTATATAGTTGCCACACCAGTGGAAGGGAAATTGTGATTTGAAGACATTTATAGTGCTAGCAGGTATATTTATTCCTAATGCTTCGGATTTGGTTAAGCTTATTTTGAAATTAGAAAGAGCCATATCTCTCCAGGATCCGCATAAGTGCCGGTATGCCTCTATGGGGGCAAGTCAAAGTAATTAATAAATCATCAGCGAAGGCCATGGTTTTATGGGATATTCCTTGTATGTTCACTCCCTCTATGTCCTTGCTCAAATTAATAGCCTTGATTAGGGGCGCCATCACCATTATGAATAACAACGGCAAGATGGGATAACCCTGTCTTGTGCCATTGCGAATCTCAAATGGTTTGGTAAGGGAATTATTAAGTCTGATTTTAGCTGATGGCTGGGAATACATTTGAAATATGGCCGCAGTTAGTGAGAGAGGAAAGTTAAAGCAGTCAAGGGTGCCCTGAAGAAAGTGGATCTACTCTGTCAAACGCTTACTCCGCATCAGTGCCAAGAAGCACTAATGGTATCTTATGGAGATTAGAGTATTGCATTAAATGGAGGATTCTCCAGGTGTTTTCCTTACTATCTCTACTTGTAATGAAGCCTGTCTGGTCTGGTGAGATCAGGTTCAGCAGGTGTTCCGCTATGCGTTTCGCAAGCATGCTAGCATAAATTTTGAGATCTACATTCAGAAGGGAGATCGGTCTATAATTACTACAGAGTTCTGGATCTTTGCCCTCTTTGTGTATTAGAGAAATATGGGCTTCCAAAGATTGAGGGGGGAAGGGATTGCCCCGGAGCACTTCATTACACAAGTTAAGAAAATGGGGTTCAAGGGTCTCGGGGTTCAAGGGTCTCGGAGAAAGTTTTATAGTATATGACAGGCAGTCCATCGGGTCCAGGAACTTTCCCTGTAGTACTGTTTGACAGAGTGGATCGGACCTCGCCTCGAGTAAAGGGTCTAGTAAGGGACTCCTGTTGTTCTAAAGTAAGTTTGTGCAGATTAAGGCCAGATAAAAAGGACTGGATTTCTGCACGTTTTCTTGCCTTATCTAAGTCAGACTTGTCTGGTTGTAAATTATAAAGGTTCGAGTAATATTTTAAAAATTCAGATGAGATTTGGTTAAGGTATGATGTACTATGGCCACTAGAGGTTTTCAGAGAGTGGATATAAGTCTTTGCTTGTCTTGTTTTAATTAGCGACATCATAAGCTTGGAGGCCTTATCGCCACGTACATACATGCGATTTCTCCAACCAAGATACTGTTTGGCAGACTGCTTTTTAAGCAAGTCTTTTGGTTGTAATCGTTTGGCCGTCAGGGCCTCCAAGCTTTGACGCAACAAGATTCTTTTATTTTGTGTTTCTAATTTAGCTATTTCTTCATAGAGATCATGCATTATCTTTTTGCGTTGTTTGTTGAGATGGGAAGCTATGGAAATCGGTTCACCCCTAACTACCGCTTTATGAGTTTCCCACACTATTGAAAAATTCACCTCCGGAGTAATATTAGTCTTAAAGAAGTCTATTAAGGAGATACAAATTCGTTGTTTGTTAGAATCCGAAGTTAAAATTGATTCATTAAGTCTCCAAGATCTGTGTATAGAATGGGATTGTGAAGTTGAGAAGCATATCGAGACTATTGAGTGGTCAGAGTGGATTGAGGGGAGTATCTCCGCTTTAGAGCTTTTTGGCAGTACAGAACTTGGTAAAAAAAAAAACGTAGTCAATTCTGTGGTAAGAATTATGTGGATGGGAGAAAAAAGTGAAGTCAAGATCAGTAGGGTGCAGATGTCGCCATATGTCTACTAATGAGAGATTATGGAGTGATTTCTTTACCTTGATAATATTTTGGTATGAGATCTGGCATTTCTTTGTGGACAAATCCAAGGTTGGGTCTAGGGGTATATTAAGATCTCCTCCAAGAATTCGTGTGCTCTCTAAAAAGGAGCTGAACTGATTTTGTTTGGAGGTGATCCACTTGATTTGTTTTTTGTTAGGGGCATATAGGTTGGCGATAGTTACCAAGGATCCCGCCAAAAGACCCTTTACAAAAATGTATCTCCCTTCAGCGTCAACTAAAGAGTCACAGAAGTTAATTATGTTGAGCCATGAAAGTAAAAAAATAAATTACATTTTTTCCACCATTTTCTTTCAGCCCCATTTTTCATTTTCACAATGGTAACGGGAGAAAATGCATCATCAAATTTGTTAGTGCTATTTGTCCTGAGTGTCCTGATACCCAAAATGTAGAGGAAAACTACTGTTTGTGCACTGCAGGGTTCAGAGTGGAAGGAGCATTTGACTTTTTTGAATGCAAAATTTGCTGTAATCATTATCAGACGCCATGTCGAGGTTGGAGAGCCCCCTCTGTGCCTAAACTGTGGAAACTCACCACAAGTGACCCCATTTTGGAAACTATACCCCTCAGGAAATGTATCTAGATGTGTGGTTAGCACCTTGAACCCCTAGGTGCTTGACAAGTGAAGAACGTTGAGCTATAAAAATAAAAAAATCAAATTTTTTCCCACAAATGTTTTTAGCCTCACATTATTTATTTTCACCCCAATTTTTTTTTATTTTCACATATTTAACGGGAAAATGGACTCAAATTTTGTTCAATTTCTCCTGAGTACACCAATACCCCATATGTGCATTACTGTTGAGGCATAGTGCAAAGCTCAGATCGAAAGAAGCGCCATATTTGAGTTCAGATTTTGCTGGACTGGTTTGAGGGTGCCATGTCACACTAGTAGAACCCCTGATGTGCCACAATAACAGAACCCCTAATAAGTGACCCCATTTTACAAGCTATGCCTGTCATCAAATTCATCTAGTGGTCAAGTGATCATATTGACACCACAGGTGTGTCACAGAATTTTATGCCTTTTGGCAGTGAAGAAAAAATAAGTACATTTATACCGCCAAAATTTAGTTTTCACCCCAGATTGTACATTTTCACACAGGAAAATGGATAAAAATGAAATTAAAATGTGTCCCACGATTTTTGCTGAATGTAGAAATACCTCATATGTGGCTGTACAGTACTGCTTAGCCATTCGGCGCGACTCTGAGGGACGGAGCGTTTTTTTCCTCCTGAAGCTCAGATTTTGCTAGAATAGTTTGTGGACTCCATATACAGAGCCCCCCTAAGTGCTAGAAGAGTTGAATCTCCCCTCAAGTGACCCCAATGTTGAATTGATTCCCCTTTGGGAATTTAACTACAGGTGTAGTGACGATTTTGATTCCATGAGTATTTTCCAGAAACAAACAGCAGTGGATGTTGCTGAGTGAAAATTGCAATCTGCCATTGTGGTGCCCATACGTGGCAATCACTAGTACGTGGAAGTGCTCAGCTAATGCTTCTGAAGACATGCACCTATAAATTAGGCGGGCTGTCATTGCTACAGAACATATGAACGCTATATATGGTTTAGGTACAATGTGGGGCTCAGAAGGAAAGGGGGTATTTTATTTGGATTTGGGAGTGCTGAATTTGCTGAATTCCTTTTAGGGGGCAAGGAGCTATAGAACTTCTGCAGAGCCTTTGTACTGCCAGTAACATGTAAGCCCCCTATATATCAGTTAACAGATGACGGAGCTAAGCAAGGACTTTCTTTCTGTAGGTTGTTTTAAAGCTTTTGTAGGGAACATTTTTCTTAAAAATTGGAATCACATTTATCCGGTGCTCTAAGCTGAGCACTTACATCTGTGTTTACATCTAAATCTCCAAGTGATGTGATTCACTATAATGCTGCAGCAGAGTTAGTCTGGAGTTCGTCTGGCCTCTGCTCAGCGATGTCCTTTTCAGAGGTGCACAATACTGTTTTATACACGCCTAAAAGAACTGACACTGCCTTATCATATATAGTTATGACCTTCAGCACTGAATATGTCTTGACTTATTGAGTGCTGAAGTTCCTCTCTCTATATTGTTACCTTCCTTTTTCTTCTGAGCACCACCGTCTCACTTAGGTTGCACCACTTTTGATCTACTATAACTGCCTGATCATAGGCAGTCACACAGTGCCTCCATCTGCCTCAAAAATCTTCTGCTAGGGACTCCCTCTGAATGACGTTTTTCAGAGAATTACACATGAACCTTGGTGTGAGCTCTCAGCCTGTAAACCCCGGGTGCTGAAAGGAAAGCTGGGTGATCTGTACTTACATTGAGTCGCGGTGAGGCGCCCTCTGCTGGGTGAACTCATGAACTGGAGCCTTGGAAAAGTTCCCACGCTCGAGTTCATATGAGTTCATCCAGCAGAGGGCGCCTCACCGCAACTCTAAGTACAAGTAAGTACAGATCACCCAGCTTTCCTTTCAGCACCCGGGGTTTACAGGCACGAGCGAGTGCTTTAGCACAGCTTCTGCCTGTAAAATGATTTAACCCCTTCAGATGGATTTACTTCGTGGGACGTGACAGATCAACAGAAGGTATGTATATTGTTGGTTTATTATTTTGCAGAGCGAGGGTCTTCAGGTGGATTGAGAGAGCAATAAAATATTAAAACAACCTGTGTGTTTATTTCATTAAAATACTTTTTAATAATGTGTGTGTGTGTTTTTTAACCCTTCCATACAATTGGATTAATAATGGATAGGTGACATAATTGACGCCTCTCCATTATTAATCTGGCTTAATGTCACCTTACAATAGCAAGGTGACATTAACCCTTCATTACCCCATATCCCACCGCTATACGGGAGTGGGAAGAGAGTGGCCAAGTGCCAGAATAGGCGCATCTTCCAGATGTGCCTTTTCTGGGGTGACTGGGGGCAGATGTTTGTAGCCAGGGGGGGGGGCAATAACCATGGACCCTCTCCTGGCTATTAATATCTGCCCTCAGTCACTGGCTTTACCACTCTGGCGGAAAAAATTGCACGGGAGCCCACGACAATTTTTTCCGCCATTTAACCCTTTATTTTAGCAGCTACAGCGCCCAAATTTTGCACATACACACTACTAACATTAGTAGTGTGGAATATGCAAAAAAAAGGGCAATATGAGATGGTTTAATGTATGTAAACCATGTCTCATATCATGTCTTGTTTGGGAAGGAGAAATGAGAAGCCGGTGTTCTGAAATTTGTCGGCATGTCGTAGACAGTAGGGATGGGCGAGGCTACGGAGTCACGTGGCGCAAACTGACCAATCACGGCCAAGCAACAGCTGAAGATGCAGGGTGGAGAGAAGAAGAGCTCTGGGCGGCAACATGCCTGAAAATTTCAGGGACGGGCGTGAGTATGGCACCTGGGGGCCTGGTTAAAACCACAATAGTGAGGGAGGGGGCGTGACAAAGGGAGGGGGGCGTTACTATGCTCAGAAATTTCAGGGCGTCTTCATTTCTGCAAAGGGGGGTGATTAAAGCAGCGGGGAGTGACTACATGCCGAGAAGGGGAGTGTATACATGCCCAGAAATTTCACCAGAGGGCGTGATTAAGGCAGGGGGGAGTATATACATGCCCAGGAAGGAATTGAACACTCAGGACAGATAGCCGAGAGGAGAAAAGCAGTTATGGAGGACGCTACGGCGGTGAGTGCGCTACGACTGCGATCATCGCTCCATCTGAATGAGCCCCTATCTCATCTCTCTCTGTGAATGTGCCCCTATGGTAGTGACTGTGATCATAGCTCCATGTGAACTGGTTTATGGGGGAGAATTTATTCTGCGCAATAAATGTCATGCGGGCTATTAATGGTGGTCTGCACGTGCGCATTTCTGCTTACGGGGTACTATGGGGTGTCTTAGGGTGCAGGTGCTATTACAGGAGTTTAAAGGGTGTCATTATTGTATTTTTAACACTTATTGCAGATAGCTGAGAGGGGGGCGGAGAAAGGGGGAGAGGTGGGTGTGTTTTCCCAGATCTTCCTGGATCTGTCTGGAAAGATCATAACTGCGGAGAAAGGGGGAGAGGTGGGTGTGTTTTCCCAGATCTTCCTGGATCTTTCTGGAAAGATCAGAACTGCGGAGAAAGGGGGAGAGGTGGGTGTGTTTTCCCAGATCTTCTTGGATCTTTCTGGAAAGATCAGAACTTTATTGATGTCTGTCGACCCCCTGATACATCAATACACCTCTGGACAAATCAATACACACCTCAACACTTCCCTACATCCACCAACACATCAATACACTTTGCCCGGAGCAGGATCGGTCAGTATTTCACTCTCACGGGCAAGAGAACGCTCAGTGTAAAGTAGGTCTAATGTCATTTACACCAAAAAGTGTTAAAACTGTGTTTCTTTTAGACGGCTGGTGTTAGTCTGCTTCTGTTCTTTGTGGAGTGGATGCTCTATGTATGAGACCTGCAATATTCCTCTATGGCCCCATCACCATTCTGTCATGTGCTGGATTTTACGAAATTGTCGTATAGTCAGGTCACTAAGTATTTACACAAATTTTTATTGTGGTTAAACCTGTGTCTCAAAACCTATACAGTAAATTTTTTTTAGAAAGGGCTCGTATAAGGTATCTCATTATAATAATTACATATCGACTTATAGGCATCAGTCTGCGCGTATATTACAACATATATGAAGTCACTTCTTAATGTAGCCTTTTGGATGTATGTGACATATATTATGTTTTCCAGATGCGATGCAAGTACAGAAAATATTTGAGTTTTTATACTCCACACTGTGAAGTTATTAACTCATAACATTTATTTTTATAAGTATTGTTGTGTTAGTAATACATCCTTTTGTTTATATTACCTTGTCAATTTTTTTTTTTTCAACACCTTGTTTTTAGTCATGGTGGAGAAATATACTAGCATGTTTAACTTCCTCTTCACGGGACACTTTCCTGAACATTACACATCAAAACAGCGATATCAACTAAAAAAGCATGCAGACAATTTTACAATAAGGGGTAAGTATCCGAAATCTGTCTGATCTTGTTGGCTTTATATATTTACATGTGGAGTTAACCTTTTTTATAATTTTGTTTCCAGATGGTCAGCTGTTCTTCAGTCATCGTTTGGTGGTTAAAACTCCAGAGCAGGCACGGAAGATCTTCGAACAATTCCATTCGTCTCCACTGGGAGGACATGGTGGATTTGTTAAAACTCTATCTGCAATATCTACAAGGTTTTTTTGGAAAGGAATGTCTGTCGATATTCAACAATGTGTAAATATTTATTGTAAAAATAATTGGTTTGTTTCTACAAATTTATCACAGATTGATATACCACCAGTAGCAGGAGAAGTATAATGGCCCCTTCACAAGAGTGTTTTGGTTTGTGCAGTAGTATAAACCCATTTAATTCAATGGCCCTCTGTTAATGAGAGCTTCCCTGCTATGTTTTTAAATAAAACATAGCAAGCAATGTTTCTCTGCGTTTTTACCCAAGACCATGCCAATACTGGTTAATGTCCCTTTGGTAACTTAAAAGAACAACTGTGTCTTTTTTTTTAACGTTATTCATAGAAAGCACCACCCACACATAAGGCTACATTCACATGGACATGAGTTAGATTGGGTAATTAGGACCCTAAAAATCATCACATATGGCCCCCAAAACCTTCAAGATTCCTAACACATGCGTAGCAATGAATAGCTTTTACATACATGAATCATACACTGACTTTTTAAGGGTCTGTCCACATGGCCGTTATTTTAAGCGTGTTATTTTGTTTTTCGCGAATAATGCAAGAATTTCCTGCAAAAAAGCCAAAAATAGTCAAACACAATGCAAGTCAACAGGAGTGTTCCCATTGCCTTGCAATCAAATGCATTGCGTTCAATGTGCACGCAAAATCACGGATATTCTAACGCAATGCAAGCTCTGCGTTGCGTCACAAAAACATCTGCGCACGATGCTAAATTTGGTGAGGTTGCGTGTTTTGGTGGCCAGATATGCGGCTGTTTTCATATACTGACACGCGCGACAACCCCCTCTGCCGTGGTTCCTCTTTACCCGGAAGTGTCTGTGTGTTCGTTCTGTGCATGTGCGCGCATGACGTAGCGTCCAATGGCGTCATGCATGCGCACTTATACCCGTGGTCGCGGCGGTGAGTTCACAAAACCGATTTTCATTTTTATGTGGGAACATAAAAACGATAGTCTCTACTAGTTTTATGCCTTTTAAGGCACACAGAAGTCAAAAAAGTAGACAAAAATTTATGTATTAATATCTGGCGATGCGTTATGCATCCGGCAGATAACGTGTGGTAATTCATGGAGATTCAAAGGACCAGATTCTGCATAAATTTCACCGCCTGTCTGAACGTGGCCTCTCGAAAGTGATCTTATTCATGTTTTCTCATATAAAATCAGGAATTACAGCAGCATGCTGTGTGACAACGCTTCTTAAAAATGCTTCGTTTTCACACAGTCCTAGTGTGAACGGTGCCTAACTCTCGCAATCGTCAACCTTTCAAAAATCCTTCCTAGTAGCCTTGAAGGTTGCATTTGTGAACAAGACAGTTGCTGATGCATTTTTTGAGACGACATTTAAATAAAGTGTTAAATTAAAAAGTATTCACCTTTTTTGAAAGTTCCAAAAATATTAAAATAATTATCTACAGATTAAAGAGTGTGACGTCTGTCAAAAGGTTGGAAGGCCCTTAATCGCTCCACAATCCTTGGATTGTATAAAGGTAAAAAATTTGGTGGATATTAGTTTAGTAATATGTAAAAACTGTGTCATATTAATTTCCTTCTTTTGAAATTAGGTTTCCTCGGTTTGGGAGCTGGTGGGAATTGACCTTACTGGTCCTTTTCCACAAACCAAAGATGGCTTTCAGTACATACTGACTGCTACGGATTACTTCTCTAAGTGGGTGGAGGCTTTTCTGTTAAAAACAAAATCTGCAGCAGAGGTGGGGCGCCATCTTTGTTCTATGATTTATCGCCACGGCTGCCCCAAAAGGATACTTTCGGATCAGGGCAGAGAATTTGTAAACACAGTGAGTACAATTTACTTGTCCATGTCTTTTTTTTTACATTTTGTTTTTATATATAATTGATTGTATACATAATAGTCTTGCCATTGTGGTGTGGTATCACATTCTAAACTTTGATTTACAAGCTCAACCAGCGCATGTGCGAAATGTTACAAATAGAGAGGAGCGTTACTGCTGCGTACCACCCACAGACGAATGGTTTAGATGAAAAAACAAACCACACAATAAAGCGGTAAGTACAAAATTTTATACAGTGTATACTACATTCATGCGTATGTGTTTTGATTAGCTGACGAATTGTAGAATATAGAGTTCTTTCATGAAAATTATTTGTAGATGAAAGCGATGCTCCTGAACAAAAATGTTTTCTTCCAAACCATATTCACTGCTTCCATTACAGTCTCTACTGCATCTGCTGACTATAGGCACTTTACTCGATCATCTGATGTGTTTTTTATTTATTTATTTTTTAGAGCACTTGCTAAATTGGTCAACGAAAAACAAGACGATTGGGACGTGTATTTGGACGCCACTCTTTTTTCCATTCGATCAAAGATGCAAACTACCACAAAATACTCCCCATTTAGAATAATGTATGGTAGAGAGGCTGTCTTCCCTGTTGAAGTTCCTGTGGAACTGCCAGTGAGTTTTTTTGTTTTTAGTATTTTGTTTAGAATTTAGTTTGTTTATGTTTTCCTAAACAAAAAATTTAAAAATGTCAATTTTTTTAGGCACTTTCTAAACCTTTTTTCAAAAGCTTTGCTAAATTTTAATTTCCACAGCTTTCCACTATCATCCTGCCTAAAGCAGAGGAATACACGTCGTTGCTGAAGGAAACTTTGATGGCTAAAGACAGAGAGACCGTGGCCCAAAATATTGCCATCAGCCAGCAGAAACAGAGGAAGAAACATGATGTCAAAGTCATGAAGAAATACAAGGGTGTTACATACAGCATTGGGGATGAGGTCCTGCTTCTTAATTCCAGAAAACGTGGAAGAAAAGGAGGAAGGTTGGAACCCGACTTTAGTGGGCCCTACATAATCCAGAAGAAGCACGGAAAAGTGTTGAAATTGGCCATTTCAGCAGGCATGCCTCTGAAACAGAAGGTCAACCAGGACCAAATAAAGCCATATCTTAGGAAAACATTTCCAGAAAATGAGGAGGGACGGGCAATCAAGACTTCGGATGACATCACCAAAAGTCCATCCATTGTGCCTACTAATATTCCAGCTCTTAACACTACTTCTCAACTTGTGGTAAGTATTAACCCCCCCCCACCACCAAAATAAATTTCCTATATAGCACATGTATCAATAATAAAAATTGTTGTGTTAGTTCTTACAATGTAACATTTGTCTTTACAGTTTTAATTCCATTTATAAATAAAAATTACTTTTTATTAATTTGTTATAGCCAACATCTTTAAATGTCAAGGAAACTTTACAAGAACAAGGTAGCATTTAATTTGTATCATGTTTGCAAGCAGACCACGTTGGTCTGCTTGTTAGTTAAATAAATATTTCGTCAGTGCCCTGTTGGCCCATCGTTTTTCAAGTTGTTGGCCCTGTTGGCCTTTTTATTTAATTTTAGCCATCTTTGTTTGGATAGGAGGTAGGGTGTAAGAAAACATTTCTTATTAAAGAAAGGGTCTATTATATATAAATATATATATATATATATATATATGACAAAAAGTAAGATAGTTCCAGGTTGAGCTATCAATTTATCCGATCATTAAACTGAATCATACCCTACTTTTTTTTTTTTATTATTATAGATTTTATTCCTAAAAAAAATATGTAAATTATTTATTACCTAAATTATTTAAGTAATAGATTTAAAGGGTTGCCTATTTACACAACTCCAAGAAGTAAAATTAAGCAGTTATCAGACAATTACAAGAAAAAAAAAAAAAACACACAAATTGTGGATGAAGCTTGCTTCTCAGATAATAAATAACAAACATGTTAGAAAAAAAGATGTTGTAAAGGGTATCAGACCTTTATTTTTTAAAAGTCCTGATAAAATGGCCCTCAGGAATACTCAACGTGGCCCCGATTCCTGCAACGTTCCGAGGACACGTTCTCCTGCTGCTTCCGTGTACCGGCGCGTGTTGTTAGCGTTGAGCGCCCCTCCATTAAAATTAATAGGGCGCGCTCCTGCTTGCCTGCGAATCCATCTATTGAATGGTCGTATTTGCAGGCGAGCGGGGGCGCTCCACATTCACTTCAATGGAGGCGCACTCACCGCTCACAACATGCGTCGGGAACCGAAAAGCTGCCAACAGCAGGAAAACACGGCCTCGGAGCGGCGCGAGTCCAGGGCCAAGGATGACTATTCCTGTGGCCCTGTGTATCATTACTTTTAACCAAAAAAAAAAAAAAAAAAATCAATGGGACGGAGCACATGGGTGGTAGGTGAGTAGCAACTAGATCTCAAACCTCGGACGTGTGTCCCTATAGCACCTTATGGTTTAACTCCAGTCACATTGCCTTATGGCTGTGGCCACATAAGTACGCTATGGTTAACGGCACGTGCTTAATTTTCACATAGGTTTATGTGTTGACGAGAGCCCACAACTGTAGATCTAACTGCGGCCACTGAAGCCCATGTGGAAGCAAAATAACAACACTTGATTGTAACTGCTGTTATTTCCTATTTTTTCTATGGCCCACAGTCAAAACAATTTGGACTTCATTTGATGATCAGGCATTGTTAGGAGCGGTAGGATCATATAACTTGTATGTCTCCTCGTTTCATTCTCTACATGGGACTGGCTGGATTTGTGACGAGGTAAGACAGTACAGTTTTGCACTATTGCTTTGTATTTTTAGTTGATTTTACATTTCAGTTATGTGTTAGGAAATATATGTATATTTTTGATTCATTAATCACAAAAAAAATTTCCCTATGTTAAGGTCATTGATGCATACCTCCACCACCTCAAGACAGAACATCAGGAAAGTTTCACTTACATTTTTTTTCCAAATTAAACAATATTTTGAAAATTTACGACTGCTGAATAATTGTGCAAAATTCATATAATTTCAGGACTCAATATATTCGATGTGCTGCGTCACAGCAACAGAATTCTATGGACAACGCCGCGGTCTTTCTAAGGTTAACGATTTAGCAATAATTATTTTATTTTACACTACCCTTTATACAGTCATATTATTAAATAATTTTTTCTACCATTTGAGATGCCGACCCCATGTGAAGACATATGGCTATGCCCCTTCAATGTTGGAGCACACTGGATTTTAGTGGTATGTACCACCATAGTTCTGTGTTTTATTTATATATATATATATATATATATATATATATAAAAAATTTTTGTGTACTTTTGTTATTTTCAACATCGTTATGGTGGCACAATGACCACTGCGGTATCGACAGCTTTGTGCTGTTTATTTTTCAGAACTATTACAGCTTACTGCTGCGTAGCATTTGTGTTGTGCCACCACAAACACAATCCAGGGTCCAGGAGTCGCCTTTCTAATTTTTAGAAAAAAAAAGGCCTTTACTCAAGGGGCAGGTTAGGAGTAGAGATGAGCTGATCGAACTCGAACATGTTTGATTTCCAAACATTTAGATCGCACATTGTTCTAAATGTTCGGTTCAAGCATGTTCGAGAATTGTATTGGTGTAGAATCAAACATCCGAACAATGTTCGGATGTCCGATTGCATCATGGCCGCTGGCAAGGGAATGTTCCCTTTTTTTTAAAAAAGTTCACATACCCTCGCTGTGTCATACTCACCTCCGCCCTGGGTCACGCGCCGATCTGAGGCCTCCTTCTCCCGCTGCCGCCGTTACTTCCGGGTATCGGCGGGAGCTGGGAGACGTGACCACGCCTCCATGCGGGCCAGATTGGCTGTGCGTGATCGCATCATCGCGCATGCGCGATCACGTTTGCGATCGTGTCATTGTGTTTGTGATCGCGATCACACTGCGCATGCGCGAGTGTTCGATTTCTGTTCGATTGCGGAATGGAACAGAAATAGAACCGAATCCGAAAAATAAATGTTCAGCTCGAAGTTCTTATCGCACCAAACATTTTTATGTTCGCTCATCTCTAGTGAGGAGCTGTACTGATGTAGCCACTCCAGTGAATGCTTGTAGGCCTAACAGAGACGTCATATGACTCAGTTGTCTGACGTGTCACATGAGGACTTTTCGATTACTGTTTACCAGACGTGCACAATACAATGCAGCATAGGGCAGTGTAGTTACATAAATATTTATCAATATTTATTTTCTGTTTAAAATAACACCTAATTATTTGTTTAGTATTGAATGGCTCCTTCAGTTGTGCGTATGAGTCCCATTTGAAAGATAGCTGCAGCCCTATGCCACGACTGCTAAGGGTATTGCTCCTACTGATTTCATATGATTTAGGTTTTACTGCGTTTGCCGCTGTGTATAACGCCTGCATATGCAGGCCACAGTGGTAATCAAACATGTTCCATTATCATGGTGTAATTGTCAAGCTTCTAATTAGGGGTTAGGGTGGACCGAAAAAACAAAAGGTGGATCAGAACCTCAGACTACCAGTCAGCGAATGTCGGCACAACTCCTTAAATGAAATGTTGTTACTACCTCTGAAGTCTGGCCTTTAACACAGCGTTCACAAGCATTTGTACACACTGTCATTTTCAGCATAATCACCTTTTGAAGTATTAATCAATTACTACACAGACTACGTCTACAGTATTGCTGTGTATAACATCCTTTTTTTTCTTTTTAAATATTATGAATGAATTTATAATGAAGATAATTCTAAAATCACAGAAGGTTTTGCTATTTATTGACCCAATGGGGAACGAAACAAATTATGTAGCAACAGTGATTCAAAATTGGAGGTAAGTACAGTTTTCAGTCGCACAACTATCATTGCCCGATTACAGGTGATCTTAATACAAATCTTTTATCTTCCTTACCACAGTACTCATGCAAATTATCTTTCCCCGTATATTCGCTGGTGCGCTAATGTGAAGATACAGCCTAACACTCCTCCAAATGATGGCATCGCGTGGCTGTCTGCAAGACAAATACCCACTAATCGATATGTGTCATGCTATAGCTCTGCACCAGCACAATTCTGATTCCGTTCTATAATGCACAATTTTTTAAAAAACAGCCCAAGAACGCACCTCAATTGCGGTCTATGTGAACGCACGAACGTAGATTTTCATTGCGCCGCCGTCATCAGCAGGCTGTTTTTCTTCATATGTGCACCATTAAACAGTCGTTGACCAGGCTTCTGGATAATTGTGGGTAGAGCAGAGGAAAGGGAATAAAATTTAAAAAACAAAAAAACTATTTTAATGTTTATGAATAGGTGCTGATTAAAACAAACTGTTTTAATTGATCACACGTTGAAGGTTATTGAAATTAGTTGGGCCTTTTTCTAAAATATAAACACATTAACTACACATACACAGTTCACTTCAGTATAATAAAGGGACACACAAAAATATGTGGTTATTAAATTTTTTTTAATAAAATGTATAACATTGCAATAACATTGTCATTGCGATGAAAGGGAGCAGAAAAAGTAAGGCTAAGTTCATAGTGGAACATTGACCACCAAAATGGACATATCAGTAATTGGTGCCGCATTCCTGGGTCAAAGTGCAGTGCGGTATCCTGCCATAGGCACATAAGGGTTCGAGTTGTTTCCGATAGTGCAATTGGAAATTTCTCAGGCACTATCAGGGCTACGGAAAACACAGGCAGCCTGTTCTAATTTTTTTCTGAAATTCTGCAGCAGGAACATTAACGTAGATGTAATGAAGTTGATAACCGTAGCCGTGCACATACATGTATTATGATTAGGTTCATGACTTCCGAGTTATTAACGCATCCTGAAATACACTTAAGTGAACAATCACAATTGTGCAAATAGTCACAGGGGTTAGTTGAATGTGACATGACTTAACATTTGCATTGCCAAGGTGCCTTTACGGATGCGGCTATTTAGTAGCAATGCTTGAAAAAATCAAGCATTAACACAGAATAAGTTTCGGGGAAAAAAAAACATTTAGTCAAGGGCCTTTTTCGTGGAAAAAACACCAATATGAATGTAGCCTAATACATAATTAAAGCCATTTAAAAAAACTGTTGCCTTCCCTCCTCCACCAGCAAAAGTCACTATAAATTTTAAAAAAATGACCTTTTAGTTATGTGTACAGCCATACAAAATGGGACTTTGCACATAACAGTTGTTAATCATTGTTGTTGCAAATCAATTGACTACGCACCTCTTTTGCTCACTAATCCTTCAACAGCATCTTCATATTGTGTTGGACCATTTGCCATTTCAGCATTCCCGTTGGAATGGTGCCTGTGGTTGTAAAAAGCTGCCTTTTTTGGGTAGGCGTTCATTACATGATGAACCGCTGCAATGCTGCACATAAATTAATCCGTCTTAGACTGTTGTGAAAAGAGCCACACATAAATATTAAGATTTTAAAATGTGGTCTTACAATACATTTTGTGGTGGTTGAAATAGAAGTTTTGGTCATAAAAGATATTCTATGTTAACTGACATTAAATGAGATGTGAACAAACTTTTGTTATAACATAAACCCACCCCCTCCGCTGCACTCACCCTCCCGCACTGTATTGCGCCGCTATCTGCCACTGCGAACAGTTGATTGAGACTCCCGCTGCATTTGAGTGCGCAAGCGCGCAGACAGATGTTTATATCCAGAGCGTGGCAACGCGCCCATTGATTTGAATGGATGCGTGGACCCGCTCAGCACTGTAACGTGAGCCGTAGCGTGGGGGCGCATGTCAAAGCGGGAGGCTTTTGCTACTGGTATGAGCGCAGGAGAGCAACGCGATACAGAGTGGGAGGGTAAATGCAGTGTTGGGGGTGCTTTTATGTAATAACAAAAAAAATATACACATGTCATCTTGTTATGTAATTTTTATGTTGACACAACTAAATGCACTCATTTGCCTCAGAATGATTTTTAGTCCTTTTAAATTGAATGTGTTATATTATAATAGTTCTTTCATAAAGTCACGGAATGAAGAGGTGAGAGAGTGGATGAAATTGTGCATGAAACACCGTAACCAGCAAGATACAAGTAGCTGTGGCGTTTTGGTAATGAAGGTAATTGCTTTCCTACACCTATTACCTGATTTATGTTTATGGCTGTTCCTCGTTGCTGAAATTAAAGAAAATTACATATGTGTCATAGTATTGGCAGTTGTGATCCTTGCAAAATAAATTAGTACCTCACACCAACCTAAAGCTTTTATTTTGCCTTTTTTTTTATTTGTGTTTCAACAGCTTACACTTTCATTGTAGTAGAAATGCGTGTTGTTGCTGCCATGAGGGCTATCCACTAGCGGGGAGGGGGTGACCAGGCAATTGCCTAGGGCCACATGTGTCCATGGTGGCTGATTTCAGCCTCCGCCGATGGACATTACTATATATTAATAATCTATGCAGGTTTCAGGGCTGCCGCTTTCTTTCTACAGCGATGCAGCCGATCGTAGAGGTGGGCACTCCCGCCACTGTGCCCGGGCCCCCGTTCTCCTCACACCTCCTTCCTCTTGGCACACCACCTATTGGAAGGAGGTGGGATGCGCCTCATCAGAGCGGCAGCAGTTGCAGGGTTATGACGTGGAGCGGGCACTCCACGTCACATGCGATTCCTTTAGCAGTACAACGTGCAGGGCTCCATGTCTCTGGACCGCTGTGAAGATCAATGTCACGGCGTAGGAGGAGTACAGAGGAGCAGTAATATCAAATTCGGTTAAGTATGAGGTGCTGCATAGTGGATGGCCCATACCTATGTTGCACTGTATAGGGGTCATACCTCTATGTGGCATTATATGGCACTAGACTGTATATTGGCCATACCTCTATGTGGCAATGAATATGGGGAACAATATGGCAATGTAATGTATATGGGTCAGACCTCTATGAGGCTCTGCATATGGGCCATACCTTTATGTATCACTTTATATATGGTGCACTCAATGGCACTGACTGTATATGAGCCAGTATAACTGCATAAGGGGCACTATATGGCACTATTACTGTATACTGTGCACTATAACTGTATCTGGTGTACTATGATGGTATATAGGGCAGTATAACTGTATAAGGGGCACTCTATGTGATACTAACTGTATGGGACACTATATGGCTAAATTTCTGTATATGGGGCTCTTTATGGCACTATAATTGTATATAAAGCATAACTATGCGGCAATTATTGTATATTAGGTTTAAATAAGTGCCACTATTATTGTATACTAGCTGTACTACCCGGCTTCGCCCGGGTTAATAACTGATGTTAGCAAAATAGAATGTGTTAAGAAAAATGTGTTCTGCACACAAAAAACATAAAACAAATAGAAATGTAATTATTTAAAGGCAAAAACTAAGCCCCGTGTCCATATTCCCATCATACATCCTCCATCCCATAGTCCTGTGCCCATATACCCATCCCATAGTCCCGTGCCCATATACCCATCATACACATCCTCCATTCCATAGTCCCATGCTCATATACCCATCCTCCATCCCATAGTCCCGTGCCCATATACCCATCACACATCCTCCATCCCATAGTTCCGTGACCATATACTCATTATGACATCTTCACCATGGCAACCATTCTGACAACATCGTAACCATGGCAACCAATATAACATAACCGTCACCATTACAACCTATTATGACATTATTGTCACCACTGCAACCTATTATGACATCGTTGCCGTGGCCACCATTATGACATTTCCGTTGATACACACACTTTTCCTTTCACAGTAACTGTTAGTTATAGCACCTCACTTCTCTCATTATCCCATCACGCCTCTCATTTTCCCGGTCACATCTCTCATTTTCCCCCTCACGTCTCTCATTTTTCCCTCACACCTCTCATTTTCTCCCCTCACTTCTATCATTTCCCCCCTAACACCTGTTATTTTGACCTCACACCTGTCTTTTTCCAATCACTCCACTATTTTCCCCTCACTCCTCTGCTTTTGCACTCGCACCTCTTCACTTTCACCTCACACCTCATTTTCCCCTCAGTATATACCTGTATGTCATCTGCTCCTGTATATAGTATATACCTGTATGTCATATCCTCCTGTATATAGTATATACCTGTATGTCATATCCTCCTGTATATAGTATATACCTGTATGTCATCTCACCTGTATATAGTATATACCTGTATGCCATCTGCCTTGTATATAGTATATGCTTGTATGTCATCTCCTCCTGTATATAATATATAGCTGTATATCATCTCCTCCTGTATATAGTATATATGTGTATGTCATCTCGCCTGTATATAGTATATACCTGTATGCCATCTCCCCTGTATATAGTATATATGTGTATGTCATCTTCCCTGTATATAGTATATACCTGTATGCCATCTCCTCCTGGCTGTCAATTTGCCTCCAACAATTTCCCTTTCACTTTTTCCCCATTATGTAGATAGGGGCAAAATTGTTTCGTGAATTGGAACGCGCGGGGTTAAAATTTCGACTCACAACATAGCCTATGACGCTCTCGGGGTCCAGATGTGTGACTGTGCCAAATTTTGTGGCTGTAGCTGCGACGGTGTAGATGCCAATCCCGGACATACACACATACATACACACATACACACACACCCACATTCAGCTTTATATATTAGATGTTGCATAAATATGCGGCACTTTTACTCTATTTGTAGGCTTAACTATGCAGGACTATTACTGTATATGGGGCAAAACTATCTGGCCCTATAATTGTATGTTTGGACATAACTATTTGGCACTATTACTATATGTATGTGAATAAATTTGCTGTACTGCTGCTGTATATGGTGCAAAAATGCTTATTACTATTTACTGTATGGGCTTAACTATGCAGCACTATTTACTGTATATGGAGCTTAACTATGTGCACTATTACTGAATTTAGGGCATAACAATGCAGCAATATTACTGAATGGGACCATAATAATGCTGCACTATTACTGTATGGGGAATAACTTATGCGCTATTACTGTGGTGCATAAATGCTGCACTATTAATTTATGTGGTATAAAACCTGCGTTACTACTGTATGTGGCCTAACTGCCGCGCTATTACTGTATGTGGGCCTTAACGGTGCTGCATTACCTCTTTATGGAGGCACATTACTATTTTTTGGAGCCTAAGACAGGTTATTATTGTTTATTAGCCTTCACTATTATTGTTGTTGTAAACGGTGGCGTATTACTATTTATAGCCTATAACCGTATGGCCATCATAACTACAATAATGCAGCCCATTACTGCCCACGATAAATGATAATTTGAAGGCCCATTATACCACGACAAATAATAATGAAACCCATTATAGCCGAACATAACTAATAATGCAGTCCATTAGGCCACCTTAGCTAATAATGCAGGCCCATTATACAACACCTAAACTAATAATGCATTCCGTTATACCCCCATAACTAATAATGCAGCACTTTAGGCCCCCTTAGCTAAGAACGCAGGGCCATTATATCCTATAACTAATAATGCAGCCCATTATACACCCATAAATAATAATGCAGCCCATTATACCCCCCATAACTAATAATGCAGCCCATTATACCACCATAACTAATAATGCAGCACATTATACAACTCATAACTAATAAAGCAGGTCAATTATGGGAGTCGTTTATTTTATCATATTTATCTATTATTACTGCTAAAATCTAGATTTATCTCTGTGGCTCCTTTCACACTTCCGTATTCTCGAAATGTATGTAAACATACTCCTAAACGCAAGCGTATTCGCCTACATTCCAAAAGAGTGGAGCCGATATTTTAACGCCGAAACGCTTCGCTACGTGTATCAACGTGTATGGTAAGTGTAGCGGTATACATATACGCAGCTTGGTTAGCCGACAAAAAGCAGGCATATGGTATTACAACCTGTTCCTAATCCAACGCGGATGCGCCTGCTGCAATTGCCACGTATGAGGAAATACGTTCTATATGCGGGGCAAGTTGACTCAACTATACTGTGTCAGTACTAAATTTCCAAACCTACGGCCCCACCTGTAATTATGCCCAGGGCCCAGCTTTGCATCTAAAAAGGCCCTGTTTGTCTCATCATAAATAAATGTTGGAATATAGAAATTGATGACATCTACAAATGCAGAGGTCCTTGGCCAATAGATAGTGAGAAACTATCATAGAAAATGTTTTTTGGTTTCCTACAATTGTGAAATAAGGTTTAGATGTACCATAACATATGCAATTGTTTTTTTAGTTTGCAGAAGAATTTCTTTGGAAAAAACAAATTGATGGCGTGGAGACAACTGGAAAAGCTGTAGAGGAAGCACGAATGGACATAGCGTGCTCCCTGATACAGTATCTAAAGGTATAACCCCACATTCTCAGAACATTATACTAGCATTCTATTTTCTATGTCTCACAATCATTGTTATAACCATCAGTGACATGTATAATTAAAAATGTCTTTCCTTTTAAAATCCCTCAGGTTGGCGCCCCTTCAGTAGGCAGTAGGGTCAGCATAGAGCCTGGATGGGAGAAGAGGAGACAATGATGACGTCAGGCCGGGCCCTGACTGGCTGGCGGCGGTCACGTGGCCCGCTTCCCTTTTAAGAAGGGGATGAGGTGCCAGCGCCCTCACTTCGTTGCCGCCAGCCACTGAGTTGTACCTTGGTAAGTATGTCTGCTTTTTTAGATGCCTTGCTGGAGCAAGTCAGAAGGAGGATCGCTTAGGAGGGACCTGGATGGCTTCTCCCGGCGCTGGATGGAGCTCCTTCAGGTGGTGAGTATGGCGCTGCGGGAGGGAGGGCTGAGGCCTTCTTTCTGGCGTGACGGGGAGCGGTAATGGCACCGGCGCAGAGCGAAGCAGGAAGCAGCGCAGCGGCCGGTATGTGTGTGGCGCCGGTCCTTGTGGAGGGCGATCGATTGCTGGACGTGGATGCGGCGGCAGCGGTGAGTGCCCCGGCGCTGGAAGAGGACTCTGCACATGTGCTGGGCCTGCATGATGTCCCCGGTAGGGCGGGCCTTGGCACACGTGCAGAGGCCGTGTCTGATAGTGCGGCAGTGGTGTCTGATCCCCGGGAAACACGTGCTGCTGAGAGGATGGCAGCGGATGACGGGGACGGCAGTTACACTGGTGTATGTGCGCAGCAGGCCCTCGCCATTGGTTGGAGCGAGCAGATGGCATCGGCAGTTGATGGGGAGGCGGGGCCTGCTGCTGGTATGAAGACTGCTACGTGTGAATGGGAACGCATGGCTTTAGATGCGGCTGAGTTAAATGTGGTTTCGAAAAGGAGCTGCAGATCAGGGAGACCTGTGTCTAAGATGGCTGCAAAACGCCCAAAACGTACCACCTTGGTGCCGGAACGCTTATGCGCGGGGACTGGCCCTGTGCTGCGTGGTTCGGGTCGGGGGAAGCGCAGAGCTTCTGTGGATGCGATCCCTCCTACGCCGAAAAAGGCTGGTGGTTTTTCGGTGGGCCAGCGTGTGGCGGCCTGCAAGGGAAAAGGGGCGGCTGACCCTTCTGCAACGAAGCCGGACGAGAAAGTGGCCGGCTGTTCTGACTGTTTCGTACCTTCCCCCCACATAGGTTCACGCCATGTGGCTGGGTCGGCTGATATTCAAGGGCCTGCTACGGTTGCAGGAGGTCCGCCCGTGGTGTAGTGTGCTAGCATTATGGATGTTTTGTTGGCGGGCGTACCCGGGCAGGGTCAGTTGAACCCTTCATTGGAATTATGTATAGAGAGAGCGGTGGAGCGTGTGAGGCAGCGGCGATCGGAGGCTGGGTCACGCTGCGGGTCGAGTTACCGTAGCGGGCGAAGATCGCGCCATTCTTCTGGTGTCTCGCACTCTTGTTCTGTTTTCTCAGGTGCTGGTCGTTTGGCGTTTCGGGGATGACGCCGGAGCAGGTCAAGACGAAGATAAGTTTCCAGGGATCGGCTGCGGGAGCCGCGTCGGTACGGACCACATGGAGATGTGATGTCAGCACCTCGAGTCGTTGAGTCAGCGTTTCCCATCATAGCTGCTGGATCGGCGGATGTGAATCCATGTTCTTCCTCGGAGGTCGTCGTCTCGAGGGACCTGGCCCCTGCGCCTTTTCCAAGTGAGGGCAACTGCGTTGCCGCTTGGGGTAATGGAGGGCCTGTAAATTAATTCCTGTCATTGCTGAAAGCGGCTGTGGAGAAATCCACTCCCTCTGCGGTGACTGCATCTGCAGGTGAGGTGGTCGTCGCCCCGCCGTTGGTTGCGGCGGATACTGGGGCCTGTCCGGGAATTGCCCGGAGGGACTCCAGCTTTTGTGACTTACTGCTTGTTGCGCCCTCCAGTTCGGACACGGAGAAGGCCAGGGATCTTGCTCTTCATTATCTGCAGCAGTTCGGCTGGATTGTCAACTGGAAGAAGTCGGCGTTGATCCCGTCTCAATCTGTTCAGTTTCTGGGGATGATCCTCGACACTCGACGGACCCGGGTGTTTCTTCCTATGGAGAAACAGGTTTCCATTCGTCACCACTTTGAGGCTGTGCAACGGACGGAAAGGATGACGCTGCGCGCTTGTATGCGTGTCATGGGACTCCTAGTTTCGGCGATGGAGGCAGTGCCGTTAGCTCAGTTTCATTCCCGTTGTCTAAAAAGATTCATCTTGTCCCAGTGGGATCGTTCCTTGAACTCGCTGGACCGCCTTATCGCCATCTCCCCGGAGGTTCGCCAGTCTCTTAGTTGGTGGTTGCGTCCGGGGACGCTTGTTCGAGGGAATTAGTTCCTACACGCTTAAAATAACGGCCATGTGGACAGACCCTTAAAAAGTCAGTGTATGATTCATGTATGTAAAAGCTATTCATTGCTACGCATGTGTTAGGAATCTTGAAGGTTTTGGGGGCCATATGTGATGATTTTTAGGGTCCTAATTACCCAATCTAACTCATGTCCATGTGAATGTAGCCTTATGTGTGGGTGGTGCTTTCTATGAATAACGTAAAAAAAAAAGACACAGTTGTTCTTTTAAGTTACCAAAGGGACATTAACCAGTATTGGCATGGTCTTGGGTAAAAACGCAGAGAAACATTGCTTGCTATGTTTTATTTAAAAACATAGCAGGGAAGCTCTCATTAACAGAGGGCCATTGAATTAAATGGGTTTATACTACTGCACAAACCAAAACACTCTTGTGAAGGGGCCATTATACTTGTCCTGCTACTGGTGGTATATCAATCTGTGATAAATTTGTAGAAACAAACCAATTATTTTTACAATAAATATTTACCCATTGTTGAATATCGACAGACATTCCTTTCCAAAAAAACCTTGTAGATATTGCAGATAGAGTTTTAACAAATCCACCATGTCCTCCCAGTGGAGACGAATGGAATTGTTCGAAGATCTTCCGTGCCTGCTCTGGAGTTTTAACCACCAAACGATGACTGAAGAACAGCTGACCATCTGGAAACAAAATTATAAAAAAGGTTAACTCCACATGACAGAATGGTGATGGGGCCATAGAGGAATATTGCAGGTCTCATACATAGAGCATCCACTCCACAAAGAACAGAAGCAGACTAACACCAGCCGTCTAAAAGAAACACAGTTTTAACACTTTTTGGTGTAAATGACATTAGACCTACTTTACACTGAGCGTTCTCTTGCCCGTGAGAGTGAAATACTGACCGATCCTGCTCCGGGCAAAGTGTATTGATGTGTTGGTGGATGTAGGGAAGTGTTGAGGTGTGTATTAATTTGTCCAGAGGTGTATTGATGTATCAGGGGGTCGACAGACATCAATAAAGTTCTGATCTTTCCAGAAAGATCCAGGAAGATCTGGGAAAACACACCCACCTCTCCCCCTTTCTCCGCAGTTCTGATCTTTCCAGAAAGATCCAGGAAGATCTGGGAAAACACACCCACCTCTCCCCCTTTCTCCGCAGTTATGATCTTTCCAGACAGATCCAGGAAGATCTGGGAAAACACACCCACCTCTCCCCCTTTCTCCGCCCCCCTCTCAGCTATCTGCAATAAGTGTTAATAATACAATAACGACACCCTTTAAACTCCTGTAATAGCACCTGCACCCTAAGACACCCCATAGTACCCCGTAAGCAGAAATGCGCACGTGCAGACCACCATTAATAGCCCGCATGACATTTATTGCGCAGAATAAATTCTCCCCCATAAATCAGTTCACATGGAGCTATGATCACAGTCACTACCATAGGGGCACATTCACAGAGAGAGATGAGATAGGGGCTCATTCAGATGGAGCGATGATCGCAGTCGTAGCGCACTCACCGCCGTAGCGTCCTCCATAACTGCTTTTCTCCTCTCGGCTATCTGTCCTGAGTGTTCAATTCCTTCCTGGGCATGTATATACTCCCCCCTGCCTTAATCACGCCCTCTGGTGAAATTTCTGGGCATGTATACACTCCCCTTCTCGGCATGTAGTCACTCCCCGCTGCTTTAATCACCCCCCTTTGCAGAAATGAAGACGCCCTGAAATTTCTGAGCATAGTAACGCCCCCCTCCCTTTGTCACGCCCCCTCCCTCACTATTGTGGTTTTAACCAGGCCCCCAGGTGCCATACTCACGCCCGTCCCTGAAATTTTCAGGCATGTTGCCGCCCAGAGCTCCTCTTCTCTCCACCCTGCATCTTCAGCTGTTGCTTGGCCGTGATTGGTCAGTTTGCGCCACGTGACTCCGTAGCCTCGCCCATCCCTACTATCTACGACATGCCGACAAATTTCAGAACACCGGCAATTGAATTACCGGCTTTTCACATATCTCGCGCTGAATTAAATATAAATACAGAATATATATATATGTGTGTCTCAATGACATATATATATATATATATATATATACATACTGTATATATGTTGTAAAGAACATTTGAGCACATAAATCCAATAGATGTCGGTTTTGCAAGCCTGCGAGAAAATATCGCAGTACGGATGCCATACGGATTACATACGGAGAATGCCATGCGCAAAATACGCTGACACACCCTGCCTACGGATGACATACAGACCACTACTTTGGGGACTTTTCTGCGTATTACGGCCGTAAAAAACGGACCGTATTTACATACGCTGAGTGTGAGGCCGGCCTGAGAGTAATTACTTCTTTTTTTCTACTGACTGACGGCTTATTTTTTGTGGGATAAGATGACGTTTTCAGAGATGCTATTTTTATTTACATTGCTCTTTTTGATTGGATTTCATTCCACTTTTTGTTTGGATTTCATTCCATTTTTTGTTTGGCGGCATAATGATAAAGCATATTTTTTTACCTCCTTTTTTTTCTTAACAGTGTTCACTGAAGGGGTTAACTAGCGTTAGGTGTTGAGTTCCCAACGCTACACAGGGGGAATCTCGAACCATGTCCTCTGCTTTCTCCCATTCTTTCCCAGCCGCAGAGGAGCCTGCTCAGCAGAGATGTCGGTCCCATTGTCTTGCGCAAGCTGATGCTGCCGTCCAAGGTCCAGCTACTGTAACCAGCATTAGTCAGAGGCGAGCAGATGCTCCAGGGACTGCTTTTTGCCTACTGAGCATGCCCGTGAGATGACCTTTCATTGGAGGTCGGAGGTCACATGCTCAGGTCCTCAAGCGGCTCTGATTGGACCACTGGCAAGGTCCTGGAAGGCCGCAGGTATAAAAGGTGTGTGTTCTCATTATATCGCCATATACTGTCCGCCATTACCGAGCAGCAGGTGTTATCTCTGCACCGTGACCAAAAATGAGTACTTTCTTGTTAATGTATTTATTGGATTAATATCTATGTATATATAGATATATATATATATATATATATATATATATATATATATATATATATATATATATATACAGTACAGGGCAAAAGTTTGGACTCACCTCATTTAAAGATTTTTCTGTATTTTCATGACTATGAAAATTGTAAATTCTCGTTGAAGGCATCAAAGCTATGAATTAACACATGTGGAATTATATACTTAACAAAAAAGTGTGAAACAACTGAAATTGTGTCTTACATTCTAGGTTATTCTAAGTAGCCACCTTTTGCTTTGATGACTGCTTTGCAAACTCTTGGCATTCTCTTGATAAGCTTCAAGAGGTAGTCACCGGAAATGGTCTTCCAACAATCTTGAAGGAGTTTCCAGAGAAGCTTAGCACTTGTTGGCCCTTTTGCCTTCACTCTGCAGTCCAGCTCACCCCAAACCATCTCGATTGAGTTCAGGTCTGGTGACTGTGGAGGCCAGATCATCTGGCGTAGCACCCCATCACTCTCCTTCTTGGTCAAATAGCCCTTACACAGCCTGGAGATGTGTTTGGGGTCATTGTCCTGTTAAAAAATAAATGATGATCTAACTAAACACAGGCCGGATGGAATAGCATGCCGCTGCAAGATGCTGTGGTAGCCATGCTGGTTCAGTATGCCTTCAATTTTGAATAAATCCACAACAGTGTCACCAGCAAAGCACCCCACACCATCACACCTCCTCCTCCATGCTTCATGGTGGGAACCAGGCATGTAGAGTCCATCCGTTCAGCTTTTCTGCGTCGCACAAAGACACGGTGGTTGGAGCCAAAAATCTCAAATTTGGACTCATCAGACCAAAGCACAGATTTTCACTGGTCTAATGTCCATTCCTTGTGTTCTTTAGCCCAAACAAGTCTCTTCTGCTTGTTGCCTGTCCTTAGCAGTGGTTTCCTAGCAGCTATTTTACCATGAAGGACTGCTGCACAAAGTCTCCTCTTAACAGTTGTAGAGATGTGTCTGCTGCTAGAACTCTGTGTGGCATTGACCTGGTCTCTAATCTGAGCTGCTGTTAGCCTGCGATTTCTGGGGCTGGTGACTCGGATAAACTTATCCTCAGAAGCAGAGGTGACTCTTGGACTTCCTTTCCTGGGGCGATCCTCATGTGAGCCAGTTTCTTTGTATCTCTTGATGGTTTTAGCAATGTGCAAAACACCTTCAAAGTTTTCCCAATTTTTCGGACTGACCTTCATTTCTTAAAGTAATGATGGCCACTCGTTTTTCTTTACTTAGCTGCTTTTTTCTTGCCATAATACAAATTCTAACAGTCTATTCAGTAGGACTATCAGCTGTGTATCCACCAGAATTCTGCACAACACAACTGATGGTCCTAACACCATTTATAAGGCAAGAAATGCCACTTATTAAACCTGACAGGGCACACCTGTGAAGTGAAATCCATTTCCGGTGACTACCTCTTGAAGCTCATCAAGAGAATGCCAAGAGTGTGCAAAGCAGTCATCAAAGCAAAAGGTGGCTACTTTGAAGAACCTAGAATATAAGACATATTTTCAGTTGTTTCACACTTTTTTGTTAGGTATATAACTCCACATGTGTTAATTCATAGTTCTGGTGCCTTCAGTGTGAATTTACAATTTTCATAGTCATGAAAATACAGAAAAATCTTTAAATGAGAAGGTGTGTCCAAACTTTTTCTCTGTACTGTGTATATATATATATATATATATATATATATATATATATATATATATATATATATACCATATATACTCGAGTATAAGCCGAGGCACCTACTTTTGCCACGGAAAGGTGGGTAAGCTTATTGACTCGTGTATCAGCCGGGTATGCATTGTCCCCTCATCCCTGTCCTGCTATGCATGGCTCCCCCTTCCCTGTCCTGGTATGAATGCCTCCCCTGTCCCTGTCATTGTATGCATGCCTCCCCCTTCCTGGTATGAATGCCTCCCCATCCCTGTCTGCATGACTCCACTGTTCCTGTCATTGTATGCATGCCTCCCTCTCCCCTGTCCTGGTATGAATGCCTCCCTGCCTGCATGCCTACCCCGTTCAGTCCCTGTATGCCTACCTCCCCCTTCCCTGTCCTGGTATGAATGCCTCCCCCATTCTGTCCCTGTATGCATGAATCCCAGTTCCGTCCCTGTATGCATGCCTCTTTATTCCCTATCCCTGTGTGCATGTTTCCTATTGAGAAAAAAAACAATCATTATGCTCACCTACCTGTGTGCCTTGGGTGCTGACACTGCATCTCATTCCGGCGCCTGCCTGCAGCTCTTTCTGTGCTCAACGGTCACGTGGTACCGCTCATTAAGGTGATGAATATGCGCTCCACACCTATGGGAGTGGAGATGCGTCCATATTCATCACCTTAATGAGCGATACCACATGTCCGCTGAGCACAGGAAGAGCTGCAGGCAGGCGCCGGCGTCCGGAACGAGATGCAGTGCCAGCACCGAGGGCGCGCAGGTAGATGAGTATGATGTGCTGAAAAACTCAGCTTATACACGAGTATATATGGTATATATATTTTAACCCCTTCCTGACATCCGACGTACTATCCCGTCGAGGTGGGGTGGGCCCGTATGACCGCCGACGGGATAGTACGTCATAGCCGATCTATGACGTGCTCACGGGGGGAGCGCGGCCGATCGCGGCCGGGTGTCGGCTGCATATCGCAGCTGACATCCGGCACTATGTGCCAGGAGCGGTCACGGACCGCCCCCGGCACATTAACCCCCGGCACACCGCGATCAAACATGATCGCGATGTGCCGGCGATGCAGGGAAGCATCGCGCAGGGAGAGGGCTCCCTGCGGGCTTCCCTGAGCCCCCCGCAGCAACGCGATGTGATCGCGTTGCTGCGAGGGTCTTACCTCCCTCCCTGCCTGCTCCAGACCCGGATCCAAGATGGCCGCGGATCCGGGTCCTGCAGGGAGGGAGGTGGCTTCACAGAAGCCTGCTCAGAGCAGGCACTGTGAAGCAGCCTGTACTTCTCGCAGATCGGTGATCTGTCAGAGTGCTATGCAAACTGGCAGATCACCGATCTGTATTGTCCCCCCCTGGGGCAAAGTAAAAAAGTAAAAAAAAAAATTTCCAAATGTGTAAAAAAAAATAAAAAAAATATTCCAAAATAATGAAAAAAAAAAAAAAAATATTATTCCCATAAATACATTTCTTTATCTAAATTAAAAAAAAAAACAATAAAAGTACACATATTTAGTATCGCCACGTCCGTAACGACCCAACCTATAAAACTGCCACACTAGTTAACCCCTTCAGTAAACACCGTAAGAAAAAAAAAAAAAAAACGAGGCAAAAAACAACGCTTTATTACCATACCGCCGAACAAAAAGTGGAATAACACGCGATCAAAAAGACTGATATAAATATCCATGGTACCGCTGAAAACGTCATCTTGTCCCGCAAAAAACAAGCCGCCATACAGCATCATCAGCAAAAAAATAAAAAAGTTATAGTCCTGAGAATAAAGCGATACCAAAATAATTATTTTTTCTATAAAATAGTTTTTATCGTATAAAAGCGCCAAAACATAAAAAAAATGATATAAATGAGGTATCGCTGTAATCGTACTGACCCGAAGAATAAAACTGCTTTATCCATTTTACCAAACCCGGAACGGTATAAACGCCTCTCCCAAAAGAAATTCATGAATAGCAGGTTTTTGGTCATTCTGCCTCACAAAAATCGGAATAAAAAGCGATCAAAAACGGTCACGTGTCCGAAAATGTTACCAATAAAAACGTCAACTCGTCCCGCAAAAAACAAGACCTCACATGACTCTGTGGAGCAAATGTGGAAAAATTATAGGTCTCAAAATGTGGAGACGCAAAAACTTTTTTGCTATAAAAACCGTCGCTGGTTTCACACTTCCGTTTTTGTCTGCAGCGTTTTTTGCACAAAAAAACGCATGCGTTTTTTCCCTATATTTAACATTGAAAACGCATGCGGTTTTTTTGTACGCGTTTGGTCGCGTTTTCAAACGCATGCGGTTTTTTTCTGCATGCGTTCATTTTCAGAAATACAACCTGCAGTATTTTCTTGCGTTTTTAAGCACATGCGTTTGTTTGCGTTAAAAACGCATGCATTTTTATCGAAAAAAAACAGAAAACACACTGAAAAGCCACCCACCACCATCAAGGTGATAAAGGGATCCAAACCCTAACCCTAACTCTACCCCTAACCTCACCCCTAACCGTTTAATGAACATTTTCTGACAGTCATAGTGCCACGTATTTCAGTGCCACGTATTTCAGTGCCACGTATTTCAGTGCCACGTATTTCAGTGCCATGTATTTCAGTGCCACGTATCACGTATTTCAGTGCCACGTGTTTCAGTGCCACGTATTTCAGTGCCACGTATCACGTATTTCAGTGCCACATATTTTAGTACCACGTATTTCAGTTGCACGTATTTCAGTGCCACGTATTTCAGTGCCACGTATTTCAGTGCCACGTATCACGTATTTCAGTGCCACGTGTTTCAGTGCCACGTATTTAAGTGCCACGTATCACATATTTCAGTGCCACGTATTTAAGTGCCACGTATTTAAGTGCCACGTATTTAAGTGCCACGTATTTAAGTGCCACGTATTTAAGTGCCACGTATTTCAGTGCCACGTATTTCAGTGCCACGTATTTAAGTGCCACGTATCACATATTTCAGTGCCACGTATTTAAGTGCCACGTATTTCAGTGCCACGTATTTCAGTGCCACGTATTTAAGTGCCACATATCACATATTTCAGTGCCACTTATTTAAGTGCCACGTATTTCAGTGCCACGTATTTCAGTGCCACGTATTTCAGTGCCACGTATTTCTGTGCCACGTATTTCAGTGCCACGTATTTCAGTGCCACGTATTTAAGTGCCACGTATTTAAGTGCCACGTATCACGTATTTCAGTGCCACGTATTTCAGTGCCACGTATTTTAGTGCCACGTATTTCAGTCACGTTTAGGGTTAGGGTTAGGGCTAGGGTTGGAGGTTAAGTTAGGGTTGGGGCTAAAGTTAGGGTTGGGGCTAAAGTTAGGGTTAGGGTTTGGATTACATTTACGTTTGGATTAGGGTTGGGATTAGAATTATGGGTGTGTCAGGGCTAGGGGTGTGGTTAGGGTTACCCTTGGGATTAGGGTTAGGGGTGTGTTTGGGTTAGGGTTTCAGGTAGAATTGGGGGGTTTCCACTGTCCAGGCACATCAGGGGCTCTCCAAGCGCGACATGGCGTCCAATCTCAATTCCAGCCAATTCTGCGTTGAAAAAGTAAAACAGTGCTCCTTCCCTTCCGAGCTCTCCCGTGCGCCCAAAAAGGGGTTTACCCCAACATATGTGTTATCAGCGTACTCGGGACAAATTGAACAACTTCTTCTGGGGTCCAAGTTCTCTTGTTATCCTTAGGAAAATAAAAATTTGGGGGGCTAAAAATAATTTTTGTGGGAAAAAAAAGATGTTTTATTTTCACGGCTCTGCATTATAAACTGTAGTGAAACACTTGGGGGTTCAAAGTTCTCACAACACATCTAGATAAGTTCCTTGGGAGGTCTAGTTTCCAATATGGGGTCACTTGTGGGGGGTTTGTACTGTTTGGGTACATCAGGGGCTCTGCAAATGCAACGTGACGCCTGCAGACCAATCCATTTAAGGCTGCATTCCAAATGGCGCTCCTTCCCTTCCGAGCTCTGTCATGCGCCCAAACAGTGGTTCCCCCCGACATATGGGGTATCAGCGTACTCAGGACAAATTGGACAACAACTTTTGGGGTCTAATTTATCCTGTTACCCTTGTGAAAATACAAAACTGGGGGCTAAAAAATCATTTTTGTGAAAAAAAAAAAGAATTTTTATTTTCACGGCTTTGCGCTATAAACTTTAGTGAAACACTTGGGGGTTCAAAGTTCTCAAAACACATCTAGATAAGTTCCTTGGGAGGTCTAGTTTCCAATATGGGGTCACTTGTGGGGGGTTTGTACTGTTTGGGTACATCAGGGGCTCTGCAAATGCAACGTGACGGCTGCTGACCAATCCATTTAAGTCTGCATTCCAAATGGCGCTCCTTCCCTTCCGAGCTCTGTCATGCGCCCAAACAGTGGTTCCCCCCCACATATGGGGTATCAGCGTACTCAGGACAAATTGGAAAACAAATTTTGGGGTCCAATTTATTCTGTTACCCTTGTAAAAATACAAAGCTGGGGGCTAAAAAATCATTTTTGAGAAAAAAAAAAAAATTATTTTCACGGCTCTGCGTTATAATCTGTAGTGAAACACTTGGGGGTTCAAAGCTCTCAAAACACATCTAGATAAGTTCCTTAGGGGGTCTACTTTCCAAAATGGTGTCACTTGTAGGGAGTTTCAATGTTTAGGCACATCAGGGGCTCTCCAAACGCAACATGGCGTCCCATCTCAATTCCAGTCAATTTTGCATTGAAAAGTCAAATGGCGCTCCTTCCCTTCCAAGCTCTGCCATGCGCCCAAACAATGGTTTACACCCACATATGGGGTATCAGCGTACTCAGGACAAATTGCACAACATTTTTTGGGGTCCAATTTCTTCTCTTACCCTTGGGAAAATAAAAAATTGGGGGCAAAAAGATCATTTTTGTGAAAAAATATGATTTTTTATTTTTACGGCTCTGCATTATAAACTTCTGTGAAGCACTTGGTGGGTCAAAGTGCTCACCACACATCTAGATAAGTTCCTTAGGGGGTCTACTTTCCAAAATGGTGTCACTTGTAGGGAGTTTCAATGTTTAGGCACATCAGGGGCTCTCCAAACGCAACATGGCGTCCCATCTCAATTCCAGTCAATTTTGCATTGAAAAGTCAAATGGCGCTCCTTCCCTTCCAAGCTCTGCCATGCGCCCAAACAATGGTTTACACCCACATATGGGGTATCAGCGTACTCAGGACAAATTGCACAACATTTTTTGGGGTCCAATTTCTTCTCTTACCCTTGGGAAAATAAAAAATTGGGGGCAAAAAGATCATTTTTGTGAAAAAATATGATTTTTTATTTTTACGGCTCTGCATTATAAACTTCTGTGAAGCACTTGGTGGGTCAAAGTGCTCACCACACATCTAGATAAGTTCCTTAGGGGGTCTACTTTCCAAAATGGTGTCACTTGTAGGGAGTTTCAATGTTTAGGCACATCAGGGGCTCTCCAAACGCAACATGGCGTCCCATCTCAATTCCAGTCAATTTTGCATTGAAAAGTCAAATGGCGCTCCTTCCCTTCCAAGCTCTGCCATGCGCCCAAACAATGGTTTACACCCACATATGGGGTATCAGCGTACTCAGGACAAATTGCACAACATTTTTTGGGGTCCAATTTCTTCTCTTACCCTTGGGAAAATAAAAAATTGGGGGCGAAAAGATCATTTTTGTGAAAAAATATGATTTTTTATTTTTACGGCTCTGCATTATAAACTTCTGTGAAGCACTTGGTGGGTCAAAGTGCTCACCACACATCTAGATAAGTTCCTTAGGGGGTCTACTTTCGAAAATGGTGTCACTTGTAGGGAGTTTCAATGTTTAGGCACATCAGGGGCTCTCCAAACGCAACATGGCGTCCCATCTCAATTCCAGTCAATTTTGCATTGAAAAGTCAAATGGCGCTCCTTCCCTTCCAAGCTCTGCCATGCGCCTAAACAATGGTTTACACCCACATATGGGGTATCATCGTACTCAGGACAAATTGTACAACAACTTTGGGGGTCCATTTTCTCCTGTTACCCTTGGTAAAATAAAACAAATTGGAGCTGAAATAAATTTTGTGTGAAAAAAAGTTAAATGTTCATTTTTATTTAAACATTCCAAAAATTCCTGTGAAACACCTGAAGGGTTAATAAACTTCTTGAATGTGGTTTTGAGCACCTTGAGGGGTGCAGTTTTTAGAATGGTGTCACACTTGAGTATTTTCTATCATATAGACCCCTCAAAATGACTTCAAATGAGATGTGGTCCCTAAAAAAAAATGGTGTTGTAAAAATGAGAAATTGCTGGTCAACTTTTAACCCTTATAACTCCGTCACAAAAAAAAATGTTGGTTCCAAAATTGTACTGATGTAAAGTAGACATGTGGGAAATGTTACTTATTAAGTATTTTGCGTGACATATGTCTGTGATTTAAGGGCACAAAAATTCAAAGTTGGAAAATTGCAAAATTTTCAAAATTTTCGCCAAATTTCCATTTTTTTCAGAAATAAACGCAAGTTATATCGAATAAATTTTACCTTTAACATGAAGTACAATATGTCACGAGAAAACAATGTCAGAATCGCCAAGATCCGTCAAAGCGTTCCAGAGTTATAGCCTCATAAAGGGACAGTGGTCAGAATTGTAAAAATTGGCCCGGTCATTAACGTGCAAACCACCCTTGGGGGTGAAGGGGTTAAATATTTTTATAATTTGTATTAACTTTTTTAAAACTTTTACATTCTCTCAGGATGGAATATCAGATTTACAGTGACAGATCGCTGATCTAATACTCTGCAATGCTTTGTGCCTACGATCAGTAATTAGCAGCTTTTTGCATATTTTCTGTGTGTCCAAAACATTGCGTTCTAATCATGCAGATAAATTCTCATGTCTGTTCAGTGAACCATGCAGATTTACCACATCTAATAAATGGTTATGGGTGAAATTACGTAGACTCCGCTGCAGATAATTGACATGACGTGGCTCGTAAAGTCGCACTGTGGGTGAGTTTACACAGCGTTAAATAGAAGAAGCACAGTGGACATGAGATTTATAAATCCCATACACTGTGATAGGGTTGGTGGAACACACTAAATAAAATCCCGTGGTTCAAATCCCGCACCAGTTCGCCCCAGACTGCGCCTGTCGCTGATTGGCGCGGGATTTAAACACCCCTTCACTGATTGACACACTTTCCCTGACGAAGCTGCTGGTTGCAGCGATACGCGTGGGGCTCCCCACATCACCTCGGTCCCTTGGCTATTGACCTCTGGACTTCATGCCCTCATGCCCATTTCTCTGATTCGTCTGGTAAATCGGATGGCTGTTTCATTCTGGACGTCCTCCTTTTTTTTCTTTTTTTTCTCTTTTCCCCTCTCTTTTAGCAATTGTCTTCAGCATTCCTCCATTTCTTACACAACCAGGGAACTGCTCACTTTTCTATTTGCTAAGAGGGGCTTATATTTCTATATCAGGATTTATTGTGATCTTGCATTAAGTTCCTTTTTCTTCTGTCTCCCTGGGGACGCCCGGTGTGAGATTTCACGTGATTTAAGATTTATTGGCATTGATACTGTTTTCCTGGGCTAATTACCTATGTGTGCACACATATATATGTTGCACTTTGTCTTGACATTGTATTGTTATATGTCATAGTCATATGGGACTTTTGGTGATGGGTTTTGTCTTTTAATGGTTTTATTATGTCTACTAATAAATATTGCACATGATTTCAACATTGCTTTGTGATTTTGGGTGTGCTCCTTGTATGCACGGATCTTTTTCTCTTCCTCCTTACATGTTTAGCTTCTCTGTGCACGAGGCAGCAGCCTCATTCATATTAGTCCTTATTTAGATATGCCCTATAGTAGTGCTCCCTACCTTTTTTGTTCTTGTTAATGAACACTTTCTATCAACGTTCAGTCACGTTTAATGAACATTTTCTGTCAGTCACAGTGCCACGTAGTTCGGTCATGTTTATTGAACACTTCGGTCACAGTGAGTCATAGTTCAGTCACGTTTATTGAACATTTTCTGTCAGTCACAGTGCCACGTAGTTCAGTCACATTTAATGAACACTTTCTGTCAATCAGTGAGTTATAGTTCAGTCACTTTTAATGAACATTTTCTGTCAGTCACAGTGCCACGTAGTTCGGTCATGTTTATTGAACACTTCGGTCACAGTGAGTCATAGTTCAGTCACGTTTATTGAACATTTTCTGTCAGTCACAGTGCCACGTAGTTCAGTCACATTTAATGAACACTTTCTGTCAATCAGTGAGTCATAGTTCAGTCACGTTTAATGAACATTTTCTGTCAGTCACAGTGCCACGTAGTTCAGTCACGTTTAAAGAACACTTTCTGTCAGTCACAGTGCAACATAGTTCAGTCCCGTTCACTGAATACATTCTGTCAGTCACAGCGCGCTGCACAGATACTTCTTTACTGTACGCTATCATGATTTACGCTTTCTATCTTAGAATGGGTCGTAACCGAAAATACGCCAATGAGGATGACAGAAAAGCAGCAGCAAGGCAACGACAATGTCGAGAGCAACAGACACTTCAACAAACTGCTGCTAGACAAGCCCAGGATGTGGAATATCACAGACAACGTCGCCAACAGGGACTCCACAACAAACTGCCACACGGCAGGTACAAGTAGCTGATTCACATAGACAACGTCGGGAATAGGAGACACCACAACAAACTGCCGCCAGACAAGCCCAGGATGTGGAATCTCACAGACAACGTCGCCAACAGGAGACACCACAACAAACCGTTGTACAACAGGAACAACATGATCTCCAAATTCATAAAAAACTAATGCTCTACCAACTATGGCAACCCCAGGACAATATTCAACAACTTGCACATTATGTAACAGACAATGAAAGTACAATTTTGAACAGTACTGTGGGAATATGAATGCAGTTTACTCTGAATGCGACTCTCTGAATTTCATTGATTAAAAACCATCTGACAATCAGTTTACTTAATGCTGTCATAAAGGAAAAGTTATGCTACTGAGACCGCACTACTCAGGTCTGTTTGATCAGTTGATGAAAGAAACGCATCAACACAGTAGAAATTTTATGGAAAATATCAGAAGCATCAACAGTTCTCATGCGTTTGCTTCATTTTTTGCCAACATTGCACCGCCCCCTGGATTCAGACCGTATTGTTTTAAAATTCACGGCCAGATCTACCACCACACTGGAACACTTCACCCAGAAATAGGACAACCACCAAAATTTGCACAATTATACATCATTGATACAAATGAGGCTACAGAACAAAGGATGAACCTGAAAGAAAATGAAAAGTGTGATGCTGAACTGATGAACCAAATTGCTGTACATTTGCAAAAAATAAGCCCATTTGCTGCCGCATATCGCATGCTAAAAGACATCGAAGCTGAGGAGGAACAGAGGGCTATACAAAATGGTACTGAAATGCCTTCTATTGTCATGGCCATTAAACAAGAACATAAACAGGATGCACGACTTTACAACAAACCACGTGTAAGAATTACACAACTGCAATACTACAGTTTTCTTCTGTCTGTCCGAAATTACTTCAATCCTATTTTAAACAGTGGGAAACTGACACAACAGTACTTAGTTGACGGATATGTTAAAATTGAAGCTAATCGTCTAAATTTCATAAGAATGAACCAAAAACAACTTAAAGTTGAAGACTACTGCGTTCAAGAACATTTGCAAAAACAATCAATTGAAAAGGGAATTCCAATTGGAAAAACAGTAATTCTCCCGTCGTCGTTTGAAGGTAGCCCCCGCAACATGCAACAGCGTTATCAAGATGCAATGGCAATAGTAACAAAGTATGGAAGACTTGACAGTTTTGTGACAATGACCTATAATCCTAAATGGACGGAAATTACAAAAAATCTAGAACCCTGGCAAAAAGTTCAACACAAGCTGGACTTATTCGCACGCGTATTTTGCGCAACCAACATTTGTTTACACTAAAACAGATGCCTACAGCACCACGCTAAGTAGTGGCATAAAACACTACGGTATGAGCGTATGAAGTTGCCGTGTGTACCTATAATGTAAGACACTTACCCTCACAAGGCTGTGTCTGTGCCTGGATGATGCAGTCGCTGCGTGCGGCTGTGCAGCTGGAAGCCGGGAGAGACGTGGAGTGGCGAGGGGTGCAGGCGGCTGAGCCTTACCAGAGGAGCCCCGGCCGGTGGCGTCCCTGGTTACGGCTGAACAAAAAAATGTCCGCCAGTATCTGCTGGCGTGTGCTCAAAATGTGACGTCACAGAGCTACGGAGCAGCGTAGAGGGCAAAAAGGGTTACCTTTTATAGACATATATAATATTCCCCCAGTGTTGCTTGTGATGGCTTCATAGCCTGGTTTGCGCCTCTGGGATGTAGATCTCAATGCTATCCACACTCTCAGTAGCTGAATTCTGCCGGACAGACGCAGCACGCTTTGCAGACATTAGCCGCTTCCAGGACTCATGCCGCTGTCTCTCTGTGCTTTCCAGAGATCTGTTCCGGACCAGTGGGGCCTGACCTTTCGATGGCTTCTTCGGCACGGGAGGAGGGACCCTTCTCTCCTTTTTATCTATAGAGTCCATCTTTTTAGAGTTATTGGCCTTAAACTGATGAAGTTCATCAAATTTCATACTAATGTTTTCTATTGACAATTGTAGCATATCCCAGAACCCAGCTAAATCCTGAGAAGTAGGTCTTGGGTGTGCATTAGGATTCAGATTTTCCTCGCAAAGCTCTCGGAACTGGTAGAATTTCTGTGACATCAGGAGCTGGGCACAGCCAACCGCACCTCGAATCTTCTCTAAAATAATATCAGGCAAATCGTTTTCCCGTTCTTCTCTTTCCATTTGTTGACACCAACCCTCCATTCTATCCTTTTCTGCTTGAAGAAGTTTTAAAAACCAGTGTCCATCTCTATGACAAACTGATCGGTGAACTGCTTCCAATGGATCTTCTGTAATGGAGTCAATCCAGGGGTCTGGAGGAGGTAGTATGGAAGGGTCAAAATCAGCATCAAAGTCCTTCTCCACTGCACAGGCATGGTAATGATTGCCTGAGCCCTGGATGCTGACTGTGGAGGTAGATGCATCTCTGGAATACTGTTTGATCAATGGCTGGCTGTATTGAAATTCCTGGTCAGCCAGCTCCACTGGACAATCAAAATGCTCCCTGAGGTCCAAATCTGCTTGCACAGCAGCAGTAACACTGTTTGATCGGGTCAGTCTGCATAACGCTCTTTCTTCTACTTGAATTCCTACTGATTGATATCTGAAGGCAGCCTCTCTCTGCTCTGTGATAGCGGCTTCTTCTGGCCCATCAACCTGAATTCCAATGGATACGTTTTTCCTGAACTGATTCTTTTTCCTGTCATCTGCAGTGATGGTGGAAACAGTTGAAGTGGAGTTCACTGTCATGGTGTTGTCCATGTGCTGGCTTGCTGGGCCATGAATCTGAGCGTTGGCAGCTTCAATAGCGGCTGTAAGCACTTTCATACTGTCCAGACTCTCAGTAGAATTACTGAGCCCTGACTGACTAATCATATCCCCCCTTTGTCCATGTCCATCCATGTAGGCATCTTGGGCAGATTCTGTGCTACTCTGAGCAGTGATGGAGATGAAAGGTTTTGTAGTTGTACGGGGTGGCACTGGAGGAGGTGTCTTATTTATGTGGTGATACATGAAGATATTGAGAGTAGTGAGTTCTGTGAGTGATGGCTGCGTAGCCTTAAGTAGCTCTCTCTTCGTGCTGCAATCTTTGGAGATGGCTTTGGGCTGTTTGTGTCGGAGTCCCCGCTGTCATCATCTCGCATGGCTTTGATGTAGCTGCCACTGCACATTCGTTGACATGGAATCTCCTCTTCTTTGCTCTTGGGGGTATACCCGCTCCATTCATCTTGCGGAACCTGCAGATACTGGCATGACCTCTCTTGTTGACATGAGTCACACTTTACCACTGCTTGATCCATGTTTATTGCAGGTTTCTGGTAGACTTCCCGAGCCCTGCTTACTGTTAGTGTGGATGCCCAAGAACTTTTCTTTAGCATCTGGCTGTCCAAACTTACAGGTAAACTCACAGTTAGGTTTGTACAAGTGTTGCATTTTACATCATTATTGCTTCTTGATGACTTTAATGCATGTTCGCTAAGTGTGTTATAAGCTTCCATAAAGTACTGAGACGCGGAGCGGTCCGGGCATCTCCCCATATGACAGCAGTGGGACCATGGTACATGCAGACATCATTGTCTAAGTTATCCTGTGAACCCCACCACCCTGAAATGTTTGTTCTCGGTTTCAGTTCAGCTCTCCTTTCTTTGCTCTTACTTTGTTTGCCATACCTCACAGTTTGCCTTTCTTCTGGACTGGCTTTATTT
Source organism: Ranitomeya variabilis (assembly GCF_051348905.1). NCBI lineage: Eukaryota > Metazoa > Chordata > Amphibia > Anura > Dendrobatidae > Ranitomeya > Ranitomeya variabilis. Next base: position 723,075,727 of record NC_135233.1, read on the forward strand.
CCATTAGAGCTTCCTTTCCTCGGGCCTTCAAGTGAATGTGATTTTGTGAACAGTTTCTGGACAGAATGAACCAAATGTCGTATCCTACCAGGACTGTCACTGCGGTGTTCCACTGCACTCCTTTTGTATTGCAAAGTGTGATATCCATCCCGATTGATAGGAATCTGCCTTTCAAATTGATCCAAGAGGTTAGTAGGAAGTCGGTTACATTTTCCAACACTTCCATGGGGCACTAGAGCACACTCATCTTTAAGCTCATGGTGGGAATTGTAATGTCTCCTTGGAAATGTACTGCTAGCAATCTGGTCCCCATAGGGCATTATGCATTCTACTGGGTAGGAGTTCCTTTGAGCATAGTAAGGGTGATCCGCAGGATGAGGATCTACTGGGTTGAGCAAATATGGCTTTCTATCTGTATGGTGAGGGAGGGCATCACATACTGAGTCACATACAACCCCATGATGATGGCTACGGCTGCTTAATAATCCTTTCATAGTTGAGCTGAAAGATATTCCAAAGTCATTGACTATTGTAGCCAGTGGTCAGGTTCTAAACCAAGGCCCTCATAAGGCTGTGTCTGGTAACCCTTTTTGCCCTCTACGCTGCTCCTTAGCTCTGTGACGTCACATTTTGAGCACACGCCAGCAGATGCTGGCGGCCATTTTTTTGTTCAGCCGTAACCAGGGACGCCACCGCCCGGGGCTCCTCTGGTAAGGCTCAGCCGCCTGCACCCCTCGCCACTCCACATCTCTCCCGGCTTCCAGCTGCACAGCCGCACGCAGCGACTGCATCATCCGGGCACAGACACAGCCTTGTGAGGGTAAGTGTCTTACATTATAGGTACACACAGCAACTTCATACGCTCATACCGTAGTGTTTTATGCCACTACTTAGCGCGGTGCTGTAGGCATCTGGTTTAGTGTAAACAAATGTTGGTTTATTGGCATCTCTATCTACATCCCCTAAGCGCGGTATCTATTGTTTTACTATTGTTGGTTCTTACAGAAGTGGCACACGTTCTGGTGATTCCAGCAGCTGGGAGATTTTTCATCTTATTCCCACTTATTAAGTGGGCATCTAGTGGTGAGCGCCAGTGATACTTTTACCATATTGTTTAATGAGTATTTTGACTGAAACTCAGCAGCCTTTTGAAAGACATAAAAATGGGCTTTTTGGAACAGTCGTAGCAATGGTACACGTCATAAAGTTTCAGAAACGAGGTCTCCCACATGCGCTTATGGTTCATGGCCCATGCGGTGTTGCAAATCCAAAAAGTCCATGCATGGAAAACGGAAAGTGTACAAAAGGGTTTCCAAAGGAGTTGAAACAGCACACTGTTAAAGACTTGGATGGCTACCCATCCTACCGGCGACAACACATTGATAACATTGTTTGCAACAAAAAAATTATAAATAACTCATGCATAGTCCCATACAACCAGTACTTGTCAAAATGCTACAACTGTCACATCAGCTTAGAAATCTGTGCTTCAATAAAAAGTGTAAAATATCTTTTCAAGTACATCTACAAGGGGCATGACAAAGCTAACATCGAAATACAACAGAAAACAGTCAATCACGATGAATCATCAACTTTTGTTGACTCAAGATATGTCAGTGCTCCAGAAGCTGGTTGGAGGATATTTGCGTTTCCAATGCATTCACAGTCCCATGCCATTATACATTTATCTATTCATTTACCAAATCAACAGCAGCTTTATTTATTTGAAGATGCTGAAGTCAGAGATGTTTCAAAAACTTTAAGCACGAAGTCAACATTAATGGAATGGTTTTTGTTGAACCAACGTGACGAAAACGCAAGACAGTATTTGTACCCAGAGATTCCAGAGCATTACGTTTGGAATACAAGACAACGAGCAGTTAGCAGAATAATTGGATGCATATATACTGTTAGTGTCAAGGATCAAGAAAGATATTGCCTTCGGCTGTTACTACTGCATGTCAAAGGAGCTGCAAGTTATGACGATTTGAAAGCAGTTAACGGAGTATTGCACGATACATTTAAAGCTGCAGCTTTGGCTTTAGGACTTCTGTTGGATGATATTGTGTGGAGACTTACTTTAGAAGACGCAGTTACCCTACATATGCCTAAGCAACTTCGTGAATTGTTTGCCTACATCTGTGTATTTGGACCGCCTACAAATCCGGCTCAACTTTGGACAAATTTTAAAGAACATCTAATCGAGGATTACTGCTTACGTCTTCACAACAGAAGTGGAAATTGTCAAAATTGCGAATCTTATGCCATGCAAGATGTCCAAAATGTCTTACTACTGCATGGAAAGACGTTTTCAGACTTTAATTTGCCACAGCTGCAATTCAAGTTCCAGAGGAACATGAAGCTTACAAATTATTGTTGGCAACAGAGAAGAGAAAGTCTTTAAATGAACAACAACGAATTGCATATGACACTATTGTGAGCGCTATAGAAAACCAAGCAGATGCAAGGCCAAAATGTTTCTTTATTGATGGTCCAAGAGGGAGCGGTAAAACATACCTCTATGAAGTTTTAATGCATCACGTTAGAGGTTTGGGAAAAGTCATATTGCCATCGGCTACAACATGTATTGCAGCAAACCTTTTACGAGGAGATTGCACTATCCATTCACTCTTTGGGATGCCAGTTCCAGTCAACGAAATCTCCGTTTCCGGAGTAAAACAAGACACATTTGCAGGAAGACAGTTAAACAACGCAAATCTTTTCATGCTTGACGAGTGCACCATGGCACCCAAATACGCTTTGAGCTTAATTGACAGACTTCTGCGTGAAGTAATGACTACAAATGTTGCTGAAAAAAATGAAATTCCGTTTGGAGGTAAAGTTTTTGTCATTGGCGGAGATTTTAGGCAATGCCTTCCAGTCATACCAAATAAAACAAGTACAGATGTTATCGAGTCCAGCTTAAAAATGGCTGACCTTTGGAAGCAGTTTAATAAACTCCAACTAATTAACAACATGCGATCTTCTGATCTTCTGACCCAGAGTATAGCAACTAGCTTCTTAAACTTGGTAACGGTGAACTTAGCAAAGAATACAACCTTGGAGAAGACATTATTGAAATACCAGAAGACATGTTGTGCACTGACTGCATCGTAAGTGATGTTTTTGGACAATGCATTGAAATTGATGTGAACGACCAAAGCAGTGTTGAGAGGGCCTCTTCTCATGCAATTCTCTGTCCCAAGAACCATGACGTGGCTCTGCTAAATTCCCGTGTGATGGATAGAATGCCTGGAGAGTATAAGTTGTACAAAAGTGATGATTCAGTGGATGTAGACAATGAAGATGAACGAGAGCATTATCCAGTTGAATTTTTAAATAGTCTTACGCCATCAGGAATGCCATCCCACAGACTACAGCTCAAAGTTGGAACAATCGTAATGTTGCGGAATCTAAATACAAAAAATGGTCTATGTAATGGAACTCGTCTTGTTACTGGACTCCATTCTCACGTTATTCAAGCAGGAGTGATCACTGGATCAGCTAAAGGAGACGAAGTGTTCATTCCATGCATTGATTTATGTCCTTCGGACACCTGTCTTCCTTTAGGCTTCTGCGTTGACAGTTTCCAGTAAAACCAGCTTTTGCCATGACAATAAACAAGTCACAAGGTCAAACTCTACACCGTGTTGGCATATATCTACCGGAGCCCGTTTTTAGTCATGGACAACTCTACGTTGCATTTTCAAGAGTTAAAATGAGATCCAACGTCAAGGTGCAAGTTCTTCCTACCCCTTTACAAGGAAAGTTGCTTATAGGTAGTTAAAAGGTATTCACAAGAAATGTGATCTACAAAAATATTTTGGGTTGATATTGTTAGCAAATATATTGTAGTGTTGATGTACTTCTTTTGTCCGATGATATATGTGATGATAATGTATTATATGATTTTTAGTTTTCACTGTTAGCACACATACTGTGGGCTCTGACCCCCCTTCTCTCTGTCTTTCTGCTTGCTGAGATGTGTGTGTGTGGATCCCAAATCCCTCATGGCCCCCACCACAAGACTGTTTATTGCGCCTGTAGCCGCACAAATCTCCCTCCAGTACCAGCTGAAACTGGTCTAGTCTCTCAAAAGACATGAGGTTCTTTGTTCTATTATAATAAGATATTGGGCCACCGATTTGGGTTAGAAAAATAAGGAGTATATATTGCTAGCTTCCATCAGTAGATCTGTCAAACACTGTAAGCGCGAGCAGCTAAACACAACAAGTACAAAGTGGGGATTTCTCCAGAACCGTGTGGAAAAACTAGGACAAATTTGGTATCATTAGAAAGCCAAATTTAAAATGAGATGAGTGATGGGTGTGCTGTGATTCTGACATGTTCTCAAGCTAAGATATGAGAATTATAAGTATTGTTCGTAAAAACTGTACATCTGAGGAGAGGGGAGGGCAATGGTAACTCAAACCCCTTCAGTGATGTCACAAGCCTGCAGTTATAAGTTGCTGCACTCGACCCAGCCTTCATTCTTGCTTGGGACCTCACCACAGAAAGACTATCTCATGAATTGGGACATTTGGGGCTCCGCCCACCAGCATGGTTTGCCTGAAATGATCAAAGCAAATGTGAGTTCATCTTCCTTTAATCCATGTTTAGTTTATAATTGCTGTGTACATACTTTGTTTCATATTGTAACATCGTTATATTCTTTTTATAAACACTGCCTAGTCTTTTTATGGAGTAAAAGTTATAATATTTTACTAGTTTCGTTCCCTTGCTCTAAAAACGTACCCTAAGTCTTCTGAAGTTAATTACGCTACTAATTTGGGTTGGCTCGAACCCCTCCCTGTGAGAAACCTGAGCTGGTGCCAGCGAAGTATGTTCTGGGCTAGGTGAGTACCGCTGGTAGCGAAGGAATGGGGTTTTATAAGCTATTGTCCGGCTGCGGCCTAAGCAGTTATAATTCCCTCAATGCAGCGTGCCTGCTAGCCAGTCCACAGTGAAGCAGCCTGTCCGGCTACTAATTATCCCAGGTGCAGTTCTCTGACTGACCTGAGGGTAAGGGGGGCGCTGGAGAGCTGCAAGTTCCAAAGCGGAATTGGAAAAGCGGGATCTACATAAATCCCTGCAGTTCGTGATATTGTAGCAGCAGTGGGATAACTAAAATAAGCCCCTGCTGTAAATTGATAGGTCAATAGCCTTTGTGTTTTCATCACATTGTAGCAGTGGAGGGATAACTAAGATAAGCCTCCCTGCACATGTGATAGCCGGGTGCTGGGCAAAGGTCACCCCGATCCGTGACATAGTGGTGTCAGCACGGTGTGAATCATGACAGTCAAAAGGTATTCACAAGAAATGTGGTGTACAAAAATATTTTGGGTTGATATTGTTAACAAATATATTATAGTGTTGATGTACTTTTGTCCGATGATTTATTTAAATACAGTTAAATATTCAGGTAATGGTTTATATATTTTGATGATCTGTTTCATAATTTCATTCAATTGTATTAAGTTCTATGAGCAATAAAATTTAATGATAATAAATATATTTTACCCAGAAAATCCTGTGTATTCATTGCATTATTCTGAAATCTTCATAAATAAACTACATACATTTTCTAGCATACCCGATGCGTTAGAATCGGGCCAGCATCTAGTATAATAATAAAGTGCGTTCGCCAACCGGGGTCCACCGTGCATGGATGGTAAACTGCAGCTAGTAAGGATAATGGCGCCACAGAGCAGCAAACGTATCGTTTGCCAGCACTGATTTTTTTTTAAAAACATCATTTTTATTGTTGTTTTTTTTTTAATCAAATAAGCAAAATACATATTGCAAATGTTGCTTTAAATTGTTACACAAAAACAAAACAATCGTTAATCATTGTAAAGGTACCTTCACACTAAGCGACGCTGCAGCGATACAGACGATGCCGATCGCTGCAGTGTCGCTGTTTAGTTGTTGTGTGGTCGCTGGAGAGCTGTCACACAGACGGCTCTCCAGCGACAAATGATGCCGAAGTCCCCGGGTAACCAGGGTAAACACCGGGTTACTAAGCGCAGGGCCGCGCTTAGTAACCCGATGTTTACCCTGGTTACCATTGTAAAAGTAAAAAAAAAAACACATACGCACATTCCAGTGCCCGGCGTCCGCTTCCCTGCACTCCTCCTGCATCCAGTGTCAGCGCCAAACATCTCCGGCATCTCCTACAGAGCAGAGCGGTGACATCACTGCTCTGCTTTACGGCCGGCACTTACATAGGATGCAGGAGGAGTGCAGGGAAGCGGACGCCGGGCATCGGAATGTGAGTATGTGTTTTTTTTTTTTACTTTTACAAAAAAAGTGCCAGTGAAGTTACAAAAAAAGTTACCAGTGAAGACATCGTTGGATCGGTGTCACACACACCGATCCAGCGATGTCAGCGGGAGATCCAGCGACGAAATAAAGTTCTGGACTTTCAGCAACGACCAGCGATATCACAGCGGGATCCTGATTGCTGCTGCGTGTCAAACACAATGATATCGCTATCCAGGACGCTGCAACGTCACGGATCGCTATCGTTATCGTTGTAAAGTCGCTTAGTGTGAAGGTACCTTAACACAAATACTATTAACATATCCCCTAATGTCTACATCCATCCAGCTGCAATGATTATAATCCGACAATCAAATCCTGAACATACAACATCTGATGCATTTATCATGTGACAAATTTTAATTTACCCAAACTACCACTTAAGTCTTCTAACAAATACCAATCTGAGTTAACAAAGGACCTCATTATCTCTTAAATTTCCCCAGTAGACAATAACGATTCTATGAACACTCCATTTTTAAAAAAATCTTTTCGTCATCTTATCTTTCTGCTTCTCTTTTTTTCTAAATATTGGACAGACATTAGTCCTGCTTTAATCTCTTTTATCCCTGGATGTGTACTGGCCAATCAATATTGCAAAATTAAAAGTTTTGTTACCAATGCAATAGTGTGGAACAAGTCATGTAACTGTCCCCCTCTTGTTTTGCCTGTCATATAATGAAACAACCAGCACAGCGGGTTAGAGTCTACCCAGATCCCACACATCTGCAGATACATATCTTGAACCGTGGTCCAAAGCTCTTGTGTCTTGGGACACGACCATATGCCATGCTTCATATCTGTTTTGGATGTTTTACATTTGGGGCAACTCAGCTGCCTATCAGGGTTCTGTGGAGTTGGCAGAATATTAAAGCCACATATTATTTTGTCAATTATTCTAAATTGGCTATCCCTCCATTGCTCATTTATGATATGCTCCCTTACCAATTTCCATCCATGTAGTATTTTATGCTCAAGTTCTTCATCTTGTATGTATTTTTCCCATTTGCAAAACACTTTGTCTGCTCCTGATGGTCGTAATACATCTCTCAGCATCACACATATCGAGGAGATCGATATTTCCTTAATGTCTTTAGTAACTAAGTCACCCCAGATATCTGAGTCAACCTCCTTCCTTACATCTTGTAAGAAATCTAGTACATAATGCTTTAATTAACTATATAGCATCAAATGGAATACCGGTAGCTCATATTTGTCTAACACCTCAGATCCCGTCAGCCAACGACCTTCCTGTAAATGTAGTAAATCATCTAATGTCTGTACTCCTTTTCTAGACCATTCCATGAATAGTTTATTTTCCCTTCTCAATTTAAAGGCTGGAAATGCCCAAGTATTCAGGTGTTTTGACACTCTCCATGACATTTTCAGTTTTTTCCTTACTGCTTTCCATGTAGCAATAGTGTCTTTACAAATAACTGAGTGTTTAATATTTGGTAACAAAAAAGAGGAGAAGCCAGCACTGCTTATGGTCAGGATACAATACATAAGGTGCACATGCACATACTAAATTCTATCTGTATTTCAAATATGAGACATTTAGCAAACAATTGATCAATTCTTTGAGCTACCCCGCCACTTCACGGCATTCTCATAATGGGGCAGTCCTACTCTACGTATGTTATTTACATTGTGCCATTACGGCCTCCTAAGTGTATTGAGAGTAAAAAAAAAAAAAAAAAAGGGAAAGACCACATTATATAACATTACCTTAACATGCAAGCTGTACCTGGAGCATTTCAGAATCACTCCCTTGGTGCTGGAAAGGGGAAGCGCAGGTAAAGGCCGATCAGGTCCTGTGCGGACATTTCAGATCTGGCTTCCACACTGCCAAACCAGCACCAAAGTTAAAGGGTGAGACAGGCTGAGGCACATGTGCACAATTAACTAGAGCCTGAGGCAGGGCAGGGCTGCTGTGTGTGTGAACAGCAGCCTATCAATCACAATGAACACAGAAAGAAAAGCTTACCTAACCCAGCGTGCGCGGCAACAGTGGTGGTCAGCCACTTACCAATGTAGAAACAAAAAAGAGGAGAAGCCAGCACTGCTTATGGTCAGGACACCTTATGCACCTTATGTATTGTGTCCTGACCTTAAGCAGTGCTGGCTTCTCCCTTTTTTTTGTCTTTAATATTTGGTGGTGTGTATGACAGTGGCGTGTGAAGCAATGCTGTCACATCCCATGAACCACAGAATTCCGTTTCTCGTGTATAATCTGTACAGCGTCCCGTCTTTTTAATCCAATCAACTACATTCCTCATTAAGCACGAAAGATTATACCCTCTAATATTTGGCAACCCTACTCCTCCTCCCTCTTTTGGATGCATTAGTGTTCTCATAACAAGCCTCGCTCTTCTCCCCCTCCAATTAAATTTAGAGAAAGCCCTATTCAATTTGAGAACATCTACGTGTCGGATTAGCATTGGAATAGTCTGCATTGGATATAATAATCTCGCAAAGCTTGTCATCTTAATTAGATGACAGTGGCCTAGTAGTGAGAGGTTTAGATTCCCCCATCTTTCCAATTCTTTCTCTATTTTGTCTATAATAGGCTTAAAATTAAGGTCATATATCTGTTTCGGCGATCTTCCCAAATGTATTCCCAAATATTTTATAGATGTTATTGCTTTCGGGATGCCCATTATATTATTTTCCTGACCACGTTTCACATTATTTCTCATGAACAGAATTTCACATTTAGTCTTGTGTAATCGAAAGCCCGAGAATTTACCAAACTTTTCAATCTCTAATAGTAACTAACATAGGGAGATCTTCTGGATTTCTCATGAACAAAATTATGTCATCTGCAAGCAAAGCAGTTTTGACCATCTCCATTCCCACCTGTATCCCTTTGTAAGAGCTATGATCATTAGATATCTTGACATAGGTTCGATTGCTAGATTAAACAATAAAAGGGATAAAGGGCATCCCTGCCTTGTTCCCTTCTTCAGCTCGAAGGCATCGGAAAGAAACCCTGTCATATATACCTTTGCCTTGGGGTTATGGTACATTACCTCCAGAAATTGCCTAAACAGGCCTACTAGATTTATTTTGTCTAGTACTTGACCAAGCCATGGCCACCTCACATTATCAAATGCTTTTTCTGCGTCTAATGTGACCATGGCTGGCTCCTCCCCTTTTCCAGATGTTTATTCCTAACCATGTCTAATAATAGCATGGCCTTTCTTATATTAGCAACAGCCGACCTTCCCTTTACAAAGCCTGTTTGATGTTTCAATATTAATCTTGGCAGTATTTTAGCCAACCTATCTGCCATATTTTTTGAGCGGAGTTTGACATCTTGATTTATCAATGATATTGGTCTATAACCCGAGGGGTCCTCTAAGTCTTTCCCTACCTTTGGGAGAAGTTTTATGTAAGCCGTATTCATGACTTCTGACATAGTTTCTCCTTGTAAAATACGGTTATATAAATCTTTATAGAAGGAACCAATCTCGACCATGTCTTATGTGCGTGAGAGTAATGTGTGTACTTCCGATCCATAGGGTGTGTTGTTCTCCACTTATCTTTCAGCTGCCAATTCATTATCATGTCTTCTAAATAGCCTTTTTTCCCTGTAAGTCTATTTCCACCACCTAAACTCATTCTCATTAAACTCCCCTTTCTGTCTTCCTCCTCCCTAATCACTTTGTTACAGTCTCCTCCTATAAATATGTTGTCACCATTATCGGTCAGCACTTTATTCTGTAGGGCCATAAAGAATTTCTTTTGGTTTGCGTTAGGAGCACATATGTTATATAAACTAATACTGTCATTGTGTATCTGGAGTTTCAAATGAATTCATCTGCCCTCCTGGTCTGTTTCTACAGATGTTACTTTATGCGCCAACGCTTTATGTATAAGTATTAAGACCCCCGCTTTCCTATCTAATGAACTAGAGCCATAGACCTCACCCACCCATAACTTCTTTATCCTAAAAAAATCTTCTTTACCCAGATGTGTCTCTTGAAGCAAGGCTATATCTACTTTTAATCTTTTCAGGTGACGGAGTATCATCAGCCTTTTGTTCGGTGAACGCAGCCCTTTTACACTCCAAGTTATTAACCTAACCATTTTTGACTACCAAGCATTTTCTTCTGCGAGGTCTAGTGGAGCTTTTCCCATATGATCTGTCAAACAATGTCATCTCAGCTGGTAATAAGCTTATTAGTATAATAGCAGTGGACTCATGAACATTTACTGTATTTTTCAGACTATAAGACGCACTTTTTCCCAAAAATTTTTTTGAGGGAAAACGGGTGCGTCTTATAGTAGGAATGTACTTACAGTTAGCGTGGTGGCAGCAGGAGTTGGGTGATTCTTTTGGTGGTCCGACGCTGCAGGGCATTGATCTCACTCCCATCCCGGCCCGGTGCGGGGGGCTCTGGTGACATTTTGTGAAAACCTGGAGCCCCTGAACTTCTATTGCCTCGATGCTGTGGCCTTCAGGAAAATGGCCACCAGAGGCGGCACATGCGCAGATTTAGATCTCGGCTCAGAGATCTCATCACCGAGATCTCAATCTGCACATGCACCGCCTCCGGTGGCCATTTTCCCGGAGGCCACAGCATTGAGGCAATAGAAGGGCTGGACCTCCGGGCTTTCGCAAAATGTTGCCAAAGCCCCGCACCACCGAGCACCGCTGAACCTGCAGCACCAGACGGATCCGGGCTGCGGAACCCCCGCACCACCGAGCACCGAGAGCCTGCGCACCAATCTGGGGCATATTATCGCCGGACCGCCAAACGCCCCCTGTGACTCTGCTCCACCAGCTCTGCCAATCCCCCCTCCGGGTAAGGCCTCTTTCACACTTCCGTCGGAATGTGCCCATTGCCAAGCGTCGTCGGGACATACCGACGGAAGTGTGTGCAGTGTGTGTTTGACAAACGTGAGCAGTGGACTCAGTGTTTCAACACGTCCGCTGCTCAATGTTAAGGCCCGGGGAGGAGGGAGTGGAGTTCCGGCCGCGCATGCGCGGTAAGAAATGCAGGACCCGACGTGCGAAAAAACTTTCCCTTGAACGTTTTTTCGTAACGACTGGCCGCCAAATACCGACGCACCCAATGCACGACGTATGGAACGTGTGTCGGTAATACAAGTCTATGTGAAAAAAACGCATCCTGTGGGCAACTTTGCAGGATGAGTTTTTTTCACAGAATGACGCATTGTGACGTGCACATTCCAACGGAAGTGTGAAAGAGGCCTAAGCTGAATTCAGGACTGTTAGACAGACTCACTGTTATGCGTAGGGATTCTTCCGCTGTGCTGGTTAGATCCCATGCATTATCTCCTACTGTGGTCTCCCATTCAGGCCCGGCCACTGTGAGTGCTGCTCAACACAGATGTCAATCCCAGCATCTTGCTCAGGCTCATGGTATACGTTTGGTTACTGTTGACTCTTCAGCCAAGTCTATGGTAACAGTGATATGCAGGTGCAGCCTTGCGCTCTGGAGTCTTAAGTCCAGTGATCACCTTATTATTTATTAATAATAAGGTGATCACTGGACTTAAGACTCCAGAGCGCAAGGCTGCACCTGCATATCACTGGTTACCATAGACTTGGCTGAAGAGTCAACAGTAACCTTACTGATCATGTCCGTGATGTAGCGCCTTCCTATTGGTGGTCGGACTCTGATGATGTGGCAGTCCCGGATTGGCCCGCGGGTGATATCTCGTCTGACTGGGCATAAGTGTTTGGGGTGGAGCCTAAGGTATAAAAGGCTCTCAGCGGTGCACGCGGGCGCTCTAGTGTCATTTATATTTGGTGTGTATGGGTGGCTACTCTGCAAGTTTGTGTGTATGTGTTCACTCAGAGCCTGTACACGTTGCCAGGCAGGTTTCACACTTATGGGGTTTTGTTCCCTTAGCTCTATGCCTGAGTCTCTACTCTACTACATGCTTAGTGTGCCAGACAGGCACAGGTTCAGTAGTGACATTAACGGGGTTAACTAGCCGCTTGGCTTAGCATCTGTGTTGTGCTTGTGTGCGGTTAGCACAACTCAGTTACAGAGCAAGCTCAACCCTTATGATATACTCCTCTTCTGAAAGCAACAGGGTATTGTACCTAGCGTCAATGAGCTCTCTCTCTTGGCTCAACATCTGCTTAATTCGTGTGTGCGGTTAGCACCGTTTAGTTGCAGAGCTAGCCCTATCCTCATGCTACTATCCCTGTGATGCTAAAAGGGTATAGCACTTTGCATACTCGTTCCATACCTCTCGGTGATGTAACTGAGCTTGGTACTCAATGTTCCATTCACACTGAGTGGCTTTAACTCAGAGTGTTCTAGGTAATGTTTGCTGTTGTGTTCCGTCATTGTTCACTAGCAGCAGGGATCTTCTCTGCACTGTGGACCCCGGGCTGCAATTGCACTTCATTATATACCGTATTTTTCGGACTATAAGACGCACCGGACCATAAGACGCACCTAGGTTTTAGAGGAGGAAATTAGGAAAAAAAAACTGAAGCAAAAAATGTGGTCAATTCTGTACTTAAGATCACCTATCCTGGTAAATATGGCCCCATCCTTATTCTGGTATCCATGTTCCCATTCTTATTCTGATATGATTGACTGGCCCTATCCTGTTCCTGGTATGATTGATTGGCCCCATCCCATTCCTGGTATGATTGATTGGCCCCATTCCGTTCCTGGTATGATTGATTGGCCCCATCCAGTTCCTGGTATGATTGATTGGCCCCATCCAGTTCCTGGTATGATTGATTGGCCCTATTCAGTTCCTGGTATGATTGATTGGCCCCATCCCATTCCTGGTATACGTGGCCCCATCCAGTTCCTGGTATGATTGATTGGCCCCATCCCGTTCCTGGTATACATGGCCCCATCCAGTTCCTGGTATGATTGACTGGCCCCATCCAGTTCCTGGTATGATTGATTGGCCCCATCCAGTTCCTGGTATGATTGATTGGACCCATCCAGTTCCTGGTATGATTGATTAGCCCCATCCCGTTTGTGGTATGATTGATTGGCCACATCCCCTTGCTGGTATGATTGGCCCCATCCCAGTCCTGGTATCCATGGCCCCATCAGAAAAGATTAAAAAAAACAAACCTTTACTCTTACCTTCCTCTGCTCCCTTGCAGTCGCAGCATCGTGCTGCGGTGCCAGCAGCTGCTTGATGCTTGTAAGCAGTCCATGGCAGGGACATAATGCGCTGCTCACAAGCAGAGCACAGCTCCAGAATACTCACCGGGTGTTCATCGGATATAGCGGTGAGTATCCATTCCTCCTCAGTAGCGCGCAGTGTCAGCCTCCGGCTTCCTGCTGGGGTTGGCGGTCACGTATGCGATGCTTAAGAGAAATGAATATTCAGAATATTCATTTCTCTTAATATCGGCACACGTGACCCCCGGCAGCAGCAGGAAGCAAGCGGCTGACAGTGCGCCTCCACCACAGCCAGAGTCAATATATCCGGACTATAAGATGCACCCCCCATTTTTCTCCACATTTTGGGAGGTAAAATGTGCATCTTATAGTCTGAAAAATATGGTATTTAGTGGAATCTGCCAACCCTAACACCCCCATTTGATGCAATATTTTTTTTTCCATTTTCGTTCTGAAAATAATTAGGGGTACGTCTTATGGCCCGGTGAGTCTTATAGTCTGAAAAATATGGTAAATTGAATCACAGAGGCTAATGAGTGAATAAAGGCCACTAAGAAGTGATTACTAGTGTACATTAAGGTCTAAAGGTAATATAATAATATTATATGGAACTCTTCTAGCAAATGATTAATAATGGATTTCATCAACCAACAATTAAGAAAACTTGAGCTGGGGGATGCAGAACAACAATAATATGTTCAGAGGACCACCTGTGGAGTCACAAATAGTGAATGGGTCCATTTGGATTTCAGGAGAGAAAGAAAAAACAAATTATGTTTAGTAGTTATCTAAAAGAGGATTATATCTGAAAGTGCAAATATCAGTCTGGAATAAGACGCTTTGGTGTGAGTTTCCCCACTTTCTTTCTCTGTTTGCCTGCTTCTCACCTCGCAGGTGGGGGGACCGGGAGGAGGTTAGTCTTGGACCACATTCCAGTCTTCAATGTTGAGGTCCGAAAGGTCCAGGAGAGTCAAGACTTCATTTAGATCATCTCTAGAGCAAATAGACAGTCTTTTCCCCTTAACCGTGGTGGAGATGCCAAAGGGGAACATCCATGAGTATAGGATCTTCCTACTCTGAAGGATATCTGTGTATCTTTTTTGTTGCGTTTTAGGGGAAATATCCTGATATATAGAGATTTGAGCACCGTCAATGTGTTCGGAGCCTCTCGCTCTCTTAAGAATGTTCTCTTTCACCTTAAAATTGAGAATATGGAAAATTATATCCCTTGGGGGTTCGAAAGTGTTAGGCCTTTTTCTTGAAGCTCTGTGGGACCTTTCAGTTATTATTTTATCTTGATATTTGTCACCGAGGTTTGAAATAAATAGAGCTTTTATTGTAGAGGACACAGATTCGGGAGGAATAGACTCTGGTAGGCCTCACACACGCAGATTGTTTCTGCGGCCTCTCTTTTCTTGGTCTTCTAGGGCCTCAAAGGCTGAATTTAGAAAAGTTGACATTTCTGAAGACCCTCCGAGAGCACCACTGAGAAGTTACAAAGGGATTCTTGAGTCTCTTCTAAAGATTCTAATCTTGTTCCTATTTGGATGATACCTTGCTTGACCTCTCAAATTTCTTTAATGAGTGGGTCTAATGCACTAGATCGAGCTTTTTGAATGAAAGAGTGAGAAACTGGACGCAAGTCTTGTGAGGAATCACCACTATCACTGTCTTTATCCGCGTGAAAGGATCCCTTTGAAGAAGAGACGGATTCTTTATTGAGAGAAGGGTTCTTGTTAGCCATTGTAGACTGAAGAGCCAGTTTTTGTAACAAATATTTCCTTCTCTCTCTTTGAATTCTTTAAGTTGGTATTAACTTCTCTGGTGGGGCCACCTCCTATTTTAACCACAATGAAAGGAAAATTATTTGTTGATGTATAGCATTAGTAAGAGTTCCAATCATTAACCAAAACAAAACTTCACATACTGAAATTGAAATTGAGCAAATTTAGGAGAGTATAAGCCAGGAGTACATAAAAGGACTATGAAACATTATTTCTCTTAGGCCACTAGGTGTCACTGTAGAATCAAAAAACAGTATGTGGAATTTTCAGAGCCTACTTAATGCTGTTGTTATATCGCAAATGTTTCCTGGTGTTTTCCTTCAAATTGTGATGTCCCAGGGTATCAGTTAGAAAAATCATATAGAAAACCCCCCATTAAAAAGCTATAATTTTTATCTTGTTTCCACTAAAAAACACCTGAAAAGGTGATAAGTGCATATAGTCCATGAGCCAAGAACCAAATTTGACGATATCGGTACCAAGCGGAGTGACTAATTCTCTTTGGTATTTTTAGGTAGATGCATGTCTGTAGTTTATTTTTTGATATGATAGCCCTTACATATACGTAGCTTATTAACCCCTTCAGCCCTAGGCCTATTTGTACCCAAGTGCCTAAGCCAATCTGACCTGTGCCACTTCATGGGCTAATAACTTTGGAACGCTTTCACCTATCCAAGCCATTCTGAGATTGTTTTCTCGTGACATATTGTACTTCACGTCAGTGCTAAATGGGAGTCAATATATTTTACCTTTCTATATAAAAAAATGCTAAATATTCGGAAATTTTGGAAAAATCGGCAATTTTTTAACTTTGAAATTCTCTGCTTTTTACAAAAATACTGATACCCCCCATAATAGTTATTAATTTACACTCCCCACATGTTTACTTCATATTGGCATCATTTTGAAAATGAAACCTTATTGTTTTACGACGTAATAGGGCTTATAGTTTTATGCGCAATTTTTCACATTTACAGCAAAACCCACTTTTCAAAGGACCAAGTCACTTCTGAAGTCACTTTAAGGGGCTTACATAACAGAAACCACCCATAAATTACCCCATTTTGCAAACTACACCCCTCAAGCTGTTCAAAACTCATTTTTAAAAACTGTTAACCCTTTAGGTGTTCCACAGGAATTTTAGCATGAGCCAAGAACCAAATATGACGATATCGGTACCACCCGGAGTGACTAGATGTAGTATTTGTAACAAAATTTAATCCAAGTTATGTAAATACACACTGAACATGTCATGTGCATATATATATATATATATATATATATATATATATATATATATATATATATGTTACTCCATAATATCTTCAACATCGGACTCTGAATCTGACTGTTGTTCTACTGGCTCGTCTTCAGTACCCTTGTTCTGGCATGTCTGTAATCTGCACATGTCTGTGCACTTCAGGCCATTGCTGAGGCAAGTACACTGAGGAAGTTCACATGACCGCACACACTTGCAGGACAGTAGCTGTATAATAGCTTCTGGTGCTGGTGCCCCTTGCATCCACTTGACAACAAGCTTTCCGTCGTTATCTATCATCCAACCGCAGTCTGTTGGGTTTGCAACCCATGGCTGGCTCTGCAGACTTCTCCTCCAGATCGCAGCCTGGTAGTTTGCACGCAGTGCATGCATGAAAAGGCAGTCCTGGCAAGGAGGGAGTTGACTTGACTCTACCACTCCACGTCTGGCACAGAACAGCTGATAACGGAGCCTGTTTACCTCAGTTGTTTGGGTAGTTGGCAGGTACATGTGGCAGGTGATTTCCTGTAACTTCTCAAAAAGTTCGGTAGACACTTCCCATGAACGACCAACTTCCTGAAAGGCATCCTGGTATGTCTTGTTCATCTTCAACTGCTTGAGTGTCGTCATCTTCCCACGGCCAGCGAATGCACTGACGGTGTCACAGCCTGTAAATGCATGCATACCAATCAATGAATCACATACGCTGCCTCCCAATGTTCGGCTCAGAGTGGTGATATCCAGGAATCTTGTCCGGTTCTGTGTACCGCATTTCTGGAACAGGTGGGATGGGATTTTGTGGCACATGCCCAGACACAGGACCATGACATCAGTATCCTCCGAAGTGATGATGACCGACTTGTAACCAGATTCTGCTGCATGAAGAGCATGGAGAAGGAGGCGTGTGTCTGCTTCTTCTTGATTTGACTTAAGGTCAGCAGCCTCTTCCCACTGTTCTTTGGTGATCTTAAAGCAGAGCTGCTCACATGTGACATACAGCTCCTTCTCCTCAAGCTTCTCCCTGTGGTGTTTCGCCTTCCATTCTTCTACCAGAAACTTTATGAGACTTGCCTTGTTGGAGGAACTACTTAGAAGCTTTTTCCACTGCTGGATGTTGTGCCCATGTTGAATGTTCTTGAAATGGATCCCTGTGCCTTCATATCTGTTGACTCTTTCTGTATCTTTGATGGATGTCTCCTTGTAGACGTCAAAGACAATATCAATGCGCTTGCTCTTAGCACCCTCATGGATAGCGCGACTCATTGCTGTGCCTGCTAGCTGGCCAAATGTTGCATTGTTTCCCTTCAGTTTCTGAACCAGGCTCATCCCATCAATGATGGTTGCAGAGGGCTCGGGGATCACTTCTGCAGGACGAGCATTCCTCTCCAACTCCCTTGCGAGGGCAGCCTTGTTGGTCTTGCGGATAGACCCATCACCATTGGCAAGTGCCCATGGCAATGGACCCAGGGGATGAGTCAAGACATCACTCATTTGTAGCTTTCTGTTCTCAGCTACAAGTATCATCTGGCCAAATAGGTTTCTGTCAGCCTTCAAAATTACCTCCTTGCCAAGACCTTGTCTGCGTGTCTTCATTTGGATGTTAGAGAACGTTTTAAGTTTGTTCTTCGTCATCTTGTCATGAAACAATGTAGTTGGCTTATCGGTACCCAAACGCTCATCCTTGAATGTTTGATATGCATCCTCTCCTATACTGTATGCCCCTTGAAGGTCTTTGGCTACATCTGGTGGTGCTACAGTCGCTGTTGACAAACTGATAAGTTCACCATTATGCTCTTTGTTGAAGGGGTTCACCCAACCTGTCTCCAGCAGTTGAACGAAAGATTGGACATCGGCTTCATCTCTTCTAATCCTAGACACCTGTAGGTCTGAATGGCTGAAGTCAGTATATTGTTGGCCTACCAGGGCCCTCAGCTGCCTCAAGTACATACTGCGGTACTCTGATGTCAGGTAGAACCTGGAAACAGCTCCAACTTTGAGGCTGAAGCCTTTTGTGCCCCCTGGTGTCTGGGTGTCTTTGTTGATTGTCTCTTCAATGGTCTGGTCCACAGGAATTCGTCCAAAAGGATTCTTGCTACCGATCTGGACCGAAAAGCCACCTTGCATGAAGTATTCATGGACCTCTGGGTGTTCTATGGGCAGCCGAGACATTGTGGCATAGTAATAGGTTAGGTATCGGGCATAGTTGACCTTGTCATAGGCAAAACACCATGGTATCATCTGTCGGATTGCTCCTAGGTGAAGCATCCAGTTGCCTTCTCTTGAAGCTCGAACCAGGGCCAGCATGGTCTCGACCATGTCCAAGTATGACATCCAGAATGCTGAGAGTTGTTCATTTCTGAGGGTCTCAAGATAAACTTGAAAGAGCTTCAGGGTAAGTGTGCAAGATTCATTATCCAAGAGCTTTTCGAAGGATCCCTGCGACACACTGATGCGAAAGTTTGTGATGTTCTTCAGTGTTTCATCCAGATGGTGAAGGTCCCTTGCATGGTTTTCTTCTAGCCATGGAAGGAAGTTTTTCCATGCAAGCAGAGGGAGATAGGAGCTCTGCAGAGAAGACCGGAGAGTCCTGTTCAGCACAGAACGTGTATGTGTCAGTGTGTGTGCGTGTGTTGGGGCACCTCAGGGTGTCTTCAAATGTGACATAGCCCCCTAGATTTCTTCCAGTAAAATTTGCACTCCAAAAGTCATTTGGCGCTCCTTCCCTTCCGAGGCCTGCCGTTCCCCAATACTGCAGTGTACGACAACATATCGGGTGTTGTTGTGTTCGGGAGAGATTGGTGAACAAATAGTGGGGTGCATTTTTTGCTGGTACACCTCTTAAAAATAAAAAAATGAGCCTAAAATGACACCTTCATGTAAAAAATGCACTTTTTCCATTTTCTCAACCAAGTGTTTCCAACTACTGTGAAACACTGGTTGGGTCAAAGTGGTCACTATACCCCCTAAAAGATTCCTTGGGGGTGTAGTTTCCAAAATAGGGTCACTTTTTGGGGTTTCCACTGTGGGTGTACCTCAGGCAGCCTTCAAATGTGACATGGCCCCCTAGATTTCTTCCAGTGAATCCGCCACCCAAAAACCACATAGCGCTCCTTCCGTGTTGAGCTGTGCTGTGTGCCCATACTTTAGTTTACGAGTACATGTGGGGTGTTTCTATAAACTGCAGAATTAGGGTAACCAAGTTTGGGTTTGCCGTTAACCCTTGCTAGGTTGCAGGTAAAATTGGATTACAATGTAATATCTGGAAAAAAAATGAAATTTTGAAATTTCGCCTTCATTCTGCTAAAATTCCTGTGGAACACCTAAAGGGTTAACAGTTTTTAAAAATGAGTTTTGAACAGCTTGAGGGGTGTAGTTTGCAAAATGGGGTAATTTATGGGTGGTTTCTGTTATGTAAGCCCCTTAAAGTGACTTCAGAAGTGACTTGGTCCTTTGAAAAGTGGGTTTTGCTGTAAATGTGAAAAATTGCGCATAAAACTATAAGCCCTATTACGTCGTAAAACAATAAGGTTTCATTTTCAAAATGATGCCAATATGAAGTAAACATGTGGGGAGTGTAAATTAATAACTATTATGGGGGGTATCAGTATTTTTGTAAAAAGCAGAGAATTTCAAAGTTAAAAAATTGCCGATTTTTCCAAAATTTCCGAATATTTAGCATTTTTTTATATAGAAAGGTAAAATATATTGACTCCCATTTAGCACTGACGTGAAGTACAATATGTCACGAGAAAACAATCTCAGAATGGCTTGGATAGGTGAAAGCGTTCCAAAGTTATTAGCCCATGAAGTGGCACAGGTCAGATTGGCTTAGGCACTTGGGTACAAATAGGCCTAGGGCTGAAGGGGTTAATAAGCTACGTATATGTAAGGGCTATCATATCAAAAAATAAACTACAGACATGCATCTACCTAAAAATACCAAAGAAAATTAGTCACTCCGGGTGGTACCGATATCTGGCCCGGCTCATGGACTAATACCAAACATAAAACAACAGACAGTGAACCAAAAAAATACCTGAAAAAACTATAGGTCCCTATTTATCCTAAACTAGATGGTGGCCTGATTCTAACGCATTGGGTATTCTAGAATATGTATGTAGTTTATTTATGAAGATTTCAGAATAATGCAATGAATACACAGGATTCGGGCGGCCGGCTGCGACCAATTAGCGAAGCGTAGTTCAAATTCCGCGCCAATTCGCGGGCCGACTGTGACTGTCGCTTATTGTTCGCGGCCGGGCGTGACCAATCAGTGAAGCCAGGGCCAGCTCCAGGTTTTTAAGGGCCCCGGGCGAAAGAATAGGCAGCATCAATAGTAAAAAGTTGGTCACACAGGGTTAATGGCAGCGTTAACGGAGTGTGTTACACGGCGGCATAACGCGGTCCGTAAACGCTGCCATTAACCCTGTGTGAGCGCTGACTGGAGGGGAGTATGGAGCGGGCACTGACGGCAGGGGAGTAGGGAGCGGCCATTTCGCGGCCGCACTGTGCCCGTCGCTGATTGGTCGTGGCCGTTTGACCGCGACCAATCAGTGACGGGATTTCCGTGACGGACAGAAAGACGGAAGTGACCCTTAGACAATTATATAGTAGATGATGCCCTGCCTGTCTGCGGAGGTTGGCACCCTAGGGGGGTAGCGTTGTTGCACCCCCACTCACCGGCGACTGCCCCGATAATCCCTAGATGCACCCTAATATTACAACCAATGCCACACCCTCAAAAGGGGACCACTATAACTAAACAGAGCTCACTCCTATTTGTAAAAGGACCCTATAGCCCAAAAACAATAAATAACAATTCAGGTGGTTTATTGGCTTACACAGAGAGTGAGTTTATTTGATAATAAACAGTAATTATCACTTTAGATCCACAATACTGATAGAGCACTTATGCATATAAGTCCATTATGACTCAGTCCTTAATTTTGATAAATCCTTAGGACTGCGTGTGCTGAATCCTATTACCAACAACATTCAAGTGCATCTCTAAGACATAGTCAATATGCAGCCAGCTGATCAAATTCAAGACTGTGGATCAATCATGAATCTCATTGTGTGGATGAACAATGAGGAAAGATATTAGATAAGGGTACTCATCTGTCCTATGTGCCACCCACCTTTGCCTCTGACTCAACGCGTTTCGCCTCTGCGGCTCATCAGGAGGCCCGATATTAGATGAATAGAATAGAAAAATGATGTACACAGAGGGATGTCGTGCTCTCGTTAAATAGCCTGCTTTACCGCAGGATCCTCCCCCACGCCATGCTCTGACGTATCGCTCCCGAAAGATCCTGCGTTCCACGCTGGAATGCACAGAAGTCTGATAGTGACTTCTGGTAAGATATCAGGCTCCAACGCCGCATGCTCAAAATGGAACGCAACCTCATGATCTTGTTCCCAGCCTCGGACGCATGGGAGTTAGATGACCCCTTTCATTATATTCCCAGGCAATACACTATTTTGTATAAATGAAGTATTGAGTTACGGAATATCCCTGTTAGGTAAAATCAGCTTTACATGAAGATGGTGATGATTGTTTATATGAAATATATTGTATTAAGAATCTACTATGTGTTTGATCCTCGTGGCACGCTGTATAAAGATAATGGGTTGATCATCTATTATCATAGTGTGAATTGGAAGCTGAATCCATTTACCCTTATGCGTTCCATGCTGAGCATGCCCTATGTGATCCTGGGAATATAACGGAAGGGGTCATCTAATTTCCATGCGTCCGAGGCAGGAACGGAACAAGATCATGAGGTTGCGTTCCATTTTGAGCATGCGCACATGGGACAGATGAGTACCCTTATCGAATATCTTTCCTCGTTGTTCATACACACAATGAAATTCATGATTGATCCACAGTCTTGAATTTGATCAGCTGGCTGCATATTGACTATGTCTTAGAGATGCACTTGAATGTTGTTGGTAATAGGATTCAGCACACGCAGTCCTAAGGATTTATCAAAATTAAGGACTGAGTCATAATGGACTTATATGCATAAGTGCTCTATCAGTATTGTGGATCTAAAGTGATAATTACTATTTATTATCAAATAACTCACACTCTGTGTAAGCCAATAAACCGCCTGAATTGTTTTTTTATGGTTTTTGGGCTATAGGGTCCCTTTAGAAATAGAAGTGAGCTCTGTTTAGTTATAGTGGTCCCATATTGAGGGTGTGGCATTGGTTGTAATATTATGGTGCATTTAGGGATTTTCAGTGGCAGCCGTCGGTGAGCGGGGGTGCCACAACGCTACCCCCCCCCCCCCTAGGGAGCCAACCTCTGCAGTCAGGCAGGGCATCATTTAGGATCAAATAGGGACCTATAGTTTCTTAAGGTATTTTTTGGTTCACTGTGTGTTGTTTTATGTTTGGTATGCACTTATCACCTTTTCAGGTGTTTTTTAGTGGAAACAAAATAAAGGTTATAGCTTTTTACTGGTGTTGTGCTCCTATTATTTTACTTAACTGCTGTCAGGTTTGGGATTCTGAGAAGGGAGGTAATGGCCGATCTGGTTGTCTGATAGCAGAGCCTGCAGTCCAATAGAAGGGGATGAAAGATGTAGCGAGGGTGTGCCAATGAAAAATATGATATACTTTCCTCCTAAAACACAAGTTGTTATGTTTTCTTATCCATGCATGGGACTGGAGAAAAAGAGGATCTCTCAGGCAGGAGATGGAGAGGAAAGCAGCTGAATAGAGGGGCAGGGGGGGGGAGGGAATAGCCCTCACAGTGAAGGCAACTGAAGCTCTCCACAAAAAATCTCTCTGTGCTCGCCATATGGCCCACTATGGCGTCAGAACCACTGCTACCAGGGATGTCTCCACTGAAGGTTACAGCATTGGCTCTGGCAGTCTGCAGCAGCTGGGTGCGGGCATAGAATGACAGGGCCGCCGTCAATGCCTCAGGAGCAGCCCCACGGGGGGTTGGGTGGCTGTGTGACAGGCTCAGAGGGGTGATAGAGTCCAACCACCTGGGCCCTCCTGGCCAGTCCGATCGCAGTCCAGGAAGCGGCGGGCGGTCACCACGGGAAGCACAGTAGGCCCTCCAGCAGTACTAACCAGCTGTGCAGGATCATCCTTCCAGGCTCCGGGTCTCATTTCCGTGGCAATGCTCAGGCGCGGGGCACCACAGCTTCCGAACACGTCTCCAGCCAGGCGCTCATGTGCCGCAGGATCTGGTCTTGGATAAGACGTTCAGGGGAGGAGCAGGGTCCTAGGGACGTCACTGGTGGATCTCGACTACAGAAACGATTGATCCTGGCGGAAGGGCTCCAGTTCCCACCAATGGGCTCACAGGCAAAGACGAGGCTTTAGGCCTTTAGGAGGCCTCATCCTGGGAAGGCTGTACAAAGTCTCTTTTAGTAGCCTAAACTGCTTAGAAGAAACCTCTCATTCTTACTGCAGCAGGGATTTGAATCTCTGGGATGCATAGCTCTGTAGGACACATCCATCTCCTTCAGCTGCCAGGCCATGCCCCCCGAAAAACCCCAATTCTAACCCCATCCCTAACATAACCCTAATCCCAACTGCAAAGAATGGAAAAAATATGTATTTTTTTTTTATAATTTTTTATCTAACTGAGTGACAAGGGGGGTTTGATTTACTTTTTCTTTTAAATTTTGATCATTATGATAGGGTCTATCAAAAGGAACCAAAACTAAAAATTTCTGATTGTTTCTGGGTACTGGCTGACTTATCTTGCCGGGTGCACTGCTCATGTGCCCGCCATTTTTTTTCCAGGAAGATGATGCCGGGCCAGGGGACGGATGAGGAGGCACTGTGGATGATGAAGGTATCGGGGGAGACTTGGGGTACATCATTTCTCTTTCCTCTGACATGTATATCATGTCAGAAGAGAGAAATTCTTTTAACAGCGGGCACACTTTTTTTTATGATCACATGACCAGAAAATCCAGCTTTGATAAGCCAAGACCCTGGAGATTTTCTGACTCTTGGGGGTGCTACAGCCTTACATAATTTTAACTCCTTAACATCCAATGACGGGTAGAGTCCATCATTGGACACCTCCCTCTGTCTGAAGCAGGCTCCGGTGATGAGCCTGCACCTTTTCCAGCACGACAGCTGATCTGATTAGCTGACATGTGCCCCTAACAGCTCGGGTGTAATCGCGATCTATCCACGGCTGTTAACATGTTAAATGCCGCTGTCACACTCTGACAGCGGTATTTAACATGCACACGCAGGAAGCGTGTCATTAGCTCTTCCCATCAGTGCCTGCGTCATGACCGCGGTCGCCGATGGGTTGGCATGACAACCCGGGGTCAGCAGGAGACACCTGTGGTTGTCATAGCCAGACAGCTATGAGCGCCGCCCTGCTCTATGTAGTACATGATCGCAGCTTCTAGTCTCCCATGGAGACTATTGAAGCAAGTAAAAAGTAAAAAAAAAATGGTTTTTAAAAATATTTAAAAAAATATAAAAGTTCAAATCATTTGCCCTATTCAAAATAAAACAATAAAAAAAATCAAATACACACATATTTGATATTGGAATCGCTCTATCAATATATAAAAATAATCCAATGTGGTACAGCGGCATAGCGAGAAATATAATCGAAATGCCAGAATTAAGTTTTTTTGGTTGCTGCAACATTGCAATATAATGCAATAACGGGCGATCGAAAGATTGTATACACACCAAAATGGTATCAATAAAAACGTCAGGATCGGTGCGCAAAAAATAAGCCCTCACCCAACCCCAGATCCTGAAAAATTTGGATGTTTTGGTTTGTTATTATGATTTAAAAAGAGAAAGCACAGTAGTTTGACAATAAATGGCTTCACCCAACCACTAACCACGAGTGGAAAAAAAGTTTTGGTGTTATCATTCATATTCTCTGAAAAAAAGGCCAAGAAAGCAAAAATTCTGCAGAGGTATGTAAACTTTTGAGCGCAACTGTATCTACCAGATTACCTCCAGTAAAATCAGTTCTAAATACAAGCTGCCTCTGTCATCTCTGGGGAAATATCTACATATAGTTTTTTGGCTCATCTCATTTTTTTTTAGTTTGTCACCACCATTGAACTGAACTTAAGGCCCCGTCACACATAGCGAGATCGCTAGCGAGATCGCTGCTGAGTCACAAGTTTTGTGACGCAACAGCGACCTCAGTAGCGATCTCGCTATGTGTGACACGTACCAGCGACCAGGCCCCTGATGCGAGATCGCTGGTCGTGTCGGAATGGCCTGGACCTTTTTTTGGTCGTTGAGGTCCCGCTGACATCGCTGAATCGGTGTGTGTGACACCGATCCAGCGATGTCTTCACTGGTAACCAGGGTAAACATCGGGTTACTAAGCGCAGGGCCGCGCTTAGTAACCCGATGTTTACCCTGGTTACCAGCGTAAATGTAAAAAAAACCAAACAGTACATACTCACCATCTGATGTCCGTCAGGTCCCTTGCCGTCCGCTTCCTGCTCTGACTGAGTGCCGCCGTACAGTGAGAGCACAGCACAGCAGTGACGTCACCGCTGCGCTCTGCTCTCACTGTACGGCGGCACTCAGTCAGAGCAGGAAGCGGACGGCAAGGGACCTGACGGACATCAGATGGTGAGTATGTACTGTTTGTTTTTTTTGGTAACCAGGGTAAACATCGGGTTACTAAGCGCGGCCCTGCGCTTAGTAACCCAAATGTTTACCCTGGTTACCCAGGTGCTGCAGGGGGAGTTCGGCATCGTTGAAGACAGTTTCAACGATGCCGAAGTCGTTCCCCTGATCGTTGGTCGCTGGAGAGAGCTGTCTGTGTGACAGCTCCCCAGCGACCACACAACGACTTACCAACGATCACGGCCAGGTCGTATCGCTGGTCGTGATCGTTGGTAAATCGCTATGTGAGACGGGGCCTTTACTCTACTGTTTGATCTGATTTAAAGGAGAAAATTACCCTACCAGTGTATCAATCATCTGAACAGATTCTGCTATGTCTGTGGTTCTTTACAACAAAAGCCCAAGTTCGTTCAATCATTCATGATATTAAAAAGATGTACCAGATGGACTTTAAGTGTCCACATGGTGATCAAGACAAAAGTTGGACCCCTCATGTGACATTCTCAAGCTGTTCAAATGATCTTCGTGACTGGCTGAATATGAGGAAAGTGGCTATGCCATTTGCTGTTCCCATGATTTGGAGAGAACCCAAAAATCATAGTGATGACTGCTACTTTTGTTTTGTCAAACTGAAGGGCTTTTCTACAAAGAACAAACATAAGATTAATTACCCTGAACTTGAATCTGCAATTAGGCCAGTTCCACATGATGGTACCTTGCCAGTTCCTGTACTACCGTTGTCTGGATTGGATGAAAATGAAGTAGAATATGAAGACTATGGAGCTGAAGCTCCTGGTGAAGACATGGAGACTTCAAGTAGAGATGAATATGTACCTGATGGAGCAGCCGAGCAGCCAGAACTCTTTACTCAACATGAATTAAATTATCTCATCAGAGACCTTTCATTGTCAAAAGATAAAGCTGATCTTCTTGCATCTAGGTTGAAACAGAAGAATCTTCTTCATGATGATGTCAAAGTGTGTTATTACTGAAACAGAAGTAACCCTTTAACACAATTTTTAACAATGTGAATGGCCTCTTTGAATAACTGAACCAAGAAAATTGTGTTGCAGATTGGCGATTATTTATTGACTCATCCCAGAGACGTTTGAAAGCAGAGTAGCTTCACAATGGAAATATGAAATCATCAATCCCTATTGCTCACTCATGTCATCTACAGGAAAGTTACGAAAATCTGTCAGTTGTTTTGGACTCTATACAATATAAGCATTATGTTCGTTGTGATTGGGGACTGTAATAATTATATGGGTACTAGGAATCTGATAGCATGGGATAAAGCCAGTCTGAGAGCAAAGTTGCGGCAAAAGATGTACGGTATTTACTCAAAACAGAAATGTAAACAGAACTAACACAGATATTTCTGCAATTGTAACTAGGTCCTCACCTCTATATAGAAAATAGCCAACAGGATAGCGAACAGAACATAGTACAGATATTCCTGCAATAGTAACGAGGTCCTCAGCTCTATATAGAAAATCACAGCAAACTGAGTAGCGAGGCGCGACCGCTAATATGAACCAGTCCAGCAAGGAAGTGCACAGTACTTGTTAGCAGGAGTCCAATAATTCACAGATGGTGCGTTGTGTGAATGACATCCTGGAAAAGAGAGGACAAGGAGAGAAAGAGGAAGAGCGCTATCTAAGTGTAATAGATGAGTAGATCTTTCTTGGAGAAGAAAGCACAGCTTGAATCTTGCTCACCTGGTGTGGTTGTGCAAAGAGGCACTGGGAAAAGTTTTGCAAACAAAGGAGATCCTTCCACTGGTGTGCTCCCCGTCGCAGCAGTTCCAGAGGCGAGAGGAAGCTGAATGAGGTGAGGCAGACCACCGAGTAGTGAGCAGCAGAAGTAGGGAGTTAACCAGCAAACAGGCAGATGCTCAGGAGCCAGCAGCACAAAATACTCTGGCACAGAAGAACATATGACTCGGACTTAAATAATCAGGACAGACAGGAAGTTCCATGACAGGGTGAGATCCAAGACTCCATCTTGGATCAGGGCAAACAGGCACAAGGGAAGTCCAGAATCCTTACAGGGACATAGAAACACCTATGCTCCAGGTAGAGACAATGTTCAGCATAATCCTTTAGTTACTCAAATAAAAATCTTTGTTCCTCCACTACATATAATGTTGGGATTGATTAAAAACTTTGTGAAAGGCATGGCAAAGACAAATTCACAAGGGTTCCAGTACATTTCACATAAATTCTCCAGCATTTCAAGAGCAAAACTGAAGTAAGGGGTATTTGTTTGTCCTCAGATCAGAGAGCTTATGAGAGATGATGTGTTTGAAGGAATTCTAAATGATAAGGAATTGAGATCTTGGAAAAGCTTCAAGTGGATCTGTGAAAACTTCTTAGGAAAACAAAAGTCTCCAGAATATGTTGAAGGTGTTGAGGAACTGCTAAATTTATACCAGTGTCTTGAAGGTCGCATGTCTCTGAAAATGCACTTTTTGCATTCACATTTAGATTTCTTCCCTTAAAATCTTGGGGATGTAAGCGATGAACAAGGTGAGCAGTTTCACCAGGACATTAAAGTAATGGAACACCACTACTAGGGTTTTTCGAATGACTCAATGATGGCAGATTACTGTTGGATGTTATATAGGGACAACCCTGAAAAATCGTATCAACAACGGTCTAATGTCAAGCACTTTTAATTTCTGTTCATATTTTGGTTTCTATTTTGCATGTGAAATTTTGGTTCAATAAAAACTTTTGTAAGGTGTAACATTTTTTTCTGATGTAGATTACTGTTTTTTTTTAATGTCGCCAGTATATTTCCTATACCTTATAATAATGATGCTGCTCCATGGAAACTATACATGCTATAGAAAAACTACCATATATAACCGAGTATTAGCCGAGGCACCTACCTTTTCCGCGGAAAACTGGGTAAGCTTATTGACTTGAGTATAAGCCGGGTATGCATTGTCCCCTCATCCCTGTCCTGCTATGCATTGCTCCCCCGTCCCTGTCATTGTATGCATGGCTCCCCAGTCCCTGTGATTGTATGCTTGGCTCCCTCTTCCCTGTCCTGGTATGCTTAGCTCCTTGGTCCCTGTCATTGTATGCATGGCTCCCCTCATCCCTGTCCTGGTATGCATGGCTCCCCCGTCCCTATCATTGTATGCGTGGCTCCCCCGTCCCTCTCATTGTATGCATGGCTCCCCATATTGACATTGTCTGCATAGCTCCCCCGTCTATGTCATTGTTTGCATGGCTCCCCTGTCTCTGTCATTGTATGCATGGCTCCCCCGTCCCTGTCATTGTATGTATAGCTCCCCGTTCCCTGTCACTGTATGTATGGCTCCCCGGTCCCTGTCATTGTATGCATGGCTCTCCTGTCCCTGTCATTGTATGCATGGCTCCTCAGTCCCTGTCCTTGTGTGCATTGCTCCCCGGTCCCTGTAATTATATGCATGCCTCCCCCGTCCCGTTCCTGTATGCATGGCTCCTTATCTCCTATCCCTATTTGCATGTTTCCTATTAAAAAAAACAAAACATCATTCTCACCTACCTGCGCGCCCTCCGTGCTGGCGCTGCATCTCGTTCCGGCCACTGGAGCCCTCAGCTCTTCCTGCCAAGCGATCACGTGGTCCCGCTCATTAAGGTAATGAATATGCGTTCCACGCCTATCGGAGTGGAGAGGCGTGCATATTCATTATCTTAATGAGCGGGGCCATGTGATTGTTCGGCAGGAAGAGCTGCAGGCGCCGGAGGATGGAAAGAGATGCAGTGCCAGCACCGAGGCACAGACTTTAGCCACAGCTGCCGACTCCTGCCTCCTGTGACTCACTGCTCCACCTCTCCCCCTCCCCCCGCCAGCTTTCTGGGACAATGACTCATGTATAAGTTGAGGGGGGGGGGGCGTTTTTGGCACCCCAGGAGTCCGGTTGCCACAATGGCATTGCCTTCCTCACGGGGGGGGGGGGGGTGTCATGCCTGGAGGTAAGAAGGGACCCACTTGGCAGGTAACACAAAAATACAACACCTTCCTAACTCCAGACCATGAGGGGGAGCTCTAAACCCGGTTTCAGGGTAGCTTCCCTATAAGTTCTGGTCTGGAGGTGGGGTTAGAGAGTTCAGTGTGAGACAGTGAAGGAAAAGGAAGCACATGAGGAAAGAGCCTGGAGTCTGGAGCTGTGATTGGGCTCACCCCAAAAGAAAGTGCCAAGAGACCGGACACCGGAGTCCTTGGTGGTGTGGGAATTGCATACCCAGCCACTGAATCCAGAGGGCTGGAGATTGCAAGTCTCCTGTCCCATCTTAACACCTGCAGGTACCGCAGCAAGTCAAGAGCCTGGGGCTGCCAGTGAGATGACAGTGCCCATGAAAGATTGAGACTGTCAGTCGTACAGGTTGGGAGTACAGACACTGAGAGGACGTGTGCAGAGCTTCAGGCAGCAAAGGTCAGAGTATACAGCTCAGAAGGAAGGCCTCCGAACCCGCCTGGATAGGTGGATCCCAAGCTACCTCTAGGCTGCCCGGAACCCCATCACCACCTGCTACCTGTACCTTGGACTGTACCTGCATTTCATCAGTAAAAGGTAAAGGAAACTGCTATCTCTGCATCCTTTAATTATTTCCTGCACCCTCAGTTCTGCACCCCCCATCAATCATCCCTCCTACCAACTGTACCGGTAGCCCTGGGGACTAAGCTCTACATGTGGGGAGCTATACCTACTCTGCTGCAACTCTATAAGCCTCAGTGGACCCCTTTAAGCAGCGTCGGCCATCCCTGGCTGAATACCACAGGTGGCGTCACAAATTATCCTTTATAGACTTTATTCTCCACTTCCATTCATCCACTTTAAATAGACGCCAAGGGCCACGGACCAGGTCAGTGCCGCAGTGACCACCTCTTTAAGTACTGCCAGGCCCGGACTGAGTACCCCATGGTCCTAGCGGGTGCTCCATTTTCAGCACAATTTGCTGAAAAACTCGGCTTATATGAGTATATACGGTATATACATTTTTGAAATCAGGACAAAAAGATGATTCAGAAAAGTGCAAAGTCACCTGCGATGATTACAAAAATATTTTTTGTAGACCTGTGTAATTTTCACATTGCTCCTTGAAGGAGTTTGGGTGCAGATATTGCCTAGAAACCATCGCTGGTAGCCACGTTAGTGCCAGTGAATCTATGGACTTTCTGCCATGAATATCCAGTATAAATATGTCAGATTGCTTTGATTATTTTTCGTTAAAAGGTCACATTTATTTTATATTTTGAAAGATCGGACTTTTGCTACCGCTGTGATACCAAAGATGTGTTTTGTTTTTTTATTTGTTTTATTTTTAATGGGGCAAAAGGGGGCGACTTGAACTTTTGTGTTTTTTATTTTTATTTACTGGATTTAATAGTCCCATTAGGGGACTTGAAGTTGTGATAATCCGATTGCTTGTGCTATACATAGCAGTACATCAGCACTTCTATGTATTGTAAATATTATGGACTCTTATGAACGTCAGCCATGGTCTGGCTTTCACTGCAGGATCATAATGACAAGCACGAGGGTGTTCAGCAGAACCTCAGCTGTCATGACAATCAGCATTTATTAAATGCAACTGTCAGAGATTGACAGCAGAATTTACCAGGTTGACAGCAGTGGGTGGAGCTCCAATCCACCCTAAGGCCGGTTTGACATGTCCTGATAATTCCGGTACCGGAAAAAACGGTACCGGAGATATCAGTGTCCATGTGTATACTACATGTGGCACACGTGTGACAACCGTGTGCCGCATCAGTACCACACGGACGGCTGCCGGGGAAGAAGCGTTACTGTAAGCTCTGTTCCCCTGCGTGTGGTGCTGAAGCCGGCTGTCATCCCTTCACCCCTGCTCTGCCGGAGAGCAGCGCGAGCAGGGGAGAATGAATTAAAGAAAAACCTGACGTGGGGTCCCCCTGTGTTTTTAAACCAACCCGGCAAAACTCACAGGTGCTGCTATTCTCAGGCTGGTAAGGGGCCATGGATATGGGTCCCCCAGCCTAAAAATAGCCCGCAGCTGCCTAGAAAAGGCACATCTATTAGATGTGCCAATTCTGGAGCTTTGCCCGGTTCTTCCCTCTTGCCCTGTAGCGATGGCAAGTGGGGTAATGAGGGGTTAATGTCACCTTCCTATTGTAAGGTGACATTAAACTGGCTTAGTAATGGAGAGGTGTCAATAAGACACCTCTCCATTGCTAATTTTATAGTTGTTAAAGGGTTAATAAAACACCACACAGTAAGAATAAAGTCTGTTAATGAAATAAAACAATGAACACAGTTTGCCATCTTTATTAGTCTGCAAATCCAAATGAAGCCCTCCGGTAAAAACAAAAAAAAACGACAATATACCCATACCTGTCCGGCATACAGTCAACCCCACACCGTAATCCATGTCTGGGGAATGTACAGTTTACAACCTGGAACGGTGCTAATGCGACCATCCCAGCTGTAAACTACTGGGGAATGAATGAGAAGCAGCAAGCATATTCAGTCCTCAGTAGTTTTTATATTTTGATAGATCGGACTGTTATATGTTTGGTGATACCTACTATGCTTTTTTTTTTATTTTATTTTAAATTGGAAAAAAGTTCAGATAGCTGAGCATCAGAGCAGGACCAAGATAGCAGTAGCGAGCCTTCAGCAGGCCCACGACTATCATAGTAACCAAAGGTGCACCGTTCTGGCACCAACATGTGGTCCATTTAAATGCCGCTGCCAGATTGATAGTGGCGTTTAAATGGTTAACAGCCGAGGGTGGATCTTAGCTTAGTTGCCAACTATTTAAAATAGCTGGTACGTCCTTGCGTGGAGGGAGCTCAATTAGCAGCTATTTCATATAAGGCTGGCGTCACACTAGCGTATTGCATTGGATGCGATATGCTAATGACCCTCGGCTCCTGCTCTGCTGCGAGAGGGAGCCGAGTGTCATGAGTCTGTGCTTCGATCGTCTCACACAGAGCAGATCGGAGCACAGCTGTGGAGGAGGCGGAGAAATGAATTTCTCCATCTCCATTGCTGGGGTCCGCTTATAACTCACAGCACTTGGATGATATCTGAGTGATGTGCGCTGTCTCACTCGCACCCATAGGCTCATATGGGTGCGAGTGAGCCGAGAGTCGCCCGAGTGTCCGTGACAATCGCAGCATGCTGTGATTGTCTCGGACAGAGGAAAACGGCCGACAAGAAGTCGGCTGCTGGGAGCTGCCCCATAGCTTAACATTTTAATCGCATTGCACTCGTCCGTTTAAGTCGCCAGTGTGACCCCGGCCTAAGGCTCAGCTCCTAATTGAAAAAAAAAAAGCAGCCCAATAAATAGTCCGGGAATTCAGGTAACACACTCAGATGTGTGAGAAGAGCCATTCAGAACATTTTAGTTGCTTTTTTCTAACTGATTCCATTCTGTGACCCCAAAATATGATGTACAGGTATGCTCCCTGACTTTGACAGTCCCTGAGCCCACATCTAACCCCGTAGATGACATCTGTGATATTCAGCCACCATCTCTGATGGCAGCATTTACAGCGCACCTGTAGAGGGCGCATCATTCCATTCACCCATCAGCGCTCGAGTGACGCGATCGCAGGCTGCCGATGAGTTGCCGTGATGGTGGGGGGTCTCCTGAAGACTTCTGTGCCTGTCATGGTGGTACTCTTGCGAATTTCAGCTTCTGGCTAGTGTTCCTATGAGACTGTGATTTTTGCTATATACAGCAGTGCTGTGGTATTACTGGACATAGCACAAGCACAAGTTCCAAATTTCCCAAACATTTTTGACACACAAAAAAATACTCATGTTTGGTATCTCCGTAATTGTACTGACCTGGAGAATCATATTGACAGTCATTTTATAGTATATTGAACATTAAAAATCGATAAAAATAATAATTGTGGAATTGCACTTTTTTTGTAAATTTTCCGCACATGGCACTTTTTTTCCTCATTCCAGGACATATGATAAAGTGAATGGTGTCATTCTAAAGTACAACTTGTCTGCAAAAGACAAGCCCCCTCATATGGCTATGTTCACAGAAAAATAGAAAACGTTAAAATCGCTCTTGGAAGAAGAATAGGAAAAACAAAAACTCAAAAATGGAAAATAGCCATGTCAGGAAGGGGTTAAAACCTGACCTGCAAATACATTTATGTGAATACAGGAACAGCCAGTCAGATTTCTATAACTATCATCTATTAAAATGAAATATTTTCTTTTATTCATTTAATTTTTTTGAAATAAATGTGCAGTGTTTGGGAATAAAGCTGCATTACCGAGTGTAAGCACATGATGGCAGCAGAGAACTGTGAAATAAATGAATGCGGCAGCTTTCCAGCAGATGTGACAGTAGGTGAAACACAGATAACAGTACCAGGCATAATGTGAGATACCACTGCACACTTGATCAGTAAAAGTATTCAATTATAAGTAGCTTACTGTCAACTAGATGGCTAATTTTATCCATATCACATTTAAACATGTAAAGCTGTCTGTACTGTGGAAGTGTTCTAATATTTTAATAGAATGGTATTAATGCTGAACTTACTGGGGAGTAAGAAAAAAATGAAAACATATTTTTTTTTAATTGAGAGAATTTAAAAAAATTTCACAATGAGGAATGCATCTTAACCACTTAAAGAGCAGGTGATTTTTCGGTTTTGTGCTTTTTTTTTTATTTCCTCCCTTTTTTGTAAAAGCCATAACTTTTTTGTATTTCCATTAACACAGCTGTATAAGGGCTTTTTTTTGGGGGGACGAGTTGTAGTTTTGACTGACACCATCCAGTTTAACATTCAATGTACTGAAAGAATGGACAAAAAAAAATTCCAAGTATTGTGAAAAATGAAGCAATTCTGACATGTTTTTTTTGTGGTAAAAAAAAAATTACTCTGAATCATGGTTCATCAGGTCAATCCAATTATAACATTACCAAATTTGCATAGACATTTTTTAATTTAAATATAATGCATTTATAGTTCTATATAATTATTATAATTATATTAATAAAAAATAAATATTATATATAATTTATAGTGCTATATAATTATTATAATTATATTAATAATAAATATCTATTGTATATAATATATGATCGATAGATTATAATTTAAATCTACATTATATAATTATATATAAATATAGGAGTTGTCCCTCAATCTCTTTATTTCCATTTGTAAAATAATAACAGCTATACTCACCTCCTGTCCCAGCTCCGTTCTAGCAGTGTCGTCATTGACTCTCCCAGGAATTGCGTGACATTATGTCAAACAATCCCTGTGGCCAATCCACGATGGTTTCACTCTCTCCACCTTTGGATGAATCACATACATCCGGAGGAAGTGAGAGCTACTGCATCATCTGAAGGTGGTGAGAGTAAAGTAGCCGCTGATTGGCTACAGGGATTGCGTAGCATAACAACGTCACACAATCCCTGGGTGAGGCAGTGCCAACACCGCTGGAACGACACCGGCACTAGAGATGTTTGTTATTCTATTGGGAGAAACATAGGGATTCAGAAGAAGCTGTCTGAGTAGTGGACATTCCCTTTACTTAGAGAGTAAAACAAAATCAAAAGTTTATAAAAAATAAAAATTGTGGCTAGTGTTTCTGAGACCTGTAAGATTTTTATTTTTCCTTAGATTTCGCTGTGCAGGGGCTTGTTTTTTGCAAGATGCCTGATGGTTCTAATTATACAAACTTAGGGTGCAGATTAAATTTTGAACTGTTTTAATTGCACTTTTTTTTAAAGAGGTATGGTGAATGAAAAATTGCAATTCTGTTTTGATGTTTTTCTCATTACAGCATTTACCTATCGTTTTAATGTTATATTTTGTTCAAACTTTTATAGATGTGGCAATACCAGATATGTTTCTTTTTAGAATACATTTTTCCTGACTTATACTATAATGTATCCTTAGGTGACCTATCCCTAGTCTGAGGCCAAAAGTGTGTTCTTTCGGCTTCTGTCTGGCCGTTATGCTACTGCATATCGTTTGTTTAACGCTATAGAAAAATACAATGGACTATGCTCTCCTGTACAAAAGGCAACTGCAAATTAACATATACCATGGGGTATTCATTTCTTTACAGTGGGTTCCTATAAGGGACCGATCTCTTAGCATCTCTCTGTACTGTTGGCCCTGTTGGGGGCATGCACTCTACATACGTAGTGTGGACTGAGCCTTATTCTGTGATGACTGCAGGGGCTTCCCAGCTATCATGACTCCTGCTCTCCCCTCCCAATTGTCTTTCACAGCTTGACTGTGATAATAGACGGCTCTCTCCTCCTTGCTCCCCTATAGTGCTTGTGCCCTGCAATTCAACAACAATAGAAAATGTCCAAATATTATATTCTGCACTACCAATGAACTGTGTAAAAAAAGAAAAAAATAGGATTTGGTGTTGTCTTTTCTCCCATATTGTTCCACCTTATCCACGTGATTCAGGTTATAGAGCTACTTTTGCGAGTACTATCACAGTTTAAAAAAATATCATTCCCATTGACAATTTCCTATATTGATTGACAGGTATAATGATGTATCTAGATATAGGCATATTTGTACACTATTCTATTTTTCAATCCATGTGAGTATACTTTCCATCCTTAACCCTGTACTCACTGGACCGTACATTGAAAGCACATTGGCCAATGTTAGCTTACATGCACACTTTGTGTTTGGACTGTAAGACCCTGCCCAACCATTAATACTACTGACCTGAACTCACTTCTTCATGAATATGAGGCAGTTTGCTCAGGCCCGGAGTCATGCCAGGTGGGCCTAGATATTGCAATCCAAACATAGTCCTTGTTTTACCATTGTGTGAATCTGGCCTTAGAATTAACAGTGGGTATATATCTTCTATTTGCATCCAAAACTCGCCCCCATTCAAGTGAATGGGTATTTGAAACAAAAAGCAAGAACAGACTGGAGGCAGTAGTCCCCTTTTACATATATTCAGCATTGAAGTTTAATTAAAACATCAAATTAAAATTGATGTACTGTTTTCATTTTTTGCAATGAGACCAGTCTTACTAGTCAAGAGCCTCAGTTTTTCTAGGGGTCTAGGGGCCTCACACAATATTTCATGCAATATCCTGATAAGGGCCTGAAGCACTTGGGAGCAAAAAGTGAAAAAGCTTGATAACGATTGATATATATTTGTCATCATTTGTGATCAGTTTAGTTCCATCTGAGCCTAATGCAAATTATATGTTCACCCAAACGTTTCACTAAGTGAAGCTTGAAATCTCCACATCCTATTTTTATTAAGAGGAGCTAAACAGATAACACATGAATGATAAAAATTAACAAACAGCACACAAACATATACAAAGAAAAAAATGTTAATTTATTGATTATGCATATAAAAAGAAAGGCTTCAAGAATCAGACAAAATTGCACCGTTTACAGTACAGACATGTTTCCATATCAGCATTATATGTATATATAAACTGTAGGTATGATATATGTTTTGGGACTATGAAAATAATTTCAAGTATGCCACTGAGTCAAAGTAAAAAAATGGAAAGGGGATTACTCTGATTTTTTTTTAATGTAGGATGCATATCCCAATATAACATCCATATTTCTTTTTTTCCTGAAATAGGCAACACACATGCATCTGAGTTTTCTCTTTGTATACAGCTCACTTTGTCTCACTGTACTAAATGGCTTCATCAAAGAAACGTTAGATTCCCATTTTTCACAGGATTCATATGGAAGCTTTGGGCTGAAGTTATCAAACCACTGCTGAATGTCATGTATACAGGATAATGCACAAAACTGTTTGTCATTGTGTTATTGCACTAACCCAAAGTCCTTCTGGCAAGCATTCCAGCATGCACTAGTTACCGTATATCTGGCAGGCAGCTGGATCCAACATCGTTTAATACCACGCTATGCAACATTAACAATTGCTCATCTGCAGTACCACAATGACTAGTCTGGTATTGTCCACTGTTCAATGTACAAACAGAGAACCCGCATTACAAACGATGGAAACATTGCGTAAGTAGGCTAGGTTAACATTTCTACTGTGCTATATGCTAAGGATTTGGGTTCGCTCACATCTGCAAATATAATGTAGCTGAGATTCTCTTCTGAAAAGTTGGAGAGTGTCAGGCAAGTGTCATGCGAGTGTGCTTGTTGCCTCACCTATCATCCCCATGTGACATAAGTATGCAATCCATATGCAATGCATTTTTAAACATTTTTACAATAAATTAAACCATGTAACTCAAGGTGCTGATGGATTGCTAACCCTATAAAATCACCCTCCTTAAGGGCCAAACGTGGGAACACATATATAGGGTTTTATTTGTGTCTAGCTTTCTTGCATCTTCTGACCCAGATATGAACAGCAATCTTTCCTTGTTTGAGGAGTGTGAGGATTTTCTATTTCCTTGGGTTCCTTTGTCTATTACAGGCTTGTCAGTGCTTCATGTGCATTATTATGCATTGCCATTTACGTTTAAGGAACATGGCATTGCAGGTTGCACAGAGTAACATTATGCAAGCTAATTTGGAAGCGGTAATGTCCAAGCGAACCACTGAAGATTGGATCCGCATTTCCAGGGGGATTTATGAGACCTTCCAGTTTCCCAACTGCATTGGGGCCATCAATGGAAAACACATCCGTGTGAATAAGCCGCCAAACTCGGGGTTCCAATAGTATAATTATAAACAATATTTATCTGTAGTTCTGCTAGCGGTGACTGACAGCAGCTACAGGTTTGTAATTGTAGACATTGGGGCCTATGGAAGAACTGGAGATTCCACAATTTTCAATTCTTCCTTAATGAGATGGCAACTTCTAAACAACAACATAGGAGTCCCTCCCCCACAGATCCTGCCTGCATATACCGATGAACCAATTCCTCATGTTCTGGTTGGGGATGAAGCCTATCAACTGACCCACCATGTCATGAGGTCATTCCCACAGAGGGATTTGACCAAACAAGAGTTTTCAATTACCGTCTTAACAGCGCCTGCTGTTTAGTCGAGTGCACATTTGGCATTTTGGTAGCTAAGAGGAGGGCGTTATTGAGTGCCCTCCAATTAAGCAAGCAAAATGTCAATGGCATGATTCAAGCATGTGTCATCCTGCACAATTTAACACTAATACATGAGTCTACAGATTAAGCAGATGTTGCTAGTGTCAACATTCCAGAATTGCTTCTAGTACGTAACCTTCCTGGAAGACGGAGTGAACCTTCAGGCATCAGTTTGCGATATGCTTGCAAATTATTTTATATTGCCAGAGGGTTCCACCACATTTGAGGTTGTATATATTTAAGCTTTTTTAATTATCTTTTTGTGTCTCCAAAATATTGTTATTTATTTAGAGTTATGACTTGGTGTTTTTTGTGTAAATTTTGTGCTAAAAAATTGTGATAGCAAACACATTAAAGAATATTTATTTTTCAAACATTGTTTTTATTTTTCACTATGCTTACAAAATTACAAAAAAAACCCTCAAAGCAACAACACTTTGCTGTTTTGAAAAAGAATGCTTGTTAAATTCACAAACCTAAAAAAACCCAACAATAAATTATAATACGTGGAGGATCTGGATTGGGTGGTGGGACTGATCGAAAGATGATGTGTGGCAGGTGGGTGTGGAGGGGCATCATCAAAAGATGCTGAGAGGCGACGATTGTATGCTGGATGTGTAGGGAGGGCTGTGGAAGGCCAGACGTCCCCTGGATAGTTGGGCCACATGTTGGCTCATGGGTGTACTCTCTGAGGCATTGGTGTGCTTGTGGGCCTCTGTTGTGAGGTTGTAAATGTGCCCATGGGTGCCAGCTTTCTTGCTTATGGCTTTCATTCCTTGTGAGGGTCCAGCAGTATGAGCATGTGAGTATGGAGTGGAGGTGGCAGGGGTAGTGGTCACACTACTCATGTTGGGTGGATTTTGGTGTCGTCTCAAATTCCCCCTCTCAAAAATTTGAAATACAATATCTAGGTCATTTGGAGGCATTACCGCTTCTAACATGAGTTGTGTGCTTGTGTGCTCATTTTAATTTCTTGCGGTACCTGCCATGTATAATGAGTTAGGCATCTGCCAAAGGAGCTATCAACACCATCATTGACAGTGCAAGATAGGATTGAAGTACTCAACTAGCTACCTCATGTCATGTGGTGCTTCTGGGGGCCTCCCTTCTTTGCCGAGGTATGGGTGCTGGAAGGGGTAATGCATTCAAGGGCACAATAGGACTACTACTGTGTGCCTGTTCTTCAGACACTGATGTTGTTAGCCCAGATGGTCCTGCTTCCTCCTCTTGCCCTTTACCCACTTCCATCTCGCTCCTAAAGGTTGGGAGTGGAACTTTAAGAAAAGATGTGTGTTAAAATGTGGTAGTCCAAATTTAGTATAACTCCTTAAAAATACAGCATGCAAAAAAATGTACAGGCGTGCTCCCTCTGGAACTGTTCCCGACAGCTGTGGCATCTTTGGATTACATCATTCGGTGTATTTTGAAGAAAGGGTATACTTGTTGGATGATAAAATTAAAATGTAAATGTAACACCCCAGGTAACCAGTTGTTACAGTGGCATTGCTTTCCTCACGGGTAGAGTGATGTCATGCTTGGAAGGGTGGAAGGATCCCTTTATCAGATATTCAGCACATACAACACTGTTCTGACTCCAGGCCAGAAGGGGGGGCTCTGAACCCAGTTTCAGGGGAGCTTCCCTAGGTAATATTCAATTCTGGTCTGGAGGAGGAGTTAGTCAGTCTGTCGGAGGAAGAGACAGTGAGAGGAGTCTGCCAGAGGCAGGGACAGCAGTCAGTCTGTGAGGGAGTCTGTGAGAGGTAAGAGTGAGGCCGTGCAGCCACTTTAAGTGCTGCAGCTCCTGGAAAGGAGGGAAAAGGACGGAATAAGTTGTAGAGAGCGTGAAGGAGAAGAATCACAGGAGAGTTAAGAGTTAAGAGAGTTAACGGACTACAACACAGCGCTAGAGGGAAGGCTTCCAGCCCCACCTGGTTAGGGGGATTCCAGATTTGCTTCCAAGCCGGCTGGACCAAACCAGTAATTAACGGCGGAAAAAGTGTATAGCGCCTTTCAGAGTCAGAATTTCTCTGGGGTCTCAGTTGCCGGGGGTAGCTGAGACCCCAGAGAACATGATTCGGGTCGTTTTTTGCTATTGTTGTTACTAACGGTATAACGGTGACTGCAAAAAAAAAAGTGCGATTTGCCATTTAAATTTTCTCTCTGATGTGATCGCACATAAGAGGAGAGAGAAATAAGGTCCCCAATCCCACCCAGTACCTCCCGATGTCCCTGGGTCCTCCTTCCCCCCATGGCCGCCAGTATCTTCTTCTGGTAAGAAAATTGGCTCATGCACAGTGCGCCCACCGAGATCTGCCGGCCGGCAGCCGGCAACAATAGATTTTTCCTATTGTTTCATTTTGATCACTGTGATAGACCCTATCACAATGATCAAAATAAAAAAATAGTAAATCAAACCCCCTTATCACCCCCTTAAGTAAAAATAATAAAATAATAAAAAAAGTATTTATTTCCATTTTTCCATTAGGGTTAGAGTTGGGCTAAAGTGAGTTGGGCTAAAGTTAGGGTTTGGGTTGGGGCTAAAGTTAGGGTTGGGGCTAAAGTTAGGGTTAGGGTTGGGTCTAGAGTTGGGGTTAGGGTTAGGACTACATTTATGGTTGTGATTACGGTTGGGATTAGGGTTAGGGTTAGGGGTGTCCCAGGGTTAGGTTTCTGGTTATGGTTATAGTTAGGGGTGTGTTAGGGGTTGGATTAGGTTTAGGGGTGTGTTGGGGTTAGGGGTATGGTTAGGGTTGGGTTTAGGGTTAGGGGTGTGTTGGGGTTAGGGTTGGAGGTAGAATTGGGGAGTTTCCACTGTTTAGGCACATCAGGGGTTCTGCAAATGCGACATGTTGTCCGATGTCAATCACAGCCAATTCTGCGTTGAAAAAGTCAATGCTGTGCGCCCAAACAGTAGTTTACCCCTACATAGTTTACCCACGTACATCAGTGTACTCAGGACAAATTGGACAACAATTTTAGTGGTCCAATTTCTCCTGTTATCCTTGTGAAAATTAAAAACTGGGGGCTAAAAAAATCATTTTTAAGGAAAAAAAAGATTTTTATTTTCACGGCTCTGTGTTATAAACTTTAGTGAAACACATGGGGTTCAAAGTCCTCACAACACATTTAGGTAAGTTCCTTGGGGGGTCCAGTTTACAAAACGGGGTCACTTGTGGGTGGTTTCTACTGTTTAGGCACATCAGTGGCTCTGCAAACGCAACATGATGCCCGCAGACCATTCCATCAAAGTCTGCATTTTAAAACGTCACTACTTCCCTTCCGAGACCCGACGTGTGCCCAAACAGTAGTTTTCTCCCACATATGGGGTACAACCATACTCAGGACAAATTGAACAACAACTCTTGGGGTCCAATTTTTCCTGCTACCCTTGTGAAAATAAAAAATTTGGGGCTAAAAATCATTTTATGGAAAAAAATGTTTTTTATTTTCACGGTTCTGCATTATAAACTTTACTGAAACACATGTGGCTTCAAATGTCTCACAACACATCTATAAAAGTTCCTTGGGGGGTCTAGTTTACAAAATGGGGTCACTTGTGGGTGGTTTCTACTGTTTAGGCACCACAGGTGCTCTTCAAACGCAACATGACGCCTGGAGACCTTTCCATCAAAGTCTGCATTCCAAAACAACGCTCCTTCCCTTCCGAGCCCTGCCATGTGCCCAAACAGTGGTTCCCCCCACATATAGGGTATCAGCGTACTCAGAACGAATTGCACAACAACTTTTGGTGTCCAATTTCTTCAGATACCCTTGGGAAAATAAAAAATTGCGGGAGAAAAGAATCATTTTTGTGGAAACAATATGATATTTTATTTTCACAGCTCTACGTTATAAACTTCTGTGAAGCACTTGGCAGTTCAAAGTGCTCACCACACATCTACATAAGTTCCTTGTGGGGTCTAGTTTCCAAAATTGTGTCACTTGTGGGTTTCCACTGTTTAGGCACATCAGGGGCTCTAAAAACGTGACATGGCGTCGATCTCAATTCCAACCAATTCTGCATTGAAAAAGTCAAACATTGCTCCTTCCCTTCCGAGCTCTGCCATGCGCCCAAACAGTGGTTTACCCCCACATGTGGGGTATCAGCGTATTCAGGAGAAATTGCACAACAAATTTTGTGCTCCATTTTCTCTATTTACAGTTGTGAAAATAAAAAAACTGGTTCTGAAATAAAATGTTTGTGAAAAAAAGTTAAATGTTCATTTTTTTCTTCCACATTGCTTCAGTTCCTGTGAAGCACGTAAAGGGTTAATTATCTTCTTGAATGTGGTTTTGAGCACCTTGAGGGGTGCAATGTTTAGAATGGTGTCACTTTTGTGTATTTTCTGTCATGTCCACCCCTGAAAGTGACTTCAAATGTGAGGTGGTCCCCAAACAAAAATGGTTTTGTAAGTTTTGTTGTAAAAATGAGAAATCGCTGGTCATCTTTGAACTCTTATAAGTTCCTAACCAAAAATTGTTGTTTCCAAAATTGTGCTGATATAAAGTAGACATGTGGGAAATGTTATTTATTAATTATTTTGTGTGACATATCACTCTGATTTAAGGGCATAAAAATTAAAAGTTTGAAAATTGTGATTTTTTTTTTATTTTTTGACAAATTTCCGTTTTTTTCATAAATAAACGCAAGTCATATCGAAGAAATTTAATTTTACCACTAACATGAAGTACAATATGTCATGAAAAAACAGTCTCAGAATCAGCGGGATCTGTTAAAGCATTCCAGAGTTATAACCTCAAAAAGTGACAGTGGTCAGAATTGTAAAAATTGGCCTGGTCATTAAGCTGCAAATTGGCTCTTTCACTAAGGGGTTAAATTCACCTGTTGCTTCAAAATGTAACTATTACTGCAGACTTATGTTGTTTGTCTTTGGTGATGTAGAATAGCAACATTTATTCAAAATACTTTAAGGAGAAAAATCTCTTACAGCATAAACCAAGTAACGGGGCAAATAATAAGGGCCTCAACATTTAGCACGTTGTGCTGCTTTTGATCTTGATCATAAGTTTGTATTGTTAGTAGCATGTTGAATAATGTTATGGTTTGTAGTGCAGAGCAGAATATTTACCTGTAAGAATATAACAACATTACAATACAGGTGTGTGCAGAAAATATTTTGAATATCTTACAACACTTACTTAGTCCAACTTTC
Source organism: Ranitomeya variabilis (assembly GCF_051348905.1). NCBI lineage: Eukaryota > Metazoa > Chordata > Amphibia > Anura > Dendrobatidae > Ranitomeya > Ranitomeya variabilis. The sequence goes on from NC_135233.1 coordinate 723,120,058, forward strand.
TCCTCCGGTGTGCTGGCAGCATATTGTGGGAACAGTTGTCCACATACAGTGGTGCATGTTTGTCACAGTTAAATGTTTCAGATCACCAAACAAATTTAAATTATAGACAAAGATAACATGAGTAAACACAAAATGCAGTTAAAAATTAAGGTCTTTATTATGAAGGGCAAAAGAAATCCAAACCTACAGGGCCCTGATGTAAAAAATGATTGCCCTCCCTCCTTAATTGGATCTAATGGATGGACCATTTTTGCCCCCCTCCTTTATTGGATCTAATGGATGGACCATTTTTGCCCCCCTCCTTTATTGGATCTAATGGATGGGCCATTTTGGGGGCAGCTGAATGCCCCTTCCCAGCCTATTAATATCAGCCCCCAGGTGTCTGCTTAGCCTTTGCTGGTTATTAAAAAGAGGGGGACCCCACATCATGCTTTTTGGGATCCCTCTTTTTAATATCTAGTAAAGGCAAGGCAGACACCTGTGAGCTGATATTAATATCCTGGGAAACTTCATGGATATTGGCCTCTTCTCAGAATAATAACACCAGTCTTGAGCTGTCTGCTTTCCCTCAGCTGTATATGAAAAATATGGGGGACTCCATGCCATTTTTTTTAATTTTCTTTATTTATTAGCTAAATACATGTGCAGTAAGCTACACACACACTACACTAATTATATATCTCACTGAAATTTTTCTATCAATTTACTGTACTTGGCTGATGAAATGTCAGGTTTCCCTAGAGATCAAAAAAAATCGGATGGCACGCGTATTGACTGCGTGCCGTGCAATTTTTTCTCACACCCATTCACTTCGGTCATTTTACACGGCCATATGCGCTTTTTTCCTCATCCCAATTCCAGGTGAGGAATAACTTGCAGGTGAACACTGCCTCATTGAATAACATTGTTGCAAGTGCAATGCAAGTTTTTCTAAAATTGCATTCGCCGATTTTATACACAGATGTGAACATACCCTTTAGGTGAGAGTACACATCCGGACTTTTCCATGATTTATACATTAACATTTCAATAGGTTGCCATACACCAGATAGGGGCCAAATACGTTTTCTTTTTGCCACCATCTGGCAGGTATATGTTAGCATAAAGTTTGTTTAACTGACTAGATGGGTCCAAAAGAATGTGCATTCCTATATAGAGACCCACTGTAAAAAAAAAACAAAAAACATGCCCTACAATATGTGGTTTCTTTTATTTTTACATTGTTTTCTTACATCACCATAGTGACCATGTGACTATTCATCCTTCCAAACTGTTTCCATTGTTGGATGACTACATCCTAAGCCAGTATGCCCGACGTTGACCACAAATGTAGCTTTTTCCATAGCCTTAAAAAAGTGGTCCGAAATACAAATTAATTTTCATCCCAAGGCCGGTGTCACACTAGAGAGTTTTACGGTCGTATGAGAGGCGCAAAAACTACGCATTGCACACGGACCAATGATTCTCTATGGGGCAGCTCCTATCTGCCATATATTTCTCAGCTGTATTTTACGGGCATAGAAAATGGATATTGGCCCCCCCTGGCTAAAAACACCTGCCCCCAGCCACCCCAGAAAAGGCACATCTGAAAGATGCGCCTATACTGGCACTTGGCCACTCTCTTCCCACTCCCCTGTAGTGGTGGGATATGGGGTAATGAAGGGTTAATGTCACCTTGCTATTGTAAGGTGACATTAAACCTGGTTAATAATGGAGAGGTGTCAATAAGACACCTATCCATTATTAATCCAATATTAATAAACGGTTAAAAAAACACACATTTGGAAAAAAGTATTTTAATGAAATAAATACACATGGTGTTGTAATATCTTAATTATACGCTCCATCCAGTTGAAGACCTTTGTCACCTAAAACAAAGTTAAAATAAAAAAACAACAATATCCCATACCTTTCTTACAGATGTGCCTTTTCTGGGGTGGCTGGGGGCAGATGTTTTTAGCCGGGCGGGCCAATAACCATGGTCCCTCTCTAGGTTATTAATATCTGCCCTCAGTCACTGGCTTTCCCACTCTGGCGGAGAAAATTGCGCGGGAGCCCACACCAGTTTTTTCCGTGATTTAACCCTTTATTTTAACAGAGCCACAAAATTTTGCACACATACACTTCTAACATTAGTAGTGAGGAATATGCAAAAAAAAAAGGGATATGAAATGGTTTACTGTATGTAAACCATGTCTCATATCCTGTCGGGTTTGGGAAGGAGATAGCAAAAGCCGGCAATTGAATCACTGGCTTTTCTGCTATCTAGCGCTGTATTAAATATAAATATATATGTGTCTCACTGATATATATATATATATATATATATATATATATATATATATATATATATATATATATACTGCATATATGTTTTCACGAATATTTGCGCCCATGGATCCATTCTATGTCCATTTTGCAAGCCTGCGAGAAAATCTAGCCGTATGGATGCCATACGGATGACACACGGATCATTTTTGGAGAAAAAATTGCATCGTCGCATTGAATACGGATCAATGTTCAGGAACTTTTCTGCGTATTACGGCTGTAAAAAACAGACCGTATTTCCCTACGCTGAGTGTGACGCGGGTCTAAGTCCCTATCCATTTAGAACCATAATCTAAGCTATTTTCTAATATATTTGAATTAAAAAATCCCTATTCTTTCCTAACTACACTATCTAACTGATATTGTATTGTTTTCTCTTACTTCCTTTATTATGAAGTTTCGTTTGAGAATCCCAGTGCATGCTGAGGGCAGAAGCTGTGGTCATTGATGACTTACAAATTAATGTCAGTGCAGGGTAAAGTGTAAACTAGCTCAGACATAAAAGTCTATGGGTATTCCAGAAGAAGTTAACATTCACCTATACTGCCGACAAATCTAATAGCTGAAATTAAGCTCTTCCATATTTATTTGAAACAGTACAGATGACAAGTCATCATACTAAACAGTTATTGTCCAACTATCCTGCACTGAGAGCAGGGGTCCGTTGTCTCTCACATTTAGGGGACGGGTGGCCAAACATGAGCAGTTGCATTCGAATAGCAATATCTCTTGTGCAATGGATTTACAGTGTTCTCCAACATTTTTTCCGTTGTTTTCCAAGCATAATATGAAGTTAAAATTTCTGAGATCAGATATTTCTTAAAAGTCTGTAGCAATTTATTAACTTTCTTCATCATTTTCTTAGAATTTTTTTGATCAAAATGTCACAAGATATATATTAAATTTGATGCCCATATTTGAAAAGCAACTAGAACAAGCAAATCATAAAAAAGTATTGTCACATGTGTCAAAAATTCACTAAATAGAACAATAAAGGACTAGCTGAGTGTTTAGATGAAGACATAGAGCTGTTATTCCAAGAATTTCTGAGCTCGCAATTTGAATGAAAAAAATAATAGATTTAACACTCCAAAAGGAGTGAACATTTCCTTTCTTTTAATTTTTCACAATGGTCAGTGACTGTACAATAGAAGAACCAAAATCAATGCTGTGATATATATATATATATATATATATATATATATATATATATATATATATATATATATATATATATATATATATATATATATATATTACAGGGGGGAATTAAGCATTTGATCCCTTGCTGATTTTGTAAGTTTGCCCACTGACAAAGACATGAGCTGTCTATAACTTTAAGCGTAGGTTCATTTTAACACTGAGAGGCAGAATATCCTTAAAATCACATTGTATAAATTATATAAATTTATTTGCATTTTGCAGTGACAAATAAGTATTTGATCCCTCTGCAAACAAGACTTAATACTTGGTGGTAAAACCCTTGTTGGTAAGCACAGCAGTCAGACGTTTTTTGTAGTTGATGAGGTTCGTGCACATGTCAGGAGGAATTTTGGTCCACGCAGATCAGCCTCTAAATCACTAAGATTTTGAGGCTGTCGCTTGACAACTCTGAGCTTCATCTCCCTCCATAAGTTTTTATGGGATTAAGGTCTAGAGCAGTGTTCCCCAACTCCAGTCCTCAAGAGCCACCAGCAGGTCATGTTTTCATGATTGCCTTAGTATTTCACAGGTATTTCACAGGTGATGGAATTATTGCCTGTGAAGGTGATGCAATTATCACCTGGGCAATACTAAGGAAATCCTGAAAACATGACCTGTTGGTGGCTCTTGAGGACTGGAGTTGGGGAACACTGGTCTAGAGAATAGCTAGGCCACTCCATGACCTTAATGTGCTTCTTTTTGAGCCACTCCTTTTTTGCCTTGGCTGTATGTTTTGGGTCAGTGTCTGGTTGGAAGACCCAGCCACGAACCATTTTTAATGCCCTGGCAGAGGAAACGAGATTGTCATTAAGGATCTTACAGTACATGGCTCCATCCATTCTCCCATTGATGCGGTGAAGTAGTCCTGTGCCCATAGCACAGAAACACCCCCAAAACATAATGTTTCCACCGCCATGCTTGACAATGGGGATGGCATTCTTTGGGTCATAGGCAGCATTTCTCTTCCTCCAAACGTGCCGAGTTGAGTTAATGCCAAAGAGCTCAATTTTTGTTTCATCTGAGCACAGCACCTTCTCCCAATCACTCACAGAATCATTCAGGTGTTCATTGGCAAACCTCAGACGGGCCTGCACATGTGCCTTCTTGAGCAGGGGGACCTTACGGGCACTGCAGGATTTAAAACTTTTACCGCATAATGTGGTACCATTGATTTTCTTGGTGACTGTGGTCCCAGCTGCCTTGAGATCATTAATAAGTTCCCCCGTATAGTTTTAGGCTAATCTTTCACCTTTCTCATGATTCAGGATATTCCACGAGGTGATATTTTGCATGGTGCCCCAGATCGATGTCGATTGACAGTCATTTTGTATTTCTTCCATTTTCTTACTATTGCACCAACAGTTGTCTCCTTCTCACCCAGCGTCTTACTTATGGTTTTGTAGTCCATTCCAGCTTTGTGCAGGTCTATGATCTTGTCCCTGACATCCTTATAAAGCTCTTTGGTCTTGCCCATGTTGTAGAGGTTAGATTCTGACTGATTAATTGAGTCTGTGGACAGGAGTCTTTTATAAAGGTTACTATGTAAGACAGCTGTCTTTAATGCAAGTAATGAGTTGATTAGGAGCGTCTATCTGGTCTGTAGGAGCCAGAACTCTTAATGGCTGGTAGGGGGTCAAATACTTATTTCTCACAATGTGATTGTCTGGATTTTATTTTTGATATTCTATCTCTCAATGTTAAACTTAATCTACATTTAAAATTATAGACTGTTCATGTCTTTGTCAGTGGGCAAACTTACAAAATCAACAAGAGATCAAATACTTATTGAGAGACAGAAGGAGATGAAGATTTCTGGTTGACCTCACAGTTGAAGTTGCATGCAGTGGTAGAACTTAAAATAGCTTTTTCAAGTTCATAGCCAACTCTTTCTAAAAAATGAACCATATGTGAAGGGTTTTTTTCTTAAAGGAGAAATATGCTTCTTTCCCCATTTGTCATTTGCATGGGAGACAAATACAGAAAGACACAGAGAAAAGCAGGATAAAAGACATATAAGAGGAAGAAATAGTGTTTTGAATGGATTTTCTTTCCAATCAATTTTTATAAACTTGATAAAAATGACTATTAATCTGATGACCATTATTCATAGGGCTGTTATTCCACTGATATCAACTTGTAAATGGAATTTGTGAACATGTTTATACTTCATCATTAAAGGGTAATAAAATTGGGACATACAACCTTCAAGTGCTGTTTCATTTACTTACCATATTCTGGATGTACTTTAGATCAAATCACTTTTTTATTGTTGGCAGCTTTGCTACTTCTCTCAAAAATAGCTTTGTGCAACCCCTCCCATGCCACTTTTTGACATTTTCCTGCGTACTCTGTACATAGCCAGAAAACTGTCAAGTCCAAAGGGATAACATTCATCCAATCTATTTATCCAGCCCTATTGGCATCTACAAAGGTAAATTATTTTACAAAAAATAACATTTAAAACAGTTTTTCTATAGGAACTTAAGAATTGCTGTATATATTTTGGTTATTGCGGAGGTTTATGGTTTTATTGAGAAGGGAAGTCATGTTCGTATTCCATCTTATGGACTCAACAGGATAAGAAATGCATATCTAGTGCTATAAATGGTGCAGTGCATACTCTTCATACATCATTCCAAATTATTTCAATTTCTGGATGTTCTATATTTGTCAATTATCTATAGGTAATGATTTTTCGTACTGTTGTTATTCGTTGTGCCATTGTACACTGGTACTATCAATTTTTGCGACTTTGTGCATGTTGTGTTATTTTTATTTTCCTGATTATTTTTTGTTAGTACACCAGTTTTTGCATTCTTTTTTTTATTTCACACCCATTCTTTTTATGGTAGCCAATCCACATGAAGGATTGAACCAAGACTTGACTTTTTAAATCAACATTATGTATTTTGTACACCTCATTGTTTTCACATAACAGATATTGTGTATCAACACAATAATTACAAGACTTAAAATTATTGAGAGGTTTTTTATCAGTGTATTCAGAGCAATTGAAATCAGTTTTTATATTGATCAAATGATTGCTCTTTAGGTGGTCTTGGAGCAAAATTTTGAAGAAGGGATTTTCTCTTCAATATCCATTTATTTGAAGCCCGTACTATTGCAATCACTTCTCTCATGATGTTATAAATGAATTCTTGATATGTAGGCTCATGAATTGCTTTTTTCACTCAGACGTTACGTCCTTTTGAATTGAGTCCAAACTGGGTCCGAAACAGAAGATTCATGTTTAACAAAGGCTTAGTCTCCTAATATTCCAGTTGGGTCAATTGCAGCCAGCTGGCTTCGATCCACTATTACTTCAATTAAATAATTAAATCATTTTGACCTGTAATTTAGGCATAGATTATTATAAACTTCAAGCTTATGAAGGACACAGTGTGTAAAATAAATAAATAAATACAAATAAAAAAAAAATTGGTAAAACAAAACTTAAAAAAGAGAGACTGCCAGTCTGAATTGCTTTTTCAAGCTCTGCCGCCACTGAAAAAAAAACTATATAAAAATAATTTCTACGTAATGTAGAACATTTTTTGGACCACAAGACGCACTTTTCCCCCCCAAATTTTGGGGGACAATGAGGGTATGTCTTATGGTTGCAATATACTTACAAATCCTGGTGGCGGTCCCTGTGGCGGAGGTCCCTATACAGCTGGTGCACCTGTAGCTGTGCTCTGTGGTGCAGTGGTGTCGGGGATCTGTGGTGTGGCAGCAGCGGGGCTCTGTGCTGCGTGGGGGGCTCTGCTGACATTTCGTCAAAGCCTGGAAGCCCCCACAGCTCCATTGTTGTGACACAGTGGCCTCCGGAAAGATGGCCGCCGGGGGCAGCGCATGCTCAGATTCAAATCTCGGCACCAAGATCTCATCCTGAGATCTCATTGCTAAGATCTGAATCTGAGCATGCGCCACCCCCGGCTGCCATCTTTCCAGAGGCCACCGGCAGCCTTCTTTCTGGAGGCCTCCGCATCGCAGCAACGGAGCTGTGGAGGCTTCCAGGCTTTGACAAAATGCTGGCGGAGCCCCCATGCAGCACAGAGAGCAGCTGCCGACCCAGCACAGAGCCCTGACACCACCGCCCCACAGAGCCCCATCACCCTACAGAGCCCCACCGCCCTACAGAGCCCCCGTACCCATACCCAAAAACTTGAAAAACACTCTGATAAATGTGGCCCAAAAAATTTATAAGTATTTAAAATCCTGAAATCGCACCTTCCGATGTAAAGTGTAAGTTGTCTTCACACATTCCTTATTTGATGCAGAATTTCACTTCCAGCACCGCGCAAAATATGGTGCAATCTAAGAATACAATAAACCCCACTTATGCTGTAAAAAAGCCATAGAAGATTCTAACTGTACTGTGGATTTGAAAGCTTTTTACCAGACAACGGCCAAAAATATATAGCTCTATCATGTCATGTATAATATGTTTCCCAAAACAAAAAAAGTGAATCACAGAGCAAACTATAATAAAATATATTATTTTTATTAAGAATTAATACAAATAGTAACCATTAAAATTTGTAGCAAAGAAAAAAAAATAATAGCAGGGATAGTGACACCAATGTGCTATGCCCAGCAAGATATATAATATACAGTACAAGTATGAGGAGGTATACACAGAATATATGTTCAAACAGATAAGCCCATAAGGCGGGGGGAATAAAGTTTAATATATGCAAGGGTTAATGTGGTGGCCTATATGAATATGCAAGTGCACAACCGCTATGGGTAGCTGATAGTAGTATATAGCGTTAATCACTACACTCATAATATGTAGAACCAACACATAACACATCCATGTCATAAATAGAATTGTCATTGATACACAGAAGTCCCCAACACCCACAATGGGTATATCAGCGAATATTGCATAGTAATAGAGGTAATACCAACCTAAGTACCGAGCATAGAAGAGGCCCCGACGCGCGTTTCGCTGTCAATGCTTCCTCGGGGGGCGTGGTGTAAAGTAAATGTTGCAGGTTTTTATAGGGCTTACCAAACAGGGAGCCCCAATAGCGCGGTCTGCTTCCTGCAGCATGAGAGCAGATCGGAAACCACGGTGCCGGCGTCTGACGTCACAGGTCTCCGCCCACCGCCAACGCATCAGCAAGGATGGGCGGGAAGCTACGACGACATAGAGATGCGTGTCCATGGAGACAGGTTGGCGCCAGCCACAGGAAGCGCTCGCCGCAGCCAAAGTAAAGGGGCACTGGGGAAAACCACGCCACACGAATTGCTGTAGAAAGCAAGATACAGGGAAAGGACTAATAACAGACTACTAGTGCAAGAAAATTAATAAACATACCCGAATAAAGACCAGGGAGAAAAAGTGCAAAAGTGCACCATAAAAGAGCTGTGAGTGAAAAGGAAAGAGAAATTAAGATAATTGTGCAGATATAAATATATAAAAATGTGTGTCATATACAGGCATAAGAATGAGTTAAAGTGTTGGGCAAAGAAACCATAATATAAAGAAGAATAAATAATGCCCATAATATCGATGCATAATAACCAGGAACAAGTGTGAATGAAAGTGCCGGCAACCAAGACATAGCTGAGTTATTATCAGTGAGACAAGAGAGAGAAAGCGTGAATGTAATAAATATATGAAATGATAAAGACAAAAGTGCAAATGTTGAAAAGAATGTGAAAAAAAATTGCATATATGTGTGACCATGTATACAGACACAACCATACCAATGTACATAAGTGCACACACACACACAAACATGTATGCATGTACACACATGCACATACACATGCATACAAGCATGCACACATACACACACACACATGCGCATACATACGTCTGAGCAGAGACACAAACAATGAAATAGACAAAATAAAACTAATCAATATCTTGCAAATTATAAAGACTATAATAATGCGAGTGTGAATGCGGATGTGAAAGATGTGTAAAAGAAAAAAGTAAAAAATGTATATAATTAAATAAATAAATACATGTATATACATACGTATATATATATATATAAATATATATATACATATATATGCACATACACACATAAGTACACATACACCCGTGGACGCAGTCATATAAACATGTAGTAAAACACACACATATACACACACATACGTCCAAACATAAACACAAAAAATAAGCCAAAATAGAACCAATCAATGTCCAAGTTTGAATATTAATACAAGTACATATACGTGAATGTGATAATAAAAGGGACTTATGGTATAGATTAAAGACCAATAATCAATGGCCTGATAAAAATACTAGTGTAAGTCTATGTAAATAAATCTAAGATACAGGCCAAAGCATCAAAAATGGATGGTCCGATTAAGGTGCAAGTGGTAGTGCAAACATAAAAAAACAGTGTCAGATGATGACACAAAACCAGGATCATTTGAAATATGAATGATCACAAAGGACCAAAAGGAAAGGGAAAACCCATTTTTGATGCTTTGGCCTGTATCTTAGATTTATTTGAAACTCCGCCCCCTCCTCCCCGGACTGCAGAATGGGCAGTGGATGTGTCGAAAAACTGCATCCGCTGCTCACGTCGTGCAAAAAATTCACAACGTGCGTCGGTACGTCGGCCCGACGCATTGCGACCGACCCGTACCGACGCAAGTGTGAAAGTAGCCTTACCATCTTATTATAGCACACTTCCTCAGAGGCATGACTGGAACCGTGCTCCTTCATTCGCTCATGGTTGCCCCTGTGATTGCGCTATCCATACGGGCGCCAAAGACAGGATCTCTTGAAAAATTGATTTTGGAGGGCACCACTTGTATATTTAGGGATCAACCAAAACATTCCAATTGGGTACTAGACACAAAGAGAAAAAAGAGGTATGTACACATGTCAAAATTGTTGGAACCCCTCGTTTAATGACAGAAAAACCCACAATGGCACAGAAAAAACTTGAATCTGACAAAAGTAATAATAAATAAAAGATCTATGAAAAAGAACAAATGAAAGTCAGACATTAAATGACAGAAAATTAACACATGCAGAATCACCAAGTGTACAAAAGCTGGCAGCGCTTTGGATGGGGAGAGTGTCTGCTGCGTCCAAAGCTCTCGAAATACGTCACATGGAAACATACCCTAAGGCCGGCGTCACACTAGAGAGTTTTACGGACGTACGAGAGGTGCAATAACTACGCATTGCACACGGACCAATGTTTCTCTATGGGCAGCTCCTATCTGCCGTATATTTCGCAGCTGTATTTTACGGGTGTAGAAAATCGCAGCATGCTGCGTTTGTCAGCGTATTGCGCAAAAAATCCACCAATGAAAGTCTATGGGGGAGAGAAAAATACGGATTACACACGGACTATCAATGTGACTTGCGAGAAATACGCAGCGGTGTTCTATAGAAAAGCCGGCAATTCAGTGCGGTGTACAGTAAAATCACACTGACAGGTTAGAATAGAACAGATAAAATTAATGTCTACACATAGTATAGGTATATATATATATATATATGTCAGTGAGACACATATATATATATATATATTTAATACAGAGCTAGATAGCATAAACCGTTCATTCAATTGCCGGCTTTTGCTATCTCCTTATCAAACCCGACATGATATGAGACATGGTTTACATACAGTAAACCATTTCATATCCCTTATTTTTTTCCATATTCCTCACTAATGATGTTAGTAAAGTGTGTGTGAAAAATTTGGGGGCTCTAACTGTTAAAATAAAGGGTTAAATCACGGCGTGGGCTCCCACGCACTTTTCTCCGCCAGAGTGGGAAAGCCAGTGTCTGAGGGCAGATATTAATAGCCTAGAGAGGGACCATGAATATTGCCCCCCCCCCCCGGCTAAAAACATCTGCCCCCAGCCACCCCAGAAAAGGCACATCTGTAAGATGCGCCTATTCTGGCACTTAGCCTCTCTCTTCCCACAGATATCTGATATTATATACTGGATGTAACTGGTGTAATATCTGATGTCTGTAGTCATTGTATAATATACACCAGTCACACACTATCCTGTATACATAGTGGGTGTGGAAAGTATCCAGACCCCTTTAAAGTTTTCACTCTTTGTTTTATTGCAGCCATTTGGTAAATTCACTCTGTACCACATCTTGACTGAAAAAACAGAAATGTAGATATTTTTGCAAATTTTGTAAAAAAGAAAAACTGAAATATCACATGGTCATAAGTAGTCAGACCCTTTTCTCAGACACTCATATTTAAGTCACATGCTGTCCATTTCCTTGTGAGCCTCCTTGAGATGGTTCTGCTCCTTCATTGGAGTCCAGCTGTGTTTAATTAAACTGATAGGACTTGATTTGGAAAATCACACACCTATCTGTATAAGACCTCATAGCTCACAGTGCATGTCAGACCAAATGAGAATCATGAGGTCAAAGGAACTGGCCAAGGAGCTCAGAGACAGAATTGTGGCAAGGCAAAGATCTGCCCAAGGTTACAACAGAATTTCTGCAGTACTCAAGGTTCCTAAGAGCACAGTGGCCTCCATAATCCTTAAATGGAAGAAGTTTGGGACCACCAGAAGTCTTCCTACACCTGGCCGTCCAGCCAAACTGAGCAATCGTGGGAGAAGTGCCTTGGTGAGAGATGTAAAGAAGAACCCCAAGATTACTGTGGCTGAGCTTCAGAGATGCAGTAGGGAGATGGGAGAAAGTTCCACAAAGTCAACTATAACTGCAGCCCTCCACCAGTCGGGCCTTTATGGCAGAGTGGCCCGACAGAAGCCTCTCCTCAGTGCAAGACATATGAAAACCCGCATAGAGTTTGCTAAAAAACACATGCAGGACTCCGAGACTATGAGCAATAAGATTTTCTGGTCTGATGAGACGAATATAGACCTTTTTGGTGATAATTCTAAGCGGTATGTGTGGAGAGAACCAGGCACTGCTCATCACCTGCCCAATACAATCCCAATAGTGAAACATGGTGGTGGCAGCATCATGCTATGGGGGTGTTTTTCAGCTGCAGGGACAGTACAACTGGTTGTCATTGAAGGAAACATGAATGCGGCCATATACAGGGATATCCTGGATGAAAACCTCTTCCAGAGTGCTCTGGACGTCAGACTTGGCCAAAGGTTCGCCTTCTAACAAGACAATGACTCTAAGCACACAGCTAAAATAACAAATGAGTGGCGTTCTTGACTGGCCCAGCCAGAGCCCTGACCTAAACCCAATTGAGCATCTCTGGAGAGACCTGAAAATGGCTGTCCACCAATGTTTACCATCCAACCTGACGGAACTGAAGAGGATCTGCAAGGAAGAATGGCAGAGGATCCCCAAATCCAGGTGTGAAAAGCTTGTGGCATCATTCCCGAGAAGACTCATGGCTGTACTAGCTCAAAAGGTGCTTCTACTCAATACTGAGCAAAGGGTCTGAATACTTATGACCATGTGATGTTTCATTTTTTAGAGTGTACATTAATGAGAAAAAAAAGAACTTTTTAGAATTTACCAAATGGCTGCAAAGAAGCAAAGAGTGAAAAATATAAAGAGTTATGAATACTTTCCATACCCACTGTATACAGAGCTGGGTGGGCACTCAGAGGACATAATTTGTTATAAATGGGGACATTAATAGTTTTCATAGGGGCACCCAAATCAGAAAGAATGTCATCTGTAAGTTACTATATATGTCTGTACTGTAATCACATGTATGTGCAGGGCTGGAATCTACCAATATACTGTTACTATAAGGTGGTATTATTGCTCTTTAGTAGTGTTTTATTTTCTTTATTTATTTAGTAACAGTTTAATGTGTTTCAGTCATTATGTAGTAAAAGGTGTATGGTGGTATCATTAGTCTTTGTATACAGTGTTATGTAGAGGTAATTGTAATATATCATGTATTCGCTGTGTAGTGGTGATGGTAGTGGACATTGTGTAGCCATATTATTTTGGCATTTTATAGCAGTAATTTTATAATATTGGTCATTGTATTGTGTGTTTTTGGTTAGCAACAGTGTTATACTGTAATTATACATGTATAGATGCTATTTTAAATGGCCATAGGGGGTTCGTATTGGAAGACATGCACTTTGGGGCTTGGGCCCTGATCGTTTATGACCCTAGCAACGCCTCTGCCATACTGTGTGTTTACATGTCCGTGTTTCTGGAGTTGTATGTATGTTTGTAAATAAGCTCAGTTAAGGTACCATATGTAAGCAGTAAGGCTGGTTTCACACTTGCGTTTTTGTCTGCAGCGTTTTTTGCACAAAAAACGCATGCGTTTTTTTCCCCTATATTTAACATTGAAAACGCATGCGTTTTTTTGCACATGCGTTTGGTCGCGTTTTCAAACGCATGCGTTTTTTGGCTGCATGCGTTCATTTTCAAAAATGCTACCAGTATTTTCTTGCGCGTTTTTTTGCCGCGAAAAAACGCATGCGTTTTTTCGCGGCAAAAAAATGCATTGCTGTCTATGTAAACGCATGCGTTTTTAAGCACATGCGTTTGTTTGCGCTAAAAACGCATGCGTTTTTATAGAAAAAAACCAGAAAACACACTGAAAAGCCACCCACCACCCTCAAGGTGATAAAGAGATCCAAACCCTAACCCTAACTCTACCCCTAACCTCACCCCTAACCGTTTAATGAACATTTTCTGACAGTCATATTGCCACGTATTTAAGTGCCACGTATCACGTATTTCAGTGCCACGTATGCCACGTGCCACGTATTTAAGTGCCACGTGCCACGTATTAAAGTGCCACGTGCCACGTATTTAAGTGCCACGTGCCACATATTTAAGTGCCACGTGCCACATATTTAAGTGCCACGTATCACGTATTTCAGTGCCACGTATGCCACGTGCCACGTATTTAAGTGCCACGTGCCGCGTATTAAAGTGCCACGTGCCACGTATTTGAGTGCCACGTGCCACATATTTAAGTGCCACGTGCCACATATTTAAGTGCCACGTGCCACATATTTAAGTGCCACGTGCCACATATTTAAGTGCCACGTGCCACATATTTAAGTGCCACGTGCCACATATTTAAGTGCCACGTGCCACGTATTTAAGTGCCACGTATTTAAGTGCCACATGCCACGTATTTAAGTGCCACGTGCCACGTATTTGAGTGCCACGTGCCACGTATTTGAGTGCCACGTATTTAAGTACCACGTATTTCAGTTGCACGTATTTCAGTGCCACGTATTTCAGTCACGTTTAGGGGTAGGGGTAGGGTTAGGGTTTTCTTGTTTTTTCTTGTGTTTTCTTGTGTTTTTCTAAAAAAACGCATGCGTCTAAAAAACGCATGCGTTTTACCGCGTTTACATGCGTTTTTCACACATGCGGTTTTTTTTAAAAACGCATGCAGACAAAAACGCAAGTGTGAAACCAGCCTAAGCTTGGTTCTGGTACTATTTCAATGTAGTAATCTAGATTCTGGTACCATATGTATGCAGTAAGCTTGGTTCTGTTCCCATATCTTTGTATGAGGCTTGGTTTTGCTGCTCTATCTTTGTAGTAGCTCCATTCTGCTTGCTTATCTCTGTAGTAAGCTTGGCTCTGCTCCCTTATCTCTGTAGTAAGCTCCTTTCTTTTCCCATTGCTTTGTAGTAAGCTTGGTGCTGCTCACATATCTCTTTAGTAAGCTCCTTTCAGTTCACATACACTCACTGGCCACTTTATTAGGTACACCTGTCCAACTTCTTGTTAACACTTAATTTCTAATCAGCCAATCACATGGCGGCAACTCAGTGCATTTAGGCATGTAGACATGGTCAAGACAATCTCCTGCAGTTCAAACCGAGCATCAGTATGGGGAAGAAAGGTGATTTGAGTGCCTTTGAACGTGGCATGGTTGTTGGTGCCAGAAGGGCTGGTCTGAGTATTTCAGAAACTGCTGATCTACTGGGATTTTCACGCACAACCATCTCTAGGGTTTACAGAGAATGGTCCGAAAAAGAAAAAAAATCCAGTGAGCGGCAGTTCTGTGGGCGGAAATGCCTTGTTGATGCCAGAGGTCAGAGGAGAATGGGCAGACTGGTTCGAGCTGATAGAAAAGCAACAGTGACTCAAATCGCCACCCGTTACAACCAAGGTAGGCCTAAGAGCATCTCTGAACGCACAGTGCGTCGAACTTTGAGGCAGATGGGCTACAGCAGCAGAAGACCACACCGGGTACCACTCCTTTCAGCTAAGAACAGGAAACTGAGGCTACAATTTGTACAAGCTCATCGAAATTGGACAGTAGAAGATTGGAAAAACGTTGCTTGGTCTGATGAGTCTCGATTTCTGCTGCGACATTCGGATGGTAGGGTCAGAATTTGGCGTAAACAACATGAAAGCATGGATCCATCCTGCCTTGTATGGAGCATCTTTGGGATGTGCAGCCGACAAATCTGCGGCAACTGTGTGATGCCATCATGTCAATATGGACCAAAATCTCTGAGGAATGCTTCCAGCACCTTGTTGAATCTATGCCACGAAGAATTGAGGCAGTTCTGAAGGCAAAAGGGGGTCCAACCCGTTACTAGCATGGTGTACCTAATAAAGTGGCCGGTGAGTGTATATATGTAGTAATCTTGATTCCATTCTTGTGTCTATGCAGTCAGCTTGCTTCTGTTGCAGTATCTATGTAGGTAGTATGCTTGCTTCTGTTCCCATATCTATGCAGCAAGCTCCATTCTGTTCCCATATCTGTGTACCAGCCTGTTTTTAGAGCCTGTTATCTCTGCTGCTTTAATGCAGTGACCAAAGATAAGCAGGGCAGGGGTGGCCCACCGCAACTCGAGGGCCACTGCCTTGTGTTTGCCCCCCAGGCTGAAAAGTGCTAGCCAGCCCCTGCTCATGATGCGATCTATTTTGTGAAGTGCAATAGTCCCCTCTGCAGCAAAACAACCCCGCAGCATGATGCTTCACAGTTGGAATGGTGTTCTTAGGCTTCAAATCTTTTACCTTTTTCCTCCAAACGTAATTCTGATTATTATGCCTAAAAAGTTAAATTTTAATTTCATCAGACCACAGTACATGTCTCCAAAAATTAAGGTCTTTGTTCCTGTGTGCATTAATCTGGCTTTTTCATGTTTCTTTTGGAGTAATGGCTTCTTCCTGGCAGAGTGGCCTTTCAGCACATGTTGATACAGTACTCGTTTCACTGTGGATATTGACACAATCTTACCAGATATCGCCATCATCTTCACAAGGTCTTTTGCTTTTGTCCTTGGGTTGATAAGCACATGTCGGAGCAAAGCACATTCATCTCTGGGACAAAGAACCCGTCTCCTTCCTGAACGGTATGATGGTTGGACATTCCCATCTTGTTTGTACTTGTGTATAATTGTTTATACAGGTGAACAAGGCACCTTCTGGTATCTTAAAATAGTACCCAAGGATGAACCAGATCTGTGCAAGTCCACAATTGTCTTTAGACTTTCACATGATGGTATACAAAGAAACAGCGTGTTTCAGGTGTGTATTAAAACACATCCATAGTAATTTTAGTGTATGTAAACTTTTGACTTGGCAGTAAATAATAAAATGCATTAAAACATTCTCTCTCTCTGTGATTATTCTGGCATGTGGCAAATATTAATAATTATGGTAATCCTAACTGATCTAAAACGGGAAAGGTTTATTCTGATTTCATGTCAGATATTGAGAAAAACATGCATATGTGTCTTTTTATATAGTGTACGTAAATTTCTGATTTAAACTATATGTATGCCACCATATATTCTAGGCTAAACCACATACACAGAGACAGACAGAGACACACACACACACATCCATTCACATCATTGGGCTGTATGTTTCATACAGGATGGGTCCTCCAGAGAGAGATGCTCTTTGTAACCACTAATACCCTGACCAAGAGATGAATTACCTAAGAATGTTTCATAAAAGGTATTACAAACTGGAAAGTCAGTGAGAAGAACATTTTCATAGGATCATCTACTTAAATTTATTAAAAAAAAATAATTTAATTTGACTTATTAAGCACCATCCTGGTATTCCAAAATCCCTATGACAACACTTGCTGTCTTGTGTTGTTATGGGGTCACTAGGGTGGTTTCTAGTGTAAATGTTGAACTTAATGCCTTGTAAGTTCTGCCTGCCTGATAACTGTCTACACATTTAGGAATTAAGGCGGTACCGTGACACTAATTACTTTTTATAGACATGATTATTTTTTTATTTGTTAGTAAACCCATCATGATCATCCAAAGAATACAGGGAACAGATATTATATGGCTATTACAAGGATTCTAACCCCTTCACCCCCGGGGCAGTTTTCGTTTCCTCAGTTTTGTTTTTATCTCCACTCCTTCCAAGAGCCATAACTTTTTATTTTTCCATCCACATAGACAATGAGGGCTTGTTTTTTGAAGAACAAGTTATCCTTTTGAGTGACACTATTAATTCAACTACATAGTATACTGGAAAATGGGAAGAAAAATCCATGTGCGATGAAATTGCAAAAAAAGTGCAGTTTCACAATGTTTTTTGCGTTTTATATTTACCACGTTCACTATATGGTATAAGTGACCAAGCAATATGATTCTCAAGGTCAAAGTCAATATGATTACAAAGTTACCAAAGATGTATAGGTTTGTTTTTTTTGTTTAAGTGGTGAAAAGAATTCTGAAATTTGTAAATAAATGTTTGCTTTTGTTGCCATTTTCTGAGACCCGTAACATTTTCATTTTCTGGGATATGGGGCTGTGTGAGGGCTTATTTTTTGCGCCCTGAACTGATATTTTTTCTGATACCTTTTTTCAGGCAGATACAATGTTTTGATAGCCTCTTACTGCATTTTTTTTGCAATGTTGCGGATGCAAAAAAAGTAATTCTGGCATTTTGATTTTCTTGTCTTTAAGCCGTTTATTGAACGGATTAATTTACTTTATTTTCTGATTCAGACTTTTTGAACGCAGCGATACCAGATACGGTATGTGTATTTTTTGTATTATTATTTTAGTGCTATTATCAGTGTAGCTCTGGCTGTGGAAGCTGGGGGCCCCCAATGTAGTGGGAGCCCTGGGCAAATGCCATTTTTGTTCCCTTTAACAATGGCCCTGCACATGGGTGACACCATGAAAAATGCCTTCACGATCATACATGGCATTTTCCCTACAACTGGCATTATGATGCGGGGTGGCATAATGTGTGGTAGTCGGACCCCTTTACTCTTCATTCCAGACAAGGTAACAACTCCAGTTTACATTGATTTGGTTGTTGAACCAGTGATATGACCATTTCTCTAAGGAGCTGCTTGTTAGCAAAATTTCAGGCCGCATATTGCTCATGCTATTGCAAGCAGACTGTGTGGCCTAAACATGCTACCATGGCTTCTAGTGTCTCCCATCAAAAACATCTGAGACATCATTGCTCAGTAATTGCAAAGATGGCTGACAGCAGTGGATTTTGATTATTTGCATACTCGAGTATATTTGGCAGAACACTCCTTAGACAACCAATAAAAACCTCTTAGATATCATGCCAAGGTGTCTAAGTGAAAATATTTCAGCATATGATGCTCATACCCAATACTTAATAAATCAAGATGATTTTAAATTTTGTTTGTATTTTTTTTATTATTTCAATATTATTAACATGGCTATTGATCCTGTGATTTTCGTAATTCTGGTACTTTTAATTTTTGGTGTTTTAATTTCAATGTTGAGAAGTTTAGGAATATTTCCCAAGAACTGTTTAATAACATAGCAATTGTGGCAAAATTATAGAAAAAGACCATGTTTTTGCAGGGCAGTAGTGCGGATAGCTGGATGAAGAGAGAGAGGAAAATTATTTTCAGGAACGCAAGTCTGTATCAAAAAGGCTTTTTTCATTAATGAGTGAATTAAATGATTTATAAATGGTCTGATAAATTAATGAATAAACTGAGAATAACTCAGTGAAGAAAGAAATGAATTATTTTTTGTGATCAGAAGGAAATATATTATTTGGTACAAATGTTAAGATATGAAGTGTATTCTCACAGATCTTCTTTGAAATAAGTTAGTACTTGGAAAGCAAATTACATATTTTGCTTACGTACATACTTTCCACTGCTGAAGGAGTGTGTTACTGAAGCTCCTTTTATGTAAGGCAGAGTAAGACAAAATCTGCTCTTTTTCAGAGCTATTTTTCTGTAGAAATTAGTTCTAATAAGTTTGATCTGGTTGGTTGATCTTCACTTGTCCCAAAGTACGCAAGACCACTCCTAGGGCAGTCCATTAGTTTTGACAGAAGTAGGTAATGATCTCACTATTTGAGAAATGTCCCTGAATGCAATGCAGACGAGATCAAAGCTATGCAGAAGCTTGGAGAAGCTATTTAACAATACGTGGCAGTACAAAAAAATTACAATCACTTCTTTACCGCAGAAAATCAATGCAAACAAATAATTTGACCAGTCCTTATGAAATACTAACAAATAAAAAGTGATATAAAAATTACTTCTTCTTGTAGAAAACAGCCATACATACTAATACTAAGGCAAGTTAAAACACTAGTTTCTATCTGAGGGTGGCCACTTGCTGATAATATTGACGCATTTACACCAATTTTAATGGAGTCAATGTGGCCCCCTGAGGGTCCAGTTGCCACAGAGGTACTGCACCTCAGCCAGAGTTGTAGTATCCCACTCTCGGGTAAGGAGGGGGCACTATCCGGTACCCGCACACTAGCATCCAACACCACAACACTCCAGGCCAGGGGATCTGGGAGGACCCTATTTAGGGAGGGCCCATCTCAGGCTGGAGGGGGAACTAGGTAGAGGGTGTGGGTGGAGAAAGTGACAGTTGGGAGTGAAGTGTTGTCATGGAAATGGAAGGAGGAGTTAGTTGAAGAGTTTGTGAGAGGAGGATGGAGGTGTCTGAGAGGAGCTCCAGAGAGAAGGGGTCTTAGGGGCCAGGGAAGTGAAGAATCCACCCATGGCGCCCTAATCCACACCGACCGTAGTCAGGTGGAGGGACCAGTCGCACTGGTGACCGGTCCCAGTGTAGAGACTGTAGGACTCAGCTAGCAAACCGGAGGCTGTGGTGTCTGTATGTGCCACAGCAAAATCTACGCACATTCGCTAAAAAGGCAGCCAGATAGGGTCAAGGGGACAAGGGGGATGTCACCCAACAGGACCTGAGGCTGCTGGCTTGGGACACTGTGTAAGGCGCAGGGCAGGAGAGTGCGTGCCAGCACAGGGAGCGATGACCCAGAAAGGTACACAAGAAAGGGGTCCTGGAAAAATGCACCCCAGACTACCTGAGAGCTGGCTGGACCACTGACTTGGACGACACAGTAAAGTGTGAAGACTGCACCCCGCTGTGTCCTCAGAATTATTTACTCCGCCACCTGCTCTGTATCACAACAATTACCATAATCAAATTTACCCTAAATCTGCCCTGGGGCCCGCTGAGAGCTGTACCATCTTTGCTGCATCAACACCGGCCCCAGTGGACCTGAGCTGCAGCGTCAGCCATCCCTTGCCGAACACCACTGGTGGCATCATGAATAGTGTTGAGCGATACCTTCCGATATCGGAAAGTATCTGTATCGGAAAGTATCGGCCGATACCGTCAAAGTATCGGATCTCGCCGATTCCGATACCCGATCCCAATGCAAGTCAATGGGACGAAAATATCGGAATTAAAATAAACCCTTTCTTTCCTTGTAGGTTCATTCTACATGAAGGAAAACAACTAAGAATAATGTAGGATGTATTGGGGGAGGTGGCGGAGACATTAAAGGCATAGAGGTTTAGCCCAATCAAATAGAATAGCAGGAATTTTAATTTTTTTTAAAGACGTTCGGAGTTACAAAGATATTGACTATGTTAAGATTTTTTTTATTTTGTCAGATATTGATGTTTCACTACTTCCACGCCCTTCACCCTCTTTTTTACTTCTCCCACACTTTCTTCTTCATCATCATCAGCATCTTTGACATCAACTTATTATTCACCTTATTCATCTTCTTTATCTTCTACCTATAATTTTTTTTTTTACATTGTTCATATTCTTTTTATTTAACTATTGTTCTTCTTCATATTCAACTTCTTCATCATATTCTTATTTGTGACAGGCATTCCCGTAGTTGTTATCTATAAAAGTTTGAAGATTACACCTTCCGTTCTGCCTGTCACAAAAGAGTTACATTTGTCCACGTTCAGTTTGGCCTGCAGCATCAGGCTTTATCCAGGGGCACCACGAGGAGGAACGGACTCACCCCCATACACTGCTTAGTCTTCTTCTGCTTATAATTTAGATAATATCTTTTGCTCTGATATTTAATGTTATGCTTAATGTTCTTCTGCTCTTTGTTCTGCAGCCTCTAGTTCTTCTGCTTCTCGGTCTCCCATGTCGCCGTCGTCTCCAGGGTCGTCGTCTCCAGGGTCGTCTTCAGGGTCATCGTCTCCAGGGTCGTCGTCATCTCAGTGGTTGTCGTCTCTGGTGTCGTCGTCATCTTAGGGGTGGTCTTCCGGGTCGTCGTCTTTAGGGTCTTGAACTTGGAAATGTAGCAGAAGGTACAAGAAGGCTGAGAAAATGCCGAGAAACAGTTGATGGAACTGGAACTCGGATGGCTACCCAAAGGTCCAAGAGCCAATGGAACTACCGAGAACCAGCTGACTTTACTGGAACCCGGTTACTAAGCAGGAGGTACCCATGCCTGAAAGCACTACCAAGGACCACCTGACGTTGGTGGAACTCGGATACCCAGAAGGAGGCACCTAAGCCAAAGGCTCTGCCCGGAACCAGCTGACGGTACTGGAACCAGGATGGGGAGCAGAAGGTACAAGAGCAAAAGACACTGCCGAGAACCAGCTGACGGTACTGGAACCCGGATGGGTAGCCGAAGGTCCAAGAGCCAATGGAACTACCGAGGACCAGCTGACGTTACTGGAACCCGGATACTAAGCAGGAGGTACCCGTGCCTGAAAGCACTACCAAGGACCACCTGAAGTTGGTGGAACTCGGATACCCAGAAGGAGGCACCTAAGCCAAAGGCTCTGCCCGGAACCAGCTGACGGTGCTGGAACCAGGATGGGGACCTATTCAAGCTTGTATTCCTAGAGCCCCAACTAGCGGTGTTGGAGCAAAGGGTCAGCAGGGGGAGCAGAGTGTAGGCTGAAGCCTGCACTGGAGGCATTTGTAGGTCTGTTGTGTCTGCGTGGCGTTTGCAGGACACGATGCCGGCTACACAGCAGGGGAACAGCTGGCGGTGCTGAACCTCACTGACACATTGGCGGGTGTTTTTCTCTGTGCAGCTAGCAGTACCGGGCACCAACTGGCGGTGTTAGAGCCCAGGGTCAGCAGGAGGAGAGGGAGCAGAGTGTAGGCCGAAGCCTGCACTGGCGGCAGCTTTGTGTCTGCGTGGCTGTTGCAGGACACGTTGCCGGCTACACAGCAGGGGAATAGCTGGCGGTGCTGAACCCCACTGACACATTGGCGAGGTGTTTGGCTCAGTGCAGCTAGCAGTACCGGGCACCAACAGGCGGTGTTAGAGCCCAGGGTCAGCAGGAGGAGAGGGAGCAGAGTGCAGGCCGAAGCCTGCACTGGCGGCAGCTTTGTGTCTGCGTGGCTGTTGCAGGACACGTTGCCGGCTACACAGCAGGGGAACAGCTGGCGGTGCTGAACCCCACTGACACATTGGCGGGTGTTTTTCTCTGTGCAGCCAGCACTTCGGGGCACCAACTGGCGGTGTTAGAGCCCAGGCTCTGCAGGGGGAGAAGAGTGTAGGCCGAAGTCTAATTGAACCAATTTTAAAGGTAACCTTTAACCCCCCCTCAGGTGTTACAAACTAGAAGAGCCACGCCTTATGCAGCAGTAGTGCTGCACAAGTCAAAGGTTGCTCTTTTAATTTTGTTCCTTGCACAAGCTGAATGAAACACGTACAATATTTTGGCCCTTATACAGTCAATCTGTCTTGGAGGCGGGAGTTCCCTTCGTAATGAGACGCAGCACAGCTGGCAAAAATACCACCTTGGTGCTTGGCGCGGCCTCCTGAGCATCGCATTTTGATGTACAGGAGTCTGCGTTGTTGCGTTATCCCTTGGCCATGCGCTGCCCGTCTTCTGACATCATTTCATGTTAGCTGGTGCGGTTCGCGATGCCCATGAATCCCAGCCCGCAGTGTCTTTACAGTGTTTCACACTGCGGGGCTGGGATTCATGGCCTGGCGCAGTACATATGTTCGCCTCTCGCTTGTGTCCTTACACCTGCTACAGACTGTGCGGCGTCAGCTGATCCCTTATCGCATGCCACGGCCATGAAGCCGCACAGTCTGAAGAAGGCGGAAGGAGCTGAGTGACAGCCTGGCGAAGATATGCACTGCTCATGCCCATCAATCACACCCTCGCAGTCAAAATAAATAAGACACCGAGGGGCGTTGTGTCGGGCAGGGCGGCCGCAGAGGCGCAGCCAGCCAAACAATGATGTCAGAAGAAGGGCTGTGCTACCAAGGGGGTTGTTGTGTGTCATTACAAAGGAAAGTCACACCTCAGGGACGTTTTAATGGTCTCAGGGGACACATTGTAGACGTGTTCTGTTCCACGTGTGCAAGGAGAATAAGTTTATGAGCCACCTTGCACACATGCAGCATTACTGCTGTACAAGGTGGCTGTAAAACATACAAACACCTGGGGGAGGGGCGACAGGTTCCCTTCAATTTCAGTTCTTGTGTCTGCGTGGCTTTTGCAGGACACGATGCCGGCTACACAGCAGGGGAACAGCTGGCAGTGCTGAACCCCACTGACACATTGGCTGGTGTTTTTCTCTGTGCAGCTAGCAGTACCGGGCACTAACTGGCGGTGTTAGAGCCCAGGGTCAGCAGGAGGAGAGGGAGCAGAGTGCAGGCCGAAGCCTGCACTGGCGGCAGCTTTGTGTCTGCGTGGCTGTTGCAGGACACGTTGCCGGCTACACAGCAGGGGAACAGCTGGCGGTGCTAAACCCCACTGACACATTGGCTGGTGTTTTTCTCTGTGCAGCTAGCACTCCCGGGTGCCAACTGGCGGTGTTAGAGCCCAGGGTCAGCAGGAGGAGCAGAGTGTAGGCCGAAGCCTGCAGTGGAGCAAGTTGAAAGGGAACCTTTAACCCCCCCCAAGGCGTTTGTAGCTGAAAGAGCCATCTTGTACAGCACTAATGCTGGAAAAGGTAAACTTAGCTCTTTTAATTATGGTCCTTGCAAACGCTGTACTTGACACTTATGAAATGTGTCCCCTCCCACTGTTAAACCGTCCGGTAGGTGGAACTTTCCTTCGTAATGTGACGCAGCACAGCCGTCATTCTTACCCCCTTGGCGCCGTGCGCCGCCTCCTCAGCGTTGTTTGAATCTGTCCCGGAGCCTGCGCTGGTATGTTAGCCCTTGGCCATGCACACATTTTGCGCTGCCCGTCTTCTGACATCATTTGGTGTCAGGCTGGCTGCGCCTGTGCGGCCGCGCTGGCCAAGATCCCTCCTCACTGTGTCATCTAATGTAATCACTTTGCGGACCTGTGATCCATGGGCATGAGCAGTGCATATCCTCGCCTCTCACTCCCCTCCCTACGGCTTCTTCAGACTGTGCGGCGTCACGGCCGTGGCATGCTATTAGGGATCAGCTGACGTTGCACAGTCTGAAGAAGGCGTAGGGAGATGAGTGAGAGGCGGATGTAAAGATATGCACTGCGCATGTCCATGGATCACAGGCCCGCAGTGGGATTAAATCAGAAGACACTACGAGGCGGGATCTCGGCCAGCGCGGCCGCACAGGCGCAGCCAGCCTGACACCAAATAATGTCAGAAGACGGGCAGCGCTAAGTGTGCATGTCCAAGGGCTAACATAACAGCGCAGGCTCCGAGACAGATTCAAACAATGCTGAGGAGGTGGCGCACGGCGCCAAGGGGGTAAGAATGACGGCTGTGCTGCGTCACATTACGAAGGAAAGTTCCACCTACCGGACGGTTTAACGGTGGGAGGGGACACATTTCATAAGTGTTAGGTTCAGCATGTGCAAGGAGCACCACGAAAAGAGGCACTTTTTCATTTTGCATCATTACTGCTGCACAAGGTGGCTCTTTCAGTAAGAAACGCCTGGGGGGGGGGACAGGTTCCCTTAAATTTAAGTTGTTGTGCCTGCGTGGCGGTCGCATGACACATTGCCGTATACACAGCAGGGGAGCAGCAGGCATTACTGAACCCCACTAACACATTGGCGAGGTGTTTGGCTCTGTGCGGACAGCACTTCCGGACAACAACTAGCGGTGTTGGAGCCCAGGGACAGCAGGAGGAGGAGGTGGAGGAGAGAGGAGGGATTGCCACACACACAGCTGGGGAACAGCTGACGTTACTGAACCCCAATAACAGAGGAGCGACTGTTGACTGTGCGGACAGCACTACCAGGCAACAACTAGCGGTGTTGGAGCCCAGGGACAGCAGGAGGAGGAGGTGGAGGAGAGAGGAGGGATTGCCACACACACAGCTGGGGAACAGCTGACGTTACTGAACCCCAATAACAGAGGAGCGACTGTTGACTGTGCGGACAGTACTACCAGGCAACAACTAGCGGTGTTGGAGCCCAGGGACAGCAGGAGGAGGAGGTGGAGGAGAGAGAAGGGATTGCCACACACAGCTGGGGAACAGCTGACGTTACT
This sequence comes from Ranitomeya variabilis, assembly GCF_051348905.1. Classification (NCBI taxonomy): domain Eukaryota; kingdom Metazoa; phylum Chordata; class Amphibia; order Anura; family Dendrobatidae; genus Ranitomeya; species Ranitomeya variabilis. The sequence goes on from NC_135233.1 coordinate 723,146,173, forward strand.
GAATGTTATGATCCCAGTGGCAGAGGATCCGAAAACCTGACCTGCTAAATACTAAACAATAGACCAGCTCTGGGGTGGTGGTAACTGGACTGACCGCATACCTGATCCTAACCACACACAACTATAGGTAGCCGTGGAACGTGCCTAAAATCCTAGACGTCTCGTCACGGCCTGAGAAACTGACTACTCCTAGAGAGAAAGCAAGACCTCCCTTGCCTCAGTGGAAATGATCCCCAAAGATATAGAAAGGCCCCCCACAGATAATAACGGTGAATTAAGGGAAAATACAAACACAGAGATGAATCAGATTTAGCAAAGGAGGCCCGCTAATACTAGATAGCAGAAAATAGAAAGGGATCTATGCGGTCAGTAAAAAACCCTCTAAAAATCCACTCAGAGAATGCGCGAGCCTCTCACACCAGCTAACGGTGTGAGGGGAGCAAGTCTGAACCCCAGAGCTACCAGCAAGCAGGAAATCACATGTTAGCAAGCTGGATTAAACTCATCATACACAAAGCACATATTGATAACTGATGAGAGAACAAAACTGAAAAGCAAAACTTAGCTTGTCTTGGAAAGACTGAGACCAAACATAGCCAGATGAAATCAGAATAGGTCTGAACACATTGACAGCAGGCAACAAGTGAAGTTGCAGCTGAGCTAAATAGAAAACCTCACTGGTGGATAACGAGACAGCTGATCCTGCCTCAAACCCGCAGGAAGATAAACAAAACCACCAGAGGGAGCCCAAAGACAACACTCACACAGTACCAGTTGTGACCACAAGAGGGAGCCCACTAACAGAGTTCACAACAGTACCCCCCCCTTGAGGAGGGGTCACCGAACCCTCATCAAAACCCCCAGGGCGATCAGGATGAGCTACATGGAAGGCACGAACCAGATCGTCCGCATGAACATCAGAGGCGTCAACCCAGGAATTATCTTCCTGACCATAGCCCTTCCACTTAACCAAATACTGAAGCCTCCGTCTTGAAATACGAGAATCCAAGATCTTCTCCACCACGTATTCCAATTCTCCCTCAACCAGCACCGGGGCAGAAGGCTCAACAGAAGGAACCACAGGCACCACATACCTCCGCAACAATGACCTATGGAACACATTATGAATGGCAAACAATACTGGGAGGTCCAAACGAAATGACACAGGGTTAATAACTTCCAAAATCTTATAAGGACCGATGAACCGAGGCTTGAACTTAGGAGAAGAAACCTTCATCGGGACAAAACGAGAAGACAACCACACCAAATCCCCAACACAAAGTCGGGGACCCACACAGCGACGGCGGTTGGCAAAGCGCTGAGCCTTCTCTTGTGACAACTTCAAGTTGTCCACCACATGGTTCCAAATCCGCTGCAACCTATCCACCACAGAATCCACCCCAGGGCAGTCAGAAGACTCCACCTGACCCGAGGAAAAACGAGGATGAAAACCAGAATTACTAAAAAAAAGGCGAAACCAAAGTAGCAGAACTAGCCCGATTGTTAAGGGCAAACTCGGCCAATGGCAAAAAGGTCACCCAATCATCCTGATAAGCAGAAACAAAACATCTCAAATAGGTCTCCAAGGTCTGATTACTTCGCTCAGTTTGGCCATTCGTCTGAGGATGGAAAGCTGACGAAAAAGACAAATCAATGCCCATCTTAGCACAAAAGGTCCGCCAAAACCTGGACACAAACTGGGATCCTCTGTCAGACACAATGTTTTCAGGAATCCCGCTCAAACGAACCACATTCTGAAAAAACAGCGGAACCAAATCAGAAGATGAAGGCAACTTAGGCAAGGGCACCAAATGGACCATTTTTGAGAAACGATCACAAACAACCCAGATGACAGTCATTCTCTGAGAGACAGGAAGGTCCGAAATAAAATCCATGGAAATGTGCGTCCAAGGCCTCTTCGGAACAGGCAAGGGCAAAAGCAGCCCACTGGCACGAGAACAGCAAGGCTTAGCCCGAGCACAAACCCCACAGGACTGCACAAAGGAACGCACATCCCGCGACAAAGAAGGCCACCAAAAGGACCTGGCCACCAACTCTCTGGTACCAAAAATTCCAGGATGACCTGCCAAGACTGAGGAATGAACCTCGGAGATAACTCTGCCGGTCCATCTATCTGGGACAAACAGTCTCCCTGGTGGGCACCGGTCAGGTCTGTCTGCCTGAAATTTCTGCAGCACACGTCGTAAATCTGGGGAAATAGCAGACACAATCACCCCCTCTCTGAGAATACCAGCCGGCTCAGAATCTCCAGGGGAGTCAGGCACAAAACTCCTAGAAAGAGCATCAGCCTTCACATTCTTCGAACCAGGCAGGTATGAGACCACAAAATTGAAGCGAGAGAAAAACAACGACCAGCGAGCCTGTCTAGGATTCAGGCGCTTGGCAGACTCAAGATAAATCAGATTCTTGTGATCAGTCAAGACCACCACACGATGCTTAGCTCCCTCGAGCCAATGTCTCCATTCCTCAAATGCCCACTTCATTGCCAACAACTCCCGATTACCAACATCATAATTCCGCTCGGCAGGCAAAAACTTTCTTGAAAAGAAAGCACATGGCCTCATCACAGAGCCATCAAAGCTTCTCTGCGACAAAACAGCTCCTGCTCCAATCTCCGAAGCATCCACCTCGACCTGGAAAGGAAGAGAGACATCTGGCTGACACAAGACAGGAGCAGAAGGAAACCGGCGCTTCAGCTCCTGAAAAGCCTCCACAGCCGCAGGAGACCAATTAGTCACATCAGAACCCTTCTTGGTCAAATCTGTCAAAGGCTTAACAACACCAGAAAAATTGGCGATGAAGCGACGGTAAAAACTAGCAAAACCCAAGAACTTCTGAAGACTCTTAACAGATGTAGGCCGAGTCCAGTCATGAATAGCCTTGACCTTATCTGGGTCCATCTCAATAGCAGAGGAGAAAAAATGAAACCCAAAAAAGAAACCTTCTGGACTCCAAAAAGACATTTTGAACCCTTCACAAATAAGGCATTAGCCCGCAGGACCTGAAATACCATCCTGACATGCTTCACATGGGACTCCCAATCATCAGAAAAGACCAAAATATCATCCAGATACACAATCATGAACTTATCCAGATATTCACGGAAGATGTCATGCATGAATGATTGAAACACAGAAGGAGCATTAGAGAGTCCAAAAGGCATCACCAAGTACTCAAAATGGCCTTCGGGCGTATTAAATGCTGTTTTCCATTCATCGCCCTGCTTGATACGCACAAGGTTATACGCACCACGAAGATCTATCTTGGTGAACCAACTAGAACCCCTAATCCGGGCAAACAAATCAGATAAAAAAGGCAAAGGATACTGAAATTTGACCGTGATTTTATTTAGAAGGCGATAATCAATACAAGGTCTCAGCGAACCATCCTTCTTAGCCACAAAAAAGAACCCCGCACCAAGAGGAGAAGAGGACGGGCGAATAAGTCCCTTCTCAAGAAACTCCTTTATATAACTCCGCATGGCAGCATGTTCTGGCACAATCAAATTAAAAAGTCGTCCCTTAGGGAACTTACTACCAGGAATCAAATTTATAGCACAATCACAATCCCTATGAGGAGGTAGGGAACTGAGTTTGGGCTCATCAAATACATCCTGGTAGACTGACAAAAACGCAGGGACTTCAGAAGGAGTGGAAGAAGCAATTGACACCAAAGGAGCATCATCATGAATACCCTGGCAACCCCAACTTAACACAGACATTGCTTTCCAATCCAGTACTGGATTATGAGTCTGTAACCATGGCAGACCCAAAACTACAATATCATGCAGATTATGCAACACAAGAAAGCAAATCACCTCCTGATGCACAGGAGTCATGCACATGGTCACCTGAGTCCAGTACTGAGGTTTATTCTTGGCCAATGGTGTAGCATCAATTCCCCTCAGTGGAATAGGGAATTTTAATGGCTCCAAGACAAAACCACAGCGCTTGGCAAATGACAAATCCATTAGACTCAGGGCAGCACCTGAGTCCACAAAAGCCATAACCGGATAGGAAGACAGGGAACAAATCAAGGTAACAGACAAAATGAACTTAGACTGTAAAGTACCGATGGTGACAGATTTATCGATCTTTTTTGTGCGTTTAGAGCATGCTGAGATAACATGAGTAGAGTCACCACAGTAAAAACACAACCCATTCTGACGTCTATAATTTTGCCGTTCATTTCTGGTCAGAATTCTATCACATTGCATAGACTCAGGTCTTTGCTCAGAAAACACCGCCAAATGGTGCGCTGCTTTGCGCTCCCGCAAACGCCGATCAATCTGAACGGCCAAAGTCATGGAATCATTCAGACTAACAGGCATGGGGAACCCCACCATGACATCTTTAATGGCTTCAGAAAGACCTTTTCTGAAATTTGCAGCCAGAGCACACTCATTCCATTGAGTAAGCACCGACCACTTACGAAATTTCTGACAATACACCTCTACTTCATCTTGACCCTGAGAGAGAGCCAACAAAGCCTTTTCTGCCTGGTTCTCAAGATTAGGTTCCTCATAGAGCATTCCAAGCGCCAGAAAAAACGCATCCACATTAAGCAATGCAGGATCTCCTGGTGCCAGTGCGAAGGCCCAATCCTGAGGGTCGCCACGCAAGAAGGTAATAACAATTTTAACCTGCTGAGCGGAATCACCAGAGGAACGAGGTTTCAAAGAGAGAAACAACTTACAATTGTTCTTAAAATTCAGAAACTTAGATCTATCTCCAGAAAATAATTCAGGAATAGGTATTTTCGGCTCTGACATAGGACTGTGAACAACAAAATCCTGAATACTTTGTACCCTTGCAGCAAGATGATCAACACTAGAAGTCAAACTTTGAATATCCATGTCTGCAGCTGAACTCAAAGCCACACAAAGATTAAGGGGAGGAGAGAAGCTAGACAAGCTAGACACACTGCAGCAGAGGAGGAGGAAAAAAAACCAAAAAAAAAAACCTCCAGGCTTCTCTTTATCCCGCTTCTGCAATGCATTAACACTTGGCCTGCTGTACTGTTATGATCCCAGTGGCAGAGGATCCGAAAACCTGACCTGCTAAATACTAAACAATAGACCAGCTCTGGGGTGGTGGTAACTGGACTGACCGCATACCTGATCCTAACCACACACAACTATAGGTAGCCGTGGAACGTGCCAAAAATCCTAGACGTCTCGTCACGGCCTGAGAAACTGACTACTCCTAGAGAGAAAGCAAGACCTCCCTTGCCTCAGTGGAAATGATCCCCAAAGATATAGAAAGGCCCCCCACAGATAATAACGGTGAATTAAGGGAAAATACAAACACAGAGATGAATCAGATTTAGCAAAGGAGGCCCGCTAATACTAGATAGCAGAAAATAGAAAGGGATCTATGCGGTCAGTAAAAAACCCTCTAAAAATCCACTCAGAGAATGCGCGAGCCCCTCACACCAGCTAACGGTGTGAGGGGAGCAAGTCTGAACCCCAGAGCTACCAGCAAGCAGGAAATCACATGTTAGCAAGCTGGATTAAACTCATCATACACAAAGCACATATTGATAACTGATGAGAGAACAAAACTGAAAAGCAAAACTTAGCTTGTCTTGGAAAGACTGAGACCAAACGTAGCCAGATTAAATCAGAATAGGTCTGAACACATTGACAGCAGGCAACAAGTGAAGTTGCAGCTGAGCTAAATAGAAAACCTCACTGGTGGATAACGAGACAGCTGATCCTGCCTCAAACCCTGTTATGACCCCAATGGCGAGGGTCTCAGAGGAACGTGGAAGTCTGCAGAATACAAAAATCCAGCTCATAGGGCAGTGGTAGCTGGGTTGACCATATATCTACTCCTAACGCCAACACTAGAAGTAGCCGGGGATCATTCCTACGTTGATTCTAGATGACACGCTCCAGCCGGAGAATCTAGCTACCCCTAGTAGAGGAAAACAAAAGACCTTTCTTGCCTCCAGAGAAGGGGACCCCAAAGCTGGATAGAAGCCCCCCACAAATAATAACGGTGAGGTAAGAGGAAATGACAAACACAGAAATGAACCAGGTTTAGCACAGAGAGGCCCGCTTACTGATAGCAGAATAAAGAAAGGTAACTTATATGGTCAACAAAAACCCTATCAAAATCCACACTGGAAATTCAAGAACCCCCGAACCGTCTAACGGTCCGGGGGGAGAACACCAGCCCCCTAGAGCTTCCAGCAAAGGTCAGGATATATATTTGGAACAAGCTGGACAAAAATACAAAACCAAAACAAAATAGCAAAAAGCAAAAAGCGGACTTAGCTGATATAACTGGAACCAGGATCAGTAGACAAGAGCACAGCAGACTAGCTCTGATAACTACGTTGCCAGGCATTGAACTGAAGGTCCAGGGAGCTTAAATAGCAACACCCTTAACTAACGACCCAGGTGCGGATAAAAGGAATGACAGAAAAACCAGAGTCAAAAAACTAGTAACCACTAGAGGGAGCAAAAAGTAAATTCACAACAGTACCCCCCCCTTAGTGAGGGGTCACCGAACCCTCACCACGACCACCAGGGCGATCAGGATGAGCGGCATGAAAGGCACGAACTAAATCGGCCGCATGAACATCAGAGGCGACCACCCAGGAATTATCCTCCTGACCATAGCCCTTCCACTTGACCAGGTACTGAAGCCTCCGCCTGGAGAGGCGAGAATCCAAGATCTTCTCCACCACGTACTCCAACTCGCCCTCAACCAACACCGGAGCAGGAGGCTCAGCAGAAGGAACTATAGGCACAATGTACCGCCGCAACAAGGACCTATGAAATACATTGTGAATAGCAAACGACACAGGAAGATCCAGACGAAAAGATACAGGATTAAGGATTTCCAATATCTTGTAAGGCCCAATAAAACGAGGTTTAAATTTGGGAGAGGAGACCTTCATAGGAACAAAGCGGGAAGAAAGCCATACCAAATCCCCAACGCGTAGTCGGGGACCCACACCGCGGCGGCGGTTGGCAAAGCGCTGAGCCCTCTCCTGTGACAACTTCAAGTTGTCCACCACATGATTCCAGATCCGCTGCAACCTATCCACCACAGAATCCACCCCAGGACAGTCAGAAGGCTCCACATGACCCGAAGAAAAGCGAGGATGGAAACCAGAGTTGCAGAAAAAAGGCGAAACCAAGGTGGCGGAACTAGCCCGATTATTAAGGGCAAACTCAGCCAACGGCAAGAATGTCACCCAATCGTCCTGATCAGCAGAGACAAAACACCTCAAATAAGCCTCCAAAGTCTGATTGGTTCGCTCCGTCTGTCCATTAGTCTGAGGATGGAAAGCAGACGAAAACGACAAATCAATGCCCATCCTACTACAAAAGGATCGCCAGAACCTAGAAACGAACTGGGATCCTCTGTCTGACACAATATTCTCAGGGATGCCGTGCAAACGAACCACGTTCTGGAAAAACACAGGAACCAGATCGGAAGAGGAAGGCAGCTTAGGCAAAGGAACCAAATGGACCATCTTTGAGAAGCGATCACATATCACCCAGATAACGGACATGCCCTGGGATAGCGGAAGATCAGAAATGAAATCCATGGAGATATGTGTCCAAGGTCTCTTCGGGACAGGCAAGGGCAAGAGCAAACCGCTGGCACGAGAACAGCAAGGCTTAGCTCGAGCACAAGTCCCACAGGACTGCACAAATGACCGCACATCCCTTGACAAGGAAGGCCACCAAAAGGACCTGGCCACCAGATCTCTGGTGCCAAAAATTCCCGGGTGACCTGCCAACACCGAGGAATGAACCTCGGAAATGACTCTGCTGGTCCACTTATCCGGGACAAACAGTCTGTCAGGTGGACAAGACTCAGGCCTATCAGCCTGAAATCTCTGCAACACACGTCGCAGATCCGGAGAAATAGCTGACAAGATAACTCCATCTTTAAGAATACCAACAGGATCAGCGACTCCAGGAGCATCAGGCACAAAGCTCCTAGAAAGAGCATCGGCCTTCACATTCTTTGAACCTGGTAAATACGAGACAACAAAATCAAAGCGGGAGAAAAACAATGACCAGCGGGCCTGTCTCGGATTAAGGCGTTTAGCAGACTCGAGATACATCAGATTTTTGTGATCAGTCAAGACCACCACACGATGCTTAGCACCCTCGAGCCAATGACGCCACTCCTCAAATGCCCATTTCATGGCCAACAACTCCCGATTGCCCACATCATAATTTCGCTCGGCAGGCGAAAACTTCCTAGAGAAAAAGGCACAAGGTTTCATAACAGAGCAACCAGGGCCTCTCTGCGACAAAACGGCCCCTGCTCCAATCTCTGAAGCATCCACCTCAACCTGAAAGGGAAGTGAGACATCGGGCTGGCACAAAACAGGCGCCGAAGTAAACCGGCGTTTCAACTCCTGGAAAGCCTCCACGGCAGCAGGAGCCCAGTTAGCTACATCGGAGCCCTTCTTGGTCATATCCGTCAAAGGTTTCACAATGCTAGAAAAATTAGCGATAAAACGACGGTAGAAGTTAGCGAAACCCAAGAACTTCTGTAGACTCTTAACTGACGAGGGCTGAGTCCAATCAAGAATAGCTCGGACCTTGACTGGGTCCATCTCCACAGCAGAAGGGGAAAAAATGAACCCCAAAAAGGGAACCTTCTGTACACCAAAGAGACACTTTGAGCCCTTGACAAACAAAGAATTTTCACGCAAAATTTTAAAGACCAACCTGACCTGCTCCACATGCGAATCCCAATTATCAGAAAAAACCAAAATATCATCCAGATAAACAATCAAAAATTTATCCAGATACTTCCGGAAAATGTCATGCATAAAGGACTGAAAAACTGAAGGCGCATTGGAGAGCCCAAAAGGCATCACCAAGTACTCAAAATGACCTTCGGGCGTATTGAATGCGGTTTTCCATTCATCACCTTGCTTAATGCGCACAAGGTTGTACGCACCACGAAGATCTATCTTGGTGAACCACTTGGCACCTTTAATCCGGGCAAACAAGTCAGACAACAGCGGTAAAGGATACTGAAATTTGACAGTGATCTTATTTAAAAGCCGATAATCAATACAAGGTCTCAAAGATCCGTCCTTTTTTGCCACAAAAAAGAATCCCGCACCAAGAGGGGAAGAAGACGGACGAATATGTCCTTTCTCTAGAGACTCCTTGATATATGAACGCATAGCGGTATGTTCAGGTACCGACAGATTAAACAGTCTTCCCTTAGGAAATTTACTGCCTGGGATCAAATCTATAGCACAGTCACAGTCCCTATGAGGAGGCAGTGCACTGGACTCAGACTCACTGAAGACATCCTGATAATCAGACAAATACTCCGGAACTTCCGAAGGCGTAGAAGAAGCAATAGACACAGGCAGGGAATCCCCATGAATACCACGACAGCCCCAACTTGAGACTGACATAGCCTTCCAGTCCAGGACTGGATTATGGGTCTGTAACCATGGCAGCCCTAAAACAACCAAATCATGCATTTTATGTAAAACCAGGAAACGTATCACCTCGCGGTGTTCAGGAGTCATGCACATGGTAACCTGTGTCCAATACTGCGGTTTATTTGCTGCCAATGGCGTAGCATCAATACCCCTAAGAGGAATAGGATTTTCTAATGGTTCAAGAGTAAAACCACAGTGCTTAGCAAATGACAGATCCATAAGACTCAGGGCAGCACCTGAATCTACAAACGCCATGACAGGAAAAGACGACAGTGAGCAAATCAAAGTTACAGACAGAATAAATTTAGGTTGCAAATTACCAACGGTGACAGGACTAACAACCTTAGCTATACGTTTAGAGCATGCTGAGATAATATGTGTAGAATCACCACAGTAGTAGCACAAGCCATTCCGGCGTCTATGAATTTTCCGCTCATTTCTAGTCAGGATTCTATCACATTGCATTAAATCAGGTGTCTGTTCAGACAACACCATGAGGGAATTTGCGATTTTTCTATCACATTGCACCGAATTAGGTGTCTGTTCAGACAACACCATGAGGGAATTTGCGGTTTTGCGCTCCCGCAACCGCCGGTCAATTTGAATAGCCAGTGCCATAGTATCATTCAGACCTGTGGGAATGGGAAAACCCACCATAACATTCTTAATGGCTTCAGAAAGGCCATTTCTAAAATTAGCGGCCAGTGCACACTCGTTCCAATGTGTCAGCACGGACCATTTCCGAAATTTTTGGCAGTACACTTCAGCCTCGTCCTGCCCCTGAGACATAGCCAGCAAGGCCTTTTCTGCCTGAATCTCAAGATTGGGTTCCTCATAAAGTAAACCGAGCGCCAGAAAAAACGCATTAATATCAGCCAATGCCGGATCTCCTGGCGCCAGCGAAAAAGCCCAATCCTGAGGGTCGCCCCGTAAGAACGAAATAACAATTTTTACTTGCTGAGCAGAGTCTCCAGATGAACAGGGTCTCAGGGACAAAAACAATTTACAATTATTCACAAAATTCCTAAACTTAAACCTGTCTCCGGAAAACAGTTCAGGAATCGGTATTTTAGGTTCTGACCTAGGATTACTGATAACATAGTCTTGTATGCCCTGCACACGAGTAGCCAGCTGGTCCACACTTGTAATCAAGGTCTGGACATTCATGTCTGCAGCAAGCATAGCCACTCTGAGGTAAAGGGGAAGAAGAAAAAAAAAAAAACCTCAGAATCTTCTTTCTTATAATCCCTCTTCTGCAATGCATTAAACATTTAATACTGGCCTGGCAAACTGTTATGACCCCAATGGCGAGGGTCTCAGAGGAACGTGGAAGTCTGCAGAATACAAAAATCCAGCTCATAGGGCAGTGGTAGCTGGGTTGACCATATATCTACTCCTAACGCCAACACTAGAAGTAGCCGGGGATCATTCCTACGTTGATTCTAGATGACACGCTCCAGCCGGAGAATCTAGCTACCCCTAGTAGAGGAAAACAAAAGACCTTTCTTGCCTCCAGAGAAGGGGACCCCAAAGCTGGATAGAAGCCCCCCACAAATAATAACGGTGAGGTAAGAGGAAATGACAAACACAGAAATGAACCAGGTTTAGCACAGAGAGGCCCGCTTACTGATAGCAGAATAAAGAAAGGTAACTTATATGGTCAACAAAAACCCTATCAAAATCCACACTGGAAATTCAAGAACCCCCGAACCGTCTAACGGTCCGGGGGGAGAACACCAGCCCCCTAGAGCTTCCAGCAAAGGTCAGGATATATATTTGGAACAAGCTGGACAAAAATACAAAACCAAAACAAAATAGCAAAAAGCAAAAAGCGGACTTAGCTGATATAACTGGAACCAGGATCAGTAGACAAGAGCACAGCAGACTAGCTCTGATAACTATGTTGCCAGGCATTGAACTGAAGGTCCAGGGAGCTTAAATAGCAACACCCTTAACTAACGACCCAGGTGCGGATAAAAGGAATGACAGAAAAACCAGAGTCAAAAAACTAGTAACCACTAGAGGGAGCAAAAAGTAAATTCACAACAAACCCGCAGGAAGATAAACAAAACCACCAGAGGGAGCCCAAAGACAACACTCACACAGTACCAGTTGTGACCACAAGAGGGAGCCCACTAACAGAGTTCACAACAACTGAACCCCAATAACAGAGGAGCGACTGTTGACTGTGCGGACAGCACTACCAGGCAACAACTAGCGGTGTTGGAGCCCAGGGACAGCAGGAGGAGGAGGTGGAGGAGAGAGGAGGGATTGCCACACACACAGCTGGGGAACAGCTGACATTACTGAACCCCAATAACAGAGAAGCGACTGTTGACTGTGCGGACAGCACTACCAGGCAACAACTAGCGGTGTTGGAGCCCAGGGACAGCAGGAGGAGGAGGTGGAGGAGAGAGGAGGGATTGCCACACACACAGCTGGGGAACAGCTGACGTTACTGAACCCCAATAACAGAGGAGCGACTGTTGACTGTGCGGACAGCACTACCAGGCAACAACTAGCGGTGTTGGAGCCCAGGGACAGCAGGAGGAGGAGGTGGAGGAGAGAGGAGGGATTGCCACACACACAGCTGGGTAACAGCTGACGTTACTGAACCCCAATAACACGGCAGCAAATGTTGACTGTGCGGACAGCACTTCCAGGCACCAACTAGCAGTGTTGGAGCCCAGGGACAGCAGGAGGAGCAGAGGAACACAGTATAGGCCGAAGCCTGATTGGAGAAAGTCGAAAGGGAACCTTTAACCCCCCCCCAAGGCGTTTGTAGCTGAAAGAGCCAGCTTGTGCAGCACAAAGGATGCAAAAGGAAAAGGTGGCTCTTTTCATTATGCTCCTTGCAAACACAGAACTAAACACTTATAAAATGTGTCCCCTGATACCGTGAGACCGTCCCGGAGGTGGGACTTTCCTTCATAATATGACGCAGCACAGCCGTCATTCCTACCCCCTTGGCGCCGTGCCCCGGCTCCTCAGCGTTGTTTAATTCCGTCCCGGAGCCTGCGATGTTATGTTATCCCTTGGCCAGGCACACTTAGCGCTGCCCATCTTCTGACATCATTTGGTGTCAGTCTGGCTGCGCCTGTGCATCCGCGCTGGCCGAGATCCCGCCTCGCAGTGTCGTCTAATGTAATCCCACCGCGGGCCTGGGATCCGTGGCCATGCGCAGTGCATATCCTCGCCTCTCACTCCCCTCCCTCCGGCTTCTTCAGACTGTGCGGTGTCATGGCCGTGGCATGCTATTAGGGATCAGCTGACGGCGCACAGTCTGAAGAAGGCGGAGGGAGATGAGTGAGAGGCGGAGGTGAAGATATGCACTGCACATGCCCATGGATCCCAGGCCCGCAGTGTGATTAAATCAGAAGACACTGCGAGGCGGGATCTCGGCCAGCGCGGCCGCACAGGCGCAGTCAGCATGACACCAAATGATGTCAGAAGAGGGGCAGCGCTAAGTGTGCCTGGCCAAGGGATAACATAACAGCGCAGGCTTCGAGACAGAATCAAACAACGCTGAGGAGCCGGCGCACGGCGCCGGGGGGGTAAGAATGACGGCTGTGCTGCGTCACATTACGAAGGAAAGTCCCACATCCGGGACGGTTTTACGGTATCAGTGAACACATTTTATAAGTGTTAAGTTCTGCGTGTGCAAGGAGCTAAACAAAAATAGCTACCTTTTCCTTGTGGAGCATTACTGCTGCACAAGGTGGCTCTTTCAGTAACAAACGCCTTGGGGGGGGGGGGGACAGGTTCCCTTACATTTCAGTTGTTGTGTCAGCGTGGCGGTAACAGGACACATTGCCGGCTACACAGCTGGGGATCAGCTGATGTTACTGACACCCAATAACACTGGGTCGTATGTTTTGACTGTGCAGACGGCACTTCTGAGCCTCAACTGGCGGTGTTGGAGCCCAGGAATTAAAGTTCAGGTGGTAGAAAGATGAACACAACTGGAGACCTGGATACTGTAGACAGTCACCTAATTATTTAATCAGGAAGAGGAGTGGCAAATTCCTGCGAGATCCAGGCCTGGTTCATTTTCAGGAAAGTAAGCCGGTCAACGTTATCGGAGGATAGTTGCATGCGACGGTCAGTTAGTACACCACCTGCAGCACTAAAGACGCGTTCCGATAGTACACTAGCCGCAGGGCAAGCCAGCACCTCCAATGCATACTGGCTTAGCTCTGGCCATGTATCCAGCTTTGAGACCCAAAACTTGAAAGGGGAAGAGCCGTCTGGGAGTACAGCAAGAGGGCAAGACATGTAGTCTGTCACCATCTGATGGAACCGTTGCCTCCTGCTGACTGGAGCCGTCTGTGATGGTGTAGACTTTTGTGGCGGGCACACAAAACTGTGCCACAGTTGGGCCATACTGGTCGTGCCTTGGGCAGAGGCACTGCTTCTGCTCCCTCTTTGTGCAGAGCCTCCTCCACTGCCTGGACGCACTGAGCTGCTTTGTAATGCATTAGCAGCACTTCTCTCAGGTGGAATGGAGAAGATGATGGAATTCACCAGTGTCTCTTGGTACTCCCGCATTTTTCGCTCCCGGTTCAACGGTGTGATGAGGCTTTCTACGTTGTCCCGGTAGCGAGGATCGAGGAGGGTGAACACCCAATAATCAGACATGCTGAGAATGTGGGCGATGCGGCGGTCGTTTCTCAGGCACTGCAGCATGTAATCCACCATGTGCTGCAGACTGCCAACTGGCCAAGAAACGCTGTCCCCTGCTTGAGGCGTGATCTCTGCCCGCTCGTCATCACCCCACCCTCGCTGTACACACTGACTACTGGACAATTGTGTAACTCCCTCCTCTGGACGGATGTCTTCCTCCTCCATTGACTCCTCCTCATCCTCCTCACAAAGTGTCCCCTGCCTACGCGTTTGTGAGGAACCACGTGGCGCTGACTGTCCAGAAGATGATGGAAATGGTGAATCCTCATCCTCCACCTCTTCCACAACATCATCCCTTAGCGCTTGCAGTGATTTTTCAAGCAGGCAGATAAGGGGGACAGTCATGCTGACTAGTGCATCATCTGCACTCGCCATCTGCGTGGAATAATCGAAGGGACGCAAAACCTGGCAGACGTCCTTCATAGTGGCCCACTCTGTGGTTGTGAAGTCTGAACGGCGCGGAGTGCGACTTCTTTGCGCCTGATCCAGCTGGTACTCCATTACTGCTTGCTGCTGCTCACACAACCGCTCCAACATATGTAACGTGGAATTCCACCTGGTAGGTAGGTCACATATGATGCGATGTTCCGGAAGGCAGAATCGGCACTGCAGAGCCGCAATGCGCGCTTTTGCCGTGCTGGAACGCCGCAAGTGAGCACACTCTAGGCGGACCTTGTGCAGCAGTGCATCAAGATCCGGATAGTCCCTCAAAAAACTCTGCACGACCAAATTGAGCACATGTGCCAGACATGGGATGTGAGTGAGGTTGCCGAGGCCCAGAGCTGCCACCAGATTTCGGCCATTATCACACACTACCATGCCTGGCTGGAGATTCGCTGCCACAAACCACACATCGCTCTCCTGCTTGATGGCATTCCAGAGCTCCTGCGCTGTGTGGCTTCGATTCCCCAAAGAAATGAATTTCAAGACGGCCTGTTGACGTTTGGCCACGGCTGTGCTCATGTCGGTCGTAACAGGTAAACGTTCACGGGTACATGTGGAGGTGGACTGTGACGTCTCCTGCAGCGATGATTCTTAGGAACTGGTGTAAGAGGAGGAGTCAATGCGTACAGACTGGATTCCTGCAATCCTTGGAGTGGGCAGGACACGTCCTGCGCCACTCGCACGATCTGTACCCGGCTCAACAACATTAACCCAATGGGCTGTGAGGGAAAGGTATCACCCCTGTCCATGTTGACTGGTCCTGGCATCGGTGGTGAGGTGGACCTTGCTACTGACGGCGTTCAGTAGCGAGTGTTTTATGTGTCCCTCCACATGCTTGGGCAGGGACAGCTTGCCTGCTGAAGTAAAAGCGGCTGGACACATTGTACTGTGGGACTGCCAATGACATCAAGTCACGGAAGCTGTCAGTCTCCACCAGCCTGAATGACAGCATTTCCAGTGACAGAAGTTTGGCAATGCCTGCAGTCAGAGCCTGTGCTCGTGGGTGGTTTGACGAGAAAGGCCGCCTTTTCTCCCATGCCTGTACTACCGATGGCTGTAGACTGGGCTGGGAGTGTGAGGATGCCTGGGAACGTGGTGCTGCGGGTGGAATTACAGTGGGTCTCTGGACAACAGAGCCAGAGGTTCTTCCACGGCGATCCTGGGAGGAAGCCGAACCAGCTGCGTGTGAGCTGGAGGAAGAGGCAACACGAGCTGAAGAGGTGGTAGCTGCCGCTGTTGGTTGGCCTAGCTCTTCAGTGTGTTTTTCTAACTCCGCCACGTGCCTGGTCCGCACATGTTTCCACATGTTGGAGGTATTGAGGTTGCTGACATTTCGACCTCTTTTGACTTTGTGATGACACACCTTGCATTTGACATAGCAAATGTCATCTGCAACTATGTCAAAAAAGGACCAGGCACTGCAAGTCTTGGGAGCGCCCTTTTTGGCTTTTGAAAGAGACATGCTCCTAACGGGTGCCAAAGTGGAGGCTGCAGGATCCGCAGTCTTCCCCCTCCCTCTCCTTCTTTGGCCCGTTCGGGGAATCTCTTCCTCAGAGCTGCTCCCACCACCTTCCTGTCCCTCACGCCAAGATGGGTCAAGGACCTCATCATCTACACTACCCTCTGCCACCAACTGCTCCTCCTGGGTAGTCTCAGCAGCAGAGCACGCACCAGAAAGTGGCACCTGAGTGTCATCAGCGGATGCGTCCTGCGATGTGGTGACCGGAGGCACTGGCCCACCCGCCTCTTCAGACTCAGAGAGAAAAAGCTGTTGGGCATCACTGCACCCTGCCTCTTCTTCCATTTCTCCAATGCTGCTTGGCTGGCCCCCTGTTTCCAAGCCAAGAGATTCAGAGAACAGAAGTAGAGATGGCTCCTGTCCTGGGCTCTCTGTCTGCCTGGGCAGGTGGTGAAGAGACAGATGGGTGCTCTCCAGTGCTCTGTGTCTGAGAGGATGTGGCACTAATTGAAGTCGATGCATTAGCTGCCATCCATTCAACAACGGCTTCAATTTGGTCTTCGCGCAGCAGCGGTGTACGGCGCTCTCCGACAAAGCTGCGCATGAACGACTGTTCCCTGCTGAAAGTGGGTGCTGATGAGTCACCGGTGCCCGCAGCAGGCACAGAATCCCCACGTCCTCTCCCTGCTCCGCGCCCATGCCCACGTGCCTTACTCCCTGCCTTCTTCATCTTGGTTGACTGATAAAGATAAGCAGAAAAGTACTAACGGCTTTGTGTGCTTATTCCTGAACAGCTCCTAACAGGTATAAGAAACACTAATTTTCTAAAGTGTGGACTAGACTTTAATATGAGCTAATGTGGCCTACACAAATGTAAAGTGGTGTGTTTGGTGAACTTTATTATTTATTTATTTTTGGGGGGCTGAACTGACAACAGGGAGAGCTGCAGTCACACGGAGACCGTGCAGACAGCCGTAAACGGCGCTGCAAGGCCCAAAAACCTGCTCTACTTTGTCCTATGTAGTGTTTTTCCACAAGTTAGCTGGATACGGGTGGAAAGACACTAATTGGAATTTTTTGAAAAAATGTGCAGCAGCCTGCACTACTTAAAACAAAAGGAAAATTGATTTTACGGTATGACGCAGTGAAAAACCCTGAGCTGGATACAACCGGCTATGGCTGCTCACAAACTACAGGGCGAGCTGCAGTCACACGGAGACCGTGCAGACAGCCGTAAACGGCGCTGCAAGGCCCAAAAACACTCGTCTACGTTGTCCTATGCAGTGTTTTTCCACAAGTTAGCTGGATACGGGTGGAAAGACACTAATTGGAATTTTTTGAAAATATGTGCAGCAGCCTGCACTACTTGAAAAAAAAAAAAAAAATAGAACAGTATGAGGCAGTGAACCACCCTCCCTGAACTGAATACAACCAGCTATGGCCTATGGCTGCACACAGACTAGAGAGTGGGCTGCACACACACACACACACACACACACACACACACAGACCTTGCAGATCGCTGTGAAAACAGCGCTGCAAGGCAAAAGCAAGGTGATTAGTAGGTGAACACAGCGGTTGCTAAATTAGCCTTGGAAAAGAACAATGAAGCAAATCGCTATCTCTAAACTGGCCCTCAGTCAGCAAACAGCGTCCTGTCACTAACTGAATTCACAGCAGAGTGAGCGCAAAATGGCGCCAGCGACTTTTAAACTGCAGCATGACATCATTTCAGCAGCCACTCACAGCCTTGCCAGTAGTTTCATGCCCACCATGCTGAACAGGATGTGCCCACACTCAGAATCATTCCTCATTGGCTGAATTCGTGCAGTTTGAATCCTGGGAACTTCCGATTCCGGTATCCGATACGCGGCAAGTATCGGATCTCGGTATCGGAATTCCGATACCGCAAGTATCGGCCGATACCCGATACTTGCGGTATCGGAATGCTCAACACTAATCATGAATCAATCCCATACAACTTTTCCCCTTGGAACATTTTTATTGCACGCCCAGGGCCACGGTGTCGGGTCATGGCCCCGTGACTTCCCCAAAGAACTATCCGACCCGGTTCCGAGTACCCCACGGCCCTAGTGAGCATCACATCAATACTTTTAGCACTTCATTTCTTTGGGGAGTATTGAGCCCGTACATTTGCCTTTTAAATGTATAGATGTGTCCCACCCTTGCCGAACACCACGGGTGGTGCCCCTGATGATGATGACTCATTTAAGAAACCCAGCATCTACTGGGGGCTCTCAAACGAAGAGTCATCAGACAGGAATTAGTTAAATAAAATAAAGCTGTTAGAGTAGTGCAAGAACAATAGCAAATTTTTTATTAAACTATACTAGAACAGAGAATAGATTACGACATTAAATATATATACATTTAGGATTAACATGTCAGTTTCAGACCACCTTTTAGAAACATCCTTGTAAAGTATGGTGGATAGGATGCAAGCCTTTGTAGGTATTCACATTCTCCCAATAAATTCCACCAAATTTCTGTATTGTACTTGGCTTATCTTTTTTAGTAAATCCAGTTTCTCAGCCCAAGTTAGACTCGACCATCTTTGTCAGAGCCACAGACATTAAATGTAGCGACAATTCATACTCACAATCAACTCCTCCATTCAACACATCATGTATGGGTTCTTATGGCCGACACCTGCGGGTTAACATGGAACATGGGTTTGACATTCTGATAATTCAAGGGGGTTCCACTGGTTTGATCATCACTAATCAAATAATTATTACTTATCCAGTCTGTACTTGAGTATCCTTTATTTCAGCATAGGTGTTGCATGGATGAAATGTACATTTGAGTCCTTTCAAAACATCCATTGCAAAATGTAAAATTAGATATTTCCTTGCAGATTTAAAGAAGCACTTCGATTAACTTTTTCCCTCGAAACCTGTGAAAATGTTAGTGTAGTGTCACTGTCTTAATGTAGTCAGACTCTCCGAATCACACTGCGCTCTGTATGACCTAGAAGTGGCTTTTACAATGTAAGTCTATTGAGCAACAGATCTTTTACATAGTAATAGAGACTCCCGACTCACGCATAGGACCCAATATGATCCAAAGAATCTGAATCGCTGTCACTTGACCCAGGAAAGGACCAAAGCAGCACTGGATGCCAGAAAAGATGGCAATCAGTGTGTACATTAGCACACTGACACTACATTACACCAATATTTACTTAGGTATAGGGAAAAAAGTGAACGAGAGAGCTTACCCCCACTTTTGATAATGTTATGAAAGCTGCTAAGTTGCAAGTCATTCTTTATGAAAGATTCTGGTTTATTAGGTGTCTCAGTTTGTAAGCTCCTTCTTACTCAACCTATTATGATCCTGACATGAAAACTGATATAATTTATGACTTTCTGTGCCATGAAATGTGTGTGGCATATTGAGACATATTGTAAGTATGTTATTAGAATAATTGCTTGTGCAAAATTATGCTCAGAAAATCAAGAGTGAGGGTGCATGGGGTTAAGCAATAAATAGATTTGAATGAATATGAGATAGCCATCCGTACAGGCAGAGCGTTGTGTCGGAGAAGAAAGCTGTGTATTTTTACAGGCCAGCAAAGCATTAGTGAAGAGGGTGTCAGAACGCTCATTAATCTTTCGTGGGCTGACCCTGGCTGCATTATAGAAAACAAAATCTCTTTCAAAATGCCCTCTGGATTACCAATATAATGAACATACTGTATGAAGAACAGATCTAAAGTAGAGTTGAGTGTAGCATTTGTAATAATTCTCATCAAAGAATTTTCACATTATTTTATGCTTCCTTAGAGGTTATGATGGGATTTCAAACAATAATAAAACCAGGACAACTAAAATAAAAATAATTATAATAACTTCCAATTCTCAATAGGCTGAGTCCATACTACATTTTTCACGACATTTGGCGTACCTATACGTCATTGTCGGGAAGGGGGTTCCCAACCGATAATATACAAGTTTGTCATGGCGATCATGCGGCCACCGTGTCCAAAGGCACTGTGATTGCATAAAGGTGCATGCTGTTTTTTACAGCTGTGCACCATTACTCATCCCCAAAGATCGGTAGAGGGTTCACCGCACCCCATAATTATGATCGTTATGATTGGCTGTCTGATTCTGAACAGTCAATCAAAGTGATTTCAATGTTTTGAGAAATAGAATTGCCTGAAACATTGATATCCAGCTATGATTGGTGATATTACAGTACCGATCATAGGTCAGTGCTAGGAAACAGCAGCATCAGCAGCCCCAGCACCGATTGGAGACGCGGTCTGACCTCACAGTGACCACTCTGCACTGCCTCATTACATTTCGGAGATGTGAGCAGAGCAATTACTGTGTTGTTTTGTTGCCAATCTTCTGGACCTTGGGATGCCAAGGAATATTTTACCCTGTGGCACCACTTCTGCTGATGCTGCTGACTGAAGAACTAAAAAGAGGGAGAAAGAAGATCTGTTCCTGTCTCCTGCTTTTTTGTAGTCCACCCCAATCTCACTCACTCTCCTTCCCCAGTTTACCTAACCCCTTCCCCACCCCTCATTCTGACGCACATCACTGATCGGCATCCAGGCTCACTTTTGGCCAGGACTTTTTCCTGTCTATTTTTTTTAACCCTCCTTTGCACCACCTCCATACGTGCATCCTGCAGTGGCTGAGCACTGATCAGTGACCCACATTGCTGATCGACATTCAGTTGTTGTTTTTGTTTTTTCAAAAAGTATATAAAAAAAATTGAATAAAAATTATAATTTAGTTGATAGGGCTAGATTAAGGACAGTAAAAATATACTGTAGTAATCAGCTTCTACTACAGCATTTTTTTATTAAAATATAATCCTAATTAGAGTCAGATAGTGCAGTGTAAAAAAAATAATCAAATTAAAATAATTTCAATTATTTAATAGAGCTAGAGTAGGAACAGTGTAATCCACAGTAAAAATATACTGTAGTAATCAGCTTCTACAACAGTATTTTTTACTAAAATGGTAGTTGTGGGCCCTCAGTAATTTGTTTTTACTGATGTCCAGTTAGTAATAGTGGTTTCAGAATTTTAGTGTAAAATTCTTGTAGCATTTATACTACAGTTTTTTTCTACTAATATGTAGAACCAAAATTAGGGTCAGATAGTTATGGGCACTCAGTAATTTATTTTCCCACTCATGTACATTTAGTAGTTGTAGTTTCAGAATTTTAGTGGAAAATTATTGAAGTAATTATACTATATTTATTTTTCTACTGCATAGAAATATGATTAGCGTAATTTAGTTACAGGCACTCAGTACTTGTTTTTACTGTCATCTGTTTAGTAAGTTTTTTATTTCACCAAATTTTTATATTCTCCTTTTTATTTTTAGCTTTTTATTTCTAGATTCTTTTCTTCTTTTTTTATATTCTTTTTTCGCATATCACCACGTGAAAAGTAAAATGTCCCACTCTTCCCAAATATAGTATTCAGTGGAGGAGGCATGTGCCTTTCTTGCCTCCAATACTGATAGTGAGGGAGAGGATGCCACCTTCCTCTATTTTTCCTTATTCTCCCCTTCTTCCTCTAGCAAAGATAATGATAATGAACCCCCATGCAGATGCCCACAACAGCAAATCAGCCAGCACCCACCATTAGTGACCCCCTTTGGACCTCACCCTCTGAAAATTATGAGACACAGATTCCTGATTTTGTGGCGCAATCAAGAATCCAATTTGACACTACCGGCTTCACAGAGATCTTTTTCAAAGTAATTTTCTCTTTAAATTTTGGAAATCTCATGATGACAAATTTGTACCCAACAATTTTGATCCCCAAAACCCTTCATTTGCTAACTGGACCCTATAGACACAGTAGAAATGATGATGTAGTTTTGGAGCCTTGTTGTTCAATGTGTTTATGCCAGATTTCAAGTGTAAAATAGTTTGATAAGTCACAATTTTTATTGATTAACTCACCTGTTTCTTGACGAGCTGTCATTCTTTATGCCAGAAACCGTACTAGAGTCCCTGACTGGAGTAACATTTGTAGCAAAGCAGAAGGAGGCGTATGCCACTTTTCATAAGTATTAGATTCATTAAGATGCTAGCGCCTTCCTAAAGGGTCTATCCAGGATAATTTTTCTTTGTGTTATCTACGGGCCAAAAAACTAACAGTCAGGTAATTTTTACATACCTGACTGTTGTGGCCGGCGCCCATCTCTGGCAACCAGAACGGTCACAGACTACTCCTATTGGCGATTCAGTGGCTTCTGCTGGCGTGACATTGAAGGAGCAAAGGCTTGCCTTCCACTATTCTCTGTTGACGAGGTGTGACTGCTGATGCGGCGTGACTGGCTAACTGCTGGGAGAAGACTGTCAATCACCATTACGTTGGGTGTCACGTCTGATCGACACAGCAGCCCGAAAGAGGAAAAGCTGCTCTATTGGCGTTGATTACCTGAATTGCTGGCAGAAGTGATCAGTGCCAGGTTGAAGGGGCAGGTGATTAGCAACTACCTGCCTGTCAGTTTTTAAGCCCATAGTAAGGCCGCAGTCACACTAAAGAGTTTTACGGACGTATGAGAGGCGCAAAAACTACCCATTGCACACGGACCAATGATTCTCTATGGGGCAGCTTCTATCTGGCGTATATTTCGCAGCCATATGTTACGGCCGTAGAAAATCGCAGAATGCTGCATTTGTCAGCGTACTGTGCAAAAAATCTGCCAATGCGAGTCTATGGGTGCACAAAAAATACGGATTACACACGGACCAGCACTGTGACGTGTGAAAAATACGCCAGACATCTCCAGGTGATCGGAAATGTGCCAAGCCCTCAATCAGGAAGCTTAGACATGCTAATTAGCAGAAAAAGCCAGACAGACATACCGGAAGTCTGGCGCACGCCTCCATGGAGTTGCAACCTGCATGGCCAACATGATCAATGTTGATATGCTCCTGGTCCTGGTCCAAGAAAGGCCCGAAATGTGGGACCAACGTGATTCCAACTATGCTAACCGGGCAAGGAAAGAGGCTGCTTGGAGGAGCATCTGTGGGATCCTTTTCCCAGATTATGAGCAGCTTCCACGTTTCTCAATTAATTAACCCCTTCATGACCTTGGGATTTTTCGTTTTTCCGTGTTCGTTTTTCACTCCCCTCCTTCCCAGAGCCATAACTTTTTTATTTTTCCGTAAATTTGGCCATGTGAGGGCTTATTTTTTGCCAGACGAGTTGTACTTTTGAACGACATCATTGGTTTTACCATGTCATGTACTAGAAAACGGGAAAAAAATTCCAAGTGCGGTGAAATAGCAAAAAAAGTGCAATCCCACACTTGTTTTTTGTTTGGCTTTTTTGCTAGGTTCACTAAATGCTAAAACTGACCTGCCATTATGATTCTCCAGGTAACTACGAGCTCATAGACACCTAACATGACTAGGTTATTTTTTACCTAAGTGGTGAAAAAAAATTCCAAACTTTGCTAAAAAAAAAAAGAATAAAATTTGCGCCATTTTCTGATACTCGTAGCGTCTCCATTTTTCATGACCTGGGGTCGGTTGAGGGCTTATTTTTTGCACGCTGAGCTGGCATTTTTAATGATTCCAATTCGGTACAGATACGTTCTTTTAATCGCCCGTTATTGCATTTTAATGCAATGTCGCGGCGACCAAAAAAACGTAATTCTGGCGTTTCGATTTTTTTTCTCGTTACACCGTTTAGCGATCAGGTTAATGCTTTTTTTATTGATAGATCGGGCGATTCTGAACGTGGCGATACCAAATATGTGTAGGTTTGATTTTTTTTTAATTGATTTATTTTGATTGGGGCAAAAGGGAGGTGATTTAAACTTTTATATTTTTTTTATTTTTTTCACGTTTTTTTTAACTTTTTTTTTTAACTTTTGCCATGCTTCAATAGCCTCCATGGGAGGCTAGAAGCAGGCACAGCACGATCGCCTCTGCTACATAGCAGCGATCTGCTGTTCGCTGCTATGTAGTAGAAAATCAGGTGTGCTGTGAGCGCCGACCACAGGGTGGCGCTCACAGCTACCGGCGATCAGTAACCATAGAGGTCTCAAGGACCTCTATGGTTACAATAGAGAAGCATTGCCGACCTCCGATCATGTGACGGGGGTCGGCGATGCGCTCATATCCGGCCGCCCGGCCGGATGCGGTAGTTAAATGCCGCTGTCTGCGTTTGACAGCGGCATTTAACTAGTTAATAGCGGCGGGTGAATCGCGATTTCACCCGCCGCTATTGCGGGCACATGTCAGCTGTTCAAAACAGCTGACATGTCCTGGCTTTGATGCGGGCTCACCGCGGAGCCCTGCATCAAAGCAGGGGAGCTGACCTCGGACGTACTATCCCGTCCGAGGTCAGTAAGGGTTAATATTGTAAACTGCAGTAAGAACAATATTTTTACACTATTCTTATTTATATTGTTGTGAATTTGTATGTATATTGCACCCTTTATTTAATGGTGTTTGACATGACAAAGTGGTTATATACAGCGTTTATAGATGTCGCTTACAGTAAGCAAATTTACAATGACAGACTGGTATAGAGGGGAGAGGACCCTGTCCTTGAGTACTTACAGTCTACGGTGTAACCCTTTTATGGTATTGTGGTATTTGTGTGAGAAATTTTATTAGTGAAGATATTTATAAAGAAATGCAGCTTACTGGGGCACAGTGGCGTAACTACAAAGTTATGGGCCCCGGTGCGAACTTCCAAATGGGCCCCCCCCGCCATAAAATTCAATGTAACCCCCATAGAATACAATGCAGCCCCCCTCATAGTATAATGCAGCCCCTCCATACAGGGGCAGCGAGAAAGACACGAGCAAATGGTGACGAGGGGGCAGGGGAGAGGGCACAAGGGGGCAAGGAAGACAGGCACAACGGGACACATGGGGGCTAGGAGGCAGGGGAGAAGGTTACAAGGGGACTAGTGGGCAAGGGAGCCTGACACAAGGGGACAATGGAGACTGACACAAGGGGCACACGGGGACAAGTGGGCAAGGGAGTCTGACACAAAGGGCACACGGGGACTAGTGGACAAGGGAGACTGGCACACGGGGACACAGGGACTAGTGGGCAAGGGAGACTGACACACGGGGAATAGTGGGCAATGGAGACTGACACAAGGGGACACTCGGGGACAAGGGACAAGCACAAGGGGACAAGGGAGACAGGCACAAGGGGACACACAGGGACTAGTGGGCAAGAGACTGACACAAGGGGACAAGGGATACAAGCACAAGGGGACACACAGGGACAAGTGGGAAAGGGAGACTGACACACAGGGACTAGTGGGCAAAGGAGACTGACAAGCACAAGGGGACATAGGAGACAGGCACATGGGGACACACAGGGACTAATGGGCAAGGGAGACTGGCACATGGGGACACAAGCATAAGGGAGACAGGCTCAAGGGGACACACGGCCCCCTGACCTGCCAGAGCCGCTTGCAGTTGCGACCGTGGTAGTTACGCCGCTTCCTCACACACACACATACTACAGATATCACACACACACTACAGATATCACACACACATCATACTGCAGATATCACACACACACATCAGTTATCACACACACACACACACACACACACACACACACACACGCACACACACACACACACATACTACAGATATCACACACACACACTACAGATATCACACACACACATCATATTACAGATATCACACACATACTACAGTTATCACACACACTACAGATATCACACACACTCACATCATACTACAGATATCACACACACACTACAGATATCACACACACATCATATTACAGATATCACACACATACTACAGTTATCACACACACTACAGATATCACACACACACACACATCATACTACAGATATCACACACACACTACAGATATCACACACACACTACAGATATCACACACACACACACACATACTACAGATATCACACACACACACACCAGAGATACCAGCTCATATACACAACTCACAATCTCCTCTCTGGTACAGGGGTGGCTGATGTAAACCAGCTGCAGCTCCTCAGCTTCTCCTGACTAAAGCGGCTCAGTCCCGCACCTCCCCCCTGCTCTCGCCTTCTGTCCCGGGGTTATTTTGGCTTTCTCTTAAATACGATCTCATTCAGATGTACATGAGATGTATGAGGGGGGAAAAATACAGACTGAGAAGCTGTCTCATCATGATGACTGGAGCTGCTTCCTGTCTCTCACGTGCCCCGGCTGCCCCCTTCCCCTAGATACGCCTTGGACTGTTGCCGTGCAGGAGGAATCTCCTGCACATCAACATGGTGTTGGGTGCCAGCACAGCCCGCACAGTGGTATATCCAGCACAGCCCGCACAGTGGTCTATCCAGCACAGCCCGCACAGTGGTCTATCCAGCACAGCCCGCACAGTGGTCTATCCAGCACAGCCCGCACAGTGGTCTATCCAGCACAGCCCACACAGTGGTCTATCCAGCACAGCCCGCACAGTGGTCTATCCAGCACAGCCCGCACAGTGGTCTATCCAGCACAGCCCGCACAGTGGTATATACAGCACAGCCCGCATCTCTCACCCCCCCCCCCCCGAGAATGCCCCCACAGTCCAGTAAAAAAAAAAAAAAAAACACTCTCCTTACCTTTCCTCTTGCCAGCGTTGCTTCCTGCTCCGGTCTCAGGCTCGGCTGCAGTCTGCCTGGGACACAGCAGGTGCGCGATGATATGACGTCATCACGCACCTGCAGTGTCAGAGCGGGGAATGATGGGAGACGGAGCGTCTGTAGATGCTCTCTCCTCCGTCATTGCATTCAACTGTACCGGCGTCATAGACGCCGGTATAGTTGAATGCGAAGGCAGGGGGGGTGAGTCGGCGGCGGCGGGGGGAGGCGGATCGAGCGGCCCATGACTGGCACCGGCTCTTCTGGCATTTGCCAGAAGTGCCCGATGGCCAGTCCGGCCCTGCTCTGACCTGCCGGCCCCAGGCCCCTGACCTGCCGGGCCTGGTCGCAATGGTGACTGCTGCAACCGCGGTAGTTACGCCCCTGTCCATACTGTACAATGGCCACACATAGTGCTCCATACTGTACAATGGCCACACATAGTGCTCCATACTGTACAATGGCCACACATAGTGCTCCATACTGTACAATGGCCACACATAGTGCTCCATACTGTACAATGGCCACACATGATGCTCCATACTGTACAATGGCCACACACGACGCTCCATACTGTACAATGGCCACACATAGCGCTCCATACTGTACAATGGCCACACATAGTGCTCTATACTGTACAATGGCCACACATGATGCTCCATACTGTACAATGGCCACACATAGTGCTCTATACTGTACAATGGCCACACATGATGCTCCATACTGTACAATGGCCACACATGATATTGCCTACAGTATAATGGCCACACATAGTTACTCCAACACACACGGCTGAGCTCCGTACACATTGCACATGCGGCTCCCCTCCGTACACCATGCACACACGGCTCCGCTCCGTACACCTCGTACACACGGCTCCGCTCCGTACACCTCGTACACACGGCTCCGCTCCGTACACCTCGTACACACACGGCTCCGCTCCGTACACCTCATACACACACGGCTCCGCTCCATACACCTCATACACACCTAGCTCCGCTCCGTACACCTGATACACACCCGGCTCCGCTCCGTACACCTCGTACACACCCGGCTCCGCTCCGTACACCTCGTACACACCCGGCTCCGCTCCGTACACCTCATACACACACGGCTCCGCACCATACACCTCATACACACACGGCTCCACACCATACACCTCATACACACACGGCTCCGCACCATACACCTCATACACACACGGCTCCGCACCATACACCTCATACACACACAGCTCCGCTCCATACAGCGCATACACACCCGGCTCCGCTCCGTACACCTCGTACACACACGGCTCCGCTCCGTACACCTCATACACACGCGGCTCTGGTCCGTACACCTCGTACACACCCGGCTCCGCTCCGTACACCTCATACACACACGGCTCCGCTCCATACAGCGCATACACACCCAGCTCTGCTCCGTACACCTCGTACACACCCAGCTCCGCCCTGTACACCTCATACACACACGGCTCCGCTCCGTACACCTCATACACACACGGCTCCGCTCTGTACACCTCATACACACACTGCTCTGCTACATCCACACAAACCCCTCCTGACCTCACACAAAAGCTTACCCTCCTGCGGCACCATGACGACCAGCACTGCACTACTGTCCTGCACTACACGGAAGCCCTTGATCATGTGACTCCGACTCCTCCCCTCCTGTGACCTCATCACAGGTCCTGTGTGCACAGAGCAGCTGCAGCCATAGTTGTGTGCGGCTCTCTGCGGTGGAGGGGCTCTGCTGCGGGACAAGTGCAGTCCCACCCGTGATCGCGCACGCACAGAGAGTGCACGCGCACCAGGGCCTGTAAAGAAGATGTATTTAAAGGGCCGTCGGCCCATTTTGTTGCTCAGAGTTCTTAGGGGCCCGCCCAGTCTGCTGGACTGGGTGGGCCCCTAAGCACTGCGGGCCCCGTCGCAATTGCGACCCCTGCGACCGCGGTAGTTACGCCCCTGCTGGGGCATATTACAATCTGGGAAATCACTGACACCTTGTGGTACCACTATGCACAATGGCCTTATACATTATTTTCTTCTTTGTCATTGCAGTGGAAGATGTTAAGAAATGTGGGCGCAGCATTCGGGACCAGTACCGGAGAGAAAGGCAGCAGCGGTCCAGAAGTGGGTCATCTGCTCCGGCAAAACGCAAATACATTTATTTTGACTGGCTGTCCTTTCTGGATCCCAGTATGGATCTCAGACCGTAAGTACAAACCTCACACCACATTAAACATATGTTTGGAATGCTCATAGATGATTTATCAAATTAAATTTAACAATTTGCATAACAGAACACAATCCAGCCTCACTGAGAGGGAGACAACAGGGTCCGAATCGGAGCCATTGATTGATCCTGTTGGGGAAGGAGAAGAGGTGGCTGGCCCATTTACGGCTCCTACCATGTTCATCCCTCTGGATCCATCTTTGGCTGCCCCTCATGTTTAACATCCACCTGGGACAGATGATACAGCCCAACCCACAGATGCACGAGCTTGAGGGATAGCTGAAGATCCTGGCCACAGCAGCAGCCCCACTGTTCCGCTGGAGGCCTCCCCACAGCCTGCTGTGACCTCACGCCGTGGCCGCAGAAGGAGAGAGCTAATGGAAACCCGAAGGAATGTGGACACTGATATCTTAAATTATTTGGCCAGGGCTGCTCAGGATGACGATGAGGAGGCATTTTCTTGAAGCCTGGCCCGGTATCTCCATACCATACCCCGTGAGGTGAGGCTACATGTGAGAGGGTGCTTTCAAATCCTTCTTGATGCATGCACCCCCCCAAATAGCCCTTATGATTTGTTTCAGTACATTGAGAGGTGGCAGCTGTCAACATGTAATGTCCTGCGTATGCCAATAAATCAACCAGTGCATGCTCAAGAGGGATTTGAAGCACCTCCTCCACGTATGCCTACACCTCAACCCTTTCCCCAACATAACCCACCAATGCCTGCATTTCAACCCTTTGCCCAACATAACCCACCAATGCCTGCACCGTACAAAATGGCACCCTTCCAGCAACCTTACCAATATGACCACTTGTCTAGACCCAATGTTGGAGGCTGGTCCCAACCTGGGTTTGGACGACATGGACATATTGGTGGGGGTTATGACTCCCGTGAGGTGTACTATAGTCATGATGCCCATAGTATCCACCCTTATGGCCAGTACTCATCTGGGCAATCTGAGCATGGGCAGATTTTGGAGCAGGCCCAACAGAGAAGTCACCAACAGGGTGAAGGACAATTGGCCCAACAAAGGCCACAAGAGCAGCAACCCAAACTGCCACCTCCACCAATGTATCAGAATCTGTAAAAATTATTTTCTTGTTGACAATTTTGTGTTATCTGCCAAAACTATTTAATCTGCTGTGATAGCAATGTGGTTTGTTTTATTTTTTACACTTTGGCCAAGTTAAAATGGCCACAAAAGCCATATGATGTAAATATGATGTTTGAAAAAAAAATTTTGGCTTATGATATCATTTATAAACAAACATTAACAAGCCAATTTCTTTGTGTTTGACAAATCATTATTACACCATACACAATTCAAACATTTTGAAACATATCAAATGTAAATTTAAAAAAAATAACAAAAAAAAAATGACAACATAGAGATTATCTTGCCAGGGAGTAGCACCCTGAGGAGAAAGAAAATAATTTGTATAAATATCCCTAACTTTTAGGCCAGAAAGGGGACGCCGCTGAGGAAGGATTTGTGGTGTAGGCCTACCCACATTGGCCAACATGCCTTCACCACTGTCAGCTGAGGAACACTCATGAATTCTTGTGAAGTTGTGTAAAACAACACAAGCTTTTATTACTTCATTCACATTTGCCTCACTAAACTGAATGGCAGACTGGAGGACCCGCCCATTTGGCACACAGAATGCCAAAGGCGCACTCCACAAGTCGCAGCGCCCGTGAAAGTCTCACATTAAACACCCGCCTTCGGTGGTCCAGGTTGCGCCGGGGATAAGGCCTCATGACATGCCTGGTCAATTGGAAGGCCTCATCTGCCACAAGTACTTAAGGGACTGCTTCAGCATTGGAGCTTGGGAGTTGTCTTGGTGGGAGGTCCAACAGGTTTTCACGTAGCCGCCGACCCATAATGGACGAATTGAAGACTCTAGAGTCTCCAGTTTGCCCATAGGCCCCAATATCTACAATTATAAACCTGTAGTTACTGTCAACTACAGCTAACAGAACTACAGAGAAAAACTGCTTATAATTGTAGAATTGGGAGCCCGAGTTCGGCGGCTTACGCACCCTGATATGTTTACCATCCAGGGCTCCAATACAGTGAGGAAAATCACAAGAGTCACAAAATCCACTGCCTATTTTCAGCCAATCCTCCCTTTTGGGCTCCGGCATCACAAGTTCATGTACAGTAGTTTGTCCCATATTTGAACACATGTATCACGCGCAATGCTGGAAATAGTGGACCTCCCTATCAGAAATTCCAGATGTATTCCAGCATAAGACAATCCAGTTGACAGGAATCTGAAAGCACAAAACAAAAAAAATATTAGCAATGTTACAATGCTTGTTAAAAACCATAGTAAAGTAAAGTAATATGAGGATATAAAAAGGCAGGATACCAGTGTACCTTACAAAACGTACACTGGCTACTAACATTTAACATTAACTACATATTTGTATCTGATTTTGTTAAAATTGAATAATATAATTTAAATCTGATGCTTGGAAAATCAAAATAGGCCAAAAAACATCATCAACATACAGTATGTGAGGATGGTGAATACATATATATGCATTTCCGCATCCTGGTATCCTGATACATTATTCCTGGACGTACTGTCTCCAATAAGATATCAAATGTGGGTATTGTCATGTGACAATACTGGAAGAATTTGTCCGGATGTGTCCGCAGAGCTGAATAGAGCCTGTGAAAATGTCCATTTAGTGAGGCGCTGCCGCAAAAGTGGATGCACCCACATTCTTCTTCTCCTCCTTCGCAGATCAACTATCACGGGGTATGGCTGCCCAAAGCGGCGTGACAAGACCCAATTAAATAACACCCACTGAGTTGGTGTGAAACGCAGGAGGTCACACATGTTGCCCAAGTACCACCAAAACACCTACACAAGCACAGCAACAAAATGGCCATATGGAAGGGTTCCACCTGTTGGAGAGGCCTTAAATAGGATTTTGCTGATGATTTAAATTAATTTCAGGACTCAAAACCGTTAAATGTCCATTTTGTAAGGTTGCGTGAAAAAACACATTACAGATGCCATACGGATTACATACGGAGGTTTACATGTGCAAAATGCACAGCCACACCTTGCCTACGGATTACATACGGATCACTGTTACGGGATAATTTCTGCGTATTACGCCTGTAAAAAACAGACCGTATTTTCATACGTCAAGTGTGACGCCGACCTAAAAAGGAAAAAATAGTACTGGATAAATCCTTTAAAGAATCAGGAGCATCTGACTCCAGCAAGCCCCCTAATCAAGATCAGCATTGTCACTTCAGTCATAATGAATCGGGATGTATTTACCTACAGATTACCAGTACGGCTGCAGGTATGAAAGTAAAGAGAAAATGTAAACATGCCACATGGAAACCCATGAAACAATTCAGGTTATTTAAAATTCCATATGCAGACCTCACAGCTCTAGGACCCATTTTAATAGAACACTTTTGTTAAGTCTTGGCCTCTGGGGTGGTGTTATGGCAGCAGGGATGGTATGGCTTCCCACAGGTGAAACTGGATCCCCAGGGCTCCCGGAGTGGTTGGCAAGGATGGTGTGGTGCCAGAAAATAAACAGGATATAGAGTTGCAGTCTCTTTACCTGGTTTACTGATGGTAGACAGCCTCAGTCCAGGGTGTCAATGGAGTCCAGACAGCCTGAAAATGAATGGTATTCCCTTTGCTGGGTCACATTGGGAGCCTTCCACTATGCGCTGAATAATAGTCCCTTGCTGCTTGTGGCTTCTGTCATGGTCCTCTCTTACTCTCTGTCCTGGGATAGTTCCTGCATGGTAGGTAACGCGAGCCATTTCATTGGGGTCTCTATCTACAGTGACTCTGGGCTCTGAGTGTTGCTGTACCTCAGGGTGTAATGTGGGCAAGTAACTTTCAATTTCCCGCCCTCTGGTTCTGCTGTGGGACCTGTAGTTCCACACAGCCGCTGGCTCCCAGTGCCCGGTTTCTGTGCTTCAGCTTAGAGGGAGCTCACTCGCAGCTCTTCTCTAGCTCCTGACTTCTCCTGTGCTCCTTCTCTGTTCCTTGCCTCCTTCAGACTAACTAACTCCTCCTCCAGACCAGAATGTATATCTATCTAGGAAAGCTCCCCTGAAACCGGGTTTAGAGCTTCCCCTTCTAGCCTGGAGTCAGAAAGTGTTGCATGTACAGATTACCTGTCAAAAGGATCCTCCTCGTTTCCAGGCATGGCATCACCCACCCTGAGAGGAAGGCAATACCACTGTGGTACCTGAACTGCGGTGACAACAATATTACTATTTATTTTCCAGAACTAATATGAATACATAAGACAGTAGTTTTGAAGGTTGTGACAAATGAGAAAAGCAAATTGACTGGCCTAGGGTGCAAATCCAGCTTTTTACAAATGGATGTCAAAATATAAACCTAGGGGAATATCAGGGGAATATAATATTTTACCACAAACGATGAGTTACAGATTTGTCCAAAGGAAAAAGGAAAAAAAAAAGTGCTTATTTTGGTCAAAGATATGTATTTATCTGGCCACAGGATTTCTCATAGGACTGCAGATGATCATATCTAAATCTATTTGTTTTTTTGGAAGTTTTTTTTATACACAAACAGGAAAACCTTATGATGAAAGAACTGGATGAAAGAGAACAGATGCATACATAGATAAATTGCCCCCAGGATGCAGATATCTATGGTAGCCAGTTGATAGTTGTGTTTGAGATTAGTCTCCTGCAGAGTTTGTGCAGATGTATGTACCGTAAGTAAAATTATGGAAAAAGACATGAAAATGTATGTATGATAATATATTCTGCATCTGAAGTAATATCTACCATATATAAAGATGTTCAGTATGTACGCATACAGACTATAACCACCAGTGATGGAATTATGCAGATGACTCAGAATCCTGTGCTAAGACTGATAGCAGCTCAGTGTGTTCTGCAATATTCTCACTTCCTCCTCATTTACAGGAAATTCCCTTAAAAGTGTTTATGACCTGTTGATAACATTCCTTAAAATCCTGATTAATGTGGTATCTTGTTGCTAAAAGACTTACAATTCTGAAACCATCTAGAGATAGACCTAGCTATGTCTTACATTTTAAAGGGAAGCAGTCAGGGTTTTTTTCCTATAATAAACCACTACCACTATGTTATAGGGCTCCTTAACCCCTTCCCAACATGCGCCGTACATACAGTGGGTATAGAAAGTATTCAGACCCCTTTAAATTTATCACTCTTTGTTTCATTGCAGCCATTTGGTAAATTCAAAAAAGTTCATTTTTTTCACATTAATGTACACTCTGCACCCTATCTTGACTGAAAAAAAACAGAAATGTAGTAATTTTTGCAAATTTATTAAAAAATAAAAACTGAAATATCACATGATCATAAGTATTCAGACTCTTTGCTCAGTATTCAGTAGAAGCACCCTTTTGAGGTAGTACACGTCTTTGTTATTTTATCTGTGTGCTTAGGGTCATTATCTTGTTGGAAGGTGAACCTTCGGCCAAGTCTGAGGTCCAGAGCACTCTGGAAGAGGTTTTCATCCAGGATATCTCTGTACTTGGCCACATTCATGTTTCCATCAATGACAACCAGTTGTCCTGTGCCTGCAGCTGAAAAACAGCCCCATAGCATGATGCTGCCACCACCATGTTTCACTGTTGGGATTGTATTGGGCAGGTGATGAGCAGTGCCTGGATTTCTCCACACATACCACTTAGAATTATCACCAAAAAGGTCTATCTTTGTCTCATCAGACCAAAGAATCTTATTTCTCATAGTTTGGGAGTCCTTCATATGTTTTTTTCACAAACGCTATGCGGGCTTTCATATGTCTTGCACTGAGGAGAGGCTTCTGTCGGGCCACTCTGCCATAAAGCCCTGACTGTTGGAGGTGTGCAGTGATAGTTGACTTTGTGGAACTTTCTCCCATCTCCCTACTGCA
The DNA here is from genome assembly GCF_051348905.1 of Ranitomeya variabilis. Lineage (NCBI taxonomy): Eukaryota > Metazoa > Chordata > Amphibia > Anura > Dendrobatidae > Ranitomeya > Ranitomeya variabilis. The sequence goes on from NC_135233.1 coordinate 723,181,039, forward strand.
TCTCTGGAGCTCAGCCACAGTGATCTTGGGGTTCTTCTTTATCTCTCTTACCAAGGCTCTTCTCCCACAATTGCTCAGTTTGCCTGGACGGCCGGGTCTAGGAAGACTTCTGGTGGTCCCAAACTTCTTCCATTTAAGGATTATGGAGGCCACTGTGCTCTTAGGAACCTTGAGTACTGCAGAAATTCTGTTGTAACCTTGGCCAGATCTGTGCCTTGCCACAATTCTGTCTCTGAGCTCCTTGGCCGGTTCCTTTGACCTCATGATTCTCATTTGGTCTGACATGCACTGTGAGCTGTGACGTCTTATACAGACAGGTGTGTGCCTTTCCAAATCAAGTTCTATTAGTTTAAATAAACACAGCTGGACTCCAATGAAGGAGCAGAACCATCTCAAGGAGGATGACAAGAAATGGACAGCATGTGACTTAAATACGAGTGTCTGAGCAAAGGGTCTGAATACTTATGAGTTATGACTATACAATAATTCAGTTTTTCTTTTTATTTAATTTTGCAAAAATTTGTACATTTCTGTTTTTTTCATTCAAGATGGGGTGAAGAGTGTACATTAATGTGAAAAATGAACTGTTTTGAATTTATCGAATGGCTGCAATGGCACAAGGAGTGAAAAATTTAAAGGGGTCTGAATACTTTCTATACCCACTGCATACTGCTCTGCGGGAGCTTCGTTCCTGCAAAGAGAAGTATATGTACGGCACATTGATAGCGCAGCCTCATGCTGAGCACCCGGCGATCGGGTGCTGGAGTCAGCTCTATGTGATAGCTGACACCCTGCAGCAAGGCCCACGATCGGTGCTATCAGTGATAACGGGCGTTTTACTCCTCTGATGCTGCTGTCAATAGTAACAGCGACATCGAGAAGATCGAACAGGGATGGGGCTCCCTGTGTGCTCCTATCAGCACACAGCACGCGATGCATGGTGACCCCCGGCCGCAAGATGGCCACGGAGTCCTTCAGTGAAGGTGGCCTGTGAGCACCTGCTCAGAGTAGGAGTTAACATGCCTCCTTCCCTGCCTTGTAGATGCTGATCTGATACTCCGCAGTGCAGAAGCATTGCAAAATACCAGATCAGCGATCCGTTACTCTACAGTGATGTCCCATCCTGGGACAATGTAAAAAAGCAACAACAAAAAATTAAAAAGCGTAAAATTATTTTTTTTTAAAATGCCCAAATAAAGAACAAAAAAAAGAAAAAAAATATTATTCCAATAAATAAATGTATTTATGTTAAAAAAATAAACAACAAAGTACACATATTTGGTATCACCGCATCCAGAACAATCCGCTCTAGAAAACTGTCTCACTAGTTAACCCCTTCAGTGAAAACTGTAAAAACTAAAACTAGAAAACAGGCAAAAAACAATGCTTTGTCATCATACTACTGAACAAAAAGTGCAATAAAATGCGAACAAAAAGATGAATGTAAATAAAAATGGCACCAATGAAAGCGTCGTCTTGTCCCGCAAAAAACAAGTTGCCCTACAGCTCCATCAGCAGAAAAATAAAAAGTTATAGCTCTCAAAAGAAAGCAATGCAAAAATAATTACTGAATATACTTGAGTATAAGCCGAGATTTTCAGCCCATTTTTTGGGCTGAAAGTCCCCCTCTCGGCTTATACTCGAGTCATACCCAGGGGTCGGCAGGGGAGGGGGAGCGGGGGCTGTCTAATTATACTCACCTACACCTGGCGCGGTCCCTGCAGGTCCCTGGCTCCCCGGCGCCCCAGCTTCTTCCTGTACTGAGTGGTCACATGGTACCACTCATTACAGTAATAAATATGAGGCTCCACCTCCCATACGGGTGGAGCCGCATATTCATTACTGTAATGAGCGGTAACGGTGACCGCTCAGTACAGGAAGAAGCTGCCGGCGCGGGGAAGCAGGGACTGCACAGCGCCAGGAGCAGGTGAGTATAATGGGGAGGGGAGCGCTGCGCGATATTCACCTGCTCCTCGTTCCGGGCGCCGCTCCGTCTTCAGCGTCTTCTGCAGTGACGCTCAGGTCAGAGGGCACGGTGACGTGGTTAGTGCGCGCCCTCTGCCTGAACGTCAGTTCAGAAGATGCTGAAGATGGAGCAGCACCGGAACGACGTCAGGTGAATATTGAAAGTGCCGGGGGCCTGAGCGACAAGAGGTGAGTATGTGATTTTTTTTTTTATCGCAGCAACAGCAAATGGGGCCAGTGTCTGTATGGAGCATCTTATGGGGCCATAACATTTGTGCAGCACTATATGGGGCAAGTGTCTGTATGGGGCCATAATCAACATTTGTGCAGCACTATATGGGGCAAGTGTCTATATGGAGCATCTTATGGGGCCATAATCAACGTTTGTGCAGCACTATATGGGGCAGACATCTTTATGGAGCATTTATGGGGTCATAATTAACGTTTGTGCAGCATTATATGGGGCAAGTGTCTGTATGGAGTATCTTATGGGGCCATAACGTTTGTGCAGCACTATATGAGGCAAATATCTTTATGGAGCATCTTATGGGGCCATAATCAACATTTTTGTAGCATTATATTTGGCAAATGTGTCTATGGAGCATCTTATGGGGCCATTATTAACCTTTATGCAGGATTATATGGGGCATATTTTAATATGGAGCATCTTATGGGGCCATCATAAACTTTATGGAGCATTATATGGGGCTCCTGATTCAATATGGATATTCAAAAACACTTAACCTACTAATGTCTCAATTAATTTTACTTTTATTGGTATCTATTTTTACTTTTGACATTTACCGGTAGCTGCTGCATTTCCCACCCTAGGCTTATACTTGAGTCATTAAGTTTTCCCAGTTTTTTGTGGCAAAATTAGGGGGGGTCGGCTTATTCTCGGTTCGGCTTATACTCGAGTATATATGGTATTTTTTCCATAAAGTAGTTTTTATTGTGTAAAAGCCCCAAAATGTAAAAAAAATATGAATGTGGTATCTCTGTAATTGTACTAATCCGAAAATAAATCTCTTTTATCAATTTTACCACAAGCGGAACATTATGAAAAAAAAACTATTCCTGAATTGCTGTTTTTTGCTCATTCAGCCTCCAAAATATCAGAATAGAAAGCGATCAAAAATGTCTTGTGTCTGAAAATGGTACCAATAAAAACATCAACTTGTCCCGCAAAAAATAAGCCATCACATGACTCTGTAGGCCAAAATATTGAACAATTATAACTCTCAAAATATGGGTATGCAAAAACTAGTTTTTGCAATAAAAAGCATCTTTTAGTGTGTGACAGCTGGCAAACATAAAAAACCTTATATAAATCTGGTATTGCTGTTTATCTTGCTCTCTACACTGAGAGCTTACACTGGAGTTTTCATGTAAGTCTCTGAAATACCTGATTCAGTCAGATTCCCTATAATGAGGCACATGGAGACACTATATACATTGTCTGACCTGTGATCCAGCGGTGTCCATTTTTTTAGGCAAGCATAAAAGTGCGGTCGACTACAGTTTTGTGCACAGAGATTTAGATGGAAACCGCAAAGCTTGTGCTCAGTGTAGAGCACCGGATAAATGTGATCCTAAATGTTATATAAAATGTTCCCAATAAAAGCTTAAACTCAATTCACAAAAAAGCAAGTTAACGGAAATATATGGGGCTTCCATGTTACCGGTAGCACAAAGGCTCTGGAAAAGCAAAATGGCTCCTCGCCCCTCAAGAGAAATCCAGCAAATTCTGCACTCCCAAATCCAAATACCTCCCTCCCTTCTGAGCCCCAGTGTGTCTAAACCACATATAGCTCCCACATGTTTGGTATTTCTGTATTGATGAGAGCCCAAATAACTTTGCTTGTCTCCAGAAGAATGAGATGGGCATAATGTACTGGTCACTACAATGTACTGGTCACAACAATGGCAGTTTTCAAGTTTTACTCAGCAACATCCACTGCTGCTTGTTTTTGGAAAAAAACATGGAGTCAAAATCATCACTACACCTGTAGATAAATTCCCAAGGGGTATAATTTTCAAAATGTATTCACTTGTGGGGGGATTCTGTTTTTCTAGTACTTGGGGGCTCTATATACAGTATGTATATGAAACTATTCTGCGAAAATATGCGCTATAGGAGGCAAATAGTGCTCCATCCCTCCCAAGTCTCTCTGTATGGCACACATGAGGTATTTCTACATTCAGCAATAATTAAACCATCACCTAAAAAGAGCACCACACACCGACCAGAAGTCCAAATATAATGAAATTTATTTTATAAAAATTTAGTTACAATAAAAAGTTATATACCGGGAAAACTTACAGGTAAAAAATCTATAGACCACAATGTCAAGTTATGAATTAAACTATACCAAAAGGACAAGGACGCATACCCAGTAGAAAAAACTGGGTTAAAAATATGGCTGTATATAAAAATTACGGATCACAACGGACCATATATACATAGATAGCTGTTAATTTTCCTAAAATCCATATAAACTCCACAAATATTACCTTCATATAACGGTAATCATATGTGCTCTTGAAAACAAATATATTCAAAGAATTTTTTTTTTTTTTTTAAAACAAAACCACAAAAATGTGTAAAACAATTGTTTGTGCTGCAGTGAATACATCAAACATAGTAATAACAAGAAAACAGATACCATGCACATAAATAGTAACACTGTGAAGTAAAAGTGAAGGGAAGACAGGAAGACACTGTTAAAGTTATAAAAAAAAGGTATCAGTAGTGAAAAAAATGCTTACAGTGCAATTGTGAATCCCTGGCTCCTGGATGGCGTCCTCCCCAACGCGCATTTTGGCTTTTTGCCTTCGTCAGCAATAATTATGGGACTAATTTTTGTGCCATTTTTACCCATTTCCCAGTATGAAAATATAAAATTTGGGGCTAATACACAATTTTGGTGGTAAAAATGTACTTATTTTTTCTTACCTGCCCAATGGTATAAAATTCTGTGACATTTTGTGTGACATGATTCTATAATTTAAGGGCAATAAAATGGCAACATTTTTACCAAATTTGCGAATTTTTTACAAATAAAAGTAAGTCATCATATAAATTTTTATCATGAAGTACAATATGTCACAGAAAAAAAAATCTCAGAATCAGAGGGATCCATTGAAACGTTCCAGGGTTATGACCTCATAAAGTGACAGTGGTCAGAATTGAAAAAAATGGCCTGGTCAAGAAGGTGAAAAAGAGGATTAATAGCTTTGCTAGCATGATTTTAGTTGTGCTGGCTGATAATTACTAGTGCAGAAAATTAACTTTAAATCATGCTTTCACTCTATTTTATTATCCCAAACTTGATGTTCTGCACTATTCATTATTAACCAGCATAGCTACAAGCTAGCCAGTGCAGTGAAAGAACTAGTAACCCATTGCCTCCAAAGCCAGTTTTCGTTCTTACTTTTGTATTTTTCCCTTCCCATCTATGGAATGAGTGTGTTGTAATCATCTCCTTTCACTTTGATTGACAGCAAGCTTTGCCATGTATGTTTTCAGCCTGTGTGTGCAGACAAAGCTGTCATTCAAAGTGCTGAGGAATGACTACAGCACACTCGATGTAGAGAATCATATAAGAACAAAACACCAACAGAGAAATTTAAATAACTAAAGTTTATTGGAAAAAATGCCAAACAGACGACATAATACACAAAGTAAAATAGGGATGTGACAAAGTGAACCATGAGCAGATGGCACCACAGAGAGACAGAACCCAGTCAGGTTAAACAAAAAGTACTGTAATTGCTCAAAGACTACCAAATGATCTACATAATCACAGAAAGTGCAAGTGTGTAAGGAGGGCTGTAAACCACCCCTATAGCTGAGAGCAACAGAGAACCAATGCGGTCCCCCGGAAGAAGGCACATAGCGCCGAAACGCGCGTAGGGGACAGGTGGCACCGCAGATTCTCAGCGCCCTCTCAGGTAAATATATGCTCCTTACTCTCTGACCGCATTGGTTCTCTGTTGCTCTCAGCTATAGGGGTGGTTTACAGCCCTCCTTACACACTTGCACTTTCTGTGATTATGTAGATCATTTGGTAGTCTTTGAGCAATTACAGTACTTTTTGTTTAACCTGATCGGGTTCTGTCTCTCTGTGGTGCCATCTGCTCATGGTTCACTTTGTCACATCCCTATTTTACTTTGTGTATTATGTCGTCTGTTTGGCATTTTTTCCAATAAACTTTAGTTATTTAAATGTCTCTGTTGGTGTTTTGTTCTTATATGATTATATGCTAATTTCTGGCACCTTCTGCTATTTGTTTCTGCACCACTCCTTGGTTTATTTGAGGTGCAGGCCTTGTAATCTCTGATTCACAGCACACTCGATGTGTAGTAATGACTGTAACAGCTCACTGCACCGACCCAATGACTTGAAGCGAGTGGCTACAGGGAAAATCTAACTTAATTTTCTCCTTATTGCCGCTGTTCCTGTAAACCAGCCAAGCATCATTTAAACTCTCTTTCCCTGCAGATTAACCCTCTATCTGCATGGAATTAGCTTTTTTTTTAAGGTGACAGGTTTATTTTAAGGGGTATTATTACACCATAGGGGCACTCAGGGTGGTGTAACTATCAAAGAGGGCATTATTACTTTCTAAGGGTCAAAAGAGAGCAATATTATTTTATAGGGTACTCACAAAGTGTACTAACATTCTTATGGGTCCCGTTAACAATCTAGAGGCTACAAATTTGCTGTTATTACTATTTAGGGGCATTCGTGGGAATTATTACTATGTCAGGCACTAATAGAAGAACCATTTCTGAGCCACACAGCAGATCCAATAGGTCCAATATGGTGCAGTATTTGGGTGACAGCCTGGTGAGGAGTTTGTGCAGGTTTGGAATTGGGGGGGGGGGGGGGGGCAGTACTGGAAATGTGAGAAGTCAAATGTGTTTTTGTTGTGATCTCTGTAGATGAGTCCTGGTTGGAAAAAGATGTCATGTCGGTTTGGGCCAGATGGAAAAGATGGGGCAAAGTGAACGACTCCATCATAAAGAATGTCTGGTGTAAATCATGATCTATACCTGTACAGTAATCTCATAATACTCAACATGGCTGATATCTACCATTGTATGATCATGAAATGGCGGTAAAATCGGTCTTTGTATAGTGTATTTTGTTCAGTTGTAGCCTGGGCATTTCCTGAGGTTCCCCCTTAACTCCACGATAATTAGGGAGTGCAACCTCAATTTTAAGTATGGTTACCTAGGTTAGATGTGCACTGTGTGTTTTGCCTCTCTTCCATTCTGAATCCCTAGCTACCCCTCTGCTATAGTGTTTACATTCTCGAACAAACAGTGTTATAACCAGGAATAACATGGTCATATGTTCTCTAAGTGGCTTATTGTTCAAGCACTGGGCATGATGCTAAGATCTCTAAATGACCATGGTATCATTTATAGACCATTGATGGCTGTGTTCTCTATAGATAGAGTGCTGCAGTACCGCTCAGCACATAGGAAGTGGTGTTATATAACATAAGAGAATGTGTCATATATAGTCAGCTTTCACTCTGCAAGAGGACAGAGGTTTTCTTTCAATGTCAGAATAACGATGGTGAATGACTATAGCATAAGCACGCTGAAATAATGCTTTGTGCAACATCAAGCAGTAATTGATCCTGGATCCTTGAAAGTACTTCACTGAGACCATAGATAGGGAGTAGTAAAAAACATTAGAGCCATAAGAGAATTATTTAGCTGTGAGTCTTTGAGCACTGAACAGCCAATGTAAAGAGGGTGGTAAATCCCGCTGGTAAATTTAGTTTAAAAATACAGAAAAAAGAATGCTGTCTCTAGTGAGTCATATGAAATCACAAGTTATGTAAAACTTTAAAAAGTTGGCTCGGTATTAATTTTTATTAATTCATAATATTGTGGTGTTAACCATTTCACATGTTCTGTCATGAAAAAGGAAAACCAAATACCCTATAGCATAATGTTCTTATCCACACTCCACTGCTGCCTTGAATTTTCAGGAAAAGCAGCAATTATACCTTGGGGGAATATGTTCATCAATATACGCTTGGTTGAAAATGCAGTTTAGTTTACAAAAATCCTAAAATATATTTGTATCAGTATCATGAGTTATAAACTTGACAAAGCCAAAGGCACTGTATGTTCCGCCATATGTTGTGTCCATAGGCACATCATATTCTTACATAGAAGCACGCTACTAAATATGGTAGTGTACATCAAGTTAAAACCTGAAGAATTTATCATTTTTAAAAATGTCTAGCTTTTCTTAATATTTTGGAAATTCATATAATCCTTAGCATTAGCAGCACTGTCTTTTTGCCTCAAAATGTCTTAGGCTACTTTCACACTAGTGTCGGGCTCGGTCCGTCGCAGTGCGTCGGGCCGAGGTCCCCGACGCTAGCGTTGTCTCCGCCACACAACGGGGGCAGCGGATGCATTTTTCCAGCGCATCCGCTGCCCCATTGTGAGGTGCAGGAAAGTGCGTGGAGGTGGGGATGGAGTTCTGGCCGCGCATGCGCGGTCAGAAAAAGCGGACCGTCGGGAGCAAAAAACGTTACATGTAACGTTTTTTTGTCCCGACGGTCCGCCATAACACGGCGCAACCGTCGCACGACGGTTGCGACGTGTGGCAATGCGTCGCAAATGCATCGCTAATGTAAGTCAATGCCAAAAAAAATGCATCCTGCAAGCACTTTTGCAGGATTCGTTTTTTCGGCAAAACGACGCATTGCGACGTATTGCAGTAAACGCCAGTGTGAAAGTAGCGTTAGTCTTCAATAAGCAGTTGTTAGCCATATGGTCGAGGTGGGGCTAATATTTAACGTCTTTGTAATGTAGCCTCTGGATTGCTTGATACAAAAATAAAGGTTTTGACGCAAATACTTTTTTTTGATCTCCAACATTTTTACCATTTATTTTTAATTATTCTTTGATGACAGTTTAACACGGTTGCACTGCTGTGTCATTTCTGTTTTTGAACACCTCTTAGATTATATTTTTTCTCCTATTGTTGATTTCCATCTCCGACTCGGTAAATGGAGGGGAAATGGCCTTTTTAACATATGTGCTCACTAAATGCATTTGTTTATAGCTATTTTTACTTTTCTAGAAGGTTGGTCTGTCCTGGCACTCAAACTCAGGATCTCTGGTATTACAAGCAGAAACTTATGCAGTGCCGACTGTGGCTCATTGCTGAAGTGTCAGAGAATTTTCTTTGCCTAAAATTCTAAATGGTATTCATCTTTACATGTGTTCAATGGGATTTAGATCTGGACTTATTGCTGGCCACTTCAGAACTCTACTCTACTTCAGAGCTCTTTGTTTCCATCCATTTCTGGGTGCTTCTTGAAGTATGTGTCGGTCAATTTTCTTGCTGAAAACCCATTTTTCTGTCACTAGGCACTACATTGCAACCTAAAATCCTTTGGTAATCTTCAGATTTCCTGATGCCTTTAACACAGTCAAGGCACCCAGTGTCATAGTCAAAACAACCCAAAAACATCTTTTCATTTTCAGTAAACGGTAGAATGATGTGCTTTACCAAAAAGCTCGGTCTTTGTTTCATATGTCCACAAAATACTTTCCTAGAAGGATTTTAGCTTACTAACCCACATTTTGGCAGACAACAGTCTAGCTTTTTTATGTCTTTGTGTCAGCAGAGGGGTCCTCCTTAGTGATCTGCCATAGCATTTAATTTCATTCAAATGTTGAGGGATATTTCACGTTGAACTGTTGCACACTGAGCCTGCAAGACAGCTTGAATTGAAAAAGAATTAAAATAAAAAATAGTTATATACTCACCTTCCGTCGGCCCCCGGATCCAGCCCAGGCGTTTACCGATGCTCCTAGCGATGCTCCGGTCCCAAGAATGCATTGCGGTCTCGCGAGGTGATGACGTTTATTATTTTTAACATTAGATCTTTTTACTATTGCTGCTGCATAGGCAGCATCAATAGTAAAAAGTTGGTCACACAGGGTTAATAGCAGCATTAACAGACTGCGTTACACCGCGGCATAACGCGGTGTAACGCAGCCATTAACCCTGTGTGAGCGCTTACTGGAGGGGCACTGACAGAGAGTAGGAAAAGCGAATTCACCACCGGACTGTGCCCGTCGCTGATTGGCGGCCACGACCAATCAGCGGCGCGGGATTTCCATGACAGACAGACAAGCAGACAGACAGACAGACAAACAGACAGAAGTGCCCCTTAGACGATTATATATATAGATAGGTGACTGAACTACTGTTTAACCAACGGTGTTGGTATCTGCATCACATGGGGCAATCTATCATGGATATAGATATATCATTTTGATCTTTCCAAATTTGGAGGCAATAATATCCCTGTGTAAATTTCTATATTACCTATGTGTTGATTGTACCACCTATGTAATATTGATGGTCTATTGTGATAATCATTTTGATTAGGAACATCAATTTGACACATGTGTATTGATCTAAACTCAGTGTTTTATTTTGTACGAACCCTGGATGTGCCATACATGTTTGTGGCTTCCGGCATGTTACCAATACCTTGCTGCATTCAGCTGTCTCCTGTGTAGGTGGGTGGGTTGGGGTTGGATCACGTGGGGCCCCACGTGTTTCCACCTTTGCCCTCCACTTGGTACAGAGCCTGCTGACGTTGTGGTGGCTATGGTGACCCGTGATGCTGTGAGCACAGCGGTATTAGGACCTGTGGACACGCCCAGCCTGCATCATGTGAAACATATGGTCCTGGCTCCGCCTATATTATGATGCGATCGCCGGCCAGTGTCTGGTATCCATAGTAACTGCAGACAACTTCCGCCGCACTAGCCTCACCTACTTCTGGGATTTAATTAATGTATTTATTCTAGACTGCATACCATCTGTATGCTCCTTGATGAAGGTAACTTACCGAAACGCGCGCCTCCTGGTTTCCTTGGCTACACCCGGCGGCTGGTAAGGATTATGATCTTACTATTCCTTCATGATGGTACTCCTGCATACATAATTATATGGGAGTCTGGACATATTATGGCGTGGTGGGTTTTGTATTTTCAGCTCCAGCAGTTAGCCATTCCCTTTTGCTATTTGCTTTTATATATTTTGTATTTACTCTAATTTGTTTAGCTGTATATATGGGAGTATGGCTTTGTATTTCTAACATTTATTACTGCTGGAATATCCGGGCTGTTGCGCATCTGCACGTTACACATGTGGCAGTGGTGGCAGTGTGGCATATTCAATCCCCTTCACCTGTGTCTATGTTAATGTAAATAAAATTTGCTTTAATTTTGTATACTATCGACCTGATATCATCTTTTTTCTTTTTTGTGCGGATATGCTTAAGTGATGATTGGTCACTATAGTCCTAGTATATATGCACATGGTGGATTATCGTGGGCTGCCTTTGCGGTGCAAGGAAGAAGGAAACATCCAGCTCAACGAGATAGTGAAAAAACGTGTCGTTCCTTTATTCACTTCAATAATATATGTGGGGGTGTCATATAGGCTGCTTTATAATTTTAAGGGTCGGTTAATTTTAATATTGAGAGATAGAATATAAAAAATAAAATCCAGAAAATCACATTGTATGAATTATATAACTTTATTTGTATTTTGCAGTGAGAAATAAGTATGTGATCCCTTTGGCAAGCAAGACTTAATACTTGGTGACAAAACCCTTGTTGGCAAGCACAGCAGTCAGACTTTTTTGTAGCTGCTGATGAGGTTTGCACACATATCAGGATGAATTTTGGTCCACTCCTCTTTGCATATCATCTGTAAATCATTAAGATTTTAAGTCTGTCGCTTGTCAACTCGGAGCTTCAATTCCCTCCATAAGTTTTCTATGGGATTAAGGTCTGGAGACTGGCTAGGCCACTCCATGACCTTAATGTGCTTCTCCTTTGTTGCCTTGGCTGGATGTTTTGCATCATTGTCTTGCTGGAAGACACAGCCACGACCCATTTTTAATGTCCTGGTTGAGGGAAGGTGGTTGTCACTCAGGATTTTGCAGTACATGGCTCCACCTATTCTCCCATTGATGCGGTGAAGTAGTCCTGTGCTCTCAGCACAGAAACACCCCCAAAACATGTTTCCACCTCCATGATTGACAGTGGGAACAGTGTTCTTTGGGTCATAGGCAGCATTTCTCTTTTTTCAAACACGGCGAGTTGAGTAAATGCCAAAGACCTCAATTTTTGTCTCATCTGACCACAGCATCTTCTCCCAATCACTCACAGAATCATCCAGGTGTTCATTGGCAAACTTCAGATGAGCCTGCACATGTGCCTTCTTGAGCAGGGAGACCATGCAGGCACTGCAGGATTTTAAACCTTTACAGCATAATGTGTTAGCAATGGTCTTCTTGGTGACTGTGGTTTTAGGCTGATCTCTCACCTTCCTCATGATCAAGGATACCCTACAAGGTGAGATTTTGCATGGTGCCCAAGATCGATGTTGATTGACAGTCATCTTGTATTTCTTCCATTTTCTTACTATTATACCAACAGTTGTCTCCTCCTCACCCACCGTCTTACTTATGGTTTTGTAGTCCATTCCAGCTTTGTGCAGGTCTATGATCTCCCTGACATCCTTAGAAAGCTCTTTGATCTTGCCCATGTTGTAGAGGTTAGAGTCTGACTGATTAATTGAGTCTGTGGACAGGAGTCTTTTATAAAGGTTACCATGTAAGACAGCTGTCTTTAATGCAGGTAACGAGTTGATTAGGAATGTCTAACTGTTCTGTAGGAGACAGAATCCTTAATGGTTGGTAGGGGATAAAATACTTATATCTCACTGCAAAATGCAAATAAATGTATACAATTTATACAATGTGATTTTCTGGATTTTATTTTTGATATTCTATCTCTCAATGTTAAAATTAACCTACCCTTAAAATTATAGACTGTTCATGTCTTTGTCAGTGGGCAAACCTACAAAATTAGCAAGGGATCAAATACTTATTTCCCCCACTGTATGCAAACTGCACGCTGTGAGGATTCATGTTCCCTAAGCCTGGACAACCCTTTTAAGTCAAATCACACTTAAAAACAAATCACTCATAAGCCCTTTCAATCATTATATCAGATTATTTAAATACAGTTCTGTTTTCCTTAGCAGGTCCCTAACAAGGGACCTGCTGAGAGCCCTTGTAACTACCATCTTGGTACTCTTCTGAAGCTCAACCATAAGTTAAACTTTAAAGGAGACCACAATTTATACTGTACACTGCAATATGGTTACCTGGGGGCGCTAAAATAAGGTGAAAAATCTAAAAGTTTGAATCGCTCCTCTTCCCATTTTTAAAATAAAGAAATAATAAAATACATATTTCTATCTGTAAAAGTCTTTTCTTTTCAAAACATAAATTAAAACAAAATAAATGTGTGATGGTAGATTTGCACAATAAATAGCATAAAAGCAAAACCTAAAAATCAACGGCAGAATTGTAATTTTTTCACACTTGGAATTTATACATCAGGTATCATGAATGGTCTCAAAACTACTATGTGTTCCACAGAAAAACAAGCCTTCATAGGGCTATATCGACATAAAAATAAAAAAGTTGTGGCTCTTGGAAGAAGGTAGAAAGAAAGCATAAACATGGAAAATTTGTCAGTCCCGAAGAAGTTAAGTGAGGGGCCAGTTGATGATTTTATTATATAATTCCCTGGTTAATTCCTTTTTTCCTTTATTTTTAGTAAGGCTGGGTTCACACTGCGTTCAGTGTCTCCGTTAAATGGACTACGTTACACCGCAGCATAACGTGGTGTAACGTAGTCCGTTAACGCCGCCATTGAATGCAATGTCTGACGCATCGCTAGCGCACGCCCACAATGGGCGTGCGCTAGCGATGTGCCGTCATTGAGTGATGGATCCATCTGCGCTAGCGCTGTGCCAAAGTTGGCACTTGCGTTAATGCAGTCCGTTTAACGTATGCGTTGAACGGACTGCACTAATGCAATGTGAACCTAGCCTAAGGAATTGAGCTTTCTTTATGTTTGTGTCTTGCTTTTATGATACCTTTAAGACACACCATTAAATTGAAAATATTGAAGTAATGCATCATTTTCGTCTTTGAATGAAATATTATGCTCAAGTACAACTTTAGACTTCAGATTACATTTATCGCCAATTTATCTACATTGACCTTGTCACAGTAGCCTGTGGCTTCTTGTATACTAGTGGCAGGTGTGAATTTTAATGGCCCTGAATCTTACTAACGTTAAATCGCAGATGAATGTTTTACCTTTTGAACTCTTGTAAAAACACTTTACATTCAGAAACAGAATTTTACCCAAGTATTGATATTGCATGACAAGTGAGAATCAGAATTTTAAAACTGTTGAAGGAGACCGAAAAGTCAAACGCTGATGAGGGCAGGAAGATGATGAGCTATGGGCTACCTCAGCACTTCTTTGAATTGTTCTTATATCATGAAATAGGAGCTTAAATGATGTATCACTTGCATGCATCACTTTCCAGATTCCTTTAGTTGATTTCTTTTTCCTTTGTACGTTCAATTGTTATCCATGAGGAGTCAATGACCTTGTCTGCTTGGCTTTTGTATTTTATACAAAAAGTAAGATTCTTGGAGATTTAATGAAGAAAGTGAATATGATTTAAGTCAGAGCAAGATAATGTTCCTGTGAGTCCATAAAAGAGGAACCTTACAAGCAACATTATATTAGAACGAAATCCTTCAGAAAGATATCAAGGGAAAAATCACTCATTCTTTAAACAGAAACCCCTGTGTAGCAAATTGTAAAGAGTAAGTGTAATAAATATTACCTGCTTAGCCAAATAAGTTCATATTTCAATTTCTACTATCCTTTTAAGATGATAAAACACAGTAAATTTCAGTGAAAGTACGGTATTTCATATATAACCAACCCTGACACAACATAGGTTAGGCTTTGAGTAGATTGCGGCTGAGCATTATGTTTGGCATATTTCCACTGGGAAAAGCTCCAAGAATTGGGTTCCACTTACCTGATGAAGGCTAAAGAGCCTCTATCTAGGCTGGTAGACATTGATATAACTTATATATTTTTGCTATATAAGAAAGCACTCTTCTATACAGTGGGCAACCATTCAAATACATCTGCACTATAATGTGGAATTCTCTGCCTAATCCATGTAATGCAATCCCTCATACGAATTACTGCAATCTAGATGCCATCATGAGAAAAATGATCTCCAACTGCTGCAACCCAGCTGATCACTGCTGGAGGAGCTATGTGTGTCATCAGCTGCAGCAGTGATCAGATGGGTTGCAGCAGCCAGAGATCATGTTTGATTGAAGAAAGCAGCTCATCACTGCAGGCAGAGGTGCACTGTGCATTTGGCGGCTTCAGCAGCAATCATTTGATGTGAAGGAAACTGTCTCAGCATCACCCCCATACTCTCTTTCTATTACCTGCTGATGAACATGCCATACCTACTCACCATATCCCCTAGATATGCCCTGCTGCAGGTACAGGATCCTTTAAACATTCTTTTTTCTTGCCATTGCATAGGTGAAGTTCCTGGTGTGCCAATGAAAATTACTATTGAATCTAACAAACAGGTCAGTCTTAATTGAACCAATGTACTAAGTAATAATATGTTCGTTACACAGTGTTTTACATACATCATAACACTTTTCTCATCATATCCTATACCTGTGGTTCACCAACAGCACCGTGCAAAAGTTTTAAGCCGGTGTGGAAAACAAATGCTGCAAAGTAAGATTGCATTCAAAAACAGAAATGTTAATAGTTCATTTTTGTGAATGAATAAAACGCAAACTGAATGAACAAAAAAGAAATTTAAATTAAATCAATTATTGATGCAAACACCCTTTTGGTTTCATAACAGTATCACAACATGCAACCATTTGGCCTTGGTTCCACCTTGAAGGCTTTTTTTCTACAATTTTTTCATGAAGACCACGTTTTTCCTGACGTCTTTCAACAGTAAATAGGTGTAACTGTGTTCCAGTGGTTGCTGCCATTTCTGAGCTGATGCTGATGATTCTGAGCTGCTGGACATATTCAAAGCAAATAAGCATGATGTATTTCATCTGATGCATTAAATTTCCTTGGCCGACCATTGTGTTTATGGTCCTCCCAAAAATGAAAAACAGCATTCTCTTGAAAGTGTGCAATGTGAGACAATTTAGTTACGCTAAATCCAAGAATTATGCAGTGAATAACTTGTGTAATTAAATTAAAGGTATTGTGAAATTTCACACAAAATGTGACTGTCAAACTTGACTTTTCGGCTCTTCCCAAGCCTTGTTCACAAATAGTCACTAAAAACAGGAATACAAACATTAGCAACATGTGGGATATAAAGTTATTCGAGAAAGGAGGGGTCAGAAACCATGCACTTATAGTTGCCAAGTAAAAATGACCTACAAAATGAATCTGGCTGGACAAAAAAGCACATGCAATATGTCCAGAGTTAGATAAAGAAAAAATATGGGAGGGAAATAAAATATAAACAATGCAACTGGGAAAATCTGATAATAGGGAACAGGTTATATAAAGGTAAGTATAAACCAAGGACCTGGTCTTGAAATGTTGACATACTCACCAGTGTTGAAAGGAAAAACACCCAGAAATACACCGAATAGCTGCAGGCAACAGGAAATGACAGAGAAGCATCTAGTCTATGGGCCTCAACATTGCCCATCCCTTGGTGTCCTTAATGCTGAGAAATACAGGCAAATACTTATACTTATCCATTATGCAATACTGTTAGAGAGGCATCTGATTGTCTCGAAATGTATTCAACAGCATATAAATAAAATTATTATTATTATTAACAGCAGACAACAACCCAAGACATGCAGCCAATATCAAGAGCTATCTTCAGCCTTAAGAAGGAGTCCTGGAATTGATGACATGTCCCCATGAAGCCATGATCTCCTCATTGTCATTGAGTCTCTCTGGGATTACATGAAGAAACAGAATGATTTGCTCAAGCCCACATTCACAGAAGAATGGTGATTAGTACTGTAAGATACTTGGAATAACCTTGCTGCCAATTTCCTTCCAAATAGTGTACCTAGAAGAATTGATGGTTTGCTGCTTGCCTTGAAGGTAAAGGATGGTCGCACCAAATATTGATTTGACTTAGATTTCGGTTTTGTTCATTCACTTAGTAATTTTTTTTAATTAATAAAACAAAATATAAACACTTTCACTTTTTAAAGCATTGTTTACTTGGCAGCAATTTTCCCATAGCTGCCTTTATCCTTTGCACAGGACTGTTTATGCCTTCTCTCTCCAATTATGCACATATTTCTAACAATCTATTGTGATATTTATTGCTTTTTTGCTTTTGAGAATTACAATTTCCCCTTGTAAATGAATCTAATATAAGGCATCTATAATCTGTGAGATTGTAAGATGTTCCTTTATGTTATGACACAAAGTTGTGATATTTCTACCTAATATACATTCAGATTTATTTCCATGTTCTCTATTCTGCAAGTTTTTAACTGGAACCTCTCAAAACCAATCTCTAGAAGCCTTCAAGTGGCATAAATCGCCTTTTCCATTTTTAAGTGTCTCTGCGCCTCTGAATCTTAATGCTTTGTGATTTTCAATATTATGAAGTGCTTATAACTTCTGTTCTAAATTATACAGTTTAGTGTTGCCTACTTACTTATGCGCTATCATTTATTAAATTTTCATTCAAGTTCCAATCAACTATATACAAGTTAGTCAGAGGTGGTGTTGGCTAGAGAGGTGCAAGGGTGTGTGAGAGAGGGGTGCATAAGATAGAGGGGCGCATGAAAGAGAGGCGTGTATTAAAGGAGCAGGGTGCATGAGGGAGGGGTGCATAAGATAGAGGGTTTGAGGGGGTGCAGGGTGTGTGAGAAATGGATGTGAGGGGGTGCAGACTGTGTGAGATAGAGGAAAGCAGGGTGCTTTAGATGGGTGCATGGTGCTTCAGATAGAGGGGTGCAAGGGGAGTGCAAATGACGGAGTCTCACCCTTCAGCTGGCTCGCCAGGGATTAGAACCTCTGCGACTTCAAGAAACCTGCACCATTTAATATGAAGGCAAAGTGCTTTAAATCAGTGCAGGAGTAGGAGAAATCAGATGATGCAATCTTTCTGGCTCCTCTCTGACACTGGTTCTGTCTGTCCTGAGGATTTCCTCCTTGTCTGCATCTGCGGTTTGTTGCTTGACCGCATCTGTGTTTTCCTGCTTGTCTACATATGTGATTCCTTGTCCTACCTGTTCCGGTATTCCAGTTGTACCAGCCAGTGATCCAGTCCTTCCCGAAACTGTTCCTGTCCCTCCAGTTTGAACTGGTTCCTACCCCTGCCTGTATATCAGCCGTGCCCATCTGCCTGCGAACATATCAGCCGTGCCTGCCAGTGTATCACCCATGCCTGCATTCATCAACCCGCCTGTATACCTTCCGTGCCTGCCTGTACCACCTGCCTGTACATTACCCATATCCTCCACTGCCTGTCTGCATACCAGCTGTGGCTGCCAGTATCTGACATTCTATAAATCAGCTGAGTCAGACAGTATACAGTTGTGCTCAAAACTTTACATACCCCAGCAGAATTTTTGCTTTCTAGGCCTTTTTTCAGAGAATATGAATGATAACACCAAAACCTTTTCTCCACTCATGGTTAGTGGCTGGGTGAAGCCATTTATTGCCAAACTACTGTGTTTTCTCTTTTTAAATCATAATGACAACCCAAAACATCCAAATGACCCTGATCAAAAGTTCTCATACCCTGGTGATTTTGGCCTGATAACATGCACAAAAGTTGTCACAAATGGGTTTTAATGGCTACTAAAGGTAACATCCTCACCTGTGACCTGTTTGCTTGTGATCAGTGTGTGCGTAAAAGCTGAGTGCGTTTCTGGGATCCAGACAGACTCTTACATCTTTCATCCAACCACTGACATTTCTGGATTGTGAGCCATGGGGAAAGCAAAAGAATTGTCAATGGATCTATGGGAAAAGGTAGATGAACTGTATAAAGCAGGAAATCATACAAAAAGATATCCAAGGAATTGATAATGCCAGTCAGCAGCGTTTAAACTGTGATTAACAAGTGGAAAATCAGGGCACGGTATAAACAAAACCACAGTCAGGTAGACCAACAAAAATGTCGTCCACAACTACCAGGAAAATTGTTCAGGATGCAAAGAAAAACCCACAAATAACATCAGCTGAAATACAGGACTCTCTGAAAGCTAGCAGTGTGGCTGTTTCAAGCTGCACAGTAAGAAGGCACTTGAAGAATAATGGGCTGCATGGCCAAATCATCAGAAGAAAGCCATTACTGCACAAATGCCACAGAGTATCTCGCTTACAATACGCAAAACAGCACAGAGACAAGCCTCAAAACATCTGGAACAAGGTAATTTGGAGTGATGAGACCAAAATTGAACTTTTTGGCCACAACCATAAATGTTACATTTGGAGGGAGGTCAATAAGGCCTATTATGAAAGGAACACCATTCCTACTGTAAAGCATGGAGATAGATTGCTGATGTTTCAGGGATGTGCGAGCTACAAAGGCAAAGTTGAAGGAAAGGTGAATACAGCACGTTATTAGCAAATACTGGAGGCAAATTTGCACTCATCAGCACGGAAGCTGCGCATGACCATGACCAACATGACAATGATCCAGCTTTACCATCTGAGAAAATAAAGAACCTCATTCACAACTACCACAAAAAAGACTTCAATCTGTCATTGATGTTAGAGTGGGCAATACACGGTATTAAAAAATAGGGTATGTGACCTTTAGATCAGGGTCATTTGGATGTTTTGGGTTGTCATTATGATTTAAAAACAGAAAACACAGTAGTTTGACAATAAATGGCTTCACCCAACCACTAACCATGAGTGAAGAAAACATTTTGATGTTATCATTCATATTCTCTGAAATCATATTCTCTGAAATTTCTGGCTAACACGGTACCACAATACAATTTGTTATTGTACATCATATTCTCTGAAAAAAAGGCCAAGAAAGCCAAAATTCTATGCAAGCTTTTGAGCACAACTGTATCTGCAGTACCTTCCGGCACCTGTCATTACAGTGTCATCTGCCTTTGGGGGTCAGGTGCTACTGCCGGACGCCGCCCTGGAGTGGTACCAAGCAGCTACCTGCCGCACACCTGACTTCACCACTAGAGGCTCCAGCAAATACCAAGGTAGCTGCTTAGTTACGCCCCTATTGGGTTAGTCTGGTCCATGGCACAGTGGGGCCACGATCCATGCTCATGCTAAACAGCCGCCGCCACGTGTTATGCTACGTGAGCCGGTCCAATGTCATGCAATCCCTGGGAAAGTCAGTTCCAACACTGCTGGAACAAGGCTGACTCCAGAGATGAGTATAGGTGTTATTATTTTACTGGACATATGGATTGAGAATGGGTTGTCTTGTAATCCACAGAACATGCTTCAGTATCCAGTGGAAGCTCCACTACATCCAACGCTTGGTATTGTGCTATGTGAAGAACTGTTTTTCAAGCAACTGCTCATCTATAGAACGCCATGCCCAGACACGCTATATTTTTGCAGCTGTTAATTTCAGAGGAAGTTTGGAATTCTCCAGCTCCAATCAGCTGAGCGATGGAAACTTTCATGTCCTATGCCCTTCAGCACTTGGCGACTGTGCTCTGTAACTTGACGTGATGATATGGTTCATAATACGACTTACAGTTGATCATAGAATATTTAAGAGGTAAGACATATCACAAGCTGACTTATTGCAATGGTTGTGTCCTATTACAGTGTCACACTCAAATTTAATAGATGTTTGTACAGACAGGCTGCATGGCTATGTGCTGAATTTTATAAATCTGTGGCAATGGGACTTAATGAAAAACCATAATTGAATGATACATGAGCCGACTACGGCTTGGGAGATGTCACCTGCTTATTCACACATTGCAGTCGCTGGAAGTGTATGACTATTAAAAGTTATTAGTGAGCAATAATTAGTTTTTAAAACAATATCTTGACAATATTTTAAATTCCTTTGCAGCATGATAGATGGGAACCGTGGAAGATTTCTAGAACACAATGACCTCAATTCAGATCTAATATTTAGCTGAGTTGCTTGCTCTCCAACTTGTGCTGGAATGCTTTCCCTTGTAAATCTTGGTCTGTATTATTGGGTTTGCTCTAAAATCTATACTAAAAAGTGAATAATATCACACAATTGATGTCATGTCCTAAAACAAATAGGACTTGGGCACATAGTTTGCTCCATTAAACCCATCTAATACAAATGAAATGCATAGATGGTTTACAGCACATAACTGGTCTGCTGGCAAATGGTGTAGTATATCCCGAGAATAGCTTAATAAAGAGCTGTCTTGCACACAGCTGGAAGCTAAATGTGACTCTATTTGACAAAATGAGAATTTTAGTGAGTGAATTTGAGACACTTTTTACAAATCTGAAGCATAACGATATAAAGTGTTTCA
Organism: Ranitomeya variabilis; assembly: GCF_051348905.1. NCBI lineage: Eukaryota > Metazoa > Chordata > Amphibia > Anura > Dendrobatidae > Ranitomeya > Ranitomeya variabilis. The sequence goes on from NC_135233.1 coordinate 723,202,468, forward strand.
TTCTTATAGCAGCTCCATTTATACAGAGATGTTATTCTTAGAATGTAATCTATAGAGCACTTATAGGAAAGTAACACTTAAGTAATGCATGTATACAAGGGGTTCCACCACCTTGATATTGCAGGCCAATCTATAAGATAAGTCAGCAAACTCAAATTAATGGGGGTCTAACACCCAGCACCCCTACTGATGAAATGTTGAATTTTTAGAGAGTTGTCAAAAAATCAGATGTTTTATTTCTGCTGTTCACTGTGTTTTCTTTTTGTAGTACATTATCTGTCTTTTTTTTATTTCTGTCATTTGTTCTGCACATGCACTAAAAAGGCTGTCATGTGCCATACAAATGTGACCTGACCTCAGAAGCAGGACGGAGGACTCCAAAGGAGGAGGATCTTCAATGTCAATCTGTGGCCTGTACACCAATCCTTAGGGAGTGTGCAGCGGAACTCTTCATTGCAAGCCTCTGTCCCTACTGAGTTTCACAGAAGCAGAAGTGCTGGTGCGGCAGCCACAGGTGAGTGTCATTCACTGTGTATGTGTCACCGACAGGTGACTATGTTACATCATGAGTGAGTGTCATTGTGTATCTGTGCGTTCTAGTATCAACGTTTGTCTGTGTGTGCCAGTGTCAGCGTGAGTCAGAGCAGCGTCGGATTAGAGCACCTTGGGCCCACCAGAGAAAATCATTCTTGGGGCCCAATATGTAGCTATATAGAAATAAATACAGGACCACCAATTGTGTGGTAAAACACGCTAATAACAGGGTATGATACAAGGTAGTACGTCATAATTATGTAGCAGTGGTTACTCATAGAATATAATGCAGCCTCCCTCATTGAATATAATGTAGCCTCCATCATAGAATATAATGCAGCCCCCCTCATAAAATAACGTAGCCTCCCTCAAAGAATATAATGTAGCCCCCTCATAAAATATAATGCTGCACCCTCTCATAGAATTTAATGCAGCCCACCTCATAGAATATAATGCTGCACCCCACAAAATATAATGCAACCCCCTCATAAGGTATAATGCAGTCCCCACCATAGAATATACTGTAGCACCCTCATAGGGTATAATGCAGCCCCCCTCATATAGTATAATGCAGCCCCCATAGAGTAAACTGCTGCCCCCCTCATATAGTATGATGTAGCCCCCTCAGAATATAATGTAGTCCCTTGAGAGAATAATGCAGCCCCACCACAGAATATAATGTAGCCCCCCATAGAGTATACTGTAGCCCCCTTGTAACACCCCAGGTAACCGGTTGTTACAGTGGCATTGTTTTCCTCACGGGGAGAGTGATGTCATGCTTGGAGGCTAGGAATGATCCCTTTATCAGGTATTCAGCACATACAACCCTATTCTGACTCCAGGCCAGAAAGGGGAACTCTGAACCCGGTTTCAGGGGAGCTTTCCTAGATAATATATATACTGGCCTGGGGGAGGAGTTAGTTAGTCTGCCGGAGAGAGAGACAGAGAGAGGAGTCTGACAGAGCAGAGTGGAAGCAGACAAAGAGTCTGAGAGGAAAGTTGAGGCCATGCAGCCAAGTGAGGTGCTGCAGCTCCTGGAAGGAACGAGAACAGAGCAGTCTGTAGGAGACTGAAAGGGGAAGTGGAGGGAAGTGGAGCAAAGGAGAGTAAAGAACTGGAGGGAAGCTGCGACTGAGCTCCCTCCACACTGAAGCGCAGAATTCCAGAAGACTGAGGTTGTGGGGGTAACTTCATGCCCCATGGCAGAAACCTGAAGGACAGCAGATTGCAGGTCTCCTGTCCACCATTAACACCTGAAGAAACAGTAGCAGATAGAACCCGGTGTCATCTGAGAGACCCTGTAAAAAGGCTCGAGTTACCTGTCATACGGGTTAGTGTCCTAACTAAAGGCGTCAAACCCCACCTGGTAAGGGGGATTCCAGATTTGCTTCCAAGCTGGCTGGACCATACCAGTACCTGTCATCTGGTACCCTGGACTGTGGCTGTCTGAATTTTACAGTAAAGAGGTAAAGAGATTGCAGTTTGTGTCCTCTGTTTCTTTCCACACCATCTACCATCTGTCCCTACTAGACCAGGAGCCCTGAGGACCCAGCTTCACCTGTGGGAAGCCATACCATCCCAGCTGCCATAACATCACCCCAGTGGACCCCTTTAAGCAGCGTCAGTCATCCCTGACCAAATACCACAGGTGGCGTCGCGAACAAACTTTATTAAACAAACCCCTTTAAAGACCTTTCCTTTAACATGGATGCCCAGGGCCATGGATCGGCCCTGAGAGAATAATGCAGCCCCCCCACAGAATATAATGTAGCCCCCTCATAAATTATAATGCAGCCCCCCTCATAGGATATAATGCAGCCCCTCTCCACCTCCATCATTGTTCTCTCCCACCACCCGTATCATAGCCCTTTCTACCACCTCCATCATTGCCTTCTCCCCCATAACCATCATTGCCCATTCCACCACCACCATTGTCTTTTCCACCACTACCATCATTGTCCTTTATACCACAACCATCATTGTTTTCCCCCCACCACCCCATTATTGCCCATTTCAACACCCCCATCATTACCCATTTCAACACCTCCATCATTGCCTCCCCCCACTACCATCATTGTCCTTTCCACCACAACCAACATTGCCATCTTTCCCACCACCCCATCATTTGCCATTTCACCAGCTCCATCATTGCCTCCTTCCCCACACCCCCATCATCCTTCGCCACCACCCCATCATTGTCAATCTCCAATACACACATCTCCAATACACATACACAGCACCACACCACTCTCTCTCATTCACTCTCACACACAAAGCACCGCACCATATACACACACACACCACCACACCAATCTCTCACACACAAAGCACCACATCGCACCACATACCCACACGCACGCAGACAGATACACAGCACCACTCGCCTCTCACAACACATCCTGGCAGCCTCTTCCTCGCTGGCAGCTTTCGGTCTGAAACAGCCACGCGCTGAATGATGACATCGTCCAGCTGTGCTGTCTCAGACCGGAAGTGCCGGGCAGGAAGCAGTGTACTGTATATGGTGAGGTGCTTTGAGTGTGACTGTGAGAGAGTGGTGCGGTGGTGGTGAGGCTTGACATGCGGGCGGTGTTAGCTGCAGCCTGCGGCAAAAGCTGCCCGCTATTAAAGTGAAATGGTTTTCACTCCTCTCCACCACCCATGGGGTTAATCACAAGGAAATTTTCTTTTGCAGGAGTGTGGTGTGCAGACGTCACTGAGTTGGGAGAGAGCGCATTTTACTTGCAGACTTTTAAGGTATGTGCACACGTCGCAGATTTGCCTGTGGAATTTTCTGTGCAGATCCTTCCCTCTCTTGCCAGAAAACACAGGTACGGATTTGCTGCATTTTTAATGCGTTTTTTGTGCATTTTTTCATGCAGATTTGTCTGCTTTTTTGTAACCTAAATAAAGCTAACATACTTTAAAAAAAAATCGTGATGTTATTTCTTGTCCAACCTCTTCATTTACATACTCCATTGAAGAATACTGTTTACACAGATAATTAATAGATAGATGGATAGATAAATAGCAGATAGGTGATAGATAGAAGATAGATAGATACATATATACATACATAGATAATAAATAGATAAATACCAAGCCCAATGTTTAGTAATAAACATAATAAAATGGTACATAGAGAGTTAAGTAAAGACACACACACACACACAAAATATGCGTTAGGCCAGGGTCACATTGTGAGAAACTCGCACGAGTCTAGCACCTCAGTACCCGACACTGTCGCCAGCATTCAGGACAGGAGCATTCAGCTGCATAGAAATACATGCAGCCGTACACTCCAGTCCCAAGTGCCGGAGGCAGTGGCGGGTATTGAGGTGCGAGACTTGTGCAAGCTTTTCGCAAGTGTGACCCCGGCCTTATATCTATTTAATATAAAAATATTTTCAAGTACAGTGTGGGAAAGCCAGCGACTGGGGGCTGATATTTGTAGCCTGCGAAGGAGGTAATACCCATAGATCTTCCCAGGCTATGAATAGATGAATACAATGAATGAATACAGCCCGCAGCTGTATATTTAGCCTTTACTGACTATTAAAATAGGGGGACCCCCCCAATAAAATGCTGTGGGGTCCCCCTTTAATTTATAGCCAGGCTGTGCAGACAGCTGCGGGCTGATATTCATAGCCTAGAGAGGGGCCATGGATATTGCCCCCCCCCCTGGCTACAAATACCAGCTCCCAGCCACCCCAGAAATGGCGCATCTGTAAGATGCACCAATTCTGGCACTTAGCCTCTCTCTTCCCACTGCCCTGTATTGGTGGCATATGGGGTAATATGGGGTTAATGTCACCTTTGTATTGTAAGGTGACATCAAGCCTGGTTAGTAATGGAGAGGCATCACTAAGACACCTATCCATTACTAATCCTATAGTAGTGAAAGAGTTAAAAAAAGACACAACCAGAAAAAAGTATTTTAATCTTCTTAATTTCACCATACTTACAGCCACGCCTAATTCCCCAAAGCCATCGATCGCCTGCAAAAAATAAAAAATAATAAACCAACCGTATACTCCCTGTCCGATGCAGTCCAATTAATAACGAGTGTCCCACAATCATCTCCCCTATAGAACAGTGACATCAGGAGATGTGACCACTATATAGGCCTTCAGTGACACACTGACAGGAGACAATGGCTCCTGCAATGTTATCATTGAGGGTTCAATGAGTTCATTGCTCTCACTTTATGGCACTGCTGCATGAGAATTTTAAGAAACACACCATAAGAGGAAAAACCTCCACTAACTTCTAGAGAAAAAAAAAACAGTACACAGGTAAAGGTGCTTACCTGTCGCGGCCTCCAAACAAATACACTATCAAGGTGCAGCGGACCCAAGTTAAAATGGCCACTACACAGGTGCAATAATACTGATGAGGCAGCCAGCCTACAATCAGGGATTGGCCGCTGGGCACACCAGTGCAGACAAATAAACTGTATATGGCATGTTCACACAGAAATGCAGAGCATCTGACTCAAAGACTATTAGTGACGCCATATGGTGGGCTTAATCAGTGCTGACTAATGCATCCTGAGTGAACAGCGGCCACAGTATACAGAGCCAACTAGGGTCCAACTGCACCGTGAAAGATATAAAGTGCACAAAAACATAATAATGTATGCAAGGTATTGGTTTATATTATGGCCACAATACTTAAGCCGGCAACCCGCGTCAAGGGTCCTTGTATCTTGCAGGTCCTACTCTAAACAAAAAACACACCATAAGAGGAAAAACCTCCACTAACTTCTAGAAAAAAAAAACAGTACACAGGTAAAGGTGCTTACCTGTCGCGGCCTCCAAACAAATGCACTATCAAGGTGCAGCGGACCCAAGTTAAAATGGCAACTACATAGGTGCAGTAATACCGATGAGGCAGCCAGCCTACAATCAGGGATTGGCCACTTGGCACACAAGTGCAGACAAATAAACTGTATGTGGCATGTTCACACAGAAATGCAGAGCATCTGACTCAAAGCCTATTAGTGATGCCATATGGCGGGCTTAATCAGTGCTGACTAATGCATCCTGCGTGAACAGCAGCCACAGTATACAGAGTGAGAATTTTCCCACGCAGTTGTGCCGTAAGTGACAGTATGAACTTTACTGTACTCACAGCGGTGGAGGGATACAGTGTGGAAGGATACCTTCCGTCATTGTATCTCTGGAGCCCCTGGAGAGCGGTCGCATCTGCTGATGTGACAGCTCTTAACGGGAGATCGTCGTGGGACACTCGTTATTACATGGATTACTGTGGATCAGGGAGTATATTGTTGGTTTATTATTTTTATGCTTACAGGTGATTGAGGGCTTCGAGGACTAGGTGATTGGTGAGTATGTAATCTATATTGTATGTACTGTATGTGTATATGTGTGTACTGTATGTCGTATGTGCTGTATATGTGTGTATGTGTTATTTTTTTTTTACACTTGAACACAGTAGGCAGATGATGGGACTCTACTGTCCCATCATCCGGCTGCCAGTCACTGTAGCAGGCATAGCCGGATGGGACTAGTAGTCCCATTGCACGATGCCTGCCTACATACAGCCCCGCACACACACACAGCCCACACAGACACACACAGCCCCGCAGACCCCCGCACAGCCCCACAATTCCTGCACAGCCCCCCAATCCCTGCACAGCCTCGCAGACCCCAGCACAGCCCCGCAGACCCCCGCACACAGACACACACACAGCCCCGCAGACACTCGCAGATCCCCGCACAGCTCTGCAGACTCCTGCACACAGACACACACAGCCCCGCAGACCACCGCAGACACACACAAACACGTGCCCAGAGACACGCACATCTTCTCTGCACACACAGTCTCCGCCCACACACTCTTCCTCCTCCCGATCTGCAGCGTTTCTCGCACTCAACTCCACAGCAAAACCGCAGATCCTGCAGTTTTGCTGCAGACTTGACTGAATCAATGGAAGTTAATGGTTGCAGAAATGCAGCAGATCCACAAAAAGAATTGACATGGTCCTTTTTCGAATCTGCTGCGTTTTCAGTGCGGAATTTTCCACACCATTAGCACAGCATTTTTTTCCCCCATTGATTTACATTGTACTGTTAATCACTTGCGGATCTGCAGCATTTCTGTGTGCACATAGCCTTAGATTTAGGCTGGAGTCACACTAGTGTTATCGCATAGCACTCGGACCAATGTTAATCTATGCCGAAGCTCACACCATCGTTTTTTTCTCTGGTGCATTCTACGTGTGAGTGAAATGGCAGCATGCTGCAATTTACACATATATCAGCCGAGTCTCGCCAATGCAAGGCTAATGGTGTGAGAAAAAAATGCACAGCACTCGCAGCATGCAAGTGCTGTCTGTTTTTTTACGCACCGGTGTCCTTTGAAAAAGCGGTAATTCATGTGTGGGGTACAATAAAATCACACTGACAGGTTAGAATAGAATAGATAGAATAGAAATATACACATTGAATACATATATATATATATATATACACAGTATACACATATCAGTAACACACACACATATATATATATATATATATATATATATATATTTATATTGCACAGAAAGGTAGATAGAAGAAAAGCTGGTAATTCATCTGCCGGCTTCTGTAAAATCACTGCAGCACCCGACAGGATAGAAGAGATGGATTACATGCAGTAAATACTTATAAAATAGGTAGATACGTATATAGATGTCAGTGATAAATACAATTAGTACAGTGTGTGTGTAAGGAGAGGACCCAGACCAGGCGTGTCTACTCCGTGACGGATCCGGAACTGTCGGGGCTGTAACCCAGGTTGCAAGGGGGAAAGCATAGGACACCCGAACGACCTTTACACTCAGGAGCAGGGGGCGCGGCTAAGAGAGCTGCAGCGCGCAGGATATCAGTCAGTTTTGGCGGGTACGTGCAGCACGCAGATCGGCAGTATCAGGGTTCCTACTGCAGAGCATTCAGACAGAGCAGGCCCAAGCCTGAAGGGTCTGAGAGTCGTGACCAGAGACTACCGACAAAGACTCATCCGGTCCCCGCTGTTACCGTCGACCGTGAGTGACAAACCCCGCAGACAAGAAATAGACGCACGCACGCATCTACAGGGAAGCCGGGTCATCCACCGTGAGTGGTTTCCCGTTGTAACTGCTGACAACCATTTATTGTCTCTGGACTCTGACAAGGTGAAGGACTGTGCTCTTTGCTGTTCGTCATTTCTCAACTCACTGATCATCGACTGGACCACGAGGAAACATCCCCGCCGCCAGGATCCAGGATGCCATCTTCTCCAGGACTACATCGGACCCCTTACGTGCCAAGGACTTGGCGCCAACACTCACATTCTGAAAGCCGCATCCTGACGTTGTCAGACTGATAAGTTTGCTTTTCTTGAACTGCCTACCCTATTCACTACCCCTGTTTTCCCTGAGTTCCAAGCCATTTGTTCAATTGTACTGTTTTACCCATTTTCTCCCTGTGAGGAGTATACCTGTTAAAAGTAAATCCCACGTTAACCCTTGCTCTGCCTCCTGCCCATGACTGCATCTTGCAGCCTGCTCACACTTGGCGTAGTTGGCAGGATGCATTGTACCCTCACAGAGGGGGCAGATCAAGCGTCTGGGGAAGGCTCTATGTCCAGTATTTCTCTGGGGGCAGTGTTGAACAATCTACCAAAGTTTAATGGGGACAATACCATGTTGTGGAGCTGGACTGAGCGTATTAGAGGGATAATGAGGATGCATCCTATGATACCCACCTTACAGGTGGAAGTCGCCATGATGGCCCTGGAGGGAGAGGCAAGGGACTCAGTGATGCTACGACCCCCCAGACAACGGGATACATTTGACAAAGTGTTATGTGTACTGGAGGATACACATGGGGACCCCACAGACATAGGGGAGCTGCGCATGCAGCTGTTTAGCCAGGTTCAAAGAGAGGGGGGAGTCGGTGACGCAGTACATGAACGTATTGCAGGAGATTCACATGGCCATATTCAGAAAAGACGGCGTGGGGATAGGGTCAATTGACTTAGTGCTATGTGACCAGTTAGTGACTGGGTTGAGAGATTCGTTGCTGAAATAGGCTCTGCAGGAGCGCTTGAATGTGAACCCAGATATGACTTTTGCAGAAGTTGGAGGTGAGGCGCGCGCGTGAGCAAGAAAAGGGGGTGACAGTCCCGGTGGCGAAGGACTGGAGCGGAGAGGTAGTCGTGAATGTAGTTGGTGCACCAGGATGGTTAGAAGATTTGCGGAAAGAAATCCAAGTGATCAGCTCCCCATGCCGATCGCAGGGGTGACATGGATACAAATTAATGTCAGCAGCAAAGACTTTTGCCACAAAGGTGTGGTGCTGACTTCAGGTGATACTGAGCGTGGATATACTGTTGCTGAAGGAGTCCGGAAGCTTGCTTATCATGAGTCACCAGACATGTTTCTGAGACAGTGGAGCCCACAAATGCCTCAAAGGAAAATATTTCAACAGTTGATTCGGATGGCTCAAGTGCAAGAGGTCTCCTGCCATGGAAAAGTACTGGGAAAAGTGATCACTCTGGCTGCAAACAATCTTGAAATACCTCCGTGGCAGATGGTGCTTTCCGTCCCTGTCCAGGTGTGCACCCCCTGGAAGGAGTTGAAGTGCAACTTGAGCCAACTGCCATGGAGAACCTACCTACCACCTGGACTCCTAATCGCCTGGACATTAGCTACAGTTTGTGACGGAAAGGTACCCGTGCGGTGTGTAAATCTAAGAGAAGACACAATGACACTTCCCCCCAGGAGTGAGACTGCACAAATTGTCGGTATGCCAGAGGAGCTGATACCACCACAGACCATCCAACTGACAGCCTAAAAAAGGAGACCCTTGGACTGTAGCTGTAGAAGCCCATTTGGTGTCAAAACTCCTACAACAAAAAAAAAGAATCTTAGAACAAATGCGGGCTGAACTAACAGAGCTCACACGCGACAGATACAGCAGGTGGAAGATGTACTCGGGCGCTGTGAAGATGTATTCGCTTGTCATGAGGATGACTTTGGCTGTACCACTGCAATCGCTAACGAGATCCCAACAGGCAATGCTGCACCTGTAAGAGAACGCTACCTTCAAATTCCTCCACAGCTGTATGAGGAGGTAAAAGGGATGCTCACACAGATGTTACAGAACTGTATCATCCGAGAAAGCCAAAGTCCATGGGCTGCTTCCATAGTCTTAGTACGCAAGAAGGACGGTACTCTGAGATTCTGCGTGGACTATCGCAAGTTAAATGCCTGCACTGTGCGAGATTCATACCCGTTACCCCGTATTGAGGAGTCCTTATCTGCCCTGGGACACGCAAGATACTTCTCTACACTAGATCTGGCCAGTGGTTATTGGCAGGTGCCAATGTCCAAACACGACCGAGCGAAGACGGCCTTTATACTGCCCATGAGCTTGTTCAAATTTAACAGAATGCCGTTCGGGCAGGCTAACGCTCCTGGAACTTTTCAGTGGAAAAGTGTTTGGGTGACCTGAACTTTGAAACTACTTTAATCTACCTAGATGATATAATTGTGTATGCCACTACGTTTGAAGAACACCTGCATCATTTAAAACAAGTACTGAGCTGGCTCCAGAGACATGGGCTGAAGGTAAAACCATCCAAGTGCCATCTGTTCCGCACCAAGATAGAATACCTAGGACATGTGGTCTCTGCAGAAGGAGTACAGCAGTACCTAGAAAGGATTGCAGCAGTGCAAGATTGGCCTTTCTTGGACTAACCGGGTACTATCGGCGATTCGTGAAAGATTTCACCCGCATCGTGATCCCGTTATTAGAGCTGCTGAGAGGAGTCCCGTCTGGAGCCAAAAACCGGGAAATTCAGCCCACGCCATTTTTTTCCCCAAAAAGAATCTTATATTAATTACATACATATCCCCTAATTTGCCCACACACACACACACTAATAATTGGATTGGTCACTGACATCTATATATCTATCTATTCTGCATCTATTTACTGTATGTAAACCATGTCTTCTATCCTGTCCACTCCTGCAGTGATTTTACAGAAACCGGCAGATGAATTATACCTGCTTTTCTTCTATCTATCTTTCTGTGCAAAATAAATATACAGTACAGACCAAAAGTTTGGACACACCTTCTCATTTAAAGATTTTTCTCTATTTTCATGACTATGAAAATTGTACATTCACACTGAAGGCATCAAAACTATGAATTAACACGTGTGGAATTATATACTTAACAAAAAAGTGTGAAATAACTGAAATTATATCTTATATTCTAGGTTCTTCAAAGTAGCCACCTTTTGCTTTGATGCATGCTTTGCACACTCTTGGCATTCTCTTGATGAGCTTCAAGAGGTAGTCACTGGGAATGGTTTTCACTTCACAGGTGTGCCCTGTCAGGTTTATAAAGTGGGATTTCTTGCCTTATAAATGGGGTTGGGACCATCAGTTGTGTTGTGCAGAAGTCTGGTGGATACACAGCTGATAGTCCTACTGAATAAACTGTTAGAATTTGTATTATGGCAAGAAAAAAGCAGCTAAGTAAAGAAAAACTAGTGGCCATCATTACTTTAAGAAATGAAGGTCAGTCAGTCCGAAAAATTGGGAAAACTTTGAAATTCTCCCCAAGTGCAGTGGCAAAAACCATCAAGCGCTACAAAGAAACTGGCTCACATGAGGACTGCCCCAGGAAAGGAAGACCAAGAGTTACCTCTGCTTCTGAGGATAAGTTTATCTGAGTCACCAGCCTCAGAAATCGCAGGGTAACAGCAGCTCAGATTAGAGACCAGGTCAATGCCACACAGAGTTCTAGCAGCAGACACATCTCTACAACAACTGTTAACAGGAGACTTTGTGCAGCAGGCCTTCATGGTAAAACTAAGAGTTAGTCATACCGGTAACGGTATTTCCAGGAGTCCATCATGACAGCACCACAAGGAGGTTGCTCTTCATATCCTTGATAGGGACAGGAACACAGAAGAGGTTAAATAGCCCCTCCCCACCTCCACCCTTCAGCGATTTTACAAAGTACCACACCAGGATAGATACAACACAATTTTATTGAACTTCCTCTCTATACATGTTTATATCACACATCAGACAGGAGTTCAAGGGAGGGTAAATAATGGGTGCTGTCATGATGGACTCCTGGAAATACCGTTACCGGTATGACTAACTCTTAGTTTCCAGGTCGTCCCTCATGACAGCACCACAAGGAGAAATACCAAATAACTCCTATTTAGGGCGGGATTACAGCTTGGAGGACTTTCTTTCCAAAGCCGGTCTGTTGATTTGACAGAACGTCCAGTTTGTAGTGTTTACAAAAGGTATTTGAGCTAGACCAAGTTGCCGCCCGGCAAATTTGGTCCATGGATGCACCCGCACTCTCTGCCCATGAAGCAGATATTGCTCTCAGAGAGTGGGCTTTTAGGTGTTCTGGAGGAGATTCACCGGCTGAAGTATACGCAGCGCAAATGGTAGATTTAATCCATCTGGCTAGAGTCGCTTTTGAGGCTTTTTTGCCTCTATTCTTCCCAGACATCTGGATAAAGAGGTTTGAATCAATTCTCCAGCCGTCTGTAAGTTTTAGATACTGCAGTACTGTTCTCTTAACATCCAGGGAATGGAGAGAACGTTCTTTATCATTGTTGTAGTTCTGACAGAACGTAGGCAAAATAATTTCCTGGTTTCTGTGAAAGTCCGTCACAACTTTTGGAAGAAACGAAGGATCCAACTTTAGAACGATGCAATCTTCTCGAATCTTTAAGTATGGATCTGTTATGGACAGGGTTTGGATTTCGCCTATTCGTCTTGCCGTCGTTATTGTAACTAGGAAGACAGTCTTGAATGTTACAGATTTCAGGTCTGCCTGATCAAGTGGCTCGTATGGAGCTTTCCGTAATTCATTTAGTACTAGGGTGAGGTTCCATGGAGGTACTGAACTTCGTACTGTTGGTCGGATATGTTGCGCAGCTTTGATGTATCGCACTACCCAGGGATGATTTGCTAGTGGACAATCATAAAAGGCACTTAAAGCCGAGACCTGTACTTTCAGTGTACTAGGCCTCAAGCCCATATCAAAGCCTGTTTGGAGGAAATTTAATATCTGAGGAATATCTGGTTCTTGGAGAGCAGATATTGAAGTATTGCTCTGTGCACAAAATTTCTTCCAAATTTTTAGGTATATAGCCGAGGTCACCGGCTTTCTGCTCTTTTTCATGGTTGAGATGACCGACTCCGACAGTCCTTTTGATCTCAAGATCTCCTTTTCAAGATCCATGCTGAGAGCTGCAGCATCTTTAGATTTTGATGGACCAGCGGTCCCTGCGTTAGGAGATCCTGCCTCAGTGGTAGTAGAACTGTGTCTTCCATCGCCATCCACTTCAGCAGAGAAAACCAGCTCCTCTTGGGCCAATATGGCACTATGAGAATCACTACCGTTAGACTTTCCTGAATTTTCCTCAAAACTCTGGGAATTAGGGCTAATGGAGGGAACGCGTATGCAAGTTCCATGTCCCAATGTTGAGCCAAGGCATCTATGCCAGCCGGACTGTCTCTTGGATTTAATGAAAATAATTTTTCCGTTTTTGTATTGTTTTTTGAGGCGAATAAATCTATTTGCAGATTGCCCCATTGTCGAGTTAGCTGAGTAAAGACCTCTTTGTTTAGAGTCCATTCTGACGGCTGCACTTTCTCCCTGCTGAGAAAGTCCGCTATTTGGTTCTGTGAACCTTTTAGATGCACCGCTGTGATGGATTTCACGGAATTCTCCGCCCAGGAGAATATTGTTTCTGCTAGAGCCTGAAGTGGACGGTGCCTCGGTCCTCCTTGATGTAGGAGAAAGGCTACCATGGTCAAGTTGTCTGAGAAGACTCAGATGTGGTGTCCCTGCATCTCGTATTGGCATCTTTTTAGTGCTTCCCAGACTGCTCTGAGTTCCCTGTAGTTGGAGGAACTGTCGCGTACTGATGATGGCCCTGTCCCCTGAAGGTATCGTCCTTCTATGTGGGCTCCCCAGCCTCTTGAGCTCGCATCGGTGGTTATGTTTACACATGGAGATAATCTCCATGGTTTTCCTCTTTTGAGGTTTTCTATGTTGATCCACCATGAGAGGGACTGTTACCTCATTGGGTAACCACATCTTGTTGTCTAATGACTTTTCCTTCCCATTCCATACTGAAAGAACTTCTCTTTGAAGCGTTCAGGAGTGAAACTGGCTCCACTGTATGCTGGGGATGCAAGAGGTCATGAACCCTAGAATCCTCATAGCTTTCCTGATGGAAATGTATTTGCGTTTCTTTATTGCTTGAAGTTCTTTTTTGATTGACCGTTGTTTTTGGTCTGGTAGGAAGGAGTATTCCAGTTCGGAATTTAAAAGTACGCCCAGAAAAATTCTGTGTCTCTGGTTCGAGACTTGACTTTTTTAAATTTATTATCCACCCCAGACGGTTCAGGAGTGACATGGTAATCCTTAAAGATTCTTCCATCTGTTGAGATGAATCTGCTATCAATAACAGATCGTCCAGGTATGGCGCAATGAGAACTTCTTTTTCTCTTAAATGGGCCATGACCTCCGTCATGAGTTTTGTGAATATCCTTGGGGCAGAGGAGAGGCTGAATAGTAGACACTGGTACTGGAAGTGAAGTATGCTCCTGCCGTTTCTTATTGCAAATCTGAGGAATTTTTGATGCAAGGGATGGATGGGAACATGATAATATGCATGTTTGAGATCTAGCATGCACATTACCGAGTTCTTTTTTATTAACGGTATAATTGATTTGAGAGATTCCATCTTGAAGCGTTTGTACGCTACCCATTTGTTTAATGGTTTTAAGTTTATTATTGTACGGTATTCTCTGCTTGTTTTTTTTTTATGGAGAACAGACTGGAGTAATGACCCTGGAAATGCTGATGATAGAGTACTGGTATGATGACCTGTAAGTCTAAGGCTGTGTTCACACGTTGCAGATTATTCACGGTTTTTTCGCGTTTTTTCCCTATAAAAACGCTATAAAACCGCAAATAATCTGCTTATATTATGCATCCTATCATTTTTAATGAATTCTGCACTTTTTGTACACATGATGCGTTTTTTTCCGCGGTAAAAACGCATCGCGGTAAAAAACGCAGCATGTTCATTAATTTTGCGTTTTTTTTGCGGATTTCCCACTCCAAAATGCATTGGGAAATGTCCGGAAAAAAACGCGGCAAAAACGCGGCAAAACCGCGGTAAAATCGCGGCAAAAACGCATGCGGTTTTCTTGCGGATTTCTTGCAGAAAATGTCCGGAATTCTCAGGAATTTTCTGCACGAAATCCTGAACGTGTGCACATAGCCTAAGAGTTCCTGTATGTCTGTTAGCAGCCTTTGATGTACTGCTGATGACTCTGTCTGTGTTAAACAGAATCTCTTGGGGGGTAGATGAGTAAACTCTATCTAGTACCCCTGTGCAACTGTCTGTAGAATCCACTGATTCTGAGTAATGTTCTGCCATCCCTCTAGGAAGTATTGTAGTCTTCCTCCTATGTTGTTGGCGTCATTGTTTGCTGGGACCTGACGACTGGTCTCGAAAGGACCCTCTTCCTCTGCCCCCCTTAGGATAGCTCCATCTGCTGCGGAATATGTTGGCGCTATATAAATAAAAATTATTATTATTATATTATTATCTGCTGGACTTCCCTTTCCCTCTGTAATCCTGTCTTGGGTGGGAGCGAGTTTTCCGAAACAATTGTGTTTTCTTTGGCTTCTCTTCAGGGAAGCCTTTTTTCTTGTCGGACGCTTTCTCGAGTAGCTCGTCCAGGACTGGACCAAAGACGTGAGATCCTGAGAATGGAATTGAACACAGCTTGTTCTTTGATTGGGTATCTCCCGTCCATGATCTCAGCCATAAGGCTCTTCTTGCTGCGTTTGACAGAGCATTATTTCTAGCAGCAAAACGCACTGATTCTGCTGAGGCATCCGCCATGAAATCAGTCACCATTCTCAGAACTGAAAGAGACTTTAGGATTTCTTCCCTTGGAGTTCTGTCTTTAATATGACTTTCGAGCTCGTCCACCCAAAGACTCATGGATCTTGCTACAGAGGTAGCCGCTATGTTCATTTTCATAATGGCGGCTGACGATTCCCAGGCTTTTTTGAGAAGATCTTCTGACCTCTTATCCATTGGGTCCTTTAGCCCTGACGAATCTTCAAAGGGGATAGCTGTTTTTCTTGTGACCTTGGCCACTGGGATATCAATTTTCGGAATGGATTCCCAGACCTTAGTCTCCTCTGGATCAAAGGGAAGACGGTACTTGAAGTCTCTCGGGACTACTAGTTTCTTCCCTACGTCTTCCCATTCTTCCATTATCATAGCTGTTATATGATTGTTGACTGGAAAAACTCTATTCCTGCGAGTTCTTAGGCCCCCGAACATTTCATCTTGAACCTATAGTGGCTCAGACGAGTCCTCTATTTTCATAGTGCTCCTAACTGCTTTTAGCAGCACATCCGTATTTTCGGACGAGAACAGGTATCTCTTCCGTTCTTCTGGAAACGCAGCCGATGGATTACTTTCTTCATCTGAGCCTGGATCGGAGTACCCTGAGACCTCTTCTTCCTCAGAACTTAAGTCCATATCCCATCTAGGCCTTTTAGGCCGTGGAGACTGGGGCGGCACCATCGTAGACACTGTAGCCTGGACTTCGTCTCTAATCATGCTTTTGATATTGTCTAATAACGAAGCCTGTTCTTCTTTTAGAAGTTTAGCGATGCATTTTTCGCATAACTTCTTTTTATAGCCATCTGGGAGCTTGGTGGTGCACAGCGGACATCTGATAGTCCTTTTCTTAACGGATGGCCTCTCGGAAATGTCCTTATCCTGTAATATAAAGGGGATCCCTGTAGCTACGGATCTAGAGTACTGTAATGTCTCCCATACCACGTACTACTCACATGGTCCGTGGGCAGCTCTAAGGATTGGACGTCTGGACGGCAAGCACCTTCCATCTTACTGATTTAAGTGTGCTGTCAGTTGTCCGTCATTAAATAGTCAGTCTTACCCAGCTTCAAGACATCTGATTCGTCCTCCTTCCGAGCTCAGCTGCCAGCTTCCACGGTGATTCCAGGTCCCCAGCTGTACTGCGCATGCGTCATCCGGAACGCATGCCGACCAGCCTGGGACCTAGATTCTGGCGCACAGTCCGGCCGCCATCCTGTTCCGGCCTCTGCCTTCCCCCACAGCTTCCCGGCATACCCGGAAATGCTTCGGCGCCGCCGACCCCGGGAATCCGGCCATGCCCCCGGAAGTCGTCACCTCTGACCGGGCGCCGGACCGGAAGTCCGGGAAACGACGCCAGCACCGCCGTACGTGGAGCCTGAGGGAGCGCCGGCACCGCAGCTGCCGTCTCAGAGCCCCTTTTGTGAGGGGATGAGACAGGCCCTGGGAGCACACAGCTCAACCTAGTTGCGGAGGTACCTCCGTCGGTATCCAGCAACTTTGAGGAGTCTTCACTGCAAGACTCTCGCGGCCAGAGCCCCCTCCAGGAGGATGGGACCTCACTCAGGAGCTCCTGCTCTACCGAGACCTGACTTCAATCAGGTAAAAATCCATCTTCTGGAGAACTCTCTCCTGCGTCTGTCCCTGATAGGGACAGGAAAAACACTGAAGGGTGGAGGTGGGGAGGGGCTATTTAACCTCTTCTGTGTTCCTGTCCCTATCAAGGATATGAAGAGCAACCTCCTTGTGGTGCTGTCATGAGGGACGACCTGGAAATACCTGCTAGGAAACCACTGCTAAGGACAGGCAACAAGCAGAAGAGACTTGTTTGGGCTAAAGAACACAATGAATGGACATTAGACCAGTGGAAATCTGTGCTTTGGTCTGATGAGTCCAAATTTGAGATCTTTGGTTCCAACACCGTGTCTTTGTGAGACCCAGAAAAGGTGAACAGATGGACTCTACATGCCTGGTTTCCACCGTGAAGCATGGAGGAGGAGGTGTGATGGTGTGGAGGTGCTTTGCTAGTGACACTGTTGGGGATTTATTCAAGATTGAAGGCATACTGAACCAGCATGGCTACCACAGCATCTTACAGCGGCATGCTATTCCATCCGGTTTGCGTTTAGTTGGACCATCATTTTTCAACAGGACAATGACCCCAAACACACCTCCAGGCTGTGTAAGGGCTATTTGACCAAGAAGGAGAGTGATGGGGTGCTACGCCAGATGACCTGGCCTCCACAGTCACCAGACCTGAACCCAATCGAGATGGTTTGGAGTGAGCTGGACCGCAGAGTGAAGGCAAAAGGGCCAACAAGTGCTAAGCATCTCTGGGAGCTCCTTCAAGATTGTTGGAAGACCATTCCCGGTGACTACCTCTTGAAGCTCATCAAGAGAATGCCAAGAGTGTGCAAAGCAGTCAATGAAGAACCTAGAATATAAGACATAATTTCAGTTGTTTCACACTTTTTTGTTAAGTATACACTCACCGGCCACTTTATTAGGTACACCATGCTAGTAACGGGTTGGACCCCCTTTTGCCTTCAGAACTGCCTCAATTCTTCATGGCATAGATTCAACAAGGTGCTGGAAGCATTCCTCAGAGATTTTGGTCCATATTGACATGATGGCATCACACAGTTGCCGTAGATTTGTCGGCTGCACATCCCAAAGATGCTCCATACAAGGCAGGATGGATCCATGCTTTCATGTTGTTTACACCAAATTCTGACCCTACCATCCGAATGTCGCAGCAGAAATCGAGACTCATCAGACCAAGCAACGTTTTTCCAATCTTCTACTGTCCAATTTCGATGAGCTTGTACAAATTGTAGCCTCAGTTTCCTGTTCTTAGCTGAAAGGAGTGGTACCCGGTGTGGTCTTCTGCTGCTGTAGCCCATCTGCTTCAAAGTTCGACGCACTGTGCGTTCAGAGATGCTCTTAGGCCTACCTTGGTTGTAACGGGTGGAGATTTGAGTCACTGTTGCCTTTCTATCAGCTCGAACCAGTCTGCCCATTCTCCTCTGACCTCTGGCATCAACAAGGCATTTCCGCCCACAGAACTGCCGCTCACTGTTTTTTTTTTCTTTTTCGGACCATTCTCTGTAAACCCTAGAGATGGTTGTGCGTGAAAATCCCAGTAGATCAGCAGTTTCTGAAATACTCAGACCAGCCCTTCTGGCACCAACAACCATGCCACGTTCAAAGGCACTCAAATCACCTTTCTTCCCCATACTGATGCTCGGTTTGAACTGCAGGAGATTGTCTTGACCATGTCTACATGCCTAAATGCACTGAGTTGCCGCCATGTGATTGGCTGATTAGAAATTAAGTGTTAACAAGAAGTTGGACAGGTGTACCTAATAAAGTGGCCAGTGAGTGTATAATTCCACATGTGTTAATTCATAGTTTTCTTGCCTTCAGTGTGAATTTACAATTTTCATAGTCATGAAAATACAGATAAATCTTTAAATGAGAAGGTGTGTCCAAACTTTTGGTCTGTACTATATATATATATATATATATATATATATATATATATATATATATATATATATATGTATATATATATATACTATATATATATATATATATATATATATGTATATATATATATATATGTGTATATATATATACTATATATATATATATATATATATATATATATATATATGTATATATATATATATATGTGTATATATATATATATATATATATATATATATATATATATATATATATATATGTATATATATATATATATATATATATATATATATATATATATGTATATATATGTATATATATGTATATATATATGTATATATATATATATACAGTGGGGCAAAAAAGTATTTAGTCAGTCAGCAATAGTGCAAGTTCCACCACTTAAAAAGATGAGCGGCGTCTATAATTTACATCATAGGTAGACCTCAACTATGGGAGACAAACTGAGAAAAAAAAATCCAGAAAATCACATTGTCTGTTTTTTTATCATTTTATTTGCATATTATGGTGGAAAATAAGTATTTGGTCAGAAACAAACAATCAAGATTTCTGGCTCTCACAGACCTGTAACTTCTTCTTTAAGAGTCTCCTCTTTCCTCCACTCATTACCTGTAGTAATGGCACCTGTTTAAACTTGTTATCAGTATAAAAAGACACCTGTGCACACCCTCAAACAGTCTGACTCCAAACTCCACTATGGTGAAGACCAAAGAGCTGTCAAAGAACACCAGAAACAAAATTGTAGCCCTGCACCAGGCTGGGGTTGACTGAATCTGCAATAGCCAACCAGCTTGGAGTGAAGAAATCAACAGTGGGAGCAATAATTAGAAAATGGAAGACATTCAAGACCACTGATAATCTCCCTCGATCTGGGGCTCCATGCAAAATCCCACCCCGTGGGGTCAGAATGATCACAAGAACGGTGAGCAAAAATCCCAGAACCACGCGGGGGG
The DNA here is from genome assembly GCF_051348905.1 of Ranitomeya variabilis. Taxonomy (NCBI): domain Eukaryota; kingdom Metazoa; phylum Chordata; class Amphibia; order Anura; family Dendrobatidae; genus Ranitomeya; species Ranitomeya variabilis. The sequence continues at coordinate 723,222,434 of NC_135233.1, forward strand.
ACCTAGTGAATGAACTGCAGAGAGCTGGGACCAATGTAACAAGGCCTACCATAAGTAACACACTACGCCACCATGGACTCAGATCCTGCAGTGCCAGACGTGTCCCACTGCTTAAGCCAGTACATGTCCGGGCCCGTCTGAAGTTTGCTAGAGAGCATTTGGATGATCCAGAGGAGTTTTGGGAGAATGTCCTATGGTCTGATGAAACCAAACTGGAACTGTTTGGTAGAAACACAACTTGTCGTGTTTGGAGGAAAAAGAATACTGAGTTGCATCCATCAAACACCATACCTACTGTAAAGCATGGTGGTGGAAACATCATGCTTTGGGGCTGTTTCTCTGCAAAGGGGCCAGGACGACTGATCCTGGTACATGAAATAATGAATGGGGCCATGTTTCGTGAGATTTTGAGTGCAAACCTCCTTCCATCAGCAAGGGCATTGAAGATGAAACGTGGCTGGGTCTTTCAACATGACAATGATCCAAAGCACACCGCCAGGGCAACGAAGGAGTGGCTTCGTAAGAAGCATTTCAAGGTCCTGGAGTGGCCTAGCCAGTCTCCAGATCTCAACCCTATAGAAAACCTTTGGAGGGAGTTGAAAGTCCGTGTTGCCAAGCGAAAAGCCAAAAACATCACTGCTCTAGAGGAGATCTGCATGGAGGAATGGGCCAACATACCAACAACAGTGTGTGGCAACCTTGTGAAGACTTACAGAAAACGTTTGACCTCTGTCATTGCCAACAAAGGATAGATTACAAAGTATTGAGATGAAATTTTGTTTCTGACCAAATACTTATTTTCCACCATAAAATGCAAATAAAATGATAAAAAAAACAGACAATGTGATTTTCTGGATTTTTTTTTCTCAGTTTGTCTCCCATAGTTGAGGTCTACCTATGATGTAAATTACAGACACCTCTCATCTTTTTAAGTGGTGGAACTTGCACTATTGCTGACTGACTAAATACTTTTTTGCCCCACTGTATGTATATATATATATATATATATATATATATATATATATATATATATATATATATATATATATATATAATAAGAAAAAAGGAACAGCACAACATAGGTACTTATCTTCGGGTGCAAAGCCCCAGGTAATCAGTCCAACGATTACTGCAAATTCACAGAGACTCAAAAAAGAGGCAGCACTCCATACTCATGGTGAAACATGTGGCAGGTTTAATCGACCCACATAGCCGGGCGACGTTTCAGCTCAAACTGAGCCTTTATCAAGCTTGATAAAGGCTCAGTTTGAGCTGAAACGTCGCCCGGCTATGTGGGTCGATTAAACCTGCCACATGTTTCACCATGAGTATGGAGTGCTGCCTCTTTTTTGAGTCTCTATATATATATATATATATATATATATATATATATATATATACTGTATATATATATATATATATATATATATATATAAATATATATACAGTATATATGTGTGTGTGTGTTCTGAAGGATATTTCGTGTTAAAACGATGTGTCAATGTCAAAGAACTGCTGCATGTAAAAGCTCATGTTAAAATCGCATTGCATACGGATTGCATACGGAAGTCATACAGATACATAGATGCAAAGATATCGCATCATCTCATTGCAAACGGATTACACAATGACCATACAGAGAACACTCGTGCGGCTCCGGGCCAAGAGAATCAGACCGTTTTTTAATATGTTAAGAGTAGTGTTGAGCGATACCTTCCGATATCGGAAAGTATCGGTATCGGAAAGTATCGGCCGATACCGTCAAAGTTTCGGATCTAATCCGATACCGATACCCGATCCCAATGCAAGTCAATGGGACGAAAATATCGGAATTAAAATAAACCCTTTCTTTCCTTGTAGGTTAATTCTACATGAAGGAAAACAACTAATAATAATGTAGGATGTATTGGGGGAGATGGCGGAGACATTAAAGGCACAGAGGTTTAGCCCAAACAAATAGAATAGCAGGTTTTTTTGGGTTTTTTTTATGACGGTCGGCGTTAGAAAGATTTTGACTATTTTTTTTTTTTATTTTGTCAGATATTGATGTTTCACTACTTCCACGTCCTTCACCTTCTTTTTTACTTCTCCTACACTTTCTTCTTCATTATCCTCATCATCAGCTTCTTTAACATCAACTATCTTCACCTTATTCATCTTCTTCTACCTCTAATTTTTTTTTTTTACATTGTTCATATTCTTTTTATTTAACTATTATCTTTTTCATATTCAACTTCTTCATCATATTCTTATTTGTGACAGGCATTCCCGTAGTTGTTATCTATAAAAGTTTGAAGATTACACCTTCCGTTCTGCCTGTCACAAAAGAGGTACATTTGTCCGCGTTCAGTTTGGCCTGCAGCATCAGGCTTTATCCAGGGGCACCACGAGGAGGAACGGACTCACCCCCATACACTGCTTAGTCTTCTTCTGCTTATAATTTAGATAATATCTTTTGCTCTGATATTTAGTCTTATGCTTAATGTTCTTCTGCTCTTTGTTCTGCAGCCTCTTGTTCTTCTGCTTCTCGGTCTCCCATGTCGTCGTCGTCTCCAGGGTCGTCGTCTCCGGGGTCGTCGTCATCGGGGTCGTCGTCATCGGGGTCGTCTTCAGGGTCATCGTCTCCAGGGTCGTCGTCATCTCGGTGGTTGTCGTCTCTGGTGTCGTCATCATCTTAGGGGTGGTCTTCCGGGTCGTCGTCTTTAGGGTCTTGAACTTGGAAATATAGCAGAAGGTACAAGAAGGCTGAGAAAATGCCGAGAAACAGCTGATGGAACTGGAACTCGGATGGCTACCCGAAGGTCCAAGAGCCAATGGAACTACCGTGGACCAGCTGACGTTACTGGAACCCGGTTACTAAGCAGGAGGTACCCGTGCCTGAAAGCACTACCAAGGACCACCTGACGTTGGTGGAACTCGGATACCCAGAGGGAGGCACCTAAGCCAAAGGCTCTGCCCGGAACCAGCTGACGGTACTGGAACCAGGATGGGGAGCAGAAGGTACAAGAGCAAAAGACACTGCCGAGAACCAGCTGACGGTACTGGAACCCGGATGGGTAGCCGAAGGTCCAAGAGCCAATGGAACTACCGAGGACCAGCTGACGTTACTGGAACCCGGTTACTAAGCAGGAGGTACCCGTGCCTGAAAGCACTACCAAGGACCACCTGACGTTGGTGGAACTCGGATACCCAGAGGGAGGCACCTAAGCCAAAGGCTCTGCCCGGAACCAGCTGACGGTACTGGAACCAGGATGGGGACTGTCATGATTCTCAATGGCGAGAGAACATAGCCCAGCATATATGAGAACTAGCTCTTGGAAGATGGAAACTATACTGACCATGAACTAAACCTGCCGCACAACTAGAAGTGGCCGGGTAGCATGCCTACGTTTTTTATCCCTAGATGCCCAGCGCCAGCCGGAGAACTAACTAATCCTGGCAGAGGAAAAACACAGTCCTGGCTCACCTCTAGAGAAATTTCCCCAAAGGCAGACAGAGGCCCCCACATATATTGGCGGTGATTTTAGATGAAATGACAAACGTAGTATGAAAATAGGTTTAGCAAAATCGAGGTCCGCTTACTAGATAGCAGGAAGACAGAAAGAGCACTTTCATGGTCAGATGAAAACCCTATCAAAAAACCATCCAGAAATTACTTTAAGACTCTAGCATTAACTCATAACACCAGAGTGGCAATTTCCGATCACAAGAGCTTTCCAGACACAGTAACGAAACAGCAGCTGTGAACAGGAACAAAATGCAAAAACACACAAGGACAAAAGTCCAACTTAGCTGGGAGTTGTCTGGTAGCAGGAACATGCACAGAAAGGCTTCTGATTACATTGTTGACCGGCAAGAAACTGACAGAGGAGCAAGGTTATATAGCGACTCCCACATCCTGATAGGAGCAGGTGAACAGAGGGGATGATGCACACAAGTTCAATTCCACAAGTGGCCACCGGGGGAGCCCAGAATCCAATTTACAACAGTACCCCCCCCTCAAGGAGGGGGCACCGAACCCTCACCAGAACCACCAGGGCGATCAGGATGAGCCCTATGAAAGGCACGGACAAGATCGGAGGCATGAACATCAGAGGCAGTGACCCAAGAATTATCCTCCTGACCGTATCCCTTCCATTTGACCAGATACTGGAGTTTCCGTCTGGAAACACGAGAGTCTAAGATCTTTTCCACAACGTACTCCAACTCACCCTCAACCAACACCGGAGCAGGAGGCTCAACGGAAGGCACAACCGGTACCTCATACCTGCGCAACAATGACCGATGAAAAACATTATGAATCGAAAAGGATGCAGGGAGGTCCAAACGGAAGGACACAGGGTTAAGAATCTCCAATATCTTGTACGGGCCGATGAACCGAGGCTTAAACTTAGGAGAAGAAACCCTCATAGGGACAAAACGAGAAGACAACCACACCAAGTCCCCAACACAAAGCCGAGGACCAACACGACGACGGCGGTTGGCAAAAAGCTGAGTCTTCTCCTGGGACAACTTCAAATTGTCCACCACCTGCCCCCAAATCTGATGCAACCTCTCCACCACAGCATCCACTCCAGGACAATCCGAAGATTCCACTTGACCGGAGGAAAATCGAGGATGAAACCCCGAATTACAGAAAAACGGGGACACCAAGGTGGCAGAGCTGGCCCGATTATTGAGGGCGAACTCCGCCAAAGGCAAAAAAGCAACCCAATCATCCTGATCCGCAGACACAAAACACCTCAAATATGTCTCCAAGGTCTGATTAGTCCGCTCGGTCTGGCCATTAGTCTGAGGATGGAAAGCAGACGAAAAAGACAAATCTATGCCCATCCTAGCACAGAATGCCCGCCAAAATCTAGACACGAATTGGGTCCCTCTGTCAGAAACGATATTCTCCGGAATACCATGCAAACGAACAACATTTTGAAAAAACAGAGGAACCAACTCGGAAGAAGAAGGCAACTTAGGCAAGGGAACCAGATGAACCATCTTAGAGAAACGGTCACACACCACCCAGATGACAGACATCTTCTGAGAAACAGGCAGATCCGAAATAAAATCCATCGAAATGTGCGTCCAAGGCCTCTTCGGGATAGGTAAGGGTAACAACAATCCACTAGCCCGAGAACAACAAGGCTTGGCCCGAGCACAAACGTCACAAGACTGCACAAAGCCTCGCACATCTCGTGACAGGGAAGGCCACCAGAAGGACCTTGCCACCAAATCCCTGGTACCAAAGATTCCAGGATGACCTGCCAACGCAGAAGAATGAACCTCAGAGATGACTCTACTGGTCCAATCATCAGGAACAAACAGTCTACCAGGTGGGCAACGATCAGGTCTATCCGCCTGAAACTCCTGCAAGGCCCGCCGCAGGTCTGGAGAAACGGCAGACAATATCACTCCATCTTTAAGGATACCTGTGGGCTCAGAATTACCAGGGGAGTCAGGCTCAAAACTCCTAGAAAGGGCATCCGCCTTAACATTCTTAGAACCCGGTAGGTACGACACCACAAAATTAAACCGAGAGAAAAACAACGACCAGCGCGCCTGTCTAGGATTCAGGCGCCTGGCAGGCTCAAGGTAAATTAAATTTTTGTGGTCAGTCAATACCACCACCTGATGTCTGGCCCCCTCAAGCCAGTGACGCCACTCCTCAAAAGCCCACTTCATGGCCAAAAGCTCCCGATTCCCAATATCATAATTCCGCTCGGCGGGCGAAAATTTACGGGAAAAAAAAGCACAAGGTCTCATCACGGAGCAGTCGGAACTTCTCTGCGACAACACCGCCCCAGCTCCGATTTCAGAAGCGTCGACCTCAACCTGAAAAGGAAGAGCAACATCAGGCTGACGCAACACTGGGGCGGAAGAAAAGCGGCGCTTGAGCTCCCGAAAGGCCTCCACAGCATCAGGGGACCAATCAGCAACATCAGCACCCTTCTTAGTCAAATCAGTCAATGGTTTAACAACATCAGAAAAACCAGCAATAAACCGACGATAAAAGTTAGCAAAGCCCAAAAATTTCTGAAGACTCTTAAGAGAAGAGGGTTGCGTCCAATCACAAATAGCCTGAACCTTGACAGGATCCATCTCGATGGAAGAGGGGGAAAAAATGTATCCCAAGAAGGAAATCTTTTGAACCCCAAAAACACACTTAGAACCCTTCACACACAAGGAATTAGACCGCAAAACCTGAAAAACCCTCCTGACCTGCTGGACATGAGAGTCCCAGTCATCCGAAAAAATCAGAATATCATCCAGATACACAATCATAAATTTATCCAAATAATCGCGGAAAATGTCATGCATAAAGGACTGGAAGACTGAAGGGGCATTTGAAAGACCAAAAGGCATCACCAAATACTCAAAATGGCCCTCGGGCGTATTAAATGCGGTTTTCCACTCATCCCCCTGCTTGATTCGCACCAAATTATACGCCCCACGGAGATCAATCTTAGAGAACCACTTGGCCCCCTTTATACGAGCAAACAAATCAGTAAGCAGTGGTAACGGATATTGATATTTAACCGTGATTTTATTCAAAAGTCGATAATCAATACACGGCCTCAAAGAGCCGTCTTTCTTAGACACAAAGAAAAAACCGGCTCCTAAGGGAGATGACGAAGGACGAATATGTCCCTTTTCCAAGGACTCCTTTATATATTCTCGCATAGCAGCGTGTTCAGGCACAGACAGATTAAATAAACGACCCTTAGGGTATTTACTACCCGGGATCAAGTCTATGGCACAATCGCACTCCCGGTGCGGAGGTAGTGAACCAACCTTGGGTTCTTCAAAAACGTCACGAAAGTCAGACAAGAATTCAGGAATCTCAGAGGGAATAGATGATGAAATGGAAACCAAAGGTACGTCCCCATGAGTTCCTTTACATCCCCAGCTTAACACAGACATAGCTCTCCAGTCGAGGACTGGGTTATGAGATTGCAGCCATGGCAATCCCAGCACCAAAACATCATGTAGATTATACAGCACCAGAAAGCGAATAACCTCCTGGTGATCCGGATTAACACGCATAGTCACTTGTGTCCAGTATTGTGGTTTATTACTAGCCAATGGGGTGGAGTCAATCCCTTTCAGAGGTATCGGAGCCTCCAATGGCTCCAAATCATACCCACAGCGTTTGGCAAAGGACCAATCCATAAGACTCAAAGCAGCGCCAGAGTCGACATAGGCGTCCGCGGTAATAGATGACAAAGAACAAATCAGGGTCACAGATAGAATAAACTTAGACTGTAAAGTGCTAATTGAAACAGACTTGTCAGGCTTCTTAGTACGCTTAAAGCATGCTGATATAACATGAGTTGAATCACCACAATAGAAGCACAACCCATTTTTTCGTCTAAAATTCTGCCGCTCGCTTCTGGACAGAATTCTATCACATTGCATATTTTCTGGCGTTTTCTCAGTAGACACCGCCAAATGGTGCACAGGTTTGCGCTCCCGCAGACGCCTATCGATCTGAATAGCCATCGTCATGGACTCATTCAGACCCGCAGGCACAGGGAACCCCACCATAACATCCTTAATGGCATCAGAGAGACCTTCTCTGAAAATCGCCGCCAGGGCGCACTCATTCCACTGAGTAAGCACAGACCATTTGCGGAATTTTTGGCAGTATATTTCAGCTTCCTCTTGCCCCTGAGACAAGGACATCAAGGCCTTTTCCGCCTGAAGCTCTAAATGAGGTTCCTCATAAAGCAACCCCAAGGCCAGAAAAAACGCATCCACATTGAGCAACGCAGGATCCCCTGGTGCCAATGCAAAAGCCCAGTCTTGAGGGTCGCCCCGGAGCAAGGAAATTACAATCCTGACCTGCTGTGCAGGGTCTCCGGCAGAGCGAGACTTCAGGGACAAAAACAATTTGCAATTATTTTTAAAATTTTGAAAGTGAGATCTATTCCCCGAGAAGAATTCAGGCAAAGGAATTCTAGGCTCAGACATAGGTGCATGAACAACAAAATCTTGCAAATTTTGTACCTTTGTGGCGAGATTATTCAAACCTGCAGCCACACTCTGAAGATCCATTTCAAACAGGTGAACACAGAGCCATTCAAGGATTAGAAGGAGAGAAAGAGAGGAAGGCTGCAGTATAGGCAGACTAGCAAGTGATTCAATTAAGAGCACACTCAGAACTAGAGGGAAAAAAAAAAAAAAAATTGTAGCAGACTTCTTTTTTTTTCTCTCCTTTCTCAGCAGTAATTTAACCCTTTTTTGGCCGGTCAAACTGTCATGATTCTCAATGGCGAGAGAACATAGCCCAGCATATATGAGAACTAGCTCTTGGAAGATGGAAACTATACTGACCATGAACTAAACCTGCCGCACAACTAGAAGTGGCCGGGTAGCATGCCTACGTTTTTTATCCCTAGATGCCCAGCGCCAGCCGGAGAACTAACTAATCCTGGCAGAGGAAAAACACAGTCCTGGCTCACCTCTAGAGAAATTTCCCCAAAGGCAGACAGAGGCCCCCACATATATTGGCGGTGATTTTAGATGAAATGACAAACGTAGTATGAAAATAGGTTTAGCAAAATCGAGGTCCGCTTACTAGATAGCAGGAAGACAGAAAGAGCACTTTCATGGTCAGATGAAAACCCTATCAAAAAACCATCCAGAAATTACTTTAAGACTCTAGCATTAACTCATAACACCAGAGTGGCAATTTCCGATCACAAGAGCTTTCCAGACACAGTAACGAAACAGCAGCTGTGAACAGGAACAAAATGCAAAAACACACAAGGACAAAAGTCCAACTTAGCTGGGAGTTGTCTGGTAGCAGGAACATGCACAGAAAGGCTTCTGATTACATTGTTGACCGGCAAGAAACTGACAGAGGAGCAAGGTTATATAGCGACTCCCACATCCTGATAGGAGCAGGTGAACAGAGGGGATGATGCACACAAGTTCAATTCCACAAGTGGCCACCGGGGGAGCCCAGAATCCAATTTACAACAGGGGACCTATTCAAGCTTGTCTTCCTAGAGCCCCAACTGGCGGTGTTAGAGCCCAGGGTCAGCAGAAGGAGGAGCAGGGGGAGGGGAGTGTAGGCCGAAGCCTGCACTGGCGGCAGCTTTGGGTCTGTTGTGTCTGCGTGGCGGTCGCAGGACACGTTGCCGGCTACACAGCAGGGGAACAGCTGGCGGTGCTGAACCCCACTGACACATTGGCGAGGTGTTTGGCTCTGTGCAGCCAGCACTTCCGGACAGCAACTAGCGGTGTTGGAGCCCGGGCTCTGCCGGTGGAGCAGAGTGTAGGCCGAAGCCTAATTGAACCGATTTCAAAGGTAACCTTTAACCCCCCCTCAGGGGTTACAAACTAGAAGAGCCACAGCTTATGCAGCAGTAGTGCTGCACAAGTCAAAGGTTGCTCTTTTCATTTTTCTCCTTGCATACGCTGAATGAAACACGTATAACATTTAGCCCTTTATACAGTCAAACTGTGTTGGAGGCGTGAGTTCCCTTCGTAATGAGACGCAGCACAGCTGACAAAAATGCCACCTTGGTGCTTTGCGCGGCCTCCTGAGCTTCGTTATTTGTTGCACAGGAGTCTGCGCTGTCGTGTTATCCCTTGGCCTTGCGCTGTTAGCGCTGCCCGTCCTCTGACAACATTTGATGTCGGCCGGTGCGGTTCGCGATGACCATGAATCCCAGCCCCGCAGTGTCTTAACATTGTTAAAACACTGCGGGGCTGGGATTCATGGCCTGGCGCAGTACATATGTTCGCCTCTCGCTTGGGTTCTTACACCTGCTTCAGACTATGCGGCGTCAGCTGATCCCTTATCGCATGCCACGGCCATGAAGCCGCACAGTCCGAAGAAGGCGGAAGGAGATGAGGGATAGGCGAAGAAATGCACCGTTCATGCCCGTCAATCACACCCTCTCAGTACAAATAAATAAGACACCGAGGGGCGTTGTGTGGGGCAAGGCGGCCGCAGAGGCGCAGGCAGCCAAACAATGATGCCAGAAGACGGGCAGCGCTACCAAGGAGCTTGTTGCGTGTCAATACAAAGGAAAATCACACCTGAGGGACGTTTTAATGGTCGCAGAGGACTCATTTTAGACGTGTTCAGTTCAACATGGGCAAGGAGAATAAGTTTCCGAGCCACCTTGCACACATGCAGCATTACTGCTGTACAAGGTGGCTGTAAAACATAGAAACACCTGGGGGAGGGGGGACAGGTTCCCTTCAATTTCAGTTCTTGTGTCTGCGTGGCTGTCGCAGGACACGTTGCCGGCTACACAGCAGGGGAATAGCTGGCGGTGCTGGACCCCACTGACACATTGGCTGGTGTTTTTCTCTGTGCAGCTAGCACATCTGGGCCCCAACTGGCGGTGTTAGAGCCCAGGGTCAGCAGGAGGAGGAGGAGCAGGAGGAGGAGCAGGGGGAGGGGAGTGTAGGCCGAAGCCTGCACTGGCGGCAGCTTTGGGTCTGTTGTGTCTGCGTGGCAGTCGCAGGACACGTTGCCGGCTACACAGCAGGGGAACAGCTGGCGTTGCTGAACCCCACTGACACATTGGCGAGGTGTTTGGCTCTGTGCAGCCAGCTCTTCCGGACAGCAACTAGCGGTGTTGGAGCCCGGGCTCTGCAGGTGGAGCAGAGTGTAGGCCGAAGCCTAATTGAACCGATTTTAAAAGTAACCTTTAACCCCCCTCAAGGGTTACAAACTAGAAGAGCCACAGCTTATGCAGCAGTAGTGCTGCACAAGTCAAAGGTTGCTCTTTTCATTTTTCCCCTTGCACACGCTGAATGAAACACGTATAACATTTAGCCCTTTATACAGTCAAACTGTGTTGGAGGCGTGAGTTCCCTTCGTAATGAGACGCAGCACAGCTGACAAAAATGCCACCTTGGTGCTTTGCGCGGCCTCCTGAGCTTCGTTATTTGTTGCACAGGAGTCTGCGCTGTCGTGTTATCCCTTGGCCTTGCGCTGTTAGCGCTGCCCGTCCTCTGACAACATTTGATGTCGGCCGGTGCGGTTCGCGATGACCATGAATCCCAGCCCCGCAGTGTCTTAACATTGTTAAAACACTGCGGGGCTGGGATTCATGGCCTGGCGCAGTACATATGTTCGCCTCTCGCTTGGGTTCTTACACCCGCTTCAGACTATGCGGCGTCAGCTGATCCCTTATTGCATGCCACGGCCATGAAGCCCCACAGTCCGAAGAAGGCGGAAGGAGATGAGGGATAGGCGAAGAAATGCACCGTTCATGCCCGTCAATCACACCCTCGCAGTACAAATAAATAAGACACCGAGGGGCGTTGTGTGGGGCAAGGCGGCCGCAGAGGCGCAGGCAGCCAAACAATGATGCCAGAAGATGGGCAGAGCTACCAAGGAGCTTGTTGCGTGTCAATACAAAGGAAAATCACACCTGAGGGACGTTTTAATGGTCGCAGAGGACTCATTTTAGACGTGTTCAGTTCAACATGGGCAAGGAAAATAAGTTTCCGAGCCACCTTGCACACATGCAGCATTACTGCTGTACAAGGTGGCTGTAAAACATAGAAACACCTGGGGGAGGGGGGACAGGTTCCCTTCAATTTCAGTTCTTGTGTCTGCGTGGCTGTCGCAGGACACGTTGCCGGCTACACAGCAGGGGAACAGCTGGCGGTGCTGGACCCCACTGACACATTGGCTGGTGTTTTTCTCTGTGCAGCTAGCACATCTGGGCCCCAACTGGCGGTGTTAGAGCCCAGGGTCAGCAGGAGGAGGAGGAGCAGGAGGAGGAGCAGGGGGAGGGGAGTGTAGGCCGAAGCCTGCACTGGCGGCAGCTTTGGGTCTGTTGTGTCTGCGTGGCGGTCGCAGGACATGTTGCCGGCTACACAGCAGGGGAACAGCTGGCGTTGCTGAACCCCACTGACACATTGGCGAGGTGTTTGGCTCTGTGCAGCCAGCTCTTCCGGACAGCAACTAGCGGTGTTGGAGCCCGGGCTCTGCAGGTGGAGCAGAGTGTAGGCCGAAGCCTAATTGAACCGATTTTAAAAGTAACCTTTAACCCCCCCTCAGGGGTTACAAACTAGAAGAGCCACAGCTTATGCAGCAGTAGTGCTGCACAAGTCAAAGGTTGCTCTTTTCATTTTTCTCCGTGATACCGTCCGGTAGGTGGAACTTTCCTTTGTGATGTGACGCAGCACAGCCGTCATTCTTACCCCCTTGGCGCTGTGCGCCGCCTCCTCAGCGTTGTTTGAATCAGTCCCGGAGCCTGCGCTGTTAGGTTAGCCCTTGGCCATGCACACATTTTGCGCTGCCCGTCTTCTGACATCATTTGGTGTCAGGCTGGCTGCGCCTGTGCGGCCGCGCTGGCCGAGATCCCGCCTCGTACTGTCTTCTGATTTAATCCCACTGGGGGCCTGAGATCCGTGGCCATGCGCAGTGCATATCCTCGCCTCTCACTCCCCTCCCTACGGCTTCTTCAGACTGTGCGGTGTCACAGCCGTGGCATGCTATTAGGGACCAGCTGACACCGCACAGTTTGAAGAAGCCGTAGGGAGATGAGTGAGAGGTGGAGGTTCAGATATGCACTGCGCATGTCCATGGATCTCAGGCCCCCAGTGGGATTAAATCAGAAGACAGTACGAGGCGGGATCTCGGCCAGCGCGGCCGCACAGGCGCAGCCAGCCTGACACCAAATGATGTCAGAAGATGGGCAGCGCAAAATGTGTGCATGGCCAAGGGCTAACCTAACAGCACAGGCTCCGGGACTGATTCAAAGAACGCTGAGGAGGCGGCGCACGGCGCCAAGGGGGTAAGAATGACGGCTGTGCTGCGTCACATCACAAAGGAAAGTTCCACCTACCGGACGGTATCACGGTAGGAGGGGACACTTTTCATAAGTGTTAGGTTCAGCATGTGCAAGGAGCACCACGAAAAGAGGCACTTTTTCCCTTTGCATCATTACTGCTGCACAAGGTGGCTCCTTCAGTAACAAACGCCTGGGGGGGGGACAGGTTCCCTTAAATTTAACTTGTTGTGCCTGCGTGGCGGTCGCAGTACACGTTGCCGTATACACAGCAGGGGAACAGCTGACGTTACTGAACCCCACTAACACATTGGCGAGGTGTTTGGCTCTGTGCGGACAGCACTTCTGGACGGCAACTAGCGGTGTTGGAGCCCAGGGACAGGTGGAGGAGGAGGAGCTGGAGGAGGTAGGAGGAGGTAGGAGGGATTGCCACACACACAGCTGGGGAACAGCTGACGTTACTGAACCCCAATAACAGAGGAGGGACTGTTGGGACTGTGCGTACAGCACTACCAGGTAACAACTAGCGGTGTTGGAGCCCAGGGACAGGTGGAGGAGGAGGTGGAGGAGATAGGAGGGATTGCCACACACACAGCAGGGGAACAGCTGACGTTACTGAACCCCAATAACAGAGGAGGGACTGTTGGGACTGTGCGTACAGCACTACCAGGCAACAACTAGCGGTGTTGGAGCCCAGGGACAGGAGGGGGAGGTGGAGGAGATAGGAGGGATTGCCACACACACAGCAGGGGAACAGCTGACGTTACTGAACCCCAAAAACAGAGGAGGGACTGTTGACTGTGCGTACAGCACTACCGGACGGCAACTAGCGGTGTTGGAGCCCAGGGACAGGAGGGGGAGGTGGAGGAGATAGGAGGGATTGCCACACACACAGCAGGGGAACAGCTGACGTTACTGAACCCCAATAACAGAGGAGGGACTGTTGGGACTGTGCGTACAGCACTACCAGGCAACAACTAGCGGTGTTGGAGCCCAGGGACAGGAGGAGGAGGAGGTGGAGGAGATAGGAGGGATTGCCACACACACCGCAGGGGAACAGCTGACGTTACTGAACCCCAATAACAGAGGAGGGAGTGTTTACTGTGCGTACAGCACTACCAGACGGCAACTAGCGGTGTTGGAGCCCAGGGACAGGTGGAGGAGGAGGAGGTGGAGGAGGTAGGAGGGATTGCCACACACACAGCAGGGGAACAGCTGACGTTACTGAACCCCAATAACAGAGGAGGGACTGTTGGGACTGTGCGTACAGCACTACCAGGCAACAACTAGCGGTGTTGGAGCCCAGGGACAGGAGGGGGAGGTGGAGGAGATAGGAGGGATTGCCACACACACAGCAGGGGAACAGCTGACGTTACTGAACCCCAATAACAGAGGAGGGACTGTTGGGACTGTGCGTACAGCACTACCAGGCAACAACTAGCGGTGTTGGAGCCCAGGGACAGGAGGAGGAGGAGGTGGAGGAGATAGGAGGGATTGCCACACACACAGCAGGGGAACAGCTGACGTTACTGAACCCCAATAACAGAGGAGGGACTGTTGGGACTGTGCGTACAGCACTACCAGGCAACAACTAGCGGTGTTGGAGCCCAGGGACAGGAGGAGGAGGAGGTGGAGGAGATAGGAGGGATTGCCACACACACAGCAGGGGAACAGCTGATGTTACTGAACCCCAATAACAGAGGAGGGACTGTTGGGACTGTGCGTACAGCACTACCAGGCAACAACTAGCGGTGTTGGAGCCCAGGGACAGGAGGAGGAGGAGGTGGAGGAGATAGGAGGGATTGCCACACACACAGCAGGGGAACAGCTGACGTTACTGAACCCCAATAACAGAGGAGGGAGTGTTTACTGTGCGTACAGCACTACCGGACGGCAACTAGCGGTGTTGGAGCCCAGGGACAGGTGGAGGAGGAGGAGGTGGAGGAGGTAGGAGGGATTGCCACACACACAGCAGGGGAACAGCTGACGTTACTGAACCCCAATAACAGAGGAGGGACTGTTGGGACTGTGCGTACAGCACTACCAGGCAACAACTAGCGGTGTTGGAGCCCAGGGACAGGAGGGGGAGGTGGAGGAGATAGGAGGGATTGCCACACACGCAGCAGGGGAACAGCTGATGTTACTGAACCCCAATAACAGAGGAGGGACTGTTGGGACTGTGCGTACAGCACTACCAGGCAACAACTAGCGGTGTTGGAGCCCAGGGACAGGAGGAGGAGGAGGTGGAGGAGATCGGAGGGATTGCCACACACACAGCAGGGGAACAGCTGACGTTACTGAACCCCAATAACAGAGGAGGGACTGTTGGGATTGTGCGTACAGCACTACCGGACGGAAACTAGCGGTGTTGGAGCCCAGGGACAGGTGGAGGAGGAGGAGGTGGAGGAGATAGGAGGGATTGCCACACACACAGCAGGGGAACAGCTGATGTTACTGAACCCCAATAACAGAGGAGGGACTGTTGGGACTGTGCGTACAGCACTACCAGGCAACAACTAGCGGTGTTGGAGCCCAGGGACAGGAGGAGGAGGAGGTGGAGGAGATAGGAGGGATTGCCACACACACAGCAGGGGAACAGCTGACGTTACTGAACCCCAATAACAGAGGAGGGACTGTTGGGACTGTGTGTACAGCACTACCGGACGGCAACTAGCGGTGTTGGAGCCCAGGGACAGGTGGAGGAGGAGGAGGTGGAGGAGGTAGGAGGGATTGCCACACACACAGCAGGGGAACAGCTGACGTTACTGAACCCCAATAACAGAGGAGGGACTGTTGACTGTGCGTACAGCACTACCGGACGGCAACTAGCGGTGTTGGAGCCCAGGGACAGGAGGGGGAGGTGGAGGAGATAGGAGGGATTGCCACACACACAGCAGGGGAACAGCTGACGTTACTGAACCCCAATAACAGAGGAGGGACTGTTGACTGTGCGTACAGCACTACCGGACGGCAACTAGCGGTGTTGGAGCCCAGGGACAGGAGGGGGAGGTGGAGGAGATAGGAGGGATTGCCACACACACAGCAGGGGAACAGCTGACGTTACTGAACCCCAATAACAGAGGAGGGACTGTTGACTGTGCGTACAGCACTACCAGGCAACAACTAGCGGTGTTGGAGCCCAGGGACAGGAGGAGGAGGAGGTGGAGGAGATAGGAGGGATTGCCACACACACAGCAGGGGAACAGCTGACGTTACTGAACCCCAATAACAGAGGAGGGACTGTTGACTGTGCGTACAGCACTACCGGACGGCAACTAGCGGTGTTGGAGCCCAGGGACAGGTGGAGGTGGAGGAGGTAGGAGGAGGTAGGAGGGATTGCCACACACACAGCAGGGGAACAGCTGACGTTACTGAACCCCAATAACAGAGGAGGGACTGTTGGGACTGTGCGTACAGCACTACCAGGCAACAACTAGCGGTGTTGGAGCCCAGGGACAGGTGGAGGAGGAGGTGGAGGAGATAGGAGGGATTGCCACACACACAGCAGGGGAACAGCTGACGTTACTGAACCCCAATAACAGAGGAGGGACTGTTGACTGTGCGTACAGCACTACCAGGCAAAAACTAGCGGTGTTGGAGCCCAGGGACAGGAGGAGAAGCAGAGGAACACAATGTAGGCCGAAGCCTGATTGGAGAAAGTAGAAAGGGAACCATTACCCCCCCCCCAAAGCGTTTGTAGCTGAAAGAGCCAGCTTGTGCAGCAAAAAAGATGCAAAAGGAAAAGGTGGCTCTTTTCATGATGCTCCTTGCAAACACAGAACTAAACACTTATAAAATGTGTCCCCTGATACCGTGTGACCGTTCCGGAGGTGGGACTTTCCTTCGTAATATGACGCAGCACAGCCGTCATTCCTACCTCCTTGGCGCCGTTCCCCGGCTCCTCAGCGTTGTTTGATTCCGTCCCGGAGCCTGCGCTGTTATGTTATCCCTTGGCCAGGCACACTTAGCGCTGCCCATCTTCTGACATCATTTGGTGTCAGGCTGGCTGCGCCTGTGCGGCCGTGCTGGCCGAGAGCCCGCCTCGCAGTGTCGTCTAATGTAATCCCACCGCGGGCCTGGGATCCGTGGCCATGCGCAGTGCATATCCTCGCCTCTCACTCCCCTCCCTACGGCTTCTTAAGACTGTGCGGTGTCACGGCCGTGGCATGCTATTAGGGACCAGC
The DNA here is from genome assembly GCF_051348905.1 of Ranitomeya variabilis. Lineage (NCBI taxonomy): Eukaryota > Metazoa > Chordata > Amphibia > Anura > Dendrobatidae > Ranitomeya > Ranitomeya variabilis. The sequence goes on from NC_135233.1 coordinate 723,239,379, forward strand.
TGACACCGCACAGTCTGAAGAAGCCGTAGGGAGATGAGTGAGAGGTGGAGGTTCAGATATGCACTGCGCATGTCCATGGATCTCAGGCCCCCAGTGGGATGAAATCAGAAGACACTGCGAGGCGGGCTCTCGGCCAGCGCGGCCGCACAGGCGCAGCCATCCTGACACCAAATGATGTCAGAAGACGGGCAGCGCTAAGTGTGCCTGGCCAAGGGATAACATAACAGCGCAGGCTCCGGGACGGAATCAAACAACGCTGAGGAGCCGGGGCACGGCGCCAAGGGGGTAGGAATGACGGCTGTGCTGCGTCATATTACGAAGGAAAGTCCCACCTCCGGGACGGTTTTACGGCATCAGTGGACACATTTTATAAGTGTTAAGTTCTGCGTGTGCAAGGAGCTAAACAAAAATAGTTACCTTTTCCTTGTGCAGCATTACTGCTGTACAAGGTGGCTCTTTCAGTAACAAACGCCTTGGGGGGGGGGGGACAGGTTCTCTTACATTTCAGTTGTTGTGTCAGCGTGGCGGTCGCAGGACACATTGCCGGCTACACAGCTGGGGATCAGCTGACGTTACTGAAACCCAATAACACTGGGTCGTATGTTTTGACTGAGCAGACGGCACTTCTGAGCCTCAACTGGTGGTGTTGGAGCCCAGGAATTAAAGTTTAGGTGGTAGAAAGATGAACACAACAGGAGACCTGGATACTGTAGACAGTCACCTAATTATTTAATCAGGAAGAGGAGTGGCAAATTCCTGCGAGATCCAGGCCTTGTTCATTTTCAGGAAAGTAAGCCGGTCAATGTTATCGGAGGATAGTCGCATGCGACGGTCAGTTAGTAGACCACCTGCAGCACTAAAGACACGTTCCGATAATACACTGGCCGTAGGGCAAGACAGCACCTCCAATGCATACTGGCTTAGCTCTGGCCATGTATCCAGCTTTGAGACCCAAAACTTGAAAGGGGAAGAGCCATCTGGGAGTACAGCAAGAGGGCAAGACATGTAGTCTGTCACCATCTGACGGAACCGTAGCCTCCTGCTGACTGGAGCCGTCTGTGATGGTGTAGACTTTTGTGGCGGGCACAGAAAACTGCCACAGTTGGGCCATACTGGTCTTGCCTTGAGCAGAGGCACTGCTTCTGCTCCCTCTTTGTGCAGAGCCTCCACCACTACCTGGACGCACTGAGCTGCTTTGGAATGCACTAGCAGCACTTCTCTCACTTGGAATGGAGAAGATGATGGAATTCACCAGTGTGTCTTGGTACTCCCGCATTTTTCGCTCCCGGTTCAACGGTGTGATGAGGCTTTCTACGTTGTCCCAGTAGCGAGGATCGAGGAGGGTGAACACCCAATATTCAGACATGTTGAGAATGTGGGCGATGCGGCGGTCGTTTCTCAGGCACTGCAGCATGTAATCCACCATGTGCTGCAGACTGCCAACTGCCCAAGAAACGCTGTCCCCTGCTGGAGGCGTGATCTCTGCCCGCTCGTCATCACCCCACCCTCGCTGTACACACTGACTACTGGACAATTGTGTAACTCCCTCCTCTGGACGGATGTCTTCCTCCTCCATTGACTCCTCCTCATCCTCCTCACAAACTGTCCCCTGCCTACGCGTTTGTGAGGAACCACGTGGCGCTGACTGTCCAGAAGATGATGGAAATGCTGAATCCTCATCCTCCACCTCTTCCACAACATCATCCCTTAGCGCTTGCAGTGATTTTTCAAGCAGGCAGATAAGGGGGACAGTCATGCTGACTAGTGCATCATCTGCACTCGCCATCCGCGTGGAATAATCGAAGGGACGCAAAACCTGGCAGACGTCATTCATAGTAGCCCACTCTGTGGTTGTGAAGTCTGTACGGCGCTGACTGCGACTTCTTTGCGCCTGAAGCAGCTGGTACTCCATTACAGCTTGCTGCTGCTCACACAACCGCTCCAACATATGTAACGTGGAATTCCACCTGGTAGGTAGGTCACATATGATGCGATGTTCCGGCAGGCGGTGTCGGCGCTGCAGAGCCGCAATGCGCGCTTTTGCCGTGCTGGAACGCGCAAGTGAGCACACTCTAGGCGGACCTTGTGCAGCAGTGCATCAAGATCCGGATAGTCCCTCAGAAAACTCTGCACGACCAAATTGAGCACATGTGCCAGACATGGGATGTGAGTGAGGTTGCCGAGGCCCAGAGCTGCCACCAGATTTCGGCCATTATCACACACGACCATGCCTGGCTGGAGATTCGCTGGCACAAACCACACATCGCTCTCCTGCTTGATGGCATTCCAGAGCTCCTGCGCTGTGTGGCTTCGATTCCCCAAATAAATTAATTTCAAGACGGCCTGTTGACGTTTGGCCACGGCTGTGCTCATGTCGGTCGTAACAGGTACACGTTCATCACGGGTCCATGTGGAGGTGGACTGTGACGGCTCCTGCAGCGATGATTCTGAGGAACTGGTGTAGGAGGAGGAGTCAATGCGTACAGAATGGATTCCTGCAATCCTTGGAGTGGGCAGGACACGTCCTGCGCCACTCGCACGGTCTGTACCCGGCTCAACGACATTAACCCAATGGGCAGTGAGGGAAAGGTATCGCCCCTGTCCATGTTGACTGGTCCACGCATCGGTGGTGAGGTGGACCTTGCTACTGACGGCGTTCAGTAGCGCGTGTTTTATGTGTCCCTCCACATGCTTGTGCAGGGCAGGGACGGCTTGCCTGCTGAAGTAAAAGCGGCTGGGCACATTGTACTGTGGGACTGCCAATGACATCAAGTCACGGAAGCTGTCAGTCTCCACCAGCCTGAATGACAGCATTCCCAGTGACAGAAGTTTGGCAATGCCTGCAGTCAGAGCCTGTGCTCGTGGGTGGTTTGACGAGAAAGGCCGCCTTTTCTCCCATGCCTGTACTACCGATGGCTGTAGACTGGGCTGGGAGTGTGTGGATGACTGGGAAAGTGGTGCTGCGGGTGGAATTACAGCGGGTCTCTGGACAACAGGGCCAGAGGTTCTTCCACGGCGATCCTGGGAGGAAGCCGAACCAGCTGCGTGTGAGCTGGAGGAAGAGGCAACACGAGCTGAAGAGGTGGTAGCTGCCGCTGTTGGTTGGCCTAGCTCTTCAGTGTGTTTTTCTAACTCCGCCGGGTGCCTGGTGCGCACATGTTTCCACATGTTGGAGGTATTGAGGTTGCTGACATTTCGACCTCTTTTGACTTTGTGATGACACACCTTGCATTTGACATAGCAAATGTCAGCTGCAACTGTGTCAAAAAAGGACCAGGCACTGCAAGTCTTGGGAGCGCCCTTTTTGGCTTTTGGAAGAGACATGCTCCTAACGGCTGCCAAAGCGGAGGCTGCAGGATCCGCAGTCTTCCCCCTCCCTCTCCCTCTTTGGGCCGTACGGGGAATCTCTTCCTCAGAGCTGCTCCCACCACCTTCCTGTCCCTCACGCCAAGATGGGTCAAGGACCTCATCATCTACACTACCCTCTGCCCCCAACTGCTCCTCCTGGGTAGTCTCAGCAGCAGAGCACGCACCAGTAAGTGGCACCTGAGTGTCATCATCAGCTGATGCGGCCTGCGATGTGGTGACCGGAGCCACTGGCCCACCCGCCTCTTCAGAGGAAGAGAGAAAAAGCTGTTGGGCATCACTGCACCCTGCCTCTTCTTCCATTTCTCCAATGCTGCTTGGCTGGCCCCCTGTTTCCAAGCCAAGAGATTCAGAGAACAGAAGTAGAGACGGCTCCTGTCCTGGGCTTTCTGTCTGCCTGGGCAATTTGGCAGGTGGTGAAGAGACAGATGGCTGCTCTCCAGTGCTCTGTGTCTGAGAGGATGTGGCACTAATTGAAGTTGATGCATTAGCTGCCATCCATCCGACAACGGCTTCAATTTGGTCTTCACGCAGCAGCGGTGTACGGCGCTCTGCGACAAAGCTGCGCATGAATGACTGTTCCCTTGTGAAAGTGGGTGCTGATGAGTCACCGGTGCCCGCAGCGGGCACAGAATCCCCACGTCCCCTCCCTGCTCCGCGCCCACGCCCAAGCCCACGTGCCTTACTCACTGCCTTCTTCATCTTGGGTGACTGATAAAGATAAGCAGAAAAGTACTAACGGCTTTGTGTGCTTATTCCTGAACAACTCCTCCTAACAGGTATAAGAAACACTAATTTTCTAAAGTGTGGACTAGACTTTAATATGAGCTAATGTGGCCTACAGAAATGTAAAGTGGTGTCACTGGTGTGTTTGGTGAACTTTATTATTTATTTATTTTTTGGGGGCTGAACTGACAACAGAGAGAGCTGCAGTCACACGGAGACCGTGCAGACAGCTGTAAACGGCGCTGCAAGGCCCAAAAACCCTCCTCTACGTTATCCTATGTAGTGTTTTTCCACAAATTAGCTGGAGACGGGTGGAAAGACACTAATAGGAATTTTTTGAAAAAATGTGCAGCAGCCTGCACTACTTAAAACAAAATGAAAATTGATTTTGCGGTATGACGCAGTGAACAACCCTGAGCTGGAGACAACCAGGCTATGGCTGCTCACAAACTACAGGGCGAGCTGCAGTCACACGGAGACCGTGCAGACAGCCGTAAACGGCGCTGCAAGGCCCAAAAACCCTCCTCTACGTTATCCTATGTAGTGTTTTTCCACAAATTAGCTGGAGACGGGTCGAAAGACACTAATAGGAATTTTTTTAAAAATGTGCAGCAGCCTGCACTACTTAAAACAAAATGAAAATTGATTTTGCGGTATGACGCAGTGAACAACCCTGAGCTGGAGACAACCAGGCTATGGCTGCTCACAGACTACAGGGCGAGCTGCAGTCACACGGAGACCGTGCAGACAGCCGTAAACGGCGCTGCAAGGCCCAAAAACCCTCCTCTACGTTATCCTATGTAGTGTTTTTCCACAAATTAGCTGGAGACGGGTGGAAAGACACTAATAGGATTTTTTGTTAAAACTTAGCAGCAGACTACACTACTTGGAAAAAAAAAAAAAAAAAAAAGAACAGTATGAGGCAATGAACCACCCTCCCTGAACTGAATACAACCAGCTATGGATGGCCTATGTGGCTGCACTCAGACTAGAGAGTGGGCTGCACTCACACACACACACACACAGACCTTGCAGATCGCTGTGAAAACAGCGCTACAAGGCAAAAGCAAGGTGAATAGTAGGTGAACACAGCGGTTGCTAAATTAGCCTTTGGAAAGCACAAAGAAGCAAATCGCTATCTCTAAACTGGCCCTCAGTCAGCAAACAGCGTCCTGTCACTAACTGAATTCACAGCAGAGTGATCGCAAAATGGCGCCAGCGACTTTTAAACTGCATCATGACATCATTTCAGCAGCCAATCACAGCCATGCCAGTAGTTTCATGCCCTCCATGCTGAACAGGATGTGCCCACACTTGAAATCATTCTCATTGGCTGAATTTGTGCATTTTGAATCTGGGAACTTCCGATTCCGGTATCCGATACGCGGCAAGTATCGGAATCCCGGTATCAGAATTCCGATACCGCAAGTATCGGCCGATACCCGATACTTGCGGTATCGGAATGCTCAACACTAGTTAAGAGTGACGCTGGCTTTAGACCATTGTACAAAAGACCAGTTTAAACCCCTTCATAACGGAGCCGTTTTTCATTCTTGTGTTTCTGTTTTTTGCTCCCCTTCTTCCCAGAGCCATAACTTTTTTTTTTTTTCCCATCAATATGGCCATGTGAGGGCTTGTTTTTTGTAGGACAAGTTGTACTTTTCAACCACTCCATTGTTTTTACCATATCGTGTACCCAAAAATGGTAAAAAATTCCAAGTGTACTGAAATTGCAAAAAAAAAGGGGCAAATCCACAACGTTTTTTTAAATTTTTTTTACCATGTTCATTAAATGCTAAAACTGACCCGCCGTTATAACTCTCCAGGTCATTATGAGTTCATAGACACCAAACATGTCTAGGTTGTTTTAGGTGGTGAAAAAAAAAAGTCCAAAGTTTGTTAAAAAAAAAGTGCCATTTTTCGAGACCCGTAGCGTCTCCATTTTTCGTGGTCTTGGGTTGGGTGAAGGTGTTATATTTTAATGCAATGTCACAGCGACGAAAAAATGTAATTTTGGCGTTTTGACTTTCTTTCTCGCTATGCTGTTTAGCGCTCAGGTTAATCCTTTTTTTATTTGATAGATCGGGAGATTCTAAATGCGGCGATAACAAATATGTGTGTTAGGGTACTTTCACACTAGTCCGTTGGTACGGGCCGTCGCAAACCGTCGACCCAACGTACAGACGGACAGAGTGCTAAATATAGCACAACATGGGCAGCGGATGCAGTTTTACAACGAATCCGCGGTCCATTGTGAGTTCCGGGGAGGAGGAGGCGGAGCCTCGGCTGTGCATGCGCGGTCGAAAATGGCGAACTCGACGCACAAATAATTTACATGGAACTTTTTTGTGCCGACGGTCCGCCAAAACACGACGCATCCATCTCATGACGGATGCGACGTGTGGCCATACATCGCAATGCGTCGCTACTGTAAGTCTATGGGGAAAAAAACGAATCCTGCAGACAACTTTGCAGGATGCGTTTTTTCTCCTAAATGACGCATTGCGACGTAGGCAAAACGACGCTAGTGTGAAAGTAGCCTTAGGGGTCGAGTTCCCACCTCTGCACAGGGGGAATCTCGAACCATCTCCGCTGCGGTCTCCCGTTCTTCTCCAGCCGCAGTGGAGCCTGCTTGGCGGAGACGTCAGTCCCAGCGTCTGGCTCAGCCTGATACTGTGCGGATGGTTACTGCTGCCTTTCCAGGCTCAGCCACTGTAGCCAGTACTGGTCAGCGGCAAGCAGACGTCTCTGGGACTGTCCTGCTTTTCCCCTTCTGAGCATGCCTGGGGTAAGACCTCTCATTGGAGGTCAGGGGTCACATTCTCAGGTACTGTGGCAGCTCCCATTGGTCCTCTAGGAAGGTCCTGAAGTTGCTCAGGTACTGTAGCAGCTCCCATTGGTCCTCTAGGAAGGTCCTGAAGTTGCTGCAGCTATAAAAGGTTTGCATGGCTGCACAACCATGTGCTAGCATCAGCTTATGTTATGAGCTTTAGCTACTCAGTGGTCTTGTCTGCTTGTGGTCAGGGTCCGGCTGAAATAAGCCACTAGAATACCGGCACGTCCAGTGAGGAGTTTGTATGGTGAATTCAGGGCTGGCGTAAAGCCATTAGAATTCCGGCTCCACCGGAGAGGAGGTGTTTGTGTGCTTGCTACTCCCTGACCACTGATTACAGGGCACAGCGTTTTCCCTTCTGTTCGACTCTGTGAGGTAACCGAGTTCGCTACTACGGCCATATTGTGCCACCATTTGCTAGCAGCAGTTTGGTCTCCTGCACGGTGGACCCCGGGCTGCGAACGCACCAATAATATCTAATTATACTTGGTGCGTTTCGCCAGCCCTAACAATGTGTATGTTTGATTTTATGTTTATTGTTTTATTTTGAATGAGGCGGAAGAGGGATGATTTTAACTTTTATTTATTTATTTAATATTCGGTATAAGCCGTTGTGTCTATGAGAAATAACAGTCTCATCATTATGACTTCTATCCTGCATTTTTTTCACCAGTTGTTTCCATACAGGATTTGTCTTTTTTCAGTTTTCTATGAAATAGTATGTGCAGACAAACTGTAACGTCTTTTCTAGTGACAAGCACGCTTGGGTGGTGTCCAAGTCTTTGTGAGTGCTCAGAGATTTAGTTTTCGTCACCGCAGCTGCATGATTTGCGGCTGTTAGAGAGCTTGAATATGTGACGCCCCAGGGTCCTGGTAGTCACAGTGACATTGCTTTCCTCACGGGGAGAGTGATGTCACGCTTGGAAGCGATGAAGGATATCTTTTATCAGGTAACCGCAAAACACACAACATGTTCACACTCCAGGCCAGAAGGGGGAGCTCTAAATCTGGTTTAGGGTGAACTCCCCAATAAATACATTCTGGTTTGGAGGGAAAGAGAGTTGGAGAGATGAGGAGTCTGTCAGAGGACAGAGAAGAGAGCAGTCAGACACTGAGTGTCGGAAGGACTGAAGGAGCCATGTAGCCAGAGTTGCTACAGCTACTAAAGAAAGAGAATTAAGAAGGAAAGGACAGCTTGTGGAAAGCGTGCAGGAGAGCGAAGCACAGGAGAGTGATACCAGTGGAGCAGAGCAGTGAATTAGCTACCTCCCTGGCTGGCGCAGATTACCAGTAGTCAGAACACTAAAGGTACCTTCACACTAAACGATATTGCTAGCGATCCGTGACGTTGCAGCGTCCTGGCTAGCGATATCGTTGTGTTTGACAGGCAGCAGCGATCAGGATCCTGCTGTGATATTGTTGGTCGGAGAAGAAAGGCCAGAACTTTATTTCGTCGCTGGATCACCCGCTGACATCGCTGAACCAGTGTGTGTGACACCGATCCAGCGATGTCTTCACTGGTAACCAGGGTATACATCGGGTTACTAAGCGCAGGGCCGTGCTTAGTAACCCGATGTTTACCCTGGTTACCAGCGTAAACGTAAAAAAAAAACAAACAGTACATACTCACATTCCGGTGTCCGTCAGGTCCCTTGCCGTCCGCTTCCCGCACTGACTGTGAGTGCCGGCCGTAAAGTAAAAGCAGAGCACAGCGGTGACGTCACCGCTGTGCCTTACGGCCGGCACTGACACAGTCAGTGCGGGAAGCGGACGGCAAGGGACCTGATGGACACCGGAATGTGAGTGTACGGTTTGGGTTTTTTTACGTTTACGCTGGTAACGAGGGTAAACATTGGGTTACTAAGCGCGGCCCTGCGCTTAGTAACCCGATGTTTACCCTGGTTACCAGGGGGCTTCGGCATCGTTGGTCGCTGGAGAGCTGTCAGTGTGACAGCTCCCCAGCGACCACACAACGACTTACCAACGATCACGGCCAAGTCGTATCGCTGGTCGTGATCGTTGGTAAATCGTTTAGTGTGAAGGTACCTTAAGGTTGTGAGGGACTCTAAGACTGACAGCAGAAACCGGCAGGACAGCTGGATTACACATCACATGTCTGCCCCAATACCCAGGAGGCACAGTGACACATAGAGTCCGGGTCATGATAGAGACCCTCTAAAAAGGCTCGAGCCACCTGCCATATGGGTTTGTGTCCCATCTTTATGGAGGACAGAGAGAAATGTGAGGACCTTATCAGAAGCCATAGGCAGTAAGGGACTACAATACCACCACGCTATGAGGAAGGCTTTTAACTCCACCTGGTAAAGGAAACTCTGAATTCGCTTCCAAGTGATCTGGTGCCCTGGACTGTGGCTGCCTGAAGTCTTCAGTAAACCAGGTAAAGAGACTGCAAACCTGTGTCCTTGTTCTTTATTGCACTATTCACCATCTTCCATCTACACACCGTGAGCCCTGGGGATATACTTCACCTGTGGGAAGTTATAACATCTAGCTGCCATAACATCACCCCGGAGGACCCCTTAAAGCAGCGCGGTCCCTTCTGGCCGAATACCACAGGTGGCGTCACGAACACAAACTGTAATCAATACCCCTTTTACCTGGGCGCCCAGGGCCACGGAGGGGTCACCACCGTGACAAACCCCTGTGAACACCGGTACCGGGTACCCCACGGCCCTGGCGGGCGACTCAAATACATGTGGGGATTCCCTAGCAACCAGGCAACCCCCACATGTAATCAGGCTGGCTAGCAGCTGTGAATCATGCAGCTGCGTCAACAAAAACTAAATCTCCGAGCACTCACAAATACTCGGAGACCACCTGAGCAGGGAGTATACTCGCTCATCACTAGTCTTTTCCCATACACTGCACTCACAGACATGAGGGATTCATACTCAGTGTCTGCTGCGCCCCAGGGTCCTGGTCATCGCAGTGGTATTGCTTTTCTCTCAAGTGATGCTACATTTGGAGGCAATGAAGGAGAACTCTTTGTCAGGTAACACAATGCATGCAACATGTTCACACTCCAGACCAGAAAGGGGAGCTCTAAGCCTGTTATAGGTGAACTCCCCTATAAGAACATCCTGATCTGGAGGGAAAGGGTTCAGTTCCTGTCAGGGAGGCAGAGGGAAAGGAAGCATAGGAGCCGTGTAGCCTAAAGTGCTGCAGCTCCTAGGAAACAGACAGATAGAAAGCCGAACAGATTGCAGAGAGCGTAAAGGAGCGTAAAGGAAGTCTTAGCAAAGGAGAGGATACCAATCTGACAGACTGAACATTCAGTGTCTCCCTCCCCCACACCACCTCCTCACTTCGCCCCTTGTCAGTCGGTGTTCCTCAAGGCTCTGTTCTTCTCCATCTACACCTTCGGCCTGGGACAGCTCATAGAATCCCACGGTATGCAGTATCATCTCTATGCCGATGACACGCAGATCTACCTATCCGGACCTGACCTCACCCCCTTACTTACCAAAATCCCGCACTATCTGCTATTTCAGCCTTCTTTTCTGCTCGCTTTCTACAACTGAACATGGACAAAACAGAATTCATCATCTTCCCCCATCTCACTCTACCACTCCACCAGACCTATCCATCTATGTCAATGGCTGCTCACTTTCCCCAGTCCCACAGGCCCGGTGCCTGGGGTGATCCTCGACTCTGCCCTCTCTTTCAAGCCACATATCCAAGCCCTTGCCTTCTCCTGCCGTCTCAAACTCAAAAATATTTCCCGGATCCACGCATTCCTTGACCGCGACACCGCAAAAATGCTAGTGCATGCCCTTATCATCTCCCACCTCGACTACTGCAACCTCCTACTCCCTGGACTCCCCTCTAGCACTCTGGCACCACTCCAATCCATCCTACACTCTGCTGCCCGACTAATCTACCTGTCTCCCCGCTATTCCCCAGCCTCTCCCCTATGTCAAGCCCTTCACTGGCTTCCTATCGCCCAGAGACTCCAGTTCAAAACCCTTACAATGACATACAAAGCCATCCACAACCTGTCTCCTCCATACATCTGTGACATGGTCTCCCGGTACCTACCTACACGCAACCTCCGATCCTCTCAAGACCTCCTTCTGTACTCCCCTCTCATCTCTTCTTCCCACAACCGCATCCAAGACTTCTCCCGTGCTTCCCCCATACTCTGGAACTCTCTACCCTAACACATCAGACTCTCACCTACCATAGAAACCTTCAAAAAGAACCTGAAGACTCACTTCTTCCAACAAGCCTACAGCCTGCAGTGATCATCATGAACTTCCTGAACTGCCACACAACCTGCCCTACCCTCTCCTAGTGTTTCATCACCCATCCCCGGCAGACGGTGAGCCCTCGCGGGCAGGATTCTCCCTCCTTATGTACCCGCGTGCCTTGTTTTTTGCTCTTGTTTAATGTATTTGTCTATATTTGCCCCGTATTCACATGTAAAGCGCCATGGAATAAATGGCGCTATAAAAATGTATAATAATAATACCAGAAGGGGACCAGCCCTGCACAGGCTGCCTCCTTCTGAGGCACAGAATCCCGGTAGCCGGCACACCGAGGGAGTAAGGACCTTTATGCTTTACTTCAGAGACCGACAGGACAGCTAATTGCAAGTTACCTGTCCGCCCTTCACCCAGGAGGCACGGTGGCAACCTTTGGAGGCCGGGGCGTCCTAGAGTCCCTATAAACAGCTTCAAGCCACCAGTCATACGGGTTTGTACTATCCTATATGGGGGACAGAGAGAAAGACATTACATCTGTGAGGACCTTATGTGAAGCCTTAGGCAGTAAGGAACTACAACACTGCAGCGCAATGGAAGGCTACTGATTTCCACCTGGACAAGGGGACTCTGGACTTGCCTCCAAACCGGCCGGACTCTGCCTGCCCTGTGATCTGGTGCCCTGGACTGTGGATGCTGAAGTCTTCAGTAAATGTAAAGAGACTGCAACCTGGTGTCCTCGTTCTTCACTGCGCCATTCATCATTCACCATCTACACACTGGGGACATACTTCACTTGTTGGAAGGTATACCATCTAGCTGCCATAACATCACCCCAGCGGACCCCTAAAGCAGCGTCGGTCACCCTGACCGAATACCACAGGTGGCGTCATGAACACAAACTTTATCCCTTTAAAGACCTTTCCCTTTTACACGAATGTCCCAGGGCCACAGACCGGGTCAGCCACCGTGACATCCCCCTGTGAACCGAAGGACCCGGTACCGAGTACCCCACGGCCCCATGGGGCGCTCCATGTCTATGCCGCACACTTTCAAAAGCAATAATATAGATGGTTTCAAAAAATGGCACTCACTAACCAAATAATATGTCCTTTACTAGAAAATCAATAAAAACATGGACACAGAAAGAAGCAGGTAACCCTATGAACGACAGCAGTTTCTTGTGTCGTTTCTCTTCTACCGGTCCCAATGGGGTATGATGTAAAACTACATCCTTTTAACCCCTTAACGACTGCCGATATGCCTTTTAACGGCGGCAGTTAAGGGTACTTAAACCACAGCGCCGTTAATTAATGGCGCTGTGGAAAAAGTGTATAGCGCCCTCCAGAGTCGGATTTTCTCTGGGGTCTCGGTTACCGGGGGTAGCCGAGACCTCAGATAGCATGATTCGGGGGTTTTTTACCGACCCCCAGATTGCGATCACCGGTAATTAACCATTTACCGGCGGTCGCAAAAAAAACGCGATTTCCCATTTAATTGCTCTGTCCTCCGATGTGATCGCACATCAGAGGACAGAAAAATGGTGTCCCCGATCGCCCCCCCGATACTCACCTGTCTCCCACGGTGCGCCTCGTTTCTCCCGATGGGCGCCGCCATCTTGTTCCGGCCAAAAAAATGGCAGGCGCATGCGCAGTGCGCCCGCCGGCCGGCACCCAGAAGATCTTTGGGGTCTTGGCTGCCAGGGGTAGCCGAGACCCCAAACAACATGATCGGGGTCGGTTTTTACCGACCCCTGTTTTACGATCGCCGGTAATTAACTGTTACCAGCAACCGCAACAACAAAAAAAAGCAATGTGCAATTCTCTGTCCTCTGATGTAATCTCACATCAGAGGACAGAAATAGCGGGATTCAGGGACCCTGTTATACTTACCGGTGTCCCTGGGTCCTCCTGTGTCCCCTCCTGGCCGCTGGCTTCTTCCTCCGGTAAGAAAATGGTGGGTACATGCACAGTGTGCTCGCCATGATCTGCCGACCTGCAGCTAGAGGAGTTGGGGCTAAATTTAGGGTTAGGGTTAGGGTTGGGACTAAATTTAGGGTTAGGGTTGAGGCTAAATTTAGGGTTAGGGTTGGGGCTAAATTTAGGGTTAGGGTTGGGGCTAAATTTAGGGTTAGAGTTAGGGTTAGGGCTAAAGCTAGGGTTAGGGTTAGGGTTGGGGCTAAAGTTAGGGCTAGGGTTAGGGTTGGGGCTAAATTTAGGGTTAGGGCTAGGGTTGGGGCTAAAGTTAGGGTTAGGGTTGGGGCTAAAGTTAGGGCTAGGGTTGGGGCTAAAGTTAGGACTAGGCTTGCAGCTAAAGTTAGGGTTAGAGTTGGGATTAGGGTTTGTAATAATTATAGGGGATAACTCAGGAGACTCTTTGCGTGGAAGACGACAACTACAGGACACAGTTTTATAAGTGGTAAAGTCTATATTATCACACAGTGATTCAAACAGGTGCAAAGAGAAACTCAAGTCCACAACACTTGGTGTAAATATTAAACGCAGCTTAGCAGTCTATAGGAAACTTCAGAGGAAAATGCAATCATGCAGAAAGTCTATGAAGCACAATTCTTGAGGATACTTGACACAAATAAGTCCTTGCTTAGTCCAAAACACAGATAGATATGCTTATAAGGCAGTTCAAATAATATCTTAGCTCAACCAGGGAGGCCTGGTTAATAGTCTCAGGTTTTTGCAGAGCAGAAACAGCTTACATGTCCAGCAAATGCAGATGGAAGTAAACACGAGCAGCAGATGAAGGAGGATTACTGGAACTGGTGTATGCAGCAGGAACTCAGAGCAGAGTAGCAGGATGACCACACAGGTTCACAGGAGCAGGTATATAGCCAGGGAGTAATCAAAGGTCAGGAGCTGAATGCAAGGCAGAATACTCTAGCACAGACGGAAGGCTGGTGTGGAGTTTTATAGCAGGAAGACACAGTGCACATGAGACCAAAGACGCCATCTTGAAAAAGGGCAGTAATGCACAAAAGGTAAAAAATGTTCAGAGTCCTGACATTACTCCCTCCTTAGAAGCGGCCTCAGGATGATTCTGGACCTGGTTTCTCAGGGAATCTCTGATGAAAACGAGAAATCTTCTGTTGGGCATTGATGTTTTCCACAGGTTCCCAAGAGTCTTCCTTAGGGGGATATCCCTGCCATCTTATCAGATATTGAAGCCGATTCCTGCGAATCCTGGAATCAACAATTTCCTCCACCACAAATTGTTCTTGTCCATCAATCACCACAGGCTGCGGAGGTGGCACAACACAACCCTGGAAGGTATTAGGAGATACAGGCTTTAGTAAAGATACATGAGAAACTGAGTGTACCTTCATAGTCCTAGGCAGCTTCAGCCGGCAGGCCACAGAGCTCACAATACCGTTGATCTTGAAAGGACCAATGAATTTCTGTCCAAGTTTTTGTGAAGGAACGTTTAACTTCAGATTCTTAGTTGCTAACCACACGGAATCTCCTACCATGAACATGGGTGCAGGTTTACGGAATCTATCAGCTGATCTCTTATAACGTTCTTGAGCTGTGGTCAGAGATTCCGTCAGAACCTCCAGATTTTGTCTCATCGCAGTCAGCCTTTCCTCCACTGCCGGAACCGGAGAATTAATTGGAGACCTAGGTAAAATACACGGATGATAACCCAGATTGGCAAAGAAAGGTGTAAATTTAGTGGAGGCGCTCTGAGAATTATTATATGAAAATTCGGCTAACGGCAGCAACTCCAACCAATCATCCCGGTGATGGCTGACATAGCATCTTAGATATTGTTCCAGCGTTTGGTTGGTATGCTCAGTCTGACCATTTGTCTGGGGATGGTCAGCGGAAGAGAGACAGACATTAATATTGAGTGCAGAGCAAAACCCCTTCCAGAATCTTGAAGTGAACTGTACTCCACGGTCAGAGATGATCTCATCCGGAACCCCATGCAACCAAAAGACATTCTATATAACCAAGTTCACTTTATCTTTAGCTGAGGGGAGGTCGGTGCATGGGACAAAATGAGCAGCTTTAGTCAGGCGATCAACTACCACCATGATTGTATTCATGCCCCCCGATGTAGGCAGCTCCACAATAAAGTCCATTGATATAGACCCCCAAGGGCGGGACGGAACTGGTAATGGTTGTAGAAGACCCGTAGGTGCCACATGAGGAGTCGTAACGAGCACATACCTCGCAAGAGAGAACATAGTCCTTGGTATCCTTCAGGCAAGTTGGCCACCAGAAGAATCGGCTCAGGAACTCTTGTGTCTTCTGTACCCCCTGTGACCAGCCAACTTGGAGTCATGTACCAACTTGAGGATCTGCAGACGGACGACCTCAGGGACGTAGATACGTCGATCTCAGAACCACATGCCACCCTTAAAGACAAGATTAATATCCACAGGTGGGTTGGCCAGAAATACATCACCGTCATAGGCCTCCCTGCACTCCTTCCACAAGTCCTGATCGTGGATAACTCCGATGAAATTGGCATCAGATAGAATGGTCTTGGACAGGGCTCCAGGTACGGAATCCGCAGCATGGATTCGGGATAAAGCATCAGCCTTTCCATTACGAGAACCTGGACGGTACAAGATAAAGTTAAATTGATTTAAAAATAAGTTCCAATGAGCCTGACGAGGAGAAAGACATCTAGCGGATCTAAGGAACTCTAAATTGCGATGGTCAGTTAGCACTATGATCTGTTGTGCAGCTCCTTGCAGATGATGCCTCCATTCTTTGAAAGCCGCAATAATAGCCAGCAATTTCTTGTCTCCCACATCATAATTCTTCTCTGCTGAGGTTAGTCTATGGGAAAAGAAAGCACAAGGATGTAGCAGACCCTTCTCTCCAGTTCTTTGGGAGAGAATAGACCCCAAAGCATTATCAGAAGCGTCCACCTCCACAATGAATGAAAGTGTTGGATCTGGGTGTATCAACAGCAGTGCTGATGTGAAACAGATCTTAAGCCGATCAAAAGCTACTTGAGCCTGTGATGACCACTTAAAGGGCTTTTCCTTCTTTGTCAAGGAAGTAATGGGACGGACAATATCAGAAAAAATTTTGAATGAAGCGTCTGTAGAAATTTGCAAAACCAATAAAATGTTGGACCTCCTTAACGTTCTTGGGTACCGGCCAGTCAAGGATAGCCTGAATCTTACCAGATTCCATGTTCAGCCCCTGGGGAGAGATGATATAACCTAAGAACTGTATCTCAGAACGATGGAACTCGCATTTCTCCGGCTTGATATACAGATGATTCTCTTTCAGACGTCTTAAAACAGTTTTGACATGTTCTTCATGTTCCTGTAGAGAGTCAGAAAAGATTAGAATATCGTCCAAATAGATCACGACAAACAGGTCCAACAAATCTCTGAAAATGTCATTAGCAAGGCATTGAAACGTTGCAGGGGCATACTCAATAACAAACGTGGGTCACGAGACTCAATCATCGGATTCGCCCAGGCGAGCGCTCGTGAGGTCAGTAGCATTATTACACACAATACTTTGGATCTATCAGTAGGAAAACGGTCAGCATGCACATCAAAATATAGCATACATTGATTCACAAAGCCACAAAATTTGTCGCGATCACCATTAAATCTGAATGGGGGCAATTTAGGTGGGCTAGCTGGTGACGGTTGCCCAGAGGGTAAAGTCACTTGTGCATCTATTTGCGTGCTTATGTCCTGAAATGCCCGTCCATACTGGGACTCTATGCCAGCAAGTTTGTTTTCCTGGGCTGCCATGCGGTTGCTTAAGTCCTGCAAAGTTTGTCCAAACACTTGTTGATTGTGTTCAAAGCTTCCAAACTTCTTTTGCAGACCTTCCACATCTTTCTGCAGTGATCTAATTATGGAAAACACCTGCTCTAATCTGCTTTCTGCAGTTATTGCTCCAGCAGTCTCCTTTTTTTATGGCTAGAGTATCCTGTAATAATTATAGGGGATAACTCAGGAGACTCTTTGTGTGGAGTGTTGTGAATTCCGTTCTCGGACTCCCTCCTGTGGTCATGAATGGTACTTTGGTTAGTTCTGCTCTTGGACTCCCTCTGGTGGCTTCGAGCGGAACTGCTGGTCACTGAGGTTGGCTTTATCAGCTGCCCTCGTTTATTGCTATGCTGGCTTCCCTATTTATCTCCACACAGATCGTTACTTCATGCCAGCTGTCAATGTTTCAGTATTGGTTCAGATCTCTCTTGGACTTCTCTGAGGACCTGTCTACTCCAGCAGAAGCTAAGTCTTTGCTAGTTCTTTTGTTGTTACTGCTTCCTGAATATATTTCTTAGTACTGCTAAATTCTAGTCCAGCTTGCTATCATGACATTCCCTTGCTAGCTGGAAGCTCTGGGGGTGCAGAGTGGTACCTCCACACCGTGAGTCGGTGTGGGGAGTCTTTTTGCTTACTCTGCGTGGCTTTTTTTGTAGTTTTTTGTGCTGATCGCATAGTTCCCTTTTCTTTCCTCTGACTATTTAGTTAAGTCTGGCCTCCTTTGCTAAAACCTGTTTCATTCCTGTGTTTGTGACTTTCCTCTTAACTCACAGTCAATATATGTGGGGGGCTGCCTTTACCTTTGGGGAATTTCTCTGAGGCAAGGTAAGGCTTCTATTTCTATCTTTAGGGGTAGTTAGCTCTTAGGCTGTGAAGAGGTGTCTAGGGAGAGTTAGGTACGCTCCACGGCTATTTCTAGTGTGTGTGATAGGAGTAGGGTTTGCGGTCAGCAGAGTTCCCACTTTCCCAGAGCTAGTCCCGATTTTGAGTTTACTCATCAGGTCATTCCGGGTGCTCCTAACCACCAGGTCCATAACAGTACAGCTGGCCCACAAAGTGTTAATGCATCTCAAAAGCGGGATAAGAGAAGTTCTGAACCCATTTTTTTTTCTTTGCAGTGTATTTTGTCTCTCTTTTCCCCTTAACCTCTGGGTGGTTCAGGACTCAGGTGTAGATATGGATATTCAAGGTCTGTCCTCTTGTATGGATCAACTCACTGCAAGGGTACAAAGCATTCAAGATTATGTAGTTCAGAATCTGATGTTAGAGCCAAGAATTTCAATTCCTGATTTGTTTTCTGGGGATAGATCTAAGTTTCTGAATTTCAAAAATAATTGTAAACTGTTTCTTGCTTTGAAACCCCGCTCCTCTGGTGACCCCATTCAGCAAGTAAAAATTATTATTTCTTTGTTGCGTGGCGACCCTCAAGACTGGGCATTCTCCCTTGCGCCAGGAGATCCTGCATTGCTTAATGTAGATGCGTTTTTTCTGGCGCTTGGATTGCTTTATGACGAACCGAATTCAGTGGATCAGGCAGAGAAAATCTTGCTAGCTTTGTGTCAGGGTCAGGATGAAGCGGAGGTATATTGTCAGAAGTTTAGAAAATGGTCTGTGCTTACTCAATGGAATGAGTGTGCCCTGGCAGCAATTTTTAGAAAGGGTCTTTCTGAAGCCCTTAAGGATGTTATGGTGGGGTTCCCCACGCCTGCTGGTCTGAATGAATCAATATCCTTGGCCATTCAAATTGATCGGCGTTTGCGTGAGCGCAAGCTTGTGCACCATTTGGCTGTGTCCTCTGAGCAGAGGCCTGAGCTTATGCAATGTGATAGAACTTTGACCAGAACTGAACGGCAAGAACACAGACGTCAGAATGGGCTGTGTTTTTACTGTGGTGACCCCACTCATGCTATCTCTGATTGTCCTAAGCGCACTAAGCGGTTTGCTAGGTCTGTCACCATTGGTACAGTACAGCCTAAATTTCTTTTGTCTGTTACTCTGATTTGCTCTTTGTCATCCTACTCGGTTATGGCATTTGTGGATTCAGGCGCTGCCCTGAATTTGATGGACTTGGAGTTTGCCAGGCGCTGTGGTTTTTTCTTGGAGCCTTTGCAGTATCCTATTCCATTAAGTGGAATTGATGCCACGCCGTTGGCCAAGAATAAACCTCAGTACTGGACTCAGTTGACCATGTGCATGGCTCCTGCACATCAGGAAGATATTCGCTTTTTGGTGTTGCATAATTTGCATGATGTGGTCGTGTTGGGTTTGCCATGGCTACAGGTTCATAATCCATTATCCCAAACAATAGCCTATATCACAGGCACTTCCAAAGTAAAGCAAATATCCAAAAAATAGAACCAAAACGGAAGCTTTGTGCCAATAAAAACATGAATTTTATTAATAATACATTAAAATTCTAATAAAGTCCAAATGACAGTCAGTGGTAAAACATAAGACAGAATATATACTGTCTGCTGAGGAGATACATATGTCAGTACACCTTATCCAACAAAAAGTGTTCCCTAATCAATACAGCCCAGAAACAAGAAAGTGTATAGGGTATATAGATACTTAGTAGCCTAAATGTTTAAATATACACTATTCCATATATATGGGCTAAATAGAAATGCATAGATCAGCACTACATGTCATTACATAAGCTGGGGCTGCATAGTGTATTAAATTAAATAAGGAGGTATATACACCTAAAGAAGTATAAATTAGCCCTTAAACAAATTGACAATGGTATCACTGTGTATAACCAAAAATACTTGCCACATGGTAATGTTCAAATATGAGGCATATGAAGTAATGCCACTGTGTATATCAGCATACTGATCAGGTTCATAATCCAGTATTGGATTGGAAATCAATGTCTGTGTCTAGTTGGGGTTGTCAAGGGGTACATGGCGATGTTCCGTTGGTGTCAATTTCTTCTTCCACTCCTTCTGAAGTGTTATGACCCAAATGGCGAGGGTCTCAGAGGAACGTGGAAGTCTGCAGAATACCAAAATCCAGCTCATAGGGCAGTGGTAACTGGGTTGACCATATATCTACTCCTAACGCCAACACTAGAAGTAGCCGGGGATCATTCCTACGTTGATTCTAGATGACACGCGCCAGCCGGAGAATCTAGCTACCCCTAGTAGAGGAAAACAAAGACCTTTCTTGCCTCCAGAGAAGGGGACCCCAAAGCTGGATAGAAGCCCCCCACAAATAATGACGGTGAGGTAAGAGGAAATGACAAACACAGAAATGAACCAGGTTTAGCACAGAGAGGCCCGCTTACTGATAGCAGAATAAAGAAAGGTAACTTATATGGTCAACAAAAACCCTATCAAAATCCACACTGGAAATTCAAGAACCCCCGAACCGTCTAACGGTCCGGGGGGAGAACACCAGCCCCCTAGAGCTTCCAGAGAAGGTTAGGATATAGATTTGGAACAAGCTGGACAAAAATACAAAACCTAAACAAATAGCAAAAAGCAAAAGGCAGACTTAGCTGATATAACTGGAACCAGGATCAGTAGACAAGAGCACAGCAGACTAGCTCTGATAACTACGTTGCCAGGCATTGAACTGAAGGTCCAGGGAGCTTATATAGCAACACCCCTAACTAACGACCCAGGTGCGGATAAAAGGAATGACAGAAAAACCAGAGTCAAAAAACTAGTAACCACTAGAGGGAGCAAAAAGCAAATTCACAACAGTACCCCCCCCTTAGTGAGGGGTCACCGAACCCTCACCACGACCACCAGGGCGATCAGGATGAGCGGCATGAAAGGCACGAACTAAATCGGCCGCATGAACATCAGAGGCGACCACCCAGGAATTATCCTCCTGACCATAGCCCTTCCACTTGACCAGGTACTGAAGCCTCCGCCTGGAGAGGCGAGAATCCAAGATCTTCTCCACCACGTACTCCAACTCGCCCTCAACCAACACCGGAGCAGGAGGCTCAGCAGAAGGAACTACAGGCACAATGTACCGCCGCAACAAGGACCTATGAAATACATTGTGAATAGCAAACGACACAGGAAGATCCAGACGAAAAGATACAGGATTAAGGATTTCCAATATCTTGTAAGGCCCAATAAAACGAGGTTTAAATTTGGGAGAGGAGACCTTCATAGGAACAAAGCGGGAAGAAAGCCACACCAAATCCCCAACGCGTAGTCGGGGACCCACACCGCGGCGGCGGTTGGCAAAGCGCTGAGCCTTCTCCTGTGACAACTTCAAGTTGTCCACCACATGATTCCAGATCTGCTGCAACCTATCCACCACAGAATCCACCCCAGGACAGTCAGAAGGCTCCACATGACCCGAAGAAAAGCGAGGATGGAAACCAGAGTTGCAGAAAAAAGGCGAAACCAAGGTGGCGGAACTAGCCCGATTATTAAGGGCAAACTCAGCCAACGGCAAGAATGTCACCCAATCGTCCTGATCAGCAGAGACAAAACACCTCAAATAAGCCTCCAAAGACTGATTGGTTCGCTCCGTCTGTCCATTAGTCTGAGGATGGAAAGCAGACGAAAACGACAAATCAATGCCCATCCTACTACAAAAGGATCGCCAGAACCTGGAAACGAACTGGGATCCTCTGTCTGACACAATATTCTCAGGGATGCCGTGCAAACGAACCACGTTCTGGAAAAACACAGGAACCAGATCGGAAGAGGAAGGCAGCTTAGGCAAAGGAACCAAATGGACCATCTTGGAGAAGCGATCACATATCACCCAGATAACGGACATGCCCTGAGATAGCGGAAGATCAGAAATGAAATCCATGGAGATATGTGTCCAAGGTCTCTTCGGGACAGGCAAGGGCAAGAGCAACCCGCTGGCACGAGAACAGCAAGGCTTAGCTCGAGCACAAGTCCCACAGGACTGCACAAATGACCGCACATCCCTTGACAAGGAAGGCCACCAAAAGGACCTGGCCACCAGATCTCTGGTGCCAAAAATTCCCGGGTGACCTGCCAACACCGAGGAATGAACCTCGGAAATGACTCTGCTGGTCCACTTATCCGGGACAAACAGTCTGTCAGGTGGACAAGACTCAGGCCTATCAGCCTGAAATCTCTGCAACACACGTCGCAGATCCGGAGAAATAGCTGACAAGATAACTCCATCTTTAAGAATACCAACAGGATCAGCGACTCCAGGAGCATCAGGCACAAAGCTCCTAGAAAGAGCATCGGCCTTCACATTCTTTGAACCTGGTAAATACGAGACAACAAAATCAAAGCGGGAGAAAAACAATGACCAGCGGGCCTGTCTCGGATTAAGGCGTTTAGCAGACTCGAGATACATCAGATTTTTGTGATCAGTCAAGACCACCACACGATGCTTAGCACCCTCGAGCCAATGACGCCACTCCTCAAATGCCCATTTCATGGCCAACAACTCCCGATTGCCCACATCATAATTTCGCTCGGCAGGCGAAAACTTCCTAGAGAAAAAGGCACAAGGTTTCATAACAGAGCAACCAGGGCCTCTCTGCGACAAAACGGCCCCTGCCCCAATCTCCGAAGCATCCACCTCAACCTGAAAGGGAAGTGAGACGTCAGGCTGGCACAAAACAGGCGCCGAAGTAAACCGGCGTTTCAACTCCTGGAAAGCCTCCACGGCAGCAGGAGCCCAGTTAGCTACATCGGAGCCCTTCTTGGTCATATCCGTCAAAGGTTTCACAATGCTAGAAAAATTAGCGATAAAACGACGGTAGAAGTTAGCGAAGCCCAAGAACTTCTGAAGACTCTTAACTGACGAGGGCTGAGTCCAATCAAGAATAGCTCGGACCTTGACTGGGTCCATCTCCACAGCAGAAGGGGAAAAAATGAACCCCAAAAAGGGAACCTTCTGTACACCAAAGAGACACTTTGAGCCCTTGACAAACAAAGAATTTTCACGCAAAATTTTAAAGACCAACCTGACCTGCTCCACATGCGAATCCCAATTATCAGAAAAAACCAAAATATCATCCAGATAAACAATCAAAAATTTATCCAGATACTTCCGGAAAATGTCATGCATAAAGGACTGAAAAACTGAAGGCGCATTGGAGAGCCCAAAAGGCATCACCAAGTACTCAAAATGACCTTCGGGCGTATTGAATGCGGTTTTCCATTCATCCCCTTGCTTAATGCGCACAAGGTTGTACGCACCACGAAGGTCTATCTTGGTGAACCACTTGGCACCCTTAATCCGGGCAAACAAGTCAGACAACAGCGGTAAAGGATACTGAAATTTGACAGTGATCTTATTTAAAAGCCGATAATCAATACAAGGTCTCAAAGATCCGTCCTTTTTTGCCACAAAAAAGAATCCCGCACCAAGAGGGGAAGAAGACGGACGAATATGTCCTTTTTCCAGAGACTCCTTGATATATGAACGCATAGCGGTATGTTCAGGTACCGACAGATTAAACAGTCTTCCCTTAGGAAATTTACTGCCTGGGATCAAATCTATAGCACAGTCACAGTCCCTATGAGGAGGCAGTGCACTGGACTCAGACTCACTGAAGACATCCTGATAATCAGACAAATACTCCGGAACTTCCGAAGGCGTAGAAGAAGCAATAGACACAGGCAGGGAATCCTCATGAATACCACGACAGCCCCAACTTGAGACTGACATAGCCTTCCAGTCCAGGACTGGATTATGGGTCTGTAACCATGGCAGCCCTAAAACAACCAAATCATGCATTTTATGTAAAACCAGGAAACGTATCACCTCGCGGTGTTCAGGAGTCATGCACATGGTAACCTGAGTCCAATACTGCGGTTTATTTGCTGCCAATGGTGTAGCATCAATACCCCTAAGAGGAATAGGATTTTCTAATGGTTCAAGAGTAAATCCACAGCGCTTAGCAAATGAGAGATCCATGAGACTCAGGGCAGCACCTGAATCTACAAACGCCATGACAGGATAAGATGACAGTGAGCAAATCAAAGTTACAGACAGAATAAATTTAGGTTGCAAATTACCAACGGTGACAGGACTAACAACCTTAGCTATACGTTTAGAGCATGCTGAGATAACATGTGTAGAATCACCACAGTAGTAGCACAAGCCATTCCGGCGTCTATGAATTTTCCGCTCATTTCTAGTCAGGATTCTATCACATTGCATTAAATCAGGTGTCTGTTCAGACAACACCATGAGGGAATTTGCGGTTTTTCTATCACATTGCACCGAATTAGGTGTCTGTTCAGACAACACCATGAGGGAATTTGCGGTTTTGCGCTCCCGCAACCGCCGGTCAATTTGAATAGCCAGTGCCATAGTATCATTCAGACCTGTGGGAATGGGAAAACCCACCATAACATTCTTAATGGCTTCAGAAAGGCCATTTCTAAAATTAGCGGCCAGTGCACACTCGTTCCAATGTGTCAGCACGGACCATTTCCGAAATTTTTGGCAATACACTTCAGCCTCGTCCTGCCCCTGAGACATAGACAGCAAGGCCTTTTCTGCCTGAATCTCAAGATTGGGTTCCTCATAAAGTAAACCGAGCGCCAGAAAAAACGCATCAAGATCAGCCAATGCCGGATCTCCTGGCGCCAGCGAAAAAGCCCAATCCTGAGGGTCGCCCCGTAAGAACGAAATAACAATTTTTACTTGCTGAGCAGAATCTCCTGATGAACAGGGTCTCAAGGACAAAAACAATTTACAATTATTCACGAAATTCCTAAACTTAAACCTGTCTCCGGAAAACAGTTCAGGAATCGGTATTTTAGGTTCTGACCTAGGATTTCTGATAACATAGTCTTGTATGCCCTGCACACGAGTAGCCAGCTGGTCCACACTTGTAATCAAGGTCTGGACATTCATGTCTGCAGCAAGCATAGCCACTCTGAGGTAAAGGGGAAGGAGAAGAAAAAAAAAAACTCAGAATCTTCTTTCTTATAATCCCTCTTCTGCAATGCATTAAACATTTAATACGGGCCTGGCAAACTGTTATGACCCCAATGGCGAGGGTCTCAGAGGAACGTGGAAGTCTGCAGAATACCAAAATCCAGCTCATAGGGCAGTGGTAACTGGGTTGACCATATATCTACTCCTAACGCCAACACTAGAAGTAGCCGGGGATCATTCCTACGTTGATTCTAGATGACACGCGCCAGCCGGAGAATCTAGCTACCCCTAGTAGAGGAAAACAAAGACCTTTCTTGCCTCCAGAGAAGGGGACCCCAAAGCTGGATAGAAGCCCCCCACAAATAATGACGGTGAGGTAAGAGGAAATGACAAACACAGAAATGAACCAGGTTTAGCACAGAGAGGCCCGCTTACTGATAGCAGAATAAAGAAAGGTAACTTATATGGTCAACAAAAACCCTATCAAAATCCACACTGGAAATTCAAGAACCCCCGAACCGTCTAACGGTCCGGGGGGAGAACACCAGCCCCCTAGAGCTTCCAGAGAAGGTTAGGATATAGATTTGGAACAAGCTGGACAAAAATACAAAACCTAAACAAATAGCAAAAAGCAAAAGGCAGACTTAGCTGATATAACTGGAACCACGATCAGTAGACAAGAGCACAGCAGACTAGCTCTGATAACTACGTTGCCAGGCATTGAACTGAAGGTCCAGGGAGCTTATATAGCAACACCCCTAACTAACGACCCAGGTGCGGATAAAAGGAATGACAGAAAAACCAGAGTCAAAAAACTAGTAACCACTAGAGGGAGCAAAAAGCAAATTCACAACACTGAAGTCCCTGAGTTTCTGTCGGATTACCAGGATGTATTTGATGAGCCCAAATCCAGTGTCCTACCCCCTCATAGGGATTGTGATTGTGCTATAAATTTGATTCCTGGTAGTAAGTTTCCTAAGGGCCGACTTTTCAATTTATCTGTGCCAGAGCACGCCGCTATGCGGAGTTATATAAAAGAGTCCTTGGAGAAAGGGCATATTCGCCCGTCTTCGTCACCGTTGGGAGCAGGGTTCTTTTTTGTGGCCAAGAAGGATGGTTCTCTGAGACCCTGTATAGATTACCGCCTTCTCAATAAAATCACGGTCAAATTTCAGTACCCTTTGCCTCTGCTGTCTGATTTGTTTGCTCGGATTAAGGGGGCTAGTTGGTTTACCAAGATTGACCTTCGAGGGGCGTATAACCTTGTGCGTATTAAACAGGGCGATGAATGGAAAACAGCATTTAATACGCCCGAGGGCCATTTTGAGTACCTGGTAATGCCATTCGGGCTTTCTAATGCTCCATCTGTGTTTCAGTCCTTTATGCACGACATCTTCTGAAAGTATCTGGATAGATTCATGATTGTATATTTGGATGATATTTTGGTCTTTTCGGATGATTGGGAGTCTCATGTGAAACAGGTCAGAATGGTATTCCAGGTCCTTCGTGCTAATTCCTTGTTTGTGAAGGGGTCTAAATGTCTCTTCGGAGTTCAGAAGGTTTCCTTTTTGGGCTTCATTTTTCCCCTTCTACTATCGAGATGGATCCTGTTAAAGTTCAGGCCATTTATGATTGGACTCAACCTACATCTGTGAAGAGCCTCCAGAAATTCCTGGGCTTTGCTAATTTTTACCGTTGCTTCATCGCTAATTTTTCTAGTGTGGTTAAACCTTTGACTGATTTGACAAAGAAAGGTGCTGATGTGGTGAATTGGTCCTCTGCGGCCATTGAGGCTTTTCAGGAGCTGAAACGTCGTTTTTCTTCGGCCCCTGTGTTGCATCAGCCAGATGTTTCGCTCCCTTTTCAGGTCGAGGTTGATGCTTCTGAGATTGGAGCAGGGGCTGTTTTGTCTCAAAGAAGTTCTGATGGCTCTGTGATGAAGCCATGTGCCTTCTTTTCTAGAAAGTTTTGGCCTGCTGAGCGTAATTATGATGTTGGCAATCGGGAGCTGCTAGCTATGAAGTGGGCATTCGAGGAGTGGCGACATTGGCTTGAGGGAGCCAAGCACCGCGTGGTGGTCTTGACGGATCACAAAAATCTGACTTATCTCGAGTCTGCCAAGCGGTTGAATCCTAGACAGGCTCGATGGTCGCTGTTTTTCTCCCGTTTCGATTTTGTGGTCTCATACCTTCCAGGTTCTAAGAATGTGAAGGCGGATGCCCTTTCTAGGAGTTTTGTGCCTGATTCTCCGGGAGTCCCAGAGCCGGCTGGTATTCTCAAAGAGGGGGGTAATTCTGTCTGCCATCTCCCCTGATTTGCGGCGGGTGCTGCAGGAGTTTCAGGCTGATAGACCTGACCGTTGTCCAGCGGAGAAACTGTTTGTCCTTGATAGGTGGACTAGCAGAGTTATTTCTGAGGTTCATTGCTAGGTGTTGGCCGGTCATCCTGGGATTTTTGGTACCAGAGATTTGGTGGCTAGGTCCTTTTGGTGGCCTTCCTTGTCACGGGATGTGCGTTCTTTTGTGCAGTCCTGTGGGACTTGTGCTCGGGCTAAGCCCTGCTGTTCTCGTGCCAGTGGGTTGCTTTTGCCCTTGCCAGTCCCGAAAAGTCCTTGGACGCATGTTTCCATGGATTTTATTTCAGATCTTCCTGTCTCTCAATGGATGTCTGTCATCTGGGTGGTTTGTGATCGCTTTTCTAAGATGGTCCATTTGGTACCCTTGCCTAAATTGCCTTCCTCCTCTGATTTGGTGCCATTATTTTTTCAACATGTGGTTCGTTTGCATGGCATTCCGGAGAACATTGTGTCGGACAGAGGTTCGCAGTTTGTCTCTAGGTTTTGGCGGTCCTTTTGTGCTAAGATGGGCATTGATTTGTCTTTTTCTTCGGCTTTCCATCCTCAAACAAATGGCCAAACCGAACGAACCAACCAGACTTTGGAAACCTATCTGAGATGCTTTGTTTCTGCTGATCAGGATGATTGGGTGACCTTCTTGCCATTGGCTGAGTTCGCCCTTAATAATCGGGCTTGTTCTGCTACTTTGGTTTCGCCTTTTTTTTGCAATTCTGGTTTTCATCCTCATTTTTCTTCGGGGCAGGTTGAGCCTTCTGACTGTCCTGGTGTGGATTCTGTGGTGGACAGGTTGCAGCAAATTTGGACTCACATAGTGGACAATCTGACGTTGTCCCAGGAGAAGGCTCAACGTTTCGCTAATCGCCGTCTTTGTGTTGGTCCCCGACTTCGTGTTGGGGATTTGGTTTGGTTGTCTTCTCGTTATGTTCCTATGAAGGTTTCTTCTCCTAAGTTTAAGCCTCGTTTCATTGGTCCTTATAAGATTTCTGAAATTCTCTACCCTGTGTCATTTCGTTTGGTCCTTCCAGCTTCTTTTGCCATCCATAATGTGTTCCATAGGTCGTTGTTGCGGAGGTACGTGGCGCCTATGGTTCCCTCCGTTGATCCTCCGGCTCCGGTGTTGGTTGAGGGGGAGTTGGAGTATGTGGTGGAAAAAAATTTGGATTCTTGTATTTCGAGACGGAAGCTTCAGTACCTGGTTAAGTGGAAGGGCTATGGTCAGGAGGATAATTCCTGGGTTGTTGCCTCCGATGTCCATGCTGCCGATTTAGTTCGTGCCTTTCATTTGGCTCGTCCTGATCGGCCTGGGGGCCCTGGTGAGGGTTCGGTGACCCCTCCTCAAGGGGGGGGTACTGTTGTGAATTCCGTTCTCGGACTCCCTCCTGTGGTCATGAATGGTACTTTGGTTAGTTCTGCTCTTGGACTCCCTCTGGTGGCTTCGAGCGGAACTGCTGGTCACTGAGGTTGGCTTTATCAGCTGCCCTCGTTTATTGCTATGCTGGCTTCCCTATTTAACTCCACTCAGATCGTTACTTCATGCCAGCTGTCAATGTTTCAGTATTGGTTCAGATCTCTCTTGGACTTCTCTGAGGACCTGTCTACTCCAGCAGAAGCTAAGTCTTTGCTAGTTCTTTTGTTGTTACTGCTTCCTGAATATTTTTCTTAGTACTGCTAAATTCTAGTCCAGCTTGCTATCATGACATTCCCTTGCTAGCTAGAAGCTCTGGGGGTGCAGAGTGGCACCTCCACACCGTGAGTCGGTGTGGGGAGTCTTTTTGCTTACTCTGCGTGGCTTTTTTTTGTAGTTTTTTGTGCTGATCGCATAGTTCCCTTTTCTTTCCTCTGATTATTTAGTTAAGTCTGGCCTCCTTTGCTAAAACCTGTTTCATTCCTGTGTTTGTGACTTTCCTCTTAACTCACAGTCAATATATGTGGGGGGCTGCCTTTTCTTTTGGGGAATTTCTCTGAGGCAAGGTAAGGCTTCTATTTCTATCTTTAGGGGTAGTTAGCTCTTAGGCTGTGAAGAGGCATCTAGGGAGAGTTAGGTACGCTCCACGGCTATTTCTAGTGTGTGTGATAGGAGTAGGGTTTGCGGTCAGCAGAGTTCCCCCTTTCCCAGAGCTAGTCCCGATTTTGAGTTTACTCATCAGGTCATTCCGGGTGCTCCTAACCACCAGGTCCATAACAGTGGAGCAAGACAACTACAGGACACAGTTTTATAAGTGGTAAAGTCTATATTATCACACGGTGATTCAAACAGGTGCAAAGAGAAACTCAAGTCCACAACACTTGGTGTAAATATTAAACGCAGCTTAGCAGTCTGTAGGAAACTTCAGAGGAAAATGCAATCATGCAGAAAGTCTATGAAGCACAATTCTTGAGGATACTTGACACAAATAAGTCCTTGCTTAGTCCAAAACACAGATAGATATGCTTATAAGGCAGTTCAAATAATATCTTAGCTCAACCAGGGAGGCCTGGTTAATAGTCTCAGGTTTTTGCAGAGCAGAAACAGCTTACATGTCCAGCAAATGCAGATGGAAGTAAACACGAGCAGCAGATGAAGGAGGATTACTGGAACTGGTGTATGCAGCAGGAACTCAGAGCAGAGTAGCAGGATGACCACACAGGTTCACAGGAGCAGGTATATAGCTAGGGAGTAATCAGAGGTCAGGAGCTGGATGCAAGGCAGAATACTCTAGCACAGACTGAAGGCTGGGGTGGAGTTTTATAGCAGGAAGACAGTGCACATGAGACCAAAGACGCCATCTTGAAAAAGGGCAGTAATGCAAAAAGGTAAAAAATGTTCAGAGTCCTGACAGGGTTAGGGTTTGGATTAGGGTTGGCATTAGGGTTACGTTTGGGATTAGGGTTAGGTTTGGGATTAGGGTTTAGGTTAGGGTTGGGATTAGGGTTAGGGGTGTATTGGGATTAGGGTTAGGTTTGAGGTTAGGGTTGAGATTAGGATTAGGGGTGTGTTGGATTTAGGGCTCTGATTAGGGTTATGGTTAGGGTTGGGATTAGGGTTGTTTTGGGGTTAGGGTTGTGATTAGGATTATGGATCGGGTTGGGATTAGGGTTAGGGGTGTGTTGGGGTTAGGTTTGGAGTTAGAATTGGGGGTTTCCACTGTTTAGGTACATCAGGGGGTCTCTAAAGGCCACAGCCAATTTTGCGCTCAAAAAGTCAAATGGTGCTCCCTCCCTTTTGAGCTCTGTCGTGTACTCAAACAGTGGTTTACTCCCACATATGGGGTATCAGCGTACTTGGGATAAATTGGACAACAACTTTTATGGTCCAATTTCTCCTGTTACCCTTGTGAAAATAAAAACTTGGGGGCTAAAAATCTTTTTTGTGGAAAAAAAAATATTTTTTATTTTCACGACTCTGTATTATAAACTTCTGTGAAGCACTTGGGCATTCAAAGTTCTCACAAAACATCTAGATAAGTTCCTTGGGCGGTCTTGTTTCCAAAATGGGGTCACTTGTGGGGGTTTCTACTGTTTAGGTACATCGGGGGCTCTGCAAACGCAACATAACGCCCGCAGACCATTCTATCAAAGTCTGCATTCCAAAACTGCGCTCCTTCCCTTCCGAGCTCTGCCGTGCACCCAAACAGTGGTCTCCCCCACACATGGGATGTCAGTGTACTCAGGACAAATTGAACAACAACTTTTGGGGTCCAATTTCTCTTGTTACCCTTGTGAAAATAAAAACTTGGGAAAAAAAATATTTTTTATTTTCACGACTCTGCATTATAAACTTCTGTGAAGCACTTGGGCATTCAAAGTTCTCACAAAACATCTAGATAAGTTCCTTGGGCAGTCTAGTTTCCCAAATGGGGTCACTTGTGGGGGGATTCTACTGTCCTGCTTAGGTACATCGGGGGCTCTGCAAATGCAACATAATGCCTGCAGACCATTCTGTCAAAGTCTGCATTCCAAAACGGTGCTCCTTCCCTTCCGAGTTCTGCCATGCACCCAAACAGTGGTTTACCACCACATGTGGGGTATCAGACCCATAAATTGCACAATACATTTTGGGGTCCAATTTCTCCTGTTACCCTTGTGAAAGTAAAAATTTGGGGTTGAAAATATCATTTTTGTGGAAACAATTTGATTTTTTTTATTTTCATGGCTCTACATTATAAACTTCTGTGAAGCAGTTGGGGGTTCATAGTGATCATCACACATCTAGATAAGCTCTTTGGGGGGTCTAGTTTCCAAAATGGGGTCAATTGTGGGGGGGGTTTCTACTGTTTAGGTACATCAGGAGCTCTGCAAATGCAACATGACGCCCGCAGACCATCCCATCAAAGTCTGCATTTCAAGCAGCGCTCCTTCCCTTCCGAGCCCCGATGGGTGCCCAAACAGTGCCCCCCCACATATGCGGTATCAGCGTACTCAGGACAAACTGGTCAACAGATTTTGGGGTCCAATGTCTCCTGTTACCCTTGAAAAAATAAAAAATTGCAGGCTAAAAAATCATTTTTGAGAAAAAAGGATTTTTAATTTTCACGGCTCTACGTTATAAATTTCTGTGAAGCGCTTGGGGGTTTAAAGTGCTCACCACACATCTAGATAAGTTCCTTAAGGGGTCTAGTTTCTAAAATGGGGTCACTTGTGGGGGTTTCTACTGTTTAGGCACATCAGGGGCTCTCCAAACGCGACATGGTGTCCGATCTCAATTCCAGCCAATTCTACATTGAAAAAGTAAAACGGCACTCCTTCTCTTCCAAGCTCTGCGGTGCGCCCAAACAGTAGTTTACCCCCACATATGGGGTATCGACATACTCAGGAGAAATTGCACAACAACTTTTGTGGTTTACTTTCTCCTGTTACCCTTGTGAAAATAAGAATTTGTGGGCGAAAAAATCATTTTTGTGTAAACAAATGCGATTTTTTATTTTCACGGCTCTACTTTATAAACTTCTGTGAAGCACTTGGGGACTCAAAGTGCTCACCATACATCTAGATAAGTTCCTTAAGGGGTCTAGTTTCCAAAACGGTGTCACTTGTGGAGCGTTTCCACTGTTTAGGCACATCAGGGCCTCTCTAAACGTGACATGGCATCCGATCTCAATTCCAGCCAATTCTGCATTGAAAAAGTCAAACGGCGCTCCTTCTCTTCCAAGCTCTGCGGTGCGCTCAAACAGTGGTTTACCCCCACATATGGGGTATCAACGTATTCAGGAGAAATTGCCCAACAAAATTTATGGTTAAATTTCTGTTTTTACACTTGTGAAAATAAAAAAAATGGTTCTGAAGTAAAATGTTTGCAAAAAAAAGTTAAATGTTCATTTTTTCCTTCCACATTGTTTCAGTTCCTGTGACGCACGTAAAGGGTTAATAAACTTTTTGAATGTGGTTTTGAGCACCTTGAGGGGTGCAGTTTTTAGAATGGTGTCACAATTGGTTATTTTCTATCATATAGACTCCTCAAAATGACTTCAAATGTGATGTGGTCCCTAAAAAAAATGGTGTTGTAAAAATGAGAAATTGCTGGTCAACTTTTAACCCTTATAACTCCCTAACAAAAAAAAATGTTGTTTCCAAAATTGTGCTGATGTAAAGTAGACATGTGGGAAATGTTATTTATTAACTACTTTTTGTGTCATATCTCTCTGATTTAAGGGCATACAAATAAAAAGTTTGAAAATCGCAAAATTTTAAAAATTGTCGCCATATTTCTGTTTTTTCATAAATAATCGCAAGTAATATCGAAGAAATGTTACCACTATCATGAAGTACAGTATGTCATGAAAAAACAACCTCTGAATAAGCAGGATCTGTTTAAGCATTCCAGAGTTATAACCTCATAAAGTGACAGTGGTCAGAATTGTAAAAATTGGCTCGGTCATTAAGTACCAAATTGGCTCTGTCACTAAGGGGTTAAGCAGAATATGTCACAATAACTGTTGTGAATTCGGTTTGTGGGCTCCCCCGGTGGTCTGTTATGGTAGTGTCTCGTATGTGCCTTCCTCCATCTCTGATTACCTGTCGCCACCCTCTAGGGGAGTTTCCTATTTAAGGCTGCTTGGCTGTTAGTCACATGCCGGTCAACAATGTGCTAGTAGCATTCTGTTGCATTCACCTGCCTCAAGTTCCAGTTCAGCTAAGTTGAATTTTGTTTCTTGTTTTTGCTATTTTTGTCCAGCTATCTGCAATGTGACTCTTCAGTGCTGGAAGCTCTTGTGGACAGAAAATTACTACTCCAGTGGCATGAGTTGTCACTGGAGTTTAAAGTAATTTCTGGATGGTGTTTTTGAATAGTGATTTTTAGGTCGACCGTGAAGTAACACTTTCCTGTCCTTCTGCTATCTAGTAAGCGGACCTCACTGTGCTAAATCTGCTGTTCATCCTACGTATGTCATTTCCTCTGAACTCACCGTCAATATCTGTGGGGGCCTGCTATCATCTTTTGGGGTTCCTCACTGGAGGTAAGGCAGGCCTGTATATTCCTCTTATAGGGGTAGTTAGATCTCCGGCTGGCGCGTGGTGTCTAGGGCATCGTAGGTACATCCCCCGGCTACTGTAAGTGTTGGGTCAGGTTCAGGTCACGGTCGACCTTAGTTTCCATCACCCGAGAGCTAGTCCGTTTTGTATTTTTATTCCCCTGGTCATTGGGGTAACCATAACAGTTTGACCGGCCAGTAAAAAATCTATGTGTTAAAATATGCACTAAAGCAGGAAGGAGGAGAAAAGGTTTTTTTTTTTTTTTTTTTTTTTTTTCTGTGTTTGAAAGTGCACCTTAGTTTGATCATTTGTATTCCTTGCTTAAACTGCAGTCTTCAGCCTTTTTTTTTCTCCTCTCCTCTTAACCTCTGAATGCTTGGGTTACACCCATTTGAAACATGGATCCACAGAGTTTAGTTGCAGGTTTGAATAACCTTGCGACAAAAGTACAGAACCTACAAGATTTTGTTATACGTGCTCCAATGTCTGAACCTAAGATTCCTCTGCCTGAATACTTTACCGGAGACAGATCCCGGTTTTTGAGTTTCAGAGAAAATTGCAAATTGTTTTTGTCTCTGAGATCTCACTCTGCTGGTGATCAGACTCAACAAGTTAAAATTGTTATCTCTCTACTGCGCGGCGACCCACAAAGTTGGGCATTTGCATTATCGCCAGGGGATCCTGCGTTGTTGAATGTAGATGCGTTTTTTCAGGCTTTGGGGTTGCTTTATGAGGAACCTAATTTGGAGATTTTGGCTGAGAAAGCCTTGATAGCTCTTTCCCAAGGGCAAGATGAAGCTGAGATATACTGCCAGAAATTCCGTAAATGGTCGGTGCTTACTAAATGGAATGAGTGCGCTTTAGCAGCTAATTTCAGAGAAGGTCTCTCTGATGCCGTGAAGGATGTCATGGTGGGGTTCCCTGTGCCTACAGGTCTGAATGATGCCATGAGATTGGCTATCCAGATTGATCGGGGTTTGCGGGAGCGCAAATCTGTGCACCATATGGCGGGGTCTTCTGAGGAAAAATCTGTGCACCATATGGCGGTATCTTCTGAGCAAAAACCTGTGCACCATATGGCGGTGTCTTCTGAGCAAAGACCTGTGCACCATTTGGCGGTGACCTCTGAAAAGGCATTAGAGCATATGCAATGCGATCGTGTTTTGTCTAGAGGCGAACGTCAAAATTACAGGCGCAAAAATGGATTGTGCTTCTACTGTGGAGATCCAGCTCATGTTATATCAGCATGCTCTAAACGTATAAATAAGGTTGATAAAAAGGTTGATAAATCTTTTTCTACAGGTACCTTGCAGTCAAAATTTCTTTTGTCCGTGACATTGATTTGTACCTTATCATCTGTGACTGTGAATGCTTATGTGGATTCTGGCGCCGCTCTGAGTCTCATGGATTGGTCCTTTGCCAAGCGTTGTGGGTTTGATTTGGAGCCGTTGGAAGTTTCTATTCCCCTGAAGGGTATTGATTCTACACCTTTGGCTAGCAATAAACCACAATATTGGACACAAGTGACTATGCGTCTTACCCCAGTCCATCAGGAGATTATTCGTTTCCTTGTATTATATAACCTACATGATGTCTTAGTGCTTGGATTACCATGGTTACAGATTCATAATCCCGTCTTGGACTGGAAATCTATGTCTGTGTTGAGCTGGGGATGTCGGGGTATTCATGGGGATGCACCTTTGGTTCCTATTTCTTCATCTACTCCCTCTGAGATCCCAGCATTTCTGTCAGATTTTTATGATGTCTTTCAAGAGCCTAAAGTTGATTCTCTCCCTCCCCACAGAGAGTGTGACTGCGCTATTGAATTGATCCCCGGTAGTAAGTTTCCTAAGGGTCGCTTGTTTAATTTGTCTGTACCTGTACATACTGCTATGCGGGAGTATATCAGAGAATCCTTGGAAAAGGGTCATATTCGCCCCTCGTTGTCTCCACTAGGGGCAGGATTTTTCTTTGTAGGTAAAAAGGATGGTTCATTGAGACCTTGTATCGACTATCGACTTTTGAATAAGATTACAGTTAAATACCAGTACCCGTTACCTTTACTGACTGATCTGTTTGCTCGTATAAAGGGGGCTAAGTGGTTCACTAAGATCGATCTACGTGGTGCGTATAATTTGGTGCGGATTAAGCAGGGGGATGAGTGGAAGACCGCATTTAATACGCCTGAAGGCCATTTTGAGTATTTGGTAATGCCTTTCGGTCTCGCAAATGCCCCTTCCGTTTTTCAGTCCTTTATGCACGATATTTTCCATGAATATCTGGATAAGTTTATGATTGTGTATTTGGATGATATTCTTGTTTTTTCGGAGGACTGGGAATCTCACGTTCAACAGGTCAGGAGAGTTTTTCAGGTTTTGCGAGCTAATTCTCTTTTTGTAAAGGGCTCAAAGTGTAGTTTTGGAGTTCAGAGAATTTCCTTTTTGGGGTATATTTTTTCCCCTTCATCTATGGAGATGGACCCTGTCAAGGTCCAGGCTATTTGTGATTGGATGCAACCTACTTCTTTGAAGAGTCTGCAAAAGTTCTTGGGTTTTGCTAATTTCTATCGCCGATTTATAGCGGGTTTTTCTGCCATTGCTAAACCTTTGACTGATTTGACCAAAAAGGGTGCTGATGTTGCTAATTGGTCCTCTGCGGCTGTGGAGGCCTTTCAAGAGCTTAAGCGCCGCTTTTCTTCCGCTCCTGTGTTGCGCCAACCTGATGTGTTACTTCCGTTCCAGGTTGAGGTGGATGCTTCGGAGATCGGAGCAGGTGCAGTTTTGTCGCAGAAAGATCCTGACTGCTCAGTAATGAGACCATGTGCGTTTTTCTCCCGAAAGTTTTCGCCCGCTGAGCGAAATTATGATGTGGGAAATCGGGAACTTCTGGCCATGAAGTGGGCGTTTGAGGAGTGGCGTCATTGGCTTGAGGGTGCTAGACACCAGGTGGTGGTCCTCACTGACCACAAGAATCTAATTTATCTTGAGTCGGCCAGGCGTCTGAATCCTAGACAGGCGCGCTGGTCGTTGTTTTTCTCCCGATTTAACTTTGTGGTGTCATATCTGCCTGGGTCCAAGAATGTGAAGGCGGATGCCCTCTCTAGGAGTTTTGAGCCTGACTCGCCTGGTGATTCCGAACCTACCGGCATCCTGAAGGATGGGGTGATATTGTCAGCTGTCTCCCCAGACCTGCGGCGTTCTTTGCAGGAGTTTCAGGTGGATAGGCCTGATCGCTGTCCGCCTGGTAGACTGTTTGTCCCTGATGATTGGACCAGTAGAGTTATCTCGGAGGTTCATTCTTCCGCGTTGACAGGTCATCCTGGAATTTTTGGCACCAGGGATTTGGTATCTAGGTCCTTCTGGTGGCCTTCTTTGTCTCGAGATGTGCGCATGTTTGTGCAGTCTTGTGATGTTTGTGCTCGGGCCAAGCCCTGCTGTTCTAGGGCCAGTGGGTTGTTGTTGCCCTTGCCTATTCCTAAGAGGCCTTGGACGCACATCTCTATGGACTTTATTTCTGACCTTCCGGTTTCTCGTAGGATGTCTGTCATCTGGGTGATTTGTGACCGTTTTTCCAAGATGGTTCATTTGGTACCTTTACCCAAATTGCCCTCCTCCTCTGAGTTGGTTCCTCTATTTTTTCAGAATGTGGTGCGTTTGCATGGTATTCCTGAGAATATAGTGTCTGACAGGGGTACTCAGTTTGTGTCTAGATTTTGGCGGACGTTCTGTGCCAGGATGGGTATCGATTTGTCTTTTTCGTCTGCATTCCATCCTCAGACTAATGGCCAGACTGAGCGTACTAATCAGACCTTGGAGACTTACTTGAGGTGTTTTGTGTCCGCTGATCAGGATGATTGGCTTGACTTTTTGCCATTGGCAGAGTTTGCCCTTAACAATCGGGCTAGTTCTGCCACTTTGGTTTCTCCATTTTTTTGTAATTCAGGGTTTCACCCTCGGTTTTCGTCCGGTCAATTGGAGTCTTCGGATTGCCCTGGAGTGGATGCTGTGGTTGATAGGATGCATCAGATTTGGGGACAGGTTGTGGACAATCTGAAGTTGTCCCAGGAGAAGACTCAACAGTTCACTAATCGTCATCGGCGTATTGGTCCTCGTCTTTGTGTTGGGGACCTGGTGTGGCTGTCTTCTCGATTTGTTCCTATGAAGGTCTCGTCTCCTAAGTTTAAGCCTCGGTTTATCGGCCCTTATAGGATTCTGGAGGTTCTTAATCCTGTGTCCTTTCGTTTGGACCTCCCAGCATCTTTTAATATCCATAATGTTTTCCATCGGTCATTATTGCGGAGGTATGAGGTACCGGTTGTTCCTTCTGCTGATCCACCTGCTCCTGTGTTGGTTGAGGGTGAATTGGAGTATGTGGTGGAAAAGATCTTGGACTCCCGTGTTTCCAGACGGAAACTTCAGTATCTGGTTAAGTGGAAAGGTTATGGCCAGGAGGATAATTCTTGGGTGACAGCATCCGATGTTCATGCTCCCGATTTGGTTCGTGCATTTCATAGTGCTCATCCAGGTCGCCCTGGTGGTTCTGGTGAGGGTTCGGTGCCCCCTCCTTAAGGGGGGGGTACTGTTGTGAATTCGGTTTGTGGGCTCCCCCGGTGGTCTGTTATGGTAGTGTCTCGTATGTGCCTTCCTCCATCTCTGATTACCTGTCGCCACCCTCTAGGGGAGTTTCCTATTTAAGGCTGCTTGGCTGTTAGTCACATGCCGGTCAACAATGTGCTAGTAGCATTCTGTTGCATTCACCTGCCTCAAGTTCCAGTTCAGCTAAGTTGAATTTTGTTTCTTGTTTTTGCTATTTTTGTCCAGCTATCTGCAATGTGACTCTTCAGTGCTGGAAGCTCTTGTGGACAGAAAATTACTACTCCAGTGGCATGAGTTGTCACTGGAGTTTAAAGTAATTTCTGGATGGTGTTTTTGAATAGTGATTTTTAGGTCGACCGTGAAGTAACACTTTCCTGTCCTTCTGCTATCTAGTAAGCGGACCTCACTGTGCTAAATCTGCTGTTCATCCTACGTATGTCATTTCCTCTGAACTCACCGTCAATATCTGTGGGGGCCTGCTATCATCTTTTGGGGTTCCTCACTGGAGGTAAGGCAGGCCTGTATATTCCTC
This sequence comes from Ranitomeya variabilis, assembly GCF_051348905.1. NCBI lineage: Eukaryota > Metazoa > Chordata > Amphibia > Anura > Dendrobatidae > Ranitomeya > Ranitomeya variabilis. The sequence continues at coordinate 723,278,081 of NC_135233.1, forward strand.
TTATAGGGGTAGTTAGATCTCCGGCTGGCGCGTGGTGTCTAGGGCATCGTAGGTACATCCCCCGGCTACTGTAAGTGTTGGGTCAGGTTCAGGTCACGGTCGACCTTAGTTTCCATCACCCGAGAGCTAGTCCGTTTTGTATTTTTATTCCCCTGGTCATTGGGGTAACCATAACAAATAACCATTTAATAAAAGGAAAAAACATTACACAAAATAATTAAACCAATATTGTACAATCATAAGAACTCAAAGAGATCATTCTTATCTCTGAAACCCATTGGACCCTGCGCATTAAAGAATCCATTTGGCTTGTCTTTTCATTAGGAGTTTATGGTAGGCTCTACTTTGTACGGGAGGATTTACTCTTTCCAAACCAGCAAAGGAGGATTAGATTGAAGTATATGTTTAACACCCTCAAAAGCCGCAGCATACAATACATTATATAGCAGTACTGATCATGGTAGCTGTTAATTCAGCACTGGGGTAAATACTAGCTGAAGTACCATCACCATTGTGATCCTCCTATCTCCCCTCTCCGCAGACTTCAGTAAGCAGCTGTGATCTTTCAGTGACCTTGCAATGAATTTTATTTTAAATATAAATAGATTTTAGCTGTTTTACATAGAGAAAGATGCGTTCAGGAGGCTGATACGTAGAAAAAGCAGCACATTTCCCTGTTGGATAAATGACTTAAGTTTGTTAAAACTACGAATTTATCTAAGTAAATCTGACCACCTTGTGTAAAACACCCTTACGTTTGTGTTACCACCTAAAGTGACAGTACCTGTCATGATACATTTGCTTCATTATGAGAAAGAAAAACATTCTTCTTTGCAGAATAAAAAGAAAAAATGTCTGTGACAGTTCAGTGACAAATAACACCATTTCAATATAGTCATGTAAAACAAGACTTTTGCAGTTTCACTTCAGGGTGCAAGGATTATCCTGAAGGAGATTCCCTTGTCACATGCCCTGAGTAGGGTCATAAATGAAAGATACCAAAGGAATGTCCACTGGATTTTTAATTATTTATTGCTATGGTATAGAAAGGTTTTACCTACTCTGTTTTCCTTTACAGTTGTCCCCAGCCCACTCCCCATTCTCACCTTTACTGCATGATTTACATTTTCTTTCCTTCTACCAAGAAGGAAAAAATGTGTAATTATGGAAGCCACAGGATAAACAGACATATTAATGATATTCAAATTATGAAAAAATGAACTACATGCGACATTGCATTGTCTTGTTGTAAAACAGCACCTAATACACTCCGGAGAAATGGCTGTACCTATTGTTCCAGGACTAAATCAATGTAACATCAAGCTGTTATTGTACCTGGAATGAAGACTAGATAGGGCTTGCTTCCATACATTTGCCACCCCACACCATAATCCTAGTAGTAGAACTGATGTGACCTCTCATGCAGGCATCTTCATGGCATTGCCCATGTGGTCCCCAGACCAAATTTCTGGCTTTCATTGCATCTAAGACAAAAGCAGGACTCATCACTGAAGCGGATAGGCCTCTATTCCAATCCTTTTGCCAGCTTTCTCTGCACCATGATAACCTTTGAGAGTGTTGAGGTGAGGTCAATAGAACATCTGTAGCTGGAAGTCTGACTCGTAGCCCAATATTATGCAAATACCTACTGATGGTTTGTGTATAGCATGATGCCTTACAACCGATATGAGGTGTCCAATTTCACTTGCAGTACAGAATGGACCAATCATTGAAACAATGGTATGATATTTCTCCAAAGTGCTCCAGGAGCAGTTTTTCAACACGATAGCATCAGGCTTAATATTTCTAGTGCTACTGTGCATGCCCTGCGTGGCCTAAATGTACAGCTGCGGCATGTCTGGACTTTTCTTCCATCGAACATATCTCAGAAGTCATTAGTTGGCAATTGGAAATTGGATGCTGTCAGCAGTGAATCCTGAAGATATAAGTGCCCAAGTGCATTTAGAAAGGCATATGAGAGAACATTCCGTAGACAACCATTATTAACTTCATAGATAGCATGCCAAGTCGTGTAAGTACATATATTTCTTTGAGTGATACTCATATTCAATGCTGAATACACCTAGAGGTTTTGAAAATTTTGTTTACATTTTTTCAGCATTTGCACATTATTAACATGTCTAACGATCTTGTGATTTCCAGAATTCCAAGACTTCAATGTTGGAGTGTATATAGTATACAGATACGCATTGGGGATTTATGTGTGGCACACATTGGAAGAATTTCCACAACAGTGCCATAAGGAAACCCCTTTAATTGCCATAATTTGGAAAGTTCACAACAAACATTCAATTTGTGTCTGCTATTTCTATTTTGTAGATTATCAGACTGACTTTTAGTTGTATTTTATTTGGTAGAACTCTTGCACTCACTGTAAAATGAAGCAGGAGACAAGGTCACTAAGTAGGTAATACGTTACCTTAAAAATTACTTTGCCAATAGCGGCAATGACAGTGACTTTCTTCTGAAATTTAGATGTGTTGGGTGAGATCCATTTCTTCATTGCCAAAGATATAAAATTCATTATGTGAACTATGAAAGGAATACAGGTGGCAATTTTAGAAAAGCATGTTTCCGAAATGGACTGATACTTGGCTTCCAAAGAGGTTAATTATAGTGTTTAATTCACTTGGAAAGTCATCCGATTTCAGAAATGCCATTCTATTTAGTGCTTGGACATAAGAGATAGTTACACAAATGTGTTTGTGGACCAGGGAGGTTTTCCGGTCTGAATCACATCAAGTTTATTCAATGCGTAAGGAAAAGTAACAACTCTTTATATCTAAGTATTGTACTACATTTTAGTCCCTTTAACCATTTCACAGATATTAAAGCAATGTGGACAACAGGATTTAAATGACATCATTGACAACGATCAAGGTTAACCGATGAGTTGTCTTGGAAGACGGGGTCCTCCTGAAAACCAGTAGGCTGAGCCATAGAAGAATCGCACTTTCACTATATACTACAGTATGTGATCAACCGATCGCAGGTTCACGTCCCCAAAAGGGAATTAATACAGTGAAAAAAAAATTAAAGATAAAAAGTTTTTAAAATGATTAAAAAACAAAATTATAAAAGTTTAATTCACCCTTCCATGTTATTCATGGATAGAACTTGAATCTATTATAGTCTATGAATCTGTTCAAGTTTCTGTGCAATTTTGTGGACTTGGTGGTCCACACTAAATCATGGAGACATGTCTGATTTTGATCACAGTGATAGATCAACCCTGCTAATGCAAGTCTATGGGTTTGTGAAAAAAAATCAGATGGAATTCTGATTCCATTTGTCTGCTGTCCATTTTTAATGGACTGGTGATAGGGTAAGCTTACATACCATATTTTTTCATACCAGAAAAACTGATGAAACTCTGACTAAACTCTGGTAAAAACTAATAAACTTGCAATAAGGGAACCTGTCATTTCCCAAAAATTATTAATCTGCCAATATGAGTTTAATCTGGAGGTTACTAGCATTTTAAAGCCATGGGGATGCCCCACTGATGGGAGGAAATTAACTTTATTCCTCCTAGCAGCCTCCGGGTTACAGTCACTTAGGTTCGGCCTGACAGACTTCAGTCCCTGCTCAGCATATAGTGAGCAATGGCTGAAAATATGCCCCCGGAAGCAGCTGACAGCCACCCTACACATGTGCTGCAGAGCTGGCTGTCAGTCAATGTGCCATTGCATGCTTACAGTAGTCGCTCGCTGTGGACTGAACAGTAACTGAAGCCACACTGACAAGCTTCTATGACTGAAAGCCGGAGGCTGCTGGGAGGAGTAAAGTTTGTTTCCTTTTGGCAGTCAGTGTGGCTTTAACCCCTTAGTGACAGAGCCAATTTGGTACTTAATGACCGAGCCAATTTTTACAATTCTGACCACTGTCACTTTAAGAGGTTATAACTCTGGAACGCTTTATCGGATCCCGCTGATTCTGAGACTGTTTTTTTGTGACATATTGTACTTCAAGTTAGTGGTAACATTTCTTCGATATTACTTGCGATTATTTATGAAAAAAACGGAAATATGGCAAAAAAATTTAAAATTTTGCAATTTTCAAACTTTGTATTTTTATGGCCTTAAATCAGAGAGATATGTCATGAAAAATAGTTAATAAATAACATTTCCCACATGTCTACTTTACATCAGCACAATTTTGGAAACAAAATTTTTTTTTGTTAGGGAGTTATAAGGGTTAAAAGTTGACCAGCAATTTCTCATTTTTACAACACCATGTTTTTTTTTAGGGACCACATCACCTTTGAAGTCATTTTGAGGGGTCTATATGATAGAAAATAACCAAGTGTGACACCATTCTAAAAACTGCACCCCTCAAGCTGCTCAAAACCACATTCAAGAAGTTTATTAACCCTTTACGTACTTCACAGGAACTGAAACAACGTGGAAGAAAAAAATGAACATTTAACTTTTTTTTGCAAACATTTTACTTCAGAACCATTTTTTTTAATTTTCACAAGTGTAAAAACAGAAATTTAACCACAAATTTTGTTGTGCAATTTCTCCTGAGTACGCCGATACCCCACATGTGGAGGTAAACCACTGTTTAGGCGCACCGCAGAGCTTGGAAGAGAAGGAGTGCCGTTTGACTGTTTCAATGCAGAATTGGCTGGAATTGAGATCGGACACCATGTCGCGTTTGGAGAGCCCCTGATGTGCCTAAACAGTGGAAACCCCCCACAAGTGACACCATTTTGGAAACTAGACCCCTTAAGGAACTTATCTAGATGTGTGGTGAGCACTTTGAACCCCCAAGTGCTTCACAGAAGTTTATAATGTAGAGCCGTGAAAATAAAAAATCGCATTTGTTTTCACAAAAATGATTTTTTCGCCCACAAATTCTTATTTTCACAAGGGTAACAGGAGAAATTAGACCACAAAAGTTGTTGTGCAATTTCACCTGAGTACGTCGATACCCCATATGTGGAGGTAAACCACTGTTTGGGCGCACCGCAGAGCTTGGAAGAGAAGGAGTGTCGTTTTACTTTTTCAATGTAGAATTGGCTGGAATTGAGATCGGACGCCATGTCACGTTTGGAGAGCCCCTGTTGTGCCTAAACAGTGGAAACCCCCCACAAGTGACACCATTTTGGAAACTAGACCCCTTAAGGAACTTATCTAGATGTGTGGTGAGCACTTTAAACCTCCAGGTGCTTCACAGAAGTTTATAACGTAGAGCCGTGAAAATAAAAAAATCGCATTTTTTCTACAAAAATGATCTTTTTGCCTCCAAATTTTTATTTTACCAAGGGTAACAGGAGAAAATTGACCCCAGAAGTTGTTGTACAATTTGTCCTGAGTACGCCGACACCCCATATGTGGGGGTAAACCACTGTTTGGGCGCATGGCTGAGCTCGGAAGCAAAGGAGCGCCATTTGACTTTTCAATGCAAAATTGACTGGAATTGAGATCGGACGCCATGTCGCGTTTGGAGAGCCCCTGATGTGCCTAAACAGTAGAAACCCCCCAAAAGTGACCCCATTTTGGAAACTAGACCCCCCATGGAACTTATCTAGATGTGTACTGAGAACTTTGAATGCCCAAGTGCATCACAGAAGTTTATAATGCAGAGTCGTGAAAATAAAAAATATTTTTTTTTTACAAAAAAGATTTTTTAGCCCCCAAGATTTTATTTTCCCAAGGGTAACAAGAGAAATTGGACCCCAAAAGTTGTTGTCCAATTTGTCCTGAGTATGCTGGTACCCCATATGTGGGGTTAAACCACTGTTTGGGCGCATGGCTGAGCTTGGAAGGGAAGGAGCGCCGTTTTGGAATGCAGACTTTGATAGAATTGTCTGCGGGCGTTATGTTGCGTTTGCAGACCCCTAATGTACCTAAACAGTAGAAACCCCCCACAAGTGACCCCATTTTGGAAACTAGACCCCCCAAGGAACTTATCTAGATATGTGGTGAGAACTTTGAATGCCCAGGTGCTTCACAGAAGTTTGTAATGCAGAGTAGTGAAAATAGAAAATATTTTTTTTTCCACAAAAAAGATTTTTTAGCCCCCAAGTTTTTAATTTCACAAGGGTAACAAGAGAAATTGGATGCCATTATTTGTTCTCCAATTTGTCCTGAGTATGCTGGTACCCCATATGTGGGGGTAAACCACTGTTTGGGCACACGGCAGAGCTCGGAAGAGAAGGAGCGCCATTTTGGAATTCAGACTTTGATAGAATTGTCTGTGGGTGTTATGTTGCGTTTGCAGAGCCCCTGATGTACCTAAACAGTAGAAACCCCCCACAAGTGACCAAATTTTGGAAACTAGACCCCCTAAGGAACTTATCTAGATATGTGGTGAGAACTTTTAATGCTCAAGTGCTTCACAGAAGTTTATAATGCAGAGTAGTGAAAATAAAAAAATATTTTTTTTCCCAGAAAAAAGATTTTTAGCCCAAGTTTTTATTTTTACAAGGGTAACAGGAGAAATTGGACCCCAAAAGTTGTTGTCCAATTTATCCAGAGTACGCTAATGCCCCATATGTGGGGGTAAACCACTGTTTGGGCGCACGGCAGAGTTCAGAAGGGAGTGAGCACCATTTGACTTTTTTAGCGCAAAATTGGCTGTCGTGTTTGGAGACCCCCTGATGTACCTAAACAGTGGAAACCCCCCCAATTCTAACTCCAACCCTAACTCCAACACACCCCTAACCCTAATCTCAACACGATCCATAATCCTAATCACAACCCTAATGATAATCACAACCCTAACCCCAAAACAGCCCTAATCTCAACCCTAACCATAACCCTAATCAAAACCCTAAATCCAACACACCCCTAACCCTAATCTCAACCCTAACCTCAAACCTAACCCTAATCCCAATACACCCCTAACCATAATCCCAACCCTAACCTTAACCCTAATCCCAACCCTAACCCTAATCCCAACCCTAATCCCAAACGTAACCCTAATCCCAAACGTAACCCTAATCCCAACCCTAATCCCAAACGTAACCCTAATACCAACCCTAATCCAAACCCTAACCCTAATCCCAACTCTAACCCTAACTTTAGCCCCAACCCTAACCCTAACTTAAGCCCCAACCCTAACCCTAATTTTAGCCCCAACCCTAGTCCTAACCCTAACTTTAGCCCCAACCCTAACCCTAAATTTAACCCTAACCCTAGCCCTAACTTTAGCCCCAACCCTAACCCTAAGGCTACTTTCACACTTGCGTCGTGTGGCATCCGTCGCAATCTGTCGTTTTGGACAAAAAACGGATCCTGCAAATGTGCCCACAGGATGCCTTTTTTGCCCATAGACTTGTATTACCGACGGATGGCCACACGTCGCGTCTAGGGTTGAGCGACTTTCATTTTTTAAAGATCGAGTCGGGTTTTGTGAAACCCGACTTTGTCCAGAGTCGAGTCGAGTGCAGTCGGCCGATTATCGCTAAAAGTCGGGGATCGACCGAAACACGAAACCCAATGCAAGTCAATGGGGAAGCATTGTCGGCAGTGAGTGGAGGCCAGGAAAACACCTACAGTGCCCATTTTAATGCCAAAAACATCCATTCTTGTTTCTGAAGCTTGTCAATCTTAATTAACTTTATAATAATAGTTGTTCAATGGAATTTGGGGGTCATTTGGCAAAAGTTGTGGGGGGTAGGGCTGGTTCAAGGTTTTAGTGGGCCCAGGAATCGTGGACTACGTCACGGCGGTGGAGCAGGGAGAGGTAAGTATTTCAACGTTGCAAGTGCTGTGATCCTGAGCAAGCAGGGGGGCACACTTGTTCGCATTGGCACTGGCACAGGGCCCCTCAAAGTACAGCGGTGTGTTTGCACGGCGGGGGCGCCTCCCACCAGCAGCGACACTTTTGCGTACTCTGAGGGGCCCTGTGCCAGTGACGTCGCCAATGAGTATGCCCCCCCACCTGATGAAGGAACCTGCACTTTAATCTGCACCTTCCTCTTTGTCCCTGTGTAAGGTGGTATAACATGCGGGAAGGGGAACCTTACTTTCAGCAGGGTCAGATTCTGGCTGTGTAGAGTGCAAGGGGAATGTAGTGGTCTAGGTCAATGTACCAGCAGACTCATCTAGCAGTGGCTGGGCAATGGGCAGGATGAGGAGGAAACAGATATAGGGCCAAAGAATAAAGTAGGCTAAATGCAGTTCAAAATTGGTAACAGGACTAAACAGGCGGCATTGCTTTGTTCAGTGGAGTAGCAAACCCAGGAGCAGCAGACACTGTTTTAAGGGCCCAAACACACTAATAGGCCAAATGCAGTTTAATATCTGATACTTTAGGCCAAAAGCCTAAGACTGAAGCTAAGCTTTATTCAGTTGAGGGCAAACACCAGGGAGGGGCAGACACCGTTAGTAGGCCCTAACCACCAATTTTTAAAAACACAGCACTTAATGAGAGCCAGAAGGTTGAAGCTCAGCTTTATTCAGTTGAGGACAAACACCAGGCAGGGGCAGACACCGTTAGTAGGCCGTAACCAGTGTTGAAGGCCAAATGCAGTTTAATATCTGATACTATAGGCCGAAAGCCAGAAGGTGGAAGCTCAGCTTTATTCAGTTGAGGGCAAACACCAGGGAGGGGCAGACACCGTTAGTAGGCCCTAACCACCAATTTTTAAAAACACAGCACTTAATGAGAGCCAGAAGGTTGAAGCTCAGCTTTATTCAGTTGAGGAAAAACACCAGGCAGGGGCAGACACAGTTAGTAGGCCGTAACCAAAGTTGAAGGCCAAATGCAGTTTAATATCTGATACTATAGGCCGAAAGCCAGAAGGTGGAAGCTCCGATTTAGACAGTGGAGGACAATTTGAATTAGGGACTGCAGACAGACTTAGTGGGCTGTCCCCTGTGGACCATGCATCCACCACATTAACCCATTGCGCCGTAATGGACACGTAATCTTCCGTGGCCATGCCTACAGGTCCATGCGTCTGTTGTCAGGTGCACCTTTGTACTCACAGATTGCCAGAGTGCATGGACAATGCGGTCTTTTACATGCTGGTGGAGGGTTGGGATGGCTTTTCTCGCAAAAGAAGTGTCGACTGGTTAGCTTGTAGCGTGGTACAGCGTAGTCCATCATGGCCTTATTAATAGTAAATAAAATATATAACTAGGCTCTATGAACTTTTAAATAGGTTCCAGGGGTACACGGGCAGCATTGGTGTGGTCAGTGGAGGAGTATTGCAAGTAGGGGCCGCAGACAGGCTATCAAAGGCCTAAAATAACAAACAATAGGCAGGCATGGCAGTTTTAAATCGGTTACATGGATACACAGGCAGGCACTCCAGGCAGCTTTGTGGTCAGTGGAGGAGTATTGCAAGTAGGGGCCGCAGACAGGCTATCAAAGGCCTAAAATAACAAACAATAGGCAGGCATGGCAGTTTTAAATCGGCTACATGGATACACAGGCAGGCACTCCAGGCAGCATTGTGGTCAGTGGAGGAGTATTGCAAGTAGGGGCCGCAGACAGGCTATCAAAGGCCTAAAATAACAAACAATAGGCAGGCATGGCAGTTTTAAATTGGTTACATGGATACACAGGCAGGCACTCCAGGCAGCTTTGTGGTCAGTGGAGGAGTATTGCAAGTAGGGGCCGCAGACAGGCTATCAAAGGCCTAAAATAACAAACAATAGGCAGGCATGGCAGTTTTAAATCGGTTACATGGATACACAGGCAGGCAGCATTGTGGTCAGTGGAGGAGTATTGCAAGAAGTGTCTGATACAGTTAGTACTCCCAAAAAATAAATAGATGTTAATGTCTCGCAAAACAACTATAAATAAAAAAAAAGGGTGGCATGCTTAGGTACAGGGGTGGGCTCATCTGCAGAGTTTATGACAAAGTAATTTGGCAGTAAATTAGTATTTACTGGTGTCAATATAGGACACTGACCCAGACTACTTTAACTAGCATCATAGATGTCAACAAATTGGTATTGTTTGTCAGTGCCAGGCATTGAATGATGTCAGCGCATAGACTAAACATTGGTGGAGCTGTGCGAGATAATTTTGCACGTGGTAGAGCACAGTTTGAGCGGGGGGGGGGGGGACTCTCTTGTGGCCGGCGGTACCGCCCCAGGGCCCCTCATGTTACAACGGTGTGTCTGACGTTGGGTGCGCACCACCACCGCCAGAGACACTACATTGTACTATGAGGGACCCCGTGGCAGTGCCGTCGACCAAAAGCGGGCACACCTACCTCTTCAGACAAACAGCACTGTAACGGGTGCTTGCACCAAGTGGTGAGACCACGGCCCCGTGGGGGGAGTTTTCCCATTGGGGGAGGTGTAAACATGTCGTATGCTGGACAAACAGCTGCTGCAAATTAACAGATTGGAACACTCAGTAAGACCAGTCCACAAGCAAGCAATTTTTATAGGAAAGCTAGGTGTCAGCCGGGAAAGGTGGGGCAAAATAATTTGAAATCCAGGAGTGGTTCATTTTAATGAAGGTGAGATAATCCACATTTTGGGTAGCCAGACGAGTCCTTTTTTCGGTTAATATTGAACCAGCAGCACTGAATACTCTTTCTGATAGCACACTAGCTGCTGGGCAAGCAAGCTCCTGCAATGCATATTCTGCCAATTCAGGCCAGGTGTCTAATTTGGATGCCCAGTAATCAAATGGGAATGACGGTTGAGGGAGAACATCGATAAGGGATGAAAAATAGTTAGTAACCATACTGGACAAATGTTGTCTCCTGTCACTTTGAATATATGCTGCAGTACCTGTCCTGTCTGCGGTCATTGCGAAATCACTCCACAACCTGGTCAGAAAACCCCTCTGTCCAACGCCACTTCTGATCTGTGCACCTCTAACACCTCTGCCATGTAGCCCCCTGCAGCTTGTGTGAGAACCATCACCGGCGCTGTGTGCTGGGAATGCCTGAATCAAACGGTCTACAAGAGTAGCTTGTTTGGTTGCTAATATTTGTTCGAGGTTCTCATGTGGCATAATATTTTGCAATTTGCCTTTATAGCGAGGGTCAAGGATGCAGGCCAACCAGTAATCATCATCGCTCATCATTTTTATAATGCGTGTGTCCCTTTTGAGGATACGTAAGTAGTGTTGAGCATTCCGATACTGCAAGTATCGGGTATCGGCCGATACTTGCTGTATCGGAATTTCCGATACCGAGATCCGATACTTTTGTGGTATCGGGTATCGGGTATCGCAACAACATTAATGTAATAATGTGTAAAAAAGAGAATTAAAATAAAAAATATCGCTATACTCACCTGTCCGACGCAGCCGGGACCTCAGCGAGGGAACCGGCAGCGTTGTTTGTTTAAATTTCGCGCTTTTACTTGGTTACGTGAAGTCCCGGCTTGTGATTGGTCAGGGCGGCCATGTTGCCGGGACGCGGACCAATCACAGCAAGCCGTGACGAAATTACGTCACGGCTTGCTGTGATTGGTCCGCATCCCGGCAACATGGCCGCCATTAACCAATCACAAGCCGTGACGTCACGGGAGGCTGGACATGCGCGTATTTTGAAAAGCGCGCGTGTCCAGCCTCCAGTGACGTCCCGGCAACATGGCCGCCATTAACCAATCACAAACTGGGACGTCACGGGAGGCTGGACATGCGCGTGTTTTGAAAAGCGCGCGTGTCCAGCCTCCCGTGACGTCACGGCTTGTGATTGGTTAATGGCGGCCATGTTGCCGGGACGCGGACCAATCACAGCAAGCCGTGACGTAATTTCGTCACGGCTTGCTGTGATTGGTCCGCGTCCCGGCAACATGGCGCCGTGACCAATCATAAGCCGGGACGTCACTGGAGGCTGGACACGCGCGCTTTTCAAAATACGCGCATGTCCAGCCTCCCGTGACGTCACGGCTTGTGATTGGTTAATGGCGGCCATGTTGCCGGGACGCGGACCAATCACAGCAAGCCGTGACGTAATTTCGTCACGGCTTGCTGTGATTGGTCCGCGTCCCGGCAACATGGCCGCCCTGACCAATCACAAGCCGGGACCTCACGTAACCAAGTAAAAGCGCGAATTTTAAACAAACAACGCTGCCGGTTCCCTCGCTGAGGTCCCGGCTGCGTCGGACAGGTGAGTATAGCAATATTTTTTATTTTAATTCTTTCTTTTACACATTAATATGGTTCCCAGGGCCTGAAGGAGAGTTTCCTCTCCTTCAGACCCTGGGAACCATCAGGAATACCGTCCGATACCTGAGTCCCATTGACTTGTATTGGTATCGGGTATCGGTATCGGATTGGATCCGATACTTTGCCGGTATCGGCCGATACTTTCCGATACCGATACTTTCAAGTATCGGACGGTATCGCTCAACACTATACATAAGGCATAATCCGCCATGTGAGCCAAAGTTCCAGTTGTCAAATCTGCGGTTGTGCTGGTTGGAGGGGCAGTTACAGGCAAATCTACGTCACTTGTCTCCCTTAAAAAAACAGAACCCGGCCTTGCAATGCCACTAATTTCTGTTGGCCCAGGAGAAGCTTCCTCATTCAAAAAGTACTCATCCCCATCATCCTCCTCGTCCTCCTCCTCCTCTTCGCCCGCTACCGCATCCTCTACACGGCCCTGACCAGACAATGGCTGACTGTCATCAAGGCTTTCCTCTTCCTCGGCTGCAGACGCCTGCTCCTTTATGTGCGTCAAACTTTGCATCAGCAGACGCATTAGGGGGATGCTCATGCTTATTATGGCGTTGTCTGCACTAACCAGCCGTGTGCATTCCTCAAAACACTGAAGGACTTGACACAGGTCTTGTAGCTTCGACCACTGCACACCTGACAACTCCATGTCTGCCATCCAACTGCCTGCCCGTGTATGTGTATCCTCCCACAAAAACATAACAGCACGCCTCTGTTCGCACAGTCTCTGAAGCATGTGCAGTGTGGAGTTCCACCTTGTTGCAAGGTCGATGATTAGGTGATGCTGGGGAAGGTTCAAAGACCGCTGATAGTTCTACATACGGCTGGAGTGTACGGGCGAACGGCGGATATGCGAGCAAAGTCTGCGCACTTTGAGGAGCAGGTCGGGTAACCCCGGATAACTTTTCAGGAAGCACTGCACCACCAGGTTTAAGGTGTGAGCCAGGCAAGGAATGTGTTTCAGTTGGGAAAGGGCTATGGCAGCCATGAAATTCCTTCCGTCATCACTCACAACCTTGCCCGCCTCAAGATGTACAGTGCCCAGCCATGACTGAGTTTCATTCTGCAAGAACTCGGACAGAACTTCCGCGGTGTGTCTGTTGTCGCCCAAACACTTCATTGCCAATACAGCCTGCTGACGCTTGCCACTAGCTGTCCCATAATGGCACACCTGGTGTGCAACAGTGGCAGCTGCGGATGGAGTGGATGTGCGACTGCGGTCTGTGGACGAGCTCTCGCTTCTGCAGGAGAAGGAGGAGGAAGAGGAGGAGGGGGGGCGAACGCCTACAGCCAACTCTTTCCTTGACCGTGGGCTAGGCAGAACTGTCCCAATATTGCTGTCCCCTGTGGACCCTGCATCTACCACATTCACCCAGTGTGCCGTGATGGACACGTAACGTCCCTGGCCATGCCTACTGGTCCATGCATCTGTTGTCAGGTGCACCTTTGTAGTCACAGACTGCCTGAGTGCATGGACGATGCGGTCTTTAACATGCTGTTGGAAGGCTGGGATGACTTTTCTAGAAAAGAAGTGCCGACTGGGTAGCTCGTAGCGTGGTACAGCGTAGTCCATCAGCGCTTTGAAAGCTTCGCTTTCAACTAACCGGTAGGGCATCATCTCTAATGAGATTAGTCTAGCAATGTGGGCGTTCAAACCCTGTGAACGCGGATGCGAGGATGAGTACTTCCTTTTCCTAACAAGAGTCTCATGTAGGGTGAGCTGGACTGGAGAGCTGGAGATCGTGGAACTAGCGGTGGTGCCGGTGGACATGGGTGAGTGAGAGAGGGTTGGAGATGGTATTCTTGCCGGTGCCCTACATGCAGTGTTTCCTACTACTAACCTGGTGATTCCCTGACTGCTTTGGCCTGGCGACGAAAGCTGCACAGATACTGCAAGTGGCGCGAGAAATGGTGGGCTTACAGGGAGGGAAGGGATGTAGCGTTGCTGACTAGCTTCATTGGCCGAGGGTGCTGCAACCTTTAGGGACGTTTGGTCGTTAGTCCAGGCTTGCAAATGCATGGTGGATAAATGTCTATGCATGCAACTTGTATTTAGACTTTTAAGATTCTGACCTCTGCTTAAGGTAGTTGAACATTTTTGACAGATGACTTTGCGCTGATCATTTGGATGTTGTTTAAAAAAATGCCAGACTGCACTCTTTCTACTATCGGATACCTTTTCAGGCATTGCAGACTGAGCTTCTTTAACTCTTCTTAACTTCTTGGATGGCCACGCTGTCCTCCAACTGGTTTTGGTTTTGCCACGCGTTTTTGGCCAGATACGGGCCCGGTAGATGGAACCTGTTGTGATGTTGATGCCTGCTGCGGCTCCTCCTCCTCCGCTTCAGAACTACTGCCGCCTGCACCCTGTTCCCCCAATGGCTGCCAATCGGGGTCCACAACTGGGTCATTTATGACCTCCTCTTCTATGTTGTGTGCAACTTCGTCTGTGTCACCGTGTAAGCCGGTGGTATTGCGTTCGTGACGGAGCACCATAGTCTCCGCTGGTTTCGATTCTGCCTCAGTACACTGCGAGGGCAATGTTCTGGTCTGAGTCAAAGGAACAGCATAGTAATCTGGCTGTGGCTGTGCATCTGTGCACTCCATGTCCGATTCAACTTCTCATGGGCATAGCCTGTTAACTGTTTCACTGTGTAACCCAGGAACGGTATGTGTAAAGAGCTCCATGGAGTAACCTGTTGTGTCGACTGACGCATCCTTAACTGTTGTTTTTAGTGAAGGACACAAGGAAGCGACTTGTTCCTGACCGGGAGCATCCACTGACGATGCACTGCTCTGACATTTGGCACTTTCTGAGGAGGAGGCGAAAGAGTTAGAGGCAGAGTCAGCAATGAAAGCCAATACTTGTTCCTCCTGCTCCGGCTTCAAAAGTGGTTTTCCTACTCCCAGAAAAGAGAGCGTTCGAGGCCTTGTGTAGCCAGACAACGAACCTGGCTCAACAACTCGAGACTTAGGTGCTGTACTGCTTTTACCACGACCACCTGATGCTCCACCACCACTACCATCATTACCAGCTGACAATGACCGCCCACGGCCACGACCTCTTCCACTAGACTTCCTCATTGTTTGCAAAACGTAACCAAAGTAACACTATTTGTTACTGTAAAACAACTTATCAGGTGAACTCAAACTTCTGTAGGATTTATATATACCTTTATAGGTGCCTGACACTGAAAGGAAAATCAGGCCCAATGTTACACACTAGGTTTTCTGTGCCCCAATAATTTGAGACAGATGGCACACACAGGACCAGCACTCAAGCAGAAATGCCAATCTTAATCTCCCACTATTTTTTTTTTTTTTTTTTTGGGAGAATTTACCCTAAAAAAAAAAAAAATGGCCAAGTATTACGCAGTGTTTTCGGTGGCACACAATGAGAGACAGATACCACACACAGCAATGGCACGGAGGCAGACTTGCCAATATTTATCTCCCACTAATTTTTTTTGGGGGGAAAAGGGAGAATTTAGCAAAAAAAAAAAAAAATGGCCAAGTATTACACAGTGTTTTCGGTGCCACACAATGAGAGACAGATACCACACACAGCAATGGCACGGAGGCAGACTTGCCAATATTTATCTTCCACTAATTTTTTTTTGTGGAAATGGGAGAATGTACCCCCCCCCCCCCAAAAAAAAAGGCCAAGTATTACACAGTGTTTTCGGTGCCACACAATGAGAGACAGATACCACACACAGCAATGGCACGGAGGCAGACTTGCCAATATTTATCTCCCACTAATTTTTTTTTGGGGAAAAGGGAGAATGTACCCAAAAAAAAAAAAAAAAATGGCCAAGTATTACACAGTGTTTTCGGTGGCACACAATGAGAGACAGATATCACACACAGCAATGGCACGGAGGCAGACTTGCCAATATTTATCTCCCACTAATTTTTTTTTTTGGAAAAGGGAGAATTTAGCAAAAAAAAAAAAAAAATGGCCAAGTATTACACAGTGTTTTCGGTGGCACACAATGAGAGACAGATACCACACACAGCAATGGCACGGAGGCAGACTTGCCAATATTTATCTCCCACTAATTTTTTTTTTTGGAAAAGGGAGAATTTAGCAAAAAAAAAAAAAAATGGCCAAGTATTACACAGTGTTTTCGGTGCCACACAATGAGAGACAGATACCACACACAGCAATGGCACGGAGGCAGACTTGCCAATATTTATCTCCCACTAATTTTTTTTTGTGGAAAAGGGAGAATGTACACAAAAAAAAAAAAAAAAAAAAGGCCAAGTATTACGCAGTGTTTTCGGTGGCACACAATGAGAGACAGATACCACACACAGCAATGGCACGGAGGCAGACTTGCCAATATTTATCTCCCACTAATTTTTTTTTGTGGAAAAGGGAGAATGTACCCCCCCCCAAAAAAAAGGCCAAGTATTACACAGTGTTTTCGGTGGCACACAATGAGAGACAGATACCACACACAGCAATGGCACGGAGGCAGACTTGCCAATATTTATCTCCCACTAATTTTTTTGGGGGGAAAAGAGAGAATTTAGCAAAAAAAAAAAAAAATGGCCAAGTATTACACAGTGTTTTCGGTGCCACACAATGAGAGACAGATACCACACACAGCAATGGCACGGAGGCAGACTTGCCAATATTTATCTCCCACTGATTTTTTTGGGGGGAAAAGGGAGAATTTAGCAAAAAAAAAAAAAAATGGCCAAGTATTACACAGTGTTTTCGGTGGCACACAATGAGAGACAGATACCACACACAGCAATGGCACGGAGGCAGACTTGCCAATATTTATCTCCCACTAATTTTTTTTTTTGGAAAAGGGAGAATTTAGCAAAAAAAAAAAAAAATGGCCAAGTATTACACAGTGTTTTCGGTGCCACACAATGAGAGACAGATACCACACACAGCAATGGCACGGAGGCAGACTTGCCAATATTTATCTCCCACTAATTTTTTTTTGTGGAAAAGGGAGAATGTACCCAAAAAAAAAAAAAAAAAAAGGCCAAGTATTACGCAGTGTTTTCGGTGGCACACAATGAGAGACAGATACCACACACAGCAATGGCACGGAGGCAGACTTGCCAATATTTATCTTCCACTAATTTTTTTTTGTGGAAATGGGAGAATGTACCCCCCCCCCAAAAAAAAGGCCAAGTATTACACAGTGTTTTCGGTGCCACACAATGAGAGACAGATACCACACACAGCAATGGCACGGAGGCAGACTTGCCAATATTTATCTCCCACTAATTTTTTTTGGGGGAAAAGGGAGAATTTAGCAAAAAAAAAAAAAAAATGGCCAAGTATTACACAGTGTTTTCGGTGGCACACAATGAGAGACAGATACCACACACAGCAATGGCACGGAGGCAGACTTGCCAATATTTATCTCCCACTAATTTTTTTTTTTGGAAAAGGGAGAATTTAGCAAAAAAAAAAAAAAAATGGCCAAGTATTACACAGTGTTTTCGGTGGCACACAATGAGAGACAGATACCACACACAGCAATGGCACGGAGGCAGACTTGCCAATATTTATCTCCCACTAATTTTTTTTTTTGGAAAAGGGAGAATTTAGCAAAAAAAAAAAAAATGGCCAAGTATTACACAGTGTTTTCGGTGCCACACAATGAGAGACAGATACCACACACAGCAATGGCACGGAGGCAGACTTGCCAATATTTATCTCCCACTGATTTTTTTGGGGGGAAAAGGGAGAATTTAGCAAAAAAAAAAAAAAATGGCCAAGTATTACACAGTGTTTTCGGTGGCACACAATGAGAGACAGATACCACACACAGCAATGGCACGGAGGCAGACTTGCCAATATTTATCTCCCACTAATTTTTTTTTTTGGAAAAGGGAGAATTTAGCAAAAAAAAAAAAAAATGGCCAAGTATTACACAGTGTTTTCGGTGCCACACAATGAGAGACAGATACCACACACAGCAATGGCACGGAGGCAGACTTGCCAATATTTATCTCCCACTAATTTTTTTTTGTGGAAAAGGGAGAATGTACCCAAAAAAAAAAAAAAAAAAAGGCCAAGTATTACGCAGTGTTTTCGGTGGCACACAATGAGAGACAGATACCACACACAGCAATGGCACGGAGGCAGACTTGCCAATATTTATCTTCCACTAATTTTTTTTTGTGGAAATGGGAGAATGTACCCCCCCCCCCAAAAAAAAGGCCAAGTATTACACAGTGTTTTCGGTGCCACACAATGAGAGACAGATACCACACACAGCAATGGCACGGAGGCAGACTTGCCAATATTTATCTCCCACTAATTTTTTTGGGGGGAAAAGGGAGAATTTAGCAAAAAAAAAAAAAAAATGGCCAAGTATTACACAGTGTTTTCGGTGGCACACAATGAGAGACAGATACCACACACAGCAATGGCACGGAGGCAGACTTGCCAATATTTATCTCCCACTAATTTTTTTTTTTGGAAAAGGGAGAATTTAGCAAAAAAAAAAAAAAAATGGCCAAGTATTACACAGTGTTTTCGGTGGCACACAATGAGAGACAGATACCACACACAGCAATGGCACGGAGGCAGACTTGCCAATATTTATCTCCCACTAATTTTTTTTTTTGGAAAAGGGAGAATTTAGCAAAAAAAAAAAAAAATGGCCAAGTATTACACAGTGTTTTCGGTGCCACACAATGAGAGACAGATACCACACACAGCAATGGCACGGAGGCAGACTTGCCAATATTTATCTCCCACTAATTTTTTTTTGTGGAAAAGGGAGAATGTACCCAAAAAAAAAAAAAAAAAAAAAGGCCAAGTATTACACAGTGTTTTCGGTGGCACACAATGAGAGACAGATACCACACACAGCAATGGCACGGAGGCAGACTTGCCAATATTTATCTCCCTGCAGTAATCTCAGAAAAGTATGACAGGCAGGTATAATAAGGACTGCTGCACACAAAAGTGTGGACAAACACACAAGATAGCTGTGCAGAAAGGAAGGAAAAACAGGATTTGTGCTTTGAAAAAAGCAGTTGGTTTGCACAGCGGCGTACACACAGGCACAGCAACGCAGCTATCAGGGTCAGGGAGCCTTCTAGGGCAGCCCAATGAGCGACAGCGCTGAGGAAAAAAAAATGTAGCTTCCACTGTCCCTGCAAACAAAAGGTGGTGTTGGACAGTGGAAATCGCTACAGCACAAGCGGTTTGTAGCTTTATGTACCCTGCCTATCACGAAGAAGCTGCAGCAACCTCTCCCTACGCTCAGAGCAGCAGCAGTAAGATGGCGGTCAGCGGGAACGCCCCTTTATAGCCCCTGTGACGCCGCAGAAAGCAAGCCAATCACTGCAATGCCCTTCTCTAAGATGGTGGGGACTGAGATCTATGTCATCACGCTGCCCACACTCTGCGTCCACCTTCATTGGCTGAGAAATGGCGCTTTTAGCGTCATTGAAACGCGACTTTGGCGCGAAAGTCGCGTACCGCATGGCAGACCCCACACACACAGGGATCGGCTCGGTTTCATGAGACGCCGACTTTGCCAAAAGTCGGCGACTTATGAAAATGAACGATCCGTTTCGCTCAATCCTAGTCGCGTCCATCGTGCACTGGATCCGTTGTGTTTTGGCGGACCGTCGTCACAAAAAATGTTCAATGTAACCTTTTTTTTGTATGTCGCGTCCGCCATTTCCACGCATGCGTGGCCGTAACTCTGCCCCCTCCTCCCCAGGACATAGACTGGGCAGCGGATGCGTTGAAAAACTGCATCCGCTGCCCACGTTGTGCACAATTTTCACAACGTGCGTCGGTACGTCGGGCCAACGCATTGCGACCGCCCCATACCGACGCAAGTGTGAAAGAAGCCTAAGGCTACTTTCACACTAGCATCGTACTCGGCCCATCGCAGTGTGTCGGGCCAACGTACCGACGCTAGCGTTGTAAGCGCTGCACAATGGGTGCAGCGGATGCTGTTTTTTCAACGCATCCGCTGCCCCATTGTGAGGTGCGGGGAGGCGGGGGCGGAGTTCCAGCCGCGCATGCGCGGTCGGAAATGGCGGACACGTCGCACAAAAAAAGTTACATGTAGCTTTTTTTGTGCTGACGGTCCGCCAAAGCACGACGCATCCGTCGCACGACGGATGCGACGTGTGGCAATCCGTCGCAATGTGTCGCTAATGCAAGTCAATGGAGAAAAAATGCATCCTGCAAGCACTTTTGCAGGATGCGTTTTTTCTCCAACAACGCATTGCGACGGAAGCCAAAAAACGCTAGTGTGAAAGTAGCCTAACCCTAACCCTAAATTTAGCCCCAACCCTAACCCTAAATTTAGCCCCAACCCTAACCCTAGCCCTAACCCTAGCCCTAACCCTAACCCTAATTTTAGCCCCAACTCGTCTCTCCTGCCGGCTGGCAGATGGCAACAGATGGCGGGGCGCACTGCGCATGCGCCCGCCATTTTCTTTCCCGAGGAAGAAGCCGGCCGGCAGGAGGAGACGCAGGAGGACCCAGGGACACCAGTAAGTATGATAGGGTCCCCGAATCCCCCTATTTCTCTGTCCTCTGATGTGCGATCACATCAGAGGACAGAGAATTACAGATCGCTTTTTTTTTTTTTGCGGTCGCCGGTAAACAGTTAATTACCGGCGATCGCAAAACAGGGGTCGGTAAAAACCGACCCAGATCATGTTCTTTGGGGTCTCGGCTACCCCCGGCAGCCGAGACCCCAAAGATCTTCCGGGTGCCGGGCGGCGGGCGCACTGCGCATGCGCTCGCCATTTTTTCCCGGAAAAAAGATGGCGGCGCCCATCGGGAGCCACGAGGAGCACCGGGGGAGATAGGTGAGTATTGGGGGGCTATTGTGGGCCATCGGGGACACTATTTCTTTGTCCTCCGATGTGCGATCACATCGGAGGACAGAGAAATTAAATGGCAAATCGCGTTTTTTTTTTTTTTTGTTGCGACTGCCGGTAAACGGTTAATTACCGGCGATCGCAACTTGGGGGTCGGTAAAAACCCCCCGAATCATGTTCTCTGGGGTCTCGGCTACCCTCGGCAACCGAGACCCCAGAGAAAATCCGACTCTGGGGGGCGCTATTCACTTTTTCCACAGCGCCGTTAATTAACGGCGCTGTGATTTAAATACCCTTAGCGGCCGCCGTTAAAAGGCGTGTCGCCGGTCGTTAAGGGGTTAAAATACTATTATGAACCCCATACCTGCACCTTAATAGAAATTATGCTATTATTCCGAAGATGGACCCCATACCTGCACGTTAATAGCAATTTTTGACATAACAGGTTCCTTTTAAAATATGACCAAAAACACTCATGAAGCTCAGACCATTTTTTGCATACCAGAAAAATCATTGACATCAAAATGAGCCCTTTTCCTCAGATTTAGCAGGACACAGGTGCTGAGATGACCTTTTCATTGCCAGCAATGAAGTACATTCTGTTATCAATACAGCTAAAGGCTGGCAAATAGACAGGGGAAACCAAGGAATAAAAGCCGCTTAAACTCTATTTTTTTTACAGGAATGAAAACATATCCACTAATAAAGTATTTTGCAAATTTTCATAGCTTTCAATGCTGAATATATTTATAAAAAACAGTATGTAAATGTTTAGTTACTCTTTAAGGTCTAATTTGGAGATGTACAAAACATTGGCGCTATATAAATACAATTATTATTATTATTGCCCGTCAATTGCTAAGGTTCTAAAATTGAACAATAAAATAAACCCTTCAATACATTTATTAAGTGACTTTGAAAAGTTATTGTGTGGCTGGGGCATTGCTAGGGTCTTAAAAGATCTGGGGCCCCAAGACCCAAAGTACATGTTTCTCCATAAGACCCCAACCTCATCAATATTTAAATTCTCAGAGGAGCATTGCATGTCCTATATGTCTCCTTACACTGGCTTGAAATGTTCCCCCTTAGACTACCAGTCAGAAGCCTCTCACCTAGCCAAATCATATCTCCTGCTTTGAACCGAGGAGGGACAACACCCTAAAATACGCTAAACCAAAAAGAGGGGCATTATATATATATAAACTCTGCCATAAAAGATAGATAGAGGAACCAAAGGAAAATGGACACTGGAGCTAGATAAAAAATACTCTTAGTTTTTACTGCAAAATATTAAAACAAAAATAGATAAATATTATTGAAGACAAAAAAACAATTTTAGGCCATGTTCACACTTTGCGGTTTTTACCGCGGAACTGCGGCGATTTTGATGCTGCGGGTCCGCAGCAGTTTCCATAGCGTTTCCATTTACATGTAAACCCTATGGAAACCGCAAACCGCTGTGCACATGCTGCGGGAAAAACCGCGCAGAAACGCAGCGGTTTACAACCCGCAGCATGTCACTTCTTTGTGCAGAATCGCTGCGATTCTGCACCCATAGGAATGTATTGAACCGCTTACTTCCCGCATGGGGCTGTGCCCACGTTGCGGGAAGTAAGCGGTTAATGTGCGGGTGGTACCCGGGGTGGAGGAGAGGAGACTCTCCTCCAGGCCCTGGGAACCATATTTGGGGTAAAAAAAAGAATAAAAATAAAAAATCATGTTATACTCACCTCTCGGCGCTGCACGCGGCCGGCCGGTCACAGTTGCTGTGCGAACAGGACCTGCGGTGACGTCGCGGTCACATGACCGTGATGACGCCCGGGTCACATGACCGTGACATCACGAAGGGTCCTTCTCTGCACAGCATCTTTGGAACCGGAGCGCCGCGTGCAGCGCCGAGGAGATCCGGACATCGGAGGGTGAGTATAACCAATTTTTTTTATTTTAACATTACTATTGATGCTGCATATTGCTGCATATGCAGCATCAATAGTATAGGAGTAATCCCGCAGCGGAAACCGCGGAACAAACCGCGATAAATCTGCAGGGATAACCGCAGCGGTTTTGCCCTGCAGATTTATCAATTCCGCTGCGGGAGAACCCGCAGAGGGACGCCGCAAAGTGTGAACATGGCCTAAAAGGTGAGGGATGACATCAAAGTGCCACGTTCAGGCAGGAGGTGTTTTGGGAATATAGACAGTGAGCCAATTTGTCAAACTGAACAATATCAATCAAAGTTGATACATGAAGCAAAAGACTAAATACAATCTAGTCAAGTATATGCGAGAAATTATCCTTATAGTGAGGGTTATATACAGAAAATTATTTAATACCTATCAATAGTCCCAATGATATAATTACAAACATAACCTCCTCTACTATAGTTAGGGCATACGTATATACATAGACATGACGGAGGCTCAAAAAATAAATCAAATCACATCAAAGTTAATTAAGCAAGGTAGATATAGTAAAATGCATAGTGCCATAGCGTAGTACACAATGGAACATGGTATGGCCACAGTTGGCTAATACAGTGCACAATCCCTTAGTGGAAAAACATAAAAAGAATGTACACAGAGGTAAAAGGGCCTGGCATTTAGGGAAGCCCTGCAACCCTATGAAAAACCCTGCATTATATGATATGAAATAAAGTGTATATAGTAATTACTAGCATTTTAGACCAACATGCAACGGACGTGGCCATACCATGTTCCATTGTATACTGCTTATTTTTCTCACTTTACCAACTTAGACTATTTAGTGCTGATACAAAAATATTTTAACACGGGTTGCAATATAACAATATAGTTAAAAAGCCATTGGGGTGAATACTTTGACAAGCCACTGAATAACAACTTATAAGACTAAACACCATGGTAACTCATAATATGACAAAAATCTGTACCATAGGTGAAAAAGGACCAACAAGACCTATCATCAAGATAAGCACATGACACAAGAGGGAAACGATGAAAAATGGTCACACACAATAAATAGAAATGCTATAACCTTTATTAATACCAAACCACAATATTAAAACCAGGTGAGCGGAGGGAAGGTAGTAAAGCACAGAAAACACTGTTATGAAGTTAACAGGAAGGGCGCCACCAGAGATAACAGTCCTACAGGCTTATACATTATCAGAGTAAACAAATAAGCAAAAATAGGAAACAAATAGTAAAAAACTAAATAAACCAAAATAATAACTTGATCCTACTGCAGTCAGGGATACCAAGCCAAGTACCAACTGTTTCACATATAAGATAGGTGAGTGCAAGAACCGCTATAATGCTATCCTAATTGAAATCCCATACCTATCAAACCGACACAGTAGATATTAGTAAAGCAAGGTACCCACCGCACAGAGGACTGTAGTACTGGAGGCGCGCTTCCACCCCAACGCGCGTTTCGGCGATCACACCTTCATCAGGGGGCAAAGACAGTGAGTGCACATGGGTTTAAAAAGCTCCCGGACAGGAAATGAGCAGGTGCAGCGACCAAAATGGTCCGTACGGCAACAGGGAAGAGAGAAACAGTGACCGCATCTGCCGGAAGTGAAGGGGCGTGGCTGTCAAATTGATAACGCAGTAACGTGCAAACCATGACGCAGAAGCGTCAAAAAGAGAACGCATTAACATGGAATTCAGAACGCTCCAGCGTCCAAAACCACAACGCTAACAGCGTCCAAAAACCTCCAAGTAATCGCGAAATTTCATGAACACCATAGCGCCGGCTGCGTCCAATGGGGGTCAAAGGGAGCCGAGGACCACTGGGGCCCCAAGTGGACCACAGCACCCAAAGGTCACCACAGGAACGCTCCGGCGCATAGGAATGGCTAAGGCAGCACCCACAGATATAATAACTGCTAGGTGGAGTCACCACAACCACTAAAAATAGCCCCATTTAATTATACATGGACAAACATAAAACCATAAAATATATAAAGACAAAAAGGGCAGATACCAATAAATGACTAGGACACCAACCACAAACTATACATTGCTTAATCACCTCTATTCGCATAGAAGTACAAGAAGCTCACAGTTAATGAAAACTTAATACATAATCTATACATTGCAAACGAAATGGCAATCACATATATAGATAACAATAATAAATATAAAGAAAACATATATATACAAACAACTATGATTATAAAGACAAGGCTTTATCATAGTGGCCGTGGTCCATTAATCATTAATGCCTTCTGAATCCTTTTCTTTCTTTTTTCCTTTGTTCTCTTCTTTTTATTCTCTTTTTTTCTTATTCACACCGTTAAGGAAATGTCCTCTTCATAACATCGTAATACAAAAATATGGAATATGCCACAGGAAACTACCAGGTCAACATGTGCTAAAAACAACGAGGTAAGTAAAAAACAAGATTAAAAACAAAGAACTAACAGCGTAAACATGCAGATACTACAAGCAGGACCGATAGCAGCATATACACTTAGGAGAGGAGCAGTTGTATTGATACCGATTCTTACAAGAAGGGGGCATAGCTAATATTGTCATTGAGGCCGGTTGGCTGAACTGTGCCCAGAGTCCATATCCATCTTGACTCGACACGGGCCAGCCTCTGGAAGGTACCACCCCCGCGGATCCCTACTTCCAGTAAATCAATCCCTCTAGCCCTGAGAAGATCAGGGTTACAGTTGTGAAAGGTCTTGAAGTGGCGTGGTATTGTTTTAAGGGTGGATGTGTCTTCCACAGTAGCCGCTGCGCCGATGCCCAAGACATGTTCCCGGATGCGTGTTTTTAGTTGGCGGGTGGTCATTCCTACGTACATTTTGTCACAAGGGCATGTGACAACATAGATCACATTAGTACTAGTACAGGTTATTTTTTTCTTTATTTTAAATTCGCGTGATCTATCCCAGTTGGCAAATACGCCAATTCTCTCAATGTTTGGGCATGCGACACAGCGGCCACACGGAACACACCCCACCCGAACCGCCATACTATCAAGAAATGTGGTCCTCCTCTCACCGGTATAATGGCTATGCACCAGGGTATCCCTGAGATTCCTGGACCGTCTAACTGCAATCCCAGCCCTCTCAGGGAGATATCGTGCAATAACAGGGTCAGCCCTCAATACATGCCATGATTTTTGTAGGATATTTTTCATCATCGGGAATTGGGAGTGGTACCTAGTAACAAATCTGACAATATCATGCTCTTGTTTAGCATTGCTCTTATATAGTAGTGAATCCCTCGAGGAGTATTTCGCTCTGTTGAACGCTTTTTTGATACTACGTTTACTATGGCCTCTGGACACTAATCTGTTTTTTAAATCTTCAGCCTGTTCGCAGAAATCCGTCTCAGTAGAACAGAGTCTACGTAGACGGAGAAATTGCCCCGTGGGGACTGATTTAATGACATGATCCGGGTGTGAGGAGGAGGCGTGCAACAAGAGATTGGTAGAGGTGGGTTTCCTGTAAATAACTGTCTGCAGGTCACCATGAACATCTCGTTTAGTCATGACATCTAAGAATTCGATGGCATTGCCATCGAATTTATATGTCAATTTGATATTACTGGTGTTATCATTGAGGGACTTGCACTCACCTATCTTATATGTGAAACAGTTGGTACTTGGCTTGGTATCCCTGACTGCAGTAGGATCAAGTTATTATTTTGGTTTATTTAGTTTTTTACTATTTGTTTCCTATTTTTGCTTATTTGTTTACTCTGATAATGTATAAGCCTGTAGGACTGTTATCTCTGGTGGCGCCCTTCCTGTTAACTTCATAACAGTGTTTTCTGTGCTTTACTACCTTCCCTCCGCTCACCTGGTTTTAATATTGTGGTTTGGTATTAATAAAGGTTATAGCATTTCTATTTATTGTGTGTGACCATTTTTCATCGTTTCCCTCTTGTGTCATGTGCTTATCTTGATGATAGGTCTTGTTGGTCCTTTTTCACCTATGGTACAGATTTTTGTCATATTATGAGTTACCATGGTGTTTAGTCTTATAAGTTGTTATTCATTTCTTGCTGTGTTTTGCACAGGGTTGCTTATAGGCATGGACTTCAGAGCCAAGGAAATAGCTTGGCGTTCACATATTGATCAGGTGTTCGGAGGTGATGTTTCCATCACACAGCAGGCTACCGATCGCAGATGGGAGGAACAAGTTATGGAGCTACAAAATATGGTGATAAAACGGACAAAACTTTGGTGGAACTGTAGCTTTTTGGAAGGGTACCAAAATAGAAAAATGATCCCACGTGGCCTTAGAGTTCGGGTTATCCCTACTTTTCCTGTGGAGGATGCGGCCTTCATTTCGGGTTGGGAGGAGGCGTGCAATAATTGTTCTGGTCAACTTATGAAGTTATTGGGAGATTATAATAAAGGTATCATTGAACAGTTGGATGCATCTATTAAAGTGGCAGAGGAGGAATTGAAAAAATGTGGGACTGTGGAACAACTTGACCTATGCAATAAACAAATTGAGAAATCCTTGGAAAATGTGGTTAAAAAAATTCAAGATACCCAGTCATCCAAAATTGGTAGAGATCGTCATGACTACGAGTGTAAAAGGGTGTACCTGTGGAGAAAAAGTAGACAAGGCGATGGACAGATGAGGCGGGCCCAGTCTCAGTCGTCCATCTCTTCTGTAAGTGATACTTCGGAACGATCTACATCGTCAGTGACCACACGGTCAAGAATGACCACACGGAACCAGAGAGATTTTATGTTTCATCCTTACAGACGAGATGATTCCTCCACGGAACCCCGTAAATATAACAACAAGGTAATTAACCTTAGCTCACATGATTTTACTGACATTGATTTAGAACTATTAGAGAAGGGCCTATCTTTTTCACCTGCAGCACCATTTGATGTATTTGAGGCTGTAAAAGATCTTCACCTCTTTGCCAGATCATTAATTTTCAAAAAATACTTCTTTGATGGTAATCTGGCTGCACTCTTCCCCACAGAGGAAGAACAGATAGCCCTTCGTACTTTGGAAGAGTTGGCAGTTGAACACGACACCCCTGAAGGAGGTATGATCCCAACCTCCATTCGTTCTAGATCTAAAAAATTCCCTCCCCTGTCTTCATGTCCAAATGTAGATTTATTTGTACAATTGGTTACCAAAGATTTTCAGGGAATCCCCAAACATATCTATAAAGATAATTTAACAGCTGAGGAGAGGGGGCGTCTTCGTGTCCTTCAAGATCTTGGGGATGTTGTGTTTAAGCCGGCGGACAAGGGGGGTAACGTGGTGGTGTGGCCTAACTCAATGTATGAGAAGGAGGCCTATCGCCAGTTAAACAACAAAGTTTGTTACAAAAAACTCACGTTTAACCCCTTGTCCGCCTTCTCTAAACAACTTGGTGATATTGTGAAACAGGCTAGAGATGCGGGTACCATTACCAATGAATTAGCATCAGCATTATTGACAGGTGATTCTACAATTCCTACATTCTATCTTCTCCCCAAGATACACAAGGACACAAAGACGCCCCCTGGGCGTCCTATAATATCTGGTAGAGGTAATTACCTCGAGAAGGTAAACCAATGGATCGACTCTAAGCTGCAGCCATTGGTTTTAAGTCTTCCGTCGTATCTTAAAGATACGGGTGAATTCCTGAGACTTATGGATGGGGTCAGTCTCGGGGATGAGGAATTATTAGTTACAGCCGACGTCGAGTCGTTGTACACCAGCATTCGACACTCCGATGGCCTTCGAGCGGTCAAGTTCTTCTTAGATGCATCCAACTCTTCAATTGAAATCAAAACACTTATTTGTGATCTCCTGGAATTTTCTTTAACTCATAATTTTTTTGTTTTTAAGGGGTCCTTCTTCCTGCAGCTCCAAGGAACAGCAATGGGTGCCCCTTTTGCCCCTGCCTACGCTAATCTGTTCTTGGGGCTGTGGGAGAGGGGCCTCTCCCTGCCAGATCATCCGGAGTCAATGTGCCGTGTCCTCTTGTGGACACGGTACATTGACGACATTTTTATGATCTGGCGGGGCCCGTCTACCAGTCTGCAGGAATTTATGACATCCCTCAATGATAACACCAGTAATATCAAATTGACATATAAATTCGATGGCAATGCCATCGAATTCTTAGATGTCATGACTAAACGAGATGTTCATGGTGACCTGCAGACAGTTATTTACAGGAAACCCACCTCTACCAATCTCTTGTTGCACGCCTCCTCCTCACACCCGGATCATGTCATTAAATCAGTCCCCACGGGGCAATTTCTCCGTCTACGTAGACTCTGTTCTACTGAGACGGATTTCTGCGAACAGGCTGAAGATTTAAAAAACAGATTAGTGTCCAGAGGCCATAGTAAACGTAGTATCAAAAAAGCGTTCAACAGAGCGAAATACTCCTCGAGGGATTCACTACTATATAAGAGCAATGCTAAACAAGAGCATGATATTGTCAGATTTGTTACTAGGTACCACTCCCAATTCCCGATGATGAAAAATATCCTACAAAAATCATGGCATGTATTGAGGGCTGACCCTGTTATTGCACGATATCTCCCTGAGAGGGCTGGGATTGCAGTTAGACGGTCCAGGAATCTCAGGGATACCCTGGTGCATAGCCATTATACCGGTGAGAGGAGGACCACATTTCTTGATAGTATGGCGGTTCGGGTGGGGTGTGTTCCGTGTGGCCGCTGTGTCGCATGCCCAAACATTGAGAGAATTGGCGTATTTGCCAACTGGGATAGATCACGCGAATTTAAAATAAAGAAAAAAATAACCTGTACTAGTACTAATGTGATCTATGTTGTCACATGCCCTTGTGACAAAATGTACGTAGGAATGACCACCCGCCAACTAAAAACACGCATCCGGGAACATGTCTTGGGCATCGGCGCAGCGGCTACTGTGGAAGACACATCCACCCTTAAAACAATACCACGCCACTTCAAGACCTTTCACAACTGTAACCCTGATCTTCTCAGGGCTAGAGGGATTGATTTACTGGAAGTAGGGATCCGCGGGGGTGGTACCTTCCAGAGGCTGGCCCGTGTCGAGTCAAGATGGATATGGACTCTGGGCACAGTTCAGCCAACCGGCCTCAATGACAATATTAGCTATGCCCCCTTCTTGTAAGAATCGGTATCAATACAACTGCTCCTCTCCTAAGTGTATATGCTGCTATCGGTCCTGCTTGTAGTATCTGCATGTTTACGCTGTTAGTTCTTTGTTTTTAATCTTGTTTTTTACTTACCTCGTTGTTTTTAGCACATGTTGACCTGGTAGTTTCCTGTGGCATATTCCATATTTTTGTATTACGATGTTATGAAGAGGACATTTCCTTAACGGTGTGAATAAGAAAAAAAGAGAATAAAAAGAAGAGAACAAAGGAAAAAAGAAAGAAAAGGATTCAGAAGGCATTAATGATTAATGGACCACGGCCACTATGATAAAGCCTTGTCTTTATAATCATAGTTGTTTGTATATATATGTTTTCTTTATATTTATTATTGTTATCTATATATGTGATTGCCATTTCGTTTGCAATGTATAGATTATGTATTAAGTTTTCATTAACTGTGAGCTTCTTGTACTTCTATGCGAATAGAGGTGATTAAGCAATGTATAGTTTGTGGTTGGTGTCCTAGTCATTTATTGGTATCTGCCCTTTTTGTCTTTATATATTTTATGGTTTTATGTTTGTCCATGTATAATTAAATGGGGCTATTTTTAGTGGTTGTGGTGACTCCACCTAGCAGTTATTATATCTGTGGGTGCTGCCTTAGCCATTCCTATGCGCCGGAGCGTTCCTGTGGTGACCTTTGGGTGCTGTGGTCCACTTGGGGCCCCAGTGGTCCTCGGCTCCCTTTGACCCCCATTGGACGCAGCCGGCGCTATGGTGTTCATGAAATTTCGCGATTACTTGGAGGTTTTTGGACGCTGTTAGCGTTGTGGTTTTGGACGCTGGAGCGTTCTGAATTCCATGTTAATGCGTTCTCTTTTTGACGCTTCTGCGTCATGGTTTGCACGTTACTGCGTTATCAATTTGACAGCCACGCCCCTTCACTTCCGGCAGATGCGGTCACTGTTTCTCTCTTCCCTGTTGCCGTACGGACCATTTTGGTCGCTGCACCTGCTCATTTCCTGTCCGGGAGCTTTTTAAACCCATGTGCACTCACTGTCTTTGCCCCCTGATGAAGGTGTGATCGCCGAAACGCGCGTTGGGGTGGAAGCGCGCCTCCAGTACTACAGTCCTCTGTGCGGTGGGTACCTTGCTTTACTAATATCTACTGTGTCGGTTTGATAGGTATGGGATTTCAATTAGGATAGCATTATAGCGGTTCTTGCACTCACCTATCTTATATGTGAAACAGTTGGTACTTGGCTTGGTATCCCTGACTGCAGTAGGATCAAGTTATTATTTTGGTTTATTTAGTTTTTTACTATTTGTTTCCTATTTTTGCTTATTTGTTTACTCTGATAATGTATAAGCCTGTAGGACTGTTATCTCTGGTGGCGCCCTTCCTGTTAACTTCATAACAGTGTTTTCTGTGCTTTACTACCTTCCCTCCGCTCACCTGGTTTTAATATTGTGGTTTGGTATTAATAAAGGTTATAGCATTTCTATTTATTGTGTGTGACCATTTTTCATCGTTTCCCTCTTGTGTCATTTGACAAGCCACTGTAGTTCTTAAAGGCAGAAGTTCAGAAGACGGCTCCCGGTCATGCACAGTGCACCTCTGAATCCAGAAAGCGTACACCCGGCTACAAAGGTGCAGTCATGCTGTCGAAATGAGCCGCGCGCATGTACGTGATGTGAAGGAGCTGGCAATGGTGCTGGTTAGGGCAAATTATGTCATCATGCCCACAGGGCAAGATAACATGGAAAGAGGGGAAACAAACGCCCCATCGAAATTTTCCCCTTCACTGGCAAATCTTACAATGGCCCTATGAGAAGAAAAATATATTTTTTCTACTAAGAACCCATATTACGAAAAACTACAATGGATGGGAAGATATATTGATGATTTTTTGTTTGTGTGGCGGGGGAGTGGGGAGGAAGCAAAAGCATTTGTACAGTATATGAATACTAATACTTACAATCTGAATTTTACATATACTGTACATAAAATAAGTATAAAATCAACTTTCTAGATGTTACTTTGTCAAGGGTGAAAGACAAGAATAAAGTTCTCATCACCCCCTTTAGGAAAGACACAGCAATACGATTCTCAGAGCAAGTTCATGCCATCCTGCCCATGTAGTGAATAATATGCCCTAAGGAGAATTTATAAGAACAAGGAGAAGTTGCTCAAATACCGCTGCATTAGATAAAGAAATGGATAAAGTGCAAAAACGTTTAGTGGAAAGTAGATATAAACAAAAAACACTAGAAAAAAATAAAAAAAGAAGTGACACTGGCAAATAGAGATAATCTTATTGCCAATAAAACCAAAGAAAAACTGGGAGACAATAAGAATATCACATTTAGTACACAATATAGCACAGAATATAAATGAGATTACAAAAATCATTAAAAAATATGTCCCCATGTTGAACCAAGATGAAAAATTGAGAAAAATCATAGACATGAACACTATTAGATATGTAGCAAAAAAAGCACCCACAATTGACTCCATGATATCACCAAGTCTGTTTGTAAAAAATCAGGATGATAAAAAGCAGACATGGTTAGGTATAAAAGGTTTCTATAGACGTGGACACACAGTGTGTCTGTGTTGTAGCCAGAGGCGTAGCTAGGGTTTTGGTCCGGGGGGGCGAAGCTTCTGAGTGGGTCCCTAACCAGGTAGCCTTGATTACAACTCTGTGACACGCCCTAATACTGGAGGAGAACCTCAGCAGATGACCGCGCTGTTACTGAAGATAATCTATACATATGATTGTCTAAGGGGTACTTCCGTCTGTCTGTCCCAGATATTCATTGGTCGCGGCCTCTGTCTGTCATGGAATCCAAGTCACTGATTGGTCGCACCAGCTGCCTGTCATGGCTGCCATGACCAATCAGCGACGGCCACAGTCCGATTAGTCCCTCCCCTACAGTCACTGCCCGGCGCCCGCTCCATAATCCCCTTCTCGTCCAGTCACCGCTCACACAGGGTTAATGGCAGAGGTAAGGGGCCGCGGTGTAACGCACTCCATTACCACTGCTATTAACCCTGTGTGTCCCCAACTATTTACTATTGACGCTACCTATGCAGAATCAATAGTAAAAATATGTCATGTTAAAAATAATGAAAAAAAATACAAAACCTGCTATACTCACCATCCGCCGCCTTTCGCGCTCCTAGCGACGCTACGGTGACAGCTCCATGCAAGCGGCAGGTTCCGGTCCCAGGATGGTATGCCCGAAGGACCTTCCATGACGTCACGGTCATGTGACCGCGACGTGATCACAGGCCCTGCAAGAAGGACCTTCCATGACGTCGCTGTCACATGACTGTGACGTCATGGAAGGTCCTTCTTGCAGGGCCTGTGATCACGTCGCGGTCACATGACCGTGATGTCATGAAAGGTCCTTCTGGCATACCATCCTGGGACCCCTCATATATTTATACATTAAAATAAGATCACCCCTTAGTCTTCGTTTTTCCAAACTAAATAGCCCCAAGTGTAATAACCTATCTTGGTATTGCAGACCCCCCAGTCCTCTAATAACCTTGGTCGCTCTTCTCTGCACCCGCTCCAGTTCAGCTATGTCTTTCTTATACACCGGAGACCAGAACTGTGCACAGTATTCTAAGTGTGGTCGAACTAGTGACTTGTATAGAGGTAAAATTATGTTCTCCTCATGAGCATCTATGCCTCTTTTAATACATCCCATTATTTTATTTGCCTTTGTAGCAGCTGCCTGACACTGGCCACTGAATATGAGTTTGTCATCCACCCATACACCCAGGTCTTTTTCATTGACGGTTTTGCCCAGAGTTTTAGAATTAAGCACATAGTTATACATCTTATTACTTCTACCCAAGTGCATGACCTTACATTTATCCTCATTAAAGCTCATTTGCCATTTATCAGCCCAAGCTTCTAGTTTACATAAATCATCCTGTAATATAAAATGGTCCTCCCCTGTATTGATTACCCTGCAGAGTTTAGTGTCATCTGCAAATATTGAAATTCTACTCTGAATGCCCCCTACAAGGTCATTAATAAATATGTTAAAAAGAAGAGGGCCCAATACTGACCCCTGTGGTACCCCACTGCTAACCGTGACCCAGTCCGAGTGTGCTCCATTAATAACCACCCTTTGTTTCCTATCCCTGAGCCAGCTCTCAACCCACTTACACATATTTTCCCCTATCCCCATTACTCTCATTTTATGTAACAACCTTTTGTGTGGCACCGTATCAAAAGCTTTGGAAAAGTCCATATATACTACGTCCACTGGGTTCCCTTGGTCCAGTCCGGAACTTACCTCTTCATAGAAGCTGATCAAATTAGTCTGACATGAACGGTCCCTAGTAAACCCGTGCTGATACTGGGTCATGAGGTTATTCTTCTTCAGATACTCCAGCATAGCATCCCTTAGAATGCCCTCCAGGATTTTACCCACAGTGGAGGTTAAGCTTACTGGCCTATAATTACCGAGTTCAGTTTTTGCCCCTTTTTTGAATATTGGCACCACATTTGCTATACGCCAGTCCTGTGGTACAGACCCTGTTATTATGGAGTCTTTAAAGATTAAAAATAATGGTCTATCAATGACTGTACTTAGTTCCTGCAGTACTCGGGGGTGTATCCCATCCGGGCCCGGTGATTTGTCAATTTTAGTTATTTTTAGACGCCGCTGTACTTCCTGCTGGGTTAAGCAGGTGACATTTAATGGGGAATTTTTATCACTAGTCATTTTGTCTGCCATGGGATTTTCTTTTGTAAATACTGATGAAAAAAAGTCATTTAGCATATTGGCTTTTTCCTCATCCTCATCCACCATTTCACCCAGACTATTTTTAAGGGGGCCAACACTGTCATTTTTTAGTTTCTTACTATTTATATAGTTAAAGAATATTTTGGGATTATTTTTACTCTCTCTGGCAATGAGTCTCTCTGTCTCAATCTTTGCTGCCTTGATTTGCTTTTTACAGAATTTATTTAATTTTCTGTATTTATTTAATGCCTCCTCACTACCTACTTCCTTTAATTCTCTAAATGCTTTCTTTTTGTCCCTTATTGCACCCCTTACAGCTCTATTTAGCCATATTGGTTTCCTCCTATTTCTAGTATGTTTATTCCCATACGGTATATACTGTGCACAGGTCCTATCCAGGATGCTAATAAATGTCTCCCATTTTCTTTGTGTATTTTTATGTCTCAGGATATCGTCCCAGTTAATTGCACCAAGATCCTCTCTCATCCGTTGGAAATTTGCCCTCCTGAAGTTTAGTGTCCTTGTCACCCCCCTACTACCCATCTTATTAAAGGTTACATGAAAACTTATTATTTTGTGATCACTATTCCCCAAGTGACCCCCAACCCTTATATTTGATATGCGGTCTGGCCTGTTGGTTAATATTAGGTCTAGCAGTACCCCCCTCCTTGTTGGGTCCTGAACCAGTTGTGAAAGGTAATTGTCTCTCATAGTTGTCAAAAACCGATTACCTTTGCTGGAACTGCAGGTTTCTGTTCCCCAATCTATTTCAGGGTAGTTGAAGTCCCCCATAATAATGACTTCTCCTTGAGTCACAGCTTCATCTATTTGCTTTACGAGGATATTCTCCATTGCTTCCATTTGTTTTGGAGATTTATAACAAACCCCTATCAGTAATTTATTATTTTTTCCCCCTCCCCTTATCTCCACCCACAGGGACTCTACATTTTCATTAAATTCACCTATATTATCACGCAGGATGGGTTTTAAGGAAGATTTTACATATAGACACACCCCTCCCCCTCGCTTATCTGTACGGTCATTTCTGAACAGGCTATAGCCCTGCAAGTTAACAGCCCAGTCATGGCTCTCATCCAGCCACGTCTCAGATATCCCCACCATGTCATAATTATGCTCCAACAACATTAGTTCTAATTCATCCATTTTGTTGGCGAGGCTTCTGGCATTAGTATACATGCACTTGATGTTACTCTCTGTACCTCTATTCTTTCTTAAATTACTAACTGTTCTAACCCCACCCCCCATGCCACCGCCACCCCCAACTTCCTTATTTGTGCCCAGGTCTCTATCTGCACTATCTTCCCCTCCTATAAAATGAATACCCTCCCCCCAATCCCTAGTTTAAACACTCCTCCAACCTTCTAACCATTTTCTCCCCCAGCACAGCTGCACCTTCCCCATTGAGGTGCAGCCCGTCCCTAGCGTAGAGCCTGTAGCCAACTGAGAAGTCGGCCCAGTTCTGCAGGAACCCAAACCCCTCCTTCCTACACCAATTCTTGAGCCACTTATTAACCTCCCTAATCTCCCGTTGCCTCTCTGGCGTGGCACGTGGTACAGGCAGTATTTCGGAAAATACCACGTTGGAGGTCCTTGCTTTCAGCTTGCAGCCTAATTCCCTGAAATCATCTTTAAGGACCTTCCACCTACCTCTAACTTTGTCATTTGTGCCAATGTGCACCATGACCGCTGGGTCCTCACCAGCCCCTCCCAGTAATCTGTCCACCCGATCAGCAATGTGTCGGACTCGAGCGCCAGGTAGGCAGCACACCGTCCGACGATCCCTGTCTTTGTGACAGATTGCCCTATCTGTTC
The DNA here is from genome assembly GCF_051348905.1 of Ranitomeya variabilis. Lineage (NCBI taxonomy): Eukaryota > Metazoa > Chordata > Amphibia > Anura > Dendrobatidae > Ranitomeya > Ranitomeya variabilis. The sequence goes on from NC_135233.1 coordinate 723,314,725, forward strand.
CCCTAATAATTGAGTCCCCCACTACCAGCACCTGTCTGGCCTGCCCTGCTCTCTTATTTCCCTCCTTACTGGAGCAGTCACTCCTCCGGCTTTCAGAGGACATGCCTGGCTGCAGCAGTGCTACCCCTGTACTGGCACCCCCCTCATCTGCTAACTTAGCAAACTTATTGGGGTGTGCCAGATCAGGACTAGCCTCCCTGGCACTCTTCCCTCTACCCCGCCTTCTATCTGTCACCCAGCTAACTGCCACACTGTCCTGCAGCTCCATCCTACCATCCCCCTCCTCATCTATCCCATTGAGCGTCTGCTCTGTGAGCAGAAGACTCCTCTCCATATTGTCTATGGATCTCAGTGTTGCCAGCTGCACATTTAGATCCAGTATCTGGGTTTCCAAATGCACAATGTGCTCACATCTCGCACAGCAGTATGCACCCTCGACCGGCTGGTCAAGGACTGCATACATGTGGCAATATACTACATCACTGGGCAATATACTATGTGACTGGGCAATATACTCCGTGACTGGGCAATATACTACGTGACTGGGCAATATACTACGTCGCTGGGCAATATACTACGTGGCTGGGCAATATACTACGTGGCTGGGCAATATACTATGTTGCTGGGCAATATACTACGTCACTGGGCAATATACTACATCACTGGGCAATATACTACGTCACTGGGCAATATACTATGTGGACATGCATATTCTAGAATACCCGATGCGTTAGAATCGGGCCACCATCTAGTCTACTATATAATTGTCTAAGGGGTACTTTCGTCTTTCTGTCACGGATATTCATTGGTCGCGGCCTCTGTCTGTCATGGAATCCAAGTCGCTGATTGGTCGTGGCAAAACGCCCACGACCATTGCCACGACCAATCAGCGACGCGCACAGTCCAGAAGAAAATGGCCGCTCCTTACTCCCCGCACTCAGTGCCCGGCGCCCGCATACTCCCCTCCGGTCACCGCTCACACAGGGTTAATGCCGGCGGTAACGGACCGCGTTATGCCACGGGTAACGCACTCTGTAACCGCTGCTATTAACCCTGTGTGTCCCCAATTTTTTACTATTGATGCAGCCTTTGCGGCATCTATAGTAAAAAAAATGTAAAATAATAAAAAAACAAAAAACCTGCTATACTCACCCTCGGTAGTCCGCCGAGTCGCTCGCGCCGGCCGCCATCTTCCGTTCCCAGGATGCATTGCGAAATTACCCAGATGACTTAGCGGTCTCGCGAGACCACTAAGTCTTCTGGGTAATTTCGCAATGCATTTGCTATTTTATTTGGGTCCGCTGCACCCTGTTTGTGCATTTGTATTGAGACCCATTTAGACAGGTAAGCATCTCTGCCTGTTTTTGTAAAAATGTAATATACCTGGTGGAATGCTGTATGTGTAATGTCCAATATGTGGAATGTACCTCGGGCCACTTGAAAAAAAAAGAATATGTAGGCATATTTCAGACTCTACAGGCCAGTTGAAACTAAACAGCTCAGCTGTATCTATGCACTTTGCTAATGTCCATGGGGGGATACATCCCACTTGAAATTCTGTGCTATAGAAAAAGTTTTTAAAGCGCAGAGAGGAGGGGATCAAAGGAGAAAAATCCTGAACAGGGAAAGTTTCTGGATCTTTAAACTCAATACAAGGGTGCCTGTAGGGCTTAACATCAGACCGGATATGGTGTTGCAATATGATTAAGAATATAGTCTCTCAGAGAAAACGCTAGGATCATGGTCATATTTGCTATGTGGAGCCCAAAAATGTGGGGTATTTTATATCATCAGTATGGGTTTGAAAGTGATAGGTGACTAATAATACATAGAAATGCTAGGACCACATTCACATTTGCTACACTTAGGCTGGTTTCACATTTGCGGTTGTGTCCTCAGCTTTTCGGCCACATACATCCGCATCCGTCATGTTTTCCTATCTTTAATGTTGTGGATGCAGGTACATGCGTTTGTATGTTTTCGGCCGCGTTTGACTACGCATGCGTTGTTTCGGCTTGTATGGCTGGGCGCGGCTAACGCAACATGTTGCAATTTTGGTGGACGCCGCCGAACGCATGCGGACGCTTGCGGAAGGAATGCGTCGAAACAATGTATTACAGTCTATGGGAACACAGGCGTACGCAAGCACACGCGTTCGCTAGCGTTTTCGTACGCATGTGTTTTTCCAGCATAAACATGTCTAGACACTGATTAGCCACCCCCCACACAAAGATGGATAAAAAGAATGTGTGGGCACTGGCAGTACACTACTCTACAGGCTTGGAAGCAGACAAACTTGGAAGCAGACTGACTTGGAAGCAGACTGGAACCTCTCCAGAAGAATCACAACTTTGGCTAATGTGAGTATAAAAGCGAATGTCTGTCTGTCCTTTTTTCTATCTTTAGTATGTACTAATTTCTGTCTCTTTTTTTCTTGCAGCATTCATAATGTCTTCTTCCTCGTCTTCTGAGGAGCACCCTGGCCCTGAACGTGCTGGATGGGAAAGTGAAGTGAGTACATTCCCTACTGATTGGTAAGTATTCTCTGTCACATATACACATGTGGTCATTTATTTTTTTCTTATCAGACCAGTTCTTCCACTGCAGCGGAGGCAGACCAGGAGCAGCCAGCACAAGATCAGGTGGCAAGATGGCGTGTAAGTATACTTGACTGATTGTATTTTTTTTGTTTCATGACTATACTATTCATGCCTGTTTCTTATTTCTTCACTTTGCTTCTATCTTCCCTTTTTTGCCTTGACTACTATTTTTTTCTTGACTTAACTTATTCTTTCCTGTTTTCTGTATCTCTTGTTTTCGTTCTTTTTCTTATCTTTACAACATTAATGTCTTTCTTTTCTAGGTTCCAGAATGGGACGAAGACCTCCTCGATAATGACCTTCTAATTTTCCTGGTCGAGGAGCGAGTCCCATTGTGGGACACCTGGGTTCAGCAGCACTCGGACAACATGGTCATCCGGCGGCTGTGGAATGAGGTGGCCTGAGCAATGATGGATGGCTGGGACAAAGCCACTCCATGGGTCCACAAGGAATTTTGTAAGTATTTAAATGTTGTGTGATGAGCCATTCACCTTGGCCGGGATCACACAACTGTGTGTGATGCGATTAAACTCCTCCGAGTTTCTTACATCACACACAGTTGTGTGATCCCGACCGAAAGTGCATTGTGTAAAAATGTTTTGTTTTTTTCACAGTGAGCAAAGTCAGAACCCGTTGGCATTCGATGAAGGATCACTTCAACAAGGACCTTCGTCAGGACAGCCAGTTTCGCAGTGGTGCTGAAGCAAGGATCAGAAAGTATAAATATCATTGCATGCTGGTGTTTTTGAGACCGGTCCTTGCCCAGAGAACGTAAGTATTTTTGTGTTGTATTGTATTGTGTTGTATTCCCTAATCTGTTTTTTTCTAGTCCACAGGAGTTGGTGCTTTTACTCTTGTAAATTTTTGGTACTAATATTTTTCTTTTATTTTCACAGAACCTGGAGTAGTACCCTCGAACCTTGATCTGGAGCCAACAACAGCCACGGACTCGTAACAGCCATCCAACAACGAAGCAGCAAGTGGGCCAGCAACACAGACTGGAGACCAGGAAGCTGGTCCATCAGGTGTTCCCCTGTCCCAGTCCCCTGCCTCTTTTTTTTGCGGCTCTTCCTGCCAGTGGCAGAAGGCCTCGGACAGGTCACTCATGCCCGAGTTTCTTCATTGAGCTCGGTCTTCCAGAATGGCTTAAAGGCGCTGGGAGATAGACTGGAAAGTGGTTTGACTCATTAACACACTTTTCCAGGATGTCAACCAGCGCCTTAACCATCTGGAAGCAGACCTCCAGAGACCAGCACATCATTTTTTTAATCAAATTGAACAGAGCATGTCGGAACACCTTACTCCTGATCTCCAGCTCAATGTCATGCAGGCCTGCAATGTTGCTTACATGCAGGCTATGCAGCAGACTCGGTACTTGCAGCAGTCAGTGGGGGTATTTCCACCTCTGCCAACACAGACATGCTTGACCTCAATACTGAGTTCTGCTGCATACCACTGCACGGCCACCACCATTCCAAGCCCTGCTGGACACCACTACAGCGCCCACACAATGCCGAGTGCTGCTGCACAGTCCACTGCGCCACCACCATGCCGAGTGCTGCTCCTGCTTGGATCTTCACCACCACCGACATGCCGCAGCAATCAGACCCTGGCAGGCCGTCCACCAGCAACATGCCACCTCTGCCAACACAGACATGCTTGATCTCAATACTGAGTTCTGCTGCATACCACTGCACGGCCACCACCATTCCAGGCCCACACAATGCCGAGTGCTGCTGCACAGTCCACTGCGCCACCACCATGCCGAGTGCTGCTCCTGCTTGGACCTTCACCACCACCGACATGCCGCAGCAACCAGACCCTGGCAGGCCATCCACTAGCAACATGCCACAGCAGCAGCACCCGTATCCTTCCAGGCCATCCACCCACACCATGCCACAGCAGCAGCAACTGGATACTGCCAGGCTGTCCACCCGCACCATGCCACAGCAGCAGCACCCGGATAATTTTATGCCGTCCACCAGCACAATCCCACCTGAAGACACCACGCCAACGCTCCCCAGAAGCCAGCAGCGCAGAACACTGGGGAAGAAGAAAAAAAAAATCAGTGGACGCTCGCACTCCCTCCCCCCTCACCTCAAAATGTGTCTGTGATGTCGGGTTTGTCTCTCCCTTCCAGTGTGTCTGTACTGTCCCATGCCTCCACTACCATCCCTGACCTTCCTGACCCCACTACTTTCGTCGACCCTTCCCCTGCAACCCCTTCATTGTCTTTACCCAGTCAAACGTCTCAGCTCAACACACCCCAGTTCCGTCACGTTTCCCCAAGTCGCTGTAGTTAATGTAATATTTTTTTTTTTATAAATGTGTTTTTTTTTTGCCCCTACTATTGTTTGGTTCTTTGTGTTCTGCCGCTGAAAACACACACCGTACACTGACTAAACACACTGTGCCATACACTTTGTGTTTTTGCCGCCTCATATCTCCAAGACTGACACAACTTGAACACTGCACTACAGCTTTGCTTCTTGTGTTTGTCATGGAGCTATGAGTTGTCAAAAACAAATATGACTTTCATTTTCTCCAGCATCTCTTCAGTCTGCGTAATCTATTGGACACAGAATGAAGAGACGATGGAGGTAATACAAGGCATATCTATACTCACCTGGCCAGGTGTCAGAAATAGTGAATTCAGGATGCACAAAACCCAGCATCCTGAATTAACTATTTTTGACATCTGGCCTGGTGAGTATAGATATGCCTTGTATTACCTCCATCGTCTCTTCATTCTGCGACCAATAGATACTGCAGACTTAAGAGACGCTGGATTGAGTCAGAAGTCGCCTACCATAGCACTATGAGAGATAAAGGCGTGTGCACTACTACTGATGGTGCCCGGGTAGGATCCCACACCATGTGACACTAAAGAAAAGAACCTGGCACTCAACTTAATGCTTGTGAAGTTTTAATTGTAGTAGCCAAAAACGTTTCGGTCCTATCATCCGGACCTTCATCAGTTACTACAGGCGTGAGTATAAAGAAAAAGACTATTTACAAATATATACATAACAGTAGAGAACAAAATGCAAAAAAGAAAATATATACAAAGTACCAAAAATACACCAAATATACAACATGTAAGGTGTCACTTCCGTGACAAGGGTCGCTATGGTCGTTCTGATAAGCACCCTGAAGAGACCTTAAAGGGAAACTGTCAGGTTCCATATGTCATCCAACCCGGCAACATTCACATACTGTATGTGTGACTAAATTCCCTGCCTAACCAGCCCTAATGCTATTGAATTAAATCAATATTTATATAAAGCATTTATAAGGTCCCCTTTTCTTATGTTATTACTGCTTTGACTAGTCGATTATATATATATATATATATATATATATATATAATATATATATATATATATATATATATATATATATATATATATATATATATATATATATATATAAAATGAGATTGTCAGCTCACCTCCTCCAGTGGTTAATATGTCCTCCAGGCTGCACGGATCCACTGGGTGAAAGTTGATATGAATCAATAGTTAGCATCCACCAGCGCCTCTTTGGACTAATGATCCCAGGAAATCCAAGATTTCTTAAAACATCTATTTATCTCTTCATATTAAAAACAAGTAACAAACAAGGCCAGGCAGTTTGGATACACATGATTAAAAAAAAAAAAAAGGCACAGAGATCAACATGTTTTGACCCAGGCAGGTCTTAATCATGGAGTTGCATCTGAATGTCTGTTTGGAACCGGCACTGCACCCGGCACTCAGGAGTAGTGTTGAGCATTCCGATACTGCAAATATCGGGTACCGGCCGATATTCACTGTATCGGAATTCCGATACCGAGTTCCGTTATTTTTGTGATATCGGAAATCGGAATCGGAAGTTCCTATAAGTTCCCAGGCGTGTGCGGTGCGTATGGTTCCCAGGGTCTGGAGGAGAGGAGACTCTCCTTCAGGCCCTGGGATCCATATTCATGTAAAAAATAAAGAATAAAAATAAAAAATATGGATATACTCACCCCTCCGACAGACCCTGGACCTCAGCGGTGCAACCGGCAGCCTCCGTTCCTAAGAATGCAGTGAGTGTAGGACCTGCGATGACGTCGCGGCTTGTGATTGGTCGCGTGAGCGGTCACATGAGCGGTCACGTGACTAAACACAAGCCGCGATGTCATCGAAGGTCCTTCACTCTGCATTCTTAAGAACGGAGGCAGACGCTTGCAGCGGTGACAGCCAGGGCTCGTCCAAGGGTGAGTATATCCATATTTTTTATTTTTATTCTTTATTTTTTACATGAATATAGATCCCAGGGCCTGAAGGAGAGTTTCCTCTCCTTCAGACCCTGGGAACCATCCAGGATCATTTCCAGTATTTGTGTCCCATTGACTTGTATTGGTATCGGGTATCGGTATCGGCGATATCCGATATTTTTTTGGATATCGGCCAATCCAATCCGATACCGATACTTTCAAATATCGGAAGGTATCGCTCAACACTACTCAGGAGCGAAACGTGCGGCTCCATGTATTCCTATGTGGCCGCACGCTCCGATCTGAGTGCCGGCAGCAGCGCCGGGTATTAACATGCGAGACTCATCCGAGTTTCACGCAAGTGAGTATGAGCCCTTATAAAGAAGTTCAGGCTTCACAGCTTTTTTCCTTTTTCTTCCAGGGAAAAGGAACCACCTCTTTCCCGTCCAATTGAACTCCTCATCACCTGTTTTATTAGTCTCTATTCTGATTAGTTTAGGCAGTCCTCTTATTCTTATACACAGTTTCATATTATTAATGAATCACCTCTGTACAACAATATAGAAACAGAATTATTAACCTTCACACCAGCTGGAGAGCTTTTATTTCAACCTGGATTTGGATCTAAAGCTGTTTCTTGCCTTTGCGTTTGCTTGTGAGCTACAAAGAAACAGAGAAAGACAGAGAACACGGCATCGGCGGTTTTGGATACACCCCATTATCGAAGTCCGGGAGAGCCGTGGAGCCTACCACACCCTATACAGCGAGCTCCATGTCAACCCGGAGAAATTTGTGGACTATACCAGGATGTCTCAAGAGACCTTCCGGGATTTGCTTGGTCGTGTCCAAGGAGCCATCAGGAGACAGGACACCCAGCTCCGTAGAGCGATTCCTGCTGAGGAACATGTCCTGGTCACATTAAGGTACGTAATATTTGAAAACAAACGTTTGTCATTATTATTGTTCTGCCATGTATTATTTGTTTTTTCCTTTATGTGTTTTGCAAAACCCCATAATAAATATTATTGTTCGTAATTTTTTTATTTCTTGTTTTGGCAGATTCCTGGCTACTGGAGAGAGCTTATCATCGCTCCATTTTCACTACCTGCTAGGAATTTCTACCTTGTCTGGAATAGTTAAGGACACCTGCCGTGCTTCGTGGAACGTTCTCCGTGAAGAATTTATCCCCCTACCCAGCGTGGAAATGTGGCAGGAAATTTCTGAAAACTTCTGGCAAGTGTGTAATTTTGTTACGAAACTGCAGCACAGAACTAGGAGAGATGGGGAAAGCTGACTCTGCACTAAGACTAGGCTGAAACCCTACGATGAAGTGGGTGACCCATTCCTTGCAATAAACCAACCGACGATCCTAGTCTAAACTCAGCGAAGACCTATAGATAAGGGAAAGGAGGTCCCTAAAAGATCTAAGGACTGGGTACAAAAAACAGGTCACCTCCTTATAGGAAACACAGAGAAGGCTGCAGAAACAAACTGAAAACAGAAACAAAAGATAGCAGAACCAGAGATCCCAGAACTGCACAATATCAAACACAGAAAGCTGTCTAAGCACCCAGCCAGAACTCTAGCAGATTAACACTGTTGTCCAGCAAGGAATGGGAGGAAGGTGCTAGGTGGTAATAAAGGGTGATACAATCACCTGACCAAGACAACCCAGCACCAGGGGAAAAAGACCAGCAGCCAGAAAACCACAACAAGATGGCGGATGGTCAAAACAAAACAGATTCTAACAAATTTCATATTAACTCTAGAGTTCATATGAGTTTATGCCACCAGGGGGCGCAGCAAGTCAATGAAGCAGCATTCCATTCATTCCCCAGTTTTTACAGCCAAGGGCTGCTGCACTAGCAGGCTCCTGGCTGTAAATTTATCTAACCCCTTCAGATGGATTTACGGTGGACCAGTATGGGATATGGTTGTTTTTTTATTTTCCTTTTTTTCAGAAAAACGAGGGTCGTCAGTTGGATTGAGCGTACAATAAAGATATTAAAACCCCATGTGTTTATTTATTTCATTAAAATACTTTATTCATAATGTGTGTGTATTTTTAACCCTTTATTACTATTGGATTAATAATGTATAGGTGTCTTATTGACATCTCTCCTTTATTAACCAGGCTTAATGTCACCTTACATTAGCAAGGTGACATTAACTCCTTATTACCCCATGGTCCCTCTCTAGGCTATTAATATCTGCCCTCAGTCACTGGCTTTCCCACTTTGGCGGAGAAAATTGCGCGGGAGACCATGCCAGTTCTTTCCGTGATTTTTCCCTTTATTTTAACTTCTAGAGCTCTCAAATTTTGCACACACTACTAACATTATTAGTGAGGAATATGTAAAAATATAACGGATATGAAATGGTTTACTGTATGTAAACCATGTCTCATATCCTGTCGGGTTTGATAAAGAGATAGCAAAAGCCGGCAACTGAATTACTGGCTTTTAAGCTATCTAGCTCTGTATTAAATGTAAATATATACTGTATATATGTATGTGTGTGTCAATTTTAACCTGTCTGTGTGATTTTTCTGTACACCGTACTGAATTACCGGCTTTTCTATAGAACACCGTTGCGTATTTCTCGGAAGTCACACGCATGGTCCGTGTGTAATCCGTATTTTTCTCGCCCCCATAGACTTTTATTGGCTGATTTTTTGAGCAATACGCTGACAAACGCAGCATGCTGCGATTTTCTCAGCCCGTAAAATACAGCCGAGAAATATACGGCTGATGGAAGCTGCCCCATAGAGAAACATTGGTCTTTGTGCAATGCATTGTTTTTTCGCCTCTCCCTCGTTCGTATTCCTCTCTAGTGTGACCCCGGCCTTATGGTTGGGGATGAGGCCTTTCAGATGTGTGAAAACCTACTGAAACCATACTTCAGTCAGGACTTGAACCACACCAAAAAAATTTTTAACTAGAGACTGAGCAGGGCACAAAGAACTGTTGAGTGTAGCTTTGGGATTTTTGTCTCAAAATGGCGCATTCTTGGAACAGCCATTAATCTAAAAATGGAGACAGTCGATGAGGTTGTCAAAGCCTGTGTGGTTCTGCATAACTACATAATGGCTAAAGAGCGACCCAACGTTGAACTTGATGAACCAGTTTCAAACCCCTTGCCAGATTACCATCATCACCCTCTGTGGTCAACAGTAGAAGTTGCCCAAATGAGGGACCAATTAGCTGCCTACTTGGTTTCTGATATCGGACTTGTGGCATGGCAAGATGGAATGGTTTAATAAAATGTCCTGTTGTGTTTGTGTATGTACCTGTAATGTTAAAATGTTCCTGTAATGTTTTGTGTAACTAAAAAACCTGTTTTGAAACCTGTACCGAGTGTCCTCTGTCTTTAATCAACTCAAATCCACTTATGATGTCAGTGCTATGGTAGGCTAAAGAAAAGAACCCGGCACTCAACTTAATGCTTGTGAAGTTTTAATTGTAGTAGCCAAAAACGTTTCGGTCCTATCATCCGGACCTTTATCAGTTACTACAGGCGTGAGTATAAAGAAAAAGACTATTTACAAATATATACATAACAGTAGAGAACAAAATGCAAAAAAGAAAATATATACAAAGTACCAAAAATACACCAAATATACAACATGTAAGGTGTCACTTCCGTGACAAGGGTCGCTATGGTCGTTCTGATAAGAGTGAGAGTAGACGAACTCGTGTGTGGCTGTATGAGACCGCAGGATATCTGACATGATCGGGCGTGAAACGGATAAGGTATAAGGGTAGAACATACCATACTAGTAGTAGAATGATGGAAGAAAATGACAGCAGTGTCAAAAAAAGCACAGCATGGTCTGCGTCTGTGGTGACATGGAGGAGGTGGTTAGAATGGCATAAAGTGCGCATGCACGTGATGTGAAGGGGTGGTACGAAACATACCTGGTATTGCGCTGTTTAGTAATTAGGCACACTGAGAGGACTAGAGGAGAAAAGGTAAAAGGACCTGGCTTTACATTATATGACGTCACTTTTCACACACTCTGCGTAGGTATACCTATTTGGTATACTAAGGTCTCAGCACGGCCCCGTGTCTATTTCAAGCACGCACTTCCACTTCTCTCCAGACAAGCGGGGATTCCGCGTCTGGACACCAGCACAGCCTATACCAGCGTTATAAGGTAACTTCCCACACCCCTGGCTTTACATTATAGGACGCCACTTTTTGCACACTCTGCGTAGGTATACCTATTTGGTATACTAAGGTCCTTTTACCTTTCTCCTCTAGTCCTCTCAGTGTGCCTAATTACTAAACAGCGCAATGCCAGGTATGCTTCGTACCACTCCTTCACATCACGTGCATGCGCACTTTATGCCATTCTAACCACCTCCTCCATCTCACCACAGACGCAGACCATGCTGAGCTTTTTTTGACACAGCTGTAATTTTCTTCCATCATTCTACTACTAGTATGGTATGTTCTACCCTTATACCTTATCCGATTCACGCCCGATCATGTCAGATACCCTGCGGTCTCATACAGCCAGACACGAGTTCGTCTACTCTCACTCTTATCAGGACGACCATAGCGACCCTTGTCACGGAAGTGACACCTTACATGTTGTATATTTGGTGTATTTTTGGTACTTTGTATATATTTTCTTTTTTTGCATTTTGTTCTCTACTGTTATGTATATATTTGTAAATAGTGTTTTTCTTTATACTCACGCCTGTAGTAACTGATGAAGGTCCGGATGATAGGACCGAAACATTTTTGGCTACTACAATTAAAACTTCACAAGCATTAAGTTGAGTGCCGGGTTCTTTTCTTTAGCCTACCATAGCACTGACATCATAAGTGGATTTGAGTTGATTAAAGACAGAGGACACTCGGTACAGGTTTCAAAACAGGTTTTTTAGTTACACAAAACATTACAGGAACATTTTAACATTACAGGTACATACACAAACACAACAGGACATTTTATTAAACCATTCCATCTTGCCATGCCACAAGTCCGATATCAGAAACCAAGTAGGCAGCTAATTGGTCCCTCATTTGGGCAACTTCTACTGTTGACCACAGAGGGTGATGATGGTAATCTGGCAAGGGGTTTGAAACTGGTTCATCAAGTTCAACGTTGGGTCGCTCTTTAGCCATTATGTAGTTATGCAGAACCACACAGGCTTTGACAACCTCATCGACTGTCTCCATTTTTAGATTAATGGCTGTTCCAAGAATGCGCCATTTTGAGACAAAAATCCCAAAGCTACACTCAACAGTTCTTTGTGCCCTGCTCAGTCTGTAGTTAAACATTTTTTTGGTGTGGTTCAAGTCCTGACTGAAGTATGGTTTCAGTAGGTTTTCACACATCTGAAAGGCCTCATCCCCAACCATAAGGCCGGGGTCACACTAGAGAGGAATACGAACGAGGGAGAGGTGAAAAAACAATGCATTGCACAAAGACCAATGTTTCTCTATGGGGCAGCTTCCATCAGCCGTATATTTCTCGGCTGTATTTTACGGGCTGAGAAAATCGCAGCATGCTGCGTTTGTCAGCGTATTGCTCAAAAAATCAGCCAATGAAAGTCTATGGGGGCGAGAAAAATACGGATTACACACGGACCATGCGTGTGACTTCCGAGAAATACGCAACGGTGTTCTATAGAAAAGCCGGTAATTCAGTGCGGTGTACAGAAAAATCACACAGACAGGTTAAAATTGACACACACATACATATATACAGTATATATTTACATTTAATACAGAGCTAGATAGCTTAAAAGCCAGTAATTCAGTTGCCGGCTTTTGCTATCTCTTTATCAAACCCGACAGGATATGAGACATGGTTTACATACAGTAAACCATTTCATATCCCTTATATTTTTACATATTCCTCACTAATAATGTTAGTAGTGTGTGCAAAATTTGAGAGCTCTAGAAGTTAAAATAAAGGGTAAAATCACGGAAAGAACTGGCATGGTCTCCCGCGCAATTTTCTCCGCCAAAGTGGGAAAGCCAGTGACTGAGGGCAGATATTAATAGCCTAGAGAGGGACCATGGGGTAATAAGGAGTTAATATCACCTTGCTAATGTAAGGTGACATTAAGCCTGGTTAATAAAGGAGAGATGTCAATAAGACACCTATACATTATTAATCCAATAGTAATAAAGGGTTAAAAATACACACACATTATGAATAAAGTATTTTAATGAAATAAATAAACACATGGGGTTTTAATATCTTTATTGTACGCTCAATCCAACTGACGACCCTCGTTTTTCTGAAAAAAAGGAAAATAAAAAAACAACCATATCCCATACTGGTCCACCGTAAATCCATCTGAAGGGGTTAGATAAATTTACAACCAGGAGCCTGCTAGTGCAGCAGCCCTTGGCTGTAAAAACTGGGGAATGAATGGAATGCTGCTTCGTTGACTTGCTGCGCCCCCTGGTGGCATAAACTCATATGAACTCTAGAGTTAATATGAAATTTGTTAGAATCTGTTTTGTTTTGACCATCCGCCATCTTGTTGTGGTTTTCTGGCTGCTGGTCTTTTTCCCCTGGTGCTGGGTTGTCTTGGTCAGGTGATTATATCACCCTTTATTACCACCTAGCACCTTCCTCCCATTCCTTGCTGGACAACAGTGTTAATCTGCTAGAGTTCTGGCTGGGTGCTTAGACAGCTTTCTGTGTTTGATATTGTGCAGTTCTGGGATCTCTGGTTCTGCTATCTTTTGTTTCTGTTTTCAGTTTGTTTCTGCAGCCTTCTCTGTGTTTCCTATAAGGAGGTGACCTGTTTTTTGTACCCAGTCCTTAGATCTTTTAGGGACGTCCTTTCCCTTATCTATAGGTCTTCGCTGAGTTTAGACTAGGATCGTCGGTTGGTTTATTGCAAGGAATGGGTCACCCACTTCATCGTAGGGTTTCAGCCTAGTCTTAGTGCAGAGTCAGCTTTCCCCATCTCTCCTAGTTCTGTGCTGCAGTTTCGTAACAAAATTACACACTTGCCAGAAGTTTTCAGAAATTTCCTGCCACATTTCCACGCTGGGTAGGGGGATAAATTCTTCACGGAGAACGTTCCACGAAGCACGGCAGGTGTCCTTAACTATTCCAGACAAGGTAGAAATTCCTAGCAGGTAGTGAAAATGGAGCGATGATAAGCTCTCTCCAGTAGCCAGGAATCTGCCAAAACAAGAAATAAAAAAATTACGAACAATAATATTTATTATGGGGTTTTGCAAAACACATAAAGGAAAAAACAAATAATACATGGCAGAACAATAATAATGACAAACGTTTGTTTTCAAATATTACGTACCTTAATGTGACCAGGAGACGTTCCTCAGCAGGAATCGCTCTACGGAGCTGGGTGTCCTGTCTCCTGATGGCTCCTTGGACACGACCAAGCAAATCCCAGAAGGTCTCTTGAGACATCCTGGTATAGTCCACAAATTTCTCCGGGTTGACATGGAGCTCGCTGTATAGGGTGTGGTAGGCTCCACGGCTCTCCCGGACTTCGATAATGGGGTGTATCCAAAACCGCCGATGCCGTGTTCTCTGTCTTTCTCTGTTTCTTTGTAGCTCACAAGCAAACGCAAAGGCAAGAAACAGCTTTAGATCCAAATCCAGGTTGAAATAAAAGCTCTCCAGCTGGTGTGAAGGTTAATAATTCTGTTTCTATATTGTTGTACAGAGGTGATTCATTTATAATATGAAACTGTGTATAAGAATAAGAGGACTGCCTAAACTAATCAGAATAGAGACTAATAAAACAGGTGATGAGGAGTTCAATTGGACGGGAAAGAGGTGGTTCCTTTTCCCTGGAAGAAAAAGGAAAAAAGCTGTGAAGCCTGAACTTCTTTATAAGGGCTCATACTCACTTGCGTGAAACTCGGATGAGTCTCGCATGTTAATACCCGGCGCTGCTGCCGGCACTCAGATCGGAGCGTGCGGCCACATAGGAATACATGGAGCCGCACGCTTCGCTCCTGAGTAGTGTTGAGCGATACCTTCCGATATTTGAAAGTATCGGTATCGGATTGGATTGGCCGATATCCAAAAAAATATCGGATATCGCCGATACCGATACCCGATACCAATACAAGTCAATGGGACACAAATACCGGAAATGATCCTGGATGGTTCCCAGGGTCTGAAGGAGAGGAAACTCTCCTTCAGGCCCTGGGATCTATATTCATGTAAAAAATAAAGAATAAAAATAAAAAATATGGATATACTCACCCTTGGACGAGCCCTGGCTGTCACCGCTGCAAGCGTCTGCCTCCGTTCTTAAGAATGCAGAGTGAAGGACCTTCGATGACATCGCGGCTTGTGATTAGTCACGTGACCGCTCATGTGACCGCTCACGCGACCAATCACAAGCCGCGACGTCATCGCAGGTCCTACACTCACTGCATTCTTAGGAACGGAGGCTGCCGGTTGCACCGCTGAGGTCCAGGGTCTGTCGGAGGGGTGAGTATATCCATATTTTTTATTTTTATTCTTTATTTTTTACATGAATATGGATCCCAGGGCCTGAAGGAGAGTTTCCTCTCCTCCAGACCCTGGGAACCATACGCACCGCACACGCCTGGGAACTTATAGGAACTTCCGATTCCGATTTCCGATATCACAAAAATAACGGAACTCGGTATCGGAATTCCGATACAGTGAATATCGGCCGGTACCCGATATTTGCAGTATCGGAATGCTCAACACTACTCCTGAGTGCCGGGTGCAGTGCCGGTTCCAAACAGACATTCAGATGCAACTCCATGATTAAGACCTGCCTGGGTCAAAACATGTTGATCTCTGTGCCTTTTTTTTTTTTTAATCATGTGTATCCAAACTGCCTGGCCTTGTTTGTTACTTGTTTTTAATATGAAGAGATAAATAGATGTTTTAAGAAATCTTGGATTTCCTGGGATCATTAGTCCAAAGAGGCGCTGGTGGATGCTAACTATTGATTCATATCAACTTTCACCCAGTGGATCCGTGCAGCCTGGAGGACATATTAACCACTGGAGGAGGTGAGCTGACAATCTCATTTTATATGTATATATATTTATATATATATATATATATATATATATATATATATATATATATATATATATATATATAATCGACTAGTCAAAGCAGTAATTAACATAAGAAAAGGGGACCTTATAAATGCTTTATATAAATATTGATTTAATTCAATAGCATTAGGGCTGGTTAGGCAGGGAATTTAGTCACACATACAGTATGTGAATGTTGCCCGGTTGGATGACATATGGAACCTGACAGTTTCCCTTTAAGGTCTCTTCAGGGTGCTTTCCCACCTTGCTTCATAGGGCTCATTTCCACATGTGAGACATACGTTCGTGTCTCGCAGGTTAAAGGGAACCTGTCACCACGTTTTTGGAAGATGGGATAAAAATAGCGTTAAATAGGGGCAGAGGTGGGCGTTACATTAGTGTGTGTGTTATGCGTTTATTACCCACCTAAGTTGCCGAAATAACTTTGCAAAGTCTCCGTTTTCGCCTGTCAATCAGGCTGGTCAGGTCGCATGGGCGTTGTCTTCCCCCAGATTTGGCGTAGTTTTCCGTTGGTGGCGTAGTGGTGTGCGCATGCCCAAAGTCCGGAATCCTCTTCCAGGGGATTTAAAATAGCGCGGTGTTCGTTATTGCATTGGTGATCGGTGGGCGCGGCCATCTTCCTTTGGCCGCGCGTGCGCAGAAGCGGCGCTCTGCTGGCCGCGGCTTCAGGAAAATGGCCGCCGCGATATCCATCTGCGCACGCGCGGCATCCCGCGGCCATTTTCCTGAAGCCGCGGCCAGCAGAGTGCCGCTTCTGCGCACGCGCGGCCAAAGGAAGATGGCCGCGCCCACCGATCACCAATGCAATAACGAACACCGCGCTATTTTAAATCCCCTGGAAGAGGATTCCGGACTTTGGGCATGCGCACACCACTACGCCACCAACGGAAAACTACGCCAAATCTGGGTGAAGACACCACGCCCATGTGACCTGACCAGCCTGATTGACAGGCGAAAACGGAGACTTTGCAAAGTTATTTCGGCAACTTAGGTGGGTAATAAACGCATAACACACACACTAATGTAACGCCCACCTCTGCCCCTATTTAACGCTATTTTTATCCCATCTTCCAAAAACGTGGTGACAGGTTCCCTTTAAAACCCTCTTCTGGTGCCGGCACTTGGGAGTGGAGCGTGCAGCCGCACAGCAACACATGGAGCTGCACGCTCCGCTCCCAAGTGCCGGCGCTAGAAGAGGGTTTTAACCTGCGAGACACGGACGTATGTCTCACATGTGGAAATGAGCCCTTATACATAAAACCTGGTGGGTCTGCCAGAAGTTACTGGGAATGTGGGACTGCTCTAAATAAACTTCCATCTGGCATAATCCCTGTTTAAGGGAATTACAACATTTAGATTGATTTGGTAAATGGGAAAAACAGGGCTTGAGATATGTATATCAATTGTATCTGGATGGCCATTTCTGCTCTTTTGAACATTTTAAACAGGAACTCAGTCTGGGAAATTTGAATTCTTTAGGTATTTACAATTAAGACACGCATTGATAGTGCAGAAAAACATCTCCGATATCACTATCTTAACATATACTTACCTTGTAATGTTTTCACATCCTGTTCAGTATGGATCCCAGAATTCCAAGCAGCTGAAGTTCACCGACCGCCATTTAGGGACACCCAAGTAATGGGTGTCTCAATATAGAAATTGCTGGTTGTACCAGCCTCTTGCGCAATACCACCAGTGGAACACCATTGCAACACACACACTGTATATGCCGAAAGCAACAAACAGAGACACACACACACAGTATATGCTGTATGCAGCCTCTTGCGCAGTACCACCAGAGGAACACCGTCACGAACACGCCGCCGCCATGATCAGCCAAATAATTCACTGACCGCCGCCACCTTTGTACAGGAGGAGCGCATGCGCAGTTTTAATGTGACCACCGCTATCTGTCTGCACAAAGATGGCGGCGGTCTGATTTACTGCACCTGTGCAAATTCCACGCAGGCGCAGTGAATCATTTGGCTGATCCGGGCAGCAGATGCGCGACATGTCTACAGGCAGAGGAAGCCGGTCACATTAAAGGGGTTTCCTATGAACAAAAGTTCATTTAAAAAATTGTCTGTGTCTGACCGTGTACGGAACATACCACATCTCCTTGGCAGGGGAGGAAACAAAAGACAATACTGACATTACAGCAGGGGATCACAGAGGATTCATTTTGTCGGGTAAAATATTTCACTGAAAACCGTCTGACATGGCTGAACACCAGGTCTGGATATACGCCTTGTAGCCTGCCCAAGGGCCAACGTTGGGGGTTTATGACAGGTACCTCGCATCGTTGCTGCTGTTATATTATTGAATGACTTGAATAATAATTGCACCTTTAAATTTACTACCTCAGTATAGAATGTAAATTGTTATGATTCCAGTGGCTGGGGATCACAGGAAATACTAGCTAAGTAACTAAACATAGACACGAGCTCTAGGGAGGTGGTAACTGGACTGACCGCAAAACCTGATCCTATCCAAACACACTAAAGGTAGCCGGTGAACATGCCTAAAATCCTGGACGTCTCGACGCAGCCTGAGAAACTGACTACCCCTAAAGAGAAAGCAAGACCTCACTTGCCTCAAGAGAAATAACCCCAAAGATATAGGAAGCCCCCAACAAATAATAACAGTGAGGTAAGGAGAAAAGACACACGTAGGAATGAAAACAGATTCAGCAAATGAGGCCCGCTAATACTAGATAGCAGAAGACAGATAGCGAACTGTGCGGTCAGTAAAAAACCCTACCAAAATATCCACGCTGAGAATTCAAGAACCCCCACACCAACTAACGGTGTGGGGGGGAGAAACTCAGCCCCCCAGAGCTACCAGCAAGCTGGGAAATCACATATTAGCAAGCTGGACAAGAAACATATAGAACACTGATGATCAAAAAATGAACAAAACGGAAACTTAGCTTCTCTTGAAGAGACTGGGAGCAAGGTAGTCAGAAGGAATCAGAATAGCACTGAATACATTGACAGCAGGCATAGACTGAGAGTCCAAGTGAGCTTAAATAGAAAACCAGCCCACAGATAACGAGACAGCTGATGCCAGTCACAAACCTGCAGAAAGACAGCACTCACACAGTACCACTTGTGACCACAAGAGGGAGCCCAGAAATAGAGTTCACAACAGTAAATATGTTGCACTTTAAAATGACGAATATCGTAGTTACTTACCGATAACGGTATTTCTCTGATCCCATGACGGCACCACGGAGAGAGAGAGGGATCTGCCCTCAGGGACAGGAAACCTACAGGTGAAAAAGGCAGTACCTCTCTCCCACATCAGTTGGTTTACAGAGCCTTAACAGAACTTCAGCTATAACTTAAATGTTATCAAACAAAAAAACTTTAATTTTACCTTATCAGAGGCACCGCGAGTATTAAGACTAACTCTTCTTTTTAACATATTTATTAATGACCTTGTAGGGGGCATTCAGAGTAGAATTTCAATATTTGCAGATGACACTAAACTCTGCAGGGTAATCAATACAGGGGAGGACAATTTTATATTACAGGATGATTTATGTAAACTAGAAGCTTGGGCTGATAAATGGCAAATGAGCTTTAATGGGGATAAATGTAAGGTCATGCACTTTGGGTAGAAGTAATAAGATGTATAACTATGTGCTTAATTCTAAAACTCTGGGCAAAACCGTCAATGAAAAAGACCTGGGTGTATGGGTGGATGACAAACTCATATTCAGTGGCCAGTGTCAGACAGCTGCTACAAAGGCAAATAAAATAATGGGATGTATTAAAAGAGGCATAGATGCTCATGAGGAGAACATAATTTTACCTCTATACAAGTCACTAGTTCGACCACACTTAGAATACTGTGCACAGTTCTGGTCTCCGGTGTATAAGAAAGACATAGCTAAACTGGAGCGGGTGCAGAGAAGAGCGACCAAGGTTATTAGAGGACTGGGGGGTCTGCAATACCAAGATAGGTTATTACACTTGGGGCTATTTAGTTTGGAAAAACGAAGACTAAGGGGTGATCTTATATTAATGTATAAATATATGAGGGGACAGTACAAAGACCTTTCTGATGATCTTTTTAATCATAGACCTGAGACAGGGACAAGGGGGCATCCTCTACGTCTTGAGGAAAGAAGGTTTAAGCATAATAACAGACGCGGATTCTTTACTGTAAGAGCAGTGAGACTATGGAACTCTCTGCCGTATGATGTTGTAATGAGTGATTCATTAATTAAATTTAAGAGGGGACTGGATACCTTTCTGGAAAAGTATAATGTTACAGGGTATATACACTAGATTCCTTGATAAGGCGTTGATCCAGGGAACTAGTCTGATTGCCGTATGTGGAGTCGGGAAGGAATTTTTTTCCCCATGGTGGAGTTACTCTTTGCCACATGGGGTTTTTTTGCCTTCCCCTGGATCAACATGTTAGGGCATGTTAGGTTAGGCTATGGGTTGAACTAGATGGACTTACAGTCTTCCTTCAACCTTAATAACTATGTAACTATGTAACTATGTTCACAGTCACATGTGAAGGGAATGTACGGGTGCAGTCATGGGATCAGAGAAATACCGTTATCGGTAAGTAACTACAATATTCTCTTACCCCCATGACGGCACCACGGAGAGAATTTCATAGGGAGGGACCACTGCCTCTAGAACCCTTCTGCCAAATGTGAGGTCTGAAGAGGGGGTCAAGTCTAGTTGATAGTGGAAGGAACATGTGGAAGGAGACGACCAAGTGGCCGCCCTACATATCTGTTCAATTGATGCTCCTGCTCTCTCTGCCCAGGAGGTCGCCACCGATCTGGTTGAATGAGCTTTGACTTCCTCTGGAATGGCTTCATTACTTGACGAATACGAGAGGATGATGGTGTCCCTTATCCATCTCGCAAGAGGGGCCTTCGATGCTTTATGCCCTTTATTTGGACCCTGAAAACACACAAACAGAGCCCTATCCTTCTTATAGTTTTTTGTGGCCGCTAGATATTGGACTAAACATCTCTTAATGTCTAGTGTGTGTAGATGTTCCTCTTTCTTATTTCTGGGGTTTGGACAGAAAGAGGGTAGCGAGATCTGCTGTGATCTATGAAAATGTGATGCCACTTTAGGAAGGTAGGATGGATTGATTTTAAGGATTACTCTGTCGTCTAGTATGCGTGTCAGAGGTGGATATGCTGATAGGGCCTGTATGTCACTAATCCTCTGTGCTGACGTTAGTGCCACAAGAAGGAAGGTTTTGAGCGATATTTTTAAAGAGTTTTGGGACAGTGGCTCAAAAGGTGCTTTAGTTAGTGCAGAGAGAACTAAATTTAGATCCCAGGGAGGTGTAGTATGGTGTACCACTGGTCTAGATCTGGTCGAGGCCTTAATGAATCTTTTTATCCAGCGGTTCCCTGCCAAATCACAGTTGTATAGGGTCCCCAATGCTGCTGCCTGGACTTTGAGCATGTCGTTGCTAAGCCTTTTTCTAGCCCCTTCTGAAGAAATTCTAGTGTCAGAACTCATTTTGATTACCTTTTGTGCATTACTGCCCTTTTCCAAGATGGCGTCTTTGGTCTCATGTGCACTGTGTTTTCCTGCTATATAACTCCACCCCAGCCTTTAGTCTGTGCTAGAGTATTCTGCCTTGCATCCAGCTCCTGACGACTCTCTGGCTTTGCACCTGCACCTGCTCCTGTGAACCTGTGTGGAGATCCTGCTACTCAGCTCTGTGTTTCTGCTGCATACATCGGTTTCCAGTAATCCTCCATCTGGCTACTTGTGTTTGTTTCCATCTGCATTTGCTGTACATGTAAGCTGTTGCTGCTCTGCTTAAACCTGAGACTTTTACCCAGGCCTCCCTGGTTGTGCTAAGATATTATTTGAACTGCCTTATAAGCATATCTATCTGTGTTTGGACTACCAAGGACTTATTCGTGTCAAGTATCCTCAAGAATAATTGTGCTTCATAGACTTTCTGCGTGATTGCATTTTCCTCTGAAGTTTCCTATAGACTGTTAAGCTGCGTTTAATATTTACACCAAGTGTTGTGGACTTGAGTTTCTCTCTGCACCTGTTTGAATCACCGTGTGATAATATAGACTTTACCACTTACAAAACTGTGTCTTGTAGTTGTCTTGTTCCATACAAAGAGTCTCCTGAGTTATCCCTTATAATCTTTACATCTAGCACTTTTTGAATTGGGATTTCTCAGATAAACTGGCACCTTATGCTGATAAAAATCTTTGCCAAACCTTCCCATACGTTCTTGTAGTCACTGGTTTTCTACTTAGCAGGAGAGTGGAGACTAGATTTGAAGAGAACCCTCTCTTGATTAGAAGCTTCCTTTCAAATTCCAGGCCGTCATATGCAAGTTCTTTACTTGCGGGTGATTTACCGGCCCCTGATACAGCAGGTTCAGAATTTCTGGAAGAACAGGGATCTTTTACAGACATTATTCTTAGCCATGGAAACCATGCCCTCTTTGGCCAGAAAGGAGCTATCATGATGACTCTCGCTCCGTCCTCTCTGATTTTTTTCAACACTAAAGGAATTAGCGCCATTGGGGGAAACACATAGGCTAGATGAAAATTCCATGGAATTGAAAAGGCATCTAGGGTTACAGAGTTCCCGCACGGGTCTATTGAACAAAAGGCCTGAGTCTTTCGGTTCTGGTGGTTCATAAATAAATCTATTTCTGGGAGACCCCACAATTGTACTATGCGGTTGAAGACTGCCTGATTCAATTCCCACTCTCCCTGTTTGAGTTGTGTTCGGCTTAGAAAATCTGCAGTTTGGTTCTCCGTCCCCTTGATGTGAAGGGCTGACAGTGACAACAGATTGGCTTCTGCTAATAATAGAATGGATTTTGTTACTTCCATCAGTGTACGAGATCTCGTGCCCCCCTGGTGATTTAAGTAGGCCACCACCACCTTGTTGTCCGATAATACCCTCACGTGATGGGAATGGAGGGAGTGTAGGAAGTGGATGAGTGCATATTTTACTGCTAGGAGTTCTTTCATGTTGGAAGAACCCAGTTTTTCTTCCTCCGACCATGGCCCTTGAGCAACCTGGTTGTCTACATGAGCACCCCCAACCCCAAGGACTCGCATCGGTAGTTAGGGTTATAGATGTTGGCCATACCCATGGAACACCCCTGGTTAGATTGTGTGGATCCACCCACCAAGCTAGGGAATGTATTGTTTGCAATGAGATTTTTGAGTGCTTTTCTAAATCCCCTTTTAACATAGAATCTGCTTCTAAGATCTCCCACTCTAGGTCTCTGGTGTGACTCTGGGCCCATTGGACCACTGGAAGACAGACTGTCATCGATCCCAGTATGGACATTGCTTTTCGTAGAGTTACTACTGGAGACTTTCTGAGTTGTTCTATCAGTTGGACCATATTTGAAACTTTCCCCCCTGGAAGGCGGCATTCTTGCCGGTTTGAGTCTATTATTAACCCCAAGTATTGTTGTACTTGGGTTGGAATGATTCTTGACTTTGCTAGGTTCAACATCCAACCTAGATTTGTCAGGGATGTCATTACTTTGTTGAATTGTTGAGTGCAGTGGAGGGGAGTTTTGCCAACTACCAGGAGGTCATCCAAATAAGGAACTATTAATATGTTTTGCTCTCTTATGTGAGCCATGACCTCTACCATCAACTTCGTGAATACCCTCGGGCTATACTGAAGGGAAGGGCCCTGTATTGGTAGTGCTTTAACTCTCCCTGCAT
Source organism: Ranitomeya variabilis (assembly GCF_051348905.1). Classification (NCBI taxonomy): domain Eukaryota; kingdom Metazoa; phylum Chordata; class Amphibia; order Anura; family Dendrobatidae; genus Ranitomeya; species Ranitomeya variabilis. Next base: position 723,338,345 of record NC_135233.1, read on the forward strand.
TAATACGGCCACTCTGAGAAATTTCTGGTAGTCTGGGTGTATGGGCACATGGTAGTATGCGTCCTTTAGATCGATGACATTCATAAAACAAGACGGATAAAGCGTTCTCACACATGTCTTTATTGTTTCCATCTTGAAACTCTCCATCACTAGGTACTGGACAAATTTTTTTAAATTTATTATTGTCCTGTAAGTTCCATCCGGTTTCATCCGAAGAAACAGAGGAGAAACAGATGGCTTGGGACCTCCTGTAGGACATTCTTTGCTAAAAGCTTTTGTATTTCCTTTTGAAGGCCGAGCTGTTCGGCTTCTGCTTTCCTTTGCGGTGTCATGACAAAGTGACAAGACGGCATTGTATGAAAAATTAGTTTCAGCCCAATTTTTATTATATTTAGGGCCCATAGGCTCCCTGATATCTCTTCCCAGGCTATAAGAAAGTGTGCCAGTCTTCCTCCCACCTGGGTACCACCTTCATTGGGGTTGTTTTTTGGTGTCAGGCTTGTTGAACAAGTAGCCTTTTCCCTTAAATTTTTTATCGTCCCATCCTTCTTTCTGATTTTTTGGGGGCCTTCTACGCATGAATTTCCTGTTCTGAAAGGACTGTTTATATAATTGGTTAGGGAACCCCGGGAAGGCTTTTTTCTTGTCCCCCGCTTTCTCCAGGATATCATCTAAGGTAGGGCCGAATAGGAATTCCCCCTCACAGGGTATGGAACATAATTTGGACTTCGTTTGTAGGTCCCCCGGCCAGGATTTGAGCCATAAAGCCCTCCTAGCTGCATTTGAAAAGGAAGCAGCTCTTGCCGCCAGTCTCACAGTGTGTATAGATGCGTCTGCTAGGAACGCAGCTGCTCCTTTCATTATTGAGATTGAATCTAGTACTGATTCTCTCGGGGATCTATCTTTTCGTTGTGACTGTAAAATGGTCTAACCACACCATTAACGCTCTGGCGGTACATGTGGCGGCTATAGCTGGTTTTTGTCCCCCCCCAGCGGCTTCCCAAGAACCTTTTAGTAATACCTCAGCCTTCTTACCCATAGGGTCCTTTTAGGGTCCCCATATCTTCAAAAGGTAAAGCAAATTTTGTCGACGCCTTTACAATAGCGACGTCCAGTTTTGGAGCTTTACTCCAGGAAGAACAGGCTGGGTCATCAAAAGGATATTTCCTTTTCGGGGTTAAGAGGACTTTTTTGTCTGGTCTTTTCCATTCTTTTTTTATTAGGGCATGTATTTTATCATTTACTGGAAACGCTCTATGTTACCTTTGTTCCAGACCGCTAAACAAAGTCTTGTGCGTTTTTTTTGGATTTAGTCTCTACTACTCCCATGGTAGTTCTTACCGCTTTTACTAAAGCGTCTGTCTCATCAATGGGAAAGCAATAGCGGCCCCCCTCCAAGAAAGAAGAGGATGATAGAGAGGAAAGCGAACTGTCTGAATTAGAGGTATCACTATCTTCTTCACTGGAACTTGGCTCCGGGGACCTATGCTTCTTTTTTAAACCTTTGGCACTTTTTAACGCATCCTCTACCTGGGACTTAATTAATTGTTTTAAGTCGGATGCGAGTCTTGAGGACTCTTCGGAAATAGTATTCTCTATGCATATGGCACAGAGTTTTTTTACCCACGTAGCGGGCAGTTCTACGGAGCAGATCGGGCATACTCTGTGCCTGGTGTTCACTGTACATTTCTTCCCCTAAAGAAAAACACAATAAAACCCCTTTTAGAAACTGAGCATTCACGAAGATCACTTACCCTCCTAATTTAAGGGGGATAACTGGTTCTGGCATAGGAGTAGCTTCCTCGACTTGAACCGTTACTGGTCTGCTGGATCCACCCGAGCCTCTGCTACGTTGAGATCCTGAGCTGCGATGCTGGGAAGGAGTATCATGCTGTCGCCGCTGCTGCTGCTGCTGCTGCTGACGCTGCTACGGTTGACGCTTTTTTGGCGGGGACTGCAGAATTTCTTCTGCCAGTTGCTCTACCTCACTCATGAGACCTTCCTGAGCACCGGACATCTGTTTTCTGCCCTCTTTTATGTATAAGTAGGGCGGCGCCCCGGAAGTGACCCCTATGCCGAGCATTCTGGGACTACCAGAATGCTTTGTGCCCGGTACACGCATGCGCGCATTCTGCCACCATGTTGCCTTCTGGAGGGAGCACGGCCGTTCCGCGATCCACCGGCCCACCTGCAGACCACGCCGGTGGAGGCGACCAGCTTTAGCCCTGGGATCCCGGGCGCACGCCGGCGCCAGTGGAGGGAGCACACTGGACGAGCAACCATCCATCTGCAGAACCGGCGGTAAGGCACCAGGTGACCGCCGTCGCCTATTACCGGCTGCTAGGTTTTCATGGGGAAGAATCAGACTGGGTCTTTCTTCACTGCTTCTCCCCCTGCTCACGCACAAGGCCCGCCGACCCAGGGAACGTGGCCTTCAAGGAGGAATAGCCATCGTATCCGAAGCAGGGCCCCCCGCTGCCAATAACCGCACAGATGGACCCCCGGCATCCCACGACGATCATGCTGCAGGTTCCCCGTCAGGGACAGGAAACCAAACTGATGTGGGAGAGAGGTACCACCTTTTTCACCTGTAGGTTTCCTGTCCCTGAGGGCGGATCCCTCTCTCTCTCCGTGGTGCCGTCATGGGGGTAAGAGAAAATGTTTATTGTTATTAGACTGTGTCAGATAGTCATAATATGTAGTCCAAAAAGTAACCCTGTAAGGGAATCAAGTAGTGTTTTATATGCGAGATAAAATATGCAGATAGTGTTGAATATTATATTGAGAGATAGTAAATGAGAAGTAAAGTTGATGTTTTGCATTTTTATAAAAAAAAAGCCTTAAAGATAGTATACCCGTAAGGGTAGTCAACGTTCTATAGTATATTATAGTAAAGTTCTATATTCTTGAAAAGTTACTTATACCATGTAAATATGTTCCAACAACTTTCAAGTATCAATTATCTCCCATAAAGGGAAGTGCAAGTTTACATTAATTAACCTGTTTTACCTGTTTACATGCATTTAAAAATGTTGTATGTCTTTTATTTCACCTGTAACTGTTTTCTTTTCCCAGTCCGGGAGTACTGGATTTAACAGGGGGGAGTGTAACATCCCAGGGTCCTGGTTGTTACAGTGGCATTACTTTCCTCACGGGGAGAGTGATGTCATGCTTGGAAGCAAAGGAAGATCTCTTTCACCAGGTAAAACAAGCATACGACATGCTCACACTCCAGGCCAGAAGGGGGAGCTCTGATCCAGCCCTGTTGAGGGCAGAGCAAAGTACTGCAGTGCGCAGGCGCCGGGAAAGGTCAGAGAGGCACTGCGCACTGCAGTACACTCTGCCCTTAACAGGGCAGACAAAGTACGCCTGTGCAGGAGCCGTGACAGGAAGCAAAGAGGACGACCTCGCATGAAGATGAGAGACGCTGGACCCGGACTGCGATGCCCATTGGACCGGACCGCACCGGGACCGCCCCTGGGTGAGTATAATATAACTTGTTTTTCTTATCTTTCAGGTTACATTGGGGGTTTATCTACAGCATTACAGAATGCTGTAGATAAGCCCCTGATGGCGGTGGTCGCAGCTTATAGGCTAAAAATGGGGTGACAGATTCCCTTTAAAAAAATGGCCTCTGCAACTTTGGAACAGAGTAAAACCTGATCAAAAAAATTTATTAGCAAAGCCACAAAAAGAGGACTAAAAATCCTCCAAAATTTAAAGAATTAATACCGCAGATAAGGGGCAGCAGTACTTACCTGCCCAGATCTCAGAACTAATGCACTCTCAGGTTGCAGCAAACTCATGTAGTAAAAATGGCAGCAAGACAGGTGCACAATACTAATGAGAGAACCGCTCACAACCTACCAATTCGTGGAGGGGCTGATTGCTTAGTGATTGCACAAAAGCAGCTTGTATAGGATGCTCTTCACACATAGGTAATGCACAGTATCTGGCTTACAGCCTATTAGTGATGTCCATACTATTAGATTAGGCGGGCTGTCCAGCACTTTCTAAATGCATCCCATGAGAACAAACACCTTAGTTTACAAAGCCAAAAATGCTGAGCTTTGGCTGCACCCTAAAAAATTAAATGCAAAAAAAATAAATAAATAATAGAGGTATTGGTGGATATTTTCTCCAAGTTATGCAAGCTCGCAAACCTGCCTCAAGGGTCCCCTCATTTGCGAGTCCTAACACTAGCAAAGCCACAGAAAGAGGACTAAAAATCCACCAAAAATTCATGAATTAATACAGCAAAAAAGGGATACCGAGAGTGAATTAGTTCTGAGACCTGGGTAAGCAAGCACTGCTGCCCCTTTTTTTTTGGCTGTATTGAAGCCTGATCAAACCTTGAAATGTCCACTCACTGATGTCATCTTTTTTCAGGCTTCCTAGGTGTAAGGAAATGGAAGTCGGTCTCATCTCCATGATTTGTCCTGATATCGTTGTCTTCCCTGATCATTTTCTAGCAGGCTGGTCCCTGAGATGAATAACTGTGCTGAGGCACTTCCAGTCAGGTACATATTGGTACCCACACCGGCACTTGGGGAGATTTGGCTTCAAGGCATTATTTGTTTTCGGCTCAAACGGGGGTCTGGGTACCAGCGTTTTCTCTCTTCTGTGGTGTTGATCGAGCTGGCTTCACCTCTATAAATACGAGCTGGGATGGTGGGGTAAGACACTGATGGTGATGCTGTAGTTCGAACTCCGCCTTCTTCTCCCACTTCTCGATCTCTACCCAGGCGGATGACCCCCATGGTATACCAGCTTTTTCTGCACCACACTTTGCAAAACACCACTTTTTTTTCTACTATGTATAAAGACGATAGAGCAGAATATCTGGCTTTACCATTGCCTGGTTCACATAAACATCGTCTCCGGTTCATTTATAAAGCTATATCCCTTAATAAAAAATAAAGCCTAGAACCCGGCCTTCGGTGCACTGTTCTTCAAAAGTGTCTCTCTTCAGTCCTGCCAGCTACTCTTGTGCTAATGCGTCAGCCTGCATCCTCTCTTCCACATCGGGCATCTTCTGCAGCCATCTAATCCTGGAAGGTTATGGCCTATCAAGAATTGGGCAGTCCCACTCCTTATGATCCCATTTAAACCTTTCGGGGAGAGCATGTCTCTAGGGGAACAGGGGCTGGTAGTAGATTTTCCTCCTTCTCTCCTCCCTCAGCCTCTTCCTGCCGGGGGTGGGACAGACAGCTCAGCAGGGATAAACTGACCTGTGATAGGAATGTACTCCAAGGCTGAAATTCAGTCCTCCATGGGTATCCGGCTCCAGTATACCAGCCTGACCTCATGCTGATAGAGGTTCATCTGTGACTGCAGTGTCATCTCCCACTGGATCGCCATCGTCAGTGGCGTCTCCTGCTCCTCGGACTCAATGAGTACCTTTCCGGCTGTAGCAACTGGGGTGGTAAGATAAATAATGTACTCGTCGGATGATGTCTCCATCTCGGCAATAGTGAACTTGCTAGTGTAGTAGTGTACACTGCTCTTCACTGGAGAGGTTTCGTGTAAGATGGCACCTGCCAGTCACTTCCGCGGTGCAGTTCCCTCTCGATTGGCTCAGTTTTTCCGGCAGGCACACCGATAATGCATCCTGCACCTCTGCTATCACTCCCCATGACTCCGCCTCTGGACACACCGTTTCTTGATGTCTTAAATCTTTACATCTTCATCTCTTAGGCTACTTTCACACTAGCGTCGGGAACAACCCGTCGCTGTGCGTCGGGCCGACGTTCCCGACGCTAGCGTGGTCTCCGCCGCACAACGGGGGCAGCGGATGCATTTTTCCCACGCATCCGCTGCCCCATTGTGAGGTGCGGGGAAGTGCGGGGAGGTGGGGGCGGAGTTCCGGCCGCGCATGCGCGGTCGGAAAAAGCGGACCGTCGGGAGCAAAAAACGTTACATGTAACGTTTTTTTCTCCCGACGGTCCGCTACCACACACCCAAGCGTCGCAAAACGGACGCAACGTTTGGCAATGCGTCGCAAATGCGTCGCTAATGTTAGTCTATGACGAAAAAACGTATCCGGCAAGAACTTTTGCTGGATGCGTATTTTCGGCAAAACGACGCATTTGCGACGTATTGCAGTTAACGCTAGTGTGAAAGTAGCCTTACTCGGTAAGCTGTCTGTCTTCCTGAATCGCGCCTCCTTCTTGGATCCGCACACCTACTCCTTGAGGTCATTGCTTCGGTGGGCTGGACACATTGTTTTTGTGCCTTCAGACGCTGACCACTACCATAATGGGCAGGATCTCCCCTTTTTGGATCATCAGTAGTCACCAACTTAAGACTCACGCTGCTGTCTACCATATTGGGAATCGTTCCGCCATCTTGGAGCTTGCGATGCTGTCCAACATCTTGTTTGCCTTTAAGGTATATATAGTTCTACTTTTTGTTTTCTGCATTTGCCAGGGTTTGTTCCTGCTCCCAGCGCCACTAGAAGGGAAGCCCAGGGCCAGTTGATGTTGGCCAGAACTGAGTTCCCTTCATCCTGAAACCCCTCGTCTAAACAGGAGTCTGACTGGTGTGTGCTGTGCTGTAAGATGCATTCTGAACTCACTTATTGTTCGGGATTCCTTGTTACTTCCCCATCCATGGTACCGGATGCAGTTGCTCACATAACAGGAGCCCTTGGGTCCGGTTCAACCGGTTCGGTTTTGCTGTACAGTTCAGGTACATTCAGCTGCTTCATACATTTTGAGACAGAGTCCTCTTTGATTAATATTCCCATTGCCTGGTGTGCTATCACACCTTGCCTGCATTCTCCCCGACCGGCCCCTGCCTTAACAGCTCCTGTTAACCCTAGCGTCTCCCTTTTTGGCAATCCACCCTGAGGCTTGCCATAGTTTCCTCTGACTTTTCCCCAACTGGCCCTTCTTCTTAGGAGATAATGAGACATGCACTTCAATGCCTCCTCTGGGCCATATGCCAATTGTCCTGGGATATACAGCTCTGGCAAAAATTAAGAGACCACTGCATAATTTTCAGTTTGTCTGATTTTTCTCTTTATAGGTATATTTTTGAGTAAAATGTAAATTGTTCTTTAATTCTATAAACTACTGACAACATGTCTCCGAAGTTCCAAGCAATACATTTTGTATTTATTTTCTGAAAATGAGAAATGGTCAAAAAATAACAAAAAATGCATTGCTTGCAGACCTCAAATTATAAAAACATAAGTTCATAATCATTTAGAAACAACAATACTAATGTTTTAACTCAGGAAGAGTTCAGAAATCAATATTTTGTGGAATAACCATGATTTCTCGGTCTCCCATGACAGCACTACGGAGAGAGGGGATCCGCCCTTCAGGGACAGGAAACCTACAGATAAAAGGGCGGTACCTCTCCCTCGCATCAGTTGGCTTCCTGTCCCTGACAGGGAACCTCTTTTTGGTGGTACCTGTAAGAAGACGCTGTATTCAAAGGACCGGGACCGGACAGTCGGGTTCCGGCAGCGAGGAGGCTCCTGCCGCGGCTCGTCCGGTGCCCGAAGCCGCCATCGCTGGAACCAATGGGGTTCTTCAGGGTGTGCGGGAGGAGAATCACCGCCACTCTTAGGAGAGGAAGGGGCGCTGAGACACCCGGTGCTCCTGTGCCGACAAGCGCACACTCCAGGTGTACAAAGATGGCCGCCACTCCGGAAACGCAGCAGGACTTCCGGGTCATCTCCGGGTCATCTCCGTACACATGTGCAGTAGCTTTTTCTCCCCGGGGGACGTGATGTAGGAGCCGGAAATATGCCGAAGGTGGCGCCAGACTCAAATCAACAACCATGCGTGCACAAACTCGCTGGAAACATGGAGGACAGCGACGTGCAGCAAGAACCAGAGCATCAGCCAAGGCAGCAGCACCATAGGAAGCAGACAGACCCTAAGGGTACCAGGAGAAGTGGGTCTAGCAGTCATTCCACGCAGCGCAGCAGATCTGCTGCAGTGACCAACTCTCCTCTTCAAGAGTTTCCTCTACCAGACCCGGGCCCTCCTCCAGAACCGGTACCTACGTCCACGTCTGAATGGTGAGTGACCTCCGAGAAAGTTCATATTTTGTAATGAAGTTCCTTCTTCTCCCTTAATAGGGAAAGAAGAGGTTGGAGAAAAAGAAAAATAGATCCTGTCCCACCTGTAACAAAGCTTTGCCGGTAGCCTGGAACAAAAAGCTTTGTAAATCATGTATTCAACGGTTATTATGTGAAGAGACCCCCAATTTTGCATCTGAGCTAAAAACGATAATTAGATCTGAGGTTCAGAATGCACTTACATCTTTCAAAAAAGTGAAAGATAAGAAAAAAGAGACGGTATATTCCCACTCTGACCAGTCTTCATCTGAGGACACGGATTCTAACAAATCTAATTCCTCCTTATCTTCCTCCGACGAAGATTCGAGCCGTCACTGCTTCCCACTGGAGGAGGTAGATATTCTAGTAAAAGCAGTTAGAGCTACTATGGGGGTAGAGGATCCCTGACCCGATAGAACGGCTCAAGATATAATGTTCGGTGGTTTGGGGCAGAAAAAGCAGAGAACATTTCCCCTAAATTCCAACGTCCAAACACTGATTAAAAAAGAGTGGGAGAAACCTGATAGGAGAAATTCCTCAGTACCCTCGCTTAAAAGGAAGTATCCTTTCAAAGACGAGGCGTCTACTTCCTGGGACAAGGCACCTAAATTGGATGTCGCAGTAGCCAAGGCGTCGAAAAAATTTGCGCTCCCGTTTGAGGATATGGGTACCCTTAAAGACCCTTTAGACAAAAAAGCGGATACTTTTCTTAAGGGGGCATGGGAATCGGCTGGGGGTAGCTTGAGACCTGCGGTTGCTGTGACATGCACCTCCAGATCTTTAATGGTGTGGATTGACCAATTAGAAAAACAGATTAAAGACGGGTCACCCAGGAATAAGATGCTGGATTCAATCCCAGAGCAGCAGCGGCGTTCCTAGCAAATTCCTCAGCAGACTCTGTGCGCTTAACATCCAAGGCTGCTGCCCTCTCCAACACAGCCAGAAGAACTTTATGGCTTAAAAGTTGGCCGGGGGATCTCCAGACGAAACTAAAATTATGCTCTATTCCATGTGAGGGGAATTTCTTGTTTGGGGAAACCTTGGATGATATCCTTCAGAAAGCTGGAGATAAAAAGAAAGGTTTTCCAAATCTGGGTCCAGCTCCATTCAGACAGTCCTTTCGGAACCGGAGATTTTTTCGCCGAAGACCCCCCAGAGAGCAGAATAAATGGGAAGGAAGAAGAAGAGATAGGGGTTACCTTTTTGGCAACACCTCCCATGACAAAAAACCCTCTAAATGACATTTTCCCTACGGTGGGGGGAAGACTCACTTCATTCCTTCCCACCTGGAAGAAAATATCCAACAATACCTGGATTTTAAATCTAATTCACTCCGGTCTAAAAATCGATTTTCTCTCTTTACCCCCCCAAAATTATGTAGTAGCAAAAACAAGGTCTTCAGCAGCAGAGCAAGCCGCACTAGAAAAGGAAATTATTTCCCTATTACAGAAATCTGAAATTCAGGAGAACTCTCCTCAAGAAATAGAGAAGGGATTTTACTCCCCACTATTTCTAGTGCCAAAACCCGACGGATCTTTTCGAACGATAATAAATCTAAAAACCTGAACAAATACGTAAAATCAAAAATTTAAAATGGAAACAATAAAATCTACCATAAAAATCCTTTTCCCGAAATGCTACATGGTCGTGATAGACCTAACCGACGCATATTACCATGTGCCCATCCACAAACAATCCCAAAAATTTCTCAGGTTGGCGGTCTCCATAGAGGGACAAGTAAGAAATTTCCAATACAGAGCCCTCCCGTTTGAAATCTCAATTGCTCCGCGAGTATTCACAAAAATAGTAGCGGAAATGATGGCCCACATAAGGGAACAAAATATATTAATAGTCCCTTAGGCTACTTTCACACTAGCGTCGGGAACAACCCGTCGCTGTGCGTCAGGCCGCCGTTCCCGACGCTAGCGTGGTCTCCGCCGCACAACGGGGGCAGCGGATGCATTTTTCCCACGCATCCGCTGCCCCATTGTGAGGTGCGGGGAGGGGGGGGCGGAGTTCCGGCCGCGCATGCGCGGTCGGAAAAAGCGGACCGTCGGGAGCAAAAAACGTTACATGTAACGTTTTTTTTTCCCGACGGTCCGCTAACACACGCCCAAGCGTCGCAAAACGGACGCGACGTTTTGCAATGCGTCACAAATGCGTCGCTAATGTTAGTCTATGACGAAAAAACGTATCCAGCAAGAACTTTTGCTGGATGCGTATTTTCGGCAAAACGACGCATTTGCAACGTATTGCAGTTAACGCTAGTGTGAAACTAGCCTTACTTAGACGATTTCCTTATTGCAAGCGACTCGGCTCAAAGTTGCAGGGAACAGCGGGACCGAGTGATAACTATTCTGACGGACTTGGGTTGGCTCATAAATATTAAAAAATCAAAGTTGGAACCCTGTCAAATTCAGGAGTTTCTGGGTCTAACTTTAGACTCCCAGGTTCAAGAATGCCGACTCCCAGTTTCCAAAAAGGACAATATATTGACCATGATAGCAAAAATTCTTCACAACCCCTCCATGACTAAGGAGGGCGATGTCGCTACTGGGCTCTCTCTCTTCATGTCTGCCAGCAGTACCTTTCGCACAATTCCACATGAGAGAGCTTGAATGGCATATACTGGAATGGCAGTCAATACTAAAAAACAATTTAGAAGGTCGCATCATTCTAAATTCCTCAGTTATTCATTCCCTTCTCTGGTGGGGAAAGAATCAGAACCTTTCAAAGGGAATTCCTTCGGTACCAAAAATATCTCGGGTAATAACAACCGATGCGAGTCCCAGGGGGTGGGGGGCTCACATGGAAAACAGAGTGGCTCAGGGAAACTGGACAGTTCAGGAACTATCAGCATCCTCGAACCAAAAAGAACTTTGGGCGGTGCATCGAGCTCTTCTATTTTTTCTAACTTACATTCGAGGACATCTTTTCCAAATTTTTTCAGACAACAAAGTGACAGTAGCATATATAAATCACCAGGGAGGAACAAGGTCTCGGTCACTGATGAGTTCCTCCGCAAAAATTATCAGTCTTGCAGAGGAAAATCTACTATACCTTTCTGCGCTACATATTCAGGGGTCAAACAACAAAAAAGCAGATTACTTGAGTCGAACTCAGTTGAAACAAGGCGAGTGGTCCCTAAACCAATCTATCTACAACCAGATTACAGAAATGTGGGGAACCCCAACAATAGATTTATTCGCCAATTCCAAAAACAAAAAAGTAAACAAGTTTTGCTCACTAAACCCGGAAGGGAATCCACAGGCTCTGGATGCCTTTCTGATTCCATGGACCCACAAACTAACATGCTTTTCCTCCGATTGTTCTGATCCCGGCAGTTATTCGGAAAGTCAGAGAGGACAAAACAAAAATGATCCTTATAGCCCCATTCTGGCCAAAAAGGACATGGTTTTCCTGGCTAAGGATGCTATCGGTCTCAGACCCATGGATCCTACCGAACATACCAGACTTACTACAGCAAGGACCGATCTTCCATCCACAGGAGTCGAATTTACATTTAACAGCCTGGATTTTGAATGGAGACTATTAAAAGAAAGGGGGTTTTCGGACAACTTAGTAGCTACGTTGTTGAAAAGTAGAAAACCTATTACTACTAAAGCATATGGGAAAACATGGAGAAAATTCTTATCTACACTCACCGGCCACTTTATTAGGTACACCTGTCCAACTTCTTGTTAACACTTAATTTCTAATCAGCCAATCACATGGCGGCAACTCAGTGCATTTAGGCATGTAGACATGGTCAAGACAATCTCCTGCAGTTCAAACCGAGCATCAGTATGGGGAAGAAAGGTGATTTGAGTGCCTTTGAACGTGGCATGGTTGTTGGTGCCAGAAGGGCTGGTCTGAGTATTTCAGAAACTGCTGATCTACTGGGATTTTCACGCACAACCATCTCTAGGGTTTACAGAGAATGGTCCGAAAAAGAAAAAAAATCCAGTGAGCGGCAGTTCTGTGGGCGGAAATGCCTTGTTGATGCCAGAGGTCAGAGGAGAATGGGCAGACTGGTTCGAGCTGATAGAAAGGCAACAGTGACTCAAATCGCCACCCGTTACAACCAAGGTAGGCCTAAGAGCATCTCTGAACGCACAGTGCGTCGAACTTTGAGGCAGATGGGCTACAGCAGCAGAAGACCACACCGGGTACCACTCCTTTCAGCTAAGAACAGGAAACTGAGGCTACAATTTGTACAAGCTCATCGAAATTGGACAGTAGAAGATTGGAAAAACGTTGCTTGGTCTGATGAGTCTCGATTTCTGCTGCGACATTCGGATGGTAGGGTCAGAATTTGGCGTAAACAACATGAAAGCATGGATCCATCCTGCCTTGTATGGAGCATCTTTGGGATGTGCAGCCGACAAATCTGCGGCAACTGTGTGATGCCATCATGTCAATATGGACCAAAATCTCTGAGGAATGCTTCCAGCACCTTGTTGAATCTATGCCACGAAGAATTGAGGCAGTTCTGAAGGCAAAAGGGGGTCCAACCCGTTACTAGCATGGTGTACCTAATAAAGTGGCCGGTGAGTGTATCTCCAAAGTGAAAGCCCAGGATGGGCCTTCAACTGTTAAAATACTTGAGTTCCTACAAAAAGGTCTGGAACAGGGGTTGGCGGTTAGTACTCTAAAAGTACAGATAGCAGCTCTGGGAGCACTCTATAATCAAAATATTGCGGCCAATCCATGGGTAATAAGATTTATTAAGGCAGTAACAAGATCAAAACCTTTAGTTACTCAAAAAATACCCTCGTGGGACCTAAACTTAGTCCTCTCTGCACTAACGGGTCCTCCATTCGTACCCATAGACACAATTCCCATAAAAACACTATCACTTAAGACTATTCTTCTGGTAGCTTTATCATCGGCGTGCAGAATAAGTGACATTCAAGCCCTGTCCTCTAACCCACCTTTTACAAAAATATTAGATGACAGAGTCATTCTTAGACCCGACCCAGCCTATTTGCCAAAAGTGGCATCAAAATTTCATAGGTCACAAGAAGTATCCCTGCCGTCCTTTTGCCCAAACCCCAAAAATGAGAAAGAGCGAAACTTCCATAATTTTGATGTCAGAAGATGTCTAGTCCAATATTTAGATTCCACCAGGGAGTATAGGAAGGAAGGCTCTTTGTTTGTCTGCTTTCAGGGTCCCAGAAAAGGATTCCGGGCATCCAAAGGTACCTTGGCAAGGTGGATAAAGGAGGCAATAGCCTTGGCATATTCATCCACGGGGAATACGATCCCGGATAGTATAAAAGCGCATTCCACAAGAGCAGTAGCTACCTCATGGGCTGAGAGATCAGAGGTATCAATTGAGCAAATCTGCAAAGCGGCCACCTGGTCATTACCATCAACCTTTTTTAGACACTATAGATTAAATCTAGCCTCTGTATCTGACTTGACCTTCGGGCTAAGGGTTCTCAAGGCTGTGGTCCCTCCCTAAGCTTAATCTCTGTAATTCTCTCCGTAGTGCTGTCATGGGAGACCGAGAAAATCATAGTTACTCACCGATAACGGCGTTTCTTGGAGCCCATGACAGCACCCGCTTATTCCCTCCCATCACGAGTGCGGTGAGCACTTTTCTTACATATAACTTATTACTTAATATAATATAGGCACAGTGTTCCTCTAATAAGCAATGTTATAATATGTTTTCTCTGTTGTAACTAACCTGAAGATCCTCCGATGCTCTGTAAACCAACTGATGCGAGGGAGAGGTACCGCCCTTTTATCTGTAGGTTTCCTGTCCCTGAAGGGCGGATCCCCTCTCTCCGTAGTGCTGTCATGGGCTCCGAGAAACACCGTTATCGGTGAGTAACTATGACTTTTTTAATCACAGCTTTCATGCGTTTTGGCATGCTTTCCACCAGTCTTTCACACGCTTTTAGGTGACCTTATGCCACTCCTGGTACAAAAATTTAAGCAGTTCTTTGTTTGATGGCTTGTGACTATCCATTTTCCTCTTGATTACATTCCAGAGGTTTTCAATGGGTCTGGAGATTGGGCTGTCCATGACCGGGATTTGCTGTGGTGGTCCTTCATCCACACCTTGATTGACCTAGCTGTGTGGCATGGCGCATTGTCCTGCTGGGAAAAAACAGTCCTCAGAGTTGGGGAATATTGCCTGAGCAGAAGGAATCAACTGTTTTTCCAGGATAACCTTGTATGCGGCTCGATTCACATGTCCTTCTCAAAGATTAACCTGCCCAATTCCAGCCTTGCTGAAGCATCCCCAGATCAAAACCTTGTCGTCTAATGGTTTGACGGAGACCTGGAAAGGTGTACAAGCCACAGTGTCTTGCACCCACTGTGAAATTTGGTGGAGGATCCGTGATGATCTGGGGATGCTTCAGCCAGGCTGGAATTGGCCATCTTGAGGGTGGGCAGAGCCAGAAAAGGGCACGCAGCGATGGAGACATAAAAAGAAAAAGCGTGCAAAGCAAGTCAGTCAGGCGCCGGCTCAGAGCAGTGAAGAGGGCAGCATAGGGAGCAGCAAGCAGAATGGTGAGGAGCGCGCTCTGTTTCCCTCATCAGAGTATCGGCGTGGTGATGGGCCGTATAGAAGGAGCCCCCGTCACCTGCAGAGCAGAGCCGTGCCCGCAGAGCAGAGCCATGCCAGGTGCTGCAGCAGCCAGAGAGAGGAGTGCTCCGTCCGGGGAGCATCAGAGCCACACAGACCAATGACCGCTGTCACGCACACACCCCTCCCCCCATCAACAGCAGGGACCAGAGAGAGCGAGAGAGATGGGCTGTGTGTGCCCAGTGACTGTTATAAAGCCAGGTGCCAGATGCTTCAGGATCATGAGTACCGTGCACGTGCCGCCTGAAAGAGACCGGAAGCGTGACCGTTATTTACATCCCGACCGTACTAGTGAATGTTGGCCCAGAGACTTGTGACCTGACTTTGCCAGCATATGTGAACAGAGCCACGCTGAGCTCATACAGGACTGTGGCCCTGACCGTTAAGTAGCCACTACAGTATATGGACTAGGGGCAGTGGAAGGTACCGGAGACCGACCGCTGTCACCAGAAGACAAGGTATTGTTGTTTGCTGAACCCCATTAGTAAAGATACTGCACTAGCCATTGTCGGCGCCATTGAGTCCTCAGTAGAAGTTATAGTGTGCGGAGCTTCTGACAACTTTGTCACAGGAACTGTTGTTACCTGAGCTGTCATTCTTATTATTGGACTATCCTATGTTCATTGTACCCTTGTTATCCTTGTTTAACCCTCTATCTCCCTGCATGGAGTAATCCCCTGTAAATAAACCTGTTAACCCCTGCTCTGCCTCCCGTCCGTCACTGCATCTCGCAAGCTGCTTAAATTTGGCATAGTCGACAGGATGCCAAAGCCGTGCAGTGTGGAAGCGCTGAGTGAAGTGACATTGATGTGACAAGAGAAGAGTTAAGACAAGTACCACGTATCTTCGCAGTGTCTGCTGACACCTTACTAGGTGAGGAAATTGTTAAAGGGACACTGTCACCCCCTCCAGCCGTTATAAACTAAAAGAGCCACCTTGTGCAACAGTAATGCTGCATTCTGACAAGGTGGCTCTTTTAGTTATTGGTGCAGTTAAAGCCAAAATACAGCATTTTACAATTTCGGCAAAATACCTGTCTTTAGACAGGGAGGCAGGTCCTCACCCCCCTGCTTGAAACGCCACACTGCCGTCACTCAAATCTTCAGGGGCGCCGGGCACCGCCCCCTCAGCGCTGTTTTCGCATGAAATCCGGCGCCTGCGCTGTGTAGTACTGTCTGGTGCAGGCACAGTGAGCTCTGGCCGTCTGACGTCACAGCCAGGCTTGCAGACTGCGCCTGTGCGGCCGCCCTGCTTGTGAATCCCAGCCCCGCACTCTGCATAATGCATAACACACTGCGGGGCTGGGATTCACAAGCAGGGCGGCCGCACAGGCGCAGTCTGCAAGCCTGGCTGTGACGTCAGAGGGCCAGAGCTCACTGCGCCTGCACCAGACAGTACTACACAGCGCAGGCGCCGGATTTCATGCGAAAACAGCGCTGAGGGGGCGATGCCCGGCACCCCTGAAGATTTGAGTGACGGCAGTGTGGCGTTTCAAGCAGGGGGGTGAGGACCTGCCTCCCTGTCTAAAGACAGGTATTTTGCCGAAATTATAAAACGCTTTATTTTGGCTTTAACTGCACCAATAACTAAAAGAGCCACCTTGTCAGAATGCAGCATTACTGCTGCACAAGGTGGCTCTTTTAGTTTATAACGGCTGGAGGGGGTGACAGTGTCCCTTTAAGAGAAAAGAGACTGAAATTCTGGATGTGACTACTTTGATGGATGTGACTGAAACTGCGCTTGGGACTGACAGTGAAGATGGCAGTGAAGGACGCCAAGGAAGAGGACGACAATGGTGGCTCCTCCCTTCATGGGTGTGTCATCCTAGAAAGAGCACGAAAGTGACTGCCAACCATTTCTGACCTTACCATGGTGGGTGTGGCTAAAGAAAAGAGGACCTCGCCCTCCCCTATCAAATGCTGCAAATGGGGGGAGCGATTGGAAGCGACCCCACCTATGAATGGGTGGGGCCCAGAAGAAAATCTCCTGTGTAACTGCGGCAGCCTAGGCCACATTGAATGGAGATGGTGACAGATGGAGGAGGAAAAAACCCGACCTGGACGACTGAGAGGAGTCGCACATGAAGTCCAGACCAACCGGTTCCCTGCGTCTGCAGAGAAGTGCTGCCAGCGGCTGCAGGACCCGGAACGTCAACGGGAGGCGGAAGTGAAAGCCGAGTTGGAACTTCAGTCAACACCGGAGTGTGTAGCCGCAACCATGGAAGAATACAGTGGGCCCGGGAAGAGCGGGGTCAGCGACAGCAAGCAGGAGAGGGTGAATGCACCATCACCCTTGACCCTGGATGGATGGTCCCTGCCTCAGCCCGCCGCTGCAGGAGCTGTTGCCCGATCCCTTGCCCCTGATGACTGTTTGGCGTCTCTACCCCATACCTCGGAGGCCGGGCCTACCATCAGCAAGGCCATGTCCCTGGGGGCCTCGCTCTTCCACCACCCAGTGGAGGGCCCCTTTTCATCCCCTGGGCAGGCCGCATGGAGTGCGGAGGATCACCTGGAGTTATATGCGGGCCTGGAGCAGGCGCAACTGGCCCCCTGTTTCCCGGTTAATGAATGGCCGGGCTTTGCCCCTCTCCTGTCATTGGGGTGACAGAAGGACACGACACCTGCGGCTGCAGGGTCGTCTACTGGCACAACTTTGACAAAGGAGGAATGTAATTTTTTTAAAACGGCATCCACTTAACAGCGGCATGTATCTCGTGATGCTCAACTCCACATTTGGCTTTGTGCCTGTACTCCAGTAGACGACCCTGCATCCGCAAGTGTCGTGTCCTCCTGTCGCCCCAATGACAGAAGAGAGGCAAAATCCGGCCCCAGCGCTTCCTCAGGCAGTGCCCGCTCTGGCCGTCACCCATGGCGAAGGTGTGGAGGAGCCTCGTGCAGCTGCAGAGGAGTCCTATGTGCCTACGGATACAGCAAAAAAGAGAAAAGACTAGACTAATGATGGTATGCACACCCGAAAATTATACAAAATCAGAAAACTTTTATTATTACACCTCAAAAAAGACAGACACAAATAAAACCATTTGAAAGGGCCTAAGATATAGGACCGATAGGCGACACCCCTATATATCACAAATAAAGTATAGTACAACCAAAAAAAGTTGTAATTATAAGCAAATATGCATAATATAATAGGCGGGACAGATATAAATAACAAAATGTCTCTTGCTCATAGGTTAAATAAGTCAAGTCTCCTAGTATGTGCCTACGGAGGCCGAGTGGAAACACAATGTGATGGATAATGTTTTCATGTAATGGGGGGCCAGGGCACAGATACACCGGAGTGTTTGGCCATGACTACTGCCCTGGTCCAGCCCCCTACATTAGTCCTTCCAAACAGGTACAGTATTGATGGTAGATGTGCTGTACTATCTCAGGGCACTAGATGCAGGAAGTTTTCTGTCTTCAAGATGTTTCTGGTGCCCCGGTGACAGACTGCAAAAATTTGGCTTTCTTTGACAGCGTGAGCAGCCCTAGATAATCCACCCAGGCAGGATAATATCAATCGGCAGAAGATAGAACCTATGAGAAAAAAATGTTTAAACTAATGGGACTCCATATTAGAGGAGTACTACTGTGGTGTCACTGTGATAGGACAGTAGAGGAATCTTCTCCATACACAGTTACGGGGTCATTGTGAGTTATCATATATGTAAAAATCCCAACACCGACAGATAACATCTGCTCCACATGAACTCTTCTCTCTGACATCATACAACATGGACCTTATTGTCACACCTCACCTACTTTCCCCCTCTCCTACTTTCTGATTTTTGTTGTTTTTCAGTTTTAGTGCAGAATTCCTTCTCTCCTAAACTGGAGATTCTAATCAAAAAGTCAGAAAAAGATGATGATTATAAACTGCTAAAAGATTAGCTTTATATCTTTTATATAGCTATACAAAAGGATTAATATGCACCTGTAGCTTTTCTGGTGTTTCCCAAATGGTCTACGTCCCCATATTAATATGACATTATGTGCAGCAAGTCAAAGTGCTATAATTATATAATCAGTTAGATAAAACTTCAGTGTAATTTTAAAGCAGACATGTCACCAGGTCAAATGTGTCCAGAATTTACTCTTAGTTTATTCCCAGAAATACCCTGAGTATTCTGTTTTCGTTTTTGTTAAAATCACCCCTAATTGTTCCAAAGATAGGGTCATTTTTATTTAGTGCTAATTATTATGGTCTTTACCATGGGGGTGCAGCTCACATGGTAATAATGCAGAGTAGACTAATTCCACACCCATTTAGTAAAAACCATAAAAATTAGCACAAAAAAAAAATCGATTAACTATGGAACTCAGTAGCGTAGCTACTGGGGGGGGGGGGGCAGAGGGGGCCATTGACTCTGGCCTGGTGCTCAGAGGGGGCCCACCCGGAGCTACGCTACTGTAACTGTATTGGCGTGCTCATCGCGCCGATACAGATACATTCTGCAGCAGAGCAGGGAAAATCGATCTCCCTGCTCTGCCGCCTAGCCGCTATGGGGCCCCTGAGCAGGTGGGGGGCCCAGTGCCAGCAGTGGCCCCCCGCCTGTTATAGCAATGTCAGCTGTATTGGCATCTAGCCATTGCAGCTGACTGCACTGATGAGGGAAGGAGCGCTATGCTCCTTCTCCCATCTTCCCCCTGTCAGCGTCTGACGATGCCGACACTGACAGGGGGTGCGATGGCATTACTGCCCGGCGCCCGTGGTCCGGAGGTCAGCGGGAGCATCGCAGGAGCCAGGAAGAAGGTATTTATTGTTTTTCTTTATGCTGGCTGCCTTATACTACAGAGTCTGCCTGTGGGGGGGTGCTACCTTATACTACAGAGTCTGCCTGTGTGGGGGGGTGCTGCCTTATACTACAGAGTGCCTATGGGGTGCTGTCTTATACTGCAGGGTCTGCCTATGGGGTGCTGCCTTATACTACAGAGTCTGCCTATGGGGTGCTGCCTTATAATACAGGGTCTGCTTATGGGGTGCTGCCTTATACTACAGGGTCTGCCTTAAACTACAGAGTCTGCCTATGGGGTGCTGCCTTATACTACAGGGTCTGCCTACTGGTCCTGTCTTATACTACAGGGTCTGCCTATGGGGTCCTGTCTTATACTACAGAGTCTGCCTATGGGGGGCCATCAAACAGTTTGGGGGCTACTAAGGGGCCAGTATACTGTGTGGGTGGTACTATACAGTGAGGGGTCATTATACTGTGTATAGGGGAGCTGTACAGGGAGGACACTCGGGACATGTAAAGTGGGCACTTATTGTTATAGGGGAACTCAGGTTACTGTGACTATCAAAGGGGCACACAGGGCAATATTTCTAGGGGGCAAAATATGGGCATTGTTTTTTCTAGGGCACTTGCACCCAGCATTACTATATTATAGAGGTTTGCTTTAAAATTTAGAGGGCACAGAGAACCACACAGTAGGTGCAGTAATAGGGACACATTCGGCAGCAGCGGCTCAATATTGGAGTATCAGCAGGATGAGGAGGTTGGGAATAGATGGTGATGGCTGAAAATATGTTGTTTTCTCTGCAGCCGAGATGTGGCTGGAAGAAGTTGTCATGTCGGTCTGGACCAGATGGAAAAGACATGAAAAGTGACGATTCAATCAGAAAGAATGTCAACGGTAAGTCATTATCTGTAACTGTGCTGTGTAGGACTGGTATCTAACACTGACCATATGGCGGTAATATCAATATTGGTCTTTATTAGTGTTGAGCATTCCGATACCGCAAGTATCAGGTATCGGCCGATATTTGCGATATCGGAATTCCGATACCGAGATCCGATACTTGCCGCATATCGGATACCGGAATCGGAAGTTCTCAATTCAAACAGCACGAATTCAGCCAATGAGGACTGATTACAAGTGTGGGCACATCCTGTTCAGCATGGTGGGCATGAAACTACTGGCAAGGCTGTGATTGGCTGCTGAAATGATGTCATGCTGCAGTTTAAACGCCATTTTGGGCTCACTCTGCTGTGAATTCAGTTAGGCATAGGATGCTGTGTTCTGACTGAGGGTCAGTTGAGATAGCGATTTGCTTCTTTGTGCTTTTCCCAGGCTAATTTAGCAACCGCTGTGTGTTCACCTTGCTTTTGCCTTGCAGCGCTGTTTTCACAGCGATCTGCAAGGTCTCTGTGTGTGTGTGTGTAAGTGAGTGCAGCCCACTCTGTAGTCTGTGTGCAGCCATAGCTGGTTGTATCCAGCTCAGGGTGGTTCACTGACTCATACAGTTCTATCCATTCCATTGTCCTTTTTTGCAAATAGTGCAGGCTGCTGCACATTTTTTCAAATAATTCCTATTAGTGGCTTTCCACCCGTATCCAGCTAAATTGTGGAAAAACACTACATAGGATAACGTAGAGGAGGTTTTTGGGGCCTTGCAGCACCGTTTACGGCTGTCTGCACGGTCTCCGTGTGAGTGCAGCTCTGTTATGACCCCAATGGCGAGGGTCTCAGAGGAACGTGGTAGTCTGCAGAGTACAAAAATCCAGCTCATAGGGCAGTGGTAACTGGGTTGACCATATATCTACTCCTAACGCCAACACTAGAAGTAGCCGGGGATCATTCCTACGTTGATTCTAGATGACACGCGCCAGCCGGAGAATCTAGCTACCCCTAGTAGAGGAAAACAAAGACCTTTCTTGCCTCCAGAGAAGGGGACCCCAAAGCTGGATAGAAGCCCCCCACAAATAATGACGGTTAGGTAAGAGGAAATGACAAACACAGAAATGAACCAGGTTTAGCACAGAGAGGCCCGCTTACTGATAGCAGAATAAAGAAAGGTAACTTATATGGTCAACAAAAACCCTATCAAAATCCACACTGGAAATTCAAGAACCCCCGAACCGTCTAACGGTCCGGGGGGAGAACACCAGCCCCCCTAGAGCTTCCAGCAAAGGTCAGGATATAGATTTGGAACAAGCTGGACAAAAATACAAAACCAAAACAAATAGCAAAAAGCAAAAGGCAGACTTAGCTGATATAACTGGAACCAGGATCAGTAGACAAGAGCACAGCAGACTAGCTCTGATAACTATGTTGCCAGGCATTGAACTGAAGGTCCAGGGAGCTTATATAGCAACACCCCTAACTAACGACCCAGGTGCGGATAAAAGGAATGACAGAAAAACCAGAGTCAAAAAACTAGCAACCACTAGAGGGAGCAAAAAGCAAATTCACAACAGTACCCCCCCCTTAGTGAGGGGTCACCGAACCCTCACCACGACCACCAGGGCGATCAGGATGAGCGGCATGAAAGGCACGAACTAAATCGGCCGCATGAACATCAGAGGCGACCACCCAGGAATTATCCTCCTGACCATAGCCCTTCCACTTGACCAGGTACTGAAGCCTCCGCCTGGAGAGGCGAGAATCCAAGATCTTCTCCACCACGTACTCCAACTCGCCCTCAACCAACACCGGAGCAGGAGGCTCAACAGAAGGAACTACAGGCACAATGTACCGCCGCAACAAGGACCTATGAAATACATTGTGAATAGCAAACGACACAGGAAGATCCAGACGAAAAGATACAGGATTAAGGATTTCCAATATCTTGTAAGGCCCAATAAAACGAGGTTTAAATTTGGGAGAGGAGACCTTCATAGGAACAAAGCGGGAAGAAAGCCATACCAAATCCCCAACGCGTAGTCGGGGACCCACACCGCGGCGGCGGTTGGCAAAGCGCTGAGCCTTCTCCTGTGACAACTTCAAGTTGTCCACCACATGATTCCAGATCTGCTGCAACCTATCCACCACAGAATCCACCCCAGGACAGTCAGAAGGCTCCACATGACCCGAAGAAAAGCGAGGATGGAAACCAGAGTTGCAGAAAAAAGGCGAAACCAAGGTGGCGGAACTAGCCCGATTATTAAGGGCAAACTCAGCCAACGGCAAGAATGTCACCCAATCGTCCTGATCAGCAGAGACAAAACACCTCAAATAAGCCTCCAAAGTCTGATTGGTTCGCTCCGTCTGTCCATTAGTCTGAGGATGGAAAGCAGACGAAAACGACAAATCAATGCCCATCCTACTACAAAAGGATCGCCAGAACCTGGAAACGAACTGGGATCCTCTGTCTGACACAATATTCTCAGGGATGCCGTGCAAACGAACCACGTTCTGGAAAAACACAGGAACCAGATCGGAAGAGGAAGGCAGCTTAGGCAAAGGAACCAAATGGACCATCTTGGAGAAGCGATCACATATCACCCAGATAACGGACATGCCCTGAGATAGCGGAAGATCAGAAATGAAATCCATGGAGATATGTGTCCAAGGTCTCTTCGGGACAAGCAAGGGCAAGAGCAAACCGCTGGCACGAGAACAGCAAGGCTTAGCTCGAGCACAAGTCCCACAGGACTGCACAAATGACCGCACATCCCTTGACAAGGAAGGCCACCAAAAGGACCTGGCCACCAGATCTCTGGTGCCAAAAATTCCCGGGTGACCTGCCAACACCGAGGAATGAACCTCGGAAATGACTCTGCTGGTCCACTTATCCGGGACAAACAGTCTGTCAGGTGGACAAGACTCAGGCCTATCAGCCTGAAATCTCTGCAACACACATCGCAGATCCGGAGAAATAGCTGACAAGATAACTCCATCTTTAAGAATACCAACAGGATCAGCGACTCCAGGAGCATCAGGCACAAAGCTCCTAGAAAGAGCATCGGCCTTCACATTCTTTGTACCTGGTAAATACGAGACAACAAAATCAAAGCGGGAGAAAAACAATGACCAGCGGGCCTGTCTCGGATTAAGGCGTTTAGCAGACTCGAGATACATCAGATTTTTGTGATCAGTCAAGACCACCACACGATGCTTAGCACCCTCGAGCCAATGACGCCACTCCTCAAATGCCCATTTCATGGCCAACAACTCCCGATTGCCCACATCATAATTTCGCTCGGCAGGCGAAAACTTCCTAGAGAAAAAGGCACAAGGTTTCATAACAGAGCAACCAGGGCCTCTCTGCGACAAAACGGCCCCTGCCCCAATCTCCGAAGCATCCACCTCAACCTGAAAGGGAAGTGAGACGTCAGGCTGGCACAAAACAGGCGCCGAAGTAAACCGGCGTTTCAACTCCTGGAAAGCCTCCACGGCAGCAGGAGCCCAGTTAGCTACATCGGAGCCCTTCTTGGTCATATCCGTCAAAGGTTTCACAATGCTAGAAAAATTAGCGATAAAACGACGGTAGAAGTTAGCGAAGCCCAAGAACTTCTGAAGACTCTTAACTGACGAGGGCTGAGTCCAATCAAGAATAGCTCGGACCTTGACTGGGTCCATCTCCACAGCAGAAGGGGAAAAAATAAACCCCAAAAAGGGAACCTTCTGTACACCAAAGAGACACTTTGAGCCCTTGACAAACAAAGAATTTTCACGCAAAATTTTAAAGACCAACCTGACCTGCTCCACATGCGAATCCCAATTATCAGAAAAAACCAAAATATCATCCAGATAAACAATCAAAAATTTATCCAGATACTTCCGGAAAATGTCATGCATAAAGGACTGAAAAACTGAAGGCGCATTGGAGAGCCCAAAATTCATCACCAAGTACTCAAAATGACCTTCGGGCGTATTGAATGCGGTTTTCCATTCATCACCTTGCTTAATGCGCACAAGGTTGTACGCACCACGAAGGTCTATCTTGGTGAACCACTTGGCACCCTTAATCCGGGCAAACAAGTCAGACAACAGCGGTAAAGGATACTGAAATTTGACAGTGATCTTATTTAAAAGCCGATAATCAATACAAGGTCTCAAAGATCCGTCCTTTTTTGCCACAAAAAAGAATCCCGCACCAAGAGGGGAAGAAGACGGACGAATATGTCCTTTCTCCAGAGACTCCTTGATATATGAACGCATAGCGGTATGTTCAGGTACCGACAGATTAAACAGTCTTCCCTTAGGAAATTTACTGCCTGGGATCAAATCTATAGCACAGTCACAGTCCCTATGAGGAGGCAGTGCACTGGACTCAGACTCACTGAAGACATCCTGATAATCAGACAAATACTCCGGAACTTCCGAAGGCGTAGAAGAAGCAATAGACACAGGCAGGGAATCCCCATGAATACCACGACAGCCCCAACTTGAGACTGACATAGCCTTCCAGTCCAGGACTGGATTATGGGTCTGTAACCATGGCAGCCCTAAAACAACCAAATCATGCATTTTATGTAAAACCAGGAAACGTATCACCTCGCGGTGTTCAGGAGTCATGCACATGGTAACCTGTGTCCAATACTGCGGTTTATTTGCTGCCAATGGTGTAGCATCAATACCCCTAAGAGGAATAGGATTTTCTAATGGTTCAAGAGTAAAACCACAGCGCTTAGCAAATGAGAGATCCATGAGACTCAGGGCAGCACCTGAATCTACAAACGCCATGACAGGATAAGATGACAGTGAGCAAATCAAAGTTACAGACAGAATAAATTTAGGTTGCAAATTACCAACGGTGACAGGACTAACAACCTTAGCTATACGTTTAGAGCATGCTGAGATAACATGTGTAGAATCACCACAGTAGTAGCACAAGCCATTCCGGCGTCTATGAATTTTCCGCTCATTTCTAGTCAGGATTCTATCACATTGCATTAAATCAGGTGTCTGTTCAGACAACACCATGAGGGAATTTGTGGTTTTGCGCTCCCGCAACCGCCGGTCAATTTGAATAGCCAGTGCCATAGTATCATTCAGACCTGTGGGAATGGGAAAACCCACCATAACATTCTTAATGGCTTCAGAAAGGCCATTTCTAAAATTAGCGGCCAGTGCACACTCGTTCCAATGTGTCAGCACGGACCATTTCCGAAATTTTTGGCAATACACTTCAGCCTCGTCCTGCCCCTGAGACATAGCCAGCAAGGCTTTTTCTGCCTGAATCTCAAGATTGGGTTCCTCATAAAGTAAACCGAGCGCCAGAAAAAACGCATCAAGATCAGCCAATGCCGGATCTCCTGGCGCCAGCGAAAAAGCCCAATCCTGAGGGTCGCCCCGTAAGAACGAAATCACAATTTTTACTTGCTGAGCAGAATCTCCAGATGAACAGGGTCTCAGGGACAAAAACAATTTACAATTATTCACGAAATTCCTAAACTTAAACCTGTCTCCGGAAAACAGTTCAGGAATCGGTATTTTAGGTTCTGACCTAGGATTTCTGATAACATAGTCTTGTATGCCCTGCACACGAGTAGCCAGCTGGTCCACACTTGTAATCAAGGTCTGGACATTCATGTCTGCAGCAAGCATAGCCACTCTGAGGTAAAGGGGAAGAAGAAAAAAAAAAAAAAAAACTCAGAATCTTCTTTCTTATAATCCCTCTTCTGCAATGCATTAAACATTTAATACTGGCCTGGCAAACTGTTATGACCCCAATGGCGAGGGTCTCAGAGGAACGTGGTAGTCTGCAGAGTACAAAAATCCAGCTCATAGGGCAGTGGTAACTGGGTTGACCATATATCTACTCCTAACGCCAACACTAGAAGTAGCCGGGGATCATTCCTACGTTGATTCTAGATGACACGCGCCAGCCGGAGAATCTAGCTACCCCTAGTAGAGGAAAACAAAGACCTTTCTTGCCTCCAGAGAAGGGGACCCCAAAGCTGGATAGAAGCCCCCCACAAATAATGACGGTTAGGTAAGAGGAAATGACAAACACAGAAATGAACCAGGTTTAGCACAGAGAGGCCCGCTTACTGATAGCAGAATAAAGAAAGGTAACTTATATGGTCAACAAAAACCCTATCAAAATCCACACTGGAAATTCAAGAACCCCCGAACCGTCTAACGGTCCGGGGGGAGAACACCAGCCCCCCTAGAGCTTCCAGCAAAGGTCAGGATATAGATTTGGAACAAGCTGGACAAAAATACAAAACCAAAACAAATAGCAAAAAGCAAAAGGCAGACTTAGCTGATATAACTGGAACCAGGATCAGTAGACAAGAGCACAGCAGACTAGCTCTGATAACTACGTTGCCAGGCATTGAACTGAAGGTCCAGGGAGCTTATATAGCAACACCCCTAACTAACGACCCAGGTGCGGATAAAAGGAATGACAGAAAAACCAGAGTCAAAAAACTAGCAACCACTAGAGGGAGCAAAAAGCAAATTCACAACACAGCTCGCCCTGTAGTCTGTGTGCAGCCACAGCCGGTTGTATCCAGCTCAGGGTGGTTCACTGACTCATACAGTTCTATCCATTCCATTGTCCTTTTTTGCAAATAGTGCAGCCCGCTGCACATTTTTTCAAATAATTCCTATTAGTGGCTTTCCACCCGTATCCAGCTAAATTGTGGAAAAACACTACATAGGATAACGTAGAGGAGGTTTTTGGGGCCTTGCAGTGCCGTTTACGGCTGTCTGCATGGTCTCCGTGTGAGTGCAGCTTGCCCTGTAGTCTGTGTGCAGCCACAGCCGGTTGTATCCAGCTCAGGGTGGTTCACTGACTCATACAGTTCTATCCATTCCATTGTCCTTTTTTGCAAATAGTGCAGGCCGCTGCACATTTTTTCAAATAATTCTTATTAGTGGCTTTCCACCCGTATCCAGCTAAATTGTGGAAAAACACTACATAGGATAACGTAGAGGAGGTTTTTGGGGCCTTGCAGCGCCGTTTACGGCTGTCTGCATGGTCTCTGTGTGAGTGCAGCTTGCCCTGTAGTCTGTGTGCAGCCACAGCCGGTTGTATCCAGCTCAGGGTGGTTCACTGACTCATACAGTTCTATCCATTCCATTGTCCTTTTTTGCAAATAGTGCAGCCCGCTGCACATTTTTTCAAATAATTCCTATTAGTGGCTTTCCACCCGTATCCAGCTAAATTGTGGAAAAACACTACATAGGATAACGTAGAGAATGTTTATGGGGCCTTGCAGCGCCGTTTACGGCTGTCTGCACGGTCTCCGTGTGAGTGCAGCTCGCCCTGTAGTCTGTGTGCAGCCACAGCCGGTTGTATCCAGCTCAGGGTGCGTCACTGACTCATACAGTTCTATCCATTCCATTGTCCTTTTTTGCAAATAGTGCATTATTGTTATCATCAAACTGCTAATATTACTGATTTTGCCTCATATTGTCTTTGCCTCTGGTATCTCTGCATCGTCTTGCCCCTTGATGGTTTTAATTGTTGTGGCTTTTAGTGTTTTTAATTTATATATTCTTTCCCTTCTTGTAGTGGCGATTTTGTCATCATTTACATGTCCATCATACATCCCCCTATGGTTGTCATCTGCCCGTGTTGTTCCACATGAACATCTCATCAGCATCTTATCTCTGAAAAATACTAAAAAAGCAAAGAAGGCTTATGTCTAAGGATCTGGACGTATTTCCACCATTAAATACCTTGTGGACTTAATTAACTGTTTGCCCACTATTGCCACTCTGGTTTGAGATGGGTTAAATGTGTGTTCTCCATTGTCCGGATAATGTGTTTATTATATTACCAAGCTGCCGATGTGTATTTCTTTGTATTTGTTGATATGCGCGTGCGCATTCCTCTGCCTTGTCCGGCTCTGTTCCGGGTTCTGGGACCGCCCCTGTCTTGCTCGGTTGCGTGGTGACGGCTAGGCGCCGGCCGCCCCACGTGTCCTGGCAGGCGGAGATGTGTCTGAGGACGCGGCGCTCGTCGGCCTGGTGGGGGGAGCGCATGCGCAGTAAGCATATTTTCATTTGCTCATTACGATCATGTGACTGGCAACCTGTGGTATAAAGGGAGAAATTTTGTACCCCATAAGCCACGCCCCTTGAAAAAGGAAAATCCATTTCCGAAACGTGCGTTGGGGAAGGAGCTGCGGCACAACTACCAGGACATCATGATGGGTAATACATTGCTTTAATATCTCCTAATGTTGCTATATTACATATAGGCACCTTTGTAGCTACAATGCTAAGAAGAGAGGGAAGCTCATGTTAGTGGCTACTAGCTGTTACATGCTAATTATACATCTCTCTCTGACTCCACTCTGGGGTGGTTTTTTCTTTGTGCCTTTATATGGGAATTGTGCAATAGGTATACTACTATTTACCTGTGGGATTGCCCCATACACCCTGGTGCTGTGCCTGGCTCCTATTCTATCTTGGACTATCTGTCGCTTACCTGTAACATTTTTATATCTTTGTACTTATTTAATTGCTCTGTCACATTATGGGCCTTTGTCGTGCTCTTCCAAGCCCTAATTTTTAATACATTTTGTGTGAGTTATTTAACTAATAAAAGGTGTTTAATATATTTTCAGTATCTAGCATGACTCTTTTTCTTTGGTGTATCATATAATTGCGAGTCGCTATTTTCACAATATGCAATTTAGCATATAAAGGCATATATATGCCATACAATACGTATTGAGTAATATGTTTTGGGGAATATGTATACAAATAGTGCAGCCCGCTGCACATTTTTTCAAATAATTCCTATTAGTGGCTTTCCACCCGTATCCAGCTAAATTGTGGAAAAACACTACATAGGATAACGTAGAGGAGGTTTTTGGGGCCTTGCAGCGCCGTTTACGGCTGTCTGCACGGTCTCCGTGTGAGTGCAGCTCGCCCTGTTGTCAGTTCAGCCCCCAAAAAATAAATAAATAATAAAGTTCACCAAACACACCACTTTACAGTTGTGTAGGCCACATTAGCTCATATTAAAGTCTAGTCCACACTTTAGAAAATTAGTGTTTCTTATACCTGTTAGGAGCTGTTCAGGAATAAGCACACTAAGCCGTTAGTACTTTTCTGCTTATCTTTATCAGTCAACCAAGATGAAGAAGGCAGGGAGTAAGGCACGTGGGCGTGGGCGCGGAGCACGGAGAGGATGTGGGGATTCTGTGCCTGCTGCGGGCACCGGTGACTCATCATCACCCAGTTTCAGCAGGGAACAGTCCTTTATGCGCAGCTTTGTCGGAGAGCGCCGTACACCGCTGCTGCGTGAAGACCAAATTGAAGCCATTGTCGGATGGATGGCAGCTAACGCATCGACTTCAATTAGTGCCACATCCTCTCAGACACAGAGCACTGGAGAGCACCCATCTGTCTCTTCACCACCTGCCAAATTGCCCAGGCAGACAGAGAGCCCAGGACAGGAGCCGTCTCTACTTCTGTTCTCTGAATCTCTTGGCTTGGAAACAGGGGGCCAGCCAAGCAGCATTGGAGAAATGGAAGAAGAGGCAGTGTGCAGTGATGCCCAACAGCTTTTTCTCTCAGTCTGAAGAGGCGGGTGGGCCAGTGCCTCCGGTCACCACACCGCAGAACGCATCCGCTGATGACACTCAGGTGCCACTTTCTGGTGCGTGCTGTGCTGCTGAGACTACCCAGGAGGAGCAGTTGGTGGCAGAGGGTAGTGTAGATGATGAGGTCCTTGACCCATCTTGGCGTGAGGGACAGGAAGGTGGTGGGAGCAGCTCTGAGGAAGAGATTCCCTGAACGGGCCAAAGAGGGAGAGGGAGGGGGAAGACTGCGGATCCTGTAGCCTCCGCTTTGGCACCCGTTAGGAGCATGTCTCTTCCAACAGCCAAAAAGGGCGCTCCCAAGACTTGCAGTGCCTGGTCCTTTTTTGACACAGTTGCAGATGACATTTGCTATGTCAAATGCAAGGTGTGTCATCATAAAATCAAAAGAGGGAAAAATGTCAGCAACCTCAATACCTCCAACATGTGGAAACATGTGCGGACCAGGCACGCGGCGGAGTTACAAAAACACACTGAAGAGCTAGGCCAACCAACAGCGGCAGCTACCACCTCTTCAGCTCGTGTTGCCTCTTCCTCTAGCTCACACGCAGCTGGCTCGGCTTCCTCCCAGGATCGCCATGGAAGAACCTCTGGCACTGTTGTCCAGAGACCCACTGTAATTCCACTCGCAGCACCACGTTCCCAGTCATCCTCACACTCCCAGCCCAGTCTACAGCCATCGGTAGTACAGGCATGGGAGAAAAGGCGGCCTTTCTCGGCAAACCACCCACGAGCACAGGCTCTGACTGCAGGCATTGCCAAACTTCTGTCACTGGAAATGCTGTCATTCAGGCTGGTGGAGACTGACAGCTTCCGTGACTTGATGTCATTGGCAGTCCCACAGTACAATGTGCCCAGCCGCTTTTATTTCAGCAGGCAAGCCGTCCCCGCCCTGCACAAGCATGTAGAGGGACACATAAAACACGCGCTACTGAACGCCATCAGTAGCAAGGTCCACCTCACCACCGATGCATGGACCAGTCACCATGGACAGGGGCGATACCTTTCCCTCACTGCCCATTGGGTTAATGTTGTTGAGCCGGGTACAGATCGTGCTAGTGGCACAGGACGTGTCCTGCCCACTCCAAGGATTGCAGGAATCCAGTCTGTACGCATTGACTCCTCCTCTTACACAAGTTCCTCAGAATCATCGCTGCAGGAGCCGTCACAGTCCACCTCCACATGGACCCGTGAACGTTTACCTGTTATGACCGACATGAGCACAACCGTGGCCAAACGTCAACAGGCCGTCTTGAAATTAATTTCTTTGGGGAATCGAAGCCACACAGCGCAGGAGCTCTGGAATGCCATCAAGCAGGAGAGCGATGTGTGGTTTGTTGCAGCGAATCTCCAGCCAGGCATGGTAGTGTGTGATAATGGCTGAAATCTGGTGGCAGCTCTGGGCCTCGGCAACCTCACTCACATCCCATGTCTGGCACATGTGCTCAACTTGGTCGTGCAGAGTTTTTTGAGGGACTATCCGGATCTTGATGCACTGCTGCACAAGGTCCGCCTAGAGTGTGCTCACTTGCGGCGTTCCAGCACGGCAAAATCGCGCATTGCGGCTCTGCAGCGCCAATTCCGCCTTCCGGAACATCGCATCATATGTGACCTACCTACCAGGTGGAATTCCACGTTACATATATTGGAGCGGTTGTGTGAGCAGCAGCAAGCAGTAATGGAGTACCAGCTGCATCAGGCGCAAAGAAGTCGCACTCTGCGCCGTTCAGACTTCACAACCACAGAGTGGGCCACTATGAAGGACGTCTGCCAGGTTTTGCATCCCTTCGATTATTCCACGCGGATGGCGAGTGCAGATGATGCACTAGTCAGCATGACTGTCCCCCTTATCTGCCTGCTTGAAAAATCACTGCAAGCGCTAAGGGATGATGTTGTGGAAGAGGTGGAGGATGAGGATTCACCATTTCCATCATCTTCTGGACAGTCAGCACCACGTGGTTCCTCACAAACGCGTAGGCAGGGGACACTTTGTGAGGAGGATGAGGAGGAGTCAATGGAGAAGGAAGACATCGTTCCAGAGGAGGG
Organism: Ranitomeya variabilis; assembly: GCF_051348905.1. Lineage (NCBI taxonomy): Eukaryota > Metazoa > Chordata > Amphibia > Anura > Dendrobatidae > Ranitomeya > Ranitomeya variabilis. The sequence continues at coordinate 723,370,304 of NC_135233.1, forward strand.
AGTTACACAATTGTCCAGTAGTCAGTGTTGTACAGTGAGGGTAGGGTGATGACGAGCGGGCAGAGATCACGCCTCAAGCAGGGGACAGAGTTTCTTGGCCAGTTGGCAGTCTGCAGCACATGGTTGATTACATGTTGCAGTGCCTGAGAAACGACCGCCGCATCGCCCACATTCTCAACATGTCTGATTATTGGGTGTTCACCCTCCTCGATCCTTGCTACCGGGACAACGTACAAAGCCTCATCACACCGTTGAACCGGGAGTGTAAAATGCGGGAGTACTAAGACACACTGGTGAATTCCATCATCGTCTCCAGTCCAACTGAGAGAAGTGCTGCTAGTGCTTTACAAAGCAGCTCAGTGCGTCCAGGCAGTGGAGGAGGCTCTGCACAAAGAGGGAGCAGCAGCAGTGCCTCTGCCCAAGGCAAGACCAGTATGGCCCAACTGTGGCACAGTTTTGTGTGCCCGCCACAAATGTCTACACCATCACAGACAGCTCCAGTCAGCAGGAGGCAACGGTTCCGTCAGATGGAGACAGACTACATGTCTTGCCCTCTTGCTGTACTCCCAGACGGCTCTTCCCCTTTCAAGTTTTGGGTCTCTAAGCTGGATACATGGCCAGAGCTAAGCCAGTATGCATTGGAGGTGCTGGCTTGCCCTGCGGCTAGTGTATTATCGGAACGCGTCTTTAGTGCTGCAGGTGGTGTACTAACAGACCGTCGCATGCGACTATCCTCCGATAACGTTGACCGGCTTACTTTCCTGAAAATGAACCAGGCCTGGATCTCGCAGGAATTTGCCACTCCTCTTCCTGATTAAATAATTGGGTGACTGTCTACAGTATCCAGGTCTCCTGTCTCTTTCTACCACCTGATCTGTAATTCCTGGGCTCCAACACCGCCAGTTGAGGCTCAGAAGTGCCGTCTGCACAGTCAAAACATACGACCCAGTGTTATTGGGTGTCAGTAACATCAGCTGATCCCCAGCTGTGTAGCCGGCAATGTGTCCTGCGACCGCCACGCTGACACAACTGAAATGTAAGGGAACCAGTCCCCCCCCCCAAGGCGTTTGTTACTGAAATAGCCACCTTGTGCATCAGTAATGCTGCACAAGGAAAAGGTAACTATTTTTGTTTAGCTCCTTGCACACGCAGAACTTAACACTTTTAAAGTGTGTCCACTGATACCGTAAAACCATCCCGGAGGTGGGACTTTCCTTTGTAATGTGACGCAGCACACCCGTCATTCCTACCCCCTTAGCGCCGCCTCCTCCGCGTTGTTTAATTCTGTCCCGGAGCCAGCGCTGTTATGTTATCCCTTTTCCAGGCACACTTCGCGGTGCCCGTCTTCTGACATCATTTGGTGTCAGGCTGGCTGCGCCTGTGCGGCCGCGCTGGCCGAGATCCTGCCTCGCAGTGTCTTCTGATTTAATCACACTGCGGGCCTGGGATCCATGGGCAAGCGCAGTGCATATCTTCACCTCAGGCTGCTGTCACTCATCTCCCTCCGCCTTCTTCAGACTGGGCGCCACCAGCTGATCCCTAATAGCATGCCACGGCCGTGACACCGCACAGTCTGAAGAAGCCGGAGGGAGGGGAGTGAGAGGCGAGGATATGCACTGTGCATGGCCACGGATCCCAGGCCCGCGGTGGGATTACATTAGACGACACTGTGAGGTGGGATCTGGGCCAGCGCAGCTGCACAGGCGCAGCCAGCCTGACACCAAATGATGTCAGAAGATGGGCAGCTGTTATGACCCCAATGGCGAGGGTCTCAGAGGAACGTGGAAATCTGCAGAATACAAAAATCCAGCTCATAGGGCAGTGGTAACTGGGTTGACCATATATCTACTCCTAACGCCAACACTAGAAGTAGCCGGGGATCATTCCTACGTTGATTCTAGATGACACGCGCCAGCCGGAGAATCTAGCTACCCCTAGTAGAGGAAAACAAAGACCTTTCTTGCCTCCAGAGAAGGGGACCCCAAAGCTGGATAGAAGCCCCCCACAAATAATGACGGTGAGGTAAGAGGAAATGACAAACACAGAAATGAACCAGGTTTAGCACAGAGAGGCCCGCTTACTGATAGCAGAATAAAGAAAGGTAACTTATATGGTCAACAAAAACCCTATTAAAATCCACACTGGAAATTCAAGAACCCCCGAACCGTCTAACGGTCCGGGGGGAGAACACCAGCCCCCCTAGAGCTTCCAGCAAAGGTCAGGATATAGATTTGGAACAAGCTGGACAAAAATACAAAACCAAAACAAATAGCAAAAAGCAAAAGGCAGACTTAGCTGATATAACTGGAACCAGGATCAGTAGACAAGAGCACAGCAGACTAGCTCTGATAACTACGTTGCCAGGCATTGAACTGAAGGTCCAGGGAGCTTATATAGCAACACCCCTAAGTAACGACCCAGGTGCGGATAAAAGGAATGACAGAAAAACCAGAGTCAAAAAACTAGTAACCACTAGAGGGAGCAAAAAGCAAATTCACAACAGTACCCCCCCCCCTTAGTGAGGGGTCACCGAACCCTCACCACGACCACCAGGGCGATCAGGATGAGCGGCATGAAAGGCACGAACTAAATCGGCCGCATGAACATCAGAGGCGACCACCCAGGAATTATCCTCCTGACCATAGCCCTTCCACTTGACCAGGTACTGAAGCCTCCGCCTGGAGAGGCGAGAATCCAAGATCTTCTCCACCACGTACTCCAACTCGCCCTCAACCAACACCGGAGCAGGAGGCTCAGCAGAAGGAACTACAGGCACAATGTACCGCCGCAACAAGGACCTATGAAATACATTGTGAATAGCAAACGACACAGGAAGATCCAGACGAAAAGATACAGGATTAAGGATTTCCAATATCTTGTAAGGCCCAATAAAACGAGGTTTAAATTTGGGAGAGGAGACCTTCATAGGAACAAAGCGGGAAGAAAGTCATACCAAATCCCCAACGCGTAGTCGGGGACCCACACCGCGGCGGCGGTTGGCAAAGCGCTGAGCCTTCTCCTGTGACAACTTCAAGTTGTCCACCACATGATTCCAGATCTGCTGCAACCTATCCACCACAGAATCCACCCCAGGACAGTCAGAAGGCTCCACATGACCCGAAGAAAAGCGAGGATGGAAACCAGAGTTGCAGAAAAAAGGCGAAACCAAGGTGGCGGAACTAGCCCGATTATTAAGGGCAAACTCAGCCAACGGCAAGAATGTCACCCAATCGTCCTGATCAGCAGAGACAAAACACCTCAAATAAGCCTCCAAAGTCTGATTGGTTCGCTCCGTCTGTCCATTAGTCTGAGGATGGAAAGCAGACGAAAACGACAAATCAATGCCCATCCTACTACAAAAGGATCGCCAGAACCTGGAAACGAACTGGGATCCTCTGTTTGACACAATATTCTCAGGGATGCCGTGCAAACGAACCACGTTCTGGAAAAACACAGGAACCAGATCGGAAGAGGAAGGCAGCTTAGGCAAAGGAACCAAATGGACCATCTTGGAGAAGCGATCACATATCACCCAGATAACAGACATGCCCTGAGATAGCGGAAGATCAGAAATGAAATCCATGGAGATATGTGTCCAAGGTCTCTTCGGGACAGGCAAGGGCAAGAGCAAACCGCTGGCACGAGAACAGCAAGGCTTAGCTCGAGCACAAGTCCCACAGGACTGCACAAATGACCGCACATCCCTTGACAAGGAAGGCCACCAAAAGGACCTGGCCACCAGATCTCTGGTGCCAAAAATTCCCGGGTGACCTGCCAACACCGAGGAATGAACCTCGGAAATGACTCTGCTGGTCCACTTATCCGGGACAAACAGTCTGTCAGGTGGACAAGACTCAGGCCTATCAGCCTGAAATCTCTGCAACACACGTCGCAGATCCGGAGAAATAGCTGACAAGATAACTCCATCTTTAAGAATACCAACAGGATCAGCGACTCCAGGAGCATCAGGCACAAAGCTCCTAGAAAGAGCATCGGCCTTCACATTCTTTGAACCTGGTAAATACGAGACAACAAAATCAAAGCGGGAGAAAAACAATGACCAGCGGGCCTGTCTCGGATTAAGGCGTTTAGCAGACTCGAGATACATCAGATTTTTGTGATCAGTCAAGACCACCACACGATGCTTAGCACCCTCGAGCCAATGACGCCACTCCTCAAATGCCCATTTCATGGCCAACAACTCCCGATTGCCCACATCATAATTTCGCTCGGCAGGCGAAAACTTCCTAGAGAAAAAGGCACAAGGTTTCATAACAGAGCAACCAGGGCCTCTCTGCGACAAAACGGCCCCTGCCCCAATCTCCGAAGCATCCACCTCAACCTGAAAGGGAAGTGAGACGTCAGGCTGGCACAAAACAGGCGCCGAAGTAAACCGGCGTTTCAACTCCTGGAAAGCCTCCACGGCAGCAGGAGCCCAGTTAGCTACATCGGAGCCCTTCTTGGTCATATCCGTCAAAGGTTTCACAATGCTAGAAAAATTAGCGATAAAACGACGGTAGAAGTTAGCGAAGCCCAAGAACTTCTGAAGACTCTTAACTGACGACGGCTGAGTCCAATCAAGAATAGCTCGGACCTTGACTGGGTCCATCTCCACAGCAGAAGGGGAAAAAATGAACCCCAAAAAGGGAACCTTCTGCACACCAAAGAGACACTTTGAGCCCTTGACAAACAAAGAATTTTCACGCAAAATTTTAAAGACCAACCTGACCTGCTCCACATGCGAATCCCAATTGTCAGAAAAAACCAAAATATCATCCAGATAAACAATCAAAAATTTATCCAGATACTTCCGGAAAATGTCATGCATAAAGGACTGAAAAACTGAAGGCGCATTGGAGAGCCCAAAAGGCATCACCAAGTACTCAAAATGACCTTCGGGCGTATTGAATGCGGTTTTCCATTCATCACCTTGCTTAATGCGCACAAGGTTGTACGCACCACGAAGGTCTATCTTGGTGAACCACTTGGCACCCTTAATCCGGGCAAACAAGTCAGACAACAGCGGTAAAGGATACTGAAATTTGACAGTGATCTTATTTAAAAGTCGATAATCAATACAAGGTCTCAAAGATCCGTCCTTTTTTGCCACAAAAAAGAATCCCGCACCAAGAGGGGAAGAAGACGGACGAATATGTCCTTTCTCCAGAGACTCTTTGATATATGAACGCATAGCGGTATGTTCAGGTACCGACAGATTAAACAGTCTTCCCTTAGGAAATTTACTGCCTGGGATCAAATCTATAGCACAGTCACAGTCCCTATGAGGAGGCAGTGCACTGGACTCAGACTCACTGAAGACATCCTGATAATCAGACAAATACTCCGGAACTTCCGAAGGCGTAGAAGAAGCAATAGACACAGGCAGGGAATCCCCATGAATACCACGACAGCCCCAACTTGAGACTGACATAGCCTTCCAGTCCAGGACTGGATTATGGGTCTGTAACCATGGCAGCCCTAAAACAACCAAATCATGCATTTTATGTAAAACCAGGAAACGTATCACTTCGCGGTGTTCAGGAGTCATGCACATGGTAACCTGTGTCCAATACTGCGGTTTATTTGCTGCCAATGGTGTAGCATCAATACCCCTAAGAGGAATAGGATTTTCTAATGGTTCAAGAGTAAAACCACAGCGCTTAGCAAATGAGAGATCCATGAGACTCAGGGCAGCACCTGAATCTACAAACGCCATGACAGGATAAGATGACAGTGAGCAAATCAAAGTTACAGACAGAATAAATTTAGGTTGCAAATTACCAACGGTGACAGGACTAACAACCTTAGCTATACGTTTAGAGCATGCTGAGATAACATGTGTAGAATCACCACAGTAGTAGCACAAGCCATTCCGGCGTCTATGAATTTTCCGCTCATTTCTAGTCAGGATTCTATCACATTGCATTAAATCAGGTGTCTGTTCAGACAACACCATGAGGGAATTTGCGGTTTTTCTATCACATTGCACCGAATTAGGTGTCTGTTCAGACAACACCATGAGGGAATTTGCGGTTTTGCGCTCCCGCAACCGCCGGTCAATTTGAATAGCCAGTGCCATAGTATCATTCAGACCTGTGGGAATGGGAAAACCCACCATAACATTCTTAATGGCTTCAGAAAGGCCATTTCTAAAATTAGCGGCCAGTGCACACTCGTTCCAATGTGTCAGCACGGACCATTTCCGAAATTTTTGGCAATACACTTCAGCCTCGTCCTGCCCCTGAGACATAGCCAGCAAGGCCTTTTCTGCCTGAATCTCAAGATTGGGTTCCTCATAAAGTAAACCGAGCGCCAGAAAAAACGCATCAAGATCAGCCAATGCCGGATCTCCTGGCGCCAGCGAAAAAGCCCAATCCTGAGGGTCGCCCCGTAAGAACGAAATAACAATTTTTACTTGCTGAGCAGAATCTCCAGATGAACAGGGTCTCAGGGACAAAAACAATTTACAATTATTCACGAAATTCCTAAACTTAAACCTGTCTCCGGAAAACAGTTCAGGAATCGGTATTTTAGGTTCTGACCTAGGATTTCTGATAACATAGTCTTGTATGCCCTGCACACGAGTAGCCAGCTGGTCCACACTTGTAATCAAGGTCTGGACATTCATGTCTGCAGCAAGCATAGCCACTCTGAGGTAAAGGGGAAGAAAAAAAAAAAAAAAAAAACTCAGAATCTTCTTTCTTATAATCCCTCTTCTGCAATGCATTAAACATTTAATACTGGCCTGGCAAACTGTTATGACCCCAATGGCGAGGGTCTCAGAGGAACGTGGAAATCTGCAGAATACAAAAATCCAGCTCATAGGGCAGTGGTAACTGGGTTGACCATATATCTACTCCTAACGCCAACACTAGAAGTAGCCGGGGATCATTCCTACGTTGATTCTAGATGACACGCGCCAGCCGGAGAATCTAGCTACCCCTAGTAGAGGAAAACAAAGACCTTTCTTGCCTCCAGAGAAGGGGACCCCAAAGCTGGATAGAAGCCCCCACAAATAATGACGGTGAGGTAAGAGGAAATGACAAACACAGAAATGAACCAGGTTTAGCACAGAGAGGCCCGCTTACTGATAGCAGAATAAAGAAAGGTAACTTATATGGTCAACAAAAACCCTATTAAAATCCACACTGGAAATTCAAGAACCCCCGAACCGTCTAACGGTCCGGGGGGAGAACACCAGCCCCCCTAGAGCTTCCAGCAAAGGTCAGGATATAGATTTGGAACAAGCTGGACAAAAATACAAAACCAAAACAAATAGCAAAAAGCAAAAGGCAGACTTAGCTGATATAACTGGAACCAGGATCAGTAGACAAGAGCACAGCAGACTAGCTCTGATAACTACGTTGCCAGGCATTGAACTGAAGGTCCAGGGAGCTTATATAGCAACACCCCTAAGTAACGACCCAGGTGCGGATAAAAGGAATGACAGAAAAACCAGAGTCAAAAAACTAGTAACCACTAGAGGGAGCAAAAAGCAAATTCACAACAGGCAGCGCTAAGTGTGCCTGGCCAAGGGATAACATAACAGCGCAGGCTCCGGGACAGAATCAAACAACGCTGAGGAGGCGGCGCACGGCGCCAAGGCGGTAGGAATGACGGCTGTGCTGTGTCACATTACAAAGGAAAGTCCCACCTCCGGGACGGTTTAACGGTGTGAGGGGACACATTTCATAAGTGTTTAGTTCTGTGTTTGCAAGGAGCATAATGAAAAGAGCCACCTTTTCCTTTGGCATCCTTTGTGATGCAAAAGCTGGCTCTTTCAGCTACAAACGCCTTTTGGGGGGGTTAAAGGTTCCCTTTCGACTTGCTCCAATCAGGCTTCGGCGTAAACGGTGTTGCTCTGCTCCTCCTGCTGTCCCTGGGCTCCAACACCGCTAGTTGGTGCCTGGAAGTGCTGGATGCACAGTCAACAGTCGCTCCTCTGTTATTGGGGTTCAGTAACGTCAGCTGCTCCCCTGCTGTGTGTGCTGCAATACCTCCTATCTGATCCTCCTGCTGTCCCTGGGCTCCAACACCGCTAGTTGGTGCCTGGAAGTGCTGGAGGCACAGTTAACACTTGCTGCCGTGTTATTGGGGTTCAGTGATGTCAGCTGCTCCCCTGCTGTGTGTGCTGCAATACCTCCTATCTGATCCTCCTGCTGTCCCTGGGCTCTAACACCACTAGTTGGTGCCTGGAAGTGCTGTCCGCACAGTCAACACTCGCTCCTCTGTTATTGGGGTTCAGTAACGTCAGCTGCTCCCCTGCTGTGTGTGCTGCAATACCTCCTATCTGATCCTCCTGCTGTCCCTGGGCTCCAACACCGCTAGTTGGTGCCTGGAAGTGCTGGATGCACAGTTAACACTTGCTGCCGTGTTATTGGGGTTCAGTAACGTCAGCTGCTCCCCTGCTGTGTGTGCTGCAATACCTCCTATCTGATCCTCCTGCTGTCCCTGGGCTCCAACACCGCTAGTTGGTGCCTGGAAGTGCTGGATGCACAGTTAACACTTGCTGCCGTGTTATTGGGGTTCAGTAACGTCAGCTGCTCCCCTGCTGTGTGTGCTGCAATACCTCCTGTCTGATCCTCCTGCTGTCCCTGGGCTCTAACACCGCTAGTTGGTGCCTGGAAGTGCTGTCCGCACAGTCAACAGTCGCTCCTCTGTTATTGGGGTTCAGTAATGTCAGCTGCTCCCCTGCTGTGTGTGCTGCAATACCTCCTATCTGATCCTCCTGCTGTCCCTGGGCTCCAACACTGCTAGTTGCTGCCCGGAAGTGCTGTTTGCACAGAGCCAAACACCTCGCCAATGTGTTAGTGGGGTTCAGTACCATCAGCTGCTCCCCTGCTGTGTATCCGCCAACGTGTCATGCAACCGCCACGCTGGCACAACTAAAACTTAAGGTAACCTGCCCACCCCCCCCCAGGTGTTTGTTACTGAAAGAGCCACCTTGTGCAGCAGTAATGCTGCAGAAGGAAAAGGTGGCTCTTTTAATTATGCTCCTTTCAAAGGCTGAACTACACACTTATGAAATGTGTCCCCTCACACCGTTAAACCGTCCCGGAGGTGGGACTTTCCTTTGTAATGTGACGCAGCACAGCTGTCATTCCTACCCCCTTGGCGCAGTGCGCCGCCTCCTCAGCATTGTTTGATTCTGTCCCAGAGCCTGCGCTGTTATGTTATCCCTTGGCCAGGCACACTTAGCGCTGCCCATCTTCTGACATCATTTGGTGTCAGGCTGGCTGCGCCTGTGCGGCCGCGCTGGCCGAGATCCCGCCTCGCAGTGTCTTCTGATTTAATCACACTGCGGGCCTGGGATCCATGGGCATGCGCAGTGCATATCTTCACCTCAGGCTGTCACTCATCTCCCTCCGCCTTCTTCAGACTGCGTGCCGTCAGCTGATCCCTAATAGCATGCCACGGCCGTGACACCGCACAGTCTGAAGAAGTCGGAGGGAGGGGAGTGAGAGGCGAGGATATGCACTGCGCATGGCCACGGATCCCAGGCCCGCGGTGGGATTACATTAGACGACACTGCGAGGCAGGATCTGTCATGATTCTCAATGGCGAGAGAACATAGCCCAGCATACATGAGAACTAGCTCTTGGAAGATGGAAACTATACTGACCATGAACTAAACCTGCCGCACAACTAGAAGTGGCCGGGTAGCATGCCTACGTTTTTTATCCCTAGATGCCCAGCGCCAGCCGGAGAACTACCTAATCCTAGCAGAGGAAAAGACAGTCCTGGCTCACCTCTAGAGAAATTTTCCCAAAAGGCAGACAGAGGCCCCCACATATATTGGCGGTGATTTTAGATGAAATGACAAACGTAGTATGAAAATAGGTTTAGCAAAATCGAGGTCCGCTTACTAGATAGCATGAAGACAGAAAGGGCACTTTCATGGTCAGCAGAAAACCCTATCAAAACACCATCCAGAAATTACTTTAAGACTCTAGCATTAACTCATAACACCAGAGTGGCAATTTCCGCTCACAAGAGCTTTCAGACACAGTAACGAAACAGCAGCTGTGAACAGGAACAAAATGCAAAATCACACAAGGACAAAAGTCCAACTTAGCTGGGAGTTGTCTAGTAGCAGAAACATGCACAGAAAGGCTTCTGATTACATTGTTGACCGGCATGAAACTGACAGAGGAGCAAGGTTATATAGCGACTCCCACATCCTGATAGGAGCAGGTGAACAGAGGGGATGATGCACACAAGTTAAATTCCACAAGTGGCCACCGGGGGAGCCCAGAATCCAATTTCACAACAGTACCCCCCCCTCAAGGAGGGGGCACCGAACCCTCACCAGAACCACCAGGGCGATCAGGATGAGCCCTATGAAAGGCACGGACAAGATCGGAGGCATGAACATCAGAGGCAGTGACCCAAGAATTATCCTCCTGACCGTATCCCTTCCATTTGACCAGATACTGGAGTTTCCGTCTGGAAACACGAGAGTCCAAGATCTTTTCCACAACGTACTCCAACTCACCCTCAACCAACACCGGAGCAGGAGGCTCAACGGAAGGCACAGCTGGTACCTCATACCTGCGCAACAATGACCGATGAAAAACATTATGAATCGAAAAGGATGCAGGGAGGTCCAAACGGAAGGACACAGGGTTAAGAATCTCCAATATCTTGTACGGGCCGATGAACCGAGGCTTAAACTTAGGAGAAGAAACCCTCATAGGGACAAAACGAGAAGACAACCACACCAAGTCCCCAACACAAAGCCGAGGACCAACACGCCGACGGCGGTTGGCAAAAAGCTGAGTCTTCTCCTGGGACAACTTCAAATTGTCCACCACCTGCCCCCAAATCTGATGCAACCTCTCCACCACAGCATCCACTCCAGGACAATCCGAAGATTCCACTTGACCGGAGGAAAATCGAGGATGAAACCCCGAATTACAGAAAAACGGGGACACCAAGGTGGCAGAGCTGGCCCGATTATTGAGGGCGAACTCCGCCAAAGGCAAAAAAGCAACCCAATCATCCTGATCCGCAGACACAAAACACCTCAAATATGTCTCCAAGGTCTGATTAGTCCGCTCGGTCTGGCCATTAGTCTGAGGATGGAAAGCAGACGAAAAAGACAAATCTATGCCCATCCTAGCACAGAATGCCCGCCAAAATCTAGACACGAATTGGGTCCCTCTGTCAGAAACGATATTCTCCGGAATACCATGCAAACGAACAACATTTTGAAAAAACAGAGGAACCAACTCGGAAGAAGAAGGCAACTTAGGCAAGGGAACCAGATGGACCATCTTAGAGAAACGGTCACACACCACCCAGATGACAGACATCTTCTGAGAAACAGGCAGATCCGAAATAAAATCCATCGAGATGTGCGTCCAAGGCCTCTTCGGGATAGGCAAGGGTAACAACAATCCACTAGCCCGAGAACAACAAGGCTTGGCCCGAGCACAAACGTCACAAGACTGCACAAAGCCTCGCACATCTCGTGACAGGGAAGGCCACCAGAAGGACCTTGCCACCAAATCCCTGGTACCAAAGATTCCAGGATGACCTGCCAACGCAGAAGAATGAACCTCAGAGATGACTCTACTGGTCCAATCATCAGGAACAAACAGTCTACCAGGTGGGCAACGATCAGGTCTATCCGCCTGAAACTCCTGCAAGGCCCGCCGCAGGTCTGGAGAAACGGCAGACAATATCACTCCATCTTTAAGGATACCTGTGGGCTCAGAATTACCAGGGGAGTCAGGCTCAAAACTCCTAGAAAGGGCATCCGCCTTAACATTCTTAGAACCCGGTAGGTAAGACACCACAAAATTAAACCGAGAGAAAAACAACGACCAGCGCGCTTGTCTAGGATTCAGGCGCCTGGCAGACTCAAGGTAAATTAAATTTTTGTGGTCAGTCAATACCACCACCTGATGTCTGGCCCCCTCAAGCCAGTGACGCCACTCCTCAAAAGCCCACTTCATGGCCAAAAGCTCCCGATTCCCAATATCATAATTCCGCTCGGCGGGCGAAAATTTACGGGAAAAAAAAGCACAAGGTCTCATCACGGAGCAGTCGGAACTTCTCTGCGACAACACCGCCCCAGCTCCGATTTCAGAAGCGTCGACCTCAACCTGAAAAGGAAGAGCAACATCAGGCTGACGCAACACTGGGGCGGAAGAAAAGCGGCGCTTGAGCTCCCGAAAGGCCTCCACAGCATCAGGGGACCAATCAGCAACATCAGCACCCTTCTTGGTCAAATCAGTCAATGGTTTTACAACATCAGAAAAACCAGCAATAAATCGACGATAAAAGTTAGCAAAGCCCAAAAATTTCTGAAGACTCTTAAGAGAAGAGGGTTGCGTCCAATCACCAATAGCCTGAACCTTGACAGGATCCATCTCGATGGAAGAGGGGGAAAAAATGTATCCCAAGAAGGAAATCTTCTGAACCCCAAAAACACACTTAGAACCCTTCACACACAAGGAATTAGACCGCAAAACCTGAAAAACCCTCCTGACCTGCTGGACATGAGAGTCCCAGTCATCCGAAAAAATCAGAATATCATCCAGATACACAATCATAAATTTATCCAAATAATCGCGGAAAATGTCATGCATAAAGGACTGGAAGACTGAAGGGGCATTTGAAAGACCAAAAGGCATCACCAAATACTCAAAATGGCCCTCGGGCGTATTAAATGCGGTTTTCCACTCATCCCCCTGCTTGATTCGCACCAAATTATACGCCCCACGGAGATCAATCTTAGAGAACCACTTGGCCCCCTTTATACGAGCAAACAAATCAGTAAGCAGTGGTAACGGATATTGATATTTAACCGTGATTTTATTCAAAAGTCGATAATCAATACACGGCCTCAAAGAGCCGTCTTTCTTAGACACAAAGAAAAAACCGGCTCCTAAGGGAGATGACGAAGGACGAATATGTCCCTTTTCCAAGGACTCCTTTATATATTCTCGCATAGCAGCGTGTTCAGGCACAGACAGATTAAATAAACGACCCTTAGGGTATTTACTACCCGGGATCAAGTCTATGGCACAATCGCACTCCCGGTGCGGAGGTAGTGAACCAACCTTGGGTTCTTCAAAAACGTCACGAAAGTCAGACAAGAATTCAGGAATCTCAGAGGGAATAGATGATGAAATGGAAACCAAAGGTACGTCCCCATGAGTTCCTTTACATCCCCAGCTTAACACAGACATAGCTCTCCAGTCGAGGACTGGGTTATGAGATTGCAGCCATGGCAATCCCAGCACCAAAACATCATGTAGATTATACAGCACCAGAAAGCGAATAACCTCCTGGTGATCCGGATTAACACGCATAGTCACTTGTGTCCAGTATTGTGGTTTATTACTAGCCAATGGGGTGGAGTCAATCCCTTTCAGAGGTATCGGAGCCTCCAATGGCTCCAAATCATACCCACAGCGTTTGGCAAAGGACCAATCCATAAGACTCAAAGCAGCGCCAGAGTCGACATAGGCGTCCGCGGTAATAGATGACAAAGAACAAATCAGGGTCACAGATAGAATAAACTTAGACTGTAAAGTGCTAATTGAAACAGACTTGTCAGGCTTCTTAGTACGCTTAAAGCATGCTGATATAACATGAGTTGAATCACCACAATAGAAGCACAACCCATTTTTTCGTCTAAAATTCTGCCGCTCGCTTCTGGACAGAATTCTATCACATTGCATATTTTCTGGCGTTTTCTCAGTAGACACCGCCAAATGGTGCACAGGTTTGCGCTCCCGCAGACGCCTATCGATCTGAATAGCCATCGTCATGGACTCATTCAGACTCGCAGGCACAGGGAACCCCACCATAACATCCTTAATGGCATCAGAGAGACCTTCTCTGAAAATCGCCGCCAGGGCGCACTCATTCCACTGAGTAAGCACAGACCATTTGCGGAATTTTTGGCAGTATATTTCAGCTTCATCTTGCCCCTGAGACAAGGACATCAAGGCCTTTTCCGCCTGAAGCTCTAAATGAGGTTCCTCATAAAGCAACCCCAAGGCCAGAAAAAACGCATCCACATTGAGCAACGCAGGATCCCCTGGTGCCAATGCAAAAGCCCAGTCTTGAGGGTCGCCCCGGAGCAAGGAAATTACAATCCTGACCTGCTGTGCAGGGTCTCCGGCAGAGCGAGACTTCAGGGACAAAAACAATTTGCAATTATTTTTAAAATTTTGAAAGTGAGATCTATTCCCCGAGAAGAATTCAGGCAAAGGAATTCTAGGCTCAGACATAGGTGCATGAACAACAAAATCTTGCAAATTTTGTACCTTTGTGGCGAGATTATTCAAACCTGTAGCTACACTCTGAAGATCCATTTGAAACAGGTGAACACAGAGCCATTCAAGGATTAGAAGGAGAGGAAGAGAGGAAGGCTGCAGCATAGGCAGACTAGCAAGTGATTCAATTAAGAGCACACTCAGAACTAGAGGGAAAAAAAAAAAAAAAAAAAATTGTAGCAGACTTCTTTTTTCTCTCCTTTCTCAGCCAGTAATTTAACCCTTTTTTTGGCCGGTCAAACTGTCATGATTCTCAATGGCGAGAGAACATAGCCCAGCATACATGAGAACTAGCTCTTGGAAGATGGAAACTATACTGACCATGAACTAAACCTGCCGCACAACTAGAAGTGGCCGGGTAGCATGCCTACGTTTTTTATCCCTAGATGCCCAGCGCCAGCCGGAGAACTACCTAATCCTAGCAGAGGAAAAGACAGTCCTGGCTCACCTCTAGAGAAATTTTCCCAAAAGGCAGACAGAGGCCCCCACATATATTGGCGGTGATTTTAGATGAAATGACAAACGTAGTATGAAAATAGGTTTAGCAAAATCGAGGTCCGCTTACTAGATAGCATGAAGACAGAAAGGGCACTTTCATGGTCAGCAGAAAACCCTATCAAAACACCATCCAGAAATTACTTTAAGACTCTAGCATTAACTCATAACACCAGAGTGGCAATTTCCGCTCACAAGAGCTTTCAGACACAGTAACGAAACAGCAGCTGTGAACAGGAACAAAATGCAAAAACACACAAGGACAAAAGTCCAACTTAGCTGGGAGTTGTCTGGTAGCAGGAACATTCACAGAAAGGCTTCTGATTACATTGTTGACCGGCATGAAACTGACAGAGGAGCAAGGTTATATAGCGACTCCCACATCCTGATAGGAGCAGGTGAACAGAGGGGATGATGCACACAAGTTAAATTCCACAAGTGGCCACCGGGTGAGCCCAGAATCCAATTTCACAACAAGGATCTAGGCCAGCGAGGCCGCACAGGCGCAGCCAGCCTGACACCAAATGATGGCAGAAGATGGGCAGCGCTAAGTGTGCCTGGCCAAGGGATAACATAACAGCGCAGGCTCCGGGACAGAATCAAACAACGCTGAGGAGGCGGCGCACGGCGCCAAGGGGGTAGGAATGATGGCTGTGCTGCGTCACTTTACAAAGGAAAGCCCCACCTCCGGGACGGTTTAACGGTGTGAGGGGACACATTTTATAAGTGTGTAGTTCTGTGTTTGCAAGGAGCATAATGAAAAGAGCCACCTTTTCCTTTTGCATCATTAGTGCTGTACAAGATGGCTCTTTTAGCAACAAACACCTGGGGTGGGGGTTAAAGGTTCCCTTTCAACTTTCTCCAGTGCAGGCTTCGGCCTACACTCTGCTCCTCCTGCTGACCCCGGGCTCTAACACCGCCAGTTGGCGCCCGGAAGTGATGGCTGCACAGAGCCAAACACCTCGCCAATGTGTCAGTGGGGTTCAGCAACGCCAGCTGTTCCCCTGCTGTGTAGCCGGCATCGTGTCCTGCAAACGACACGCAGACACAACAGACCTAAAACTGCCTCCAGTGCCGGCTTCGGCCTACACTCTGCTCCCTCTCCTCCTGCTGTCCCTGGGCTCTAACACCGTCAGTTGGTGCCCGGAAGTGCTGGCTGCACAGAGAAAAACAGCAGCCAATGTGTCAGTGGGGTTCAGTAACGCCAGCTGTTCCCCTGCTGTGTAGCCGGCATCGTGTCCTGCAAATGCCACGCAGACACAAAGCTGCCGCCAGTGCAGGCTTCGGCCTACACTCTGCTCCCTCTCCTCCTGCTGTCCCTGGGCTCTAACACCGTCAGTTGGTGCCCGGAAGTGCTGGCTGCACAGAGAAAAACACCAGCCAATGTGTCAGTGGGGTTCAGTAACGCCAGCTGTTCCCCTGCTGTGTAGCCGGCATCGTGTCCTGCAAACGCCACGCAGACACAAAGCTGCCGCTAGTGCAGGCTTCGGCCTACACTCTGCTCCCTCTCCTCCTGCTGTCCCTGGGCTCTAACACCGTCAGTTGGTGCTCGGAAGTGCTGGCTGCACAGAGAAAAACACAAGCCAATGTGTCAGTGGGGTTCAGTAACGCCAGCTGTTCCCCTGCTGTGTAGCCGGCATCGTGTCCTGCAAATGCCACGCAGACACAAGAACTGAAATTGAAGGGAACCTGTCCCCCCCCAGGTGTTTGTATGTATAACAGCCACCTTGTACAGCAGTAATGCTGCATTTGTACAAGGTGGCTCATTAAGTTACTCTCCTTGCACACGCCGAACACAACACGTCTAAAATGTGTCATGTGTCTCCTGATACCATTAAACCATCCCTGAGGTGTGACTTTCCTTTGTAATGACACGCTGCAACCCCCTTGGTAGCGCTGCCTGTCTTCTGACATCATTGTTTGGCTGGCTGTGCCTCTGCGACCGCCCTGCCCGACACAACGCCCCTCGGTGTCTTATTTATTTTGACTGCGAGGTTGTGATTGACGGGCATGAGCAGTGCATATCTTCGCCTGTCACTCATCTCCTTCCACCTTCTTCAGACTGTACGGCTTCATGGCCGTGGCATGCGATAAGGGATCAGCTGACGCCGCACAGTCTGTAGCAGGTGTAAGGACACGAGTGAGAGGCGAACATATTTACTGCGCAAGGCCATGAATCCCAGCCCCACAGTGTGAATTAAGGAAAAGACACTGCAGGGCTGGGATTCATGGTCAACGCGAACCGCACCGGCCGCCATGAAATGATGTCAGAAGACGGGCAGCGCTAACAGCGCATGGCCAAGGTAGGATTTTTGACAGCTGTGCTGCGTCTCATTAAGAAGGAAAGTCACGCCTCCAAGACAGTTTGACTGTATAAGGGGCTAAATGTTATACGTGTTTCATTCAGCATCTGCAAGATTCAAAACTTAAAGAGCAACCTTTGACTTGTGCAGCATTACAGCTGCACAAGGTGTGGCTCTTCTAGTTTGTAACACCTGAGGGGGGGTTAAAGGTTACCTTTAAAATTGGTTCAATTAGGCTTCGGCCTACACTCTGCTCCCTCTCCTCCTGCTGAGCCTGGGCTCTAACACCGCCAGTTGGCGCCCGGAAGTGCTAGCTGCACAGAGAAAAACACCCGCCAATGTGTCAGTGGGGTTCAGCAATGCCAGCTGTTCCCCTGCTGTGTAGCCGGCATCGTGTCCTGCAAACGCCACGCAGACACAAAGCTGCCACCAGTGCAGGCTTCGGCCTACACTCTGCTCCCTCTCCTCCTGCTGTCCCTGGGCTCTAACACAGTCAGTTGGTGCCCGGAAGTGCTGGCTGCACAGAGCCAAACACCTCGCCAATGTGTCAGTGGGGTTCAGCAACGCCAGCTGTTCCCCTGCTGTGTAGCCGGCATCGTGTCCTGCAAATGCCACGCAGACACAACAGACCTCCAAATGCCTCCAGTGCAGGCTTCGGCCTACACTCTGCTCCCCCTGCTGACCCTTTGCTCCAACCCCACTAGTTGGGGCTCTAAGAAGACAAGCTTGAATAGGTCCCCATCCTGGATCCAGTACCGTCAGCTGGTTCCGGGCAGAGCCTTTGGCTTAGGTGCCTCCCTCTGGGTATCCGAGTTCCACCAACGTCAGGTGGTCCTTGGTAGTGCTTTCAGGCACGGGTACCTCCTGCTTAGTAACCGGGTTCCAGTAACGTCAGCTGGTCCTCGGTAGTTCCATTGGCTCTTGGACCTTCGGCTACCCATCCGGGTTCCAGTACCGTCAGCTGGTTCTCGGCAGTGTCTTTTGCTCTTGTACCTTCTGCTCCCCATCCTGGTTCCAGTACCGTCAGCTGGTTCCGGGCAGAGCCTTTGGCTTAGGTGCCTCCCTCTGGGTATCCGAGTTCCACCAACGTCAGGTGGTCCTTGGTAGTGCTTTCAGGCACGGGTACCTCCTGCTTAGTAACCGGGTTCCAGTAACGTCAGCTGGTCCTCGGTAGTTCCATTGGCTCTTGGACCTTCGGGTAGCCATCCAAGTTCCAGTTCCATCAGCTGTTTCTCGGAATTTTCTCAGCCTTCTTGTACCTTCTGCTACATTTCCAAGTTCAAGACCCTAAAGACGATGACCCGGAAGACCACCCCTAAGATGACGACGACACCAGAGACGACAACCACTGAGATGACGACGACCCTGGAGACGACGACGACATGGGAGACCGAGAAGCAGAAGAACAAGAGGCTGCAGAACAAAGAGCAGAAGAACATTAAGAATAACACTAAATATCAGAGCAAAAGATATTATCTAAATTATAAGCAGAAGACGACTAAGCAGTGTATGTGGGTGAGTCCGTTCCGCCTCGTGGTGCCCCTGGATAAAGCCTGATGCTGCAGGCCAAACTGAACGCGGACAAATCTAACTGTTTTGTGACAGGCAGAACGGAAGGTGTAATCTTCAAACTTTTATAGATAACAACTACGGGAATGCCTGTCACAAATAAGAATATGATGAAGAAGTTGAATATGAAGAATAATAGTTAAATAAAAAGAATATGAACAATGTAACAAAAAAAAATTGTAGGTAGAAGATGAAGAAGATGATGAGTAAGGTGAAGAAGAACTTGATGTCAAAGATGCTGATGATGATGAAGAAGAAAGTGTGGGAGAAGTAAAAAAGAGGGTGAAGGGCGTGGAAGTAGTGAAACATCAATATCTGACAAAATAAAAAAAATCTTAACATAGTCAATATCTTTGTAACTCCGAACGTCTTAAAAAAATAATTAAAATTCCTGCTATTCTATTTGATTGGGCTAAACCTCTATGCCTTTAATGTCTCCGCCACCTCCCCAATACATCCTACATTATTCTTAGTTGTTTTCCTTCATGTAGAATGAACCTACAAGGAAAGAAAGGGTTTATTTTAATTCCGATATTTTCACCCCATTGACTTGCATTGGGATCGGGTATCAGTATCGGCGAGATCCGATATTTTGCCGGTATCGGCCGATACTTTCCGATACCGATACTTTCCGATATCGGAGGGTATCGCTCAACACTAGTCTTTATATAGAGATTATTTTCAGTAATAATATCGTTGTTATCTGCTGAGGTCCTCCTCCACTATTAGGGTGTGTCACCCAGTTGTAATCAAGGTTACCTGGTTAGGGGCCCACTCAGAAGCTTCGCCCTCCCCTGAATCAAAACCCTAGCTACGCCTCTGCTGGAACCATATGGTGGATTTTAACAAATCAAAAAATGGAATACTCAGATGGGTAGCTGAAATAAAGTAAGCAATTTTCTCAGCATTCATGTACAGATTCACATTACACTTTTGTATTATAGCTAGTGATGGGTGAGCACTAAAATGCTTGGGTGCTTGTTGCTCCAGGGTAATGACTTGTATATGAGGCAAAATAAATAACCAAAAACAAAAATGCTCCTCCACACCTTGGGCTCACATGTAGTGTTTTTGACCCTTGTTTGAACTTTAGCATTGCTTTCAAGCAAGACAAATGAATTCACTTGGAAATGTCATTTTAACATTTTACAACCTTAGCTGGCCTTGTGGTGTGTGTGTGTGCGTGCGTGTGCGTGCGTGCGTGCGTGACACATCATCAGACACATCCTGTTTCATTTATGAAGGAGGGACCTAAAGTCACAAAGCCTATTTTTATAGGGCCATCAGCTGGCCTTTACTATTCATCCATCAGCCGGCATTGCTTTGTTGTTCCCATTATTAAACAGTGGGTCTCCTCTACTGTTAATGCCTATGCAGTGAGTGGCAGGGCTGCCAAAAATTAGGACGCACCGCAATACCCCTTTGAAGAGATGTACAGGAGGGTCTCCTGAAAACAATTTTCTCGTTATTTTGAAGTGGTTCCCCCATACTGTTTGCCTATGCAGTGAATGGAAGGCCTGGTCAACATTTAGATGCACCCCAATGCCCCTTTGAAGAGACATACAGTAGGGCTACCTGAAAGCAATGATCCCATTATTAGGAAGTTGGTACTCCCATACTGTTTGCCTATGCACTAAATGCAAGGTCTGCCCCAAATTTAGACGCACCCCAATACTCCTTCGAAGAGACCTACAGGAAGGCCACCTGAAAGCAATGTTCCCATTATCAGGAAGTGGGTCTCCCATACTGTTTGCCTATGCAGTGAATTGCAGTGTTGAGGCTGAAGAACCTGCAGTCGAAAATTGCAGTGTTGAGGCTGAAGAATTAGCAGTGTAAAATTGCAGTGTTGAAGCTGAAGAACCGGCTGTGGAGCATTGCAGTGTTGAGGCTGAAGAACCTGCAGTGGAGAATTGCAGTGTTGAGGCTGAAGAACTGGCAGTGGAGAATTGCAGTGTTGAGGCTAAAGAGCCTGCAGTGTAAAATTGCAGTGTTGAGGATGAAGAACCTACAGTGGAGAATTGCGGCGTTGAGGCTGAAGAACCTGCAGTGGAGAATTGCAGTGCTGAGGCTGAAGAACCTGCAGTGGAGCATTGCAGTATTGAGGCTGAAGAACCTGCAGTGGAGAATTGCATTGTTGAAGCTGAACAACGTGCAGTGGAGAACTGCATTGTTGAGGCTGAAGAATCTACAATAGAGAATTGCAATGTAGATGGTTTCCTGACGGTGTTTTAAAGGGTCGCCGAGAGGGAGAAACTGCTGCCAGAGCAGTGGGAACAGGTACTGTTGCCATACTTGATTGGGGAACCTCAGAAAGCATACTATGATTTAGCTTTGCGGGATGCTAAAGAGTATGGCAAGCTAAAAACCTAGATGCTTGCACGCTTGGGGGTAACAATGACTCTCAGAGCACAGCACCGTCGACCGTATTACTGGGACAAAGCACCGCGCTCCCAGATGTTTGACCTGTTGCACTTGGTTCAGAAGTGGCTGCAGACAGAGTCCTCTACGCCTTCGCCGATGGTACAAAGGGTAACGATGGACCATTTGTGCACTCCCTGCCGAGGCCCGTACAGACTTGCATTGTCCAGGGTGATCCCCGGAATGCCGATGAACTGGTCAGACTAGTCGAGAGATACCAGGGGATGGAAGGTTCCGTGGGTAAGCAGTCCACTCCATACTGGGGGTCCCAACAGGTGGATGAGGCCCAAAAGGGGTTGGAGTGCCCATACTGTTTGCTTATGCAGTGAATGCAAGAGCTGCCACAAATTTGGATGCACCCCAAAACCCCTTGGAATAGACGTGGAGAATGGCCTCATAAAACAATTTTCCCAATATTAGGAAGTGGGTTTCCCATAGTGTTTGCCTATGCAGTGAATGAAAGGGCTGCCAAAAAATTCAGGCGCACCCCAGTACCCCTTTGACGAGATGTGGAGGGCTTCATAAAAAATGTTCCCATTAGAAAGGAGCGGGTCTCCTATACTTGTAATGCCCATGCACTAAGTGTATGGGCTGACAAACATTTACCCCTGGGGGTATACATGAACATACTGTATAACCTATTTTTCTGGCACGGGCAACATAAACACCCTTTAAAAAAAATTATGTGGGTGTTGGATCACGGACCACGGTCACCTTGATGATCTGGTGGTGTAGGATGAGGAGGAGGACAACAGCATATAGCCAAAATCAGGAAAAAAATATACCCATGTGTGGGTGTGAAGAGGCGCATGGAAATAGACCTCCCAAAAAACACTGGATTTCAGTTTATGTTATGCTGCTATCATTCGGTGGTGTTGAGAAGTCTGGCCCAATCCAGTCCTTGTTCATTTTTATAAGAGTCAGACTGTCAGCATTTTCAGTTGTCAGGCGGATGTGCTTATCAGTTGTCATACCACCAGCGGCACTAAATACCCGCTCTGACAAAACGCTAGCGGCAGGGCATTCCAGGACCTCAAAGATGTAGAGAGCCATTTTATACCATGTGTCCAGCTTGGATACCCAATAATTATAAGGCACAAAGGAATCACAGAGGCTGTTGGTATGGTCAGCAAGGTACTCCCTCAGCATCTTCCAAAACTTTGCACTCCTTGTGAGAGTATCCCGCGACTCGGGGCCAGTGTGATGGGAGGGCCTGAGAATACTCTTCCAGAACTTTGCCAGTGTTCCCCTGCCTCTGCTGGATTGGAGATGTCTCTCTCGCCTGTACTCCTTGGTTGTCCAATGCACTGTGATCTCTGCCATCAGCATTTTCAGATAGGAATTTTTTTTAATAGTTCCGCAACAAGGGCTCTCTGGTACTGCCCCATTTTAGTAGACATCTGAATCTGGAATAAGAGATAGAAAGTTCTCCTTGCAGCATGGGTCTAGGAGTGTCATCAACCAGTAATGAATGTCACCCAAAACGAGGGTCATGGGAAAAGCAGTGTAACAAACTCAGCCGTGCGTGCCAGACCACTAACAGGCAAGACCTCCTAAAGGACAACTGACCATGCTCTGCTCCTCCTTTTCCTCCTCCCTGTCCTCAAGCCATCCACGCTGAACAGACGGTGTGACAGTTGTGCAGGTAGTACCGTCTATAGCGCATGAAACTAGCTCCTGTTCTTCCTCTTCCTCATTGTCACCCAATCCATGTTGGGATGAGATGAGGCTGGTCTGTGTGTAAGCGCCCTGTATGGTTCTTTGCTCCATCTCATCGTGCTCTGCCTGCAATGCATCCTCTTTGATTGTGAGAAACAAAACCAATCACCAAAGCAACGGATACACCAATGAGACCAGATGGATCAATAATATGCTTTTATTAATATCTAGCAGTGATACAATATATTAAAAATGTTAATATTAAAATACAAAAAAAGTACAAAATATCATAAGAAAGTGTGTGGCATGAACGGTATATATAACAATAAATATCCAAGTACCCACAAGCACAGTAAAAAAATCACATATAAATCTGTGCAAGGTATCCCCAATTTCCTGAGAATTTTAATAAAAAAAACAATAAAAATCAAGTGAAAAAATTAATAAAAACTTCAAATTATTGTGCAATATGTGTAATATGTGCCAAAAAATGCTAAGGTGCCAATAGAAAGGGAAGTTAATATTAAAGAGCAGGGTATATCCTGCCCTGCACAGTGCTAAAACCACAAGGTGCTAAGTGCTTAAAGAAGGATTCCCAGGAAACTCCAAATTATGTGTCTGATCAATATTACCTGGGGTACAGTACCATCCAGCGTACACACACACGCCCGACGCGCGTTTCAGAACTAAATTCCTTCGTCAGGGGGTGGTGTTATAGAGCGCACTACATGTGTTTATATAGTGCGCGCCGAGATCACCCAGTGAATCAGAACATTTCCGGGTCAAAGTTGACCTATGTGACCTTCGCCGATGATGTCAGCCTGGGCAATGTCGGCGCGTGCGCGGCCGGGTGAGTCATGAACCACCAAACCCCCACACCGCGATACCAGACGTACGGGATGGTAACCCGATGTTGCCAAGGTAATCGCACTGCAAGAGGCAGGAGATCCACGACGCGGGCCGCGCATGCGCGCTGACCAGGACATCAACCATGGACGGTGCAGGAATATACAAAGAGATTTTAAACATAACCTCAACTAATTTTAGAACACTACTTATGTCTCAGTAATCATATTGCACATAATTAACGAAGCAGAAAAAAGAAAAAGGAAGAAAAAGTAGTTGGAATCCCAGATTAAATGTACTGTGCTACATAGTGCGCTATAAATAGGATACAGCAATATTAATATCCCTCACTATGTATATCACAAAATCCATAATCCAAAAAGAAGATCTTCTTCTTGTTTTTCACGCAGTTCAATTTTGTTGTCACCTACAGACCGGGGTCTAAAAACACTAAGGCAGATGCTCTGTCCAGGTGTTTTCCGGGGGGAGAACCTCGGGAGGATCCAGTACCCATCCTCCAAAAGGGTGTTGTGGTTTCGGCTCTCACTACCGAGGTGGAGGCTGAGATTGCTGAGGCTCAGGAGGAGGTACCATCTGAGCTTCCTATCAACAAATCTTTTGTACCGCTTCATCTCCGCATAAAGGTTTTGGCGGAGCATCATGATGCTGTCCTGGCTGGCCACTCAGGGGTTAGAGGTACCTTGGAGTTGGTGTCACGTCGGTTTTGGTGGCCCAAGATCCGACAGGACGTGGTCTCATACGTGTCAGCTTGTACCACGTGCGCTAGGGCTAAGACGCTTCGCTCCCGTCCTGTTGGCACACTACTTCCTCTTGAGGTACCTAGTAAGCCATGGACGGAAATCTCCATGGATTTCATCACTGATTTGCCCTCATCAGCTGGAAACACGGTCATCTTGGTGATTGTTGATCGGTTCTCAAAAATGTCGCACTTTGTGTCTTTGCCTTCGTTGCCTAACGCTAAGACTCTGGCGCAGGTATTTGTGCAGGAGGTGGTCAGACTTCATGGAGTTCCGTCTGACATCGTGTCTGATAGGGGGTCTCAGTTTGCGGCAAAATTTTGGAAAGCATTTTGCTCACGGCTGGGGATCAAGTTGTCTCATTCTTCGGCGTTTCATCCTCAGTCAAATGGTCAGACTGAGCGTATGAACCAAAATTTGGAACAGTACTTACGCTGCTTTGTCTCTGACAATCAGGAGGAGTGGTCTACCTTTCTTCCTTTGGCTGAGTTTGCCATCAATAATCATCGCCAGGAGTCATCTGGGGAGTGTCCGTTTTTTTGTGTTTACGGGCTACATCCTCAATTTTGTACTTTGAGTCAAAGGGGTTCTTCCGGCGTTCCGGAGGAGGACCGCTTAGGAGCACAATTGTCGTCAGTCTGGAGGAGAGTTAAACAGCGCCTGTTGAGTGTGGGTGCTAGATACAAACGTGTGGCTGACAGTAGGCGTGTGCCAGGTCTGGACCTGAGTGTGGATGACTGGGTGTGGTTATCCACAAAAAACATAAGACTCAAAATTCCGTCCCTTAAATTGGGTCCACGGTTTATTGGTCCATTTAGGGTCACCACCGTCATTAACCCAGTAGCGTACCGATTGGAGCTCCCTACGGTGTATAAGATACACAACGTGTTCCACAGGTCTCTTCTGAAGAGGGTGGTGGGTTCTGTGGACGCGGCGCCTATGCCATCTCCAGTCTTGGTGGATGGCAACCTGGAATTTGAAGTCTCCAAGGTGGTTGACTCTCGTGTAGTGCGCCACACTTTACAGTACTTGGTACACTGGCATGGTTATGGGCCTGAGGAGAGGTCCTGGGTACCAGCCTCAGACATTCATGCGGATCGGCTGATCAGGTTTTTTCATCGTCGTCATCCGGACAAGCCGGGTCCTATAAGCCGTGAGGGCCCTGGGGTCCCTCGTAGAAGGCGGGGTACTGTCATGTCGGACGCTGTTCAGACCAGGTCATCCGACAGACAGCAGTAGTTCCACTTTTGACCACTATTTGCTCATTGGCGTCGGCTAGATTTTGTCTAGCTGTTCTGGGGTTAATTTACCTGATCCTCGGATTGGAGGCTGGGCCATGCCCATTGCCTTTTTATAGTTCTCCTGATCATTGGGTGTCACCGATTATAGCTTCTGTCTTGCACATTTGTTATCTCGGTCTGGAGTGGAGAGCTGGTCGTTGGAGTATCGTTGCTGGTGGTGTATTTTCCCTTGTCTTATTTACTCCTTCCTATATTTGTGTTTATTTTGCTCTGCACATTTAAAGTGTATTCCTGAGTGACTGCAGCATGATGTATATTTTCCTTTATCCTTGTCTGTGCTAACTGTGGGTACTGGTGTATTGCATTCACTGGGTGGAGGGCGGAGGTTTCCAGCTCAGGGTTGTATCAGGAGGCAGGGTGAGGTTCGAGGCCTGAACATGCACACCATCAGTGTAAACTTCAGGTAGAGGGCCAGTCAGTATTTCCCTACTCTTAGGGAAATTGCAGGGGCCCGGGTTATAAGTCCTCGCCCACCTAGTCTCTCCGTGACAGTACGTGTGTGAGCTCACCGAAGCATATTAGCTTCAGCACAGCCTGTTGCCACTTGGCTGTGGCAGTGCTTCCAGCTTGTGACTGATGTGGTCATTTCTGAGTTGGAGGCTGAAGAGGAGTAGGAGGAGGTGCAGGAGCTATAGACTGTGGGGGCGACCCTGATTGACCTAGGGCCCACAATTCTCGGCATTGGGAGTACGTGTTCCCTCCCATGGTCCGACTGGGTCCTGGCTTCCACTATATTAACAGAGTGTACCGTCAGCGAGATGTAGCTTCCCTGCCCACAAGTACTTGTCCACATGTCTGTGGTTAGGTGCACTGTCCCAGTAATTGCATTGTTGAGGGCACCGCCCACCACACTACTTCTTCCTGCCTGTTGGGGTGCTACGCCTCCCTCCCCCTGTGTGCTACTGTCCTCCCTCTGCATGTTCTCTTGCCAGGTTGGGTCAGTTACTATATCATCCACCACCTCATCTTCCACTTTCGCACCCTGGTCCTCCTCCTGACTTTCTGGCAATTGTATCTCATCCTCGTCCATCTCTTGTGACACTTTCCCATGGTCACCTTTGTGTGACAGTGGATGCTCAAATATTTGTGCATCACCACATGCAATCTCCTCTTGCCCCGCTTCAAGTGAACAGCGCTTCAGATTGTCCAAGTGTGGAATCAGTTGTCTCCGGGCACTCGGCATGGTGACAGGAAGGAGGATCAGGGTGAGGAATATGTGGTCCAAACTCATGGCTACTGAGACTTGACCGTGTGGAAGGCAGGGTGTTGGTGGTGGTAGCAAAGTGACTGGAAGCATTATTCGCTATCCAACCAACAACCTTTTGACACTGCTCTGGGTTCAATAGTGGTGTACTGCAGTCCCCTAGTAATTGGGACAGGAAGGTCTGGCAAGATGTGGGTGTTTGTTGTGGCACAATTTCAGCTTGCCAACGGCCTCGACCTCTGCATGCACCATTGCCATCACATACAGTTCCCTCTCCCTTGCCACGTGCCTTGCCCATTTTAAATGGAGGACAATATTTTCCATGTTCACTACAAATGGCTGAATTTGGAGTGAACTTATGTGATCAATGTGTCGGACAAACCCCAGTTTTAAACATCTGGCCTGCAGGTAACTATTTTTATCAGCAAACTGATGTCAATAACTTCACTAACACATGGCAGAAAAATTTAAATGGAGGCCAGAAATGGCAGAATTTTGAGCACAATTATATGTGATCCATGTGACGGACAAACCACAGTTTTAATGAGATGGATTTTTTGTGCTGTAATATGGAAAGGATCTGGCTGTATTCTGCAGTGCCTACAAGCAAATGCAGCAATAAAACTATGTTCTCAGGATTGCTTTTTAAGCAAATAATCAGGATTAAGATCCAAAAACATTATTCCTGGCCCCTGCTACCTAGGGCTATGTCTATAAATATCTGTCAAAGCAGCAGCAGACAGAACTGGCTCTTGCTATATGCACTGCAGTCTGTCACTTACACTGCCTGCCTGCCTAGCACTGATATCTATGCAGCTGGATTAGTCCTCAGAAGGACTGTTTGTTGAGATGGATATATGCCTAATATATTGTGGTATACCTACACTAACTAAGATACACAAGCAAATCTCTCCCTACATCAGCAGCATCTCTCCCTATACTGCCTGATTCAGGAGTAGACTGTGATGTCCATGGCGGTGCGAGGTCTGATATAGATGCTGATGACGCTGTGCGGCCAGCCAATCACTGCAATGTCATAACCAACATGGCTGCGGCATTACAGTTTTGGCAGACAATCCCTGCATGTTCATTGGCCCTCTAAAGAGCGCCAAACATGCAGGGTGGGGATCCAAGCACCTGCAGAGCAACCTAGGAAATTTCCAGCGAGCTCTGAGCATTTCGAGCAGTGAGATGCTTGTGCGCGTACTGCGTCGTGGCGAGCATGCTTGCTGATCATAAACTGTGAGCCATAACTTTTTTCTGTTAATGGAGTTGTATGTGACCTTATTTCTTACAGGACAAGTTGTAGTTTTCATTGGTACCATTTTGACATACATTCAACTTTTAAATCATCATTTATGTGAGACAAAATTAATGAAAAACAGCTATTCTGTAGTGTACTGAGCAGAATAAACAATGTCAAAGTCATACATCAGGTTATTATAGATGCAGTGACATGCATTCTGTTTTTATGTTTTATTACTTTTTGCACAATAAAAACCCTTTTAAAATATTTATGTATGCATTGCTTATGTTAATTTTATGGTTTGGGTCATTATGGCAATACCAAATATGTCTAGATTATTTATAATTTATCAGTTTTTCCAATAAAATCCAGGGTTTTTAAAAATGTTTGTGTTTTCATATTCTAAAAGTCCTATTTTTTTTCATCAACGGAGATCACAGAGTTTGTTTTTTATTTTTGAATGGACAGTAGATTTTTATTGGAACAATTGGTGGTTTCATGTTGCTTTTTATGCACTTTTTTTTTTTCAGGTGAGAAAAAAAATACAGTTAACCAGGCAGGATAAATGACATATTAAATTTAAGGTTGCATCATTACAGATAATGCAATGCTAAATACATTGCTCAAAAAAATAAAGGGAACACTTAAACAACAGGATATAACTCCAAGTAAATCAAACTTCTGTGAAATCAAACTGTACACTCAAGAAGCAACACTGTTTGACAATCGATTTCACATGCTGTTGTGCAGATGGGATAGACAACAGATGGAAATTATTGGCAATTATCAATAAAGGAGTGGTTCTGTAGGTGGGGACCACAGACCACATCTCAGTACCAATGCTTTCTAGCTGATGTTTTGGTACCTTTTGAATGTTGGATGTGCTTTCAAACTCGTGGTAGCACAAGATGGATTCTACAACCCACACAAGTGGCTCAGGTACTGCAGCTCATTTAGGATGGCACATAAATGCAAGCTGTGGCAAGAAGGTTTGCTGTGTCTGTCAGCGTAGTGTCCAGAGGCTGGAGGTACTACAAGGAGACAGGCCAGTACACCAGGAAATGTGGAGGGGGCCATAAGAGGGCAACAACCCAGCAGCAGGACTGCTACCTCAGCCTTTGTGCAAGGAGGAACAGGAGGAGCACTGCCAGAGCCCTGCAAAATGACATCCGGCAGGCCACAAATGTGCATCTGTCTGCACAAACAGTTAGAAACTGACTACATGAGAATGGTCAGAGTGCTCGACGTGCACAGATGGGGGTTGTGCTCACAGTCCAACACCGTGCAGGAAGCTTGGCATTTGCCACAGAACACCAGGATTGGCAAATTCGCCATTAGCGCCCTGTGCTCTTTACAGATGAAAGCAGGCTCACACTGAGCACATGTGACAGACGTGACTGTCTGGAGATGCCGTGGAGAGCAATCTGCTGCCTGCAACATCCTTGACTGATTTGGCAGTGGGTCAGTAATGGTGTGGGGTGGTGTTTCTTTGGAGGGCCGCACAGCCCTCCATGTGCTCGCCAGAGGTAGCCTGACTGCCATTAGGTACCGAGATGAGATCCTCAGACCCCTTGTGAGACCATATGCTGGAGTGGTTGGCTCTGGGTTCCTTCTAATGCAGGATAATGCCAGACCTCATGTGGATGGAGTGTGTCAGCAATTCCTGCAAGATGAAGGCAATGAAGCTATGGACTGGCCCGCCCGTTCCCCAGACCTGAATCCGATTTAATACATCTGGGACATCATGTCTCGCACCATCCACCAATATCACGTTGCACCACAGACTGTCCGGGAGTTGGCAGATGATTTAGTCCAGGTCTGGGAGGAGATCCCTCAGGAGACCTTCCGCCGCCTCGTCAGGAGCATGCCCAGGCATTCTATGGAGGTCATACAGGCATGTGGAGGCCACACACACACTACTGAGCATCATTTCTTTGTTTTGAGGCATTTCCACTGAAGTTGGATTAGCCTGTAATTTGATTTTTCACTTTGATTTTGAGTATCGTTCCAAATCCAGGTCTCCGAGAGATATTAATTTTGATTTACATTGATAATTTTTATATATTCGTAAAGAAGGAAAGAAGGCACTCATCGATCTGAAATTCCCAAGTTTTTATTACATCTTCATTAGAAATTCTGACTGACCCGTAGAAGCGCAAGCACAGCACGAAACGGCTGTCGTCTGTTTCTGTTCACAACAGCTTTTTCCTCACTCTCCCGGCCATGAATTTTTAATGAAGATGTAATAAAAAGTTGGGAATTTCAGATCGGTGAGTGCCTTCTTTCCTTCTTTATGAATACAAGTGGATTACTATGTTTTTTCTTGAAGAGCACCCGTGACCCTGAAGTACGGCTGGTAACTAAGACTATTGAAAAACACTGGTGATAACAATTCTGATAACCTCAGCATTTCAGGCAGTGCCGTCTATTTCTGTCTCTTTGGGCATTGATAAATTGATCATTTTTAAGTTTTATTGCTCTCAACGCTTTCCAGTATGTAGTGAATAAAGATTTGCAACTGGAATATTTTGTTTAGTGATATCTAGGATGAGGTATTTTAGTGTTCCCTTTATTTATTTGAGCAGTGTATGTATAGTTTTTACTTTTTTTTTTACTATAATAAAGGATTTGTAAAAAAATTATGCCCTTTTCTTTTATTAACTGTTATGTCATGGGATATCAGGTGATATTGACCATTGAATCTAGTGGGTTAAAGGGATGGGATTAATCCCAGGACCAATCCTGGCTGTTACAGTTTACTCGCACTGCTGAAAGTGCTCCTCAGATTACACCATGCAAATGCCATATAACGTATATACTTGTGTATAAGCTGACCCCAGTATAAGCCAAGGCACTTAATTTTGCCTAAAAAAAAGGAAAACTTATTGATAGTTTTGAGCCACCCCCCTAGTGTTCGAGTTCGGTGTGGTTCATCGAATTGGGGTGTGTTCGACGAACACCATCGAACCCCATTGAAGCCAATGGCAGGCAAACACAAACACATACAAACGTCAACATTGACGCGGAACCAAGTACAGTACTATATACTGTACGTCCTTTGATGAGGCAATCAGGCTGGTCAAGAAGTTGGGAAGGGGCACCCTAATGGCCAAAACAGACATTGAGAGGGCTTCCGGTTACTACCTGTGCCTCCGAATAGTGTACGCCTATTGGGCTATTTCTGTGAAGGAGCATACTACATAGATTGCTGTTTGCCCATGGGGTGCTCCATATCCTGCTCACTATTTGAGGCGTTTAGTTGCTTCCTCAAATGGGTCTTCATGGACGTTTCTAAGGGGGCACATATTATCCATTACCTCGACGACTTTTTATACCTGGGCCCAAAAGATTCCCCACAGTGTGAATACACGCGGTAGTCCACCTGTGAGAAGGAGAGAGCTGGAGGGAGAGCGGACACCCCAGAGCCGAGGGGTTAGATTGAGAAAGGAAGAAGGTGGTGTAGCTTGCTTCATGGGTGGGGTACTCTGCTGAGTAGCAGACACTGCTACTAGGCCCAAAGTATTGCTTGGGCTAGATGCAGTTAAAAATTAGTAATTAGATTAACAGGCAGTGTAGCTTGCTTCATGGGTGGGCTACTCTGCTGACTAGCAGACACTGAAGCTTTGGAGCAGACCTCTGTATCCAAGGCCATAGTATGAGTAAACAGCTCTGCAGACTCAACCATCTGTGTTACCCCAAGCCATAGTGTATGTAGTTTCTAAAGGATAAAAGGTGGAGGGGAGCGACCCCATCCACCTGGAATTGACGATGCTAACGTCATATAAAACACAGCAAGGGGACTCCAAAAAGAGTCTCCATTTTTTCCAAAAATTGGGCCACAGACACCACTTAAGTGGCATCAATTTCGCCAGAGTTTCTTAAAATGGTTGGTGAGGTGATTTTCAAAAATCATCAAGCTTTTAGTCTCCCAAGGATGACACAGGGGTAGAAAAGTCCTTGCGGATCCAGGATTTGTTCATCTTGATGAACGTTAGTCTGTCTACATTGTCACTGGACAGCCGCGTTCGCTTATCTGTCAGCACACCACCAGCAGCGCTGAATATACGTTCAAAGAGAATGCTGGCTGCGGGACACAACAAGATCTCCAAGGCGTGAGTGGTGAGCTCAGGCCATTTTTCCAGATTGGAAGCCCAAAATGAGCAAGGGTCCAGTTCCACAGTCATGGCATCGATGTTAACTTGGAGATACTCCTGTATTATCCTCTCTAGGTGTTGGCTATGTGTCAGACTTCTTGTCTCCTGTGGCCTTGCAAAGGATGGTCTAAAAAATTCTTGAAATGATTGGAAAAAATTGCTGTTAGCACCAGATACGATGTTACGGTTACAGTTTGAGTGATGACAGTTTGAGTGATGACTCGACAGTCCCACGGTTGGCACGTTAGAACTCAGATTCACTACGTGCACCACTGGTGTTTTGTGGAAAAGCAGATGTAAGATTCTGTAACAGTCTCTGCTGATACTCCTGCATGTGTGAATCCCTTTCTATGGCAGGAATTATTTCGCCAAATGTACTTTTGTACCGGGGATCTAAGAGTGTGGCAACCCAGTAGTCGGCATTACTTCGGATTCTGACAATCCGAGGGTCATGTTGCAGGTAGTGCAGCAAGAAGGCACTCATGTATCTTGCGCATCCAGGAGGACCAAGTCCTTGTTGTCTTGGTGGCGGCGAGGTGAGAATCATGCTTCCTTCCTCTACCCTCTCCCCCCAACCTCGCACAATAGAAATTTGATCAAGGTCTCCCTCATCTGATGAGTCTTCCATGCCCAGCGCCAGTTTGTCCTCCACTTCTTCCTCGGCTCCTGCACCTTCCTCAACAGTTTGGCTGCTACCATGCGCCCTCGGTAATCCCTCTCCCCCACCCTCCAATGCCAGCCGCCTTGGTGCTGCCGACCATCTGGACCTTGGAGATATGATCCCTTCCACATACGACTCCTCCTGTTCCTCCTCTTGTCCCACCACCTGACTCCGAATACTGTTTAAGGTGTGCTCCAGCATGTAAATGACCGGAATAGTCATGCTGATAATGGCATCGATAGCACTAAACATCTTCGTCGCTATTTCAAAACTGTGCAGAAGGGTGCATAGGTCCCTGATCTGAGACCACTCCTGCAGCGTGATTTGCCCCACCTCTGGATCTCGTTGGCCAAGGCTGTACGTCATAATGTATTGCACCAGGCCTCGTCCGTACTGCCACAGTCGCTGCAACATGTGCAGAGTTGAATTCCACTGTGTGGGCACATCGCATTTAAGCCAGTGAACTGGCAGGCCCAACGACTTCGGTAGAGATGTAAGTCGTTGAGCTGCCGGATGGGAATGGCAGAAGTGAGCACACAGTGACTGTGCCCTCTGCAGAAGCCCATCTAGTCCGGGATAGTGGGATAAAAATTGCTGGACAACCAGGTTCAAAGCTAGCTTCACAGGCGGGCTACTCCGCTGATGTGCAGACACTGCTACGGAGCCCAAAAATATTTACTTGGTTAGGTGCAGTAAAAATTTAGATACACAGGCGGTGTAGCTAGCTTCACAGGCGGGCTACTCTGCTGACGATAAGACACTGCTACTAAGCCCAAAACAATTTACTGGGTTAGATGCAGTAAAAATTTAGATACACAGGCGTTGTAGCCAGCTTCACAGGCGGGCTACTCAGATGACTACCAGACAATGCTACTAGCCCAAAAGGATTGGCTGAGCTAGATTACACCAAATGCTGTGACAAACACTTTTACAGCACTGGCACAGACCTAACTGGCAAAAAGTGCTATGAACTGCTGTAACCCACTCTGAAAAGGGCTGATATTACAACTAGTCCCGACTCCCTAAACCTATCTCTCTCTATCTAACTGCAAATTCGCTAGCAAAAAAACACTCTTAGACTGTATAGCGCTAACAGCAGCAGCGGTGCCGTCTAACACTAAGCTGCAGCAGTGTGGAAATGGTGGCGACAGGGAAAATGGCTGGTTCTTATAGGGCAAGGACATGTGACATACACAGCCAATGACACATGCCCTTGCTTGTGTGCATCACATGCACTTTGCTGTGTGTGTGTGCACTGCTGATAGGCTGAGAGACTGCACCGCCCAACTGTAAATGCGGGAAAGAAAATAAAAAAAAAAGGAGATAGGCATTATTGCAGCACAGATCTATCCCCTGCCCCCCCCCCCCCCCCACACACACACACACTATACACTGAAACAGTCTATTAACATTGATAAACAGTTTTAATGTGAAAATCAAGTTATGCTTTTGGTGAACGAACAGTTATCGAACAAAAAGTCGAACAGCCTAATTTTAAGCAAATTGTTCGAGTTTGTCGAATGACTCGAACACCGCCCAAAACAGCTCGAATTTGAAATTGGCGAACAGTTCGACTCGAACACCGCTCATCTATACTTATTGACTCGAGTATAAGCCGGTTATGCACTGTCCCCTAATTCCTATTTTGGTATGCATGGTACCTCATCTCCATCCTTGTATGCATGTCTTCTTATCCCCTTCCTTGTATGCATGGCTCCTTATTCCCATCCTTGTATGCATGGCTCCTTATTCCCATCCTTGTATGCATGGCACCTTATTCCCATCCTTGTCTGCATGGCTCTTCATCCCCAATCCTTGTATGTATGGCTCGCATGAGAAAAGCATAAAAAAAACAAAACCTCCTACTTACCTTCCCTGTGCGCCCTCACAGCATTTCATACCAGTGCCAGCAACTCCTGTGGCTGAGCAATCACATGTCCCTGCTCATTTAGGTAATGAATATTCACGTCTCCATGCCTATGAGAGTGGAGAGAGGTGAATATTCATTACCTTAATGAGCAGGCAGCCCTGCTGCTGCTTTGAACCCAGCAACTGCTGATGACACTGTGTGTGTGCTATAAGAGAAATTAATGTTCACTGGAAGTGAAGTGAATATTCATTTCTTTTTAGCAGCGAGCACAGCCTTTAGCTGCAGCAGCCGGCTTCTGCCTCCTGTCGCCGCTGCTCCTCCGCTCCCCCTTCCCTGCCATCTTCTGGGACTATTACTTGTGTATAAGCCAAGGGGGGCATTTTCAGCACAAAAAATGTGCTGAAAAACTCAGCTTATACAAAAGTATATACAGTACGGTATGTATGCCACTTTAAGATAACAGCCTGCTTGGAGTACAGAGTAAGAAGGGCTTGAACAGTAATTATACTTTTCTTTTTTCACAAATTAATAGTGGACTAAAAAATAAGAAACTTTGCATGATACCTTGGAGAAAAATGTCTCTTTCCCCACTAATCTGTCCCTTCTTCCTGCACCCCCAACCCTTACACTAATCACATACTCTCAAAAACTGCTCAAATCTTGTCATGGGGTTTCCACAACAGAGAGGACCTAGAATACCATGATGTCTGATTGTTCCCACTCCTGCTTTGAGAACAAGCACTATTTCATTTTAATGTTTATTTCTTCTGGCAAAACAGGGGTTAATCAGCCATGTTGGAGAGCCCTGAGCTCGCAGCTGAGCTCAGTTATCAACTCCCATTCCCTTTATAATCCGGGCTCTGATGCAAATCCTTGTCAGAGCTAGCATTTGCTGCATGGCTTTGGGAGGAAGAGTGTAAATATAAGGAGTGTTGAAGGAGTTATCTGTGACTGTTGCGTGGTTTGTATGTGTGGTAATTCCCTTCCCTTCTTTACTTTTGTCTATTCCCCATTTCCCGGTGCATTCCTCTGTTATATGTGAGTGAATATTTAGTATGCCTGAAGTTTTCTGTTAACCCTTGTTTGTTGGTTTGGTGTACTGCGGTGCACAATAGCATAGCGTGCCTCTTCCCTGGGTGGGGGAAGAGAACAGATGGAGGGATAACTCTGGAGATAAGACAAGGGTGGAGGCCTCAGCATCTTCACCCTCAGAAGTATCCTGGGAAATAGGGTGAGCTAGGGCGCCCCCTAGTGGTATGGTCATGGAAGGAGCCCCTAGTCCCGGGTCACCTGACAGCTGTGTTGTGACAAATCTGTCTTTAGTGAGAAACCAATTTATAGCTGCTGTCTATAAACATCTATGGGGAAAGGAACTAGAGGGAGACAGAAGAACAGATACACACAACATAGGGAAGTTGCTGCATCTTTAGCGACTATTTCACTCTGGGGCACACCCACAACTTATTCTAAAACTGAGAGATGCACATTAACTTAAGAACCTGGTGATTTTTAGATTCTTTGCACTGTTGCTTTTTTCTTCCCTTATTTCAAGACCAATACATTTTTTTTTATCTCTCTTCCAACACAGCCATATTAAGGCTCGTTTTTAGCGGCTCAAGTTGTAGTTTTGAATGGCACCACTGATTTTACCATACCATCGCCTGGAAAATGGAAAGAATTTACAATGACAAGTGCTAAGTCGTAGGAATTACCTGGTACCATGATTTCCTCGGTCAGTACAATTATAGCAATATCAAGCTTTATTTATTTTTTTTTATTGGCAAGGGAAATTGAAAATTCCTAAAAAGAAAAAAATTGCTGGTGTGGCCATTTTTTAGTGACCTGTAAGGGTATGTGTCCACGTTCAGGAAACGCTGCGTTTTTGACGCTGCGTTTTTCCGCAGCGTCAAAAACGCAGCGTCCAGATGTTACAGCATAGTGGAGGGGATTTCATGAAATCCCGACTCCACTATGCGTTAAAAAACGCATGCGTTTTTGCCGCGAAAACGCACATGCGGTGTGTTTTTTCAAAACGCAGCATGTTGCTACAATGAGCAAAACACGCAGGCACACCGCAGGTGACCTGCCAGTGACCTCAGGTGCAGTTTTGGTCAGGATTTTACTTGCATAAAATCCTGACCAAAGCCTGAAGCAAGCCTGAACGTGGACACATACCCTAAGGGTATGTGTCCACGTTCAGGATTGCATCAGGATTTGGTCAGGAATTTTCATCAGTATTTGTAAGCCAAAACCAGGAGTGGAACAATTAGAGGAAAAGTATAACAGAAACATATGCTCCACTTCTGCATTTATCACCCACTCCTGGTTTTGGCTTACAAATACTGATGGAAAATCCTGACCAAATCCTGATGCAATCCTGAACGTGGACACATACCCTAATGGGTTTTTTTTTTAGTTGATTCTACTGTGTGTGAGGGCTTTTTTTTTAGCATGGTTGGGAGAGGGGAGGCTAGGAGCTCACCACACTTATTAGGTGGTGTCCATCCGGTGGGTGCCATATCCGCTGGTGATTACAGCCATAGTGAAAAGAGGAAGAGGAGTTCATTGGCAGAGCCAACCAAATAGTAAAATAGAAACTTTTATTAGATGAAATTAAAAATTGTTAAATACAAGTCCTCGAAACCTGATGTTTCTGGTGTACGACGACACCCTCACTGATAGCATTTGCACTTACCTCCTATGTCCTACCATATATACCAGTCTTCATATGCCAATTAAATCAATTAGGATAATTAGAGATAGTCAGCTGCGCCAGTCTGGTGTAATGAAAAAACAAAATAAAGTGATATCCAACAAGAGGAGTTAAACTGGTCCTAAATAGGTAAAGTTGGAATGGAAAACAAAAAAATTATGCATACTAAAATCTGTAAATATAGATAAACAATAGATGTAATATAGATGTAAAATAAATCATTTCTAATGTTCATACCGTGAGGAAACTTGGTGTCTAAGCGTAGCTTCCAGAAAGCCTCACGTAATGACAAATGTTTCTGCAAATTGCCCCCTATATTGGATAATCAATCCTCTCAATGCAAAAAAAGGAAAGTTGGGAAATGTCACCTTTATGTGTTGTGGTAAAATGTTTTCTCGCACCTGAATAGCCTGCACTATTTTTGCTAACATTGGAAATGTGTTCACCTATTCTATTAATTTCCTCATAGTATATCCTATGTAGTAAAGATTACAACTATTACACTGAATGCAAAAAACTACATGGCTGGATTCACAGTTTATAAAAGAATTGATCCGATATTGTGTGCCTTGAGATAAATGGAATATGTGTTCTGTGTTCCGCTGCATCTGTTATTAGAACATTTAAAGAAACCTGTAATGGAGAGCCACAATGTTGAGGTTTTAGGGCTATAGAGTAGACTGGGAAATAAAATATCACCAAGAGAGCAGCCTTTTCTGGCTCTAAATTTGCACTCTGCTTCATTGATGCTACAAAGGGTATTATCCTGATTCATGAGAGGTAAAAACTTCAAGATTATGTTTTTGATGGTGCTGAATTGGGGACTGTATGCAGTTGAAAAGATAACTGTAGAGG
This sequence comes from Ranitomeya variabilis, assembly GCF_051348905.1. Classification (NCBI taxonomy): domain Eukaryota; kingdom Metazoa; phylum Chordata; class Amphibia; order Anura; family Dendrobatidae; genus Ranitomeya; species Ranitomeya variabilis. The sequence continues at coordinate 723,408,650 of NC_135233.1, forward strand.
GACACAGACACTGAATGAGATACCTGGTTTTCATTATCTCTTCTATACTACGCCCCCGTAGTGGGGAGATGACCATCTGGATGATCTAGTGGATGCATGGGAGAAGGTCATGTGGAAAGATGAGACCAAAATAGAACTCAAGAAGAAAAAGGATGAGTACAACCCCAAGAACACCATCCCAACCATAAAGCATGGTGAGGGAAACAACAGACTTTGGGGGTGCTTTTTTTGCAAAGGGTACAGGGCTACTGCACCATATTCAAGGGAAAATGGATGGGGTCATGTATCACAATATTTTGGCCAACAACCTCTTTTCCTCAGTAAGAGCATTGAAGATGCCAGTGCAACTAAGGAGTGGCTCTGTAAGAAGCATTTCAAGGTCCTAGAGTGGCCTAGACAGCCTACAGGCCTGAACCCAATAGAAAATCTTTGGAGGGAGCTGAAACTCAATTTTGTACAGCAACAGCCCGGAAACCTGAAAGATCTGCAGAAGATCGGTAGAGAGGTGTGGGCCAAAATCCCTGCTGCAGTGTGTGCAAACTTGGTCAAGAGCTACAGGAAATGTCTGACCTTTGTAATTGCAAACAAAGGTTTCTGTACCAAATATAAAGGTCTGTTTTTCTTTTGTATCAAATACTTATTATATGCAATAAAATGCAAACTAATTATATAAAAATCACACAGTCATTTTCTGGATCTATTTTTTTTAGATTGTCTCACAGTTGAAGTGTACCTGCAATAAAAATTACAGATCTCTCCATTCTTTGAAGGTGGGAAAACTTGCAAAATCAGCAGTGTATCAAACACTTCTTTTCCTCACTGTGTATATGTTTATGGGGAAAAGCCAGGCCGGACTGAGTTAATAGCCCTTCAGGTCTTAATTAGATGCACCTGGCAACCTTTGACTAAAAAACAGGAAATGGGATCATCTCGTGTCAGTGAGCTGAAGGTTGAGCAGAGTGAAATTTGTTAAATCTGGGGAGTGACCAGCCAAAATGTGAGTTGTAGCTGGGAGAGAGACAAGCCAGAGTCTCTGAAAGGAGGCTGCAAGGGTCAGCTATGAAAGCTGAATTCCTACAATAAACTAACAGTCGGTAAAATAAGTATTGCACACATCACCAATTTTCTAAGTACATGGTTTGTGAAAGTATTCAACCCCCCCTTGACTTTTTACCTATTGTGTTACATTACAACCTGTATTTAATATTTTTGTAATCCGATTTGTGTGTGATGCATCAGCACGAAATAGTCTAAGTTGGTGAAATAAAGTGAGTAAAATAAAGGCATAAATTAAACTTATTGGATCAAATAACTAAAAATTGTAATTTGCATATGTATTCACCCCTTTTTGCGATGAAGCCTCTAAAAATTTCTGGTGTAAGCAACTACCTTCATAAGTCACATGCTTAGTGATAGGAAGTCCACCTGTGGGCAATCTAAGTGTCACATGGTCTGTCAGTATATACACACCTTTTCTAAAAGGTCACAGAGGCTGCAACACCATTATACAAGAGGCACCACTACCCAAACTACACCAGGAAGACCAAGGAGATCTCCAAACAAGTCAGGGGCAAAGTTGTTGAGTAGTGCAATCTCTGAAGATACCCGGGAGCTTCATCAAATCCATTATCATCAAATGGAAAAGAACATGGTACCACAACAAACCTGCCAAGAGAGGAACATCAACCAAAACTCTCAGCCTGGGCAAATAGGGCATGAATCAGTGAGGCAGCACAATGACCAAAGGAATCCCTGAAGTAGCTGCAGAGTCCGAAGCAGAAACTAGAGTATTTGTCCATGCAACCACAATAAGCTGTATTCTCCATAGAGCCAAAGAGGTGGCCTTTATGGAAGAGTAAAAGACGTGTGAAACTCCTCAAATGTATGGCGGAAGTGCTGTGGTCAGATAAGAATTTTTTTTAAACTTTTTGGCCATCAAGGTAAATGCTGTATCTGGTGTCAAACCAACACAGCTCATCACGCCAAGAATACCTCCCAATAGTGAAACATGGTGGTGGCAGCATCATGCTGTGGGGATATTTTTCGACAGCAGGGACAGGGAAAATGGTCTGAGTCGAGGGGAAGATGGACGGTGAGAAATACAGGGATGTTATTGAGCAAAATTTGTTTGTCACTGATTTGAGACTGGGTTAGAAGTTCACTTTCCAGTAAGACAATGGCCCAAAGCACACTGCTAAACACACAAATGGTTTAAGGGAAAACATGTAAATGTTTTGGTGTGGCCTAGTCAAAGCCCAGACCTTAATCCAATTGAAAATCTGTGGCCAAACTTGTAGATTGCTATTCACCAGAGGAAACCACCTAATTTGAAGGAGATGGAGCAGTTTTGCCTCGAGGAATGGGCAAAAATACCAGTGGCAAGATGTGGAAAGCGCATAGAGACTTATCCAAAGCAACTTGCAGCTATAATAGCCTCAAAAGAAGGCTCTTTAAAGTACTGAGTTTAGGGAGGCGAATAATTGTGCACAGAAGTTTTCAGTTATTTTGTCCTATGTGTTGTCTGCTTCAAAATAAAAATAAAACCAAAGGCTCATGGTTGTAGGCATGTTCTTTACATGAACTGCAAACCCTCAAAAAAACTGTGAAATTCCAGGTTGTGAGGTAGCAAAACACGAAAAATGTCAAGGGGAGTGAATACTTTTGCAACCCACTGTGTATGACACTTGAATAAGTATAAAACACATGAAGAAAAGGTACAAAAAGCCATGGAAAGTCATGACACAAGCTGAAATCTATCAGAATTAGGAAGCAATCCTGCTATTTAGTGAAAGATAATATCAGCTGGTTCAATTGATAGCCTATAAAATGGTGTCTCATTACCAAGGTGCCACACACGAAAAATAAACATCTAATGATGGGTAAAACGAATGAGCTGTTTCAAGACCCCGAAAGTCACAATCTGGTGGTCATCCAGAGCCCACTCATCTGTGCTTCTTCGTACCATCCAGGACACACATGAAACTGGTCAAAATAGTGGCTCGGCCACATGGTAAGTGAATGGCTAGGCTGCCATTTCCTACCGTTTCCTCTATGTAAGCATTATGCAAGAAGGCAAAGACGGTAAGTACCAGGTGAGCACCGAAGTATGACTTTTTGTGAATTGTAAAGGGTGAGAATTATTTCTTGCATTTATTTAAGGCGGCATAAGGCATGTCAGAAATCACTCCTATTCCCTGGGTACTCCACATAATTTAATAGAGCTAAAGCACCTATCATGTTAATGAATATACTTTGTTACGACAGTGACGGATTCTGTTCACATTAATGGTTTATAACACTTTGTAATTGGTATAAATTGAATTACATATTTTCAGGTTATGAACCCCAGCTTTGGCTGCATGCGACTGCCCATTGGTGGGCTATTTCATTTATTTTATTTTTTATGGTTTATAGTTTCTTTTATTATATCATATTAAAAATAGAGATCAATTTCTAAATTTAATAAAATAGCTCAGGGCTGCCTCAATAGGATACATTTATATTAATATTCTATGAATGATTAATTGTTCTATTAACAGTTCATGGCCCACACTCTGGTGAATCAGAGGTAATAGGTTCAAATCCCATCAGAGGTATCTTCGTTAATTTAGAATTTTAATAGAATTTTAGAATGTATGCATGTCGACATTCATTATGAATAATTCAGATGCAGAAACAAATGAATTAATAATGGTATCGTGCAAAATGACAATGGCAGATCCCTTTAAAAAAAAAAAAAAAAAAAAAAGTCAAATGATCAAAATATTAGTTAAAAAACTAAACTGCCATTTTTAAAACTAATGTCAAAATAATCCCATTTCAATGACCTGCAGATAAATTAAATTGCCATCACAGAGCAAAACAAATTGTTATATATGATCCGTGCTCGCTTTACACAAAGCTTAAAGAAAAAAAAAATCAATGTGACCGAGGCACCAGGTCCAGTTGGGCTATATCCAAAAGTAAAGGAACTCAGTTATTGCTTTGCTGCCCCTATACATAATTGTGATTGTCAGCACAGTTTTACTAAAGTGAGAAGTTGTCAAACTAACCTGATTCGTTTTTATGAAGAGGTGATTAGAAGCCTGGACAGAAGGGTAGCTGTGGATGTAGTGTTTTTGGACTCTGCAAACGAGTTTAAGAGTGTCCCACACAGATGCCTAATGGTAAATTAAGGTCTATAGGTTTAGAAAGTAAGGTTTGTAATTGGATTGAAAACTGGCTGAAAGACCAAACTCAGAAAGTTGTGGTTACTGGCTACTACTCTGAATGGTCTCCGGTTTTATTCTGGGTACGCCAAGGATCAGTGCTTATTTAACTTATTTGTTAATGATATGCAAGACTGGAATAATAAGGTGTTGTTTTTGTAGATAGCACAAAACTTTGTAGTTTAGTGCAGTCTAAGTAGGATGTTCATTATAGGCTGATTCGGACAAACTGTGTTAACATCATCTGCCACATTGTTAAAGAAATGGTTAAAATCTGATCTTCTGAATACATATTGATTTTCCTGTGGTTATCATCTGTGTCTCCATAAGCATTCTTTTCTCTTAAGATTGAGTAGTGGTTGACTTTGGCCGGACGGAGAACTATGGCTGTACAAGGAGACCCCCAGTACATTGTCTTTTTGGGAGGTGTATTCCCCATCCATCTCTTCACACCCAAGGTTATACGCTTCCTGATTTTGGCTATTTCGTGTCCTCCTTCTCCTCATCCTCCACCATCACTAGAACGCCATTTTGAACGTGTTCTGCGATGCTACAGCCAGTCTATTTTTTTCAAGGATGTCTATGAAAGGGGTAGTGGGGTGCGTCCTAATTTTTGGCAGCCCAGACACTCACTGCATAGGCAATAACAGTATAAGAGACCCACTGTTTAATGGCCCTTTAAGAAAATTAGTGCCCCCTGATGCACCTCTAAATATAGGCTCTGTGACTTTAAGAGTCCCTCCTTCATAAATGAAACAAGATGGGTCTGCTTATGTGTCACACACCACATGGCCAGCTAGGAGGGTTAAATGTTACAATGGCAATTCCCAGTGAATGCATTTGTATTGGTTAAAAGCAATGCTAAAGTTGAAAAACTCATCACAAATGCTGTGTCAACATAGCCCAATGTCAACATAGCCCAAGTGGTGGAGGAACATTTTTGTTTGAGGTTAATTATTTTGCCTTATATACAAGTCATTACCCTGGAAAGGATGCACCTTAACATATTTCCCAGCAAAATTCATTTGGGTTTCAGTTTTGTATGTTTTTAGTGCACTTGTAAAAATGGCGTGAAACTCTGACAACATTGCTTACAGCTGTGACCTAGGAGTCAGAAATGCTTCCAGAGACATTTGCCATGATGTTTCCGTGTCATTTGAGCAGTGTTTCCATCATTTTCAGATGGTTTTAGACTTTAAAAGGACCCCCGGGAGGATTGCGGTAAAAATGCTCGGGTCTCCCATAGACTTACATTGGGCTCGTTGTTCTGTCCGAGTACCCGCGTATTACAAATTGTTCGACCCAAGTAACGAGCACCAGAGCCTTAGTGCTCGCTCATCACTACACATCATGTATATCTTCACATGGACATCATACACACACCGTGCATACCATCACAGGGACATCATACACACACTGTGCATACCATCACATGGACATCATACACACACCGTGCATACCATCACATGGACATCATACACACACCGTGCATACCATCACATGGACATCATACACACACCGTGCATACCATCACATGGACATCATACACACACCGTGTACACCAGTAATCGCAGTTCTTTTGAATAGACAGCCTGGCATCATGTCACATGTACATCACACTACAACAATGACATTGTGGCAATCAAGGGGGGAGTTGGGAATGCTGTCAGGTAAGAGGTGGTTCACAGGCGTCCTGTCCAACACAGTACTGTTGTTTTACTAGTAGCTGTATCACCCCTACTCTGGAACCCTCTACCACAACACATCAGACTCTCGCCTACCATCGAAATCTTCAAAAAGAACCTGAAGACCCACCTCTTCCGACAAGCCTACAACCTGCAGTAACCACCGATCGACCAAACCGCTGCATGACCAGCTCTACCCTCACCTACTGTATTCTCACCCATCCCTTGTAGATTGTGAGCCTTCGCGGGCAGGGTCCTCTCTCCTCCTGTACCAGTTATGACTTGTATTGTTTAAGATTATTGTACCTGTTTTTATTATGTATACCCCTCCTCACATGTAAAGCGCCATGGAATAAATGGCGCTATAACAATAAATAATAATAATAATAATAATAATAGTAGCTGAAAGATGGATGATCAGTCCTGGAGGAAAAGTAAGATATATTACAAAGTTTCATGTTTTCAAGTGTACAATTGATTTATAAAGTAAAATATAAAATTACAGTTACTCTTTAAATTTTAATGTAAATGCATGTAGATTTACTGATATCCTTGTGATGAAAATTAAACTTAATCCCTTCACGACATCCACTGTACATGTACGGCGCAAGTCGGAAGCGGATGTATGGAGCGGGCCCGGGATGAGCTTGCCCCATGCTCAGCAGGTAATGGCTGTGTGTTACAGCCAGGACTTGCCTCTTAAATGTTGTTGTCAGACTCTTGACAGTGACATTAACAGCGTGCTGGTATGGGGGCGTGTCATTCTAAGCGTCCATCGAAGCACCCATGATGTGTGGGTCGCTAATGGTTGCTACTAGTGACATTATTTACAAATTACCATAGGCAAATAATTCCTAATATTCCAGAATATAAAAATTAACTTTTGTTTATTCTCTTTATATATGTGGAATTAAGTGATTGATTAAAATCACATATAGTGTGATGGTCAACTTCTCCCTTATTGAAGGAGATACAGATCAAATGAGTATATACCGTATTTTTCGGACTTGAAGACACACCAGACCATAAGACGCACCCCAAATTTGGGGTGAAAATTGCAGAAAAAAAGATTTTTTATAAGATGGGGGTCCGTCTTATTGTCCGAATTTACAGTATCTTACCTGAGGGCCGGCGGTGGCAGAGCAGGGTCACAGGAGGCATGGTGTCGGCAGAGGTGGGGTGATGCAGTACGGTGTGCACCTGAGCAGGGTCCCTTCCAGCTTAGGTGGGCGATGCCACAGCCTGGTGTTCATGGGGGGTTGCAGCAGTGGTGTGGCGACGGCAGAGGTGCGGGGATAATGAGCGGTATAGCGTGAGCAGGGACCCTTTCACAGGTGAGGTGACGCAGGGGCCCGGTATCCAATGTGAGCAGCAGAGCTGGGTTAATTACCGGTTTCTCGGTGGCAGCGGCCATCTTCCTGAGGCCGCGCATGTGCAGATGGAGTGCTCTGCTTCCCGGGGCTTCAGGAAAATGGCCGCAGGAGGCCGCGTGTGCGCAGATGGAGATCGCGGCGGCTATTTTCCTGAAGCCGAGATCTAAATCTGCGAACTCGGCTTCAGGAAAATGGCCACCGCGATCTCCATCTGCGCACGCGCGGCCTCCCGCGGCCATTTTCCTGAAGCCCCGGGAAGCAGAGCACTCCATCTGCGCATGCGCGGCCTCAGGAAGATGGCCGCCACCACCGATAACGGCATGATTCACCCGGCTCTGCTGCTTACCGGGCTGCTTCGTCACCTCAACTGTGGAAGGGACCCCTCTCACGCCATACCCGCTCACTGCGCCTCCTCATCCCCGCACCTCTGCCGCCGCCACACCACTGCCGGTAAGCCTGTATTCCAACTATAAGATGCACCCCCCATTTTCCCCCTTTTTTGGGGGGGAAAAAGCGCGTCTTATAGTTGGAAAAATACGGTACTTCTGAGGAAGATTGGCCCAAAACGCGCATCAAGGGGTAACACTGACGATCTGTGGTTCTGGGTAATTATACTTGCTGCTTACCATGCACTGACAAGATGATCATATGTTTTGCTGGGTACTTTTGGAACATGTTTCCAGCAATGTTCTTGCTAGTAGTTTTTCATGTACATTGATACATAGATTGATATAATTTTAGTCTGTAAGCACTCACCTAGATGAATCTCTTAATACCTCTCAGAATGTATCTGCTTATCCAATGTAGTGGTTTATTTCTCTGTTGCAGACTGTACTGTTACAACTGTCCTTTATAGGAATTTATTTCTTTATTGATATTAGTATATGCAGATCAAACCACTTTTACTTATCATATTATACCTTACTCTAACTGATTGTAATAAATAAGGTTGTACTGTATTTTTTGGACTATAAGATGCATTTTTTTTCCCCAAATTTTTTTGGAAAAATGGGGGTGCGTCTTATAGTCGGAATATACTTAAAAATACTGTGGTGGCAGCAGGAGTCGGGCGATTCTGTGGCAGTCCCGGTCCGACGCTGCCGGTCGATGATCACACTCCCTTCCCAGGCTGGTGCGGCTGTTGCATCAGGTTCGGCGGTGGTGATCTGTGGTGCAGGGGGCTACCCTGGCATTTTGTGAAAGCCCGGAGGGCCCTGCACATCCATTTCCACGATGCGGTGGACTCCAGGAAAATGGCCACCGGGGGCAGAGTATGCTCAAATTGAGATTTCGGCAGCGAGATCTTGTCTCCTGAAATCTCGGGACAAGATCTCAATCTGAACATGCGCTACCCCTGGCGGCCATTTTCCAGGAGGCCACCGCATTGCAGTATTGGATGTGCGGGGGCCTCCAGACTTTCACAAAATGCTGGCAGAGCCCCCTTGCACCAGAGTACCACCGCCAAACCTGCCCACACCAGCAGAGCCTGCCCACACCAGCCTCACCTGCTCTGGATGGGATTTCCCCAGAGGCCTCTGCACCAGCCTGGGATGGGAGTCATATCGCCGGACCACCGAACACCCCTTGTGACCATGCTCCACCAGCGCTGCCGATCCCCCCCGGTAAGCTGAATTCAGACTGTAAGACGGATCCCCATTTGACACATTAATTTTTTTCCCTATTTTCCTTCTGAAAATTTGGGGTGCGTCTTATGGTCCGGTGAGTCTTATAGTCTGAAAAATACGGTATCTACTAAGAAGGATGATTCATACCTTTAGTCAATCACCTATTCCTGTATATGATACAGACATTTCCTGTGTTAGATAGCACATAGATATTTTGATGCACTAATTTGAGCATGGGTTAGATCTAAGTTAACTCCTTACATGCAGCTGTATATGATATTAACCATTTAAAATCTATAGCGAACACATTTCTGATCAGTGTTTTCTTGTTTCTGTCTAGGTAGTTGGCATCTCTATGTAATTTATATGTTTTTATCCTTTTTTGTGTCAATAAAATGTATTCATATATTTTTGAGAAGTTGTTGGAGGACCCTTTTTCCTTGTAGGTTGTTCTAGCTAGTAATGGGCCTCCATGTTACTGCCCAAGGGCATCGTAGGTTCACTTGCATATTTGCGGTCACATGATACCGGTAGTGGAGAATCCTGACAACGCTCGATGTGAGAATTCATAAGTCTCAGGTAAAGTAACTTTTGTGCCAAATCTGGATAACCACTTCAATATATTTGTGCAAATTATATACCTCACTATAGGCACAAACTGTTAACTGAGCTTTGAAAGGCAATGTTTGAAGGGTATCAGTTACTTTTCTGTATTTTTCTTAGGTAATCAGAATAATCTTATAGTTATAAAAGTGATCAATTCCACTGATTCATTCTAACACCTCTACATACCGCAATTTTTAAGTGATGCATGGTTACTGCCCACTTGCTATCTTTACTAAGACCAAAATTAAGGAACCCAGCTAAGAAGTACTTCATGTATACATAAGGGAACAGTAGTTACTATGCAATCTGGCAGTCCATGAGACACGAACAGAAGTGTCACACAGGTTTAATGTGCTGGAAGATAAAGAGACAAATTGCCTTACTCATGCTTCAGCTATTGGAAGAAAGTGTAATGCAACTTTCTGATACATAGCAGGCAACAAAAGGAGCATCACATCACAGAACGTGGACACAGGCAGGAAAACTATGTTCAATATTATGTGGTATAGGAAAAAGGTTGTTGTGTAAGATCAAAGCACAAAGATTATTTTTCATTCATCGGTTTGGCTGCAGACTATCAGTATGACTGAGGGAGCATACTTGTGTGCAGCTTCCTTTTGATGTGAAGTGTATTTCAAGGATATGTTCCCACCACGGGCAGGCACCAACAGCTTGGACCCCCCCCTCCTTTTATTGTGACCAAGCTACAAATTATATATACTGTGTATATTTATTAGTCTCCTCTTATGTACAGTGGCTACGGAAAGTATTCAGACCACTTTAAATTTTTCACTGTTTCATTGCAGCCATTTGGTAATTTCAAAATAGTTCATTTTGTTCTCATTAATGTACACTCTGCACCCCATCTTGACTGGGAAAAAACAAATGTAGTAATTTTGGCAAATTTATTAAAAAAAGAAAAACAAATATCCCATGGTCATAAGTATTCAGACCATTGCTCAGACACTCATTTAAGTTACATGCTGTCCATTTCCTTCTGATCCTCCTTGAGATGGTTCTACTCCTTCATTGGGTTTCCTCCGGGTACTCTGGTTTCCTCCCACATTCCAAAGACATACTGATAGGGAATTTAGATTGTGAGCCCCACTGGGGACAGCAATGATAATGTAAAGCGCTGCGGAATATGTTAGCGCTATATAAAAATAAAGATTATTACAGTGCATGTCAGACCATATGAGAATCATGAGGTCAAAGGAACTGGCCAAGGAGCTCAGAAACAGGCAACAGGCACTCTATTTCTCCTCTAATTTCTCTTTTGTCCTGCTGTAAGTTACCCCAGGGTAAGGGATTGGATTCCACTGTAGCAGCAAGGGCTTCTTTTATGCTCCATATTTCTGCCCTAATTTCCCGCATTTCCTGCCGTAATTCGTGGGCCCACTCTGGCTCTACTGCGGGTAGGGTAGGTACTTAATTGCTCCGTACCATCCCTGCTAGGGCCGCCACCCCCTGTTCCTGCTCTTGCACGAGCGCCTCCGCCCCCACTGCTAAGGTGGTCATATGTGGGCTAGTGCGCAACAATTCTCACAAAGCCTAAGAACCGACAAACTAATCTCTCAAGATCAGGGGGTCCCACTCATGGTGACCACATATTCCCTCTTAGCAATGTGCGCACACACCTCCTGTAACGCATTGATATAATGCGACTCCGTCTCCCCTTCACACTGAACGCAGCCAAACGCATCCGCAGCTCCCCATCAGTGGGGTCCCCATGCATCTCTTCCAGGATCTGCACCACCTTTTCCAGCATTTCCCGCTTATGTGGAGGGTGAAACATAACGGAATACTTGGCCTCATTGTCTAGGGTCATCAACGCTATCTCTGCCTGCAGTGCAGGGGCCATGGGGTGCATCCGCAGCATGCTCTTCACCCTTTCAGTCCAGTCCCACTACATCATGTTGCTCCCCGGGAACTTTGGGAGATTACTAAGCATCGCCCCCAACGGCAAGCTGAACCTGGGGTACGCATAGTGGACTGGTCTACAGGGTCTATGTCCAAGGACTGCATCTTGCGGACTATGCCAAATGTAACACAGGTACTTGGATGCAGTGACAGAAGTGTGGAGCAGGGCTTACTTACTTAATTAACAGTAAAACTCCTCTCCGGGAGATAACAAGGAAAAAGGGATGCAGGGTAAACAGTACAACGGATATTCAACTATACAGTCTTTATATCAGGTTTAACTTATCGTAGCTCCGTTACTCTCTAGAGGTGATGAGATACCGGTGGAGGCCGGTGCAGCATCTTCAGGCGTCCTCGCCCAACACACGGTCTCACTTCTGGTGGCAGGAGGCGGTCACCGATTTTGCCCTCTGAGCCCCTAGTCCATCTAACTGTGAAGCTCTACGCAATATTCCAATCAGCGTATGTGCCTCTGAACAGCCACTGTCACCTGGATGTCCACACTGCAATGCTCTGCCCGGTGTGTGTCTCCCTGCACGCCTGCTGGTACTTGAGTCTTTACTGCACCCTTCCTGGATCTGTGCTCTGCAGTCGGGAGCCTTTCCGAACAAACTCCCGCTCGGCTACGTTCCCCGGGTCCTTACTGCACCCGACCCTTATCGCTGCTCGCGGCGCAGGTTCTCTCTCACTCAGCCCTCCGGCCGGAAGCCTTTCTCTCTTCCAGCACAATCCTCCTTATACTCCCCTGACTCACCACACCCCCTCTCTGCAGGTCATGGGTCTCCATCCTCAATTTCCTTCCCCCCTGCAACGGGAGGTTTGGCCCCAGCAGTTCCGGACCTGGCGCTTCAGCACCACTTGCAACCTGGTTCTCTCTTCTACAAGGGTAGTTTGTTTCTTTTGATGTGCCCAGGTTTCACACAATTGAAGCAGATTGGCTTATGCCTATAGTTCTCATCCGAGGCTGCCTGGAAATTGACTCCTATCCTCTCTGCCCATCTCCCCTTCTATCTTTTGCACTTGCTTGAATGGATTCTACTCCCTTTGCAACTTTTACTAGACCCCCTGGACTCATCCCCCTCCATTCTGGTCGGGACAGTAACAGATCTATCCTGATCCTATTAATGAGTCCATCTATAAATGGTGAAGTCAGTATCTTCGTCTCCAAAGAGTTATGGGCTGAAAATCCCATGTCAGACCAAAACCAACTGTATTGCAGTAAAATATGTTTCAACTGTTTTGTCTTGTGTGTAACGTCAGTCAAAGTCACGGATTGTTCCATCTGTTTTTCTTCCACCCACTTCTCTGGTCAGATTATACCTGATGTAGCCTAGTGTCCAGGAGTTGGCAAGCACTTTACTTAAAATGATGTGTTACATCACGTCTCCTGCCTTTGCTTTAGGGTCCCTTTCCACTTGCGAGAGAAAAAACGGTCTGTAATTTGGACCGAAAATACAGATGTAACGTATGCGATTGTCATGCGAGTGCAACGCGATTTTTAATCGCATCATCCGTTTTTTGTAATCGCATCATCCATATTACTGTCCGATTTTTACGCACCGGTGTCCTTTGAAAAGCCGGCAAATCAGTGCTGTGTACAGTAAAATCACACTGACAGGTTAGAATAGAATAGATATATACACATAGAATGTGTATATATACATACATACATATATATATATATATATATATATATATATATACACATATATATATATATGTCAGTGACACCTATATATGTATATTTATATTTAATGCAGCGCTAGATAGCATAAAAGCCGCTAATTCAATTGCCGGCTTTTGCTCTCTCCTTCACAAACCCGACATGATATGAGACATGGTTTACAGAGGGCGCCTCACCGCAACTCAAGGTAACTACAGGTCACCCAGCTTTCCTTTCAGTACCCGGGGGTTTACAGGCATGAGCGAGTGCATTAGCACTGCTCCTGGCTGTAAAATGATTTAACCCCTTCAGATGGATTTACATCGTGGGACATAACGGAAGGTATGGAATATTGTTGTTTGTTTTTTTTACTTTGTTAAAGAACGAGGGTCTTCAGGTGGATTAAGAGTCTAATAAAATATTACAACACCCTGTGTCTTTATTTCATTAAAATACTTTGTAATAATGTGTGTGTTTTATTAACCATTTAGTACTATTGGATTAATAATGGATAGGTGTCATAATTGACACCTCTCCATTATTAATCTGGCTTAATGTCACCTTACAATAGCAAGGTGACATTAACCCTTCATTACCCCATATCCCACCGCTACACGGGAGTGGGAAGAGAGTGGCCAAGTGCCAGAATAGGCGCATCTTCCACATGTGCCTTTTCTGGGGTGGCTGGGGGCAGATGTTTGTATCCAGGGGGGACCAATAACCATGGACCCTCTCTAGGCTATTAATATCTGCCCTCAGTCACTGGCTTTACCACTCTGGCGGAGAAAATTGCGTGGTAGCCCACGCCAATTTTTTTCCGCCATTTAACCCTTTATTTTAGCAGCTACAGCGGCCAAATTTTGCACATACACACTACTAACATTAGTGTTGTGGAATATGCAAAAAAAAAGGGGATAGGAGATGGTTTACTGTATGTAAACCATGTCTCATATGTCGGGTTTGTGAAGTAGAGAGCATATCATTTTAAGTAAAGTGCTTGCCAACTCCTGGACACTAGGCTACATCAGGTATAATCTGACCAGAGAAGTGGGTGGAAGAAAAACAGATGGAACAATCCGTGACTTTGACTGACGTTACACACAAGACGAAACAGTTGAAAAATATTTTACTGCAATACAGTTGGTTTTGGTCTGACATGGGATTTTCAGCCCATAACTCTTTGGAGACGAAGATACTGACTTCACCATTTATAGATGGACTCATTAATAGGATCAGGATAGAACTGTTACTGTCCTGACCAGAATGGAGGGGGATGAGTCCAGGGGGTCTAGTAAAAGTTGCAAAGGGAGTAGAATCCATTTTTTATCGGATTGCACTCGTCCGTTTTCCTCGCAAGTGGAAAGGGGCCCTTAGTCAAAGCTTCTAAATACCTCCAGGTACAGTCATAGGTCACAGGTATCTGCTGTCGGGCTCCTTTCAGGGTCTGGGAGCTGTTTTAGCATGGCCAGCTGGTCCCCTAGGCTCCATGGACGGTATTCAGTCAATAACCTCCCTTGTGTCACCCCTACCCCACACCAGTTTGAGTATCTCATAAGAGGTCAAGGTCTCACCCTTCATTTTGCCATCATTTGCCAGCTGTCCTGTCTGATCCAGGGTAGTCATTTTTGCAGCACTGGGGGAGGAAGCGTCTAGTCCTGCTGTGGGGAATCTGTTTTTATGACATGGGTCTTCGTGTACAGTGGGTACATGTGGGCAGTACGTTCAGTATTTGTCGGGTATACACCTTTTGCAGTCTTATGTCAAGGACAACTACAGGCAAATCAAGTGTCTCGGCAGTCTGAGTTCTGTTTTCCCCAGTTCAAACATGTCCATCCTGAAGATTCATTGAACGAAGTAGGCACTTGAGGAATTGTGCTGGCAACAAGACTTCTCGAAGTGGTAGTCAGTTGAATTGCTTTTCATACAGATGATAACACTTATCGTCAGTTTTAACTGCTTTGTAACCACTCATCTTCACATCCTTAGAAACTTTCAACCAACTCTAGGTGCGGTCCTCCAAGCCGTGATCTTTCAACTATCCACCATTATTCAGTATAACTCTTTCCCATTTAACATCACTTAGAAAAACACTCAAAAGGCATTTTTGCCCTCCAACAACTTTACACTGCACTTTCTTCTCTGCTCTTAACTATTTGATAGGTGTTCCAACAATTTTATTCTCATCCACATCTTCTTCCTTCTGCAGGTTGTTTCCCATCTTGCTCTGTTCTTTATTTCAGCACGAAATCCTCTACTGAAAACGATTGCACAGTACTATACTCTTATTCCGAATTCTCTACTTAAGCACAGACTCATTTACTAAGCACAATACTCATTTCAGACTCTCAAACAAGGCAAACCACTCCAGGGATATGGTACCCTCTTTCTACCTTTTCTCGTCCTAATATAACTCTAATTCCATCTGGCTCAACAGGGATCGGAAGGAGAAGTTTCTACCCTTAGATCACAACCAATGAATAATTTCTATGGGGTGGGAATCCATAGCTAAGCTATTGTTTTACACACGTTACAGACCATCCACAAAACCAAAACATGCTAGTGGAGTTAAAAACAACACATTCTAACAATAGCAAAGTCCTGGGAGAACAGCGTTATGTACTCACACATCAATTCTCTTTTTATACAGGATAACTAACTGGACTTCATATACAACTCACCCTGTCTTAGTAAACTTCATCAGGAAGGAACAGATAAATTGTAAGAAAAAGTTGCTTACCTTGCTGTTTGTGAGCAGCCGCTTTATCTGTCCATTCTGGAAGACATCAATCAAAAGTAGTCCGGATGGAAGTAGTTGCTGTCCGGTCCCTGTTCTGAGACGCCAAATCTACTGTGGGTGTAACAGGCCCACCATAGTTGATGTGCAAGGCTGGATTAGAGGTGTTGTGACGAACGAGCTTGGAGAATCAATACAGTACACGCACACACGTAGTGTCTATCATAACATTCCACTTTAATTAAATGCAGATGGGGTTTATACACACCTCCCCGGTAGAAAGGGCTTTATGCCAACAAGCAACTGTTTTATGGGATGCAGAGATAGTTGTGTCTGGTTCGATCCACAATCTCAAGGACCTGGAATGTGTAGGGGGAGGTTTCTGTGCAATAGTGCTGCGTGATAGATTTAGAGCATAAAATGGGGACTGTGAAGACAAAATGGATCCAGATTTCCCACAGCCCCATAGTGAATAAATAGAACACCAGTTGAGCATGAACATTGCTGCTTCATTCTAACAAGGGTAGACGTACCCAAATTTGACAATTGTTGGGGGTCTCCACGTTCCACTTTCATTACTTCTTTATACAGGAGTTCTGTATAAAATATAGCATCAGAATATGTGGGTCTACATTTACCACCTATATTGCTTATTTATGTAGAATTATAAAAAAAAATTACAAATATTCCTCCAACAAAAGACAAACCTTTTCATGTAGAATAAAAGACTTTATTCACAATAGAATTTTACAAATATAATTCTTATAAATTGTGCATTTTTATCTATTACATAACCCTAAACTTTTAGATTCATATAAAGGTGAAATGTAAAAAATAAATTTCAATACATAAACATATGGTGCCACTACCAAAAATGATTTGCCAATAAGAAAAAAAAAAATCAATATAAAAAAATGCCTCTTGTAATTTTTGTTTCAAATCGACTTACACATTTATAATGGAACATATCAGATTCATTTCAATAACAGGAATATTGAGGGGGGGAAAAAGTTTTATGAAACAGAGACTAGATCTTAATGCCATTCTGTTGCCAACGTAAAGTTTGAAACAAACGACTAACATACTAGATCTGAAGTTTGACAATTTGCTGGATAAATCGCATTTTACTATTCGGAAATCTTGGCTTTGTACGTGGGAATAATCTGACCTGCAGGTCTGTGGGAAATTTCAGATTTTCGACAACTTACCAATTGCACTTCCATAATCTATTGGAGCATCAGCAGACCCTTCATTAGAAAGTGCATTGAAAGGAGAAGACAACAGCATCAGTACGCCTAACAGTTCCAGCAGTGAGAACATACCATCATGTCCTACGAAGGAATTGCTGCTATATGAACTGTGGCATCAATTTAAAAGATTTGGCCATAATGACGTCCTCGCCACTAGTGATGAGCAAATATACTCGTTACTCGAGATTTCCCCAACACGCTCGGGTGTCCTCCCGAGTATTTTTTTAGTGCTCGGAAATTTAGTTTTTATTGCCGCAGCTGAATGATTTACATCTGTTAGCCAGCATAAGTACATGTGGGGGTTGCCTGGTTGCTAGGGAATCCCCACATGTACTTATGTTGGCTAACAGATGTAAATCATTCAGCTGCGGCGATGAAAACTAAATCTCCGTGCACTACAAAAATACTCGGAGGACCCCTGAACATGCTCGGGAAATCTCGAGTAACGAGTATATTCGCTCATCACTACTCACCACGCTTCATTGTACAGTGAAAAGATACTCCATTATTAATTAGAAATAATAGCTGCTGCTGTTTTAGGATTTTAAAGACTGCTACTTGTTATGCCAGATGATGAAAATAAGGCATTTGTGCTTGCCATTTGGTTTTCTGTTCACGCTGAAGCAAGAAACCCATATTATAGTTGGCTTATACTACACCAAGGCTCGTGGAGAATACAGGGCTGAATGATGGATTTGTATTGTGAAAGGTTTCCCTAATAGGATGGGATTTACTTCTACTAAGTGTGTAAGACAGAGCAATAAAACCGCGGTGTACCACAAACCTGCGGATAAGGGGACACTGATGTCACCTAGGCTTGCGCCACTCATCAGAACTACTGTGAGATGGGACATGAGCAGCTAGTCCATGAGGGTATGCCAGAAAAGCGGGACTGATGTGATCGAAAGCATTCCGCCATTGTAGGAATTAGATTGGTAAATGGGAGCGGTTTTGTAGAAAAAAAATTGTATTTTCCAGCAAAATATCATGCCTGTTTTACAATTAATTGCCACTGGGACAGCACACCGCTGCGGTTTTCCTGGTGCTACACCCGTAATTCACTGCTGTGCCCTCTCGCTTTAACCCTTAGGATATATTCACACATTGGATTTCGGTGCAGAGAAAAAAATGCAGAGTGGTGGCAGAAAAACTGCTGTATACAATACGTGCCTTTGTTTTTTTTGCATAATTTTTACTTGCGATTTTCACATGTTCATTAGAAAAGTGCTGCACAAATACTGAAAGAATTAATGTGCTGCCTATTGGGAAAAAATCAGAAGGGCTCAAAATAAGCATGGGGAAAAAAACCAAAAAGACAGTGTATGTATGATATTTCAGAATTCTCATTGATTATGTTGGTACTGTAATACGCCAAGTATTGTACGCACCAGGTAAGCCGAGTAAAAAAATGCAACGTGTGAACATACCTTTATGGAACCTTCATATATGCTGCTTGTAGGGTCTGGGAATAAAAAGAGGAAAAATAGCTTCTGAGGATATTTTTGTTACATATGAGGTCACACTAAATTTGTCATCTGGACTAGGTCTTAATGAGTATTGAAAGCTTTTTATCTTTTTAAAAAAAAAAAAAAAAGTAATGAAAGAGCAATGCAGAATATTGGAATAAGTATGGCAGGGGTGAATAGTGGAGTACAATCACATACCACTTCCACCAGTCAAAATAAAATGTATGGCATGACAAATGTTTACATGGATGTGTCCACCATTATCTTTTCCCAAATATTGTCATGGACCCTAGTTTCTCACAATACAAAGTAAAGGTAACCAGTGAAAAAACAGTAAAAAAATTACAATCTTAAACCAACACTGGAAAACCCCCACTGTTGATGAATGTATGGCACGATTACACATGCGCCTATATAACAGTGGAGTTTTCTGTTGGTGCAAAATTTTCATGTGGGCCCAATTAAAAGTTTTATCATGACATGACATTAAAGCCCTGAACAGGCTGTAATTCCCATTACAACCACTAGGAGACCATCTATAACAAACGTCCCCTGAATGAGTCTTGACTCTTCAGAAATCATGCGTTTCTTTTTAATGCTGGTCATCTCCTGCCGCTCATTGCTGGGTATGGTGAGCCTAGAGGAAAGGTAAGCAGCCATACAATAACAGCTGGGGTTCCACTTCTGGGGCTGTCACCTGTCGGGAATTGGCGGTCACCTGTTTACACTCCATAGGAAGAAGTGAGGTGGCCAAACATGGATGCAGCAGTCTTCAGTAAAGCAGTGTTTCATAACTGTCATATAGTACTGTGGAAAATACTACACACATGGAGGGTCAGCTCTTCCTGTGGATATGCAATAAATGACATTTTAATAATCCTTTAAAGGAGTACCTTGGTAGAACTTACACGTTAAAGACTGGTGCAGGGCTTGAGGAGAGGGGAATAGGGGCTGCACAGAATGGCTACCCACCCAGGCTGCATGGTTGTGCAGTTACGCTCTGAAGGGATTAACACAAATAACGATATAGTTATACAGTGGGTACGGAAAGTGTTCAGACACCTTTACATTTTTCACTATCTCATTGCAGCCATTTGGTAAATTCAAAAAAGTTCATTTTTTTCACATTGATGTACACACTGATCCCATCTTTACTGAAAAAAAAATGTAGACATTTTTGCAAATTCAATGAAAAAGAAAAACTGAAATATCACATGGTCATAAGTATTCAGACCCTTTGCTCAGACACTCATTTGTCACATGCTGTCCATTTCCTTGTGATTCTCCTTGAGATGGTTCTACTCTTCGTTTGAGTTCAGCTGAAAGGACTTGAATTGGAAAGGCACACACCAGTCTATATAAGACTTCATAGCTAGTGATGAGCGAATATACTCGTTACTCGAGATTTCCAGAGCACGCTCGGGTGTCCTCCGAGTATTTTTTAGTGCTCGGAGTTTTACTTTTTAGCGCCGCAGCTGAATGATTTACATCTGTTAGCCAGCATAAGTACATGTGGGGATTCCCTCGCATCCAGGCAAAAAACACATGAAGGACTCCCAGACTATGAGAAATAAGATTCTCTGGTCTGATGAGACGAAGATAGACCTTTTTGGTGATAATTCTAAGCGGTATGTGTGGCGAAAACCAGGCACTGCTCATCAACTGCCCAATACAATCCCAAAAGTGAAACATGGTGGTGGCAGCAACATGCTATGGGGGTGTTTTTCAGCTGCAGGGACAGGACGACTGGTTGCCATTGAAGGAAACATGAATGCGGCCAAATATAGAGATATCCTGGATGAAAAGCTCTTCCAGAGTGCTCTGGATCTCAGTCTTGGCCGAAGGTTCCCCTTCCAACAAGACAATGACACTAAGCACACAGCTATAATAATAAAGGAGTGACTTCAGAACTACTCTGTGACCATTCTTGACTGACCCAGCCAGAGCCCTGACCTAAACCCATTTGAGCATCTCTGGAGAGACCTAAAAATTGCTGTTCACCAACGTTCACCATCCAACCTGATGGAACTGGAGAGGATCTGCAAGGAAGAATGGCAGAGGATCCTCAAATCAAGGTGTGAAAAACCTGTTGCATCATTCCCAAGACGACTCATGGCTGTACTAGCTCAAAAGGGTGCTTGTACTGAATACTGAGCAAAGGGTCTGAATACTTATGACCATGTGATATTTCAGCTTTTCTTTTTTAATAAATTTGCAAAAATTACAACATTTCTCTTTTTTTCAGTCAAGGTGGGGTGCAGAGTGTACATTAATGAGAAAAAAAATGAACGTTTTTGAATTTACCAAATGCTGCAATGAAACAGAGTGAAAAATTTAAAGGGGTCTGAATACTTTCCGTACCCACTGTATGATGCGATTCGAGCCCTGCTGTAATCTGGCACAGATCACATTTCTGTTTAGAATGCCAAAGGCGAGGGATTGTTACAACTAACGACCAAATAAAGTTCTGAACTTTGTTCAACGACCAGCGATATCACAGCAGGATCCTGATCGCTGCTGCGTGTCAAACTAAATGATATCGCTTAGCCAGGACGCTGCAACGTCACGGATCGCTAGCGATATCGTTTAGTGTGAAGGTACCTTTAGGCCTTATTCAGGCATCAGTCTATTTCTGCATAAATTTGTTTTCTTCATTCATTGAATTTGTGTGTGTGTGAGAAATGTGCCCATGGTTCTTGCACAGCTCAGCTACAACACTTCTTGAGAGAAGACAGACATAGGCAGCTACAATTTACAGATCTATTGCTTTTTCTTTGTATTTTAGATCAGACCTATAAGTGTGATGAACAAGTATTTGATGAAAGACACACTAGTTATGACATTCCAGTGTTGGGCAGATTTCCATGTGTGACCCTCTTCTCCCCCAAAAATTACACTAATTAAAAACAGAACAGATGAGACAAAATATCTGGTCTTTAGACATAAAGGGGATGGGATCTGCACATTTTTTCATGTTAGCAATTAAAGCACTGAAAAATTATTTATAATAGGTTGAAAATGGCTATGATAATGAAAAACCCCAACACAATATCAAGCAAAAAAAAAATGAACGCATAAATGTATCACTGCCTTACAATGGAAGTTGACGTGTGGTTTTAAGTAAGGGTCGGCTACATATACACTCACTGGCCACTTTATTAGGTACACCTGTCCAACTTCTTGTTAACACTTAATTTCTAATCAGCCAATCACATGGCGGCAACTCAGTGCATTTAGGCATGTAGACATGGTCAAGACAATCTCCTGCAGTTCAAACCAAGCATCAGTATGGGGAAGAAAGGTGATTTGAGTGCCTTTGAACGTGGCATGGTTGTTGGTGCCAGAAGGGCTGGTCTGAGTATTTCAGAAACTGCTGATCTACTGGGATTTTCACGCACAACCATCTCTAGGGTTTACAGAGAATGGTCCGAAAAAGAAAAAAAATCCAGTGAGCGGCAGTTCTGTGGGCGGAAATGCCTTGTTGATGCCAGAGGTCAGAGGAGAATGGGCAGACTGGTTCGAGCTGATAGAAAGGCAACAGTGACTCAAATCGCCACCCGTTACAACCAAGGTAGGCCTAAGAGCATCTCTGAACGCACAGTGCGTCGAACTTTGAGGCAGATGGGCTACAGCAGCAGAAGACCACACCGGGTACCACTCCTTTCAGCTAAGAACAGGAAACTGAGGCTACAATTTGTACAAGCTCATCGAAATTGGACAGTAGAAGATTGGAAAAACGTTGCTTGGTCTGATGAGTCTCGATTTCTGCTGCGACATTTGGATGGTAGGGTCAGAATTTGGCGTAAACAACATGAAAGCATGGATCCATCCTGCCTTGTATGGAGCATCTTTGGGATGTGCAGCCGACAAATCTGCGGCAACAGTGTGATGCCATCATGTCAATATGGACCAAAATCTCTGAGGAATGCTTCCAGCACCTTGTTGAATCTATGCCACGAAGAATTGAGGCAGTTCTGAAGGCAAAAGGGGGTCCAACCCATTACTAGCATGGTGTACCTAATAAAGTGGCCGGTGAGTGTATATATACATATATACATACACATATATACATATACTATGTATGTATGTATGTATGTATGTATGTATGTATGTATGTATGTATACATACATACACACACACATATATATACACACACACACATATACATACACCCCATCTTCATCCAGTTGAGTGAGAGGATTTTTCTCACCTCTTATCCGTGTGCTGTCCATATACAATCAGCAGCTAGTAATCTTTTACAGGACCATTTATCGTTTCCTATGCTACAGAATGGTATATGCCGACGGTCCTTTTGGCATCTGATTTTTTTCTCACTCTGTCCAATTTCGGATTGAAATCCTAGCATGCCGAGATTTTTATTCTCATGCCAATTACAGCGGAGAAAACAAAATACTGGGATGTGCACTGGCTCTTTGAACAACATTAGTCCATGTGCAATCCGATAAAAAATCCCAGATATACGCCAGTGTGAGCGAACCCTAAATATGAGGCTCTGAAGCAGCTAGAGATGGTCTCTTACAGAGCTCTTTTTGGAGGGGAAGCCTTTCTGCAATTTTTACAGATGGGGACACTGGTGGAAGAAGCAGGCTGAGGCAGAGAGGGAGAGAAGTTTTTTTTTTTCTTTTTTAAACAACCATTATACTGCAATACTAACACAACAAGGATAAAAGGGCTATATAAAACAACTACAACCAAAAAAAAGTGAATTCACACATGGCGTTTAACAAAAACAAAACATTTTTTCCTATAAAAAAAATGGCAAAAACTGCTAAAGCATTTTAGAGCTTTATTTTGTATTGTATTTGTGGTGGTGGTTTTGATCTCACATTACAAACCATGTGATTATAAGGGGTTTATCCAGATTTTTTTTAATGTGGGCCTAAAAACTGATCAGTAGTTGCTAACAACCTGCCTGTTCTACCTGGCGCAGGCTGGCGATTCAGTTACTCGTTAGATCTGCTCTTCTTCTTCTGGACTGTTCTGTCAAAGGGGCGTAATTGGCGACGTCCTGCTGATTGAAAGCCTGGTCCCTACAGTTAGGCTACTTTCACACTAGCGTCGTGCACTGCACGTCGCTATGCGTCGTTTTGTAGAAAAAACGCATCCTGAAAAAGTGCTTGCAGGATGCGTTTTTTCTCCATTGACTTGCATTAGGGACGCATTGCCACATGTCACAACCATCGTGTTGCGTTGTACCGTCGCCACCAAAAAACGTTGCTTGAAACGTTTTTTGGTGTGTCGTTCCCGTCTTTTCCGACCGCGCATGCGTGGCCGGAACTCCGCCCCCGCCTCCCCGCACCTCACAATGGGGCAGCGGATGCATTGAAAAACAGCATCCGCTGCCCCTGTTGTGTGGCGCATTCACTGCTAGCGTCGGAACTACGCAATTCGTCGTGCGTCGTCCAACGCTAGTGTGAAAGTAGCCTTAGGTAGTGTGGAGCTGGCTGTCAATCAACAGGGTGTGACTGCCAACATCATGCTAACAGAGCGGAGACACTGCTCTGTTGACGTGAGGTCAGCGGAAGCCACTGTTTTGCTGACAGGAGTGGCTTATGACTAGAATTGAGCAAATATGTTTGGAATCGGTCGCTGAATCCGAATTTGCCATATTCGTGCTGAATTTATGTTTCACGATCAATTCCTAACATATTCAGTTATTTTTAACCTCCATTGACTCCAATGATGTTCGCCAAATTTAGCAAAAACAATATTTGCCGACGATCGTAATCGGAACTGAATTTTGAAAAATTAGCTAAACTCTACTTATGAGCGATCAGTGCCAGTGCAGATCGGCGCTGGCACAACAGGCGAGTAGGTAGCAACTAACTGACTGTTCGTACTTAGCTCCACGGTAAAAAATTAAATAGTCCAAGATAACCCCTTAAGCAGAATCTTTAAGTCACACAAATCTATAAAATCACATTACTTGGAATGTAATGTAAAAAAGGCCAACTACACAATGTAGAAAAAAAATGTTTTGTTTTTTTTTTAAATTCCAAAAACATGCGTGCGTTAAGGAAGTCTTGAGGGTATGTGCACATGACTATCATGTTGGCAAACCCACAAGGAAGACACTAAGACATCAGTGGATTTGGGCTTCCCCAAGAGCTTGTTTGCTTCTGACCCTTCTTTTTCAGCTTTTTACACTGTCTTTGGATCATCTTTTGTACTAGTGGTTCCCAGCCTTTTTCCCTTCAAAAGTGAAGAAACCGCTCTCTGTGAAGCTAAAACACTGGAACAACGCTCAAGTCAACACCCAGGCATCTTTTGAGCTTTCCAATTGACTTATATTGTCAGTATACACCATCCGCTAAGTGGACAACTCCTTGAGAATTGTCAGCTCAATTATTTTAGCCGTTTGGCAGGTTTTCAAACCAGAAGTGGTTATAAGATGCTCCAAAGTCTAAACATATGAACGGCAGGTCGTTTTTACATAGAAACGTAGATGTCCATTACTTTGAGTGTTTTCTGAGCTCTAGGACCCACCTGAAAAAAGCCGCATATGCACATACCCATAAGAGTTCAAATGGTGTTTACAGTGTCTGGCTAGACATGGCATGCAGGACGCCTCACAGATGCTTACAGCTTCCAATGTGAAAGTGCTGGTGTAATCAGACAGGCATTTAAAAGCGAATGTTCAACCCAGACCATCAACTTTTTTTTTTTTTATGGGTTCAAACTTTTACATTAATTTCTTAAAGTGGTATTCCAACCCCATAAAACATTTTAAATACTGTTTACGATGGTACAAAGTAACAAAAGGAGCAATACCCATTTTATTAATTAATCAAGGCTGTTCTGGTTGAAACACATCCATGGTACCTTAGTGGAGAGGATACTTGGCTTTATTGATGACATGGCATGTTAAAATGTGGCCGCTGCGCCATTGCTGGCCGTAGTGGTGACCTATCGACACCACTTTCAGTTAGTCTGGTGCGGAGCTTCAAATCCCAGCGCATGTGTTATGTACATGAATTTGGAGCTTCACATAAGAAAAATACAGCAGTGATGGCTTTAAAGATATATTACTGAGAAGATAATCCGCAAAGTATATGAATGCAAACTGCCAAAATAAAGGTGGCATTTCACTCAAAGAGAAGAAAAAGATTATTGCTTAACCCCTCCCTTACATGGTGATTTTCCATTTTTGCACTTTCATTTTTTCTTTTCCTTCCTCCAAGAGCCATAGCTATTTTTATAGCCACACGAGGGCTTATTTTTTGCATGGAGAGTTGTAACTTTGAATGGCATGGTTCATTTTATCATACAATGTACTGGGAAGCGGTGAAAAAGTTCCAAGTTCAGTGAAGTTGCCCAAAAACCACAACGCCACAATGGTTTCTTGGGTTTTGTTTTTATGGCATTGATTGTTGGGTAAAATGACTTGGAAATGTCATTGCTCACCAGGTCAGTACAATTATAGTGCTGTACCGTTTTATGAAGTGTTGAAAATATTTTTGCATGGGTCGCCATTTTTCAGTAAGGGTATGTGCGCACTTTAAGTATTTAATAAAGATATTTCTGCTGAAACGTTGGCAGGAAAAAGGCATAAAATACACTTGTATTTGCCGACTTTTCTCCTCCCATTCCTTAGTATAAGTGAAAAACGCTGCAGATATACACTCACTGGCCACTTTATTAGGTACACCTGTCCAACTTCTTGTTAACACTTAATTTCTAATCAGCCAATCACATGGCGGCAACTCAGTGCATTTAGGCATGTAGACATGGTCAAGACAATCTCCTGCAGTTCAAACCGAGCATCAGTATGGGGAAGAAAGGTGATTTGAGTGCCTTTGAACGTGGCATGGTTGTTGGTGCCAGAAGGGCTGGTCTGAGTATTTCAGAAACTGCTGATCTACTGGGATTTTCACGCACAACCATCTCTAGGGTTTACAGAGAATGGTCCGAAAAAGAAAAAAAATCCAGTGAGCGGCAGTTCTGTGGGCGGAAATGCCTTGTTGATGCCAGAGGTCAGAGGAGAATGGGCAGACTGGTTCGAGCTGATAGAAAGGCAACAGTGACTCAAATCGCCACCCGTTACAACCAAGGTAGGCCTAAGAGCATCTCTGAATGCACAGTGCGTCGAACTTTGAGGCAGATGGGCTACAGCAGCAGAAGACCACACCGGGTACCACTCCTTTCAGCTAAGAACAGGAAACTGAGGCTACAATTTGCACAAGCTCATCGAAATTGGACAGTAGAAGATTGGAAAAACGTTGCTTGGTCTGATGAGTCTCGATTTCTGCTGCGACATTCGGATGGTAGGGTCAGAATTTGGCGTAAACAACATGAAAGCATGGATCCATCCTGCCTTGTATGGAGCATCTTTGGGATGTGCAGCCGACAAATCTGCGGCAACTGTGTGATGCCATCATGTCAATATGGACCAAAATCTCTGAGGAATGCTTCCAGCACCTTGTTGAATCTATGCCACGAAGAATTGAGGCAGTTCTGAAGGCAAAAGGGGGTCCAACCCGTTACTAGCATGGTGTTCCTAATAAAGTGGCCGGTGAGTGTAAAACCGCTTCAAATTTGCAAGGAAAAAATAAGCAATGTGTGTATGAGACTTAAAGGGCCACTGTCACCCCCTCCAGCCGTTATAAACTAAAAGAGCCACCTTGTGCAGCAGTAATGCTGCATTCTAACAAGGTGGCTCTTTTAGTTTTAGGTTCAAGTATACCCCAAATAAAGGGTTTTGATACTTAGCCACAATACCGGTCTTTAGCCAGAGAGGCGGGTCCTCACTCCCCAGCTTGAACCGCTACTCTGCCGTCACTCCAATCTTCATGGGCTTTCGGCGCCGCCCGCTCAGCGCTGTTTACGTTTCAAAACCGGCGCCTGCGCTGTGTAGTACTGTGCTGCGCAGGCAGCTCTGGCCGTCTGTCGTCCCAGCCAGGCTTGCAGACTGCGCCTGTGCGGGCAGTGCGGCCACCCACCTTTGGAATCCCAGCCCCGCAATGTGCATAATGCATAACACAGTGCAGGGCTGGGATTCCAAAGGTGGGTGGCCGCACTGCCCACACAGGCGCAGTCTGCAAGCCTGGCTGGGACGTCAGACGGCCAGAGCTTACAGCGCCTGCGCAGCACAGTAGTACACAGCGCAGGTGCCGGTTTTGAAACGTAAACAGCGCTGAGGGGGCGGTGCCGAAAGCCCATGAAGATTGGAGTGACGGCAGAGTAGCGGTTCAAGCTGGGGAGTGAGGACCCGCCTCCCTGGCTAAAGACCGGTATTGTGGCTAAGTATCAAAACGCTTTATTTTGGGTATACTTGAACCTAAAACTAAAAGAGCCACCTTGTTAGAATGCAGCATTACTGCTGCACAAGGTGGCTCTTTTAGTTTATAACGGCTGGAGGGGGGTGACAGTGGCCCTTTAAGGAATGGCATTCAATTTGCTGGTACTAGAAAATCCCTTAGTTTTTGTGACAACACCACGTGAAAAAAACCCAACAAAAACAGCAATTAACGTTTTGTACATACCCTAACACTTTTACATTGTGGCTGGTGGAGCTGGATTTTGCATGACAAGCTGACTCTTATAGTGATATAATTTTGGGGTAGATATGACATTTTGAGATTTGAGAGCTACTTATTGCATTTTTTTTTGCAGCATTACGGTGACCAACCCACCCCCCCCAACAATTCTTTATTTTATTCTCATTATGGCATTTACCATTTGGATTAATTAATTTTATCAGAAGGGACTCTTACAAGAATAGGAATACAACATGTAATTTGTATTTCTTTAATTTTTAATAGGGGAATTTGTTTCTATTTTATTTTTTACTTTAAGTGGTTAACAGAGGTGGGCAGAGATTGGCTTCACCCGCTGCTATTAGAGGCAGATCCTGGCTTTGTATCACAGTCATTGTCGGACAGCAATGATGCAATCTCAGTTTCTGAACTTGCATCAAAGACTGGGACCCAATTTATGACATAATAGTCATATGTCGGGAAGAGGTTAACTCAGTTTTTAAGCTACTGTAATGTATTTTTTAATTGCCTTTTACTAAAATTCTCCATATCACCATTTAAAAAAAATACAAGAAAACAAAAAAGATCTTTCACACTGGACAATAAGCCAAAGACTAGACCTCTGATTCTGTACAGACACTGTTTAGTATTCATTACCATTACAGACCAGATTAAAATGACAGATTACAGCTCTACGTACAGCTGATAACGCAGCACCACAATATGTGATTGTCACAGCTCACCCTCCCCGCCTCCCTTCACAATGACCTTTGTCCATATCAGAAGTTTCCTACAAAGCGCTTCTGTATCGGTAAATTAATCAAAGTCATTCTATCCTTGCCTATGACCATGTTGCTGCTGAACTTTATAAACGAATCTAATATTAGGGTCAAGTGGCCATTGGGAAATTTGCATTAATTAAAAAAAAAAATATATATATATTTTAAAATGTATTTAACACATAAGGGCTCATTCAGACGTCAACTGATGGAAGGATATAAAGCTACTCGTATAAAACAGAGCACATGGATGGCATCCAAGTGCAGACCAATTTTTTCACAGGCCTATAGACTTGCATTGGTGAGTGCGAACCACAGAGTCTACAAAAATAAATGTTGTGAACAGCAACATAGATTATAATAGGTACAAGTTATATTTGTGAAAAACATGGCTAGAGTTTGTAATATTTGACAAAACTGATGTCTGAATGCTTCCCAAACCCGATTTAAAGAAATCATTTACTAATGATACATTCTTGTTTAAGAGTAGTCAGAAAAATAGAGTTTCAGCTATAGAGAAATGGAATTCAGGTGTTTGGCAAGCGCTCGCTCAGCACCCTGTACTTCCACAACAGGAAAGAGTAGTGGTTTGGTTACATTAACCACCTCAATACTCCAGGTCAAACTTGTGATTTTGCTTTGACATAGTGGAAACCCAGTATCACAGTGAAGCCCTAGCCTTAAAGGGTAACTCTACGTTCAAGTACCTTTTCAGAATTAGCTGTTGTGTGTACATGAGGAATAGTGCTATCTTTGGCCATCTATATATATAATTGTCTAAGGGTTTTTCTGTCTGTCTGTCTGTCTGTCTGTCCTGGAAATCCCGCGTCTCTGACCAATCAGCGACGGGCACAGTATCGACGTAGATGTCATAATGGTTGCCATGGCGACGATGATGTCATAAAGGTTGCCTCGACCAATCAGCGACGGGCACAGTCTGCCGCGAATTCTGGAATCATCATTGTCCATATACTACGGGGACATGCATATTCTAGAATACCCGATGCGTTAGAATCGGGCCACAATCTAGGTATATAATAAGTATGCTCCATCTTGACCAGTTCCCCTCTGCAGGCTCTCTCTCAATTTGCAATTAACCGAGCTGGGAGGAGGCTAGTTGCTATGATCTCTCCCATACACTGCTAAGAGATGGAATTGATCCACTTTTGCTAAGTGTGGAGAAAATTATACTGCAGAACTGAGCAATGTAGATGTGAATCCAGCTGAGCAGTGTAGATGTAAATCCAGCTATGGTGGGAGGTGACAGACTTGACAAGCAGAGGAAACAAAGCTCAGCACAATTTTTCTCTTTTCTTATTTTGCATTGAGAAAGACTGAGTTGAGTTTTTTTTTTTTTTTTTTTTTTTTTACTCCAGAAGGGATGACAAGTTCAGATCTCTCCGACTGTAATATTTCCAACGTTTCGTATAATCACCTATACTATTGATTTATGCAAAATTTGTACACTTTGCCTCATCTGTTTTCATAGACTATGGTGATTTAGTCTATATTATTTTTAAATTAAACACTAGCGGTAACATAACTATTTTTATTGCTTATGCTACCTTCATGTATTATAGAGAAAGGAGGTATAATCCCTGCTTTAGTAGCTGCATCTACCGGTCCAGTCTTTATTTCTATGAAGCATATCAATATCACTTATGCTTACTCAATGACACTAACAAAAGTTAATTGAAAGGAGAAATTTCCTTAAGGCTATGTGCACACGTCTGGAATTTCCGCGGAAATTTCCACGGCAGTTCCGCAACTGTGCTGCGGGTAAAACGCATGCGGAATTGGCATGCGGTTTCCCGCTAAACACTAGTGTTTTACAAGATTAAATTAGCTTGCAGAATGCTAGCGTTTTCCAAGTGATCTGTAGCATCGCTTGGAAAACTGACAGGTTGGTCACACTTGTGAAGCATAGTGTTTGACAAGTGTGACCAACTTTTTACTATTGATGCTGCCTATGCAGCATCAATAGTAAAAAGATCTAATGTTAAAAATAATTAAAAAATAATAAATCGTGATATTCTCACCTTCCGGCGTCCCCGGCAGTCATCCCGTTCCGCGCGATGCTTCGGTTCCCAATAATGCCTTGCGGCAATGACTTCAGACGACGTAGTGGTCTCGTGAGACCCAAGTCATCACAGGTCATTGCCGAAAAGCTTCACTGGGAACGGAAGCATCGCGAGGAGCGGGAACGCTGTGAGGGACGCCGGAAGGTAGGAATATCATGATTTATTATTTCAATTCAATTTTTTTTTAACAATTATATGGTTCCCAGGGTACACCCTGGGTACCAACCGCACATGATCCGCTTACTTCCCGCATGGTGGGCATAGCCACATGCGGAAAGTAAGCGGGTCAATGCATTCCTATGTGTGCGGAATCCCCGCGATTCCGCACAAGGAATGAACATGCTGCGTTTCCACCGCGAAAAAAAATGCAACATGTGAACAAAAATTGTGGATTGCATTCTAATAATAGGATGCTTAACCTCTTCCTGACCTCGGATGGGATAGTACGTCCGAGGTCAGATCTCTTGCTTTGATGCGGGCTCCGGCGGTGAGCCTGCATCAAAGCCGGGACATGTCAGCTGTTTTGAACAGCTGAGATGTGCCCGCAATAGCAATGGGTGGAATAGCGATCCACCCGTCGCTATTAACTAGTTAAATGCCGCTGTCAAATGCTGACAGCGGCATTTAACTACTGCTTTCGTCCATCGGGCCGGAAATGAGCGCATCACCGACGCCGTCACATGATCGGGGGTCAGCGATGTGTCGGCACAGTAACCAGAGGTCTCCTTGAGACCTCTATGGTTGCTGATGCCGGCTTGCTGTGAGCGCCACCCTGTGGTCGGCACTAGGGTTGAGCGAAACGGGTCGATCATTTTCAAAAGTCGCCGACTTTTGGCTAAGTCGGCGTCTCATGAAACCCGATCCGACCCCTGTGCTTGTCGGCCATGCGGTACGCGACTTTCGCGCCAAAGTCGCGTTTCAATGACGCGAAAAGCGCCATTTCTCAGCCAATGAAGGTGAACGCAGAGTGTGGGCAGCGTGATGACATAGATCCTGGTCCCCACCATCTTAGAGAAGGGCATTGCAGTGATTGGCTTGCTGTCTGCGGCGTCACAGGGGCTATAAAGGGGCGTTCCCGCCGACCGCCATCTTACTGCTGCTGATCTGAGCTTAGGGACAGGTTGCTGCCGCTTCGTCAGAAGCAGGGAGAGCGTTAGGCAGGGTCCACTAACCACCAAACCGCTTGTGCTGCAGCGATTTCCACTGTCCAACACCACCTTCGGTGTGCAGGAACAGTGGAAGCTATTTTTTTTTTTTTTTCCCCTCAGCGCTGTAGCTCATTGGGCTGCCCTAGAAGGCTCCGTGATAGCTGTATTGCTGTGTGTACGCCACTGTGGAAACCAACTGCTTTTTTCAAAGCACATATCCTCTTGTTCCTTCCTTTCTGCACAGCTATCTTTTTTGTTTGTCCACACTTTTTATTTAATTTGTGCATCAGTCCACTCCTATTGCTGCCTGCCATACCTGGCTTACATTACTGCAGGGAGATAGTAATTGTAGGACAGTTTTTTTTTTTTTTTGTTTTTTTTTTGTGGGAGATTAAGATTGGCATTTCTGCTACAGTGCCATCCCTGTGTGTGCCATCTCTCACTGAGTGGGCCATAGAAAGCCTATTTATTTTTTCCGTGATTTGTGTTCTAAAATCTACCTCAACACAGAAACACTACATCAATCAGTGGGAGAAAAATATTGGCCTCAGTCAGGGCTTGTGTGCCACTGCTGTGTGTGCGCTATCATTCAGTGGGCTATAGCAAGCCTATATTTTTTTTTTTTTTTTTTTTTTAATATTATTTGGTTTCAAAAGTCTCCCTGAAAAAAAAAAAAAACCTAAAAAAACAGTGGGAGAGTAATATTGCCCTTTCAGCTTGTGTGCCAGTCTTGACTCCTGGGTGTGCCACCTCTCTCCCTCTCATTCAGTGGGCCATAGAAAGCCTATTTATTTTTTTTTTTAAATATTATTGGGTTTCTAAAGTCTCCCTGAAAAAAACAAAAAATACATAAAAAAACAGTGGGAGAGTAATATTGCCCTTTCAGCTTGTGTGCCAGTCTTGACTCCTGGGTGTGCCACCTCTCTCCCTTTCATTCAGTGGGCCATAGAAAGCCTATTTTTTTTTTTTTAATATTATTTGGTTTCTAATTCTCCCTGAAAAAAAAAAAAAAACCTAAAAAAACAGTGGGAGAGTAATATTGCCCTTTCAGCTTGTGTGCCAGTCTTGACTCCTGGGTGTGCCACCTCTCTCCCTCTCATTCAGTGGGCCATAGAAAGCCTATTTATTTTTTTTTTTAAATATTATTGGGTTTCTAAAGTCTCCCTGAAAAAACAAAAAATACATAAAAAAACAGTGGGAGAGTAATATTGCCCTTTCAGCTTGTGTGCCAGTCTTGACTCCTGGGTGTGCCACCTCTCTCCCTTTCATTCAGTGGGCCATAGAAAGCCTATTTATTTTTTCCGTGATTTGTGTTCTAAATTCTACCTCAACACAAAAACACTACATCAATCAGTGGGAGAAAAATATTGGCCTCAGTAAGGGCTTGTGTGCCACTGCTGTGTGTGCTATCTCTCATTCAGTGGGCTATAGCAAGCCTATTTTTTTTTTTTTTTTTTTTTTTTTTAATATTATTTGGTTTCTAAAGTCTCCCTGAAAAAAAAAAAAAACCTAAAAAAACAGTGGGAGAGTAATATTGCCCTTTCAGCTTGTGTGCCAGTCTTGACTCCTGGGTGTGCCACCTCTCTCCCTCTCATTCAGTGGGCCATAGAAAGCCTATTTATTTTTTTTTTTAAATATTATTGGGTTTCTAAAGTCTCCCTGAAAAAAACAAAAAATACATAAAAAAACAGTGGGAGAGTAATATTGCCCTTTCAGCTTGTGTGCCAGTCTTGACTCCTGGGTGTGCCACCTCTCTCCCTCTCATTCAGTGGGCCATAGAAAGCCTATTTATTTTTTTTTTTAAATATTATTGGGTTTCTAAAGTCTCCCTGAAAAAAACAAAAAATACATAAAAAAACAGTGGGAGAGTAATATTGCCCTTTCAGCTTGTGTGCCAGTCTTGACTCCTGGGTGTGCCACCTCTCTCCCTTTCATTCAGTGGGCCATAGAAAGCCTATTTTTTTTTTTTTAATATTATTTGGTTTCTAATTCTCCCTGAAAAAAAAAAAAAAACCTAAAAAAACAGTGGGAGAGTAATATTGCCCTTTCAGCTTGTGTGCCAGTCTTGACTCCTGGGTGTGCCACCTCTCTCCCTCTCATTCAGTGGGCCATAGAAAGCCTATTTATTTTTTTTTTTAAATATTATTGGGTTTCTAAAGTCTCCCTGAAAAAACAAAAAATACATAAAAAAACAGTGGGAGAGTAATATTGCCCTTTCAGCTTGTGTGCCAGTCTTGACTCCTGGGTGTGCCACCTCTCTCCCTTTCATTCAGTGGGCCATAGAAAGCCTATTTATTTTTTCCGTGATTTGTGTTCTAAATTCTACCTCAACACAAAAACACTACATCAATCAGTGGGAGAAAAATATTGGCCTCAGTAAGGGCTTGTGTGCCACTGCTGTGTGTGCTATCTCTCATTCAGTGGGCTATAGCAAGCCTATTTTTTTTTTTTTTTTTTTTTTTTTTAATATTATTTGGTTTCTAATTCTCCCTGAAAAAAAAAAAAAAACCTAAAAAAACAGTGGGAGAGTAATATTGCCCTTTCAGCTTGTGTGCCAGTCTTGACTCCTGGGTGTGCCACCTCTCTCCCTCTCATTCAGTGGGCCATAGAAAGCCTATTTATTTTTTTTTTAAAATATTATTGGGTTTCTAAAGTCTCCCTGAAAAAACAAAAAATACATAAAAAAACAGTGGGAGAGTAATATTGCCCTTTCAGCTTGTGTGCCAGTCTTGACTCCTGGGTGTGCCACCTCTCTCCCTTTCATTCAGTGGGCCATAGAAAGCCTATTTTTTTTTTTTTTAATATTATTTGGTTTCTAATTCTCCCTGAAAAAAAAAAAAAAACCTAAAAAAACAGTGGGAGAGTAATATTGCCCTTTCAGCTTGTGTGCCAGTCTTGACTCCTGGGTGTGCCACCTCTCTCCCTTTCATTCAGTGGGCCATAGAAAGCCTTTTTTTTTTTTGGTTTTTTTAATATTATTTGGTTTCTAAAGTCTCCCTGAAAAAAACAAAAAAAACATAAAAAACAGTGGGAGAGTAATATTGCCCTTTCAGCTTGTGCGCCAGTCTTGACTCCTGGTTGTGCCACCTCTCTCTCTCTAATTGTGGGCCATAGAAAGCCTTTTTTTTTTTTTTTTTAATATTATTTGGTTTCTAAAGTCTCCCTGAGAAAAAAAAATAAATAAATTAGGTGGGAGATTAATATTGACATTAGTGCTTGAGTGACAGTCCTGCGTGTGTGTCATCTCTGTGATTTTGTGCCACAGAAAACAGAGTGTGTAACATTGTGCCTGATTTTCCTTGTGGTCTCACCAACCTGTTAAGGGATATTGAAATCATACTGAAGTTATAGCTCACCGTGTAAGTTGTTTGATAGCAACAAATAAAGTTACTTTGGTTAAGATTTTAAAACAATGAGGAAGTCTGGTGCAAGAGGTCGTCGTGGGCGTTCATTGTCAGCTGGTAATGATGGTAGTGGTAGTGGAGCATCAGGTGGTCGTGGGGATAAAAATATTCCACCTAAGTCTGGAGCTGTGGAGCCAGTTTCGTCGTCAGGCTACACAAGGCCTCGAACGCTCTCTTTTCTGGGAGTAGGAAAACCGCTTTTAAAGGCGGAGCAGCAACAGCAAGTTTTGGCTTACATTGCAGACTCAGCCTCTAGCTCTTTTGCCTCCTCTTCCGAAACTGGTAAATGTAAAAGCAGCGCGTCGCTTGTGGATGTTCACGGTCAGGGACAAGTCGCTTCCTTGTCCTCCTCAGCAAAAACTACAACAAGAGAGAAGGATGCAGCAGGCGACACAACGGGTCACTCCATGGAGCTCTTTACACATACCGTCCCTGGCTTAGAAAGTGAAACATTTAACAGGCCATGCCCATTACAAGTATATTCTGACATGGAGTGCACTGATGCACAGCCACAGCCAGAGTACTATGCTGCTCCTTTGACTCAGACCACCACATTGCCCTCTCAGGGTACAGATCCACAATCAGACCCTGATGAGACTATGTTGCCCCGCCACGAACGCTATACCACCGACCGACACAGTGACACAGACGAAGTTGCACACGAGCTCGAAGAGGAGGTAATAGATGACCCAGTTATTGACCCCGATTGGCAGCCATTGGGGGAACAGGGTGCAGGCGGCAGTAGTTCAGAAGCGGAGGTGGAGGAGGGGCCGCAGCAGGCATCAACATCGCAACAGGTTCCATCTGCCGGGCCCGTATCTGGACCAAAACGCGTGTCAAAGCCAAAACCTGTTGGAGCACAGCGTTGCCATCCGGTTAAAGCTCAGTCTGCAATCCCTGAAAAGGGATCAGAGTCTAGGAAGAGTGCAGTCTGGCATTTTTTTAAACAACATCCAACTGATCAGCGCAAAGTCATCTGTCAAAAATGTTCAACTAGCTTAAGCAGAGGTCAGAATCTGAAAAGTCTAAATACTAGTTGCATGCATAGACACTTAACCACCATGCATTCTCAAGCCTGGACTAACTACCAAACGTCCCTCAAGGTTGTAGCACCCTCGGCCAATGAAGCTAGTCAGCAACGCAACATCCCTTCCGTCACTGTAAGGCCACCATTTTCCGCACCACCGGCAGTATCTGTGCAGGTTTCTTTGCCAGCCAAAAGCAGTCAGGGTCAGGGAATCACCAGTTTTGTAGGAGGAAATATTGCATGTAGGGCACCGGCGGAAACAATACCGTCTCCAACCGTCTCTCAGTCT
This sequence comes from Ranitomeya variabilis, assembly GCF_051348905.1. Classification (NCBI taxonomy): domain Eukaryota; kingdom Metazoa; phylum Chordata; class Amphibia; order Anura; family Dendrobatidae; genus Ranitomeya; species Ranitomeya variabilis. Next base: position 723,445,406 of record NC_135233.1, read on the forward strand.
GCCATGTCCACCGGCACACCCGAAAGTTCCACGATCTACAGCTCTCCAGTCCAGCTCACCCTACATGAGACTCTGGTTAGAAAAAGGAAGTACTTATCCTCGCATCCGCGTACACAGGGTTTTAACGCCCACATAGCTAGACTAATCTCGTTAGAGATGATGCCCTACCGGTTAGTTGAAAGCGAAGCTTTCAAAGCCCTGATGGAGTACGCTGAACCACGATACGAGCTACCCAGTCGACACTTTTTTTCCAGAAAAGCCATCCCAGCCCTGCACCAGCATGTTAAACAGCGCATCGTCCATGCACTCAGGCAATCTGTGAGTACAAAGGTGCACCTGACTACAGATGCATGGACCAGTAGGCATGGCCAGGGACGTTATGTGTCCATCACGGCACACTGGGTGAATGTGGTGGATGCAGGGTCCACAGGCGACATCAATTTAGGGACAGTTGTGCCTAGCCCACGGTCTAGGAAACAGTTGGCTGTAGGCGTTCGCACCCCCTCCTCCTCCTCCTCGTCCTCCTGCAGAAGCTACAGCTCTTCCACAGAACGCAGTCGGCCAACCACTCCATCGGCAGATGACACTGTTGCACACCAGTTGTCCCATTATGGGCCAGCTACTGCCAAGCGTCAGCAGGCTGTATTGGCTATGAAGTGTTTGGGCGACAACAGACACACCGCGGAAGTTCTGTCCGAGTTCTTGCAACAAGAAACGCAGTCGTGGCTGGGCACAGTAGATCTTGAGGCAGGCAAGGTAGTGAGTGATAACGGAAGGAATTTCATGGCTGCCATCTCCCTTTCCCAACTGAAACACATTCCTTGCCTGGCTCACACCTTAAACCTGGTGGTGCAGTGCTTATTGAAAACTTATCCTGGGTTCTCCGACCTGCTCCTCAAAGTGCGTGCACTTTGCTCACATATCCGACGTTCGCCTGTACACGCCAGCCGTATGCAGACCTATCAGCGGTCTTTGAACCTTCCCCAGCATCGCCTAATCATAGACGTTGCAACAAGGTGGAACTCAACACTGCACATGCTTCAGAGACTGTGCGAACAGAGGCGTGCTGTTATTTATTTGTGGGAGGATACACGGGCAGGCAGTAGGATGGCAGACATGGAGTTGTCAGGTGTGCAGTGGTCGAAGATACAAGACATGTGTCAAGTCCTTCAGTGTTTTGAGGAATGCACACGGCTGGTTAGTGCAGACAACGCCGTAATAAGCATGAGCATCCCCCTAATGCGTCTGCTGATGCAAAGTTTGACGCACATAAAGGAGCAGGCGTCTGCACCAGAGGAAGAGGGAAGCCTTGATGACAGTCAGCCATTGTCTGGTCAGGGCAGTGTACAGGACGAGGTAGCGGGCGAAGAGGAGGTGGAGGACGAGGAGGATGATGGGGATGAGTATATTTTTAATGCGGAAACTTTCACGGGGGCACAGGAAATTGGTTGCGTGTCACGGCCGGGTTCTGGTTTTTTGAGGGACACAAGTGACGTAGATTTGCCTGCAACTGCCCCTCAACCAATCACAACCGGAGATTTGACAAGTGGAACTTTGGCCCACATGGCGGATTATGCCTTACGTATCCTACAAAGGGACACACGCATTACGAAAATGATGAACGATGACGATTACTGGTTGGCCTGCCTCCTTGATCCACGCTATAAAGGCAAATTGCAAAATGTTATGCCACATGAGAACTTGGAACTAATATTAGCAACCAAACAATCAACTCTTGTTGACCGTTTGCTTCAGGCATTCCCAGCACACAGCGCACGTGATCGTTCTCACACGAGCTCCAGGGGGCAGCAGACTAGGAGTGTTAGGGGTGCACACATCAGAAGTGGCGTTGGACAGAGGGGTTTTCTGACCAGGTTGTGGAGTGATTTTGCTATGACCGCAGACAGGACAGGTACTGCTGCATCAATTGAAAGTGACAGGAGACAACATTTGTCCAGTATGGTTACTAACTATTTTTCATCCCTTATCGATGTTCTCCCTCAACCGTCATTCCCATTTGATTACTGGGCCTCCAAATTAGACACCTGGCCAGAATTGGCAGAATATGCATTGCAGGAGCTTGCTTGCCCGGCAGCAAGTGTCCTATCAGAAAGAGTATTCAGTGCTGCAGGGTCAATATTAACCGAAAAAAGGACTCGTCTGGCTACCCAAAATGTTGACGATCTAACATTCATTAAAATGAACCACAACTGGATTTCAAAATCTTTTGCCCCACCTTGCCCGGCCGACACCTAGCTTTCCTATGAAAAGCTCTTGCCTGTGAATTACTTTTCTAATGTCTAATTTGCTGCTGCAGATTGTACAGCATACGACATGTTTACACCTCCCTAAATGGCCAAACTCCCCACACGGGGCCGTGGTATCGCGACTTGGCGCAAGCACCCGTGAGACTGCTGTTTGTCTGAAGAGGTGGGTGTGCTCGCTTTTGGTTGACGGCATTGCTACTGGGTCCCTCATAGTACAATGTAGTGTCTCTGGCGGTGGTGGTGCGCACCCAACGTCAGACACACCGTTGTAACATGAGTGGCCCTGGGGCGGTCCCGCCGGCCTCAAGAGAGTTCCCCCCTACCCCAGCTCAAACTGGGCTGTACTACGTGCAAAATTATGTCGCACAGCTCCACCAATCTTTAGTCTATTCGCTGACATCATTCAATGTCTGGCACTGACAATACAAATTTGTAGACATCTATGATGCAACTTAAAGTAGTCTGTGTCTGTGTCCTATATTGGCACCATTAAATAGTTACTGCCAAATTACTATGTCAGAAACACAGCAGATGAGCCCACCCCTGTACCTAAGTATGCCATCTTTTTTTTTGTTTTGGTTGTTTTGCGAGACATTAACATCTATTTATATTTTGGGAGTACTGGGACAGACACTCCTTGCACTACTCCTCCACTCAGCACCAAGCTGCCTGCCCGTGTATCCATGTAACCGCTGTAAAACTGCCATGAGCCTATTGTTTGTTATTTTAGGCCTTTGATAGCCTGTCTGCGGTCCCTACTCCTCCACTGACCACCAAGCTGCCTGCCCGTGTATCCATGTAACCGCTGTAAAACTGCCATGAGCCTATTGTTTGTTATTTTAGGCCTTTGAAGCCTTTCTGCGCTCCCTCCTTCCACTAGTCCTCCACTGACCAGACCACTGCTGCCCGTGTACCCCTGGAACCAATTTTAAAGTGCCTACAGCCAGCCCATTTTATTGTGTTAGGCCTTCGAAGCCTGTCTGCGGTCCCTCCTTCCACTAGGCCTCCACTGACCAGACCACTGCTGCCCGTGTACCCCTGGAACCAATTTTAAAGTGCCTACAGCCAGCCCATTTTATTGTGTTAGGCCTTCGAAGCCTGTCTGCGGTCCATACTTCCACTAGGCCTCCACTGACCAGACCACTGCTGCCCGTGTACCCCTGGAACCAATTTTAAAGTGCCTACAGCCAGCCCATTTTATTGTGTTAGGCCTTCGAAGCCTGTCTGCGGTCCCTCCTTCCACTAGGCCTCCACTGACCAGACCACTGCTGCCCGTGTACCCCTGGAACCAATTTTAAAGTGCCTACAGCCAGCCCATTTTATTGTGTTAGGCCTTCGAAGCCTGTCTGCGGTCCCTCCTTCCACTAGGCCTCCACTGACCAGACCACTGCTGCCCGTGTACCCCTGGAACCAATTTTAAAGTGCCTACAGCCAGCCCATTTTATTGTGTTAGGCCTTCGAAGCCTGTCTGCGGTCCATACTTCCACTAGGCCTCCACTGACCAGACCACTGCTGCCCGTGTACCCCTGGAACCAATTTTAAAGTGCCTACAGCCAGCCCATTTTATTGTGTTAGGCCTTCGAAGCCTGTCTGCGGTCCATACTTCCACTAGGCCTCCACTGACCAGACCACTGCTGCCCGTGTACCCCTGGAACCAATTTTAAAGTGCCTACAGCCAGCCCATTTTATTGTGTTAGGCCTTCGAAGCCTGTCTGCGGTCCATACTTCCACTAGTCCTCCACTGACCAGACCACTGCTGCCCGTGTACCCCTGGAACCAATTTTAAAGTGCCTACAGCCAGCCCATTTTATTGTGTTAGGCCTTCGAAGCCTGTCTGCGGTCCATACTTTAAATACTCCTCCACTCACCACCAAGCTGCCTGCCCGTGTATCCATGTAACCGCTGTAAAACTGCCATGAGCCTATTGTTTGTTATGTTAGGCCTTTGATAGCCTGTCTGCGGTCCTTACTTTAAATACTCCTCCACTCACCACCTAGCTGCCTGTGTATCCATGTAACCGATGTAAAACTGCCATGACTGCCTACTGTTTGTTATTTTAGGCCTTTGATAGCCTGTCTGCGGCCCCTACTTGCAATACTCCTCCACTGACCACAATGCTGCCTGGAGTGCCTGCCTGTGTATCCATGTAACCGATGTAAAACTGCCATGACTGCCTACTGTTTGTTATTTTAGGCCTTTGATAGCCTGTCTGCGGCCCCTACTTGCAATACTCCTCCACTGAGCACAATGCTGCCTGGAGTGCCTGCCTGTGTATCCATGTAACCGATGTAAAACTGCCATGACTGCCTACTGTTTGTTATTTTAGGCCTTTGATAGCCTGTCTGCAGCCCCTACTTGCAATACTCCTCCACTGACCACACCAATGCTGCCCGTGTACCCCTGGAACCTATTTAAAAGTTCATAGAGCCTAGTTATATATTTTATTTACTATTAATAAGGCCATGATGGACTACGCTGTACCACGCTACAAGCTAACCAGTCGACACTTCTTTTGCGAGAAAAGCCATCCCAACCCTCCACCAGCATGTAGAAGACCGCATTGTCCATGCACTCTGGCAATCTGTGAGTACAAAGGTGCACCTGACAACAGACGCATGGACCTGTAGGCATGGCCACGGAAGATTACGTGTCCATTACGGCGCAATGGGTTAATGTGGTGGATGCATGGTCCACAGGGGACAGCCTACTAAGTCTGTCTGCAGTCCCTAATTCAAATTGTCCTCCACTGTCTAAATCGGAACTTCCACCTTCTGGCTTTCGGCCTATAGTATCAGAAATTAAACTGCATTTGGCCTTCAACTTTGGTTAGGGCCTACTAACGGCTTCTGCCCCTCCCTGGTGTTGTCCTCAACTAAATAAAGCTGAGCTTCAACCTTCCGGCTCTCATTAAGTGGTTTTAAAAAAAAAAAAATTGGTGGTTAGGGCCTACTAACGGCTTCTGCCCCTCCCTGGTGTTGTCCTCAACTAAATAAAGCTGAGCTTCAACCTTCCGGCTCTCATTATGTGGTTTAAAAAAAAAAAATGGTGGTTAGGGCCTACTAACGGCTTCTGCCCCTCCCTGGTGTTGTCCTCAACTAAATAAAGCTGAGCTTCAACCTTCCGGCTCTCATTATGTGGTTTAAAAAAAAAAAATGGTGGTTAGGGCCTACTAACGGCTTCTGCCCCTCCCTGGTGTTGTCCTCAACTAAATAAAGCTGAGCTTCAACCTTCCGGCTCTCATTATGTGGTTTTAAAAAAAAAATGGTGGTTAGGGCCTACTAACGGCTTCTGCCCCTCCCTGGTGTTGTCCTCAACTAAATAAAGCTGAGCTTCAACCTTCCGGCTCTCATTAAGTGGTTTTAAAAAAAAAAAAAATGGTGGTTAGGGCCTACTAACGGCTTCTGCCCCTCCCTGGTGTTGCCCTCAACTAAATAAAGCTGAGCTTCAACCTTCTGCTCCAAATTACCATTTTAAAAAATGCAATAGGCTTTTCCGGCCTACTAAAGGTGTCTGCCCCTCCCTGGTGTTGTCCTCAACTGAACAAAGCTGAGCTTCCACATTCTGGCTTTCGCCCTATACTATCAGATATTAAACTGCATTTGGCCTACTAGTGTGGTTAGGCCCTTGAAACAGTGTCTGCTGCTCTTGGGTTTGCTACTCCACTGAACAAAGCAATGCCGCCTGTTTAGTCCTGTTACCAATTTTGAACTGCATGTAGCCTACTTTATTCTTTGGCCCTATATCTGTTTCCTCCTCATCCTGCCCATTGCCCAGCCACTGCTAAATGAGTCTGCTGGTACATTGACCTAGACCACTACATTCCCCTTGTACTCTACACAGCCAGAATCTGACCCTGCTGAAAGTAAGGTTCCCCTTCCCGCATGTTATACCACCTTACACAGGGACAAAGAGGAAGGTGCAGATGAAAGTGCAGGTTCCTTCATCAGGTGGGGGGGCATACTCGTTGGCGACGTCACTGGCACAGGGCCCCTCAGAGTACGCAAAAGTGTCGCTGCTGGTGGGAGGCGCCCCCGCCATGCAAACACACCGCCGTACTTTGAGGGGCCCTGTGCCAGTGGCAATGCGAACGAGTGGGCCCCCCCTGCTTGCTCAGGATCACAGCACTTGCAACTTTTAAATACTTACCTTTCCCTGCAACACCGCCGTGACGTAGTCCGCATTTCCTGGGCCCACGAAAAACTTGAGCCAGCCCTACTCCCCCCACAACTTTCCCCCAATTCCTTATGCCCAACTATTATTATACAGTTAATTAAGATTGGCAAGCTTCAGAAACAAGAATGGATGTTTTTGGCATTAAAATGGGCACTGTAGGTGTTTTCCTGGCCTCCACTCACTGCCGACTATGCTTCCCCATTGACTTGCATTGGGTTTCGTGTTTCGGTCGATCCCCGACTTTTAGCGATAATCGGCCGACTGCACTCGACTCGACTCTGGACAAAATCGGGTTTCCCAAAACCCTACTCGATCTTAAAAAAATGAAAGTCGCTCAACCCTAGTCGGCACTCATAGCAAGCCTGTAATTCAGCTACATAGGAGCGATCTGATGATCGCAAAAAAATTAAGCCCTCACCCGACCCCAGATCAAGAAAAATGGAGACGCTACGGGTATCAGAGAATCGCGCAATTTTTTTTTAGCAAAGTTTGGAATTTTTTTTACCACTTAGATAAAAAAGAACCTAGACATGTTTGGTATCTATGAACTTGTAATGACCTGGAGAATCATAATGGCATGTCAGTTTTAGCGTTTAGTGAACCTAGCAAAAAAGCCAACCAAAAAACAAGTGTGGCATTGCACTTTTTTTTGCAATTTCACCGCACTTGGAATTTTTTTTCCTGTTTCCTAGTACATGACATGGTAAAACCAATGATGTCATTCAAAAGTAAAACTCGTCCCGCAAAAAATAAGCCCTCACATGGCCATATTGACGGAAAAATAAAAAGTTATGGCTCTGGGAAGGAGGAGAGCGAAAAACGAACACGGAAAATCCCGAGGTCATGAAGGGGTTAATGTATGCGTTTTTTTCCCGCGGTTTTCTAGCAAAAAAAACCGCGAAAAATCCTGAACGTGTGCACATAGCCTAAAAGCTTAATATAAACAACTAGACAATATCAATGGGGGGATTAACAGCTAAGCATTTGGTTTCAGTAGAGTGGTCACTGTAGTCCACGAAATGTGGCTATGAAATTCCCTAAATGTCCAGCATGACCTTAACAGATAATGTGGTTCCCAAATAAACAGAAAATAACCTCATAAACCTGGTTTACAAATCACATGAACTAGTCTATGAAGGACAAGCGACATATTGCCCTAGGAAAATAATCTGAATATTTTATTTTGTCACACCTGGATTGTCTATAGATCAGATATTATAGATATATATAGATAAATCTAGTCTTATCATCAAAATACTTTAAGAACAGCTTCATTGGACAGATTAGATGGCTATTAATTTAACACAGATTAAAAACAAAAACGTAGGGCCACTACCAAAAATAGAGTTATGTCTGCATGAAACAAAGTCACTTCTATAGCTCTTCTCCTAGAAAAGCAATCTTTCAAATATTTTACCAAAGAAAACCCGCATAAGAGGAAGATGTCACAGTTACACAATTTGTCTTCTGCGAGCTTCAGACAAATCAGATTCACATATAACTGGAAAGGAAAAGAAGTCGCTCTTTATACTAATCGTTATGGCTTTTTGCAACATGGCAAAATATTACAGCTTAAAGCAGACAATCTCCTCACAGAGGAGGAAGGATCTTTGCAGTCAAATGAAAGGAAAGAAGAGTCGGTAACAAAAAGTGCAGACTGTTCTATTCTATATGGCGAAGGATGGCGGTGTATCTCTAATGGAATGCCCAAGAAGAAAAGGTGCTTTCTATTCACAGTCATTGGTGAGATCACGAAGGAATGGCTCTAGAATCACTCAGGAATCGGTAATCATGACAGACTGCAAAATGTCGGTTCACAAAAAATGATTGATCGACATGAAGAAGAGAGTTTAGTCCTGGATCTAAGAAAGAAAACAAAAGATCAGACTTTTGCAGGAATGCAGTGAATTTCCGGTATAAAAAGCCATTTGTGTCCCTCTCATTTCTCTATGCTTTCTATCGTTCTGTCAGCCTTTAGGATAATGGGCAGTGGATGTGCCTCAGTATTGAAAATCCAATGTTCTAATGGAAGAAGGTCGTCCTCGGAAAATAATAAGTAGAGATACCTGGAAAGGCAAAGCAAGGTACAAATAATTAATATTCACTTTTACATGCATCATAGAGAATCATTTACAAACAGTGACTGCTTGAAACACTATAATTAACACTATAATTAATATGTATACTGACCGGCCTGATCTCGGCCGGCTCAGAGTGGTCAAGGACCTGCCAGCTATTTTGGTGTTTCGCATCAACAGAACAGCTCTTCATCTATCAGTCTGCTCTGTCTATGGGGCTTCACTGCCGATTGAAAGCCTTCTCCTCGCAGTTAAGTAACGGAGCGCTGGCTGTCAATCAGCAAGACATTGCTAGTTAACATAGCAAAGCGGAAGAGAAGGAGCTGCTCTGTCGACGTGATGTCACTGGAAGCCGCAGGAGCGGTCCATGACCACTCTGAGCCGGAAAAGGTCGGCTCCTCGCAGAATAAGCCTCTAGTTTTTAACCCCTTTCCGACATGCGTATAATTACGCCACATGTTGGACTCCCCCTGTTTTGTGCGAGCTCCGGCGCCGAGCCCACACCTTTTCCAGGCACATGACAGCTGATCTATACAGCGGACATGTGCCTGCAACAGCCGCGGGTGGAATCGCGATCCTCCCACAGCTGTTAACTATCTAAATGCCGCTGTCAATCTCTGTTACATAGCTTTATCTTATCGACAATTATATAGCGGTAGCAATAAATAGAAAACTGCTAGATTTTCTTTGCACTTTAAGGGTAATATATCAAAGAAAACAATAAGGCAAGCTGTAGCAATAGCTAAAGAATAAACAGGTTAAAATTACAATTTAATGAAAGGCTTGCACTTTAATAGCATCAATACTCAAAAAAATGAGTCGTTTCCAAGTATGGAAGAAAAAAAACATTTATAATAAAACATAGCTGACCTCCAATTAAAATTACTGCATAAAGCTTGTACTGCCAGCGCACACTGGAGTCAATTGCTTCACATTATTCAACCCTTTGATTCTCTAGTGTCATCAAACATTATGAGAATGTCAGGAGTGTTAATGGCCTGTGCTCATCTGCGCCGCTGCTTAACGGTAATTGCCCTCTTGATCACTGTCCGTACTTACTTGAGTGTCTCCGCAAGGTAAAAACTTTGCTGCACATCATCATGATTGGGATGGGTGGCATAGACATCTTTAATGCCAGAATAGCCTCCTTCCACTCTGCAGTACTTTTCCAATGCCTGACAAGCACAAGAATACAATCACGTGAATCTACTGTCAATGTTTCGATTAGCCTGCAAAATCCAATTACCTTGCACATTTCTGCCAATTGAAAGCACCTTGTCGCAAAGAATATGGGCAAGGTTTCAATTTACCAAGACAGATAAGAGGGAGAAGAAGATGTATGCGGCTTCAGCTTGGGCAGCGAGACAATTAACATTGCCAGGTTTCAGTGACACTTTGGATTTACAGCTGTACATATTAGGGCATTAGTATAATAAGATTCGCTGAGACGCATACAACCTCCTTCTTAAAAACCTCATTTTAAAATCCTGAATCTTAATTTATGCACATGCCTATTACTGAATATTTTCTGGAATTATTATCTGAACGTCTACTTTGCACTAAAACATCACTCCAATTTCATTCAAGACAAGAACAAACAATGGGCGAGTAATCTCCCCCCCCAAAAAAAAACTTTGAAAAGTCACAATTTTTGGTGCAACTCAGGGCTGTGATAACATTTTTCAACTTTTGGCGTTCACTGTACTGAGGAGGAGCAATAAGTGTGACACATGTGCCATGATCCTGCTTTTTGCCATACACCAAGGTAAAGAAGAGAAAACATGACAAACAGAACGCATGAGAGTAGGGCTTCCTTATATGCTATGTGGCCCATGCTTAGCACTGAACTATAGACAAGTGTGTCCTAAATGCAGCCATCTGCAAGGCATTGGATATTGCAGTATAAAACACGGGCAAACTGGGTTCTCGAATAAAAAAGGGAAAGAATTGGCAGAAATACTAGCAAACAATAATCAGTGAAATGAATAGGCGGCCATTCTTCCAGCAGGAATCCTTTTATGTGTGCGACTTCCAATCAGCATGAAATATTAAGTACCCCAGAGGAAAGCTCTTGATTTGTTGCCTTTTCAATTAGAAATTACATTAAATAAATCTAATTGAAATGTTACAGGGAATTGATTTCATAGCAATAAAGTTGAGTGTTCAAAGGTCTTGTCATTTGGCTGATGTAACGTACATTCAGAGAATGAGGTCTTCCTATTTTCACATCACATTAAAACAGGGACGATGAGAATGGCAAAGCGCTGATGATAAAGAGGTGATTTTCAGCAATCAATACTTCCACGGACAAGAGAAGAGCCGGTCACATCTCTACCTAGGATTAGCATTCATCCGGCACCTGCAGCAGGGCCTACTTATCCATGTCTATCACTCAGCCCTGATCAAAAGTGCTAAACCAGCGGCGTTCAGCTGTGTCACGCCGTGCTATATACGTGGGGGGAGGCGGAGGTGTTGCCCACGGTCCCCCCTTGGAAACACATTGTTACAATGTATTTGATGAGCGTTATTAGTCACAGAGTTGTGTTCTGCCCAGCCACAGACGGTTGATAAGGGCAGGTAGGGTTAATAGTTGGGAATAGCACTGAGTGCTACTAGCGGGAACATGTGGATTTGTTAGACACAGCTGGACCCTACAGAGAATGCAGACACTAGATTACAAACTCGGGCTCTATGTACAGTGCTGGAAGCGTTAGCAGCGCTCATGTGATCGTCAGGTGAGGGCAGGGAGCAGGAACAGTTGGATCCTAACAAACCTGCAGGATGTTTTGGACTACAAGACACATTTTTCCCCCCAAACTTGGGAGTAAATGGGGGTGCGTCTTATAATGTAGCTTACCATGAGAGGGGCGGTATGGGGTGTGGTGGTGGTGGAGCAGAGTCACTGCTGTAGGTAGCCGGTGGCGGCAGAAGTGGGGCAATGCTGCAGGCTCTGGGCTAGAAAGGGGGGTGACCCGGTAGTACGAGACCAGAGCAGGATCCCCGCTGCACACATTAACCTCACAGTGGGCTCCAGGAAAATGTCACTGGTTGTTAGTGCATGCGCAGTTTAGATCTCTCAACAATGAGCAGAGATCTCAATCTGCACATAGTCCGCCTCCAGTAAAATGGCGCTAAAGACCGCCGGGAGATCAATGTGCTCAGTGGGGACTCCGCTCCTGCCTTGCACCGATGGGACACCCCCTCCTCCTAGGCCACGCCCCACTCCTGCCGTCAAATACAATAAATGTGACCCTGCTACTGCCTCCTGTGACCCCGCTCCACTGCCACCAACATTTGGACTGTAAGACGCACCTATGACCCCTGAAATGCCACATACTAATGACAGGTGAAAAATTCTTGTTTTCCTATTTTCCTCCTCTAAACTTGGGGTGCGTCCTAGGGTCCAACAGTCAAAAAATACGGTACATCTATGCTGAGCATCTAAGAGGCACAATTTGCCGCCTATAACTGGAGCTATATACCAATGCAGTTACAGGTGAAATCAGATATATAAAAAAGGATTTAAAATGTTTAAATGCCCACCCAAAAGTCTTATGGTGGGCACAATGTGTGAAATGTATAAATGAGTAAAAACAGGGTAAAAAAATAATACTGCCAAGGTTAGTAGCATTGTTTCTGTCAGAGAAAAAACCCCATGTCTGATATGTAAAAATAATTGTTATACATGGGGAAGAAATTTTATATTTTACTTGTCTTTTATGTTAATAAAAAAAAAAAATGAAATGTGCATTTCCTTTTATTTCCCCCGATAACACCAATATGAAAATGCCAAAATTAGAAAGTAAAAAATTATTTGTTCAAGATAACATTTTAGAGCTCATAAAACTTGAAAATGTGCCTTGTCAGGAATTTTAGAAGGGGTGGGGGGGATGTATGCCGGTCCTGAACTGGTGAGCTGGTCAATCTGTCAGCAGGTTTTTGCTATGTAATCTGAAAGGAGTATGAGGTAGGGACGGAGACCCTGATTCCGGCAATGTATTACTTAGTGAATGCGGAGCTGTATATGATGCCAACAGCAGCACTGATTGGCAGCTTTCTCTGGATGGGGCATGGTGGGACCAGGAGTCAGGGGACATCTGGTCAGCTAATGAATCTCCTGCTAATAAAATACGGATTGTATTGAAACAGCAAAACACAGCCAAGTGACACATCGCTGGAACCAGGGTCTCCGCCCCAACATCATGCTGTTCTTAGATTGCATTGCAAAACCCTGCTGACAGGTTCCACTAAACAGTGGATAATAAAGCATAGAATAAAGTTTACTACCAGAAAAAGGGCAAGACACATTTCACTGGTAACCTTTAAAGGATAGGGACACTTCTGGGGGCAAAAAATATTTCCCAAACATTTCACTGTTGGATTTCTGTTTTTCTGAGATTCTGAAGGAAAGCCTGACACACTGCTTGGGTAGGAGCACTGTATATTAGAAAACCTAGCCTAATAATTCTGCAGGCAGCAATAGAGTAACACAAAAGGCCACAGAAGACAAAGTGCAACATTTTTATTAAAATCTGGCTAAACTTTTTTTTTTCCTAGCTAAAATTGCACGTGTATATATAAAAAAAAAACAAACAACAAAACAAAACAATGCTCTAAAGAAAACCATCATATTTTACTTTTTTTTTCTCTTTTGGATCACATTTTTCGTTTAAATTAGCTTTCTTACCTGGACGGCTTCCCAACCCCACTGCCGGTATTTTGGGTCATGTGTGAACCTCCACATGTACATGTAGGTTTCGATCACTTCGGGACGCAGAATGTAATATTTTTCGTTTTGTCTTGTTGCGATAGCTTCTACCCCTCCGTCAAACCTGAAGGCCTCAGGTCCCAGCTTCATTGCTAACCAGGATAGAAGAACAATTCGATAAAATCCAACCAACTTTACGATCTGTATTGGCACCACTGACACTACTGACCCACTTCACACAGAAAACCCCAGTAAGTGTAGGATTGCACACAGACAGGACAGGCCACCAATATAATGGGCATGTGCCCACGATGTCTCTTGTAGCTGGGTACATTCTGCAAGCAGCATGAAAAAGCGCTAAATAAACAGGAAAAAGAACGAACATATGCACAGAAATGTAAAAATTACTTGCACGCATGTTCAGTTGTTAGATCTTAGTTTAACCACTTCAGGTTTCCAAAGATGCAAATCAGTTAAAGAAGTGACCAGGCCACGCTTCACGTGGGTCAGAAATGTTACAAAAATGGGACAAAAAAATATAATGAAAAAAGGTTATCAGCGTTTTGCTCCTAAAAATGTGGAGCTTTCACATGGCCCCACAGACCGCCTATTTGTCTGAGGGGGCTGAGAAGTGGGCTACCACAAATCTACTATTCGGTTATCACATGGATAGGCCACCAATGCACAAGTCAAGGAAAATGTCTAGTGAGCGACATAAGAGATTTCCAAACACTATTAATAATAAATAATATAGTAATAAATGCAAGCCACACCTATCATTCCCATTAAATTCATAAAAATGAAATACTATATGATCACATGGACAGGAAATGCTGGGCATTTTTTTGCTATGAGCTATATAAAGCATAAGTGTTAGCTTAGTATTACAAAAGACAAAATCAGTTGCTTATATATGTACTATATCATAGTATATGTCTACATAGGATTATATATGTAACAGTATTATGGGCTCTATATGGTAGTATCTCTACTGTACTATAAATGTAACAGTATTATGGGAACTATATGGTAGTATATCTCTATGGCACTATATAAGAAAAATGATCATGGGCTCTATATTGCAGTATATATCTATATGGTTCTATATATGTAACAGTATCCTGAGCGCTGTATGGTAGTATATATCAATATGGTATTAAATCTAACAGTATTATGGGCTCTATATGGTAGTATGTCTATATGGTACTATATTAACAGTATTATGAGCTCTACATGCTAGTATATCTATCTGGTACTCTATATGCAACAGTATTATGGGCTTTATATGGTAGTATATCTCTATATAGTATTAAATATGTAACAGAATTATGGGCTTTATATGGTAGAATGTGTCTATATGGTACTATATACGTAACCATGTTATGGGCTCTATATGGTAGTGTATGTCTATATAGTACCATATATGTAACACCATTATTAGTGATGAGCGAATTTACTTGTTACTCGAGATTTCTCGAGCACGCTCTGGTGTCCTCCCGAGTATTTTTTAGTGCTCGGAGATTTAGTTTTTTTTCGCCGCACAGTTGTAAATCATTCAGCTGTGGCGATGAAAACTAAATCTCCGAGCACTAAAAATACTCGGGAGGACCCCCGAGCGTGCTGGAGAAATCTCGAGTAACAAGTATACTCGCTCATCACTAACCATTATGGAAACTATATGGTAGCAGAGGGCTATATTGTACTATATATAACAAGATTATGGAAACTATATGGTCACATCTCTATATAGTACTATAAATGCAACAGTATTATGGGAACTATATGGTAGTATATGTGTTGTAAATTTTATTTAAATGCAAGAAAAACTGTGGAAAAGCTGAGTGAAGGGCGAGTTTTCTTTGCTTCTTGCCCAGCGCCCTTTTTTCTCTAATACAGGCATGAGCTCATAGCTAAACATGATATTGCGGTAGTCCAAGAGGAAAGGCATTAAAATACCAGATATTGAATTCAATGAAGTCATTGAAGTCTGGAATAGAGTTCACCTTTACTACATACTTGACAGGAATAAAATAGTTTTTACATAGAATTACAATTGAGAAGGTATTAATCTCTCGTTATCTCTTTGTATAAAAAATTTGATAATACCTAATGTTGCCAGCAGTACTAGGCAGTAGTGATTAATACAGATACATATTCTTCAAAATGTCAAAAATGTTGTTTTCCTCCTTTCCAACAGAATATTACAAATATTACGTACTTGTTCTATCATAGGACTCGTGGCATGTCCTTGCAATCTCCGCAGCCAGTTCAATATGGTGCCCAGTTTTGTCACTTGGTGCTCCATCTGCTCCAAGGGCAAACATGCCACCGGCAAAACACGTCAGATGTCCCATTTTGTGCTCCAGAAGACCTCCTTTCCATTCAGCAATATACGTTAATCCATTGCTTGATTTACGTATTAAATGAGTCTCAATTGACTTTATGAAAGCAAAGAAAAAACAATTTTGAAAAGAAAAAAAAAAAAATCACAATAAAAAATAAACATGGCACAACGTAACATGAACCACCGCTAGATTTCAAATGAACCACACGTTTGAAATACTGTAGTCTACATGTCCCTAAAAAGTGTCTAATAACCATGTACAGTATCTAAAACCATTAGAAGACTATGATGTCCTACTGCTTCCTCAGATGCCATATTACAGAGGTAATCTACCCCAGAAGGCGGAATACCTCACTAATAGTACCTTGCGGATACACACGGTGCCTAAAACTCTTCTGGCTGAACTTCGGAGACTCTGCATACCTTGCTGTGCCACGTGCATGAAGCCTAAAGTAGAACCCTGACCAGAAGAAATGCACTTCACTATAGCTATTGTGATGCACAGGGGCATGAGAATGAAAGAGACACTAGTCTAACCTCCAAGTCATCCCTGCCGCATGCAAACCACCCTGACTAGCATTGGTCCATCAGATTCATGCTGCCTGAATCCGCGTTATGGTAATCATGCAAGTTCTACTCTAACAAAGCAGCATGTCTGAGAAAACATACTTTGAGAAGCCGGCCAGAAGACTAGTCAGAGGCAGGTCCCCAGAGGCTTTTTCCTGCCGCAATCCTCTAGACCAGTGTTTATCAACTCCAGTCCTCAAGGCTAGAGATGAGTGAATTTGCTCAGGTTCCCGCTTATTCGGCAAGCTATAACTTGATCTGTTGGTGGCTCTTTAGGACTGGAGTTGAGAAACGCTGCTTTAGACTATCAGGTCTCCCAATGTCTTTGTTTAAGGATACCATTATTAGGATTGGGGCAGAGCGAACCAACCAGGGTCCAGCCTCGAATTAGTCACGCTCCTAGATATTCAAAGTATGTTTTACCTGAAATAACACCTTGTTCCAGAGTGAAACATACACGGCTGTAATACCGAATCCAGACCCTGGGTCATGCAGATGACAGGTTCCCGTTAATATTTATTTGTGGCGGTAAGGTGTTCTGGTTAACTATTACTAGGGAGAAGAACCTTCTGCAATAACTGGTTTATTATTGAATGGTCTTGGTAGCTTTGCTTTCTCTCTAAGGTTTTGTTTTGGTATGTGATGTTTTCTTCGGTTGGGTGCGAGT
Source organism: Ranitomeya variabilis (assembly GCF_051348905.1). Taxonomy (NCBI): domain Eukaryota; kingdom Metazoa; phylum Chordata; class Amphibia; order Anura; family Dendrobatidae; genus Ranitomeya; species Ranitomeya variabilis. The sequence continues at coordinate 723,462,210 of NC_135233.1, forward strand.
CATATACTGTAAGCGTTTGTAACCAATGAGAAAAAAAAAAAGAAAAAAAAGAATGACATCTGTAATATTTTTTTATCCATCACTTTGAATATTGATAGCCATATGGTATAAAACAAATGGATACATTAATTTACCACTAAAGACATTACTGCCTAATAATTGCATGTTCTTAATGACTATAAACACCAATTACATATATAACAAGTTAGTAATTGTGATAAATGTGCTTGGTCCTACAGCTATCCTTTTAACGAATATAGCAGCTTTAAGATAATCAGTGATATTACTGTAATCACGTAATAGAAGACTCTTAATACCGTTATTTTGCATGTTTAAAAATATAGCTGCGCTTATTATTTTATAAAAAAAATTATGGGAACATCAGCAGCAATTAAGCGCTTTGCTAAAAATTCATTCCCAAATTTCTGGCACCAGTCCTGACAGATGAAATCATCATCATAAGAAAATACAATCAAATATTTATATTTTGCATATGAAAAAGTTGCAGATAATACACTAAAACAGATCAGTGGTATTGCCCGAGTCACCGCGGTATTGTGCCATGATTAATTGACGCATGTGGACACAGATTTTAGCGCATACTAATGAAGTGCTGTCAGCACAGAAGAAACGTCGTGCCAGGAAAGATGACTGCTTAATGAACACGTACAGCGTGTGTGGAGAAGATACAGGCACATTACCCTGCAGAATAATTGTAGCAATTCATTCTGTGTATCTACTCACTTTCCAGAAATAAGGGATGCAAGAAAGGAAATCACAGTCCCCTAACAATGGATGGACACCTACTCCACAACATGCAGGAACGCCAGATCTGCCTGCATTGTTTTCCATCAATCACACAATATCATCACCGTCTCATGCCTCCTGCAAATAGGCGAATGCAATTATTTGAATGATGCATTAGCCATCAATTGCTATTATTAATCTATTCTTTTCTGCCAATGTTCTTTTTCCATCACTGAACTACCAGGACAAAAACACTATAGCAGGCACTGTGAAAGACGACAATGCGTCCTTCTATCTGAAACTAAGGTTAGCAATTATAGATAAGTAGACAATACTGGAAGCCAGGTAAGGTATTATTAGGGAACGCAGCATTTTGTTCAGAATCTTGGTAAACACTGTGATCTTTCGTAACGACCCTTTATCGACACTAGCAACATACTGAAAATCATACTGTTTAGAACAAAACAGAAGAGAAAATAAACATTTTTATTTTTCATGCCAAATGGTTCCAGTTTGTCAAGATTCAGTAGCTGAGAAAATATTACAGGTGTTGGTTGTTGATTACAAACTGAAAAGAATCGGAATGTCCAGGGCTTTTAAATCATGTATCCAATTCAACATGAAAAATTTGTTGAGGTCCTCTTTAAAGGGCCACTGTCGCCCCTGAAGAGAAGAGTGACGGCAGTTGGGAGATTGATAGAGGACGATTCGGACCGCCTCCAGGTACAATATCTGGTATTTGTGGCCAATTTTTAAAACGCTGTATTGAGGTTATAAATGAATCAAAAACTAAAAGAGCCACCTTGTTAGACTGCAGCATTACTGCTGCACAAGGTGGCTCTTTTAGTTTATAACGGCTGGGGAGGGGGGGGGGGGGTGACAGTGGCCCTTTAATAGTGGCTGCAGAGCAGAAAAAAACAAACAAACAAACCAGTTTTATTATCATTTTGCCTCTCCATTGGAGAGATATTATTAAGCAAAGTATTTGGTACCTAATAAGTTAACTTTCGTTAAGGCAAAGTGGGTGCCCCATTCTACCCCATAGCTTAGAGCAGGTTTCTCACTGTGAAGCATATGTGAGCAAATCTGAGTGTCGTTAGTGGCACCTTTGAGAGCTTTCAACTCTATACAGGCAGTGTGGCAGGGAGAGGGTCAGTACAGCAGAGTTTAGCCGTGTCACATTACAAACCATTCGATTAACTCTCCTCTCATGGACTGCCAAAAGACGAAAGCTCAGTGGTGTTCGCAATGACATTCTGGTCTGCTCTGTTCACAGCAACTTGTAGTAGCCCTGCAGTGAGCTTAGGCTGTCAGTACATGCCTCACAGTGAGAAAACTGTTCTTTCTCCAGAGTGTTGCTGACTGCTTATGAGAGGACAATGTCATACAGGGAGGAAGAGTATATGCCCCTGTGAAAACGTTCTGATAAAACGCACTTGGACTTAATGAAAATTAACTTATTTTGATTGCCAATATCATTGCAATGAAAAGGAAAAAAAAAAAGTTTTATTTTGCTTTGCAGTCGCTATATTGTTTGTCGGTCGAGTACAACAGGAAAAGTTTTGGGAAAAGGTCCTCTTTAACCCTTTCTTTCACGCAATCTCCTTAAAGTATGCTAAAAATCCAAGACCATATAATTATTATTTCCTTCAAAGTGAGTCAATGATTGTAGAATATAGTTTTCTACAGAAATGGTGTAATGGTGTACAATAGAAAGACTTCTCCAATACAGATTATGTCAATGGTTGAGTCACTCATCTATAATATGTCGGAAAAAGCCTTCTCGGAAGCAACGCTCTTTGGATTGGACTAGCAAACTATGGCTCAATTTAACTTCTATTCATTCAGTACGGTGTATCCTTAAAGGGAACCTGTCAGCAGGTTTGTGCAAAGTAACCTACACACAGTGTCAGGTCGGCGCGTTATACTGATTAAAATGATACCTTGGTTGCTGAAATCAGTCTTGTGGCTGTTTCTTAATCTTTACTTTTGCGTTAATGATATACTTGTGCCCTAAGGTGGGGTTGGTGTATGTGGTGCTCTGATTAGATATTCATAGTGCAGACTGCTGACAGGTCATTGCTCACTCAGTGACCCGTCCCCTAGTTTGCATAAGGAATACCATCACATACTGAAGAAAGAGACAAAAAAAGCTTCTGCAGTTAGGTGCCAGTCTTGGCACCTGCTCTGCAGCATAATCACATGGTTACTGTGCACTTAATCCCTTTTGCAGATTTACTTGAGTGAGGTAAAGAAAAGAGCAATTTTGAAAATGGCACTGCCATGCCTGCGCAGTAGCAGCTGTCGGCTTGTATAGATCCGATAGCTGCTGTTGCGCAGGCGGCGCCATCTTGCTGGAGAAGAAAAAAAAAAACATGTCCTCCACCAAGATGGCACTGCCCACGCCTGTTCAGTAGCAGCTCTAGGAGATATTGCGCAGTCCTCTTGGTGGAGGACATTTTTTTTCTTCTCCAGCAAGATGGCACCGCTGGCTAAAATAAGCGGTCTCTTGAAAGTTAAAGGTTGCCCATAGGCTGCGTCTGGTATCACAACTTTGAAAATACATGCTAAAAAACAAAACAAAAAAAAACCATTTTCTTCACATGCTTTGGAAACCGATAACTTTGCAATACACTTTCTTGGGCAAATGCGAAGTAATGTAATTGAATTGGACAATTGGAAGCAACATGTAGCCATTTTCTGTAGGCAATGCCTACCAAAGTGAGAGGACAAGAACTCATTAGCGATACCCAGTTCAAACTTCCATTTCACAACTGAAAGGTCTAATGTTTGTTTTTCAGGAGAAATAGGTCACGGATGCTCAGTAGGTAGATAAGGAATTGGGAAAGTTGAGGAGAGAGAGGAGACAATCTATATGTGCAAAAATTCTAAGATGCATACATGTGTTGGGTGAATAAAAAAAGCAATAAAAAGTTTTCAAACCCTCTGTAGGGAACAAAATACTGTGTCTCCGATTCATCACAGCTTTTACGCCAGAACACTTGCCAGTCCTTAGGTATCCATGGTTCTGACCACTGATATAGTGACAGTTAGCCATTAGCCAGTGGTCGTAATCGTGGATACCAAAGGTCCTACAATGCCTGCACATGAGGAAAGAGACATGGCGAATCAGAAAAACTATACTATATTTCTAATTGGAGGTATTTGCTAAAAATATTACACCTACTACACATGTCGGGATAGGATCATGGAGATGGGAAAACCCCTATATCCTCCTGTTGGCCAGCCAGTTCTATATTGAATGGCACCTGTGAATTTTCTAAGCCAGGTGAGATTGAAGGGGTCCACCTGCATATGCTGGGGATTGTGCTGGAAATAACTTTCCAGGTATACACTTCTACAAACGAGATTAATTGTCTAAATTAGCATCAATGTGCCTTCTTTGACATGAGCTGCGGGGTTGACATGTTTCTGAACAATCTTTACAAATTATCTGATGAGGAGCTTCTGAATGTTATTTGCCCCCTTGGCAATTTTCATCTGATGAAATCCCTAGGGGTATGTTCCCTCGTCTCAGATTTGTGACAGAAATTGCAGTAATGAAAATCAATTTAAATACTTTACCTGTTCACAGCTATTACCCATTTACAGCCTGCAGCTGGGCTTCATAGGAAACTAGTGATTTTAACCCCTTCACCCTCGGTCAACACCATTGGTTTTACCATATACTGTACTGGAAAATATGAAAAAATTCCAAGTTTGGTGAAACTGCAAAAAAAAAAAGTGCAATTCCACAATTTTTGTGTTTATTTGCTCACCATTCTCGCTATATGATACAAAATCACCTAGGAATAGGATTCTCCAGGTCAGTATGTGTATGCAGATACCAAACGTGTCGGTTTTTTTTCCCCAGTAGTGAAAAAAGATATTCGGAAATTTGTATGAAAAAATATACGGTAGTTTTGCTTTGTCGAGATTTTCCGAAACTATAGCGCCTCACAACCCCCCATTCCCCCCCCCCCCCGAATCCTTTCAGTGCCTCCGGTGTCCCTGAAGCCTCCTGCATACCCCCAGTCCTGTCCCCGTGGTCGTCGTAGTCTTCCTCCGGTAAGAAAATGGAGGTCGCATGCCGAGATCTGCCGGCCGGCACCAAAAGGAAATTTTTCCTATTGGTTCATTTTGATCACTGTGATAGACCCTATCACAATGATCAAAATAAAAAAAAAATATTAAATCAAAACCCACTGTATCACCCCCTTAGTTATGTAAAAATAATAAAATAAAAAAAAGGTATTTATTTCCAGTTTTCCATTAGGGTTAGGGTTGGGCTAGGGTTGGTGCAGGGGGTAGGAATAGGGTTGGGGCTAGGATTAGGGTTGTGGTTAGGGTTATGGTTGGGATTAGGGTTGCGGGTGGGTTAAGGTTGGGATAAGGGGTGTGTTGGGGTTAGGGTTATGGTTAAAGTTGGGATTATGGGGGTGCCAGTGATAGTTCACACTTTCTGGTTTGGTGTTGATGAATTTCTGTGTTTGGAGTAGGTGGTTGGAGAGTTGTTCTAGCGATTTCTGCATGGTGTTGGTTTTGAAAGTTTATCCTCATCCTCTCCCATTTGGTTTTGCCTTCCTCTTTCTCCCGTTTCCCACTCTGTTGTTTTTGTGAGTTTATTTGTAGGATTTTAGATTTCTTTTTTCCCTGTCTACCCCTGTCAGTGTGGTTAATATAATCCTATACACTCCGGCCTCAACTCCTTGGGTGGTGGAGGGAACAGATGAGGGTTAAGAAAGGAGCATAGCAAGGTACGCGATCCCGGCATCTCCACCTTCCGGGGTAACCCGAGGAACAGGGATAGCCTAGTGCTCCCTCTAGTTCAAGGGATCAGGTAGGTGCCCACAATTCCCACGTGACTTCTGCGAGGCTCAGACTCCGAATCCCTTGTCTGTCTTGATAATTGAGCTTGCAGCTGGAGGTGAGGAAATAGAGGTGGCTGCAAATGTGTGACATATGGCAATTATCGAAGCACTCATAGACCCTGCTGTATCAGACATATAAGGAATATCCTGTGGATGTCATAATTGCCCAATCTGTATTTTGAGACAATTATGGCATATTCTATCAATAGGTCACTAATATTCTATATTACCGTGTTTCCCAAAAATTAGACAGGTTCTTTTTTTACTGTGAAAGATGGGTTAGGGCTTATTTTCAGGGAACGTATTATTTTTTGTCCAATAACAACAATCCACATTTATTCTTGAACAAAAAAATAAATAAACTTAACATTTATTCAAATTAATCATATCACCACACACACACACTGCACATATATACCCATGTATATACACACATACTGCACATACATACACATGTATATACATACACACATACGGTATATATCTGCCAATCTCCTCTTCAGTTCTTCTAGACTCCCGCAGTTAAAGGGCCTTTGATGACATCATGGTCATATTACTGTGATATCACCAAAGGTCCTCAAGAAGTCTTAAGGTACCTTCACACGAAGCGACGCTGCAGCGATAGCGACAACGATGCCGATCGCTGCAGCATCGCTGTTTGATCGCTGGAGAGCTGTCACACAGACCGCTCTCCAGCGACCAACGATGCCGAGGTCCCCGGGTAACCAGGGTAAACATCGGGTTGCTAAGCGCAGGGCCGCGCTTAGTAACCCGATGTTTACCCTGGTTACCAGCGTAAAAGTAAAAAAAACAAACAGTACATGCTCACCTGCGCGTCCCCCAGCGTCTGCTTCCTGACACTGACTGAGCTCCGGCCCTAACAGCACAGCGGTGACGTCACCGCTGTGCTTTCACTTTCACTTTAGGGCCGGCGCTCAGTAAGTGTCAGGAAGCAGACGGCAGGGGACGCGCAGGTGAGCATGTACTGTTTGTTTTTTTTACTTTTACGCTGGTAACCAGGGTAAACATCGGGTTACTAAGCGCGGCCCTGCGCTTGGTAACCCGATGTTTACCCTGGTTACCAGTGTAAAACATCGCTGGTATTGTTGCTTTTGCTTTCAAACACAACGATACACAGCGATCGGACGACCAAATAAAGTTCTGGACTTTATTCAGCGACCAGCGACATCACAGCAGGATCCTGATCGCTGCTGCGTGTCAAACGAAACGATATCGCTAGCGAGGACGCTGCAACGTCACGGATCGCTAGCGATGTCGTTTCGTGTGAAGGTACCTTTAGCCTTGGATAGAAACGCTGAGGGCCACTAAGAGTGGGGGCCATGGGCAGCTGCCCAGATTATTCCTCCTGATGCCGTCCCTGACTATAAGGAAGGTTTATTTTTGGAGCAGGGCTTATATTTCAAGCACACTCCAAAAATCCTGTAAAATCATACTGGGGTTTATTTTCAGGGTAGGTCTAATGTTTGGGAAAACACGGTAGACATGCCCCATCTCCTTTAAAGTCATTCCCAACTCACAGTTAACTTTCTCAGGCATTTATTGCGTGCATTCTACTATCTACCTATATGTAAGAAAATCACGACCACCACACTCACCAGGGTTTCTATTGAAGCTCCAATAAGCTTTTTTCAGAAAGATATATTTCCATAAACAGATTATTACTTTATTTTACACTTTCTTGCCTAACTATAGGAAAGATGTTGTGGTGTAAAGCGGATCTTTTTCTGTACTGGCTCCCATGTAGATCTCTTTGCAAACTACTTCAACAGCAGCAAGTCCTGACTAAATCCATAGTTTCATGCTGTTACACAATAAAGTGGGTTTTCATTAAGATTTGAGATTCATTTACCTGAACAGCATCGTAATACAACTTCTTGGCGTCTTCATCAGTTTTGTCAGACATCAGCCATGCCTTCAACAAATATTCATAGAAACTATCTCCAAGGCCTCCCACAGATACATGGTCTGAAAAGAATAAAAAAAACACATCACAAGTTTAAAAAAAAAAAAAAAAAAAAAAAAAAAAAAAAAAAAGATTCAGAACCATTTTAAAAAAGAAAACTACACAAACCCGGTCCATATGCCTTATGGGAAAATATGAAGTTCATGGAGTGGTGGGTCTTCATCTAGGGCATTATAACTTTTCAGTTGCCCCATATTGATTAAGAAATACATATTAGCTTGTTAGTTGGGGTCTCTAAGCAATAGGGGTCTCTAGTTGCACATTTCCTTATTTTTCTTCTGACTACTACCTTAGGTATAAAATACAGGTCAAGCAAGTAGCACAGTTCCCCATTTTCCACCACCCCAAACCGTCTTTATGGTAATGCAGTCTCTGAAAGATGTGTCATCCTGTCCTTCATTTATGCAATCTGTTGCTCTCTGACTGAAAAATTGCTATTATAATACATATGCAAATTAGGCTGAAGTGATCTGAAGGGGCCAAATCACTTACCAAGCCTCTGCCTTCCCAGTGTTCTCTGTATACACAGTCAGTGAGCTTTTAGACAAGTAGATGGTGGTACAAATTGGGGAATAGATCTAGGGAGGTAGTGGCTCGGGAAGTGCTCAGATCACACTATGAGCACATCAGCCTCATTGCTAAATTTTCAGTGGGAGAAAAGATTGCATAAATACACGGAGGGTGGGACGGACTTATTTATGTTTACCCCTTTAACTTTATTAAAGACATCTTAATACTAGTGATGTGCGAGTATACGCGTTGCTCGGGTGATCTACGAGTATTTGTTATTGCTCGGAGATATAGTTTTCATCGCCTCAGTTGCATGATTTATGGCTTCCAGATACGCTGAATACATGTGAGGAATGCCTGTTTGTTAGGGAATCCCCACATGTATTCAGCGTATCTGGAAGCCGTAAATCATGCAACTGAGGCGATGAAAACTATATCTCCGAGCAATAAAAAATACTCGGAGGTCACCCGAACGTGCTCGGGAAAACCCGAGCAATAAGTACACTCGCTCATCACTACTTAATACCATTGCATATTTTAATATAGAATATTGATAAAAACTAGAGCAGCCAATTAGACCGACCCCACAGACTGATAGAAGTGACAGAGAAAGCACCCAACTCAGTCTATCCACCTAGATGCTATTATTGCTTTTTACTGCTGCAACAAGGAAGTTATGCAGCAGCACCATCCCAGCCGGGTCTTATGTAACCTCTGTGGTATAGTACAGTAGTGTTCAGCAGTACCATCCCAGCCGGGTCTTATGTAACCTCTGTGGTATAGTACAGTAGTGTTCAGCAGTACCATCCCAGCTGGGTCTCATGTAACCTCTGTGGTATAGTACAGTTGTGTTCAGCAGTACCATCCCAGCTGGGTCTCATGTAACCTCTGTGGTATAGTACAGTTGTGTTCAGCAGTACCATCCCAGCTGGGTCTCATGTAACCTCTGTGGTATAGTACAGTAGTGTTCAGCAGTACCATCCCAGCCGGGTCTTATGTAACCTCTGTGGTATAGTACAGTAGTGTTCAGCAGTACCATCCCAGCCAGGTCTCATGTAGCCTGTGTGGTATAGTACAGTAGTGTTCAGCAGTACCATCCTAGCCGGGTCTTATGTAACCTCTGTGGTATAGTAAAGTAGCGTTCAGCAGTACCATCCCAGCCGGGTCTCATGTAGCCTGTGTGGTATAGTACAGTAGTGTTCAGCAGTACCATCCTAGCCGGGTCTTATGTAACCTCTGTGGTATAGTACAGTAGTGTTCAGCAGTACCATCCCAGCTGGGTCTCATGTAACCTCTGTGGTATAGTACAGTAGTGTTCAGCAGTACCATCCCAGCTGGGTCTCATGTAGCCTGTGTGGTATAGTACAGTAGTGTTCAGCAGTACCATCCCAGCTGGGTCTCATGTAACCTCTGTGGTATAGTACAGTAGTGTTCAGCAGTACCATCCCAGCCAGGTCTCATGTAGCCTATGTGGTATAGTACAGTAGTGTTCAGCAGTACCATCCCAGCTGGGTCTCATGTAACCTCTGTGGTATAGTACAGTTGTGTTCAGCAGTACCATCCCAGCTGGGTCTCATGTAACCTCTGTGGTATAGTACAGTAGTGTTCAGCAGTACCATCCCAGCCGGGTCTCATGTAACCTCTGTGGTATAGTACAGTAGTGTTCAGCAGTACCATCCCAGCTGGGTCTCATGTAACCTCTGTGGTATAGTACAGTAGTGTCCAGCAGTACCATCCCAGCCAGGTCTCATGTAGCCTATGTGGTATAGTACAGTAGTGTTCAGCAGTACCATCCTAGCCGGGTCTTATGTAACCTCTGTGGTATAGTAAAGTAGCGTTCAGCAGTACCATCCCAGCCGGGTCTCATGTAGCCTATGTGGTATAGTACAGTAGTGTTCAGCAGTACCATCCCAGCTGGGTCTCATGTAACCTCTGTGGTATAGTACAGTAGTGTTCAGCAGTACCATCCCAGCCAGGTCTCATGTAGCCTATGTGGTATAGTACAGTAGTGTTCAGCAGTACCATCCCAGCTGGGTCTCATGTATCCTCTGTGGTATAGTACAGTTGTGTTCAGCAGTACCATCCCAGCTGGGTCTCATGTAACCTCTGTGGTATAGTACAGTAGTGTTCAGCAGTACCATCCTAGCTGGGTCTTATGTAACCTCTGTGGTATAGTACAGTTGTGTTCAGCAGTACCATCCCAGCTGGGTCTCATGTAACCTCTGTGGTATAGTACAGTAGTGTTCAGCAGTACCATCCCAGCCAGGTCTCATGTAGCCTATGTGGTATAGTACAGTAGTGTTCAGCAGTACCATCCCAGCTGGGTCTCATGTAACCTCTGTGGTATAGTACAGTAGTGTTCAGCAGTACCATCCCAGCCAGGTCTCATGTAGCCTATGTGGTATAGTACAGTAGTGTTCAGCAGTACCATCCCAGCTGGGTCTCATGTATCCTCTGTGGTATAGTACAGTTGTGTTCAGCAGTACCATCCCAGCTGGGTCTCATGTAACCTCTGTGGTATAGTACAGTAGTGTTCAGCAGTACCATCCTAGCTGGGTCTTATGTAACCTCTGTGGTATAGTACAGTTGTGTTCAGCAGTACCATCCCAGCTGGGTCTCATGTAACCTCTGTGGTATAGTACAGTAGTGTTCAGCAGTACCATCCCAGCCAGGTCTCATGTAGCCTATGTGGTATAGTACAGTAGTGTTCAGCAGTACCATCCCAGCTGGGTCTCATGTAACCTCTGTGGTATAGTACAGTAGTGTTCAGCAGTACCATCCCAGCCAGGTCTCATGTAGCCTATGTGGTATAGTACAGTAGTGTTCAGCAGTACCATCCCAGCTGGGTCTCATGTAACCTCTGTGGTATAGTACAGTAGTGTTCAGCAGTACCATCCCAGCCAGGTCTCATGTAGCCTATGTGGTATAGTACAGTAGTGTTCAGCAGTACCATCCCAGCTGGGTCTCATGTAACCTCTGTGGTATAGTACAGTAGTGTTCAGCAGTACCATCCTAGCTGGGTCTTATGTAACCTCTGTGGTATAGTACAGTTGTGTTCAGCAGTACCATCCCAGCTGGGTCTCATGTAACCTCTGTGGTATAGTACAGTAGTGTTCAGCAGTACCATCCCAGCCAGGTCTCATGTAGCCTATGTGGTATAGTACAGTAGTGTTCAGCAGTACCATCCCAGCTGGGTCTCATGTATCCTCTGTGGTATAGTACAGTTGTGTTCAGCAGTACCATCCCAGCTGGGTCTCATGTAACCTCTGTGGTATAGTACAGTAGTGTTCAGCAGTACCATCCTAGCTGGGTCTTATGTAACCTCTGTGGTATAGTACAGTTGTGTTCAGCAGTACCATCCCAGCTGGGTCTCATGTAACCTCTGTGGTATAGTACAGTAGTGTTCAGCAGTACCATCCCAGCCAGGTCTCATGTAGCCTATGTGGTATAGTACAGTAGTGTTCAGCAGTACCATCCCAGCTGGGTCTCATGTAACCTCTGTGGTATAGTACAGTAGTGTTCAGTAGTACCATCCCAGCCGGGTCTCATGTAATCTCTGTGGCATAGTACAGTTGTGTTCAGCAGTGCCATAATGCAGGCACACTTAATCCTCAACTGCTGGTAAACACCTGTGCTTAGGAGGATAACAGTGGATCAATGTTCAGGGACCTGTTTAAAAGGTGTGTATAAAATCACTTCGAGCTAGTCGAGATGACTATGTATTCTATCATCCGAGAAAATCCGGTCGAATATGCAAATCAGAGTGTGATCATAGTTTGATACGATTTTCTTGGATGATGAACCGATGGAGAAACAAAAATCTCCAACTTCTGACAGTTTGTGTAGGTCTGACTGCACTCAGATGACATTAGAGTGAAGTCTGATGATTTCCAAACACTCATTAACTAGTTTAGCTGAGTGCGATCCCAATATCGGATCAAACTCTGACTAGCAAAGATTTTTATTAGGACAGACTTGGTCCGAGGAAAAAACGTGTACGTCCTTGCTGGTGTGCACTTGAACCAAAAATATGACCATGTTCACGAGTCCTTAATATGTGTTTTAACATTAAAATCAACTTATTTTGGTGTGATCCAGCCAATAAAGAAGTCCCCAATCAGCAGGCCAGGTCCAGTGGACAACGTTGCACAGAGACACAGGGCAGCAATCATGGACGAACATAAAGGAAGCTACAGTATCTGGTCCTTTAAAATCTTTAATTTTAGATAGGTCTCATGTAATTCACAAACAGTACACACAGCATTTAAACTGCAGGCATGCAGGTCTTTAGTAATAGTGTCACCATCGCTAGGACAAAGGGCCGGCGTGCCTGAAACACATTGGCTTTATTTAATGATATGAATCCTAAATAAAATTCAAGATTTTCAAGGACCAAATGCTGGCGGGAGCTTCTTTATATTCTACTGTATGCTAGCAAATACTTAATTGAAAAACAGGTGCAAACTGAATATTACATTTTAAGAAGGAAAGGATAGGAGAAAATCGGAAAATATTTAAGATGAGCATATCACATTCAGACATAAGCGATCATATTCAGACATGCTGCCAACTCCGATGGGAAATCAGGTATATTCCATCTTTCTCCTACACCGCATCTCTCGCTGCTCACCTTAGATGGCAGTCTTCAATTTACAAGGCTTTAAAGGTGACCTGTCTGCCGATTCACCCTAGCAATGTCTGCCGTCCTGGCCTAAAACTGCTTGAAATATCGTAAACTTTTTGCACGACTCTTAGTTGTGCAAGAATGGTGACTTAATGTGTCTCCGCCTTTCCTGGTGAACTCCATCAATTGTAAGAAAGGCAGGCATCGCTCGCCCAGGACCGGGGTCAAGCACATCTGAAAGATGCACCACATTCATTAAGAAACATGCACTTCATATATTTTTCAAATCCAACGTGATGGGCTGCTGACAATAAGCATGGCTGTATGGTGACAGGATACCGGCGTTAACCATCAGTCTGCCCCATAGAGTCTGATCAGCCCGCATGAACCGGTCTTTAACCCATTCGTTGTGTTGCAGGAGGTAGATTGACATTCTGCAGCTTTGTTTCCATGGACAGTATTCTCACTTTTGATGTGTACAAATACAATCTAGTATAATAAATAATTGATATTAACCCAAAATACCTATATATTATCTGGAAGTAGACACCTGGCACATTGTACATGTAGGCACCTTCATGCAATTTTACTGCTATTAGAGACTAAAAATGAGACCTAAACAGAAAGTTAGATACAGCACAACTGCTTAAAATAAAAGTTTAAACTGGTTCAGAATAGGGACATTTTTGTTTATTTCTTACGGGGGAAAGGTTATTGATATTTTTTTTATTAATAAGTTTTATTTACTTTTTACCTATTATAGTGATTTATCATTTATTTGAAATATTGTGGCCCCCAAAAGCTCACAAAACATTTGGGAGGCATTTCAACATTTAAATACTATATAAATCTGATTTCCCCTATAACTGGGCTACTATACTTGCACCAGTTACAGGAGAAATGCTGCCTCCACAATAGAACTGACCGGGTGTCTCCTAGGACACAGCAGCTCCTCTCCTCCATCCATAAACCCAACGATCACATTACCACCGAGTCAGGAGGACAAAGCACTGTTCGCTGTACACACAACTTTGAACAAGCTAGATGGTCTCTGCCTTCACTAGGTGGGCTCAGCTGTGATAGCCAGCTACCAACTCCCACATTATTGTCTGCAGGGTTTTACAACATCACTGCATAACAGAACGGTGCTAAAATTAGTATTTTGTATATGAAAATTAGGTTCACAAGTGCATTAGTGGGTGTATCAGTGCACCTGAAGGCTATGGCTCCACTTTATTCCCCACGCTGGTGATGCCACAACTCCTTGATTAATAATGGAGACAGAAGCGCTGCTGCATAATGTCACCTGATGCTCTCTGCTGTCAGTCAAGAAGAAGATGGTGATATTGTAAGGAGGTGACAGGTTCCCTCATCTGCCCCCTCCTCCACATGGAACCTATGCGACCTCCTTTTTTAGATAAAACTTGTATATGGTTGTGAAAATCTGTAATGTAATGTTGTGTTTGCAAAGTGTGCACTGCCATATGTTGCACCCAAAAGTTATACATCGTAATGTATTCCTGTATTACCCCCTATGTTATGGCATATAATGTATGTGATTTGCTCTGTACCTGCTAAGCCTGTACTTATGTTAGAGACAGGGATAGTAATAGGTTAAAGAAGTGGGCTGGGTCAGCAGCAGAGAGGGGGAAGGAAGCTGCTGTCCCAGTCAGAAGCTCGGTATGTTTGCCCAGAGCAGACATGCTGAAGAGACAGGGCACTGCCAGACTCCCGAATTGGAGAGATCTGTTGGACTAAAAAGTACTTAAAGGGAACCTGTCACCCCCAAAATCGAGGGTGAGCCAAGCCCACCAGAACCAGGGGCTTATCTACAGCATTCTGGGATGCTGGAGATAAGCCCCTGATGTATCCTAAAAGATGAGAAAATGAGGTTATATTATTCTCACCCAGGGGCGGTCCCGGTCCAATGGGCGTCGCGGTCCGGTGCCTCCTATCTTCATCAGATGACGTCCTCCTCTTGTCTTCACGCTGCCTTGTCTGACCTTTCCCGGCGCCTGCGCAATGCAGTACTTTGCCCTCAACAGGGCAGACAAAGTATGCCTGCGCCGGAGCGTGAAGACCAGAAGAGGACGTCATCCTATGAAGATAGGAGGCTCCGGACCAGATCGCGACGCCCATCGGACCGGATCGCCCGCCCAGGTGAGTATAATCTAACCTCTTTTTCTCATCTTTTAGGTTACATCGGGGGCTTATCTACAGCGTTCCAGAATGCTGTAGATAAGCCCCTGATGCCGGTGGCCTTAGCTCAACATCGATTTTGGGGGTGACAGGTTCCCTTTAAGGACTCAAGGATTTAAGAACTGCAACACGGGTCTCCAAGACTTTGAAAGGGGTTTTAAGCACCCAGATCCCAGAGAGTGGACTTCTGTGAACTGCGGCCATTGTGGGTATGACCATAGCAAGTGTCTAGTAGAGCAGAAAGCCAGTGTTGGAAATGTCTCTTGTCTACATCTCCTCATCGTTCACTGAAAGTTATTTCCCTGTTTGAAAACGGTTGCTTTCTTGGACTCATTGCCTGGACTACAGTGACCAGAGAAGAGAAGGTAATTCTTAGGGAAAAGTTCAGCCCTGTATTGCATGTACAAGGGGCCAGGGGTGCTCGCTGACTGTATGCTCAGTGGACTCTGTCTGTGAACTGTGCCTTTAAATAAAGCGGCCATAACTACCCCCCGGTCCAGCTTGTTACAATATAATGGCAGGAAGAAGTGAAAAGGACTCAAACTGCAAGTGCAGGATACACCCACTTGTCAGTCTAATTTGCAAATTACTAAAAAATTAGGCATCTTTCATAATGTCTTCCAATGGCGCACTTCTGCTTGTGCAGGAGTAGTGGTGCTGACAGGTTCCCTGTAAGGGTTATACACACAAGTCTAGGGGACGCAGACCCCCTCCCATAGCTGAGAATCCAGAGATGATGGCACATACTGGAGGGAAGCTAGAGCTGTATTCCAAGAGAGAACGTCCCTGCATCTAACGAAAACATACGCAGAGCAGACTTTGAAATGAAGGTTTCCTATTGTGTGCGTCTTAATATACATCCACCCACCACTCGGGATTAGCTGAATGAGAGCCTCATGAATGCCGAGCTGGCTTTCCCTTAGAATGCGCTCTCCAGGATATATAGTGTAAATGTGTTCTCACACCACCTACACTGCTGCGGAGCATATCAGCAGCCATGTATAGGCATATGTGGGAAGATTGTAGCCACCTGACGGGAGGCAGAATCAAGGCTTTAAATGACACAAGTGTAGTTAGGAACGCAAGTTACAATCTGTATAGTGAAGGCTGAAGAAACCTCAATTCAGTGACCTTAACAACTTCCTTGGCGCCAAAGCTACAGTGGGACCTCAGGAGCTTATGTCGCAAAGCAAAAAACATCCCCATGTGCCATACTCTTTCTAAATTAGGGGACCTTGTAAAGTCTGGCATCTTGTTAGATGAACAAAGAATCTTTATTAGTCCCTTAGTTACTGGTCACAAGGCAGAAACATTTCTGCTGCAGCAATTACTTTTCTGAATAAGGATATATATTTAAGAGAGACAAGGAGTGAATAAAGGCACAAAAGTTTGCTTTGTTAATGCTCTGTACTTTTCATCCCTGTGTATTCTGGTGCTCTGTGTGACTCATTATCTACGAGTGCAGACAGCCAGAGAGCCTTCACAATGTCTTGTTACAGTGGGAGATCATCATTCAAGGCAAGCAGTGTCTACAGGCTGGGAAGCAAATGAGACGACTGGCCAAGCCTGGACATATTAAAGACTCTCAAATTGGATACATCATTAAATACATCCGAGTACAATACTTCTACACCCCAGCCTGGACTGGCCAACTGGAACACCGGGGAATCCTCTGGTAGGCCCCTTGGCAGGAGTCGGCCTCCCACCTTCCTACATGAGCACAATACACCTGATTCACTATGTGCGGATAAAAGCAGCAGCTCACCTCTATCTAACAAACTTCTCAGTGTTACATAGAAGCAGAGGTCAATTTATGAATGAAGTCCATGTTTGCCTGCAGTAAAGGTTATTGCTGGGCCCGTGTCATCTCTGCCCAACACACCTTTTAAAGGGAATCTGTCACCAGGTTTTTGCCTGATGTAGAACAAAGACCCAGATTATGGCCATGTATCACATATTGGGCTGTTTGCTGTAGTCTTGATAAAATCACTGAATGAATTACCAAGAGATTATCACTAGCGGACTAGTAAACCTTCTGCCATGTAGTTCTCCATATTAATGAGCTCTGTATAACCTTGCCCCCACAACAGATTTGCAGCTTTCTGCCTATGCACAGGTGTGGGCGAGGTTATACAGAGCTCAGCATACAGAGAACTGGTAGATCTGCACACAGCTCAGTAAGTGATATATTATTGAAATTAGGATCTCCGCCCCTACATCTTGCCATTCTCAGTTGGGGCGGAGAAAAAAAAAAATCTTGTGATAAATTCCCTTTAAGATCATTTAACTCCTTTATCCCCTGGGAATTTTTAGTTTTTGCGTTTTCTTTTTTTGCTTCCCTTCCTCAGAGAGCCATAACGTTTTTATTTTCCCGTCACTATGGCCGTGTGAGGGCTTGTTTTTCGCGGGACGAGTTCTACTTTTGAACACCACCATTGGTTTTACCATATAGTATACAGGAAAATGAGAAGAAAATTTAAAGGGCGGTGAAATTGCAAAAAGTGCAATTCTACTTTTTTTTTACCATGTTCACTAAATGCTAAAACTGACCTGCCACTGTGATTCTCCAGGTCATTACGAGTTTGTAGATACAAAACATGTATAGGTTATTTTTTTTTACTCAAGCGGTGAAAGCAAAATCCAAAGTTTGTAAAAAAAATAAATAAATAAAAGCCATTTTCCGAGACTCTTCGTGATCTCGGGTTGGACGAGGGCTTATTTTTCATGTGCCGAGCTAGCGTTTTTATTGGGCTCATTTTGGTGTACTTAAGATCTAAAAAATGCTCATCTGCCATGAGCACCAATCTGCAGGGCGGCGCTCATAGCAGTTTGGCAATGACAACCACAGAGGTCTCTTGCACCCCAGGATGTCATGCCAACCCATCGGCGACCTGTGGTCATGGGTGGCGAAGGGCGGGTTTATGACGAACTTCCGTTGCTGGCATGTTAAATGCTGCTGTCGGAACTTGACAGCAGCATTTAATATGTTAATAGCTGGGAGTGGATCGCGATTCCACCCGCAGCTGTTAGGGGCACATGTCAGCTAATGAAATGGGATGTGATAAAAGCTCTAGAGGTGTCCGAATACTTTTGTCCATATGGTGTATTTTGCATTTGCTGCCAGATCTCATTATCAGTTTAGAAGTAGTAATTTGACAAAGAATAGTTTTATTTTGTGCATTTTTACGTAATTACATGTAATGGATTATGTATAGAATATGCGATTATCATATTTTCTAATTAGCACCAATAATTAGGCAACACTTACGTTGTCCCCATTGGCCACTGCTGGGATTCAGGTAGTTGGGATAAAGCCCCTGTGGTTTATCCAGTCGACTTAACACTTTTCGAATGTTCATTACCTAAGATAAGCATTGGGATTTGGGTTCGTTACCAACAGCAGAGTCAAGTGTTCTGGAACAGATACAGTATGTCTAGTAGAATACATGGACTAGATGCTACAGACACAGACATTACGCATTCAAAAGAGATCTGTTTTCCATACAGTCAGATTTTACAATTATTTTTCTTAATTCCTGTGGGGAACACATAGCGAACTGCTAGGCACTAAATAAGGGGTGAACAAAAATCATACCAGAAGAGGCCAAGCATCAGAACTAGTAAAAGGAACGCATCAAGTATATTTTACATAAGTGCACAAGTATGCAATGTAGCCCTAATATAGCTATAGGGCTAAGTGTCCAAGTGCCATTTACCTCCTCCCTGGGGTCTGCTAAATAGAATTGCTGGGTCTAAAACATTACGGAATTTTCTGCGCTAAATAAATGGTACAATAAAGGGAAATTCACACAAGGCAGATCTGCTGCATACATTTCTGTGACTATCAGTTCTATTGATTTTGATAAAGCTGTTACGGTGGCAAGAGCATAAATTTCTGCAGGTTCCAGGAACTAAACATTTCAAGTGTAATAAAATGGTGAACAAAAATGCAAATCCGCCATATTTTTGTTTTTACAGCATTCGTTATTCAGGAAAAATGGGAGTATGATCCTTCAGGTCAATACGAGTGCAAATATACCAGACAAAGGGTTTGTTTAATTTTATACATTACTGAAAAAAAAAAATCTGAACTTTATGAAAAGAATAAAGCACAATTTGTTTCTTTTTTTTTTTTTTTTTTAAACCAACCGCAGTCAGGGGACACTGGTTTCCAGAAGAAAACCCCCTTAATCAAGGTGTAGAACCACCCTACTAGAGAATGACGACTCTCGGCAGGCACTACTCTTTCCTATTGTCACAGTGTGCAGATGTAGAAACCTTTAAAGTGAACCTGATACATGCAGTCTAATCCATGGGCATCATGTATGAGCTGGACGATCTTCAATTCTGAAACGCAGCCATGTTTCAGAGGAGAACATGCTTTCGAAGCTGTCGGGACTGAGCTGCACAGGAGACTAGTTAGCTAGGTGGGTGCCTAGGGGCTACTCCCCACCCGCTGCCCTGATGGACACGTATCTGCCCATGTTTGCCACAGGCAGCATCAGCGGACAGGATCACTTTAAAGCTATTAAAGAAGGGCGGTAAAGTTACAGTAGACAACGAAATGTTAAGTAGGCAACATCTAGACAATGTGATGAAAATGTTACTCTATTACATGTATAAACCTTTAGAGGAGATCTAGCTGAAAAGCTAAACATCTTGTGTTTTAATTTACAGTCGCAGATCGTACTTACCTTCTCAGCAAAAAGTGGATTTCCAGATACTTCACTTAAGTGTATAAACTCTAGGTGCAGGGTTCCAAACTCAGCCAAGATACTGCTGCCTCCAGAAGCCCATGGCCAATTCCGACCGATCCCACTGAAGAAAACCAGGGAAAGAAATAGTCAGAGCCAGATCTCCATATTAAAAAAAATAAAAACTGTAGTCAAATCAAAGAACCCATACTTACATAAAATGTATAATGGCATTTAATGCAGAAATTGGCAAAATTATGTACAGTATTACATGAATACGCTGCAAATGCGCTGTAGCTACAACACAAGCACAGTGCACTTACACCTGGGCTTTCATATATTACTGTAGGCAGCGCTGGACAATGTCTACATATTCTGCATGGAAGGAAGTTGCCAGCACAGATGAAGAGCCCAGCACAGATGAATCCTATACTTCCCAGTTTGAGGCTGGGGGGGGGGTTTGTGTTGTCTTTATTATGGGATCCTAACTAATAGATATCAAACTTTTGCTGGCAGGTAAAGTCCAAACATGAGGCACTTTGCATTTCCCTTGATCAAAGCGCGGTGTGTGTATGTGTGTGTGTGTGTATATATATATTATATACGGTATTTACATTTACACACACACACATACACACAAACACACACACCCAGCACAATGCAATATGACATTCACACTTTTTTTTGTTCAAGTACAAGGATGTGAACAGAGCCTACGTGTACGTTTAAACGACATGTAATCAGATTAGTGGTTGTTTAATGGGCTGTTTAGGCAGGCTGATCGTACTTTCTTACGCAAAGAGTGATCAATAATACAATTGTTTTGTGCACACAGAACATGATGTCCTCGGCAAAACATCACCTGTTTACCCAGAACAAGGTGCTTAAAAATTACCTGATGAACAAGCAATTTGCTCATTCGTTGAGAGATTGCCAGCTGCTTTAGAAATGATTACAATAAGTCTGTTTAAATGGGCCTTGTACAGGACAGGAATAACCACCATAGAGGAGAAGCGAATTCTACTCAAATATTGCAAAAATCCGCATTCACCAAAATGTACGGTAGATTTTTTTGCAATTTACTTCTCCACTGATTTAGCAAAAATGGTGGTTTGTGTTTTAAAGGGCCATCAAAAGGATGAAAAACAACAAATAAAAAATTACGGTAATTATAGTTGCCTCTCCAGTTCCTCATCCTAAATTCTCATCGTCGCAAGCACGGAAATTGCCAGACCTCTAGTGCTAGGACAATTATGGACATGCAAGGTCATGGTGCACGTCATGACCTAAAATACGCTTGCGCAGAACTCCCATGGGCCTTCTCAAAGTCGGAGGTCCTGGGACTCTGATAAAAAGATATGGCAATGATCAGGTGAGTCACTGGTCACTGTGAGTGGTGGGGTTGGAGAGGTGAGCGGGAAACTAAACATAATTTTTTTTATTTAAACATTTTAGGTTCATTATGCTCTGTGGTCTGGAGAGACCCCAGCGCATAATAAGCGACATTAATTTTGCGAAGAACAGTTTCCCTGCAAATCAAATTTCCCAAGAAAATCTGCAGAAACAAGCAACATTGAATTCTGCAAGATCCACTCAGCTCTACTCCCCACTTCTTGGAAGTAATAAGTGTAGTCCCTAAGACAACATATCGCTACTAGAGATGAGCGAATTTGTTTGACTCCCTCCTTATTCGGCAAGCTACAGCGCTTGCCGAATAAGCCGCAGAGGGAACCTGGATCGCTCCTGCTGATCACCGATCAGCTGTCAGGCGCCGCAGCTTCATGTGTTGCGGCTGTTTCACTATCTCAACACATGCCTGGAGAACCTGTTTGTTGGGCTCTCCATGCATGAGATTGAACTTGCGTTTCATATTTTTCCACTTTTTTAAAAACTTTTTACTGTATTTATTACTTCCTTTAGGGGACTCGAACCTGCAAACTGTCTGATTACTTATGCTATATGAAAAAACAGCAAAACAAGGCAGAGATGCTTACCTGCCTAGGCCTCCAAACAAATGCACTATCAGGATGCAGTGGACCCATGTGGTCAAGATGAAAAAAACACAGGTGCAGCATAACCGATGAGGCAGCCACTCACGGCCTACCAAACTAATGGAGGGGGTGGCTGCTTGGCACATTGCTGCACATAAAAAACTTGTATGTGGCGCTGTTCACACAATGGAGATGCACAGCATCCAGGCAGGCCTAGTAGTGACACCCTTCTATTAGATCAGGCGGGCCTGCCCAGCGCTATCCAAATGCACCCCATGTGAACAGACACCACAGTTTACAAGAGAAAAATGGGCCCAACTGCACCCCGAAAAAAAGTGCAAAAAACACATAAAAAAATATATTTTTATGTGAGGTATTAGTTGATATTTTGGCCAAAATAAAGAAGCTCATGACCCACGTCAAGGGTCCCCACGCTCATGAGTCCTAACTCTAAAATAGCTAAAAGCACAAAAAGAGGATTCAGAGATCCTCCAAAAATGAGAAAAAACAGCAAAACAAGGCAGAGATGCTTACCTGCCTAGGCCTCCAAACAAATGCACTATCAGGATGCAGTGGACCCATGTGGTCAAGATGAAAAAAACACAGGTGCAGCATAACCGATGAGGCAGCCACTCACGGCCTACCAAACTAATGGAGGGGGTGGCTGCTTGGCACATTGCTGCACATAAAAAACTTGTATGTGGCGCTGTTCACACAATGGAGATGCACAGCATCCAGGCAGGCCTAGTAGTGACACCCTTCTATTAGATCAGGCGGGCCTGCCCAGCGCTATCCAAATGCACCCCATGTGAACAGACACCACAGTTTACAAGAGAAAAATGGGCCCAACTGCACCCCGAAAAAAAGTGCAAAAAACACATAAAAAAATATATTTTTATGTGAGGTATTAGTTGATATTTTGGCCAAAATAAAGAAGCTCATGACCCACGTCAAGGGTCCCCACGCTCATGAGTCCTAACTCTAAAATAGCTAAAAGCACAAAAAGAGGATTCAGAGATCCTCCAAAAATGAGAAAAAACAGCAAAACAAGGCAGAGATGCTTACCTGCCTAGGCCTCCAAACAAATGCACTATCAGGATGCAGTGGACCCATG
The DNA here is from genome assembly GCF_051348905.1 of Ranitomeya variabilis. Classification (NCBI taxonomy): domain Eukaryota; kingdom Metazoa; phylum Chordata; class Amphibia; order Anura; family Dendrobatidae; genus Ranitomeya; species Ranitomeya variabilis. Next base: position 723,484,944 of record NC_135233.1, read on the forward strand.
TGGTCAAGATGAAAAAAACACAGGTGCAGCATAACCGATGAGGCAGCCACTCACGGCCTACCAAACTAATGGAGGGGGTGGCTGCTTGGCACATTGCTGCACATAAAAAACTTGTATGTGGCGCTGTTCACACAATGGAGATGCACAGCATCCAGGCAGGCCTAGTAGTGACACCCTTCTATTAGATCAGGCGGGCCTGCCCAGCGCTATCCAAATGCACCCCATGTGAACAGACACCACAGTTTACAAGAGAAAAATGGGCCCAACTGCACCCCGAAAAAAAGTGCAAAAAACACATAAAAAAATATATTTTTATGTGAGGTATTAGTTGATATTTTGGCCAAAATAAAGAAGCTCATGACCCACGTCAAGGGTCCCCACGCTCATGAGTCCTAACTCTAAAATAGCTAAAAGCACAAAAAGAGGATTCAGAGATCCTCCAAAAATGAGAAAAAACAGCAAAACAAGGCAGAGATGCTTACCTGCCTAGGCCTCCAAACAAATGCACTATCAGGATGCAGTGGACCCATGTGGTCAAGATGAAAAAAACACAGGTGCAGCATAACCGATGAGGCAGCCACTCACGGCCTACCAAACTAATGGAGGGGGTGGCTGCTTGGCACATTGCTGCACATAAAAAACTTGATAGTACCTGATAGTGCATTTGTTTGGAGGCCTAGGCAGGTAAGCATCTCTGCCTTGTTTTGCTGTTTTTTCTCATTTTTGGAGGATCTCTGAATCCTCTTTTTGTGCTTTTAGCTATTTTAGAGTTAGGACTCATGAGCGTGGGGACCCTTGACGTGGGTCATGAGCTTCTTTATTTTGGCCAAAATATCAACTAATACCTCACATAAAAATATATTTTTTTATGTGTTTTTTGCACTTTTTTTCGGGGTGCAGTTGGGCCCATTTTTCTCTTGTAAACTGTGGTGTCTGTTCACATGGGGTGCATTTGGATAGCGCTGGGCAGGCCCGCCTGATCTAATAGAAGGGTGTCACTACTAGGCCTGCCTGGATGCTGTGCATCTCCATTGTGTGAACAGCGCCACATACAAGTTTTTTATGTGCAGCAATGTGCCAAGCAGCCACCCCCTCCATTAGTTTGGTAGGCCGTGAGTGGCTGCCTCATCGGTTATGCTGCACCTGTGTTTTTTTCATCTTGACCACATGGGTCCACTGCATCCTGATAGTGCATTTGTTTGGAGGCCTAGGCAGGTAAGCATCTCTGCCTTGTTTTGCTGTTTTTTCTCATTTTTGGAGGATCTCTGAATCCTCTTTTTGTGCTTTTAGCTATTTTAGAGTTATGCTATATGAAGCAACACCACAGTTTGAACTTAAAGAAGCTCCTTGATGACAACCATGGAGGTCTTCAACAGACCTTTAGATGTCATAGCAACCTATCAGCGCCCCACGATTGCGTCACACGGGTGCCGATATGTGCATCACATTAAGCTTCCATATGCCGGCGTGCTGTTAATGCCACTGTCAAGAGTTTGACAGTGGCATTTAAGTGGTTAACAGTTGTGGCTGTTAAGAGGCAGATCCTGTGTCACAGCCATTATCTGCTGGGTATGGCTGCAGACTTGTGCAGAACTTGTATGGCATGTGTCAGTAAGGGGTTAAAAGATGTCCAGAAAAAAAAAATAATCACAGACTTTTTTTTAAGAAGGACAAATGGGAAAATCTAACGAATCCTCAATAAACAGTGATATATGCCTACTACCCAGAATACTAGGATCATGTATGATCTGCAGAATGTGAATTACTTAGGATCATTTCTAGTGTTCATGATTATCATATTTTGATGGGCTGTTCAAGAATGTATGGATGCTTGGCAACAATCCTTTAGAAACGTTAAATGATCTCTATTGCTGTACCTAGATAGATTTCATATGCCAGACACTTCGTTATTTTAATGGATGGACTGTTTCAAACACTGACTAAAACCCAGGACCTTGATATGAGTGATATATTTGATTGGGAAACAAAGATGCGTAAACATCTGTAAGTTGTGTATGGGAGACATCATAGCAGGCAGTCTCCTCCCACCAGCTCAGTGTCAACTGCAAATAAAGAGATCGAGCCTGCAGTGGGAAAAACCTGAAAAAGCAGAATATGTGACATATTAAAAACTAAAATGAATGTTATTGCTCTCTTACATACCAGTAATACAATTTATTATGAAAAGTTACCCTTTAGGTTTTGCAAAGCAACTGATTGTAATCAACTTTTAGAATAAGCTTCTATGGAGCTGTTGTATTTTAACATGGGATCAACTCAAACTTCCTACATTATCAGTTACTACATGATTTTGTTAGCATATTTCTATTTTCTTACATCACAAAAAAATGGTATTATGTAAATGGATGGCTAGACAATAGTCTAGTTATTGCTGTCTTAATTTATGGCTCTGCGTTAATGTGGTAAATATACTGTGTATTTAGACAATGGTGAAGACTCAAGATATAAACCAAGCTCTCCGATTACCACATGCGTAGCGCTAAATAATTTCACAATAAAACAACTGCTTTGTATGATAACAGAAAGAGCTCAATTGCAGTGTTTTGCCATGGTTCAGCTCTTATAAACTCATTCTTACAAAACTGGGAAATGGGCCAATTTAAATCACGTAAAATATTCCGAACAGCTTATTACTTACTACTTGTTGCTTTTCAGTGCTGTTTATGTATTTTATAAACCATAGGAAAGCTTTAAATTCCAATTTCAGTTTTTCTGCCAAATCGACTTAATGAGGGATATCTTTGATGACAAAGTTTGGGCACCCGATATCGGCACCTGCTGACTTCGCTCTGAATATCGTAAAATAACGCAAATATTAAAAAGACGTTTTCCACTTTCAGGAAAGTGGAACCCATGTGCTGTAAAATGCCTAAAATAACAAGCAGAAGTACTCGCCCTCCCAGGGTACAGTACTGGGTTCCACGTTGCGGCTCAGGTCAGAGTTGTGGTTACATCATATTACGCATCACTGCTGTAGTCAACCCACAAGCTCAGCGGCTTCACCAAGGTACACACAAGTCGTTGACCTCAGTCATTGGTTACAGCGTTGATGTGCGCCGTCGGTGGGACGTGTCAGTTGCAGCCAGGACAAAAACCTGAGCAGCTATGGGAGCCAGCGCACAACCAGGGTTTTTGTTATTTTATTGAATTTATAGTTCACTTTTCTGAAAGTGGAAAACCCCTTTAACAAGCCAAACAGTAGGTGGTAAGAATAATCTCAAGCAACTGTTTATGGCAGCAACAGTGTTGTAACAAAACATAAATAAGAAGGGAAATTCCAAAACCCCCCTAAAAAATTATATACCGTATATTACACCACTAGATGGTGGCCCGATTCTAACGCATTGGGTGTTCTAGAATATGTATGTAGTTTATTTATGAAGTTTTCAGAATAATGCAATTTATACACAGGATTCGGACAGCCGGGCGCGACCAATTAGCGAAGCGTGGTTCAAATTCCGCGCCAATTTGCGGCCGGACTGCACCTGTCGCTGATTGTTTGCGGCCGGCCGGGCGTGACCAATCAGTGAAGCCAGGGCCTGCTCCAGGTGTGAGAAATATATATATCATGTAGATCTCACTTGCATGTATACTCCTCTATAATCATATATACTCATATCCACAGCTAATATATTACTCAGCTAGTTTATAATCAATGGTTAAAATGGCTGGCATAAACTGATATAAGCCAGACAGATTGTATGGGGTTTTCCATGCAAAAGCGGAACAACGCCAGATGTACTAAGTGCTGATCAGATGTCTCAACTCTGTCCTAGATGCAGAAAGATGCAGAGAGCTCAATTTTAGTTGCTTAATCAGCATTCATATGTGCATTAATCACAATATTCCATATATGTTTAGATAACCAATGACAGGGGAGCTAGACAATATGGTAATTAACTAACCACCCCTAACCACTCCTTTCTATATGCAATTATAAAACTATGTATGTACAATAAAGTATCAGTATTGGTGGAATGTTATTGACACAACAATAGTGTGCAGTCTCATTCCTTGAGCGCTCAAAATACTCAAGTCTTATTGGGAACGGCCGCAGCACACACAGGGATAAGTTTATCCAATCCAAATTTCCATATCAAATGGCGCCCACCGCGAGGCGTGGACGAAACATACGGGACCCTGCTGACCGGAGAGACAAAGGTGTTGGCCACAGCCTTGGTTCACGGGACGGAGACTGCGCAGCTCCATAAGTAAGGTAAGAAAATGTTATCATCTTACATGAAAGTCCCCTGTGCCCAGTCCGGGTCTATACCTCTTGCCGGTCAGGTGTGGTCACCACCGCATTCCCAGGTAGTGTAAAAAGTCCAAAGCCTGTATCCAAACCCTGGGATATAAGTCAAGGTGTCTGCTGTGTGCCGTGTATGTGTTCTGTGTTTGTGTAAGATCCATGAGAAAAGCTGGAACGGTGACTGTTTTGTTTGTGGTGGCTGGGTAACAGACGGCAGGAGGTCAAATCGCTTGATAAGCTATCACAGATTCCCATGCAGCAGGAGGGACATGTAGTCCCATGTTCCAGGCTCGGATGGTGATGGCTACGGGAATCTGTGGCAGCCCTCTAAGCTGGCGGAAAGTCAGGACGACCGAAGCGGAGGGTGATAGAATTTCCCGGGCATATGCGTGCCCAGTGCGATTGATAGTTGTCTGGTCCCAGAACGGCCTGCACGTGTCACAGAATAATAAAGGGGCATCTCCCGGACGTCTATCTGTTTCTGCTTGAGTCATGTATCGCTGCTTTAAGAGCATACAATTGTAAAAGAAAGTTTTTTTTTCTCTTTTCTGAACTTCCCCTTTTCCACTCTGCTAGCAGAGATATATATACATTGTAAATCACACTGTCACATCTTTTTTTTTCCTGGCTGTTTCTGCAATGCAGACTATGGTGTAGCTATTTGTGAAGTAGTGAAACAAATTGTTTCTATCGTTTTTGATGCGACATACGTGATTTTAGTGACATTGGATACAATAGCATAAGAAAAGGGGAAGTGTGTGTGTCTGACTGCATTGAGCGCAGAGAGAAGGAAAAAAAAATATATAGCTTTTTTTTTACTCTTTACTCTTGAACGTCTTTATTCTGGTTTTTTATATTTTTTTTCAAGTTTTTTTTATTAAGTTTTCCTTCAATCTCTACCTTTTACTTTTTTTAAAAAAAAGTTTTTTCCTTTTGTATCGAAATTTTGAGTTTTTGATCGTGTACTAGGTTTTTGATGGTTTTCTGTTCTTTTGGGGTTTTTTTTTGGAGTTTTTATATACTAATTTTTAGAAGTTTTTGCTGGTTTTTTTCCTTTATTTGTTTTTTTTATTTTGGTTTTTGCCATGGGGTATAAGGTGGCCCAGCAACAGGAGGGTCTTACTTCCTGATGAGAAAACAGCCCCCCAGATAGTGGCAGAACACGAAGGTGTTAAGTATGTGAAATTCATAAGAATGGCATGAGGTAGAAAGGAAAATAAGGGAAGTTAGCTGATGTTAAATTGCAGAATACTAATACATGGTATGAAGTAGCAGCAGAGCTTACATCATTTGGGTGGTACAGAAAGATATGTGAGAAAACCAGGAAGTGATTTTTTTGTGTGTATAAGACGGGAGATATTGGATCTGCGCAGTCTGCTCTCAGCAAAATCCATGGTATAGGGAGTTATTTTTGCACAGTATGTGGCGCGCCCCATCTCTCCCTACAGGGAGAAGGCATCATTACTCCTCTCTGTTGTTCTTGTTCTTCTCTATCCTCCTTTTTCTCTGTCACTCTTTCTCTCATTCTTCTCTCTCACTCTCCTTTCCTCTCCTCTTTCTCCACACTTTTCTCTTATCTCTCTCCTCCTTCACCACTCCCCCACCACACCTATCTCCTCCTTCTCCCCACCCATCTCCACTCCTCTCTTCTCCTTCTCTCTTCCACACCTCCCATCTTCTCCTCCCTCTGTTCCTCCTTCCTCCATCTCCTTCTCCACACCTCTTCCCTCCTTTTTTACTCCCTTCAACCAATCCTCCTGTTTTTTCTCGCTCTCTCCACCTCCTTCTGCACACCCTGATTCTCCCAGTTTCTCTTTACCACACCTTTCTATCTCTCTCCATCTCCTCATTCTCCTTCTCCACACCTCTTTCCTCCTTCACTCACCTCTTCCTCCCATACTCTTTTCATCAACCCCTCCTCCTTCCTCTTCTTCTTCTGCTGGGCCAACGCCCAATTCAAACAATGTGGTGCTTACAGCACAAGGTTCCCCTTCTATGTCCCTGGCACAATCCAGCCATTGCCAGTTGTGATATCGGGGAAAGAAGGTGAAAATCCCCCTTCACACAATGCAGTGGGCAACCCCCAGACACATCAGGCAGCAGACAGCTCAGCCCTGGGTGCAGAGGGGGGAGTAATGACATCACCATTTGTTGATAATGTACAATTTCAGCACCGGTCAGAGCTGCCTACATTCACAACAACATAGAATTACAAGCCTAATCCATCACAGCTTCAGCAAGGGGGGAAACATCCTCACACAAAAAGGCAACTTCTAAGTCCAATATCAGCCAGTGTATGACCCCAGTACACGCTATCACAACTATTCCTCTGATGAAGATGAAGAGGGAACATCATACATGCTGTCCAGTACTAGAAAAAGAAACCCACAGGCACCGAGAGCAGGGGCAGATAGAGGCACCACCATTACACTATGTGCACTGCACTTCAAGTCAGGTGACAATCTTCCAGACCCAGTCCCATGCCATTTTACCGAAGAATATAGCAGAACTAGCGAACATATGCAGTCACCTGGAATGATCTCTGGGCCATGGATGGAAATAGAAGCAGGGGATGCACTCTGGCCAATCATGAAGGAACAATTCAAACTTCCAGCAGAATTAGATGTACACGCTTGGGAGTCAGGGCCACAGTTAAGTGAACAGCTCAGAGTGTGGGCCAAAGGCAGATTGGCAGGACAAGCCCTCAGCTTACATCACATGAGCCAAGACAAAACAGAGTCTGTAAAGAAGTTTCATGGCAGAGTAATGCAAGTATTCCAAGACTTGGGCTTCACCATTCAAGATCAGATACACAGGCAAATGTTGGCACAGGCCTTTGTGCATGGACTGAGACAGCCAATCAGGAAACCACTGATAGTGGTTAGGCCTGAGAACAGGTCAAAGGCAGTGGACTGACTCAGCAAAATGGTTTATGTGCGCCTAGGAGACTGTTTATTGCCGATTGTCGCCAAAACTGCCGCCATCATAGCGCCACAAAGAGCGCAAAGAAGGAAACAGGTGCCGCGCTGCTGAGAACGCCGGAAGGGGAGCCAGAGGTGAAGACGCTGCAAAGTGCCGAGTGACACGCCGGAAGAACCGCTGCAGACTCCAGAGAGGAGACACCGACCTCAATAAGGTTAGCAAAGTGGAGAAGCTATGTCAGACCAGGGGGAAGAAGTGATGGCAGATGTAGCCGCAGCCCCTGTAATGCCCCAAGACCTTGGGTTGGATGCAGCCGCCGGTCTCATGGCACCCCCAGGCCTCGCCACGAATGCACCTGCAGGCCCCATCTTACCACCGCAGCTTCAATCAGCAGGCCGGACCCCGCTGCCGATACAGTACCCATCATGCCGTTGTCCACAGTAGCCAAAGGGATTGAGTCCCAACCAGGGGTGCAGAAGACAGCCCCTCTCATGGTGACCACAGGAGAAACAGGTCAAGGAAGAAGTGCAGAAAGCAGTGAAGTACCCCGTCCATAGGACAGAGGCAAGCAAGCCAGGTCCGCAAGACACTACACTCCTGACATGTAAAACCCCATCTGCAGGACCAATACCTCAAATTACCCTTAAAGTGGATGGCGTTGTCAGATCTTTTTTTCTGCACACCGATGCAGCCAGAAGTGTGATGACACCTATGGAACTCGCTGATCTCACCTGCCTATCAAAATCCTCTGTGTCTCGCATGGGCATTGATGTTCAAATCAGACATTCTCAGCTTACAAAGCCACTGAGAGTGTGCACTCAGCCAGGACACTCTATCCTGTCCCAGTTTGTGGTGTTAAGGACCTTCCACTCAACCTGCTGGGAGCGAACCTACTGCAGAAGCTGAAGGCAACCACAGAGTTCCAGGAAGATGGGACAGTGACACTTTCTTCATCCCTGACCCAAGAAGAATCATGTTGGCGGCCCTACAAGAACTTTAAACAACCGATGAGGCCTACCCCAAGGAGGTACTGGACATAGTACCAGAAAGTCTATGGTCTAAGGGACCCCAGGACGTGAGAAAACCTCAAGTTGCCCCAGTACGGGTGTCACTCAAGCCAGGTACCCCGTACTCTCGTAAGGCCCAGGCCAGGCCTAGAGTCAAGCTGCCTCTGACCAACTGAAGGTCTACTTGGAAATAGGAATCATTGTTCCTTGCACATCGCCTTGCAATACCCCGCTTTTCCCGGTCAAGAAAAAGACTGAAAAAGGAGAGCCAGCCAAGTTCAGAATGGTACATTACCTGAGAGCTGTGAATGACGCCACGGTGTTTGAAACTGCAATTATGCCGAATCCACACACTCTGCTCTCAAATGTGCCTGCCACAGCAAAAGTGTTCACAGTGACCGACCTGGCTAATGTTTTCTTCAGTGTTCCCCTTCGCCCGGATGACCAGTACCTGTTTGCCTTAACGCACCAGGGGGGACACCACACATGGACAGTGATGCCACAGTGGGCCCAGAACAGCCCTTCACAGTTTACCAAAGCAATGTCCACAGTCCTCACCAACATGCATGCTTTGAAAAAGAACTCATTGTTCGAAACGCGTAGCCTGCTGCTACTCATTCTCCTGCGAACCATGTCATTGGACTTTGGATTTTATCCTCAATAAATTTTGATATTTTTGGAAGCTGGATTATTTTTTCCTGTTTGCCTTACTTGGTCTAGTTTCGTATTGCAGAGCCTGGATCCCTGATGCCTCAGTCCTAATGCAGCCTCTGTGTGAATACGTCAGCGTGACCCCGTTCCTCCTGACAGATGCAGCCTTCAGCTCGTTCAAGAAGTTAAAAGGTACTGCAGTCTCAGCGCCAGCACTAGGCCTACCTGACTATGAGAAGCTATTCCGTCTCCACCTGATGGAAAAAGAAGGCCTTGCTACTGGAGTCCTGATGCAGCTTCAGGGGGGGAAGCAGGGACCTTTGGGCTACTTTTCAGCTTGTCTGGATCCAGTTGCAAGGGGAGCCCCTCCTGCATGAGATCAGCATCACTCTTGGATGTCCATTGGAAATCCTGGCTCTGCATGACATCTCAGCAATCCTCAACCAAACCCAGCCAAAACATCTCTCCACCGCCAGGCATCTTCGCCTCCAGTGCTCTCTACTCCTGCCCGACAATGTCACCAACTGCAGATGCACAGTCCTCAATCCGTCCACTCTACTCCCACTCCCAAGGGGGGAATACAGATATGGATCCTCAGATAAAAATTCTGATCAAAATCTGCAAGATACCTTCCGCAGGGATCTAAATTTGCTCTGGACGGATGACCATGATTGCTTCAGCATCATGAAACAAGAAAACAGCAGGACTACCCAAGGTGGCAGAAGAGCCACTGACCAACCCATAGTTGATCCTCTATGTGGATGGCTCCAGATTTGCAGATGATGAAGGAAGATTCCACATGGGTTGTGCAGTGACCAGCAATCAAGAGATCCAGGGTCCAGAAGTCTGCTGCCTAGTCTGTCAGCCCAGGAAGCAGAACTGATAGCGCTAACGAAGGCCTACCAGATGGCAGAAGACAAGACTGCGGAAATGTATAAGGATTCGAGGTACTCGCATGGCATAGCACATGACTTTGGGCCCATCTGGGCTGCAAGGGACTTCATCACAGCAAGCGGAACAACTGTGAAGCATCATGGAGCCATTAAGGACCTGCTGAACGCACTTCAACTTCCAAAAGTGGTGGCAGTACTAAAAGTCAAAGCGCATGGAAAGCTAAACACAGTAGAGGCACGAGGCAACAACATGGCGGATATGGCAGCCAAAGAAGTCAAAGGAAGACAATATGGAGAAGTTGGAGAGGTCGTAGAGCCGGATGGCTACTACAGGACGGCTGAAGACAGGAAACCTGACAAGATGACATCCTGGGATCTGCTCAAAAAAGCTGCAAGAGCAAGCCCCAAAGGACAAGAAGGAATGCTGGATGCAGAAGTGAGCAACACATGAAGGAAGGGTATACTCAATGGACTACAAACCCTGTTTACCCCGAAGCATATACCCTATCGGGGTCCAGTGGCCACATGGACCCACACACAGATTAAAGACACAGATGAATGATCTGATTGGTGCTTACTGGTTCGCTCCAGTGATCCCCACCCTAACAGCCAAGTTCACTAGCAGCTGTCTGACCTGCGGCAAATGCAACCCTCGAAGAATGGAGAAAGTTCCCACCCATCATCTTGCCAGACCACTGTACCCCTTCCAGAGGATCCAGATAGACCACATCGAAATGCCGCCAAGTGGAAGATTCAAATATGCCCTTGTGGTCGTCTTCTCAGGATGGCCAGAAGCTTTCTCAGTGAGGAACCAGTCAGCAAAGACTACTGCAAAGAAGCTACTCAGAGACGAGGTATGCAGCTATGGGGTCCCAGAAGTGATAGAGAGTGACCAGGGATCCGCATTCACAGCAAATCTCACACGAGAGATCTGGTCAGCAGTAGGGTCAGACTTAGACCTACACACTCCCAATCACACTACTCAGTGTTAGGCACACTCCCAGAGGCCCAGAAAAGCAGTCACCATATGAAATTTTGTTTGGGTCTAGTCCCAGGTTAGGGGTATCCTTTCCCTCAGTAGCTGACTATGTAATATGATACTTTGCTTATTATTTTCATTTAATTTGTCTTAAATGAAAAAACACAAGAGAATGAAGCAAAAAGCAAAACATTGATCATTTCACTCAAAACTCCAAAAATGGGCCAGACAAAAGTATTGGCACCCTCAGCCTAATACTTGGTTGCACAACCTTTAGCCAAAATAACTGACCAACCGCTTCCGGTAACCATCAATGAGTTTCTTACAATGCTCTGCTGGAATTTTAGACCATTCTTCTTTGGCAAACTGCTCCAGGACCATGATATTTGAAGGGTGCCTTCTCCAACATGCCATTTTTAGATCTCTCCACAGGTGTTCTATGGGATTCAGGTCTGGACTAATTGCTGGCCACCTTAGAAGTCTCCAGTGCTTTCTCTCAAACCATTTTCTAGTGTTTTTTGAAGTGTGTTTTGGGTCATTGTCCTGCTGGAAGACCCATGACCTCTGAGGGAGACCCAGCTTTCTCACACTGGGCCCTACATTATGCTGCAAAATTTGTTGGTAGTCTTCAGACTTCATAATGCCTTGCACACGGTCAAGCTGTCCAGTGCCAGAGGCAGCAAAGCAACCCCAAAACATCAGGGAACCTCCGCCATGTTTGACTGTAGAGATAGTGTTCTTTTCTTTGAATGCCTCTTTTTTTCTCCTGTAAACTCTATGTTGATGCCTTTGCCCAAAAAGCTCTACTTTTGTCTCATCTGACCAGAGAACATTCTTCCAAAACATTTTAGGCTTTTTCAGGTAAGTTTTGGCAAACTCCAGCCTGGCTTTTTTATGTCTCGGGGAAAGAAGTGGGGTCTTCCTGGGTCTCCTACCATACAGTCCCTTTTCATTCAGACGCCGACGGATAGTACGGGTTGACACTGCTGTACCCTCGGACTGCAGGGCAGCTTGAAATTGTTTGGATGTTAGTCGAGGTTCTTTATCCAACATCCGCACATTCTTGCGTTGAAATCTGTTGTCAATTTTTCTTTTCCGTCCACATCTAGGGAGGTTAGCCACAGTGCCATGGGCTTTAAACTTCTTGATGACTGCGCACGGTAGACACAGGAACATTCAGGTCTTTGGAGATGGCTTGTAGCCTTGAGATTGCTCATGCTTCCTCACAATTTGGTTTCTCAAGTCCTCAGACAGTTCTTTGGTCTTCTTTCTTTTCTCCATGCTCAATGTGGTACACACAAGGACACAGGACAGAGGTTGAGTCAACTTTATTTTCAACATGTCAACTGGCTGCAAGTGTGATTTAGTTATTGCCAACACCTGTTAGGTGTCACAGGTAAGTTACAGGTGCTGTTAATTACACAAATTAGAGAAGCATCACATGATTTTTCGAACAGTGCCAATACTTTTGTCCACCCTCTTTTTTATGTTTGGTGTGGAATTATATCCAATTTGGCTTTAGGACAATTATTTTTGTGTTTTTTCATTTAAGACAAATTAAATGAAGATAATACCAAAGAATGTGTGTTTGCAATCATTTTCAGGAAGAAACTGAGAATTATCTGACAGATTTGCAGGGGTGTGAATACTTCTGGCCATGACTGTATCTGTATGTATGTACATATATATATATTTTTTTTTTATTAAAAAGAGGGGCTGGACTTGCTCTACCAAACACAATTAGGAAGCATATAATGATTTGTGTTTATTGTGTTTAAGATCTAAATGTGTTTAAGATCATCTCCAAACCAAGACATGACACAATCTTACAACCACTGACTGATACAGTGGCTGGCGAAAGTATTTATCCCATTTGGCTTTTTACCTGTTTTTTTTACATTACAACCTGTGTTTAAATATTTTTGTAATCCGATTTGTTTGAGATGTATCAGCACTAAATAGACTAAGTCAGTGAAGTGAAGTGAGAAAAATAGGAATAAGTTAAAGGGAAGGTGCTATCAAAAATTCTTTTTTTACAGCAATTGTAAAAATGTAAAGAATTAATGTTTCAATTTTCTTAAAAAATATTATCATTTGTTTATAATTTAGTAAAATATGAAAAATAATTTGAAAAGTTTTGGAATTTCCACTTTTAAACACTAGGGGGAGGAGCTGCTGAAATTTCAGAAAAACCTAGTGTACAACTAGCTCACATTACTGCACTGCAGTAATTATGGGCGGAGTCTGCTGACCTGTGTGTGATGTCTCCTCTCCTCCCCTCCTGGGTGTTTGCTAAGGGATAAGAGACGATGAGATTCAGGAACACAGTGTGCAGCCATTTTGTTGGTGACTGCAGAGTAAGGCTGCCGTCACACTAGCAGTATTTGGTCAGTATTTTACCTCAGTATTTGTAAGCCAAAACCAGGAGTGGAACAATTAGAGGAAAAGTATAATAGAAACATATGCACCACTTCTGCATTTATCACCCACTCCTGGTTTTGGCTTACAAATACTGAGGTAAAATACTGACCAAATACTGAATGTGTGACCGCAGCCTTATACTGACAAGTAGACCGTCACCGAGGATGGCAGGCAGCAAGGATTCTGGGAGATATATGGTGGAGGGTGACAGCAGCACAGAGTATTTCAGGAGAGCAGTGTGCTGGTCTATGGGGGCCCCCTGTTTGGTGCGCGGAGCGGCCAGGGATTGTACATAAAGCGCTGTCTTTTATACACATGGATGGACCGTCTGCTCCACAGAAATCCAGGAAACATTTCTGCGGATTGATGACCTGTTCTGATCCAGACTTTGCATGCAGACCCCATTCCCCTCCTCAGATTCTGTCTTCTCCATCCTGTCCTGGCGATGTGTGAAAGCAAGGCGACAGGCGCAGTCTGGGGTGACGCTGGGAAGGAAATGTAGCCATATAGTAACGATAAACATTCCCCTGACTGCACCTAACTGGAGGTCATGCTGCCCCCTCTATTACCCCAGACCCGCGTGCAGGTGCTCAGCCAGAACCATCCTAGAATGGGTCCGCTTTCTGAAGATAATACTGCCATAGTGTTCTCACTTAATATCGCCATATAGATCACACACAATAATATCAAATAGATCACACAATACTGTCATACAGTTCTCACATAATACCACCATATAGATCACACATAATACCGCCATACAATTCTCACCTAGTACTGCCACATAGATCCCACAATCTAGTTCTCATATACCACCGTCATATAGTTTTTACATCATTTCACAACACTGATCAAACATAATACCGCCATATAGATCACATATAATACCGTCACATAGATCACACAATACTTGGTGGCATAATGTGTGAATATATATATATATATATATATATATATATATATATATATATATATATATATATATATATATATATATATATATATACACTCACCGGCCACTTTATTAGGTACACCATGCTAGTAACGGGTTGGACCCCCTTTTGCCTTCAGAACTGCCTCAATTCTTCGTGGCATAGATTCAACAAGGTGCTGGAAGCATTCCTCAGAGATTTTGGTCCATACTGACATGATGGCATCACACAGTTGCCGCAGATTTGTCGGCTGCACATCCCAAAGATGCTCCATACAAGGCAGGATGGATCCATGCTTTCATGTTGTTTACGCCAAATTCTGACCCTACCATCCGAATGTCGCAGCAGAAATCGAGACTCATCAGACCAAGCAACGTTTTTCCAATCTTCTACTGTCCAATTTCGATGAGCTTGTACAAATTGTAGCCTCAGTTTCCTGTTCTTAGCTGAAAGGAGTGGTACCCGGTGTGGTCTTCTGCTGCTGTAGCCCATCTGCCTCAAAGTTCGACGCACTGTGCGTTCAGAGATGCTCTTAGGCCTACCTTGGTTGTAACGGGTGGCGATTTGAGTCACTGTTGCCTTTCTATCAGCTCGAACCAGTCTGCCCATTCTCCTCTGACCTCTGGCATCAACAAGGCATTTCCGCCCACAGAACTGCCGCTCACTGGATTTTTTTTCTTTTTCGGACCATTCTCTGTAAACCCTAGAGATGGTTGTGCGTGAAAATCCCAGTAGATCAGCAGTTTCTGAAATACTCAGACCAGCCCTTCTGGCACCAACAACCATGCCACGTTCAAAGGCACTCAAATCACCTTTCTTCCCCATACTGATGCTCGGTTTGAACTGCAGGAGATTGTCTTGACCATGTCTACATGCCTAAATGCACTGAGTTGCCGCCATGTGATTGGCTGATTAGAAATTAAGTGTTAACAAGAAGTTGGACAGGTGTACCTAATAAAGTGGCCAGTGAGTGTATATTATAATATCTCGGCATAATGTGTGGTCTTTCTGGGAGTATTGTGTGATAAATATATATAGCGGCATTATACGTGATCCATATCGTATTGTGCTGCTCTAGGGAGGTCACAGAGACATATGGTGGAAGGAGCAGGGTGACAGGAGCACAGAGTATTTTAGGAGAGCAGTGTACTGGTCTATGGGGGGGAGGGTGTGCTCACACTCACACGCTCCCAACTGTATACTTAGCCTTTACTGGCTATTAAAATGGGGGACACCCCCCCAAAAAAAGACGTGGGGCCCCCTATAATTAATAACCATCAAATACTATGCAGACAGCTGCGGGCTGACATTAATAGCCTAGGAAGGGGCCATGGATGCTGTCCCCCCCAGGCTAAAAACATCAGCTCTCAGCCGCCTTTTACATGCGCCTTTTCTGGCGCTTTGCCTGGCAATTTCCACTTGCCCTGTAGCAGTAGCAAGTTGGGTTCATATTTGTGGGGTTAATGTCACCTTCATATTGTCCGGTGACATCAAGCCCACGGCTTAGTAATGGAGAGGCGTCTATAAGGCACCCATCAATTACTAATCGTATAGTTGTATTGTAAATAAAGACTCGGCCAGAATAAAGTCCTTTATTAATCATTTTTAAACCATACCGAACGCATAATCCTCAACTCCCTCATCTCCCACAACAAAAATAATAAACCACATTGAGGAAAGACACGCGGGGGGGAGAGGAGTGCATAGGAGAGGATTAGATACTGACTGCTGAGCCGTGTATCTAATCCTGTCCTGTGTGATACCAACTGCTGAGCCCTGTATCTAATCCTGTACTGTGTGATACTGACTGCTGAGGACACAGGACTAGATTAGCTACACAGGACTAGATTAGCTACACAGGACTAGATTAGCTACACAGGACTAGATTAGCTACACAGGACTAGATTAGCTACACAGGACTAGATTAGCGAGGCAGGTAGCAGTGGTACACAGAGGCAGGTAGCAGTGGTACACAGAGGCAGGTAGCAGTGGTACACAGAGGCAGGTAGCAGTGGTACACAGAGGCAGGTAGCAGTGGTACACAGAGGCAGGTAGCAGTGGTACACAGAGGCAGGTAGCAGTGGTACACAGAGGCAGGTAGCAGTGGTACACAGAGGCAGGTAGCAGTGGTACACAGAGGCAGGTAGCAGTGGTACACAGAGGCAGGTAGCAGTGGTACACAGAGGCAGGTAGCAGTGGTACACAGAGGCAGGTAGCAGTGGTACACAGAGGCAGGTAGCAGTGGTACACAGAGGCAGGTAGCAGTGGTACACAGAGGCAGGTAGCAGTGGTACACAGAGGCAGGTAGCAGTGGTACACAGAGGCAGGTAGCAGTGGTACACAGAGGCAGGTAGCAGTGGTACACAGAGGCAGGTAGCAGTGGTACACAGAGGCAGGTAGCAGTGGTACACAGAGGCAGGTAGCAGTGGTACACAGAGGCAGGTAGCAGTGGTACACAGAGGCAGGTAGCAGTGGTACACAGAGGCAGGTAGCAGTGGTACACAGAGGCAGGTAGCAGTGGTACACAGAGGCAGGTAGCAGTGGTACACAGAGGCAGGTAGCAGTGGTACACAGAGGCAGGTAGAAAGTGGTACACAGAGGCAGGTAGAAAGTGGTACACAGAGGCAGGTAGCAGTGGTACACAGAGGCAGGTAGCATCGGTACACAGAGGCAGGTAGCAGTGGTATATAGAGGCAGGCAGCAGTGGTATATAGCGGCAGGCAGCAGTGGTATATAGGGGCAGGCAGCAGTGGTATATAGAGGCAGGCAGCAGTGTTATATAGGGGCAGGCAGCAGTGGTTTATAGAGGCAGGCAGCAGTGGTATATAGGGGCAGGCAGCAGTGGTATATAGAGGCAGGCAGCAGTGTTATATAGGGGCAGGCAGCAGTGGTAGGTGCATAAGAAAATAAAAACCCTGTACTTACCTTCCGTCCTCTCCCAGGAAGTGCTGAGTCATGTTCAGGGCAGAGCAGTGTGACGATCTCCCTGCTCTGCTCTGAACAGGTCGGCAGTGAGCAGTAATTGCAGCCTGTAATGTAATACTAAGTACAGGCTGCAATCACCGCTCCTCGCTGCAGATACTTACTCGGCCCCTTGCTTCCCAGCAGCAGCTTCTCCCTGGCAGCTCTGCCATCGCACGCACTGAGCTGTGTCTGCGATGACAGAGGAAAATAAACAAAATGGCCGCGATCTCCTCTCACAGCTGTGACGTAGCAGCCCAGTGGGCGTGCCCAAGTCACAGCTGAGAGGCAGGAGGAGATGCGGTTGGAGCCCGACTGCAGTCTCCTATGCCCATGGCTGCCGTAAGTGAGGTGTGCAAGTGTCGTTCCCAGACACTTACACCCACACTAATGAAAATGGCGGCCTCCAGTGGTGAAAGTAAAAGTGAATAAATAAAAAAGTATGAAAGTAGTACATTTACTTTTGTATTAAAAATAATTGATTATATAATCAATAATTATTAATACAAAAACTAAAATCACGGCACCCTCCCTTTAAGTTTTTTCGGATCAAAAAACTAAACATTGGCATGTGCCTATGTATTCGCCCCTTTTACTATAAAGCCCCTGGCGCAAGCACTAACCTTCATAAATCTCATGCTTAGTGAAAGGTAGTCCACCTGTGTGCAATCCAAGTGTCACATGGTCTGTCAGTATCTACACACCTTTTATGAAAGGCCACAGAGGCTACAAAACCATTAAGAGGCACCACTAACCAAAGGACACCAAGAAAAAAGTAGTTCTCCAAACAAGTCAGGGACAAAGTTGTTGGAAGCTCAAGTTCAGACTGTGTTAAAAAATGTCCCAATCTCTGATAATCTCCCGTAGCGCCATCAAATCTAATATCATCAAATGGAAAGAACATGGTACCACAACAAGCCTGCCTACAGAAGAGTGCCACAGACCAGAACTCAGCATGGGCAAGAAGGACATTACTCAGAGGCAGCACAGAAACCAAAGGTAACCCTGAAGGACCTGCAGAGTTCCCAAACAGAGATTGGAGTATCTGTCCATATGACCATACTAAGACGTACATTCCAAAGAGGTGGCCTTCATAGAAGAGTGGCAGAAAAAAGCCTTTACTTACACAAAATTGTAAGGCTTGTTTTGAGCTTGCCAAAAGACATGTGGGAGACCAGCCAAATATATGGAGAAAGGTGCTGTGGTCAAATGAGAACAAAATTGAACTTTTTGGCTATCAAGGTAAATGCTATGTCTGGCACCAAACCAATACTGCTCATCACTTCAAGAACACCATGTTTGTTTTTCGGCAGCAGGGACAGAGAAAATGGATGGTGCAAAATACAGGGACATTCCTGAGCAAAATCGGTTTCAGTCTGTCAGTGATTTGAGACTGACGGAGGAGGTTCACTTTCTAACAAGACAAATACCCAAAGCACACTGCTAAAGCAACAGACGAGTGGGTTAAGGGAAAATGTATAAATGTTTTGAAGTGGCCTAGTCAAAGGCCAGACCTTAATCCAATTGAGAATCTGTGGTCAGATTTGAAGATTGTGGTTTTAGAGGAAACCATCCAACTTGAACGAGCAGTTTTGTCCTTAAGAATGAGCAAAAAGTCCTGGACTTCAAGATCCGGTTTCTAAACTCAATGAAGGTATGAGGTATCCTGTGGATGATTGGAGATTGTGCTAACACTACTTCAATTTGATTGCTTTACTTCTATTGGGCGCACACGTTTGCAGTGAAAGATGTTCTCCGTTATGGAACGTCATAAGAATTTCATTGGAGGAATAAAAGGTCTCAAATGGCAAAATGTTTGGGACAATAATCCATTTTCCTTAAACTGAAAGACATGTGTGCTCAATAGGGTTTCCACATTTCTAATTTGCACACCGGACCGTCGTCTCCAATCACCCACAGAGCACAGTTCTTGCCTTTTTTTTGCAGTCTCAGACAATGAAGTGGAGGCAAAGCGTGTGCTTCTCCACTCGATCGAAGGGATCAGGAAGTTATCCCCAATCCAATGATTGTTTGGGAGGTGACATTTTTTGCTTTTATTACATCTTGCTCTGCATTTTACATTTGTGTTCAATTCCTTAAGCTGTGACTATAATAAATATTGAGTGCCTTATGACACATTTAACCAATTATTAACATATGCAACATAAAGTTCAGGAGCATTTTAGCTTTAATGCTTCCAGTTTTTCACGACATCACTGTACAAAGCATTATAACAGACTTAAACGGAATAACATCCTTTGGTTGAACTGGATGGACAAGTCTATGCACAACCTAGATACAGTTATATGAAAGTTTGGGCACCCCTATTAATCTTAAGCTTAATGTTTTATAAAAATTGGGTTTTTTGCAACAGCTATTTCAGTTTCATATATCTAATAACTGTTGGACACAGTAATGTTTCTGCCTTGAAATGAGGTTTATTGTACTAACAGAAAATGTGCAATCTGCATTCAAACAAAATTTGACAGGTGCATAAGCATGGGCACCTCACCAGAAAAGTGACATTAATATTTAGTAGATCCTCTTTTTGCAAAAATCACAGCCTCTAGTCACTTACTGTAGCTCTTAATGAGTTCCTGGATCCTGGATGAAGGTATTTTTGACCATTCCTCTTTACAAAACAATTCCAGTTCAGTTAAGTTTGATGGTCGCCGAGCATGGACAGCCCTCTTCAAATGATCCCACAGATGTTCAATGATATTCAGGTCTGGGGACTGGGATGGCCATTCCAGAACAGTGTAATTGTTCCTCTGCATGAATGCCTGAGTAGATTTGGAGCGGTGTTTTGGATCATTGTCTTGCTGAAAGATCCATCCCCTGCGTAACTTCAACTTTGTCACTGATTCATGAACATTATTGTCAAGAATCTGCTGATACTGAGAGGAATCCATGCGTCCCTCAACTTTAACAAGATTCCTGATGCCGGCATTGGCCACACAGCCCCAAAGCATGATGGAACATTCACCAAATTTTACTGTGGGTAGCAAGTGTTTTTCTTGGAATGCTGTGGTTTTTTGCCGCCATGCATAACGCCTTTTTGTATGACCAAACAACTCAATCTTGGTTTCATCAGTCCACAGGACCTTCTTCCAAAAAGAAATTGGCTTCTCCAAATGTGTTTTTGCATACCTCAGCCGACTGTTTGTGGTGTGCTTGCAGAAACTGCTTCTTTCGCATCACTCTCCCATACAGCTTCTCCTTGTGCAAAGTGCGTTGTATAGTTGACCGATGCACAGTGACACCATCTGCAGCAAGTTGATGCTGCAGCTCTCTGGAGGTGGTCTGAGGATTGTCCTTGACTAATCTCACCATTCTTCTTCTCTGCCTTTCTGATGTTTTTCTTGGCCTGCCACTTTTGGCCTTAACAAGAACTGTACCTGTGTTCTTCCATTTCCTTACTATGTTCCTCACAGTGGAAATTGACAGGTTAAATCTCTGAGACAGCTTTTTGTATCCTTCCCCTGAACAACTATGTTGAATAATCTTTGTTTTCAGATCATATGACAGTTGTTTTGAGGAGCCCATGATGCCACTTCAGAGGAGATTTAAACAGGAGAACAACTTGCAAGTGGCCACTTTAAGTAGCTTTCCTCATGATTGCAGACACCTGGCTATGAAGTTCAAAGCTCAATGAGGTTACAAAACAAAAAAAAAGTGCTTTAGTAAGTCAGTAAAAAGTAGGTAGGAGTATTTAAAACAAGAAAATAATAAGGGTGCCCATACTTATGCACCTGTCAAATTTTGTTTGAATGCAGATTGCACATTTTCTGTTAGTACAATAAACCTCATTTCAAGGCAGAAACATTACTGTGTCCAACAGTTATTAGATATATGAAACTGAAATAGCTGTTGCAAAAAAACCCAATCTAATATTTAATTGCCTAGAATACTACTTCCTGCAATTTGTGCCAACTTCCGTGGCTTTGTCCGGAGCTAATGTCCGGAGCTAATGTCCGGAGCTAATGTCCGGAGCTAATGTCCGGAGCTAATGTCCGGAGATAAGTGACGTCACCAGTGTCCTACACCCAGGCAGAGCACAGGGGCCCCAGGCAGCATATGGGGCCCCAGGCAGAGCACAGGGGCCCCAGGCAGCATATGGGGCCCCAGGCAGCATATGGGGCCCCAGGCAGCGCACAGTGGTCCCAGGCAGAGCACAGGGGCCCCAGGCAGCCTATGGGGCCCCAGGCAGAGCACAGGGGCCCCAGGCAGAGCACAGGGGCCCCAGGCAGCATATGGGGCCCCAGGCAGAGCACAGTGGCCCCAGGCAGAGCACGGGGCCCCAGGCAGAACACGGGGCCCCAGGCAGAGCACAGGGGCCCCAGGCAGAGCACAGGGGCCCCAGGCAGAGCACAGGGGCCCCAGGCAGAGCACAGGGGCCCCAGGCAGAGCACAGGGGCCCCAGGCAGCATCTGGGGCCCCAGGCAGCATCTGGGGCCCCAGGCAGAGCACAGTGGCCCCAGGCAGCATATGGGGCCCCAGGCAGAGCACAGGGGCCCCAGGCAGCATATGGGGCCCCAGGCAGAGCACAGTGGTCCCAGGCAGAGCACAGGGGCCCCAGGCAGCTTATGGGGCCCCAGGCAGAGCACAGTGGCCCCAGGCAGAACATGGGGCCCCAGGCAGAGCACAGTGGCCCCAGGCAGAGCACAGGGGCCACAGGCAGAACATGGGGCCCCAGGCAGAGCACAGGGTCCCAAGGAAGCATATGGGTCCCCAGAAAGAGCACAGGGACACCAGCCAGCATATGGGGCCCCAGGCAGCATATGGGGCCCCAGGCAGAGCACAGGGGCCCCAGGCAGCATATGGGGCCCCAGGCAGAGCACAGTGGCCCCAGGCAGAGCACACACCAAATCGGAGGCCGAGGGGCCCCGCCAACCAAATCGGAGGCCGAGGGGCCCCGCCAACCAAATCGGAGGCCGAGGGTCCACACCAACCAAATCGGAGGCCGAGGGGCCCCGCCCACCAAATCGAAGGCCGAGGGGCCCCGCCCACCAAAGCGGAGGCCGAGGGTCCCCGCACACCAAATCGGAGGCAGAGGGACCCCGCCCACCAAATCGGAGGCCGAGGGGCCCCGCCCACCAAAGCGGAGGCCGAGGGGCCCCGCCCACCAAAGCGGAGGCCGAGGGTCCCCGCCCACCAAAGCGGAGGCCGAGGGGCCCCGCCCACCAAATCGGAGGCCGAGGGTCCCCGCCCACCAAATCGGAGGATAAGGGGCCCCGCCTACCAAATCGGAGGCCGAGGGGCCCCACCAACCAAATCGGAGGCCGAGGAGCCCCGCCCACCAAATCAAAGGCCGAGCGGCCCCGCCCACCAAAGCGGAGGCAGAGGGACCCCGCCCACCAAATCGGAGGCCGTGGGGCCCCGCCAACCAAATCGGAGGCCGAGGGTCCCCGCCCACCAAATTATTCTTACATTTGAATAAATAAAGTATATATGGATTCTAGACTCCCGATTCTTTAGAATCGGGCTGCCATCTAGTTTATTATAAAACATTAAGCTTAAGATTAATAGGGGTGCCCAAACTTTTTCATATAACTGTATATAGTATATCAAACTATGTACACAAACAAATGTGCAGATGGTACTGTTCAACAGTGCTGGACCCAGTTAGAGCAGGAGTGAGATACTGTACTCAGACTAGCTAATAAACCTCCCCGGGGTCCATCTATTTATATCTCGGCCAATACACACGAGTTCTGCATTATGCTCTGGGAAGATGGCCTCTGGTAATTATCTTGGTACGGTGAGCCATGCCTCACATTGTCCTATTGTGCAGAGTATCAGCTAGCTGGCAGCTGTATGCTTCATCACAGCAGCAGACAAGTAGCATCGCGGAAGAGGATGCTGGCAGCAATGGACGACGCCAGTACCGCTCCTCTTATGTTTTCTATTGCGGTCATCCTGAGATCGCACTGCCGCGGCATACAGACACTTGATACATTCTGTCTCATACAGTGTGGAAATAGAGAAGCCACATGTTTATTAGGAATAGGCAGTATAAATCGGTAGACACTTCAAATTCAACAATGAGCTGGGATTACTATTTGCATACACAGAAAAAAAAAATCCTCATTACCCACAAGACTTTCCAGCAGCCACAGACTCCATGGCACTTACACAATGTATCACAACATATAAGGGGCACTGAATAATGGAGGATGCCAACTGGAGCCATGCTCACAACCTGAAGTCATCCACTGCTCAGATTTCACCTCGGAAAGTTTATTATACTGATCGTTAGAAACTATATTTGGACAAATTGCTCAGTTATATATGATTATTAATGCTTTTCATTGTAAAGAGCACGCACAGGAGTAAACAAGGATTGATACACCAATTAGAAAGCTTACCATTACCGTCTGGATGATGAACGTTTAGAAGTAAGATGCAACCACTGATGGATTATGTATGTGACAGTTTAGGAGCCTGGGGTATTCCTGAGCAAAGCACTCTCCTAGTCTGTCCCTGCCCATAACGACTGATGGACTGCGGTGTATACAAAGCCAAATGTCAATCACTGCCAGATACACGCTCATCAATCACCGCTATGACCGCTGAATGGATGAGCTCTTCTTGTATGATGTTAGGCCTCATTCAGATGGGCAGCTAATCAGAAGACAAGCATTCATAGAAACGCTCCTTGCAGATCATTGCCCCATGCATCGAAAAGAGTAACGCAAGCAACCAAACAGGTGAAACACTTGTTCATCAAGTGTGATTATTTTAAAGCAGGCATAAAAATATTCAGTATTGACAGCACATAACAGTCGATGTTCTGCCAATAAACAAATGTTATGAGCACAGAACGATCATTTTAACGATCGCTCTGTGCCCAAAAAGTGTGGTCGGCGAGTCTAAGCGGGTCATTATAGGATTGTTCCATGTAAACCTGGTATAAGCGCTGTGCTGTATGCATTAACCATTCAGAGCTCTCCCCCTGCTGCGTCCCCTCCGCTTGCACTCAGAGAGATGTTGCAGCTATATTACCCTCTAGCTAGTTTCCACATGCTGTTTTTACTTTGAAGAGGCTTCTGTCATTTACAGGAACACTGCAGACACTGAACAGGCACTATGGGCTCTCAGAAGGTGAAGAACATGGCTCTTTTCTCTATTGGGTTCTAGAGCAATGCTTTATGGACTTACATATACTTTTAATTTATGAATAGCAAAGTGATAAGCTGGCTTTAACCCCTTCATGACCGGAGGTACTTTTGAACGATACCATTGGTTTTAACATATCGTGGACTGGAAAACAGGAAAAAAAAATTCAAATTGCGGCGAAATTGCAAAGAAAAGTGCAATTCCACAGTAGTTTTTGTTTTGCTTTTTTACCATGTTCACTAAATGCTAAAACTGACCTGCCATTATGATTTTCCGGGTCATTACAAGTTCATAGACACCAACCATGTCTAGGTTATTTTTTATCTAAGTGGTGAAAAAAAATTCCAAAGTTTGTTAAAAATAAAATTGCGCCATTTCCCGATACTCGTTGCGTCTCCATTTTTCGGGATCTCGGGTTGGGTGAGGGTTTATTTTTTGCGTGCTGAGCTGACGTTTTTAAAGATACCATTATGGTGCCGATACGATCTTTTGATCACCCGTTATTGCGTTTTAATGCAATGTTGCGGCCACCATAAAACCGTAATTCTGGCATTTTGACTTTTTTTTCCACTCAGACCGTTTAGCAATCGGGTTAATTATTTTTTTTATATTGATAGATCAGGTGATTCTGAAAGCAGCAATACCAAATATGTGTATGTTTGATTTTTTTATTGTTTTATTTTGAATGGGGCAAAAAGGGGGGGTGATTTGAACTTTTATATTTTTAAAAACTATTTTTTTTTTTTTTTTTTTTTTACTTTTGGCATGCTTCAACAGTCATGGGAGACTTGAAGCTGTCATAGCCCGATCGCCTATGCTACATACAGGCGATGATCAGATTGCCTGTATGTAGCATAATTGCTGACTTGCTATGAGCGCCGACCACCATCTGGTTGTCATGCCAACCCATGGTCATGTGACAGGCGCGAATGGGTGGGATTTCCGGCGCACTTGCCGGAAGAGCGTGTTAAATGCCGCTGTTAAGAGTTTGACAGCGGCATTTAACGGGTTAACATTTCCTCCAGCAGCTGTTAGCAGCACATATCAGCTGTTCAAAACAGCTGATATGAGCCAGAAAAGTTGTGAAGCTCACCGCAGGAGCCCATATCAAAGGGAGGGTGTCCGACATCGGCGTATTATTTTACGCCCGATGTCGGAAAAGGGTTAAAGCACCAAACTAGTTTTTTTTATTGCAGTGCTGAAGTGGTGTCACTAACGTAAATTCCCTGTCCCTAACATTATACTTACCAGCAGCCGTGTTTAGCTGTTCAGTGCCGCTCCGGTCGTCTTCTGCAGGTTGTGACCTTCCGGATTGCTCCAGTGCTTGCTGGGTGAGCTGGAGTTCACTTTTCAATGTAAGTCTATTAGAGCGAGAACACAGCCAGATCGAGCCTCTCAGACACCTACACAGAGCCTCTGACAGTTATCTCTTACTTCTGGTCAGTCAGAAGTTGTGGTCACGAGGTGGGGGGGGTGATCAGATTCGGAATGGTGCCAGCTTAAGACTCGTAAATACATATTAGGGGCACGGAACTTGCATTAGTACCACCAATCCAGCACAGTAATAATAAAAAAAAAAAACTCAGTAAAAATCATACCCGTTTGAAATACCATAGCCAGACTCAATTCATTCTGCTTGTGGTTCAAGCAGCAAGAATCAGTTGTGAGTTAAATTTTAAAGAGGTTGTCTACTTCAACAATGATGACCTATGAATGGGGTAGGGCATCAATATCTGATTAGTGGGGAGAAACACCCGGCACCATAGGTGGATTACAATAGGGCAATCTGAGCTACAGCCCAGGGCCCGAGAGGGCCCATGGCCAGATTGCCCTCATTATAATGTATATCCCAGCAAGGAGCTTTCCTGGCGCTCCGCTTAACGTTCATACTGTATATAAAGGATATGGGGGCACATGCTGTATATAGGAGTCTATGCTGGGTCTTACTAGGCAGTTATTTGGGGGCTCCCTGTATATAATCAGCTATGGGGGGCTCACTATCTAGGGAGCCATGTTTAGGGTCATACTGTACCTAGGAGGCTATGTGGGGGGCTCATACTGTATCTAGGTGGCTATATGGGGGTTCATACTGTATATAGGAGCCTATATTGGACTCATACTGTATATAGGCAGCTATGTGGGGGGCTCATACTGCATCTATGGAGCTATGTTCGGAATCATACTGTATCTGAGGCTATATGGTGGCTTATACTGTATGTAGGGGCTCATTGTATGGAGGCTATATGGGGCTCATACTGTATATAGGCAGCTATGTGGGGGCTCATACTGCATCTATGGAGCTATGTTCGGAATCATACTGTATCAGGCTATATGGTGGCTTATACTGTATGTAGGGGCTCATTGTATGGAGGCTATATGGGGCTCATACTGTATATAGGCAGCTATGTGGGGGCTCACTGTATTTAGGGAGCTATGTGCAGGCTCATTTTGTATACAGGAGGCTATATGGGGCTCATACTGTACATAGGCTGTGGGGCCGATAGAATATAAAAAATATATATAATTAATGTTAATATTGATCAGAATTAATTTAAACCTATTGGTGCAGCCTCCACAGTAGTCACGGTCTCTCATGTGTCCCTTGGGAAACTTGATCTCCCACCCCTAATTTGTATAGCAATATGTTATGCATAGTACTACGCACAACACTATCTGTCATTTTCCATCTACACCAGAGCCCTTGTGCGTTACTCACATGACCTATCACATGATCTATCAAGGGTATTATGTGACATGTAATGTGTCACATCGGGTAACTAGGGAGCCCACACCTTCTAAACTGCCAAGGGCCCTGGCTACTCAATCCACCTCTGCACCCTTGCTGATCAGCTGTTCTGTACTGGCAGGTGCTGGAAGTGCTCAGTTATGGAGTTGCGCTGTCTACTGAAAGTAGCTGTGGCTGGGTTCAATTTAACAGGGGGCGGATGTGCAGTACCTGGGAGAAGCCACTATCAGTAGGCGGAGTAGCTCCATAACTGAGCACTTCTGGCTGTCTCTGGCACAAAGAACAGCCCATGGGCAGGGGTGCAGCACCCCCACGATCAGACATTGAAGACCTATCCTAAAGATAGGTCATCATTGTTAAATTAGTGGAAAACCTCTTTAAATCCCTCTATGCACAAAACCAATGAAAATAAAGAAAGAAAATATTTGGTGAAATGTATGATTAACCATTTGGTCACATACTTGAGATTTTGACCATCACAATAATTTGCAAAGCAACTATTGTTCAAGCTGCAATAACTATATTGTGTCTGTAGAAATCCCGACATTTTATAGATTGCCGATTTGAGTGGGTTCTGCAGAATGTAATAGTTTCTGGTTGTCTAGTCATATTTCTCAGACTTGCTCTCAATCCTAAAACATGCAATTCCTTTTAATATTTAAAGAGTTTGCATATGCTCACAAAAAGCTTTTACACTTCAACATGCACACAGACAATGGACTGTCAATAGTTTATGTATATACTGCTGCATGAAATTCTCATCTATGAAGGGTTTCCAGGTTTTCTATGGAATCAATTAACACAATCTTGACATTTACTATTTATAGATAAGCAGAACTAATTGGAATGACAACCCTCTTCCATAAGCCATAGAGAAATGATTATGCTATAGCCTTGCTGAAAGCTCCCCTCACCCTACTAGATAGGACAAACCGTTGTACAGTTTCACATTTGCATGGGATCTAAAGGGTAAGGTTTCTCACGGGTGGAGAGTGTCAAGCCAGGCTTGACATGTCAGAATGAGGAGACTTCTATATGCCATGCATGCTCCTCTGGAAAATGAAATATGCAAATTTGCCTTTATGCAAATTGAGAGGAAGAGGACTTGAACTCTAGTGCCACCTATTGGAAGTAGCAATCGTAAAAGTCAATATCAAACCTTGCATATATGACTAAGGATAAAAGTCAAACTAGAATCTCAATTTGCTGCAGACAGAGTTTCGGGATAATTGCCCATTCTCAGCGCAAGGTATGAGATTTGATTTGGCTAGGTGAGAAACTTAGGTTTGGCACTTGCAATAGGTAGCATTAGAGTTCAAGTCCTCTATGAAGAGGCAATTTGCATACCTTTGATAGAATAAATATATATATATATATATATATATATATATATATATATATATATATATATATATATATATATATATATATATATATATATATATATATATATACCTACCTATAAAGATATAGTCAGATACCGTACATCTTTTGCCTGAGGACTTAAAAGTCAGAATCAGGCTGTCATCACTAGAGTGTATACAATTGCACATTCCTTTATTTATTCCAACTGCATCAAAAACTGTGTATAAAATCAGGCTCCAGTATCCACTGCTCAGACGTAATGAAAATGGTCAACAACAACAAAAAAAAAATATGATAACATGATTTTAATAAAACTGGTCCTATTTAGAGGTAGGAGACTACAAACATTTATTATTATTATATCATTAATATAAAAAGTTAAAGCACTTCCCAGAACTGCAAGGAAAAACAAAAAACAAAACTGCAGGTTCATTGGAGAAAACTAGAAAATTTAACGTGTAAAGCCTGCAGAATGGAGTACAACACAGGCTATTATTAAGGATTCCTAGAGAATAAATAATGCAATATATGCAAAATCCTTAGCTTTTCATAAGGAGTATGGAGTGGACACTTTTCTAGTAAGACATGATATGCAAGTCATGTAAACTCGTTTGCACGGGATGGGTCATTCATCTAGGGATCAATTCTAATTGCCATGGTGAAGTTGTTTTTCCCGGAGAGAACACCAGTTTTTTTTTTTTTTTTTTTTTTTTATAGGCTTCTACATTGCTTTTGGAGAGGAAAAAAAAATAAAATAACAAACAAAATAACAAAGTTCACGGCCCTTACATCCCGGGGAAAAAAAAATGTTATTGCGAGGTCAGGATTTAGCATGAAAGAGAAGAACATCAATCTTTAGACAAAGACAACCACTTACCATTATTCATGCCCGCCATACCTTTTACACACAACACGATGCCACCACCTCCGTTACCATGATACGCACACACAAAACAAATGACATAACCCCAACAAGATCTAATGGAAATTACTAGGACAGAGCTTCTCAAACTGTGCGGTGACTTGTTATTTTTCCTTTTCCATTAGCCATGCAACATTTTTCAGTCAACGTGGTCAAATAACTAATTTTTCGAGGGACGAGTTTTTTGTTTTTTTTTATCTATTTTCTCTCCCAATGTAATAATAAATAATAATAATCTTTATTTTTATATAGCGCTTACATATTCCGCAGCGCTTTACAGGTTGCACACATTATCATCGCTGTCCCCGATGGGGCTCAGAATCTAAATTCCCTATCAGTATGTCTTTGGAATGTGGGAGGAAACCGGAGTTCCCGGAGGAAACCCACGCAAACACGGAGAGAACATACAAACTCTTTGCAGATGTTGTCCAAGGTGGGATTAGAACCCAGGACCCCAGCGCTGCAAGGCTGTTGTGCTAACCACTGCGCCACCGTGCTGCCCTAATGTACTGAATAATTAAAATATTGTGGTGAATCGGTTAAAAAAAACCAAAAAAACATAACACCACAATTCCCCCTATGTTTTTGTGTTTTTACGATGCTCAATGTGCAGGAAAAATGACCTGGCACTAGAGAGAATTGATTGGAAGGACACTGGACACCGCTATTCTGTGCTCGCTGGGCGGGAGCCATTCGACCCTTCCCCTCCTACCTGCCGACATCTCCGGAGTTTCAGTGTTGTTTCTCTATACAGCATTTTCTGTACACGTTAATGTTAGTTAAAGCCAGAACTGTCAAAATCTAACATGACAGGTTTTTGTTTTTTTTTAATCTTTTTATGCCTTTATTTTTTTGTTACTGGAAAAAGCAGATGAACCAAACTTATATTTTTAAAATCTTCAGTCCCTTTAGAAGACTTGAACCTGCAATCATTTGATTGCTTATTCTATATACAGAAATATTACAAGCAAAGCTTAACAAATGTACCAAGATGGTTGCGATGGTGGGCTTCAGCAGGTCCCCAGCTGCCATAACTTATTGGTTCCTGGAAATGCATTGCAGAAGTGATGCACAAGTGCACCAGTCCATTTCAATGTCATGGTCAGACACAGACAGCAGATTAGAATGGTTAAATCGTAGGGATCGTAACTTGTTCTGGTCAATGTTACAGGCAGATGCTGGCTTCATGACAAAGTGGGCATCTGCAGGGTATGGAGCGGGCTCAGCTCCGGAGCCTGCTCCATACATCATCTGTTACTTAATACTTACCGGTAACTGATTTCCCAGAAAGTTCTATTTCCCCAGAGCTGGAACATAACAGTCTAAGGTTACAGTCATGCCATATAAATCAAGCCCACCCAAATTGACCCATTACACCGACTGCTACAAAAAGAGGGTTCTTTATTCTTCTAGCCTTCATTGGGTATTTTAAGTGTCTTTGCTTTATGGGAAAGCACAGCAGACTGACTACGTGGGTCCAAGCATCCAGTAAAGAGTCAACCACGTAATTATTTTTTATATTAGGAACACAGGGGTGAGGGATGTGGTTTGGTGGCATCCATTAAATGTGCATGTCCAAAATGTCAATTTTTGATAATAAAGTCCCTTTAAATTCTTTGACTTCTGTCTAGCAATGATACAGGAATGTCCCATGAACCTATGCAAGAAGGAAATCTAAACCAAGCTATCTACAAAGGACCCATGCAGTGAATACATATCTACATAAAGGTAATGCACGGTTTGATTTTAGGCTTAATGGTCTTCCAAAATGGCTTCACTAAGCTCAAGAATCCAAAATGTAATTAGCCAATTGACCCCATCCATGTGAACTGCTGAAAGAATTACTCCATGTATCAATTATGATAAAGAGGACTAAATTAATTGATTAGAAAACCGAATGATTTAATGAAGAAAAACAGGCAAGGAATGAAGACGTTTTTGCCGCGTAACATTTTCCAGCTGTGAGCTGGTTAGAGCTGCAATCCTCAACAATTCCCACTGTTTGCTAGTTATGCACGCAGCTCCAAACCAATATGAAGTCATTGTGAAATGCAAATTTGTAGCATTAAGAAAGTTCATTACTTTGTAGGGATAAGTGCACTTACAAATCACAAACAGATCAGTCTGAGAATGCCAGGCAGTTTTCAGATAATTACGGACATTTAAAGAGGAGATGTGTAACTAGAGATTCCGGTAAATAACTGCACTGATGATAGAAGGGTTTTTTTCCGCTGCAGATGATCTGAAGGTTTAAACAATTATTTTTGTGACATGATAAATGGTGCAGAGAACAGAACATTTTACCAATTTGTGAAGATACAAGTGCACCAGTGAAGGCTTAACGGATATGGAAAACCATCAGCTCAGCTCTATAGGAAGACATTGGAAAAGACATTCCGGATCTTATTTCCCATGAGCCGGAAGTAGCATGTACTCAAGAAACACAGCTGTTGCCCATTTTACTGACGTCTGTCTGCAGCCCTGTGAGCAAAATAAAGTGCATTTTACTGCCGCTCCTCCTGCTTTCCTCTGAATTTGCAGGATCATCTACAAGTATCAAGCTGAGCCCCGCAAGACATGGTTATTATCTGGATAGATTTTCTTTGACCTTATTTTTCCTTGTAACTGGGTTTGGTGGTAGTGCCAGCATTTTTTGTTTGGTCCTTATTTCCCATGAAATTACTACAAACCCATAAAATTCCTTATGGATTTAAAAAATATACAACCTTTTTATAGATTATTCAAAGCAGCAACTAAAAAATGAAAGACCGCCAACAAATAATGATATAATCATTTTAGCTTTTTTTCTTCACTATTAGACAATTTACATTGAATGAGGTCAGTGACTATATAGTTTATTGCTTTAAAGGGAATCTGACAGCAGGTTATTGCTATATAATCCGAGAGCACCATTTTCAGTCATTATCACTAAAGGACTAGGATAGGTGTGCCTCCTAGTCAACCCACGCCCCCAGCACTGATTGGCAGCTTTCTCTTACAATGTACACAGGAAGCTGCCAATCAGTGGTGTGGGCGGGGTTATACAGAGCTCAACATCTGAGCTCTGCTAGATCTGCAGCAGAGAAAACTGATTCCATCACAACTGCAGCACCCAGTAAACTAAGTAATACATCACTGAAATCAGGGTCTCTGCCCTTACATCATGCTGCTGTCAGATTACATAGCAAAAACCTGGTGACAGATTCCCTTAAATTATATAAAAACATGAGTCTGGCCATACACATCAAATCAAAGTAAAAAATGCTTTAATTCAACATCCTCAATCCTGTGTTTCCCTGGGAGATGAGTAGTGCGCGCCATTGACGCCTACCAGCAGCTTCTCACCTTGTCCACTTTACTATAAACATGCATGTCTGATAGAGCTAAATTATGCAGAATTATGGAAAGGATGGGCAGATATCTACTGGTCAGGTCTAGAATGCATTCATCTCTTAAATTAATATTTAAAGGGATTATTCTGGAATGTTTTTTAACTTTGCCTCAAAGCTAGTGAGATCATTTGAAAATAATAAAATAATCCATATAGTAGAGAAGAAGGTCGGCCCTACTCCCAAAAACAGGATAAACCCATTGGGACAGAGTCTGTCTACATGATTGGTGCACAAAATCGGAGAATGTTCAATATTCTTTATAAATAATAAAATAACTGGTATTAACATAGTAAAAACCCCTGCCTTTCCGGTGGTCCTGCTGGTAGTTAACAGTCTTGCAATGATTACATTGTGACCATGCACATATGACCGCTGCAGCCAATCACAATCCTAAGAGGCAATCCCTGCTTGGGTAGATGGAGAATGACAATGATTGACTGCTGCAGTCACTTGCACATGGTAGTTATGTCATCACTGCAGGACAGTTAATAAAGACTACTAGTGATACAAACAGTAGAGGCGTGAGTTTATTTTTTCACACTCCATGCTAGAAAATGTACTTTTTAGACATCTGCATAATCTAATTTCTTGTAAATGTTTTTGTAGTATTACAACCCAAAATAAAGTACGGAAAGTTACTAAAGCAAAAACACAACAAAAAATAGGTGCCTTACAAGTTTTATAATACATAGAAATAGACAGATCTAAAACAGATGAATGAAGATTGAATACTAGTGTCTGACTGACAGCAAAGTAAAGATAATCTCATCTGCCATGAGCACTGCTACATTAACTTCTTCGTGATGCAGCCATGTTTGGTTTCCACTTTTTTTTTTTTTTTGGAGTTGGAGGCATACTATTGCACTGTCACCTCTGCTGTACTGCCCCCCTCAAATGCCTGTCTGGATATGTGTCAGTAACCACACTTATATCTGCTGTGCTCACATCAACTTGTACTTGCGCCGTAGTGAGTTCAGGTTGTCTGTACAATACCTCACACGGGAGTAACCTGCCAGTGCAGTATACCTAGGGAGTGAAGTTTTATTATATCCTGCTCTAGTCTCATTGCAGAGCGATTACAAGTTGCTGTGAGCAGAACTGACATGACTGTGATCGGTTACTGACACCTTAGATTTCGCTTTCGGGCAGGAAGTGTGGAGGTAAAAAAGGCAGTACAGCAAAGGCGACCATGCTGTGAGAGGAAAAGAGCAGATATCAGGTTTTGTAATGTGACAGAGCTAACCTCGGCTGTACTTCCCCTCCCCCAACATGGACTGATGGAACCTTACTGTTAGTCATATGTGCTCCATTCCCAGCACTTTCTAATAATGCCCGAGGTCAGTGCAGGAGACCATACTGTCATTGCTGCCTACTTATGATTTGGTAAAGTCATACAGAGGGAACAAGTACGTGGAGAAGCAAAAATCCAGCAAAAAATCCTTAACTTTTATTAGAACATGTTGAATTATAGAAGAAAATCCATCCAACACCATGAGAAAAGTAAACACGTTTCAAACAGGCTTATGGGGCAATGACTAATGCCTGTGTGAAGACCCTTTCTACATGACTTAACATGTTCTAATAAAAGTGAGTTTTCAAAGATCCTTTAGCTGGAATTTCGCTGCTCCTTGGATTTTGCAGTACTATATGCCTCCATGCAATTGGAGTCCTTTAATCTTCAGGTGAGCTGACCTTCTCATTTCTGAATTACAAGCCCCCTCAGTGTGAACTATCTGATAACACCCACTCAGGGCTTAATGAAAATTAACTCATTCAGAACCAAATACTTTGATTAATAATATATGTGCAAGGGAGAGGCGAAATAAAAAAAAATATATTTCTTTCTGCTCTGCAACCTTTATTACAGTACATTATGTGCCCGGATAAGCATTAAAAATTTGGTGAATAGTCCACTTTAAATCACTGAACTTTGGTTCCAATAAAACTGAAATGGCAGTAGTAAACAAAAAAGAAAGACAAAACCCAAACAAACCCCAAAAATGTCCAAACAGGCTTTTCACATTTCAAAAGGAGTGTCTTATGATCCAAGAAGGAAAAAAAAAAAACACCAAAAAGTTAAACTGAAGCTGGTATAGCTAGCATGCAAAATAGTTAATTAAAGCAATTAATAATACTCAAAAAAAGCAGGTTTTCATGAAATCACAGTAAAACAGCATGCAGACCAATAACCGCAGTAAAACGACAGAAGAGATTTGGCGTTGTCTAACGATGAATATATCAGGCCTGGGGGCTATGTAACCTTTATAATATACAAGGCAAGTTGATTAATGCGAACATAGTAAAACAATAAAGCTCAATTTTAGTATAAGTAATATAGCTCAGAGGGTTTGAAGTGTGTTTATGGTGAGCAAATTACTGCACTGTAAGAGTAGTTTAGAGCTTCCTTCTCTATTGGCCGAAGTAAACGTGACAAAATAGAACTAATTTAAAACGACTATATCCCAATGAGAGATGAACGGAACTATACAGATTGCAGAACGTGATTTGCAGTGTTTATGCCCATATTTTTATTCCATGATGGATTGCTAAATATCACGCAACTGCCTGCTGATATGATGCCTAACACTCAAAATCTTTCATTGTTGGGTTGCGAGATCCTATGAAGTTGTAGCCTCTAAATAAAATTCAATTTTCTCAATAAAAGTCAGACAGCCAGCCAATAGAAAAGACAGAAGCAAACTGGGGCCTGCAGGCAACATCCGGCCCTTTGGTTCTGGTGGTTCTGGTCCAGCCCAGGTCAGGCAAAAGGCTGGAACTTAATGTAACATGACAGTGTTCTCCGTAGCATCTCACTGTGCACCTGACCTGCGTAAAAATGCCACTAAAGGCCCTTAGACTAATCATCTGTGAACTCGTAATGACCTAGAGGAATCATAATGGCAGGTCAGTTTTAGCATTTAGTGAACATGGCAAAAAACAAAACAAAACAACAATTGTGGAATTGCACTTTTTTATGCAATTTCACCACACTTGGAATTTTCTGTCTTCCAGTACACTATATGGTAAAACCAATGGTGTCGATCAAAAGTACAACTCATCCTGCAAAAAGCAAGCCCTAAAACGGCCATATTGAAGGAAAAATAGAAGTTACGGCTCTGTGAAAAAGGGGAGCAAAACAAAAAACAAAAAAAAGAAAGTTCCAAGGTGGAGAAGGGGTTAAGTTTCCACTTCCAGCATCCCACAGTTTTGGCTGCAGCCTGATGTAAACCGTATCTGGTGAGGGATAACCCTAGCTCCATCACAATGTTTACTAGCTGCTCCCAGGAATTCCAATGTATAGAAGCACATCTACATTACTTCGGAACATTCATAGTGTAGCGGAGAGGCACTTCTCCACTAACTACCTTGTTTACATCCAGCCACAGCTGATAAGTGGCGGTGCTGGGTGCTTTACCCCACCAATCTGATATCCCAAAACAGACTTTAGATAGCTATTGGCTGAACGATGATTTGAAGCTCTTTATGCGAGAGGACAGCCGCTGCCAGACATCTCTGGGGCCCGAAACACATTAGGTCATTGGTCAAATCCAGTGATGACCGCAGCTTTGGCTGAGATTAGTCTAGTGTGTATAGAGGACTTTAGGATACAGTTAGGTCCATATATATTTGGACAGAGACAACATTTTCCTAATTTTGGTTATAGACATCACCACAATGAATTTTAAAGAAAACAATTCAGATGCAGCTGAAGTTCAGACTTTTAGCTTTCATTTGAGGGTATCCAAATTAAAATTGGATGAAGGGTTTAGGAGTTTCAGCTCCTTAACATGTGCCACCCTGTTTTTAAAGGGACCAAAAGTAATTGGACAATTGACTCCAAGGCTATTTCATGGACAGGTGTGGGCAATCCCTTCGTTATGTCATTCTCAATTAAGAAGATAAAAGGCCGGGAGTTGATTTGAGGTGTGGTGCTTGCATTTGGAAGGTTTTGCTGTGAAGTAAACATGCGGTCAAAGGAGCTTTCCATGCAGGTGAAACAAGCCATCCTTAAGCTGCGAAAACAGAAAGAACCCATCCGAGAAATTGCTACAATATTAGGAGTGGCAAAATCTATAGTTTGGTACATCCTGAGAAAGAAAGCACTGGTGAACTCATCAATGCAAAAAGACCTGGGCGCCCACGGAAGACAACAGTGGTGGATGATCGCAGAATAATCTCCATGGTGAAGAGAAACCCCTTCACAACAGCCAACCAAGTGAACAACACTCTCCAGGAGGTCGGCATATCAATATCCAAATCTACCATAAAGAGAAGACTGCATGAAAGTAAATACAGAGGGTTCACTGCACGGTGCAAGCCACTCATAAGCATCAAGAATAAAAAGGCTAGACTGGACTTTGCTAAAAAACATCTAAAAAAGCCAGCACAGTTCTGGAAGAACATTATTTGGACAGATGAAACCAAGATCAACCTCTACCAGAATGATGGAAAGAGAAAAGTATGGTGCAGGCGTGGTACAGCTCATGATCCAAAGCATGCCACATCATCTGTAAAACACGGCGGAGGCAGTGTGATGCTTGGGCATGCATGGCTACCAGTGGCACTGGGTCACTAGTGTTTATTGATGATGTGAGACAGGACAGAAGCAGCCGAATGAATTCTGAGGTATTCAGAGACATACTGTGTGCTCAGATCCAGCCAAATGCAGCCAAACTGATTGGTCGTCGTTTCATACTACAGATGGACAATGACCCAAAACATAAAGCCAAAGCAACCCAGGAGTTTATTAAAGCAAAGAAGTGGAATATTCTTGAATGGCCAAGTCAGTCACCTGATCTCAACCCAATTGAGCATGCATTTCACTTGTTAAAGACTAAACTTCAGACAGAAAGGCCCACAAACAAACAGCAACTGAAAACCACCGCAGTGAAGGCCTGGCAGAGCATCAAAAAGGAGGAAACACAGCGTCTGGTGATGTCCATGAGTTCAAGACTTCAGGCAGTTATTGCCAACAAAGTGTTTTCAATCAAGTACTAGACATGAACATTTTATTTAAAATTATTTAATCTGTCCAAATATTTTTGGTCCCTTTAAACACAGGGTGGCACATGTTAAGGAGCTGAAACTCCTAAACCCTTCATCCAATTTTAATGTGGATACCCTCAAATGAAAGCTGAAAGTCTGAACTTCAACTGCATCTGAATTGTTTTGTTTACAATTCATTGTGGTAATGTCTATAACCAAAATTAGAAAAATGTCTCTGTCCAAATATATTTGGACTTAACTGTAGGTCACCAATATCATAAATACCATTAGTGGTAAACAGCTGTAACACTTTGTTAAAAAATTCAATGCTTGCCTGAGACAGAATGCGCTTACTGCATACGAGTTCATTATAAGCAGTATTTAATAAATCCCTGCATTACTTATAGCGGTGTCTCACATTTATTATTTATAAACTGCTACTCTGGTCCATAAGTCGTAGTAGACATTAAAGCGGATCTCTCACCCACTGGGACTAATATAGAGGTAATACAGGTGATAGAATTGTTCCAATTGTTCTACCTGTGTGCATCATAGCTGCGGTCTTGTTGTTGAAACATCATCTATTAATCTGTTATATTAAATCAGTTCTTCCTAGTTCTGGGGTGTGCGGTGCCCTCAAACTAGTCCAGTGAAATCTGACCTCCAATATGGCGCTTCTTTCCTTCTGAGCTGTGCACTGTGCCTCAAAAGTGGTTTTGGATCACATATGAGGAATAGTTGTACTCCAGAGATATTGCACAACAAATTTGGGGGTCCATTTTTCCCTGCTATCCTTGTTAAAATGAAAATATTTGGGGCCAAAACAGTTTTGTGGGATTTTTTTTCTTTCGTTTTCACAAATCAACGTTGCAAAATTCTGTGAAGCACCTGGGGATTCGAGGTGCTCACCACACGTCTAGATAAATTCCTTGAGGGGTCTAGTTTCCAAAAAGGGGTCACTTGTGTGGTTTTCCACTGTTTAGGCATTCCAGGGGCTCTCCAAATACAACATGACACCCACACAAAAATCCATCAAAGTCTGTGTTCTAAAACATCACTCCTTCCTTTCTGAGCTCTGCCGTGCCCTAAACAGCAGTTTTCCCCTACATATGGGGTATGAAAGTACTCGGGAGAAATTGCACAACAAATTCTATGGTGCAATTTCTCCTGTGACAGCTATAAAATGCAAAAATATGGGCTAAAAACATTTTTTTGTGGAAAAAATTTGATTTGTTTTATTTTCACTGCTCAATGTTCTAAACCTTCTGAGAAGCACCTGAGGGTTTAAGGTGCTCAACACACATCTACACTCACTGGCCACTTTATTAGGTACACCTGTCCAACTTCTTGTTAACACTTAATTTCTAATCAGCCAATCACATGGCGGCAACTCAGTGCATTTAGGCATGTAGACATGGTCAAGACAATCTCCTGCAGTTCAAACCGAGCATCAGTATGGGGAAGAAAGGTGATTTGAGTGCCTTTGAACGTGGCATGGTTGTTGGTGCCAGAAGAGCTGGTCTGAGTATTTCAGAAACTGCTGATCTACTGGGATTTTCACGCACAACCATCTCTAGGGTTTACAGAGAATGGTCCGAAAAAGAAAAAAAATCCAGTGAGCGGCAGTTCTGTGGGCGGAAATGCCTTGTTGATGCCAGAGGTCAGAGGAGAATGGGCAGACTGGTTCGAGCTGATAGAAAGGCAACAGTGACTCAAATCGCCACCCGTTACAACCAAGGTAGGCCTAAGAGCATCTCTGAACGCACAGTGCGTCGAACTTTGAGGCAGATGGGCTACAGCAGCAGAAGACCACACCGGGTACCACTCCTTTCAGCTAAGAACAGGAAACTGAGGCTACAATTTGTACAAGCTCATTGAAATTGGACAGTAGAAGATTGGAAAAACGTTGCTTGGTCTGATGAGTCTCGATTTCTGCTGCGACATTCGGATGGTAGGGTCAGAATTTGGCGTAAACAACATGAAAGCATGGATCCATCCTGCCTTGTATGGAGCATCTTTGGGATGTGCAGCCGACAAATCTGCGGCAACTGTGTGATGCCATCATGTCAATATGGACCAAAATCTCTGAGGAATGCTTCCAGCACCTTGTTGAATCTATGCCACGAAGAATTGAGGCAGTTCTGAAGGCAAAAGGGGGTCCAACCCGTTACTAGCATGGTGTACCTAATAAAGTGGCCGGTGAGTGTATATAAGTTCTCTGAGGGGTCTAGTTTCCAAAATAATGTCACTTGTGTGGGATTTCCACTGTTTAGTCACATCAGGGGCTCTCAAAATGGGACATCGTGTCTGCTAATTATTCCAGCAAATTTTGCATTAAAAAAGTCAAATGGCGCTCATCTGGGGTATCGACATTCTCAGTAGAAATTGCAAAACAAATTTTGGGGTCCACTTTGTGGGGGGGGGGGGGGGGGGTAAAGATGTAAGCAAATAGTACGCTTTGCTTACTAAATAATTGCCTCTTTTAAAAATAGTAATGATTAAAAAAATTGGCATCAAGTCACTAGTCTAAAATCTTGGAACCAAGCCACAAGGATATGTTTGGCAATCAGAAACTTTAGTAAACCTATGTTTCTATACAGAAACTGGACTCAATTTGTGTCATAAAAAATTCTCATTAAAAACAATTGTATGTGTAATTTATAACAAATGCAATTTATTTTAGGGTCTCTGACAAACCAATCCACATGACACCCAGTACCAGAATGACCTTCAGGCATCCGGAGCGGCTAGATTTACAGAAACAATTAAGACAATGTTGGTAGGAAATGGCTTTTTAAAGATGTCTAATAATGGACGTTTCAAGAGTTTTGAGGACAAATGCAATTAGAAATGCCATAAAATGGAGAAAGGTAAAGTGAAACATTCATTTAGCAACAGACCGATTTAATAGCTTTGCTTATATTACTGCCAACTTGTCTGCCAATGCCATACTGTTAAGTCCTCAAGTGGTTCAAAATTAAATTTGGCTGCTGGTTTTAAGTAAATTGTAATTGGAAAATCTAAGTAGTAAAATTGAATTAGTTTAGATATTTTGGTATATATTTAAAAGGACATTATACATAAACATTCAGAGGTTCAGGAAAGGAAATAATTGGCACTGCGGAATTTTTTTTGCTTACATCCGAATCTAGAAAAGTGAATCATTACATCTCTTTCTAGTCCGGAACTTCAGGCTGTGTGCACAAGTTGCGTTTTTTTCGCTATAAAAAACGCATACATATGCATCCCATCAATTATAATGCATTCTGCAATTTTTGTGCACATGATGCATTTTTTTTCCCTGCGAAAAAACGCATTGTAGTAAGAAACGCATCATGTTAATTAATTTTGATGATTTTTCTCGTTTTCCCCGCTATTTAATGCATTAGGGAAAAACGCACAAAAAATGCACAAAAAAACGCATCAAAAATTGCAAAAAAAAAAAATAACACGCGGATTTCTTGCAGAAAATGTCTGGTTTTCTTCAGAAAGCAAATTGCCTCTTCTTCAGGAATTTTCTGCAAGAAATCCTGATGTGTGCACATACCCTAACAGTGTAGCTCTAGCATCACATAGAAATACATAAAATTCACACTTACTTCTGTATGGTCCATGCATGTGCCAGGAAATGCTCCTAATGCAAGCATTGTATATTGATGGATTACACCGCTAATATGAGTTTGGTGGGGGTTTAGCACCTGGCACCCCTACTTGTCGGTTGATGTCCACTCCATGTATGAGGTGAAACAACACACCCCTGTCCATTGCTTTGAGGCCTCTCTGGAGTACTGTGCTTTCTCGCACTATTAAGTGAAGTGGACACTAAGCAATGAATAGGGCCCACACATTATCTAAGCACCCCCCCATACACGAGACCAATGTCAGCTTAACCCGCTGATCTTGTACAGTTTTGGCCGCTACTCTAATGTGCATGGAATCCTCAGACGATTGTCAGGGAGCTAAGGATTTGGAATGTCAGGCTTCGGACTGCCGATCCTCATTCATACATGGGTGTTAAGCTCAGACTACAAGGAGACCATAAGATAAGATCCTATTCAGCCATAATCTAATCCACTAAGGCCATTGTCTGCTTCATACTGGGAAATGTATGTACGTGAAATTAGATTAGTGGAATAGATATATGGTGTGATTCCGTGAAACTGGAGCTGGACAGAATGTGAAGACCACCATTGTTTGCCCCACTTTATAACTGGCACCAAAAACAAAAGCACTTCTCACAGAGCCCAAATCTCACCACTAGTGTGTCCTAAAACTTTCTAGGCACTCATTAAAAACCATTGTCCACTATCAAATCTACTACACGTTTCTGTACTAGAACTAGATTTATTTGTGCACAGCTCAACGGTGGTTAATGGATGTGAAATTATTAACTCAAGTAAGGAGTCAATAGTAATTTTGCATGAAATATATATATATATATAAACACCTATGTACACATTAGTAAAATATATCCTATTAAGAAGAAAGGAACGTACAGTATCAGCCTCTCACGCCGTGACCAGTCATCTAAACACAATGGCCTCCTGCAGTGAAGCATAAAGAGGTCTGGGTATTGTCATGGACACTTCCGTATGGACAATAATCAGGCATTTATCTTTTTTCTTGGCTGAACAGATGAATAAGAATACATATCGCTGGATCTGCACAGGTCAATATTGCCAATTCCCGAATACAGAGTTTTAAGCTCACAGTTTGGTGAAGTCTTCCAGGGTCTCAGGTTTTGTGATTTATGGTTAGTTACTGCACACATGTAGAAAGCTATACTCCTATCCCCAGAGGAAGCAAAGTTTTTCCTTGTCATCTTGTGGGATGAGGAACACACCAAAATGCTTTGCAATTTTTACAGTACATAGAATAAGAGACTAACTTTTAAGATGACCTCTCACCACATTTTTCATGGTAAACTGGCTACACTATAATAAAATAGACAGTCATTACATACACTGCTCTGCATTATCTGTGATTACAACCCTTGGCACAAATTATGTA
The DNA here is from genome assembly GCF_051348905.1 of Ranitomeya variabilis. Taxonomy (NCBI): domain Eukaryota; kingdom Metazoa; phylum Chordata; class Amphibia; order Anura; family Dendrobatidae; genus Ranitomeya; species Ranitomeya variabilis. The sequence continues at coordinate 723,527,520 of NC_135233.1, forward strand.
ATCCCTGGCCTTGGAGGATGTTCATTCAGTTTAATTTTGTAGAAAAAAAAAGCAGATCACAGACATGGCACAAAACTAAAGTAATTTCAAATGGCAACTTTCTGGCTTTAAGAAACACTAAAAGAAATCAAGAACAAAAAATGTGGTAGTCAGTAATGGTTACTTTTTTAAACCAAGCATAGGGGAAAAATTTTGGAGTCACTCAATTCGGAGGAAAAAATTATGGAATCACCCTGTAAATTTTCATAACCAAAAACAACACCTGCATCAAATTAGATCTGCTCATTAGTCTGCATCTAAAAAGGAGTGATCACACCTTGGAGAGCTGTTGAACCAAGTGGACTGACATGAATCATGGCTCCAACAGGAGAGATGTCAATTGAAACAAAGGAGAGGATTAGCAAACTCTTAAAAGAGGGTAAATCATCACACAATGTTGTAAAAGATGTTGGTTGTTCACAGTCAGCTGTGTCTAAAAATCTGGACCAAATACAAACCACATGGGAAGGTTGTTAAAGGCAAACATACTGGTAGACCAAGGAAGACATCAAAGCGTCAAGACCGGAAACTTAAAGCAATATGTCTCCAAAACAGGAAATGCACAACAAAACAAATAAGGAATGGGTGGAAACTGGAGTCAACGTATGTGACCGTAATTGACTGCCGAATGGGATTTACATACAGAAAAGCTAAACGAAAGCCATCATTAACACCTAAACAGAAACAAACAAGGTTACAATGGGCTATGGAAAAGCAATCGTAGGACTGTGGATGACTGGATGAAAGTCATATTCAGTGATGAATCACGAATCTGCATTGGGCAAGGCGATGCTGCTGGAACTTTTGTTTGGTGCCGTTCCAATGAGATTTATAAAGATGACTGCCTGAATAGAACATACAAATTTCCACAGTCATTGATGATCTGGGACTGCATGTCAGGTAAAGGCACTGGGGAAATGGCTGTCATTACATCTTCAACAAATGCAAACGTTTATGTTGATATTTTGGACACTTTTTTTATCCCATCAATTGAAAGGATGTTTGGGGATGATGAAATCTTTTTTCAAGATAATGCATCCTGCCATAGAGCAAAAACTGAAAATATTCCTTGAAAAAAAGACACATAAGGTCAATGTCATGGCCTGCAAATAGTCCGGATCTCAATCCAATTGAAAATCTTTGGTGGAAGTTGAAGATAATGGTCCATGACAAGGCTCCAACCTGCAAAGCTGATCTGGCAACAGCAATCAGGGAAAGTTGGAGCCAGATTAATGATGAAGAGTACTGTTTGACACTCATTAAGTCCATGCCTCAGAGACTGCAAGCTGTTCTAAAATCCAGAGGTGGCACAACAAAATACTAGTGCGGTTTTGGGAGTATTTTTTGGTTTCTGTATATTTCATGATTTTCATGATTCCATAATTTTTTCCTCAGAATTGAGTGACTCCATAATTTTTCCCTATGCTTGATTAAAAAAAGTAACCATTACTGACTACCACATTTTTTGTTCTTGATTTCTTTTAGTGTTTCTGAAAGCCATAAAGTTGCCATTTGAAATGACTTTAGTTTTGCGCCATGTCTGTGATATGCTTTTTTTTTAATACAAAATTAAACAACTGAATAAACATACTCCAAGGCCGTTGATTCCATAATTTTCGCCAGGGGTTGTACAAGTGCAAGGAGAGCTGTGTGTCTGGGATAGATGTAAGGTGGTGTATAATGCCACAGCCATTCTCTACTCCAGGCACTGGTCATCACAGTTGGTTCCGGCAAGGAGATCGGTGTGCCTTGGTTAGATATGTCAGTCTTAGGCTACTTTCACACTTCCGTTTAGTATCCGTCACAATGCGTCGTTTTGGGAAAAAACGCATCCTGCAAATTTGCCCGCAGGATGCATTTTTTTCCCATAGACTGGTATTGCCGACAGATCGCGACGTATGGCCACATGTTGCGTCTGTCGTGCACTGGTTGCGTCGGGTTTTGGCGGCCAGTCGTCTGGGAAAACCGTTCAAGGGAACGTTTTTCTGTACGTTGCATCCAGTTTTTAATATTGTGCATGCCCAGCAGGAAATATCGCTCGCACTCTTTCCTCACCCAGAATTCTGACGGAAATGTGAAAGGACACACTTCCGTCGGTACATCGCGCCGACGCTTTGTGACGGGCGACTACCGACGGAAGTGTGAAAGTAGCCTTAGGCCTCTTTCACACTTCCGTCTTTCAGCTCCCGTCACAATCAATCAATTTTTGAGAACGCAGGATCCTGCATTTTCTCATAGACTTGTATTAGTGACGGATGGCCATCCGTTTCATTCGTCGTGCACTAGATCCTGCGTAAAAAAATGGTCCATCGGGCAGAGAAAACGTTCAGAGGAACGTTTTTTCTGCACGTTGGAAAATCGGTCAGCGACGCATCCTACGCTGCCCATCACTGGCTACAATGGAAGCTTATGGGCGCAGGATGCGTCGCTGACTGTGAAAAGCAGGAATCCAGCGACGGGTCCCGTCTTTTCAAACTTAGCATGCGTGGAAGAATTTCTTGTCAGGGAAATTCTTTCTCGCTTGCTCTCTTTCTCTTTTTACTATTGATGCTGCCTATGCAGCATCAATAGTAAAGATATAAAGGTATAAATACAAAAAAAAAAACTAAACGCAGATTCTCACCTACCGACGTCCCGCACAGCGTCACCGATGCTCCCGGCAGCTAGCTTTCCTAGAAATACATTGCGACTTCTCGCGAGATTTCACAATGTATTACTAGGAACACTAGCTGCCAGGAGCATCGCTGCGCAGGACGCCGGTAGGTGAGAATACTGCGATTTTTTATTTTTTTAACCTGGTTTGTGTTGTGTATGCGTTTTCGCAGCGGAAAACTACTGCGACGACGCATACACAACAGGTGCACATAGCCTCGACGGGTCCGTCAGAAAGACGGGCCCAGTGCACACGTTTTCCACAATCTGCACATGATCAGTCATTTCAACGTCTTGACGGATCCTGTGCAGATTTGGAAGACGGAAGTGTGAAAGAAGCCTTACCAGACCACACATTGGAAGCCGGTTCTGATTTTCTCTGGGGGATCATCATCATGCAGGGGAAAAGTAAACTGCCCCCAGAGAAGAATCTCAGCTAATGCCCCCTTAGTTAGAGAGGAAATTAGCATATAAACTTTACAAGCCAATATTTCCACAGTGGAGATAAAAAAAAACAAACAAAAAACGTGTAATTCGGATCACATAAACCACGTTAGCATGATGTGGTCAGATAAGAATGTAAAAAATGGTGACAGGTCTTCTTTAAACAGTTTTCGCTAACTTACTACATTGAGAATTCTGAAATGTACATGGCGAAGTACAAACGTTAATGTCTCAAGTACCCATCATTCCTAATATCATGACAAGCAATTCTAGCACTCTAGATCAGCGTGTAGCATAAAGACACTCACTTAACATCTACCACCTCAATAGAAAATTCCACTGGCAGATTGCTCAAGGGCTACTAGAATAATTTCTGGCAGAGTGAAAACCGTCTTACTTTTCAACTCACTTTTATAGTTTTCTAATAAAACTAGATAAAAGGAACCTTATCCAATACAGAAAAAGAAATAAACAGAGATAAAATTAAACAAAATATACCACACAAGCATAAAACACACATACATGATTTACCTCTTCATGTTTAAGAGCGCCCAAGGAATTCCAGTCGGTGTATTGAAAGCAGGCAAAAGTTTCTCTCCAAGTTCTACTGCTTTTCTTCTAAATATCTATTAAATAATAAAAACAATCTTTCAGGTGCTTGTATGGCATCCAATAAGCACTTTCTACAAATGTCAATAGAATTACATTTTAAGATGAATTTATATTCCCCCAAACCTCTATTTAATGCCATAATCTAAACTATTTTCTAACAAATTGAATTAAACATTGAACTAAGAATTCCCTTTTATCCCGTAATTACACTATTTACTTGCTTATGTTTCCCCCCCCCCCCCCAATTCTTTTGATGACGCTCTGTTTAGAATCCCAGTGCGTGCTGGGATATTTAAAGTGTCATCAGGGTGAAAGGCTATGGTCAGTGCTGCAAAACCCTGCACCCTCCCGGAAACGACGAGTCTTGATTCAGGGGCTGGGCTAGTCCCTGCAAACTATGCACTATGCACAATGACAGCGCACGCTCTGTTGCCAGCTCAGATCAGCAGTAAGAGCTGGCATCAGAGTGCATTGTCAGAATACCCAGCGCCACCCCTGCAAGTGATGTCATTGGTCTCTGAACGCCGGGTATTGTGACACCTCATTTTGTTACAGACTCCAGTCAGCAGTCATGAGAAGGTGCGGTTATTGTGCACATTGCACAGTGTACATCACGAAGTGACTAGCACAGCCTCTGTAACGAGCGTCACGGATAATGCTTTGTTTCAGGGAGGCGGTAGGGGGCTGCGGTAGTGACAGCAGATTCTGCCCCCTGATGACACTGAGCATACCAGCATGCACTGGGATCCTTAAATGAAGCATACAAAAAGTGGGGAAAATTTTTAATTTTTTTAATTTTTTTTGATTCCAGTATATTAGAAAATAGTTTATATTATGCCATTAAATAGATGGGGATTTTGGAGGAAATGTAATCGGGAGTTTGTACCACCCCTTTAGCTTTTAAAACATGTTTGTGCGAATCTTACACGTATGTAAATTGTGCAACCTCTGACCATCTGTCTTAGGCCGGGGTCACACTTGTGAGTGCAATGCAGGAAACTCGCACGAGTCTCTCGCATCAATACCCGGCACTCGGGACCGGAGTTTTCGGCTCCATGTATTTCTATGCAGCCGCACGCTCCGGTCCTGAGTGTCGGCGGCAGTGCCGGGTATTGATGCGAGAGACTCGAGCGAGATTCTCACATTGCACTCAAGTGTGACCCCGACTAAGAAAAAAGTGTATGAGACAGAAATGAGTCACTAAGAAGTAACTGAGAAGAATGGCTCCAGCAAAGACCGATTTCATGTTAACTTCTATTGTAATGTGTTCTAGTACAGTTCATAGGTGTCATGTAATACTACAGCAAATTGTGCCGCCTCCTACAGGGAAATAATCAGAGATATATCCATATGGGGATGAATCTAATCTACGATCAGCTTTCTTGAGACAATCAAGCTATATAGCATGTGAGGCAACTTAAATGCTCACTGTCCTTTCAAAAATCTTTGCATAAATTAATAGTACAAGAATATGTTGCATTTTATAGTATATCTTCTCAGAAAAAAACATGACCCCTTGCAACTCTTCTTAATGTACTCTCCATGAGTGATAACAAGTAGAGGCACACAGGTAGGCAGATCACTGCTGCACTCTCTAGTAAGTGTTGATCTCACCCCAGAGCTGGATTCAAAGTTACTTTGCTCAGTAATGCTGTACAATGTGCTCCATGCTGCTGTATAGCTTCTGTCTGTGCACTATACAGGAGAAAAATAATAGCAGGATTCCTTCTCCATTTACAGTGTATGGGAGATACAATAACCGCTAATCTTCAGCAACCAAAATCCCCCATACACATTATATACCTATGGTTTGGCTGGCAGCCACCTCAACCGCCTCTCGCGTACACAACAGTGCTCTCCTGTGCGTCTTGTGGCAGTTTGTTCCATAGACATTTCCCCAGTTGTATGGGGTTCCCATACACACTAGGCTCAACCAAACCTAAATCTAATGTACATGGGGGGCTTATCGCAGAACTGAAAATCAGAGCGAGAGCCTGAATAGGAGAAAACTGGTGACAAATGCTGGATACAAGTCCTATATTGGGCTGACAATGGTGTTCCTTATGTGCACACATGCCAACTTATTCTGAAAAGTTATGTGAAAATACTGGTATAGTTTACAGGGAACCTATACGCATGCAAGTTATATTACCATATTGTAGGCAGCAGGAATCAGGGACAGTCTCCTTTAATACAAGAACCCATGTTTTACTCTGAATCGTGGCAGTGATTCCAATAAAACACACTTTAAAACAAGGAGACTATGCATTCTAGAAGTCTGGAAATCAAGCTACTCGTACGTTCATGTAGAATTTGCCTGCATTTGTAAAGAACAATTGTGATGGCTATTCAACCGTAAATCATGTGAAAATTCACTTATATGGGTAATTTACCATACAGTATCCGTGTAGGTAAAATATTAGCCTGCAGGCTACTTAGCGCAGATAACCAATAAGATGGACACTTTAGCAAACACACAACTGTGAAAAACTGAAGTTATGTTTCAGCAAAGGGATCCTGGAATTGTGAAGAGCTGAAGCACGTTGTCAAGTTGTACATAGACAATAATTAATGTGTATTTCCATCGTACTGCACAACCATTTTAATAAATGAGACCCTTTTTATTGCATGATGCAGGCAGCCTTAGAAGAGTTATAAAATTATGTTGAAAGCAGGCCATAGAGAAATGCATGATTTAATGAGTTGGACTATATCCATATGTATGAGCTCCCGAGCCAGGCAGCCCTGGGCATTCATGTGTTATTGAGCTACAACAAACTAAATAAATTTAAGAAATAAAATTAAGAAGTATCATGAAGTCGCGAGATTTTATGTTGGACTATAAAACAGCACTATGTGGCAAGCTGAAAAAGGTGCTTCACTTGATGAAAGTCATACTGAAAGCTATGGCCCTGTCCATATAAAACTGCAAACACATCCAGTGTACGGCATACGTCAGGCGTTTGTCACAGCCTCTATAACAGCGGCAATTGTCTTTTTCATTTTAGGAAAAATTTGTATTCCCCATTAAATAATTCTCAGACATCCTATTCCCCTTATCAAGAGGTTTGCACCTACACCGTCCGATATGGTCATCATGGATCGGATAGTGTGGTACACCCCACAACTGCTCTCACTTATCCATCTATTCATTTTCTAGGAGGAATAACGGGAACAATCCAGAATTATAGGAAAAGATGTTCCAGAATTGCTGCATCACGGAGAATACAATCATGTTTCAAAACAAATATCTGAGGAGAGCGGACAGGTACTCTCTAAGGCTAAGCTCACATTAGCGTTCGGGGGCTTTGCGGAGGGCTGCGCAAGTCCTCTATTAAGCCCCGCCTACTTCCGCATACATCCTGCGTACCTATCTAACATTGGGTACGCAGGACATGTGGATGTATGCAGATGCATCGTTTTGATGCACCTGCTGGCCACATGGGAACGCAACAAGTTGCATTCTCGTGCGGTCAGCGGACGCATCAAAATGACGCATTCACATGTCGTGCGTACCCAATGTTAAATATAGGTACGCAGGACACATGCAGAAGTATGCAGGGCTTAACGGACGACGTACGCATCCCTCCGCAAAGCCCCCGAACGATAATGTGAACCTGGCCTAGTAGATACATCACTCTTCATTGCTAGGAACCCAAATAGCAAGGGTTCATACCATTCGGGTTCTGCTGATAATAGTCAGAAGAGGATAAGCTTAATGTGCCATTCTAACATTTTAAATCATGAAATCCAGACTTGACCAGTCATAAGTCTATGTGATTCATCATAACAGTAAGTCACAGCTCAAGGGAGTGTCAGCAGAAATGACAAATGTTCAAACCAAGCATAGCCGCCTGGTGCACCCCTGGTATGACGAAACAGCTCAGTGCACCTTCCCACCCACTTGTTTTCCCTGTATCGCCACACCTCTTTGATGGACAGCTCTGGCAGAAATGGGAAGGTGCAATGAACTGTTCAGCTATGCCAAAGGTGCGCCAAGCTCCAGTACATAATTTTAACAGTCATTTTGTGCCGACAGACTAACTTTTTTGTCCTGGTGAAACACCACTTCACCAAAACCATACCATTGGTAGCGTTTCTACATATGCGCCATATGACATTTTTAACATACAAAGTAACAGTTTTGAAGGCTGAAGGGAGACTAAGTCCATCTAGCTCAACCCATATCCTAACCTATGTTGATCCAGAATAAAAAACTGCCGATATTGTACGTCTGCAAATAGTACAGAAAGGCAACAATATGGTTTTACATGTGAAGATGTGAATAAATAATTCTATCAAAAAGAAAACCAATGTAAGCTTTCACATTAGGCACACTGATGGAACTAGACAGAACACTAAACAAGATGCATTACTTTCAGTGCAATGTTCAGCGCCATCTCCCAAAACGCCAAACAATCTGTCAGTAAAGAAAAAAAAAATGGATAAAGACAGACAATTTCGCTTTCATAACAGTTTGTTAAGGAACCTTAGCACCAATGATTCAATAGGTTTGTATTCACTTTGTTCCCAAAACACATGAGAATGTTTGCAAAGAACAATGCTAAAGAGCAACATGCAATCCATCTTCTTACGTGTGTGGCATAAGTGGAACCCATGTATTCATTAATTGGTGGGTCCCATTGCATATTGTTTGTTTGTGTATATGACACATAGTATATATACATATAATGTATACAGTGGCAGGTCTAACTTTTGCCATCAGAGCAGATTCAATGTATCAATTCTTCTAGGGACATGTACAGTTTTTGAGCGACTTGGCAGGGAGGTTGTTTCAAACATCTTGGCAAACAAACCACAGATATGTGAATGTAGCTTGTGCAAGTTCTTCTGTCTCCAAGTAATCCCACACAGACTCGGGAGATTATGAGATGAGGTTGTGTTGGGCCCATGTCGTCACTTCCAAAACTCCTTTTTCTATTTTATCAAAAAATACCGTAGTTTTTAATGACTTTGGCTGTATGTTTGGGGTAATTATTCCGCTGTAGAATAAATTCAGAGCCAGAAGTCTCTCCGATGGTATTACTGATGAATTAGTATTGGCCTGTATTTCTCAGCACTGAGAACACCATTATTCTTGACCAAATGTCAACTCTACTCTACTTGCTGAAATGACGTTACAAACTTGCAAGGAAGCTCCATCATGCTTAACGGTTGCCTGCAGGCAATCACTTAGTGCTATCTAGCCCGTGGGAATCAACTTGCCGTCTGTTACAGACAAATATTACACATTTTGAATCCTAAAGTCCAGAGCACCGGCTGCCATTTTTCTGCACCCCAGTTCCAATGTTTTCGTGCAGAGCCGATTTGCTTGGCCTTATTTCAATGTTAAAAGGTAAGGTATGTGGCCACAATTCTGATATGAAGACTGCTTCTAGCAAGGCGTCTCTGAACAGCAGATGGTTGTAGCTTGGTATCACTGACTTATGCCAACTCTGGGCTGGTGGCACTGCTGGACATCATCTGATTACAAGAGAAATAAGCACCATGTGTCTAATCTGCTGCACTAATCTTCCTTGGCAGACAACACCGTGTCTATAGTCCCAAACACTGTCCATCTCGGGTACGGTCACACAGGTCAATTTTGATCGCTACGACGGCACGATCCGTGACGTCGCAGCGTCGTATGATTATCGCTCCAGCGTCGTAGACTGCGGTCACACTGTGCAATCACGGCGCTGGAGCGATGCCGAAGTCCCCGGGTAACCAGGGTAAACATCGGGTTACTAAGCGCAGGGCCGCGCTTAGTAACCCGATGTTTACCCTGGTTACCAGCGTAAACGTAAAAAACAAACACTACATACTTACATTCCGGTGTCTGTCCCCCGGCGTTCTGCTTCTCTCCACTGTGTAAGCACCATAGCTGGAAAGCAGAGCGGTGACGTCACCGCTGTGCTCGCTTTCCGGCCGGCAGGCGCTCACAGTGCAGAGAAGCTGAGACGCCGGAGGACAGACACCGGAATGTGAGTATGTACTGTTTGTTTTTTTTACGTTTACGCTGGTAACCAGGGTAAACATCGGGTTACTAAGCGCGGCCCTGCGCTTAGTTACCCGATGTTTACCCTGGTTACAAGCGAACACATCGCTGGATCGGTGTCACACACAACGATCCAGCGATGTCTCAGCGGGTGATCAAGCGACGAAAGAAAGTTCCAAACGATCTGCTACGACGTAGGATTCTCAGCAGGATCCCTGATCGCTGCTGCGTGTCAGACACTGCGATATCGTAACGATATCGCTAGAACGTCACGAATCGTACCGTCGTAGCGATCAAAATTGCACTGTGTGACAGTACCCATCAGACAGAAGGACTTGTCCAAGCCTCAATCTACAGAAGATCTGCGTTTCGTTTTCCAAGATGTTTGAAACAACTTCACTGTTGAGATACTTCAAAAACTGTGTGCAAGTGTACCTGGAAGAATTTGTGTTTTGCTGCTGCTTTGAAGGCAAAGGATGGTCACACCAAATATTGATGTGATTAAAATTTCTCTTTGGTTCACTTTTTTATTAAACAAAATGCAAACTATAATAAACTTATTTTTGAAAGCATTGTTACTTGCTAGCAGTATTCCATCACCGCCGTCTATATCTTTTGTACAGTACGGTTTATTCCTTCTATATCAAATTATCCACACATTCCTAATAATAACTAAAATTTACTGCTTTTTTTTTTTTTTAATTTTGAGAATTACAATTTCCCCCCTGAAAATTAATCTAATATAAGGGGTCTATAGTCTGAGATTGTATCGCAGCATAAAGGAACATCTTACAAACTTGTGATTTTTTTCACCTAATAGACATACATTTATTTCCATATTCTCTATTCTGCAAGTTTTTAAATTGCACTTTTCAAAACCAATCTGAAGGCGGCTTCAATTGGCAGAAATTGCATTTTCCATCTCTAAAGCGTCTCTATGCCTCTGAATGTTAATGCTTTGTGATTTACAATATTATGAAATGATCATAGTGACCATCTAGTTCTTAATTGTACAGTTTAGTGTCACCTATCTACTTATGCACTCCATTATTAAAAGTGCATTCGAGGAATAATTAACTATGTACAGGTCAATGGTTGCTCATTTAAATGGCCTGTTTACAGAACTATCTCCAGCATTAAAAAAAATAAATAAATAAGAAGTTATGGAAATGATGAACCCCCAAAGAACCCAGATGTTGTCATCGCGTCTGTGAAAACTTACTTGGAGGGCTGGAAGGTTCTGTACAACCCTACCTCAACCAAAGAATCTGTGGTTAGTTCTCCAAGATGTTTGGAACAATTTCCATACAGAGTTCCTTCAAAACCTATGTGCAAGTGTAACTAGAAGAGTTGACGCTGGTTTGAAAGCAAAGGGTGGTCACACCACATATTACATTTGTTTTAAATGTATCTTTTTTTCATTCACTTTTCATTTTGTTAACTGATAAAAATAAACTATTAACACTTATTTTTGGAAACTCTTACTTTAAATTTTAAATTTTTTTTTTTACATACAACTGCCTAAAACTTTTGCACCTGCACATTAACTCAATACCTATTGGAGAGTTGGCCTTGTCCTACATTTGTCAGTATCGTGCATTTGGGGTTATGGCCGCCCCTGAGCTGTACACGCTTATCCACTCATTTTTCCCGAAGAGGCTTTAATTAGAGGGATTTTCTCTTTTCAGTTCCTTTGAGGCTTGGTTAGGTACACAGAGGATGAAGTTAAAAGATTTAGGGTCCATCCAGTGAGAGCACCTTGTTCATGGCTTATACATTTTCTGATCAAAAAAGTGTAAACTAAACACCGCACATTATTTAATGTGCGTAACAATAGTGGAATTTATGTATACATTAATTGTAGGGTGCTGATGCATATATCACATGCAGCCATGTCTGTAGCTACATTCTTAGAAAGCCGGACATAGGACACACACACACACACACACACAGCAGCCTTACAAGAACCTATACGTGAAATCACAATCTAAATATACAAGTGGGAAAACTTGCACAATTGGTGGCTAACTAAATACTTTTTTTCCGCACTAAGTGAGCACAGATTCCCTAGGTAGACATATGCAAGAGTAGTAACACAAGAAGCGAGAGCTTGGAAAATTGCGTAATGGCAGAATACCCAAGAGTCTTTAATATTGATTAAGTGCCAGCCTGGAACGTAGCCTGCACTATCCAGGCCATGTAGCAGCTGAAACTATTCACAATAGTCAATGGATCAATATATTGAGATCCGCTAGTTTTGAAGCAGGGTGGATTGATTTAAATCACGCCGATTTAAATCATTATTTAAATCACGATTTAAATCAAAAGATTTTTTTCTATTTAAATCGGATCGATTTAAATCATGATTTTAATCATGATTTAAATCACTGATTTATATCAAAAGGTTTTTTTTAATATAAATCACGATTAAAATGAGAAGTGAGAGCAGTGCGCATGTGCGCCCATAGTTACACGGACGAAACTAGGGGCAACGATCTAACGCCAGGGTGAGGGGGGGACCCCAAAGTAAGTAAAAATCTTTTTTGTTTTACTATATGGCAATAGGTAGGTGTTTAAAAGCAGCATGTCTTAATTGTATAAACTATTAATAGCCTCCACATTTTGTTCATACTGCCCCTTTAATTCCACACTTCTAGCTTGGTTTCACTTTTGGTTTAGTTTCTTTTTCCATTCAGTTGACATGCCCAAACTTGTTGGATAGTCAGCATCCTACAGAAACCTCTGGAAGAGCATGGCATTGTGAATGTTACACATATACAGCCTTTATTCTACTGAGTTAAACAACTCAGCTTTATCTCATGATGGAAGAACCTTTGGATGGTAAAATATTTTCCTCAAAAAGCAGTTTATTGAAAAAAATCCGATTTAAATCAAAAAAATCCGATTTAAATCAAAAAAATCCGATTTTTTTGATTTTTTTAAAAAAACATTGATTTTTATCCACCCTGTTTTGAAGGCCAACAAGGTAAAATGGAAATGGAACTAAATCATGCTCAATCTAAATGAATAATTAAAAAAACAAACAAACAAAAAAAAACTAATGCCACTTAGCAAAAAGGATATGCAAGGCACACTTACATTACTTGTAAGACTATATGTATTGATTACTCACCTTAGGGAAAACCTGTGAGAAGCACGCCAACAGCCCACTGCTGCAGTGGAGGAATAGCAATGTATACAATATATCACAAGGGTATTCTAGTGCCCACTGGACAGGTGATCCTTGTTAGATTGTTGTGGCTCTCACCGATCACCAGAATGGAGGCTATGTTCTTTCCCAGCTAGACTGTGGCCATGGAGAGCTGAATGTGGAGAATGTGCCCTGCACCTGTATTTATTACCTATGGGAGCGACAATGCAGCACTCGGCTATCTTAGTCAACACCATAGACTTTGAATTGAACAGCAGTGTACATACTGTACATCACTAGGCAATCCATTCAACTCTCCATGGCCATGGTCTTACGGTTAGCGAAGGATGGCGGGAATATGAGTCAAGATAAAATCACTGCATTAGGCCTCATTCACACGTCCGTAAAAAAAAAAAAACACGTCAATTTATCATCAGGGGGTCATCAGTGTTTTTCATGGATAGATAAATAACTTACAACGCTTCTCCTATACTTTGCAATGTTAAAAACAGACGGCACACAGATGCCATGCGTGTTTTTCATGGAATCAGACATGTATTGGCCCTTACCCATTCTGCTGGAAAAAAACAGACATCTCTGTGTTTTGCACGTACACACGGTCCTTGTAAAAACACAGACACGTGCACAGCAGCATAGGTTATAATGGGTACATGTGATATCAATGAGTACAAACATACCACACGTACTGGAAACATGGACGTGTGAAGGAGGCCTCGCATAGAAAGGTCACACATTTTGATGAACATGGCAGTATCAATCTCTCCATCACCTATTGTGTAGATACGCAAAACATACAGTATCTAGTGTTTTCTTTATCCATTACCAGCAATATAAAGAAACAATAGGTGTTTTCATTTTGATTTCCATCCATGGACACAAGTATTTAGACAACTACAATTCCTCTTGTAGTGTATAGGAAAAAACAGTGTAGATACATTTTGATAGACACATACATGTTCATGGATGTGTCCTGTGCAGCCAGAACACCAAACGCTTCATTTTCTGAATGTTTAGAATCCTTCCCACACGGACACAGATAGACCTGCCCCAAAATATTTTAAACAGTAATTTAAGGAGGTAGACAAGTGAGAAGACACACAGTTAGTGCCCCACAGAGGGGCTGCAAGCGAACACAGCCATCTGCTGCTCAAAGACAAAAGAGAAAATGAAAGCAGAAAGAATTGCATTAGTAGGAACTCAAGAATGAAGTGCATGTTCCCATCGGTAAGAGTTTGAAGGAAACACCAAATCAGGTGATAGCTATGGCGCAGTCGGTAAGTATAAAAGGCCCAGGAGGGAGAAGTTGGCCCCCAAACCTGTACCAGGAGGAAAGTGTGGTACAGCGAGCTTGATTACAGCTGCCATTACGAAAGACACCAGAGACACCAGACCTGAATAAACGAGCAGAGCGACCAGATCTGGGTAAAGACACGACAGAGACCAGAGCCGGGAGAACAGAACCAGGGAAGAGACAACTAGGCCACAGCAGAGCGACATTCATGTAAGTTGTCATTTCCAGTACAGACATACGGTATAGAGTGGGGGCCGGGGCCATGCTTCAGGGAACGGAGGCAGCTAGGGAGACAAGAGGTACAGAGTAACTCACCAACCTGGGACTTGCGTTCTAGCGGGTTAGGGCCTGTGTAATGTTTTGTGTTGAGGAATTAGGACTAAGATATCACGGACAATAACAGTTATTCAACAGTAATAATAGAGTGTAAAAAGCATTGTGTCAATGTCCTGTTTATCTGAATTATTGTATTCTTCTTGTAACGTAACTTCTTTTATTTTCACAGTTTGCGCTATCCCGATATTGTGCTGAAGGCACCTCTTTGGTCGTGTTAATCGAATAAATAGCTGTTTGTTTAACCCCTTAATCCCATATGACGCACTATCCCGTCAAGGTGACCTGGGACTTAGTTCCCAGTGACGGGATAGTACGTCATATGCGATTGGCCGCGCTCACGGGGGGGGGAGCGATGATTGCGGCCGGGTGTCAGCCGACTATCGCAGCTGACATCCGGCACTATGTGCCAGGAGCGGTCACGGACCGCCCCCGGCACATTAGCCTACGGCTCACTGCGTGCTTCCCTTAGACGATCGGTACAAGGCGATGTACTCACCTTGTACCGAGCGTCTCCTCCCTGCAGTCCCCGGATCCAAAATGGCCGCGGGGCTGCATCCGGGTACTGCAGGGAGTACTTCCGGGTCCACAGCAGGCGCTGGTAAGCCTGGAGCGCTGTCAGTCAGATCGCTGATCTGACAGAGTGCTGTGCAAACTGTCAGATCAGCGATCTGTGATGTCCCCCCTTGGACAAAGTAAAAAAGTAAAAAAAAAAAAATTCCACGTGTAAAAAAAAAAATATGTTATTCCGATAAATACATTTCTTTATCTAAATAAAAAAATAAATAAAAGTACACATATTTAGTATCGCCGCGTCCGTAACGACCCGACTAGTTAACCCCTTCAGTGAACACCGTAAGAAAAAAAAAACGAGCCAAAAAACAACGCTTTATTATCATACCGCTGAACAAAAAGTGGAATAACACGCGATCAAAAAGGATGGATATAAATAACCATGGTACCGCTGAAAACGTCATCTTGTCCCGCAAAAAACAAGCCACCATACAGCATCATAAGCAAAATAATAAAGTTATAGTCCTCAGAATAAAGTGATGCCAAAATAATTATTTTTTTTCTATAAAATAGCTTTTATCGTATAAAAGCGCCAAAACATAAAAAAATGATATAATTGAGATATCGCTGGAATCGTACTGACCCGACGAATAAAACTGCTTTATCAATTTTACCAAACGTGGAACGGTATAAACGCCTCCCCAAAAGAAATTCATGAATAGCTGGTTTTTGGTCTTTCTACCTTACAAAAATCGTTAGAGACAACTTATAAAAGAACAACCCAATCTAAAAATAGTATTTGCATAAATAACCATAAATATGATGATATTAATTCACCAGGGTGTCTTTTACAGAAAAAAGTGGAAACCACTCAAACCAAGGATCAAACCCAATCACCAAAATTTGGATATACCAGGAAGACCAAATAGGATTAATTAAATCTTTATTAAACAGTGATACAAAATATAAAACAATTAAGATTAAAATTACAATATATCATACAAAAATGTGCAGCACGGATGGCATATGACAATAAATATGTCGATACCCACATGCACAGTAACAAAAAATTGCTACATATATATTATGTGCAAGGTAATTGCTCTCATATAGAGATATACTAATTCCTGAGAATAAAGTGCAACTGAATATATAAAAAATATAAAAACTTAATAAAAACTCCAAATACTAGTGCAAATATGTGCAAAAATGCTGCAGTGCTAAAGGAAGTTAATATTAAACCGCAGGGTATTAAATCAGCCCTGCGCAGTGAAGACAGGATCACAAAAGTGCTAAGTGCTCAAAAGGGAAAGTTCCCAGGAAAAAATTGCGAATGATACTACCTTGGGGTACCCTGCCTGACCAGCATACACACTTGCGCCCGACGCGCGTTTCGGAAACTTAATTCCTTCGTCCCTATTTGGTCTTCCTGGTATATCCAAATTTTGGTGATTGGGTTTGATCCTTACAAAAATCGGAATAAAAAGCGATCAAAAAATGTCATGTGCCCGAAAATGTTACCAATAAAAACGTCAACTCGTCCCGCAAAAAAAAAAAAAGACCTCACATGACTCTGTGAACCAAAATATGGAAAAATTATAGGTCTCAAAATGTGGAGACGCAAAAACTTTTTTGCTATAAAAAGCGTCTTTTAGTGTGTGACAGCTGCCAATCATAAAAATCCGATATAAAAAAAGCGATAAAAGTAAATCAAACCCCCCTTCATCACCCCCTTAGTTAGGGAAAAATAATAAAATTAAAAAAATGTATTTATTTCCATTTTCCCATTAGGATTAGGGCTAGGGTTAGGGTTAGGGTTGGGGCTAAAGTTAGGGTTAGGGTTGGGGCTAAAGTTAGGGTTAAGGTTGGGGCTAAAGTTAGGGTTAAGGTTGGGGCTAAAGTTAGGGTTAAGGTTGGGGCTAAAGTTAGGGTTAAGGTTGGGGCTAAAGTTAGGGTTAAGGTTGGGGCTAAAGTTAGGGTTTGGATTACATTTACGGTTGGGATTAGGGTTAGGGGTGTGTCAGGGTTAGGGGTGTGGTTAGGGTTACCGTTGGGATAAAGGTTAGGGGTGTGTTTGGATTAGGGTTTCAGGTAGAATTGGGGAGTTTCCACTGTTCAGGCACATCAGGGGCTCTCCAAACGCGACATGGCGTCTGATCTCAATTCCAGTCAATTTTGCATTGAAAAGTCAAACGGCGCTCCTTCCCTTCCGAGCTCTGCCATGCGCTTAAACAGTTGTTTACCCCCACATATGGGGTATCAGCGTACTCAGGACAAATTGCACAACAACTTTTGGGGTCCAATTTCTTCTTACCCTTGGGAAAATAAATAATTGGGGGCGAAAAGATCATTTTTGTGAAAAAATGATTTTTTATTTTTACGGCTCTGCATTATAAACTTCTGTGAAGCACTTGGTGGGTCAAAGTGCTCACCACACATCTAGATAAGTTCCTTCGGGGGTCTACTTTCCAAAATGGTGTCACTTGTGGGGGGTTTCAATGTTTACGCACATCAGGGGCTCTCCAAACGCAACATGGCGTCCCATCTCAATTCCAGTCAATTTTGCATTGAAAAGTAAAATGGCGCTCCTTTCCTTCAGAGCTCTGCCATGCGCCCAAACAGTGGTTTACCCCCACATATGGGGTATCAGCGTACTCAGGACAAATTGTACAACAACTTTTGGGGTCCATTTTCTCCTGTTACCCTTGGTAAAATAAGACAAATTGGAGCTGAAATAAATTTTGTGTGAAAAAAAGTTAAATGTTCATTTTTATTTAAACATTCCAAAAATTCCTGTGAAACACCTGAAGGGTTAATAAACTTCTTGAATGTGGTTTTGAGCACCTTGAGGGGTGCAGTTTTTAGAATGGTGTCACACTTGGGTATTTTCTATCATATAGACCCCTCAAAATGACTTCAAATGAGATGTGGTCCCTAAAAAAAAATGGTGTAAAAATGAGAAATTGCTGGTCAACTTTTAACCCTTATAACTCCCTAAGAAAAAAAAATTGTGGTTCCAAAATTGTGCTGATGTAAAGTAGACATGTGGGAAATGTTACTTATTAAGTATTTTGCGTGAGATATCTCTGTGATTTAAGGGCATAAAAATTCAAAGTTGGAAAATTGCGAAATTTTCGCCAAATTTCCATTTTTTTCACAAATAAACGCAAGTTATATCAAATAAATTTTACCTCTATCATGAAGTAGAATATGTCACGAGAAAACAATGTCATAATCGCCAAGATCCGTTGAAGCGTTCCAGAGTTATAGCCTCATTAAGGGACAGTGGTCAGAATTGTAAAAATTGGCCCGGTCATTAACGTGCAAACCACCCTCGGGGCTTAAGGGGTTAAATACCAATCTCCTCATTGTCTGCGCTCTGGCATCTGGATACCTGTTAACAGTAATCTCAAACCTTCATTATGGACCTAATGGAAGTATGTAACCTGCTGTATAAAAAGTCAAATACCGGTAATAATTAATATGCTTTAATTAAAATCGGCTTAGTTTTATAAATTAAATAAATCCGAACTGCCATTTCAGCGCAGCGCATAAACTGCAGACACGTGTAAGAGCTCTATACGTATGATGCAATTTGTATTTCTATTAAACGCCTGGATTGCATTAGAAAAAAAAAAAATCAAGCAGGAAAAAAAAAAATATCCAGCAGTATGCAAACAATACAGAGAAAAGGTCATCATTATTTAGACTGTATTGCAGAAGACAGCAGCTGCCTGTTCTGTGCACAATCCCCAGATCCGCTGGTAATCGCAAGCATCTTTTATCACATACCCTTTGCTAAGCTTGAAGCATCTGGTTCCCAATTTTCCTATTACATTTCGCTCTGTGTATGGAACAGAAACTAGAGCAGCAAATAGTCATTATATTCATGTGAGCTCAAGTATGAACAAAAGGTAGCACTTTGCATATAAACTATCGTGTGTCACAGACAACTTGTGAGCGCTGATTGGCAGAAGCCCGCTGCACACAACAAATAGGTACTCAAATGCTAGACTGTAATTAGGCGCTCATCACAGAAATCACTGGGCGCACAAGGCTTGTTCTTGGTCTCATAAATCTGACTCTCTTAATTCTAGCACTTTTTAGTGCTTTAGAGTCATGACATAGTGAGCAACCAGCATTTACACCAGTGTGTTGGACCCATAAAAAACAGGTGACTACAAATGAACCAATACTTTTCCAAATCAGCATGGGTTTGGAGCATAGCAGTCATTTAAAGGGCACAGCAAAAGCACCACATTAATTTTTGGAGTAACTGGTCTAGTACCATTCTGGGGAAATAATGTAAACGTTTTGACATTTTTGGCAAAAGCATCATGAATGATGCGGGTCCCACCTCCTGTGTGGGGAGGGACGAGTGGGGGCAATGGGATGTTTCTCATCTTTTGAAAGCCAAAGTAAATGTTTGCAGCCACCACAAAGAGAAGGCGGAAAAGAGATGTAGCCACAGATCATAATTTTTGTACTAGAATTTTTTTTTTGTTAAAGTATGGTTTACAGTCCAGTGGCAACTTCCTATAACCAAGGTGAACACTGACCCAGGGTCCTTCCTGATCACAGAGAACTGCCCGACACTGATCTATCCGATCAGAGAAGGCCAGGAGAGGAAGTTACCAGGACCTGCATATACTAAATGTGTAGGGTGTGTGTGCGCAGGGCTAAGTGTGCATTTACTGTGTAGTGTGTGTGCTACAGAGTTTACACAATGTGCGTGCTGTATAGCGATATATAATACACATGCTGCAGAGAAACTGTAAAAGATCTACCTCCATATTCTGCAATAGTGCATTAAAATTTGTGATATTGACCCATCCACTTTACAACGCTAGTGAAGTTTTGATTATAGTAGGTACTTTGTTTTACCTATTTTCTGTTGTATAACCTGGGTGTGTCTTATACTTCAAAAATACAGTATTGGACTTTGCTTTCTCCACTTTTATCTACAGGAGTTGCTACAGAGCAGGGGATAGCAGAGGTGTTTAGGGAGATTTCCCAGATGGCAGGTAAGGGAATCCACCATTAAGGACTTCTACCAGCCTTCTGTAGATACGCTGGGTCTATGACAAATGTCTAAAACAGGTAAACCCCTTTAAAAGTCAAGAACCGTTTTATATAACTAAATCTTTCATGAAAAGAATTAACACAATATAGCATAGCAATATAGCAATCAGCATGTGACGGCATGCAGCGGGAAGATTTAAGATTAGCATACAGGTATCTAACTTCATGTCATAACACCAGTGTGATAAAAAAAAATAAAAAATGGAGCTTGGTGATGCCACTTGTCCAGAGATGTCAAACAGCTAGCCCCAGTAATTTAATTCCACATCTGAAGTAGTGAACAAAATGTACTTATTGCAGCAGTGAAATCCCAGCTGGGCTCATCCATTACAGCATCTTCATTCTGATTTAAATGTAAATCTAAGTGACAGTAAGGCCCTTAGCTTGGGATATCATTCGACTGTCACTTACAATCCATCTCGTCCAGATTAAGGTGGCAGTGGCATATACTTTCTGGGATCATGCGGTTATTTTAGTAATCAACAGATGTCAAGGTTTTCTAGCGCTGTACAAACCCGTCAGGATAAACTGTATTCTCTACAGTAATGTCTTCAAAAGAAATCTAATATAATAGAACACAGTGATTTATTTTGCATTCTCTACCCTATGATACCATGCGTACACAAAGTCAGCTAGCCTCTTCAGAGAGGAAGAGGACAGGAGTTCTAGCGCCATTAGAAGTAGCAATC
This sequence comes from Ranitomeya variabilis, assembly GCF_051348905.1. Taxonomy (NCBI): domain Eukaryota; kingdom Metazoa; phylum Chordata; class Amphibia; order Anura; family Dendrobatidae; genus Ranitomeya; species Ranitomeya variabilis. The sequence continues at coordinate 723,548,345 of NC_135233.1, forward strand.
CTAAAAGTCACTGACTCTTTAAAGGGTGTTTCAGGGTGTTTGCCTCTCAAAACCCTTTGCCTTTGAAGAGGCTATCCACATCTTTACATTTCCAGTAGTCTCACCCTTTGTAAAGACCATAAAAATCAGCAATAAATAAGAAAGACCATCTTTCTGCAACTTTACGGCAGAATTATCAATAATGAAAAAAAATAAATAAATCAGGGAATCATCAAGAATAAAATAAGAGCAAAATCTGTCTAGATTTGATCTGGTGACCGATCTTCTTTAAATGGAGTCTGTCTTAAAGTGACTTTTTTTCAGGCGGTATGTTCCCTATAAAGCTGCTTGGTTTGAACAAACAAACAAACAAAAAAAAAAAAACAACAACAGATCTTTAGTGTTCAATTCATTGCTTTGCCATAAATCATAATTTACTCAGATATGCTACAGAGGCATTCTATGCACCCCGAATGTGGCTGAGCACATTCCCAGATCCCCCACCCACATCTATCGCGACCCTCCTATTCCTCGATTGGCAGCTAGGCTTTAAAGGAGCAAGAGGAGTAAAAGATGGAGAACAAGTAGGTGGGAAGGAGCACTCAACCACACATTGGCATTTTTGAATAAAGCACAATTTCTGGAAAATGCAGCAATTAATTCGGACATTAAAAAGGTATTTTATTTATTAGAGCCATGTCCCTACAAGGTGTTGTGCTCGATTTTAACAGTTATTTTGTGCTGCAACATGTCCATTATGTGTAATATATCATGATCCTTGCAGCCTGGAATAGGAATGGATATATGTTTGTATATCCAGCAACGAAGAAAGAAGAGGCAGCACTCACCGATCCTCTGAGACAGGTACCTTTATTGTCTTACAATAAAAACTTCACGGCCGGGGGTGCTGGTGTACAGCCTGACAGGAGCGAAAGGGCCGTTGTCAGGCTTGCCGCACTCCGTACACCAGCACCCCAGGCCGTGAAGTTTTTATTGTAAGACAATAAAGGTACCTGTCTCGGATCAGTGAGTGCTGCCTCTTCTTTCTTCGTTGTTGGATATACCGGCATGTGTTTTCGGCTATAGCACCCGTGATCCGGCGGCCATACTCCCAATGCAGGTGGACAGGCTAAGCTATTATCAGAAGCGGTGGTGCGGTCAGCTGTGCTTCTTTCAGATTGACGGATACATGTTTGTGCCTTCACCGACATCCAATTTAGCCATAGCAAATGAAGTTACACATGGGCAAACAAGTTAGCCATAGCAAACCAATTTTACCCATATCATTTTGCACATACAGATTTTCCACTTTTGCGAAGGTGGACTCCTCGGTAATCCTTACAGGATAACTAGCTTTAATTAATTAGTTTGGTGGTGCTTAATAAGATTTGTATCTACGCTCTGCTCAGCCAATGCTTACAGGAGTCTTTTGCATCTAGTAATTCAAGCAGAAAAGGAGTCTAGTTTTAAAAAATTGCATGGGCATTTAAAAAAAAAAAAAAACAGCAGTAAAAATGCATAAAAAAAAAATGTTCAAGATGTGCAAACCCTTCTCTGATCACCATGGATCTATAGCACCCAAAATCAACCAACGGTGAACTGGGAGACCCTGGTAGTAGTAGTGCACTCGCTCTAATGCAAATCCGCAAGTGTACAAGTAACTTATACTTTGCTCTCTATTATAAAGGTGGGTCCTGAACAGGATACTCCCTTCCCCAGATTATGTGCACATGGAATGGGGGGGGGGGGGGGGGAGGGGGACCTTTTTTTCTTGCTCTAAAATAGGTTTGAGATCAGAAAACATCTTTTAGTAAATGAACCAGGTTTAGAAATCTTTGTTTTCTAATTCTTGTGTGAGACTAAGTACTAGGGGTTTTTTTGTGCTCCCCAAATGGTATTCAATTCAAATCTATAGTGGTCTCTATAGACGGGAATAAAATATACATTTTTATATGTAAAGATAGATCACAATGGTTCCATTTCTGGGCCTGGAGCAAGACATACGATGGTAACTATCCCAATTCCTACACAGATTATTCTGGCATTAATGTGAGCAGTGCAGAATAATGATTGCATGATAGAAGTGCTGCAGAACTTGAGGCATTCCTACCCTACAGACCGCCAGCTATTATGCTATTATACATCTGTACATCTTTCCATATTAATATCGGTCTTCTGCAGAATCAACAGTAGGTGGCGCCTCTTAACAGATTTCTCCTCTGACTTGGCAGCTCAGGAGAAAAGCTTTGTAATATATAAATCATTTCTTTATAAAGACCCATAAATATTGTTTAGTTGACAGTTTCTCCCTAAATAGGAATGGTGTGGTTTAACTTTATTTTTTATGGCACGGAAATCTATTGAAATAGTTTCTGCATTAAACACTTATCTCATCTATTTGTACCTAACTTTTACAAAGAAAGCTAGTAAGAAAAAAAGACAGATCTGCAAAATGTTCTCTTTGAACGGATGTCTACATTATTAAAAGCAATGCAATATAAAGTAATGTTGGCCGAGCAAATGGGAAAGCCTCCTCCTTATGTGCCGATGAGATTCAGGCCGAAGCTGGGGGAGATAAAGGCTTCCAGCTGTCACGTTGGGAAATATCTGTGCGATAAACAGAACATCTCTTTTCCCATGGCCTAAAGTCCATTTTTGTGGAGCATATCAGTCTCTTGAATGTTATGCTCACATTTCTGTATACAAACAGTTTGATCCTCCCCATTATACCAAACCCAGATAGGTTTGTGCATCCAGGTCAATGGTGTTGTTAAAATGACTATTTGTAATTTTATACATTTATAACACCCTTATAAACCTCAGTGAAGGCCATTTACACAGGAGATGCTGCAATTAGTTTGTGGGAGTTTTCCGCCTACGATAATGAACAAAACGTTAGATGTGGCTATAATGAAGTCATCAGCATAAAACTTAATACTAATTAGCCAATTATGAAGTTGGACACTGAGCTGGGAGCTACAGACTTCACTACCCCGCTCAGCCCTCGCTCTATAAGGCTACGTTCACATTTGCGTTGTGTGCCGCAGCGTTGGCGGCGCAACGCACACCGCAAACAAAAACGCAGCAAAACGCATGCACAACGCTGCGTTTTGCGCCGCATGCGTCCTTTTTTTGATTTATTTTGGACGCAGCAAAAATGCAACTTGCTGCGTCCTCTGCGCCCGGACGCGGGCGCCGCAGGGACGCATGCGGCGCAAAACGCAAGTGCGAATCATGTCCATGCGCCCCCATGTTAAATATAGGGGCGCATGACGCATGCGGCGACGCTGCGGCGCCGACCGCAAATGTGAACGTAGCCTAACAGCGTTCCCCAACTCCAGTCCTCAAAAGTCACCAACAGGTCAGGTTTTCTGGATTTCCCATGTATTGCCCGGGTGATAATTTCAATACTAAGGAAATCCTGAAAACATGACCTGTTTGGCTCTTGAGAACCGGAGTTGGTGAACACTACCCTATACACTACATGAAGATGATAGCACATGTGGATCTCCTTCCATCTGGTTGGCAAGGCTGACAGTTGACAATATTTCTCCTTGGCAAACCTAGGATGTCTTCATAAAAGTATATAATTGATAAATAAAGACTTCCACGAGCCACACACTGTTACATAGAAGACCTGTATGAGTAGCCAATTGTACACCAGCCATTCGATGTGTCACCTGCTAAATACCTCTACCCTGACTAGCCTGTTTAGATATACATCTTTTCAGCTCGGAATATTCATGGAGTAACACTTATATTTTTGGCAGATATCTATAATACAGCACCAATGGTGTTTAGAGATAAACTGAACGGTATACATCGAGGAATGCACGTATTCTGCAGCTCATGCACATGAAATCCTGTACTGTCCTGAACATTAACCTAACGCCATGCAAAGGTAGTGTAGTGTAATGTTCCCACATAGAGGATGCAAGTAGCACATATGCCTGAGTGAAGTGCGTTCCTAACAGGATCAGGTTTAGCCAACCCGAGCCATGCGTGGTACAGATGGATTGTCCTCTCTTAAGTAGCCGTCTCTTCAACTTCCTGTGATACGGGCTGTTTAATCCAATCAATACTCTGACTGATGAGAAGAATCCATCTCTAGACCATGCTCGTTTCCCCACTGCAGGCATTATATTCTTAGAATGGCACATTTTCTAATATTTGGTGAATTCACATGGAAGGCAGAGGACAGTGGGCATACAGGACAAGTGAAGCAAGGAAAACAAACAGCCAAATTAGTAATCACTCAACAGGGTGAACAAATGAAGGCAAATAAAGCTTTAAAGAGCGGCAAGAATAAATGTGTGACGACCCTAGAAGACTGTACGGTGCAGAACAGACGGCTGCTGCCGCCCAACACCACGTAATAATCAGATATCGGCATACAGTTCATGTTTGCATGCTGATCAGTCTACAAATACAGATGAACATGAGATGGGTAGAATGTTCAGCCCTTGTCCTTGTGTAGGCTAAAAATCACTTAAATCAATCAACAAAGGGAATCAGTAGGTTTTTGCTGTGTAATCAGAGTTGGATGATAAAAGGGACAGAGTCTGAATCCAGCGATGTATCACTTACTGGACTACTTGGTGTAGTTTTGATAGTTTCCCTTTTTCTCTGCTGTAGATATAGCAGAGGTCAGAATGCTGAGCTCTTTATAACCCCGCGCACACAACTGACTGGCAGCTTACTGTGTGCATTGCCAATCAGATTAGCTGGACTGGTTTGCACACAACACCTAGTCTGGCAGCGATAATCTCCTGCTGATAAAACAAAAATTGTATTGAAACTACAGCAAGTAACATCCCAGGAATCAGGGTATTTGCCCCATCAATCAGGGCTGTGGAGTCGGAGTCAGTTTTGGTTGGAGTCAGTAGAAATGTACCGACTCCAGCTTTAAAAAAAATGTATTAATATTTCATAATTGAACTTTCATATGAATTTTATAAATGTTACTCAAATATATATGTTCTATCAAACTATGAACAACAGTGATAAGCAGTTCTGCTGGAGATAGAGACATTTCTTACTTCTTGTGTGTCACTGTTCTCCACTGCCCTTATCTAATCTTATACTTGGTTAACCTCATGGTGCCCCAACCCCCCTACTTACAATGTATGAAACTGAAAGTGAAAATGTGTTGCAAATTCTTAGTAGTAAAGCTCCTCCTCTAGACTAGATGTTTACTAGGTGTGCGTCTTCCAAGCATCTCACAGCTGCTACTCAGAAGTGGAAGACTGTAAGAAGTATTATCCTTTCAACAAACTTTGCATCAGTTAACTGTGAGTACATGAGGAATAACAGTATTACTGACCACTATATCAGTTGTACGACCTGGCAATAATTTTGTACAATTGTTTTTAGGAAAAATAATTGTCATTTGGATTGTGAATGCAGAATTAAAAACCTGAGAATGTCAAAGAAGCGTCACATTAAATCAGCTGTATTTGAACATTTCACCATCACTCAAGATAGAAAACATTATGTCTGTCAGTGTATGACAAATGATCCAGACGAAAACAAATGCTGTGAAGCCAAGATGAGTGCATATTCAGGCAAAGATAAAAATGCTCCTACCAGAGCTTCTAATCTAAAGAGACATTTACAGCGCTTTCATCCAGAAGTACTGAAAGCAGTGGATGAGAAAGACTGCATTCAAACCAATGAACCAGTGCCCAGCTCTTCCAGCCAAACAAAGGAGCAGAGAACTTTGCAGCCATCAGTTTCAAGATATTTTGTCAGTGACAAAGTTACTGTGACAATGACAGTAGATACATTTAAAAACAGATCATAGAGCTTGTTGTAAAGGATAGTGTGCCTATTTCATTATTTTCACGACCAGCTTTTGTGTGTCTGAATGGGGAAATGGCCCGCAAGCTTGGTGTTTCTCTGGAGAGAGAGTATTAGAAAATTAGTAATCAAAGAAGCTTTTAAACAAAAGGAAGAACTTAAAAAAATTCTCAAGGGACGCTTTCTATTTCTTAAAATGGATGCCTGCACACGTCACAGAGTGAACTATTTTGCCATCAATGTCCGATTTGTTTGTGACAAAAATGAAATAGTTACCAAGACATTGGCAGTAAGAGACACCAAAGCTCATCACACCAGTGTGTTTCTCCAGGTCTTGGTGGAAAAGGTTCTGCAAGACTATGAACTTAAAGAGCAAGTTCTTTCTGTCGTAACTGACAATGCTTCAAATATGATAAGTACTATTAACCCCTTAATCCCATATGACGTACTATCCCGTCGAGGTGACCTGGGACTTAATTCCCAGTGACGGGATAGTACGTCATAGGCGATCGGCCGCTCTCCCGGGGGGAGCGCGGCCGAGTGTCAGCTGATTATCACAGCTGACATCCGGCACTATATGCCAGGAGCGGTCACGGACCGCCCCCGGCACACTGCGATCAAACATGACCGCAGTGTTCCGGCGGTATAGGAAAGCATCGCGCAGGGAGGGGGCTCCCTGCGTGCTTCCCTGAGACCCCCAGAGCAAAGCGATGTGATCGCGTTGCTCCGAGCGTCTCTTACCTCCTATCCCTGCAGGCCCCGGATCCAAAATGGCCGCGGGGCTGCATCCGGGTCCTGCAGGGATTACTTCCGGGTCCAGTGCAGGCGCTGGTAAGCCTGCAGCGCTGTCAGTCAGATCACTGATCTGACAGACTGCTGTGCAAACTGTCAGATCAGCGATCTGTGATGTTCCCCCCTGGGACAAAGTTCCACATGTGTAAAAAAAAAAAAAAATCCTAAATAAAGAAAAAAAAATATATATATTATTCCCATAAATCCATTTCTTTATCTAAATAAAAAAAAAAACAAACAATAAAAGTAAACATATTTAGTATCGCCGCGTCCGTAACGACCCAAACTATAAAACTGTCCCACTAGTTAACCCCTTCAGTGAACACCGTAAGAAAAACAAAAAAAATAGCCAAAAAACAACGCTTTATTATCATACCGCTCAACAAAAAGTGGAATAACACGCGATCAAAAAGATGGATATAAATAACCATGGTACCGCTGAAAACGTCATCTTGTCCCGCAAAAAACAAGCTGCCATACAGCATCATAAGCAAATAAATAAAAAAGTTATAGTCCTCAGAATAAAGCAATGCCAAAATAATTATTTTTTTCTATAAAATAGCTTTTATCGTATAAAAGAGCCAAAACATAAAAAAATGATATAAATGAGATATCGCTGTAATCGTACTGACCCGAAGAATAAAACTGCTTTATCAATTTTACCAAACGTGGAACGGTATAAACGCCTCCCCCAAAAGAAATTCATGAATAGCTGGTTTTTGGTCATTCTGCCTCACAAAAAAAAAGAATAAAAAGTGGTAAAAAAACGTCATGTGCTCGAAAATGTTACCAATAAAAACGTCAACTCGTCCCGCAAAAAACAAGACCTCACATGACTCTGTGGACCAAAATATGGAAAAATTATAGGTCTCAAAATGTGGAGACGCAAAAACTTTTTTGCTATAAAAAGCGTCTTTTAGTGTGTGACAGCTGCCAATCATAAAAATCCGATATAAAAAAAACGCTATAAAAGTAAACCAAACCCCCCTTCATCACCCCCTTAGTTAGGGAAAAATAATAAAATTAAAAAAATGTATTTATTTCCATTTTCCCGTTAGGATTAGGGCTAGGGTTAGGGTTAGGGCTAGGGCTAGGGCTAGGGTTGGGTCTAGGGTTGGAGCTAAAGTTAGGGTTAGGGTTGGGGCTAAAGTTAGGGTTAGGATTACATTTAAGGTTGGGATTAGGGTCAGGGGTGTGTCAGGGTTAGGGGTGTGGTTAGGGTTACCGTTGGGATTAGGGTTAGGGGTGTGTTTGGATTAGGGTTTCAGGTAGAATTGGGGAGTTTCTACTGTTCAGGCAAATCAGGGGCTCTCCAAACGCGACATGGCGTCCGATCTCAATTCCAGCCAATTCTGCGTTGAAAAAGTAAAACAGTGCTCCTTTCCTTCCGAGCTCTCCCGTGCGCCCAAACAGGGGTTTACCCCAACATATGGGGTATCCGCGTACTCGGGACAAATTGGACAACAACTTTTGGGGTCCAAGTTCTCTTGTTATCCTTGGGAAAATAAAAATTTGGGGGGCTAAAAATCATTTTTGTGGGAAAAAAAGATTTTTTATTTTCAAGGCTCTGCATTGTAAACTGTAGTGAAACACTTGGGGGTTCAAAGTTCTCACAACATATCTAGATAAGTTCCTTGGGAAGTCTAGTTTCCAATATGGGGTCAATTGTGGGGGGTTACTACTGTTTGGGTACATCAGGGGCTCTACAAATGCAATGTGACGCCTGCAGACCAATCCATCTAAGTCTGCATTCCAAATGGCACTCCTTCCCTTCCAAGCTCTGCCATGCGCCCAAACAGTGGTTTCCCCCCCACATATGGGGTATCAGCGTACTCAGGACAAATTGGACAACAACTTTTGGGGTCCAATTTATCCTGTTACCCTTGTGAAAATACAAAACTGGGGGCTAAAAAATAATTTTTGTGAAAAAAATATAATTTTTATTTTTACGGCTCTGGATTATAAACTTCTGTGAAGCACTTGGTGGGTCAAAGTGCTCACCACACATCTAGATAAGTTCCTTAGGGGGTCTACTTTCCAAAATGGTGTCACTTGTGGGGGGTTTCAATGTTTACGCACATCAGGGGCTCTCCAAACGCAACATGGCGTCCCATCTCAATTCCAGTCAATTTTGCATTGAAAAGTAAAATGGCGCTCCTTTCCTTCAGAGCTCTGCCATGCGCCCAAACAGTGGTTTACCCCCTACAAATTGTACAACAACTTTTGGGGTCCATTTTCTCCTGTTACCCTTGGTAAAATAAAACAAATTGGAGCTGAAATAAATTGTGTGAAAAAAAGTTAAATGTTCATTTTTATTTAAACATTCCAAAAATTCCTGTGAAACACCTAAAGGGTTAATAAACTTCTTGAATGTGGTTTTGAGCACCTTGAGGGGTGCAGTTTTTAGAATGGTGTCATACTTGGGTATTTTATATCATATAGACCCCTCAAAATGTTTTCAAATGAGACATGGTCCCTAAAAAAAAAACAGTGTTGTAAAAATGAGAAATTGCTGGTCAACTTTTAACCCTTATAACTCCGTAACAAAAAAAAAATTTTGGTTCCAAAATTGTGCTGATGTAAAGTAGACATGTGGGAAATGTTACTTATTAAGTATTTTGCGTGACATATCTCTGTGATTTAAGGGCATAAAAATTCAAAGTTGGAAAATTGCGAAATTTTCAAAATTTTCGCCAAATTTCCATTTTTTTCACAAATAAAAGCAAGTTATATCGAATAAATTTTACCACTATCATGAAGTACAATATGTCACGAGAAAACATTGTCAGAATCGCCAAGATCCGTTGAAGCGTTCCAGAGTTATAACCTCATAAAGAGACAGTGGTCAGAATGGTAAAAAATTGGCCCGGTCATTAACGTGCAAACCACCCTCGGGGCTTAAGGGGTTAAGCTAATGAATGAGAGTAATGATGGTGACCAGCAGCTAGAAGAACATTCTGGGTCCACAGACACAGAAATGTTTGAAATAGAGGAACACAGTATTGTAACTGAGGAGCAAACTGAAGTTGCTTCAGATGAACAGCAACATGATAGTTTAGATGATCTTGTTGAAAACTGTGTCAATACGTTCTTTCATTCATCACATGCGCTGTGTTGTGCATACCGCTGCAGCTGGCTATAAGAGACAGTCTGCAAGAAGGACATGCTGCTGCACTGATTAGCCAATTTTCTCACCTTGCCACTGTTGCCAGAACCCCTAAAGTTGACTCAATTTTGAAGAGACGTGCTGGAAAAGGGGCAATTATTGATCAAGCCACACGATCGGGCAATACTTACTTAATGATTCAGCGCTTGGTTGAACTGAAAACCTTTCTTGTAGACATGGCTAACCCTCAACTGACGCTAAATGAAAGTCAGTGGAATCAGGTGACTGAGCTGGAAAAATTGCTAGAGCACCCATTTACAGTGACTAAAAAATTACAAGCAGAGGTCTTAACTCCAGGTATTTTCTTAAAGGAGTGGAAGAACCTGATGTTTCGCCTGTCCCAAAGAGGAGGGTTAATTGCAAGTGGCATTGCTACATCAATGAAACGGAGAAAGGAGCTATTATTATAAAATAACATTCTTTTGGCAGCTGTTTATGTAGACCCAATCCATCGGATTCTTCTAGATGATCAACAGCTAACTAAAGGAAAAGAAGCTCTGTTTGAAATAGCAGTAAGGATGAAAGGGTTGCAGAACAGTCAGGAGGAACAAGAAGAATTTGGTCATCCTGCCACATCTTCACCCTCATCAACTGATGAAGAATTTAATTTCGAAAAATATTTGGATCACAAGGACCGTGCAAAGCGTTCCCGCATAGAAGAGTCATCCCTATCGAAGAACACAGCCAGTACATTTCAGCAGAATTTTTCATGTGCACTAAAAGAAATTGAAAAATTTGACTGTTCATCAAAAATAACAGTGCAACAAGCGATTCCTCTGTATCCTGACATTGTCAGAGATGTTGCCCGAGTGGTTACTGCTTTGTCACCAACCCAAGTTAGTGTAGGAGAGGTTGTTCTCTGCTCTCAAAATAATTAGATCAGATTTGAGGGCATCCATGAAGGAGGATCTGACAGAGGCAATACTTTTTCTGAGGACAAATTTATAGATTTCTTCTTATTAACTGCATAAGTGTTTATTGCATCTTTACTTACAAGAGTTTAGAAAAGTTTATAAAAGTTATTTGCTATATTCTAATAAACATAGAGCAAAAACTAAGTGGTCTGATTACTTATATGATGGTGAGAAACAGAATAAGCACGATGTTAATATTTTACAACAGTAAATATATTGTTACGAATTGGCCATTTATGAAGGAGTCGGAGCCGGAGTCGGAACTTGTGGCTTACCGACTCCACAGCCCTGCCCATCATGCTGCTTTATGATTAAATAGCAAAAAATATGTCCAGTGCACAAGATCCCAAAGTAGCCGCGCTTTGAACGCAGCGCAGGTTTGCTGCGTCCAAAGCGCCGTCTATTGAATGCAGGTGAATCAGCATGTGTTCACTGAACCGTGCGGATTTACCACATTCAATACATTGTACAGGTGAAATTTATTTTGTGGAGGCTCGCGTCTCTGCAGGAGAAATTGACATGCTGCGGTCTGGAAAGATGAGCCGCATGTCAGTCTCCGCGGGTGATCAACAGGCGTATGTGGAGGCATAGTGGACATGGGGTTTCTTGACATCCCATCCGCTATGCTGTAACATCTGGCCACTGCGGGTTTGATGCTGCATAAGTACGCAGCGTCCATCCCACAGAAACTCTAGATCGTGTGCACATACCCTCAGGGAAGCTCATGGTTTTCAAATGGATGAGGGAAAAAAGAAAGTTTGTGTCACATTGTGTTATGATTAATTGGAACCTAATAACTTCATTTTCCATCATCAACCAAAGGTTCTGCTTTATAGGCCAGTGTGCCACAATTCCATTGATGTCTCTTAGGTATGGCTCTGTTTTGCCATTATTGAGAAATCTAAGATTTATTTTTAAGTATGGTGCTGCTCTAGAGCACTGAGCATCTGTAGTGTTCAGAAATGGATTTAGAACAACCATATCTCACAGAAGAGCTGTCCTCCACTGTCACTTACCCAGTGTAGGACAAAGATGGACAGAAAGATCAGAGGAGACAGTGACTGCAAGCACAAACTCCCAACAGTGCACTTGCAGACAAACATGCAGAAAGATAAGCAAAATGGTATCAATGGAATTGTGGCACACTACTTTGATTTTTAATGAGTGAATAAATATTGCTGTGTTTAACAAGACGCAAAGGCAAGTACAGGACATAACCTGCTGAAAAGATGTGTGGATAAATGTTTTTTTTGTTTTTGTTTTCGTACTATAAAAACCAGGAGCCCCAAACTGTTATAGGTCAAATATAGCTAATGATTTACCCATTATGTATGGACATTGCCTAATAAGTATATGACAATCATTTCCATTAGCCTCATTTTAACTGCCAGTAACGTGTTTTTTAAATTAAATACCAATTTATTTTATTTATTTATTTTTTTTATTGCCATGACCTGTCCAGTGCCACTGTTACACAATAGCAAGGAGCAGGACTACATATTCAGGTAAAAAAAAATTAATTCCAATAATTTCAATTTTTAATACATTTACATTTGTAACATGCATTATTTCTGAACTTTCCCTTAAAGGGAACCTGTCACCCCCAAAATCAAAGGTGAGCTAAGCCCACCGGCATCAGGGGCATATCTACAGCATTCTGTAATGCTGTAGATAAGCCCCCGATGTATCCTAAAAGATGAGAAAAGAAAAGTTTAGATTATACTCACCTGGGGGGCGGTCCGATCCGATGGGTGTCGCGGTCCGGTCTGGGGCCACCTATCTTCATCAGATGACGTCCTCTTCTGGTCTTCACGCTCCGGCACAGGCGTACTTTATCTGCCCTGTTGGGGTCAGAGCAAAGTACTGCAGTGCGCAGACGTAGGGAAAGGTCAGAGAGGCCCAGCGCCTGCGCACTGCAGTACTTTGCTCTGCCCTCAACAGAGCAGACAAAGTACGCCGGAGCCGCAGCGTGAATACCAGAAGAGGACATCATCTGATGAAGATAGGTGGCCCCAGACCGGACAGTGACACCCATCGTAACCGCACCAGCAGTGGGGACCGCCCCTGGGTGAGTATAATCTAACCTCTTTTTCTCATCTTTTAGGATACATCGGGGGCTTATCTACAGCATTACAGAATGCTGTAGATAAGCCCCTAAAGCTGGTGGGCTTACCTCACCCTCGATTTTGGGGGTGACAGGTTCCCTTTAAGTCCTAGAGAGTAACAAATTGAAAAAAAAGCCATACCATGCAGCGTTTTAAATTTAAAACCTTTTTTGTGTCTTGGCTTTGTTTAAACATTATTAATGGCATATGATTGCACCGGTTCTTTAACCTCTTCTTGTGCTATGACTTACTATTACGTCATAGAACAGGTGCATTGACCTGACAAAGGAATTCAGCCCGAACCACACAAATCAGATGTAGCCTGGGGTGGGCTACACACCCATCATTTGCCTCCAACACCAGTTGCGAGCTCTGATTGCAGCTAACTGGTTACATGCCGACGTCCGTCACCAACAGTGGCATTTAAACAGTTCAATCCTGTTGAGGCCTCATCCCTGCCATGTTGGTAGAACAGGCAGAAGATCGTGATTAAGGCAACATACTGCAGTAGTGGAGTATCAAAATTTTCACAGATCACTTTTAAAATAAAATAATAAATAATAATAATAAAAAAAAAATATAAGCATATTCGGTATTGCTGCATCCGTAAAAGTCAAATCAAAATCTAAAATAGTTTAACTTGTATGGGAAATATCACAAAGAAAAATAAATAAATCCACCAAAATCACTGATTTTGGCACTTCACCACTTGGAAAGAAATGCAATGAAAAACAATCTAAGCATAGTAAATATACCGAAATGATACCAATTAAATCTAATGGCACACAAAATTCTAGCGCTCATAGTACAACGACCCGTGGAAAAAAAAAAGTTATGTCTTAGAAAATGGCACTGAATCTTTTTTTTTTTTTTTTGTTTACAAAGTTAAACAATATTTCTAGCCATTCAAAAAGTAAAAAAAAAACAAAACAATGTACTGGTATATATGGTATTTGTAATGAACATAACACACTCACAGGTAACTGAAAGAGGGAAGGCCTACTACAGGGAGAAAGACCGTAGCCGCACAACTCAGATCTGGCTCCTTGAGGGTATGTGCACACGATCAGGAATTTTTGCGATAAAAACGCATAAAAAAACGCTTGGATATGCATCCTATCATTTAGAATGCATTCCGCAATTTTTGTGCACATGATGCGTTTTTTTCCGTAAAACGCATTGCGGGAAAAGAAGCATCATGTTCATTCTTTTTGCAGATTTTTTGCGGATTTCCCATCGTTTTGGAGTGCAGGGGAAAAAAAGCAAAAAATCAGCAAAAAATGCGTCAAATCCGCAAAAAAACGCATGCAGAACTCCTGCGGAAAACCTCAGGTTTGTGTCAGGAAAATTTTGCATGCATTCCGGACGTGTGCACATACCCTAAGGCTATCTGCACACGTTGCATAATTGCAGCGGAAATTTCCGCGGCAATTCTGCAACTCCTGCCGCGGGAATATCGCATGCAGAATTGGCATGCATATTCCCGCAGAAAACTAGCGTTTTGCAAGCATAATTAGCTTGCAGAATGCTAGCGTTTTCCAAGCGATCTGTAGCATCGCTTGGAAAACTGATTGACAGGTTGGTCACACTTGTCAAACATAGTGTTTGACAAGTGTGACCAACTTTTTACTATTGATGCAGCCTATGCCGCATCAATAGTAAAAGATAGAATGTTAAAAATAATTTAAAAAAAATAAAAAAAATGGGTATACTCACCTTCCGCAAACAGCCGATCTCCTCAGCGGCTTCCGTTCCTATAGATGGTGTGTGTGCAGGACCTTCAATGACGTCGCGGTCACGTGACGTCATCGCAGGTCCTTCACACACACCATCTATAGGAACGGAAGCGGCCACGTGCACCGCGGAGAGGCGGGAAGACTCCGGGGCCATCAGAAGATGAGTATATCACGATTTTTTATTTTAATTATTTTTTTTTTAACAATTATATGGTGCCCAGTCCGTGGAGGAGAGTCTCCTCTCTTCCACCCTGGGTACCAACCGCACATGATCCGCTTACTTCCCGCATGGTGGGCATAGCCCCATGCGGGAAGTAAGCAGATCAATGCATTCCTAGGTGTGCGGAATCCCCGCGATTCCGCAAATTTATGCTGCGTTTTTTTCTGGAATGCGATTCTGCTCAGGAAAAAAAATGCAGCATGTGCACAAAAAATGCGGATTGCATTCTATTAAATAGGATGCTTAATGTGAGCGTTTTTTTCGCGGTTTTATAGCGTTTTTATAGCGAAAAACACACAAAAAATCTGCTACATGTGCACACAGCCTAAAGGCCAGGGGTATTTCAGTTTTTTTGGTTCTCTTCTTCCCAGAGCCATAACTTTTCTATTTTTCTATTAAAATGGCCATGTGAGGATTAGTTTTTTGCGGGACAAGTTGTACTTTTGATTGACATATGTTAAAACCAATCATGTACTGGAAAACGAGAAAAACATTTCAAGTGCAGTGAAATTGCAAAAAATGCGTAATTCCACAGGTTTTTTTTTTGTTTTTTTTTTAAACATGTTCATTAAATGCCAAAACTGACCTGCCATTATGATTCTCCAGGTCATTACGAGTTCACAGACACCAAACATGTATAGTTGTTTTTTTATTTAAGTGGTGAATTTTTTTTCAAATTTTGTAAAAAAAAAAATAAAAAAAAATGGAACCAATTTCTGAGACCTGTAGCGTCTCCGTTTTTTGTGATATGTGGCTGGGTGACTGCACATTTTTTGTGTGCCGAGTTGACGTTTTTATTAATACCATTTTGGTGTAGATATGATCTTTTGATCGCCCGTTATTGTATTTTATTGCAAAATAATGGTAACCAAAAAAACGTAATTTTGGAGTATTTCATTTTTATTTAGTTACGCCGTTTAGCTATCGGGTTAATATTTTTTTATATTGATAGATTGGGCGATTCTGAACACGACAATACTAAAATATGTATTTTTTTTATTGTTTTATTTTGAATGGGTTGAAAAATATTTAAATTGTTTTATTTTATTTTTTTACTTTTTGCATGCTTCAATAGTCTGGAGACTAGAAGCTGCAATACTTTGATCGCCTCTGCTGCACACAGGCATTGATGATATTGCCTGTGGGGAGCAGAAATGATCACTTGCTATGAGTGCTGACCACGGGGCGTGGAGAAAGCACATTCATGTAGGGTAGAGAGGAAAAGCTAAGGGAAGCCAAAAGTAAAATGGAAAAAAAGTATAATCTCCTGTAAACCTAAAGAGGTGAAAGGAAGAGGTACTGGGAAGGAAAAAAAATGACTCACTGCATAAATTCAACTGGTGTTTACCATGCAAGGTAAATCCCTTAGCTGAAAAGCTGGAACTCCTAAACCCAAGTACACCTATAGGTATAGCCAGCAAGGAAGTGCAGTGAAGGATGAACATATAAAACCCAACCCATAATGTCATAGGGCAAACCAAAACTGGAAAATTTAAAACACTTTGAGTGAAGCAAAGAAGAGGAAACAGACAATTGAAATCGTCAGCATTTGGACAGGAAAGAAAAGGTAACAGATCAGTAGACAGGGGACCCGACCATGCAGTAGAAAGTCAGAGGATCAAATCCACAAAACGTGCAGGGATAGTATATTTGCAATCATACTGAACATAATAATCATATAACCACATGATTTATACAAAACTAGCGCTGAAAAAAAAACCTGACAGAATTGAGGGTTGGTTTTTTTTCAACCTTTCACTTTGGATTTTTTTCTTTATTTTTCAGGACACTATATGAAATTAAATTGTTTTAACAAAACAAACATCCTGCAAAAAAAACAAACAAATCACCACAAAGCAATGTTGACAGAAATAAGAAAAGTTAAGGTTGTTTAAAGGGAAGGGGGAAAAAAAAAAAGCACAAAAATGAAAGTTGGATGCGTTCTTAAGATGTTAAAAAGAGGACTTAATGCAGCCTATTTTTCAGCTTGTGTAATATAAATGCATTGCTAGAAGCAGTCCATTTCTTTTGCAGCTTACAACCATCATTTGGAAATCAATACACAGTTTAAGGTTTTGTCATGCTTACACAGAAGAAATGATTTAGGATTCTAAAACTGGAGATCCACGATGTGATTGTGAAATTAACCCAAGTGTGTGACAAGGATAATTAGGTTATGTTGTGTGCCCTTAAATCTGTCCGCTCCAAAACGATACTGATTTGAAAGCGGCTCCCGACACTGCCATCAACCCTTTCGGGGAGAGCCGACATCTGTTCATGCAGCACCTGTCACCTCAGATGACAGACCACTTCCGATAAGCTATTCTCCTGTCTGTCATTCATTACAAAAAATGACAAAGGAGGAACATTGTCACATACTACAAATAAAACTAAAAAGTGTACCAAAACCTAGGGTTTATTTCTACACAACCTATTTATGCCAGGTTTGCATTCTATGCCATGAAGTGAATGAAAACCTTTATGTGGCTTGCTAGCTAGACTGGTTGTATTAGTGACCTTGTAGGAAAGTAAACCCCATGAGTGCCCATCCGAAACACTACAGCAAGTACAATGGATGTAACATATGCAATATTCACATACAAGGCAACTTCGCTCCAAAAATGGCCATCTTTTATTGCAACCCCTAAAGAGCGAGCAGATTTGTTGCATTTAAAGGGAATCTGTCAGCAGATTTTTGCTGTTATCTGAGAGCAGCATGGTGTAGGGACAGAGACCGTGATTCCAGCAGTGTGTCGCTTACTCGTCTGCTGTCATTTTGATATAATCATTGTTTTCCTTGGGGCAGATCTAGCAGTGCTCAGAATGCTGAGCCCTGAATAACCCGTCCACACCACTGCATGGACAAAGCTGCTAATCAGAGGTGGAGGCAGGGTTACACAGCATGAGGACTAGGAGGCACAAGACACCTATAGTGATAATCTCCTGCTCATAAATCACTAATTTTACTGATAATACCACAGACCAATAAGTGACACATTGCTGGAATCAGGGCCTCAGCCCCTATATCATAGAACTCTTACATAACATAATAAAAACCTGCTGACAGATTCCCTTTAAAGAACGTTAAGGCTGGATAGGATATGCCAGAACTCTCCTAGGTAGGACAACAGACAGCTGGTCTATTTAATGTGCCATTTAGCATTACAGGTAGTCTGTCCAGTTTTCATAATGGGGAGCTCTTACCAAGGACACATTATCGTAACCGATTCCCTTTCTATTGTATTTGCTCCAATGTCAGTCATTTCAAGTAAATGTTAGGACAACCTTCAGAAAATCTGCAGGCAATGAGCATTTTGCTGCAATCCTGCATGTAAAGCTGGTAAACAAACTGTACTGTGACCAGCACATACACAAAAGGGGAAAATCAAAAAGGGAAGAAATAGCAATTTTAGTTTTTTTTTTTTTTTTTTTACCATATTCTGCATTGTAAAGCTTGTTTATTAGATTTTGATATACACCATACTCATTGATATGTATTGCTTCTCTGTTATTGTCATGTATCTTACATCTTGGAAGTCACAAACTGAATTGCCCTATCAACAAAAACCTGATTGTATAGCAAAAGCCTTGTTTTGTAGCAGATCAGAATAGTGAAGGGCACCGAGATCTTCTTGCTAGAATGGGAAAGGCATCTTTCTTCCTCCAGGCCACTGTCAGATATAAGTGGAGCAGCCAAAGAGTATTGCACAAACCAAAAATTATTATGACAGATTTCCTCCACTGATGTTTGGCCAAAAGGGAGCGTTTTACTGGAGGCATCTTATTGTCTGTGTACAAGGGCTGGGTAGGAGGAACGTGCAGATCGCTT
This sequence comes from Ranitomeya variabilis, assembly GCF_051348905.1. Lineage (NCBI taxonomy): Eukaryota > Metazoa > Chordata > Amphibia > Anura > Dendrobatidae > Ranitomeya > Ranitomeya variabilis. Next base: position 723,566,885 of record NC_135233.1, read on the forward strand.
CATAGGAAGACTAGCTTCTTCTGCCTTCAACATTGTTGCTAGAGAACTAAAATAATGAGTTGGGAATAAAGCTTTGCTTGAGAAAGTCATGAAAAGCTTCTGCAAGTGCTGAATAAATCCCCCCGTCTGAATCCGGAGATCAGTGCCAATGGAGGCAATTGTTGGAATAAAAGTTTTTGACTAGCAAATGATCCAACACCACAAAAAAAGAGATTAGACTGAGTAACACCACTTAATAGGTGATAAAGGGAATCTGTCAGCAGGTTTTTATTCCCTCATCTGACAGCAGCACAGTGTAAGAAGAGAGATCCCGAAAGCTAACCCATCCCACACCATAGCATTTTGTATACAATGTCTATTGACAGCGAGCTGCTTATCAAAGGGTGTGGTTGGTCCAGGGCACATGGGAGCTGTAGTCCGGGCTGTGATAATCTCCTGCTGATAAAACATTAATTCTATGGGAACATCAGCACACAGCCTAATAAGTGACATCACGGAAATCTGTGTCTCAGCCCCCACTTCATGCTGCCCTCAGATTCCATTGTAAGAATCTGCTGACAGATACCCCTGAAGACCACCAAACAGCTGCACAATCCCTGTCCAATTGGACAACGGACAATTTGGTGCTACTCTATGGCACCAAATGGTCCCCAATGGTATATGCAGTTACAGTCTGGGCCCACATAATTCTATCAGCATCTTAATACGGATCCATATAATCAAAACTAGAATAGAACGGGTTGCAGGAGGAACTAGATTGGGTTAAAGGGGTTGTCTAATCCAGTGATCCAGCCAGCATCAGCGCAGCGCTTGCAAAAATGTGAACTCATTGCCTAGGAAACTGGCCACCTCTGATAAGACTTCAAAAGCGGCCGGTAACCTAGGCATTGTGCAGTTAACTACAAGTTTATAAATCCTTGCACATTTTTTTTAAAAAGGTAATTTGTAGAGATTATTACAGTTTAGACAACCCCAAGTATGCTGAGAACACACTACGACAAAGCTTTACTTGGCCATCTAATTGACAAGTAGTGATGTGACAATTCCATTTCCATGGCGCCTCTTCCCTTCTGAGATTTGCATTGGGCCTCAAAAGTAGTATTGTCCCACACAAAGAGTATTGGCGTACTCAGGAGAAATTGCACAACAAATATGGTGGTGTATGGTGCAATATCTTATGTTACCCTTGTGAAAATAAAAAAAATTGGGGCCAAAATAAAATATTTGTGGGAAAAAAAAAAAGTGATTTTTTTTCATTTTCACGGCTCAACGTTACAAACTTCGGTGAAGCACCTGGGGATTCAATGCGCTAGATAAGTCCCCCGAGGACTAGAAATTTCAGTGAATAAGGCGCTCACCGCACGTCTACATAAGTTCCCTGAGGGGTCTAGTTTCCAATATGGGGTCACTTGTGGGGGATTTTTTTTTACTGTTTAGGCACAACATGGGCTCTCCAAAAGGAACATGGCATCCACTAATTGTTCCAGAAAATTTGCATTCAAAAAGTCAAATGGCGCTCCTTCTCTTCCGAGCTCTGCTGTGCGCCCAAACAGTGGTTTTACATCATAGTATTGGCATGGTCAGGAGAAATTGCACAACAAATTTTGGGGTCCATTTTTCCTGTGACTCTTGAGAAAATAAACAAAAATTTGGATCTAAAGTAAATTTTTTGTGGAAAAAAAAAAAAAAAAAGTTAAAATGTTCATTTTTTTTCTCATATTTCAAAAACTTGTGTCACACACCTGAAGGGTTAATAAGCTTTTTGATTGTGGTTTTGAGCACCTTCAGGGGTGCAGTTTTTAGAAGGGTGTCACTTTGTTGGGTCTATATGATAGAAAATACCCAAAGTCTCTTCAAATGTGAGCTGGTCCATAAAAAAAAAAAAAAAATGGTCTTGTAAATTTTGTTGGTAAAATGAGAATTTTTTTTAATCAACTTTTAACCCTTATAACTTTCTAACCAAAAAAAATAAAAGTTTAAAAAATTGTGCTGATGTAAAGTAGACGTGTGGGAAATGTTATTCGTTCACTATTTTGTGTGACATTTTTCTGATATAAGGGAATAAGAATTCAAAGTTTGAAAATTGCTAAATTTTCGCTAAATTTCCATTTTTTCACAAATAAACGCAAGTCATATCAAAGAAATGTCATCACTATCATGAAGTACAATATGTCACGAAAAAATCTCAATCAGTGGGATCCGTTGAAGTGTTCCCGAGTTCTTGCCTCAAAGTGACACTGATCAGAATTGTAAAAATTGGCCTGGCCATTCACGTGCAAAGCACCTTGAGGCGTTAAGAACAGAATCCACATGAACGACAACTCGTGGCTGAGGTGTCCCTGACATGTTCTTAGAACCAATTTCTGTAATGCTTTTCAAAGATAAAATTATTTAAGCAGCATTATATATTACGGTGCACACAAAAGACCATTGTCAAAGGTGAACGGCATCATTCTGAAAGATTATTACACTGTGAAACAATTGTATCCTCATGTGGGTGGACGGCCCGAATGAAATTGTAATAATGTTGAATTCTGATAAAATAGAAAGCTTTTAATTAGAATTTACTGAGTTTCTTTGTGTTGGCATATTAATTAAGTACTTTCCCTTTCTATTTTTTTTTTTTCTTTAAAAGGGGGGGATCTTTTTATTCACTTATTAAATGCATCTATTTTGGGATTTATTAAAAATTAAAGATGTTGCCCAATTTGGCTTTTACAGGCTCTGTCCCTGCACATTCAACTCTAATGAAGACATAAAAAACGTTAATTTCCCTGTGAGACCATCATAGCAGACTGAATGACAGATTCCCAGTTAACTCATTCCGCAGCCAGCATTAAATAGTACCACACAGACTACAGAAGGTAAACTCTGCAAAATGTTTTTAAGTAAATTCAATTACAGAAATGTTTTTTTGCTCCAATTACATGCATTTAAGCAGAAAACAAAATTGCCCCTAAAGATGGAAAATGTCTTTACTTATATGTTAAAAAGAGTTGTCCTAAGAATAACAGTCAGCAGCTATTCACAGGGTAGACAATAAGTGCCTGATTATTGGGGGTCTGACTGCTGGGACTCAACAAGAACATAGCTCCGGAATCACCCGTTTGACTAAAGCGGTAGTCAAGAATGCTTATTGCCTCTCCATTCAAAGTCTGTGGAACCGCCAGAGCTCGCGGGACGCTGTACTTCTATGCTTTAGTCGGATCTGGCAGCATCAGTCGCCAGGTCAGTTGTTTTCAAAATTCAACGGATTGCGACTGATGGCAAAAAGCTGATGTGTGAAAGGGGCCTTAGCCATGTAAGTGGTCGCTCTTGCGCCAACCTCTTTTACAATTGCTGTAACTTACTAAAATTACAAAAAATTTCCATGCATCCTTATGTTAACTGAACATCAGTACATTAGACCCTATTCTTAAAGGGGAACTTTCTTCCTGGGAACTCTTCACTGTTTGAAAAAGTATAGTAAACTCAATTCTTACCTCTTCTCCGGAAAGGTAATATGCGGATAAAAGGCCACCAACAAATCGAATGTTTACTTCAAAGACCGACACCTCAGCATTCTAGAGGAGAGAAAAACAAGGAATGTTACAAGAACCTATATGATTACAGATCTGCATCAAATCACTTGTCTCTAATTATTGAGAATTGGTGAACACCGCAAATATGAACAATTAGTGATTTACCTCACGCAAATTTAAAATGGCCACCACCATTTCATACACTGCAAAAGATTATAGAGGGCAGAGAAGGGCTCACGTGACCACGGACATGGCAAGACGAGTTTCACTATAATATCATATAGTATAGCACCGCCAATTAGGTGGGACTATCAAAGCCTGTATAAAAACATCAGGAGGGCGATAATGTCACGATCGAGGCTGGCATGCAGCGCTGTTGTTGCCTGCGATAATATAATGACTTTTGCATCAGGGACTCCTGTGCTTGACGCCTTGGTCAGTCTCATTTGACCTTTGTGGTCTTCGACCTTATGCCTTTGCTGCTTTACTTTCAGTGTCATTGGCTTACTTTTTAGGAGGAACCATGTTGGCATTGATATTTGCTTTTTAAAGGGGTTTTACCCACGAACAAAAGATTTCATTATAAAAATTGTCTGTGTCTGACCGTGTACCGAACATACCACAGATCCTGACCAGGGGAGGAAGCAAAAGACAATACTGACAAAGCAGGAGATCGCAGAGGATACATTTTGTGAGGTAAAATATTGTTTTAAAAGTCAGTGAAACATTTTACCTCACAAAATGAATCCACTGTGATCCCCTGCTGTAATGTCAGTATTGTCTTTTGCTTCCTCCCCTAGCCCAGGAGATGTAGTATGCTCTGTACACGGTCAGACACAGTCAAGTTTTAAAATGAACTTTCGTTCGTGGGAAAACCCCTTTAATGTGACCGGCTTCCTCTGCCTGTAGACACGTTGCGCATCTGCCGCCAGGATCAGCAGAATGATTCACTGCACCTGCGCGTAATTCGCACAGGCGCAGTAAATCAGACCGTCGCCATCTTTGTGCAGACAGATAACGGCGGTCACATTAAAACGGTGCATGCACTCCTCCTGTACAAAGATGGCGGCAGTCAGTGAATCATTCGACTGATCCCGGCAGCGGTGTGTTCGCGATGATGTTCCGCTGGTGGTACCGCACTCGTGAGTGTGCGAGTGTGTGTGTGTGAGTGAGAGTGTGAGTGTTGCATACAGCATATAGAGTGTGAGTGTGTGTGGTGTGTACGGCATATAAAGTGTGTGTTGCGTACGGCATATAGTGTGTTGCGAAGGTGTTCTGCTCGGGGGTACCGCGCAATAGGTTGGTACCAGCAGCAGTTTCCATATTGAGACACCCCTCACTTGGGTGTCCCAATATGGCGGTCAGTGAACTTCCTCCGCGTGGAATTCTGGGATACAGTGACATCTGGACAGAACAGGAAATTAATACATTACAAGGCAATTATATAAAATAGATAAAGCCCAACTCTAACCCTAATGGAAATACATTATTTTTATATTATTTTTAGCTAAGGGGGTGATAAAGGGGGTTTGATTTACTAGTTTTAAAATTTTGATCACTGTGATAGACCCTATGAACCAATAGGAAAAATCTCCTATTGTCGACGGCTGGCCAATCTCGGCGAGCACACTGCACATGCACCCGCCATTTTCTCCCAGAAGAAGACGCCAGCAGCCCAGGGGACTTCACGGGGGGTCGTCGGACCCTATTTCTCTCTCCTCTGATGTGCGAGGAGAGAGAAATTAAATGGAAAAATATACCCTTATTCCTTCGCGTCGTTAAAAAGGCGCTGTGGCATAAGAACCCTTAACGGCCGCCGTTGAAAGGCATGTCGACTGTCGTTAAGTGGTTAAGTTGTAAATTCTGGGGTCTTTTTTTCACCATTTGCATAAATTAAAAACGTTAAGCGAAATCGACATAATGTAAACAAGTAATTTTCCCCTTCAGAAACAAATTGATAAAGAAATCTATGAAACACTTGAAACTTTTTAATGGAACATATCAAATCTATTTTTTTTTCTGTTGACCTTTCAAAACTTCGTAAATATTAATTTTGAATATTTTAAGATGTGCGCTTTTTAAAATGGGGCAATTTGTGTGGGGCATCTAATATATCTGCCCCCCAAAAAGCACTTGAGAACTAAAATCGACCAGGAAAAAAAAAAAAAAAAAAAGAAAAGAGTAAAAAAGGTTATTGAATGGCCCATGAGAAAATGAACAGCACATAGATGGCATCTTTCACGTTTTCACGGACCATTAGACTTGCTTTGGCAAGTTTGATCCAACTCTTGGATTAACATTGGACATTTGTCTATGATTTTGTGAGGAACCCTAGGGTCTGAGGGGAAACAAAAATATATAAGTTGGACATGTTCCAGAATCATAGGAACAAGTGCTATCCATGAGAAATGCGGACAGCACTCATGAGAAAACCAGACGTCTGAATGAGCCCTTATAGCATAGACCCATCAAGTCAAGTGTTAATTTTCGCTTCTGTTTGGAAAATGCCAGTATACCAAACATCTTTACATTATGACGTCTAACCAAATTTGGCAATTTACTATAATTTCAAAAGCTGTTGTTCTTAAAATTGGAGATAACTTAGGAGGATAATCCACACAGAGTTAATTGAAATCCATTGAAGATTAAATACAGAATACAAAGCTTTGGCGCACTTCTATAGCCTTAAAATGGACACTGAATTTTTTTTTTTTTTTAAGAGAAAAAAAAAAGATAACTGTGCAATTAACTATCACTTAACAAATCTTACAGTGAAATGAGAAAACTGAAATACAATTACCTAAAAGAGACAAGTTTGATTCTGGTACAACTGGGTGGCATGATAATGAAAATATACCGTACTGTGAATTCCAAAACATGAAATATTAATGGGCTCAAATTAAAATATGCACATATCAATTTACACTGGATTTCCATACAAAACCTCTTTTGAAAGCAAATTATATTTAAATAAGAAGAAAGCTACATTGTAAAACAAGACTAAGATAAAGGAACACACAGAACGCAGTCAGGCTTAAAGAATGGGCAAGGTTCCCAAATAATAAGAACACATGTAACCTAGAACAATGAGTTTATAAATCTAACTGGGTGCCCAGGAGAGGCGAGCAAATATATTCGGATTCGAACGCCGAATATGAATTTGCCATATCTGTGCCATGTTGCTACCCTATTCGTGCCGAATTTATGTTTGATGATCGGTTCCGAAAATATTCGGTCATTTCTGCTCCCATTGACTCCAATGACGTTCAGCGAATATTGCAAAAACAATATCCCCCGCCAACTGCAATCAGAACAAAATTTTGAAAAATTTGCTTAACTCTTGTGGCCAGCTGATTGCTCTTTGGTCACAACAATGGCTAGTTGCATTTCAAATTTTGTCATGCACAAGCTTAACGCCTCCCCTTGTTTGATCGCTGGAGCCCGCACCTTTTCCGGCACATGACAGCCGATCAGATCAGCTGACATGTGCCCGGCACAGCTGCGGGTGTGGGGAAATCACAAATCACCCGCAGCTGTTCACATGTTAGAAGCCGCTGTCAAACGCAGGAAGCGCGTCATTACCTCCTCCCATCGGCACCCGTATCACATGACCGCGGGTTGCCATGACATCCTGGGGTCAGCAGGAGACCTTTATGATTGTAATTGCTGGATCGCTATGAGCACCACCTGGTGGTTGGCGCTCAGAGCAAGTGAGCTACATAGAGCAGGGCTGCAACCTTGCTCTACGTAGCAGAGGCGATCGGACAACTGCAGCTTCTAGTCTCCCATGGACACTATTGAGACTAGTAAAAAAAAAAAAAAGTTTTTAAGAATATATATATATATATATATATATATATATATATATATATATATATATATATATATATATATATATATATATATATATATACACATACATATACACATACATATACACATACATATACACACTCACCGGCCACTTTATTAGGTACACCATGCTAGTAACGGGTTGGACCCCCTTTTGCCTTCAGTACTGCCTCAATTCTTCGTGGCATAGATTCAACAAGGTGCTGGAAGCATTCCTCAGAGATTTTGGTCCATATTGACATGATGGCATCACACAGTTGCCGCAGATTTGTCGGCTGCACATCCCAAAGATGCTCCATACAAGGCAGGATGGATCCATGCTTTCATGTTGTTTACGCCAAATTCTGACCCTACCATCCGAATGTCGCAGCAGAAATCGAGACTCATCAGACCAAGCAATGTTTTTCCAATCTTCTACTGTCCAATTTCAATGAGCTTGTAGAAATTGTAGCCTCAGTTTCCTGTTCTTAGCTGAAAGGAGTGGTACCCGGTGTGGTCTTCTGCTGCTGTAGCCCATCTGCCTCAAAGTTCGACGCACTGTGCGTTCAGAGATGCTCTTAGGCCTACCTTGGTTGTAACGGGTGGCGATTTGAGTCACTGTTGCCTTTCTATCAGCTCGAACCAGTCTGCCCATTCTCCTCTGACCTCTGGCATCAACAAGGCATTTCCGCCCACAGAACTGCCGCTCACTGGATTTTTTTTCTTTTTCGGACCATTCTCTGTAAACCCTAGAGATGGTTGTGCGTGAAAATCCCAGTAGATCAGCAGTTTCTGAAATACTCAGACCAGCCCTTCTGGCACCAACAACCATGCCACGTTCAAAGGCACTCAAATCACCTTTCTTCCCCATACTGATGCTCGGTTTGAACTGCAGGAGATTGTCTTGACCATGTCTACATGCCTAAATGCACTGAGTTGCCGCCATGTGATTGGCTGATTAGAAATTAAGTGTTAACAAGAAGTTGGACAGGTGTACCTAATAAAGTGGCCGGTGAGTGTATATATATACCCGGGCTTATTCCTGAAACTGCTGGAGAGCGGAATAGGAGGAAAGACCTATGATGTCATCAAAAGCTCCTACACCGAGAACCGCTGCAGCGTGAGTGTGAACGGCAGAAGAACGGCTTATTTCCAGCAGAACCGCGGGGTCAGACAAGGCTGCAGCCTAAGTCCAACACTCTTCAACATTTACATCAACGAGCTGGCTACCGTCCTGGAATCCTCCTCAGCACCAGGTCTCACCCTCCACGACACGCAGGTGAAATTCCTGCTGTATGCAGATGACCTGCTGCTGCTGTCACCAACCGAGAAAGGCCTCCAGGACAACCTGAAAATCCTAGAGAAATTCAGCTCCACCTGGGCTCTACCGGTCAACCTAAAGAAAACCAACACCATGGTGTTCCAGAGGAGAAAGAGAAAATCAGACCAGCACCCATCATTTGTCCTCAACAACTGCGACCTCACAGGAACGGACAAATATACCTACCTGGGCCTAGAGATTCACCGGTCAGGGAGCTTCAAACAAGCCATAGAGACCCTGAAAGACAAGGCCTGCAAAACCTTCTATGCCATCCAAAGGAAACTCTACCATCTGAAGCCACCAGTGAGGGTCTGGCTAAAAATCTTCGACTCCATCATCGCCCCAATCCTCCTGTATGGCAGCGAAGTCTGGGGTCCCCACACCTACCCAGACTGGTCAAGGTGGGATTCCAGTCCAACTGAAATATTCCACCTGGAATTCTGCAAGCACCTTCTCCAAGTCCATCGGAGCACCTCCAACAGTGCTTGTCGGGCCGAGCTGGGCAGATTCCCTCTACACCTAACAGTTCTAAAGAGGGTGCTGTCATTCCGGGCTCACCTGCATATGAGCAATCCAAGCTCCCATCACCATAAAGCCCTGACACATGTAGGTGAAACAGAAAAACCAGAACTCTCGGAACAGCCAAGCCAAACCCAACCGGACCAGAACACCAATCACAACAACCTGACAAAAGCCGGAATCAGGAAGATGGCAGACGAAGGCCAGGAGAGGTATGTCAGTGACTGGAAGAATGATATCAACAACTCACAGAAACTGATCATGTACCGGAGCCTTCAGAGAGACTACAGACTGGCTCCATATCTGGAGAAACTCCCGGACCCCAGAGATCGCAAGATCCTGAGCCGATATAGACTCAGTGCCCACAGTCTGGCCATCGAATGTGGCCGACACAGGCAGAGCTACAAGCCCAGGGAGGAAAGACTGTGCCAACACTGTGATCAGGAGGCCATAGAGGACGAAACCCACTTCTTGCTACACTGCTCCAAATACTCAGCAGTGAGGGACACTCACTTCAGGAGACTCTCCGATCTCTTCCCGGACTTCATCACCATGAAGGAGGAAGAGAAAACATATATCCTGCTGGGAGAAGAAGAGAGAGCAGTGGAGATAGCAGCGCGGTATGTGAGCGAATGTCATAGACTGCGAGAAAGACAGCCATGATGCCATGGACTATAGCCCCCACAATGGATCTGCCCCATCCACCTCCCCTATGCCATGGACTATAGCCCCCACAATGGATCTGCCCCCATCCACCTCCCCTATGCCATGGACTATAGCCCCTACCCTGGATCTGCCCCCAACCACCTCCCTATGCCATGGACTATAGCCCCCACCCTGGATCTGCCCCCATCCACCTCCCCTATGCCATGGACTATAGCCCCCACCCTGGATCTGCCCCCATCCACCTTCCCTACAGCTCCTACCCAACATCCCCACAGTCCCTATTCCTATTGCCTCATACACTTGCTTTGGCAAAACTGATGTGTGTTTGGTCCTGCCAATAAAGCTTATTTGAAATATATATATATATATATATATATATATATATATATATATATATATATATATATATATATATATATATATATATATATATATATATACATATACACACACACACACACATATATATATATACATACATACACACACACACACACACACATATATATACATACACATATATACATACACTAGATAGTGGCCCGATTCTAACGCATCGGGTATTCTAGAATATGCTTGTCCCCGTAGTATATGGACAATGAGGATTCCAGAATTCGCGGCAGACTGTGCCCGTCGCTGATTGGTCGAGGCAACCTTTATGACATCATCGTCGCCATGGCAACCATTATGACATCTACGTCGACACTGTGCCTGGCGGCCTCGACCAATCAGAGACGCGGGATTTCCAGGACAGGACAGACAGACAGACAGAAAAACCCTTCGACAATTATATATATATAGATAAAGTTCAAATCACCCCCCCACCACTTAAATAAAAAAAGAACCTAGACATATCTGGTGTCTATGAACGCGTAATGACCTGCAGAATCATAATGGCAGGTCAGTTTTAGCATTTAGTGAACCTAGTAAAAAAGCCAAGCAAAAAACAACTGTGGGATTGCACTTTTTGCTTGCAATTTCACCAGACTTGGATTTTTTTTCCCATTTTCTATTACACAACATGATAAAACCAATGGTGTCATCAAAAGTACAACTCGTCCCGCAAAAAACAAGCCCTCTCATGGCCATTTGGACCAAAAAAAGAAGAAAAAAAAAGAAAAAAAAAAAAAAGGTATGGCTCTAGGAAGAAGGGGAGCAAAAAATGAAAATGTAAAACCGAAAATACCCCTGGTCGTTAGGGGGTTAAAGTGGCTGTCCACTACAATCTCCGCACTTAAAGAAGCACTCACTATATTATTAAGTAAATGTGTGCCTATGTAGATGTAATGTAGCGCGAGTGTATTCATATACTCACCTACCGCTGCTTTCTCCGGTCTCCATCACCACAATGCGTGTTCTATGCTCTATGTGAGCCAGAAATTGAGTTTACTACGAAAGCCTCATTCTGACGCTTCATAGACTTACATTGTGAAATACATTTCGGGGTCATGCTGCGCTCTGGGTGGCCCGGCCAGTCTGCTGAGCGGTGACGTCCTAGAGAAGAAGAGAACGGCGCTGGACACCGGAGAAAGCAGCGGTAGGCGAGTACATTACATTCATGTATACACATATTTATGAATAAAAAAAAAAAATTGTGAGAATGTTTCATTCCTTCTTGGCTCCATAGAAAACAAAAAACACCTTTACTTGGTCCCGCAGAGGCATGGTTCCTGCAATGTCGGCGTTGCCATTCCTGCTGGGGGACGTGACATTGTTGGCTCATGTGACAGTGACTGCTGATCGGTTTCAGTCTTCACCATGTCATCACAGCAGTCGTCCACTCTGACGGAATATTGAGAAGTGACAGATGAACAATGTCTTGTCACAGATCCTGACAACAATGTCTCCTCAGCTGCCAGGAACAGCATGGCAGGATACCACAACAGTAATGAATCCAACCACGCACTGCCCATGCCATGCAGTTTGGACGGAACTATACCAATATAGGGATGGATCATTATCAGCCGGAACACCGTTGTGCCATGCTACAGAGGACTTCAGCAAGCCAGTAGCATTCTCCCTGTAAGCACTGCCCACAGACGGCGGCACAGCAATCCATACCCATGTGCACAAGCCCTTAATCCCAGTATTACGTAGTCAAAAGAACAGAAAAACTTCCTGAAACTTTCTGTGAAAAGATCAATCTCATACAATAAACTTTTCTTTTAAAGAGGAAAACGGTCGCTGGGAAGCTTTGATTTTGAAATACTCAATGATATATGTAAAGTGTTTATTCTGCGGAAAGTGAATTCTAAGCGCTTAGTTGTGAGCTACTCAGGTGCCACAAGCACTGCACCAATCCCTCTGGTACAGCTTCAAAGGGTTCTCCTACTTTACTCACCTAGTCATTAGGGGATATTAAAACGTAACCTAGATGAACAACAGGGGATCTCAATCAAGCTTTGGAATAGCACTGAAGAACCAGGCAAGTCACATTTTAAAGTAAAGTAACTGTTGCTGAAAGCTAAAGTCTCACTAATATATTGCTTGACACGGCTTTAAGATCTGCAGACACTACTGCCATCGCTTAGGTTAGAAAGTCATGGCCACTGAACATGGATCCATTTTACCACAAATCCTAAAGGATTATTAATGGACCTGATCATTTACACAAACTCCATGAAGGTTACAATATTTTTTACTGCGATAGAGCTGAACCCCTTGAAGACTCGCTCATTTTTGGTGTTTGTGCTTTTGTCTTTTCCTTACCATTTGCAAAGGGCCATAAGTTTTCTTTATCTTTACATCATATGAGGGCATGCTTTTTTTCTACACAAGTTATAATCTTGAATGACACCATTCATTTTAAAGGGAATCTGTCAACCCATTTTTCACCTATAAGCTAAGGCCACCGGCATCAGGGGCTTATCTACAGCATTCTGTAATGCTGTAGATAAGCCCCCGATGTAACCTGAAAGATAAGAAGAACAAGTTAGATTATAGTCACCCAAGGGGCGGTCCGGTCCGATGGGTGTCGTGGTCCGCGTCCAGCGCCGCCTATCTTCTTACGATGACGTCCTCTTCTTTGCTTCCTGTGGCGGCTCCGGTGCAGGCGTACTTTGTCTGTCCTGTTGAGGGCAGAGCAAAGTACTGCAGCGCGCAGGTGCTGGGCCTCTCTGACCTTTCCCGGCACCTGCGCACTACTTTGCTCTGCCCTCAACAGGACAGATAAAGTACGCCTGCGCAGGAGCCGCGACAGGAAGCAAAGAAGAGGACGTCATCGTAAGAAGATAGGAGGCCCCGGACCGCACCGGGACCACCCCTGGGTGAGTATAATCTAACTTGTTTTTCTTATCATAAGCATAAAAAAGTTAAAATCACCCCACTTACCACCCCCCATTAAAAATAAAGAAAAAAAAAAAAACATGGTATCGCCAGGTTCAGAAAACTAATCAAAATATGAAAATAATTACAGTACCTGATTGGTAAAAGTAATTCACGCCACCAAAATTAAGGGTTTTTCTTGGTAGCTGCAATACCACAAAAAATGTAATAAGTGATGATATCTATCCTAAAATGGTATCAATAAAAACTTACGGTAATTTCGCCTCGCAAAAATAAGCCATTATATAGCTCTATCGACCAAAAAATGAAAACGTTACAGGTCACAAAAAATGGTGACAACCCCCAAAATCTTTTGCAGACGTCTGAATTATTTTAACCACTAAAAAGAATAAAAACTGGAAATGTTTGGTATCACCATAATCATAATGATGAGCAGATTCCTATTGTGATGTCATTTTTCCCCAAAATTTAACTGTAAAAACAATAACCAAAACAAGTACAAGTTTTCACAGTATCTCAGTATTTCACTTGGATTTTTTTTCAGTTTCCAATAGACTGTGTGGTAAAATTGTGTAATTCAAAAATACAACTCGTCCCGCAAAAAAACAAGCCCTCATGTCTATGTGGACAGGAAAAAAAAAAGTTACGGCTCTGGGAAGGAGAAAAGATGAAAATGCAAAAATGCAAGTTAGTAATGTTGTGAAGGGGAGTACATATGTTTTGATCACGATTTATTATATTTTTTTCATGATTGTTATAAAAAAATGGCAATTTTGGGGTTTGTTTTTCTTGTACTGGAAATGTAAAGGAAAAAATACATAAATTTTAGATTTTGATAGATCACACTTATGAAAACAGCGATAGGAAAAATGAAAATGTATTTGTTTTTGTTTATTTCAACTGGGAAAAACGGATGATTTGAATTCTAATGTTCTTTAATTATTCTTTTTAATACATCTAAAGGAACTAGAACCTGTGAATATTTGTACTATATACTGTAATAATTCAATATTTCAGTATACAGTTCTAATCACAGTTGAGTTTGAGTCCCCGCGGCTGCATGTCTCGCGGCTGTTCGACAGCAGAACATACACAGGAACTGCCTAACAAACAGGAAATCCCCGCATGTGTTATGCTGTTGAACAGACCAGCGACATGCAGCCGCGGGGACTTGGGAACACTGAAGGCACTCCGTTAGCATATGAGCATGCTCGGATCACGCCTTATCCCAGCACATTCGCTCTTCACTAGTCCTTGTCCCCTCTCTGATGTACCGAAGGAGTGGACCTTGTCTATTGACTACTGGGCACCACACACTTTTTGCTTTGCTTGCCCTTCTTACATGCACAATTCCTTGAGGAACAGTGGCACCCTAGCATGTCACACTAAAAAGGAGTGGTGAGGGGGGGGGGGTGAGAAAATGGAGGCACAAATTGAAAATAAGATTTTAAGGGAATCTGTCAGTAGGTTTTTGCTATGTAATCGGAGAGCATCATGGCATCATTCCAGTGATGTATCTTACTGGATTGCTTGGGGTAGTTTTGATAGAATCCCTGTTTTCTCCACTTTAGATGTAGCAGTGCTATGAATACAGAGCGGTTTATAATCCCAACCACACTTAATTGGTAGTATAACTGTAGGTTATACAGATTAGCTGGACTGCCTCACATGTGACACCTACAATGATAATCTCCTGCTAATAAAACAGTGATTGTATTGACACTACAGCAAGCTGCTGATCAAGGGAAAGTGCTAGAATCAGGCTCTCTGCACCTATATTATGCTGCGCTCAGATTAAATAGCAAAAACTGCTGAACACTTCTCTTTAACTTCTTTTAGACCTAAACCTTGGAGAAGTAATCTATTCTTTGTCTAAAATTGGTGGACAATAAGCCCACAGTATGTGAACCACAAAAAACTCAGTAAAATGAACTCCTGGTAAATGTAGAAGACTAGGAGTCTAATAACTGGCGGTGATCTATGACCAGCCTTCAGAGTATAAATGAAAGTATAATGATATTTTCCCATACATTCTAGTCTGACAACACGGAACATTTGGAGAATACACGAGTGTTGGAGAAGCTACAGCTTGCATACTGGGAAATACTTTTCCCCAAGTGAAATGTAGACTCATTTTCACACCAGCAGAAATTTCATGGTTGATTTACAAAGCTGCTGGAAGGTATTAAACAATGACAAAAAACATTAAAATCATAGGAAAATTCACCAATGACCGAGGACTAAATTAATTCACATTACCCTGCTTACTGTACCAACACTTTAGGGCACTTCTGATTATAAGGCTTCATACACTCCAGGGGGAGATTTATAACTCTTGGCAACTTCATATGTGCAAACTATTAAACACAGACTAATTGCTGAACAGAGGCAGTCAGTGGCCGGCCGCTCGCTCCAGTATGAAGGCAGGCCGCAGACAGAAAGCGCTGCGTGCCTGGTCTGCGGGGAGTTCTACACATCATACAAGACTGCAGTAATTTAGCACCACAGCCAACAGAAGAAAAAGTGATGGGACCACATTCATGTACACATTTCATCTAAAAGCAGAGGTAGAGATTTGATTTTAGAAGTGTACCCCACAACGTTCGGAATCACATAGGCACACCACTACCTAATGCATAAGAATGTGCAGCAAACAGTGTATTACGGCCCGGCACCACTTCATTCCGGCCCCCTCCGCAGCTCATTTGCTTTTAGTTTTGCTTCTATCAAGAGCAGACAGAATAGAGAGAAAGCAGTGAGAGAAAAGAGAAGCCGCTGCACGCAGGTCCGCCAGCTTCTGCCTCCGCTAATTGATGACAAGCGTGAGCGAGAGACGCACACAGAATACAATGCGCACACGTGACAGCTGCTGTAATAGGAGGCAGCGCTGGCATTACAAGAGCTTGCCCTTCAAATACAAAATGCCAAGTATAGGGTTCAATGGAACATAGAATAGATCTACAAAACCTGATCAAAATAAACTGGTTTCTGCTTATTTGTTCCCTTTATTATACAAAAGCAATGCCATCTGCAAATTAAAAGATCTGCGCAGATTCAATTATTTCCAGAGCAGGTAGACAAAACGCTTATTATAACTGATGATCATGAATGAAGAGAACAGGAGATCACGACATTGGGAAAAAAAGAACAGAAAAAGCAGCTTTTGCCCAGATGACAACTTACGGTAAATGGATTTTTCAGCTCACGCCAGTTATGGCGTAACTACTGGATATGTGATATGGCTGCGTTCACACACAGCTGTCAGAAACCCTTTATCTTGCAGGGAAACCACTGCATCACCTGGAAAACCCATAGGTCATTAGGTGAAAAAGAGGTTTCCCTGCAAAAGGAAGTGATTTTTCAGGGCAACAATGGAACGGCTGCAGCGGCACATGGCGGTTGGGGTTTTCAGCAGCAGCATGAGTCAATGATCTTAATTGTGTGCCCTCACCATACTTTTTGTGAAGAACTGGAACTACTTAAAGTCTTTCTGTTAAAGAAAAAATATAAAAAATAATTATAGTTTAACCCCTTCATGACCGAGCCTATTTTGGCCTTAATGACCTTGCCGTTTTTTGCAATTCTGACCAGTGTTTTTTTATGAGGTAATAACTCAGGAACGCTTCAACAGATCCTAGCGATTCTGAGATTGTTTTTTCGTGACATATTGGGCATCATGCTAGTGTTAAATTTAGGTCGATAATTTCTGAGTTTATTTGTGAAAAAAACAGAAATTTGGCGAAAATTTTGAAAATTTTGCAATTTTCACATTTTGAATTTTTATTCTGTTAAACCAGAGAGTTATGTGACACAAAATAGTTAATAAATAACATTTCCCACATGCCTACTTTACATCAGCACAATTTTGAAAACACATTTTTTTTTGCTAGGAAGTTATAAGGGTTAAAATTTTACCAGTGATTTCTCATTTTTACAACAATTTACAAAACCATTTTTTTTAGGGACCACCTCACATTTGAAGTCTTTTTGAGGGTTCTATATGGCTGAAAATACCCAAAAGTGACACCATTCTAAAAACTGCACCCCTCAAGGTGCTCAAAACCACATTCAAGAAGTTTATTAACCCTTCAGGTGTTTCACAGCAGCAGAAGCAACATGGAAGTAAAAAGTGAACATTTAACTTTTTAGTCACAAAAATGATCTTTTAGCAACAATTTTTTTATTTGATGTTGTCCAATTTGTCCTGAGTACGCTGATACCTCATATGTGGGGGTAAACCACTGTTTGGGCGCACGGCAGGGCTCGGAAGGAAAGGAGCGCCATTTGACTTTTTGAATGAAAAATTGGCTCCAATCTTTAGCGGACACCATGTCGCGTTTGGAGAGCCCCCGTGTGCCTAAACATTGGAGCTCCCCCACAAGTGACCCCATTTTGGAAACTAGACCCCCCAAGGAACTTATCTAGAAGCATAGTGAGCACTTTAAACCCCCAGGTGCTTCACAAATTGATCCGTAAAAATGAAAAAGTACTTTTTTTTCACAAAAAAATTATTTTAGCCTCAACTTTTTCATTTTCACATGGGCAACAGGATAAAATGGATCCTAAAATTTGTTGGACAATTTCTCCTGAGTACACCGATACCTCACATGTGGGGGTAAACCACTGTTTGGGCACATGGTAAGGCTCGGAAGGGAAGGAGCGCCATTTGACTTTTTGAATGGAAAATTAGCTCCAATCGTTAGCGGACACCATGTCGTGTTTGGAGAGCCCCTGTGTGCCTAAACATTGGAGCTCCCCTACAAGTGACCCCATTTTGGAAACTAGACCCCCAAGGAACTTATCTAGATGCATAGTGAGCACTTAAAATCCCCAGGTGCTTCACAGAAGTTTATAACGCAGAGCCGTGAAAATAAAAAATAATTTTTCTTTCATCAAAAATATTTTTTTAGCCCAGAATTTTTTAATTTTCCCAAGGGTAACATGAGAAATTTGACCCCAAAAGTTGTTGTCCAGTTTCTCCTGAGTACGCGGATACCCCATATGTGGGGGTAAACCACTGTTTGGGCGCACGTCAGTGCTCGGAAGGGAAGTAGTGACATTTGAAATGCAGACTTTGATGGAATGGTCTGCGGGCGTCATGTTGCATTTGCAGAGCCCCTGATGTGCCTAAACAGTAGAAACACCCCACAAGTGACCCCATTTTGGAAACTAGACCCCCCAAGGAACTTATCTACATGTGTGGTGAGCACTTTTAACCCCCAAGTGTTTCACAGAAGTTTATAACGCAGAGCCGTGAAAATAAAAAATAATTGTTCTTTCCTCAAAAATTATGCTTTAGCAAGTAATTTTTTATTTTTGCAAGGGTAACAGGAAAAATTGGACCCCAATAGTTGTTGCCCAGTTTGTCCTGAGTACACTGGTACCCCATATGTGGGGGTAAACCAGTGTTTGGGCACACGTCGGGGCTTGGAAGGGAGGGAGCACCATTTGACTTTTTGAACGCAAGATTGGCTGGAATCAATGGTGGCGCCATGTTTCGTTTGTAGACCCCTGATGTGCCTAAACAGTGGAAACCCCTCAATTCTAACTTCAACGCTAACCCCAACACACCCCTAACCCTAATCCCAACTGTAGCCATAACCCTAATCACAACCCGAACCCCAACACACCCCTAACCACAACCCTAACCCCAACACAGCCGTAACCCTAATCCCAACCCTAACCACAACTGTAACCCCAACACACCCCTAACCCTATCCGTAACCCTAACCACAAGCCTAATCTTAACCCTATTTCCAACCCTAGCCCTAATTCCAACCCTAACCCTAAGGCTATGTGCCCACGTTGCGGATTCGTGTGAGATTTTTCCGCACGATTTTTGAAAAATCTGCAGGTAAAAGGCACTGCGTTTTACCTGCGGATTTACAGCGGATTTCCAGTGTTTGTTTGTGCGGATTTCACCTGCGGATTCCTATTGAGGAACAGGTGTAAAACGCTGCGGAACTCGCACAAAGAATTGACATGCTGCGGAAAATACAACGCAGCGTTTCCGCATGGAATTTTCCGCACCATGGGCACAGCGGATTTTGTTTTCCATAGGTTTACATGGTACTGTAAACCTCATGGAAAACTGCTACGAATTCGCAGCGGCCAATCCGCTGCGGATCCGCAGCCAAATCCACACTGTGTGCACATGCCCTAACCCTAACCCTACCCCTAACCCTAGTTCTAACCCTAACCCTAGTGGAAAAAGAAAAAAAAATTTTTTCTTTTTTTTATTATTGTCCCTACCTATGGGGGTGATAAAGGGGGGGGGTTATTTATTATTGTTTTATTTTGATCGCTGTGATAGAACCTATCACAGCGATCAAAATGTACTTGTATCGAATCTGCCGGCCGGCCGATTCGGCGGGCGCACTGCGCCCGCCATTTTGAAAGATGGCGGCGCCCATGGAGAAGACGGACGAGCACCGGGAGCCTCGGTAAGTATAAGGGGGGGGGGGAGATCGGGGCACGGGGCGTCGGAGCACGGGGGGTGGCATAGGAGCACGGGGGGAGCGGATAGGAGGACGGGGGAGCGGAGCACAGGACGGAGGGGACTACGGGACAGATCGGTGGCTTGGGGGGGCGATCGGTGGGGTGGGGGGGCTCACATCAGGGTTTCCAGCCATGGCCGATGGTATTGCAGCATCGGCCATGGCTGGATTGTAATTTCACCAGTTTTTTTAGGTGAAATATTACAAATCGCTCTGATTGGCAGTTTCACTTTCAACAGCCAATCAGAGCGATCGTAGCCTCGGGGGGGTGAAGCCACCCCCCCTGGGCTGAAGTACCACTCCCCCTGTCCCTGCAGATCGGGTGAAATTGGAGTTAACCCTTTCACCCGATCTGCAGGGACGCGATCACTCCATGACGCCACATAGGCGTCATGGGTCGGATTGGCACGGGTTTTCGTGGCGTCATGGGTCGGGAAGGGGTTAAAATTGCTGTTTGTAGGGGGGTTTTGTAATTTTTTTTTTTAATGTTTCATATCACAAGCTGCATTTAAAAATAAATTTTGAAACTGCCATGTTAGACTCCTATTCCCTGTTCTTGCAGAAGACTTTTCAGACGTCTCATTATCATCACAGACAGAACAACAATGACAAGCATTCACAATAAATCATGTCACAACGTCCCCCCTCTCCTTTCACAATGACCTTTACACGTGCAAATTGGATCCTTTAATGCAAATGGTAGGGTCAAAGTGTATATGTAAACAATATACATATTTTGTGTGTATATACACTTTGACCCTATCCTTTGCAATAAAAAAATCTAATTTGCATGTGTATAGGTCATTGTGAATGGGGAGGGGACGCTATGACATGATTTATTGTGAATGCTGGTCATAGCCATCCTGTCCGATGATAATACATACAAATACACATTTTCTTTGCATCATTTCTTATTTGTATCCAAGAAAAAAAATATATATAAAATTGACATGAGCACTTGTTTTGATTTAATTTTTAATGGGGCAAAAAGGGGGTGATTCAAACATGGTGTTTTACATGTATTTGAAATAAATAAATAAATCACTTTTTACTGTATTTCATAGTCCCCTTAGGGAACTTCAAGCTGAGATCGTCTGATCTTATAGGCCCCTCAAAGTAACTTAAAAATGTAATTTGGTCCCAAAAAATGGTTTTGTAAATTGTTATAAAAATGAGAAATAGCTGGCTACCTTTTAACTTTTAATTTACTAAGAAAAAAAATGATGTTTCAAAAATTGTGCTGATGTAAATTAGACATGTGAGAAGTGTTATTTATCAGTTTCAGTAACAACGCTGATTTAAGGGAATACAAATAAAAGGCTTGAAAATTGCCATATTTTCAAAATTTGCATATTTTTCCACAAAAACGCAAGTCACATCGAACAAATTTTACCATTATCATGAAGTATATTATGTCACGAAAAAAAACAATCTCAGAATCAGTGGGATCCATTTAAGCGTTCCTGAGTTACTACCTCAAAGTGACACTGGTCAGAATTGTAAAATTCCAGTCTTGGAGGAAGGCTGCACTAAAAAGTGGCCAAAACTTCACAAAAAAAAAAAAAAAGAAAAACCGGCACTAGAACTCACATACCTCCACGCAAGCATAGGATTCAGCTTGCGGCAGGGTGGATAAAAATCAATGTTTTTTAAAAAAAATCAAAAAAATCGGATTTTTTTGATTTAAATCGGATTTTTTTGATTTAAATCGGATTTTTTTCAATAAACTGCTTTTTGAGGAAAATATTTTACCATCCAAAGGTTCTTCCATCATGAGATAAAGCTGAGTTGTTTAACTCAGTAGAATAAAGGCTGTATATGTGTAACATTCACAATGCCATGCTCTTCCAGAGGTTTCTGTAGGATGCTGACTATCCAACAAGTTTGGGCATGTCAACTGAATGGAAAAAGAAACTAAACCAAAAGTGAAACCAAGCTAGAAGTGTGGAATTAAAGGGGCAGTATGAACAAAATGTGGAGGCTATTAATAGCTTATACAATTAAGACATGCTGCTTTTAAACACCTACCTATTGCCATATAGTAAAACAAAAAAGATTTTTACTTACTTTGGGGTCCCCCCCTCACCCTGGCGTTAGATCGTTGCCCCTAGTTTCGTCCGTGTAACTATGGGCACACATGCGCACTGCTCTCACTTCTCATTTTAATCGTGATTTATATTAAAAAAAACCTTTTGATTTAAATCAGTGATTTAAATCATGATTAAAATCATGATTTAAATCGATCCGATTTAAATAGAAAAAAATCTTTTGATTTAAATCGTGATTTAAATCATGATTTAAATCGGCGTGATTTAAATCAATCCACCCTGGCTTGCGGACAGATTGCTTCTTGCACCGAAGACTCATAGATGCATGTGAACACCCCAGCAGATGAGCTCATTCAGATATGCAGGGCAGAAGATGAAGGGTGGCTCTCCGTGGACACTGATCGGTGAAAAAAACCTTCTTTATTAGTTGAAAAAAAAAAGTCATGAAGGCGGGGTAGAGCGGGTGACCGTGCAGACTACGGCCGTTTCGTGTATGCACTACGCTTCTGTGATGAGGGAGCAGCCGCCATCTTGGATACGGGCATACTAACAGATTGGCGTGACTCCATTTTGTCCCCTATCAATCCACCTGGTCACACATCTGCAGGGATGAGCGCTCCTGGCCCCCACCTTTTCTCATGAATAACCCCTTCATGACCTTGGGATTTTCCGTTTTTCCGTGTTCGTTTTTCACTCCCCTCCTTCCCAAAGCCATAACTTTTTTATTTTTCCGTCAATTTGGCCATGTGAGGGCTTATTTTTTACTTTATTTTTTTACTAACCTGCCATTATGATTCTCCAGGTCACTACGAGTTCATAGACACCTAACGTGACTAGGTTATTTTTTACCTAAGCGGTGAAAAAAAATTCCAAACTTTGGTAAAAAAAAATAAAAAAATAAAAAACTGCGCCATTTTCCGATACTCGTAGCGTCTCCATTTTTCATGATCTGGGGTCGGTTGAGGGCTTATTTTTCTGCATGCCGAGCTGACATTTTTAATGATAGCATTTTGGTGCAGATACGTTCTTTTGATCGCCCGTTATTGCATTTTAATGCAATGTCGCGGCGACCAAAAAAACGCAACTCCGGCGTTTCAAATTTTTTTCTCGCTACGCCATTTAGCGATCAGGTTAATGCTTTTTTTTTTATTGATAGATCGGGCGATTCTGAACGCGGCGATACCAAATATGTGTAGGTTTGAATTTTTTTTATTGATTTATTTTGATTGGGGCGAAAGGGGGGTGATTTGAACTTTTATATTTTTTTTTTCACATTTTTTTTTTTACTTTTTTTTTTTTTTTTACTTTTGCCATGCTTCAATAGCCTCCATGGGAGGCTAGAAGCAGGCACAGCGCGATCGCCTCTGCTACATAGCAGCGATCTGATGTTCGCTGCTATGTAGCAGAAAATCAGGTGTGCTGTGAGCGCCGACCACAGGGTGGCGCTCACAGCTGCCGGGGATCAGTAACCATAGAGGTCTCACGGACCTCTATGGTTACTATTCTGAAGCATCGCCGACCTCCGATCATGTGACGGGGGTCGGCGATGCGATCATTTCCGGCCGGATGCGGTAGTTAAATGCCGCTGTCTGCGTTTGACAGCGGCATTTAACTAGTTAATAGGCGCGGGCAGATCGCGATTCTGCCCGCGCCTATTACGGGCACATGTCAGCTGTTCAAAACAGCTGACATGTCCCGGCTTTGATGCGGGCTCACCGCCGGAGCCCACATCAAAGCGGGGCTTCTGACCTCGGATGTACTATCCCGTCCGAGGTCAGAAAGGGGATAAAGTTCCTTTTAGTATGGTAATGGACTGAGCTCAGTGTAGCAGGCAGAAGGTACTTCAAAGCTCAATGAGGAAGCCACACCAGCAGGGGACAAAGAGGCACCTGGGGGCTCAATTAAAGCACGCATGTCAAGTGGCCACAGGATACACGTCTACTGTGGCCTTCCAGTCAAACCATCTCCAACATGGAATCATGAATTACGGACGCATCATCCGAGGTACCGGCTCATAAAAAATATCCCCCTTGCCCTAAATAAATTGTGCATCTGACAGTGCAACTCCCGGGTCCGTGGGAGTTCTGAAACCTGAGATATAGAGATCAGCCTCCGACAGCGACCGAATGGGTCCAGGTTTGATCCCTATACGACTGGCAGAACAAACCTCATGCGCTGGTACCACCCGTGTATTGATCCGATCACCCTGAGAGCAGTTATCTCATTTATTAGATATTGGAATAAATCTTGCAGGAATGCTGAGGGGTGGAGATTGCTAGCCTACCCAGTTACAGGGGGGAGGGACACGGAAGGTTTAAGAGCTGAGGAGAGTGACACACACAGAAGAAGACGACTAACTGAGGAACTACGAAAGAGGGCAGGCCAGTCAGAGGGGGGCAAGCACACGCTTTCTGGGGGCTGCCCGGCAACTAAGCTGTCTACCTGTGGAGCGCAGAGCCCCCCCGGCTTGCACAAGTGACGTTCAACCTGGTAAATTGACCTCCAGCTTTATACCTCTAAGCCTTGTATTATTATTGTTATATTTTACTCTGACTATCTCTTGATAGATTTTAACTGTATATTTCTTGTAATTACCTAGTGCGCCCTTAAGGCAATTAAATCTTAAATTAATTTTGGGCTGATCCTTTTACTCTGATTGTGAATCTTAGAATACCCAGTGTGGGTAACGGGGCAGTCTCCCCGGCGGCCATTTGCTCTAGGTGCAGTTCCCTTATTGACCTGAGAGACAAAGGGGGCGCCGGAGAGCTGTGCCTGTGTAGTGACGTCAAGGATTGGGGACGTGGGAGGAACTGGGTGTCCTTCACAGCTTCAATAAGCCCAGGTAAATAATAAAGAAGTTTTTTTTCACCGATCAGTGTGCCTTCATCTTCTATCCTGCATATCTGAAAACTTCACAAAGAATGACCTTGATTACCTAAATATTAGCTAATGCCAAACATGTTCCACTTGTTAAATTAAAGACAGTGTTCAAACCCTTTAAACACAGACTAAAATATATTGGATATCATACATTTAACTTTGGACCAAACATATGCAAAAGTGGACTAAATGGAAACCATTAAAGACGTGCGTTCAAACTCACCACATTGAAATCTAGATTCTTCTCCACCCATTCTTTACCATCCTTGAACTCATCCATCATTCCCATTATGAACAAAGTATCAAGAGAATCCACAATTGTTGCTCCTTGGATGTTACCTGAAAAAATTATACATTTTATAAATCAGGGGGAAAAAGGCACATTAAACAAATTTTTAAGATATTTCACAATATTTCCTTCATCTAAAGTGATGATACAATAATACAATTCAGTAGCACCATCACTGTCACAGGATGGGGCAGGCTTTTGGAAGTTGTCAAGGTTTTTTTTTTTTTTTATTTTATTTTATTGTGTTTTCAGTTTCTTTTATTTGTATCTTTTTTTCCTGTCTAATATACATAAATATGTACATACACATACATGTGACGACACAGCGTTTAATCTTAATTATGGCAGACGTATTTTCCAGTAAGTCTGGAGACCTAAGCCACTGTTAATAAAAGCCTGAAAGTTGACTAAAATTGATGCCTGTTGAATTGTTTAAAGGGAACATGTCACCCCCAAAATCAAAGGTGAGCTAAGGCCACCAGCATCAGGGGCTTATCTACAGCATTCTGTAATGCTGTAGATAAGCCCCCGATGTATCCTGAAAGAGGAGAAAAAGAGGTTAGATTATACTCACCAAGGGGCGGTCGCGGCCCGGTCCGGGGCCTCCCATCTTCTTACGATGACGTCCTCTTCTTGTATTCACGCTGCGGCGTACTTTGTCCTGTTGAGGACAGAGTAAAGTAATGCAGTGCGCAAGCGCCGGGCCTCTCTCACCTCCACAGGGCAGACAAAGTACACCTGCGCCGGAGCGTGAATACAAGAAGAGGAAGTCATCGCAAGAAAATGGGAGGCCCCGGGCCAGACTGCGACGCCCATTGGACCAGAACCGTACCGGGACTGCCCCAGGGTGAGTATAATATAACCTCTTTTTCTCATCTTTCAGGATACATCAGGGGCTTATCTACAGCATTACAGAATGCTGTAGATAAGCCCTTGATGCTGGTGGGCTTAGCTAACCTTCGATTTTGGGGGTGACAGGTTCCTTTTAATGGCTGCTGTTTACCTATTATATCAGCTCCTACAGTTCATTGTTGCGCTATCCTTGGGGGACAAATTGAACAATCAATGTTTGGTAATATGTTGGTTATCCATTGTTTCAGTCTATGCAGCTTGTGGTCCTGCAACATTAAAAGACAAAACGATGAATCTATGAACAACAAGAAATGAGCTCCTGCCACCGTCCCTCAATGCTGCAGAAAAATGCTTGAATAAAGCTATGAACTATAAAAGGGGGATCTGCCTTAATTTCCAGTGAGACTCTCAGGACTCTGAACATTTTTTATTACCTTTTTGTGCATTACTGCCCTTTTCCAAGATGGCGCCTTTGGTCTAATGTGCACTGTGTCTTCCTGCTATAAAACTCCACCCCAGCCTTCAGTCTGTGCTAGAGTACTCTGCCTTGCATCCAGCTCCGGACCTCTGGTGACTCCCTGGCTATATACCTGCTCCTGTGAACCTGTGTGGTCATCCTGCTACTCTGCTCTGAGTTCCTGCTGCATACACCAGCTCCAGTAATCCTCCATCTGCTGCTCGTGTTTGCTTTCATCTGCATTTGCTGGACATGTAAGCTGTTTCTGCTCTGCAAGAACCCGAGACTATTATCCAGACCTCCCTGGTTGAGCCAAGATATTATTTGAACTGCCTTATAAGCATATATATCTGTGTTTTGGACTAAGCTAGGACTTATTCGTGTCAAGTATCCTCAAGAATAATTGTGCTTCATAGACTTTGTGTGATTGCATTTTCCTCTGAAGTTTCCTATAGACTGCTGAGCTGCATTTGATATTTGCACCAAGTGTTGTGGACTTGAGTTTCTCTCTGCACCTGTTTGAATCACCGTGTGATAATATAGACTTTACCACTTATAAACCTGTGTCCTGTAGTTATCTTGTTCCACGCAAAGAGTCTCCTGAGTTATCCCCTATAATTATTACAGGATACTCAAGTCTAAAAGAAAAAAAAAGGAGACTGCTGGAACAATGACTGCAGAAAGCAGACTAGAGCAGGTGTTTTCCATAATTAGATCACTGCAGAAAGATGTGGAAGGTCTACAAAAGAAGTTTGGAAGCTATGAACTCAATCAACAAGTGTTTGGACAGAATTTGCAGGACTTAAGCACCCGCGTGGCAGCCCACGTTTGGAAGCTATGAACTCAATCAACAAGTGTTTGGACAGAATTTGCAGGACTTAAGCACCCGCGTGGCAGCCCAAGAAAACAAACTTGCTGGCATACAGTCCCTGTATGGACGGACTTTTCAGGACATAAGCACACAAATAGCTGCGCAAGCGACTTTTCCCTCTGGGCAACCACCACCAGCTAGCCCACCTAAGTTGCCCCCATTCAGATTTAATGGTGATCACGACAAATTTCGTGGCTTTGTGAATCAATGTATGCTATATTTTGATGTGCATGCTGACCATTTTCCTAATGACAGATCCAAAGTATTGTGTGTAATAATGCTGCTGACTGCACGAGCGCTCGCCTGGGCGAATCCGATGATGGAGTCTCGTGATCCATGGTTAAATAACTTGGATGATTTCTTGGTTGCTATGGCATTAATGTTTGATGATCCTAATTGCCGTGCAACCGCTGAATCTGCTTTATTGTCTTTACGCCAGGCAAAACGTTCTGTTATTGAGTATGCTACTGAATTCAGGAGATTAGCGGTAGATACCAATTGGGACAGTTATGCACAATTGCCTATTTTTAAAAGGGGTCTGTCTAGTATTGTAAAAGATGAACTAGCTTGCTCTGAGTCACCACAAGAGCTAGAGACATTTATACAGCATTGTGTGTGCATTGACATTCGCCTTACTGAGCGTAGGCAGGAGAAGTTTGCTGCATATAACCGTATTTCTAACTTTTCCCTTCCTTCCAAAGAGCCTGCAGGTAGAGGTGCCCATGCAAATTGATTCCGTTCAGAGGCGCGAGATCAATGAGCGCCGGGAGCATCGCCTTCGTGAAAGTCTATGTTTCTACTGCAGCCAGTCTGACCACTTCTTGATCAATTGTCCTAAGTGTCCTAGACGGCCTAACAAGGTGCTAGCAGCAGTAGGGGAGTATGACAACTGTGATGATGCATCTGATATCTCTAAATGTAGCCTGCCTTTAAACGCTGTATTCCATTCACTTTCTATGACTTCACCCCCCCCAAGGAGCTTAAGGAAAAGAACTCTCACTGTTCTCTCCCTATTAAGATCCTGTGTTCAGGACAGTGGATTTCCAGTGCAGCTATGATTGACTCTGGTGCAGGTGGCAATTTCATGGATATCGCATTTGCCAAGGAACATGGTATTGAAATTCAGCAAAGAGCCTCTCCAATTACCATGGAAACAGTGGATGGGTCACCTTTAATCTCTGGGCCTGTGGATCAGGAGACCGTACCCCTTGAAATTTTGTTGGAGCCTAATCATCAGAAGCAACTTTCTTCCTTGCTAATTTCTTCTCCTCATTTTCCTGTGATTTTACGCATTCCTTGGTTGCGTTCTCAGAACCCAATTATCAACTGGGAGACCAAGGAGATTATCTTTCCAACAAGGAGCAACTCAGCTTTAACAGAAGCTGTCCCTGAGTCCACAGCTACAGAACCACATGTACAGATATTTTCTCTACCTCCAGCATATAAAGAGTTCTCTGACATCTGTAACAAGAAGAATGCAGATCAGCTTCCTCCACACAGGCATTATGACTGTCCAAATGAGTTGCTTCCTGGGGCAGCTATTCCATTTGGTAACGTATACCCTTTGGCGGCACCTGAGCTTCAAGCCTTAAAGGAGTATATTGATGAAAATCTGGCCAAAGGCTTCATACGTCCTTCTTCCTCACCAGCAGGGGCACCTATGCCTCTGTACAAATCCCTAGTTAGACCGCACATGGAGTACTGTGTCCAGTTTTGGGCACCGGTGCTCAAGAAGGATATAATGGAACTAGAGAGAGTACAAAGGAGGGCAACAAAATTAATAAAGGGGATGGGAGAACTACAATACCCAGATAGATTAGCGAAATTAGGATTATTTAGTCTAGAAAAAAGACGACTGAGGGGCGATCTAATAACCATGTATAAGTATATAAGGGGACAATACAAATATCTCGCTGAGGATCTGTTTATACCAAGGAAGGTGACGGGCACAAGGGGGCATTCTTTGCGTCTGGAGGAGAGAAGGTTTTTCCACCAACATAGAAGAGGATTCTTTACTGTTAGGGCAGTTAGAATCTGGAATTGCTTGCCTGAGGAGGTGGTGATGGCGAACTCAGTCGAGGGGTTCAAGAGAGGCCTGGATGTCTTCCTGGAGCAGAACAATATTTTATCATACAATTATTAGGTTCTGTAGAAGGACGTAGATCTGGGGATTTATTATGATGGAATATAGGCTGAACTGGATGGACAAATGTCTTTTTTCGGCCTTACTAACTATGTAACTATATGTAACTATCTTTTTTGTAAAGAAGAAGGATGGGACCCTGAGACCCTGTGTTGACTATCGGAAACTCAATAAGGTAACCGTACGAAACAGTTACCCTTTGCCTCTGATTCCCGAATGACTTGGAAAGAGTCCGCCATGCTAAGGTGTTCTCTAAACTGGACCTTCGTGGGGCTTATAATTTGGTGCGTATTCATACAGGGGATGAGTGGAAGACAGCATTCAGATGCCGGTATGGACACTTTGAATATTTAGGGATGCCCTTCGGGCTTTGTAACGCCCCTGCAACGTTTCAACACCTTGCTAATGACATTTTCAGAGATTTGTTGGACCAGTTTGTAGTGATCTATTTGGACGATATATTAATCTTTTCTGACTCTCTACAGGAACATGAAGAACATGTCAAAACTGTTTTAAGACGTCTGAAAGAGAACCATCTGTATATTAAGCCGGAGAAATGCGAGTTCCATTGTTCTGAGATACAGTTCTTAGGTTATATCATCTCTCCCCAGGGGCTGAACATGGAATCTGGTAAGATTCAGGCTATCCTTGACTGGCCGGTACCCAAGAACGTTAAGGAGGTCCAACATTTTATTGGTTTTGCAAATTTCTACAGACGCTTCATTCGAAATTTTTCTGATATTGTCCGTCCCATTACTTCCTTAACAAAGAAGGACTTTTCCTTCTTTGTCAAGGAAGTAATGGGACGGACAATATCAGAAAAATTTTGAATGAAGCGTCTGTAGAAATTTTTGATGTGGTCATCACAGGCTCAAGAAGCTTTTGATCGGCTTAAGATCTGTTTCACATCAGCACCGCTGTTGATACACCCAGATCCAACACTTTCTTTCATTGTGGAGGTGGACGCTTCTGATAATGCTTTGGGGGCTATTCTGGCATGTGGTTCAGAGATCGACGTATCTACGTCCCTGAGGTCGTCCGTCTGCAGATCCTCAAGTTGGTACATGACTCCAAGTTGGCTAGTCACAGGGGGGTACAGAAGACACAAGAGTTCCTGAGCTGATTCTTCTGGTGGCCAACTTGCCTGAAGGATACCAAGGACTATGTTCTCTCTTGCGAGGTATGTGCTCGTTACAAGACTCCTCATGTGGCACCTACGGGTCTTCTACAACCATTACCTGTTCCGTCCCGCCCTTGGGGGTCTACATCAATGGACTTTATTGTGGAGCTGCCTACATCGGGGGCATGAATACAATCATGGTGGTAGTCGATCGCCTGACTAAAGCTACTCATTTTGTTCCGTGCACCAGCCTCCCCTCAGCTAAAGATACAGTGAACTTGGTTATACAGAATGTCTTTTGGTTGCATGGGGTTCCGGATGAGATCATCTCTGACCGTGGAGTGCAGTTCACTTCAAGATTCTGGAAGGGGTTTTGCTCTGCACTCAATAATATTAAGGTCTGTCTCTCTTCCGCTTACCATCCCCAGACAAATGGTCAGACTGAGCGTACCAACCAGACGCTGGAACAATATCTAAAGATGCTATGTCAGCCATCTCCAGGATGATTGGTTGGAGTTGCTGCCGTTAGCCGAATTTTCATAACACAATTCTCAGAGCGCCTCCACTAAATTTACACCTTTCTTTGCCAATCTGGGTTATCATCCGTGTATCTTACCTAGGTCTCCATGTAATTTTCCGGTTCCGGCAGTGGAGGAAAGACTGACTGCGATGAGGCAAAATCTGGAGGTTCTGAAGGAATCCCTGACCACAACTGAAGAACGTTATAACAGATCGGCTGATAGATTCCGTAAACCTGCACCCATGTTCAAGGTAGGAGATTCCGTGTGGTTAGCCACTAAGAATCTGAATTTGAATGTTCCTTCACAAAAACTTGGACAGAAATTCATTGACCCTTTGAAGATCAACGGTATTGTGAGCTCTGTGGCCTGCCGGCTGAAGCTGCCTAGGACTATGAAGGTACACCCAGTTTTTCATGCATCTTTACTAAAGCCTGTATCTCCTAATACCTTCCAGGGACGTGTTGTGCCACCTCCGCAGCCTGTGGTGATTGATGGGCAAGAACAATTTGTGGTGGAGGAAATTATTGATTCCAGGATTCGCAGGAATCGGCTCCAATATCTGATAAGATGGCAGGGATATCCCCCTGAGGAAGACTCTTGGGAACCTGTGGAAAACATCAATGCCCAACAGAAGATTTCTCGTTTTCATCAGAGATTCCCTGAGAAACCAGGTCCAGGATCGTCCTGAGGCCGCTTCTAAGGAGGGAGTAATGTCAGGACTCTGAAAATTTTTTATTACCTTTTTGTGCATTACTGCCCTTTTCCAAGATGGCGTCTTTGGTCTCCTGTGCACTGTGTCTTCCTGCTATAAAACTCCACCCCAGCCTTCAGTCTGTGCTAGAGTACTCTGCCTTGCATCCAGCTCCTGACCTCTGGTGACTCCCTGGCTATATACCTGCTCCTGTGAACCTGTGGGGTTATCCTGCTACTCTGCTCTGAGTTCCTGCTGCATACACCAGTTCCAGTAATCCTCCATCTGCTGCTCGTGTTTGCTTCCATCTGCATTTGCTGGACATGTAAGCTGTTTCTGCTCTGCAAGAACCTGAGACTATTACCCAGACCTCCCTGGTTGAGCGAATATATTATTTGAACTGCCTTATAAGCATATCTATCTGTGCTTTGGACTAAGCAAGGACTTATTTGTGTCAAGTATCCTCAAGAATAATTGTGCTTCATAGACTTTCTGAGGGATTGCATTTTCCTCCAAAGTTTCCTATAGACTGCTGAGCTGCATTTGATATTTGCACCAAGTGTTGTGGACTTGAGTTTCTCTCTGCACCTGTTTGAATCACCGTGTGATAATATAGACTTTACCACTTATCAAACTGTGTCCTGTAGTTATCTTGTTCCATGCAAAGAGTCTCCTGAGTTATCCCCTATAATTATTACAGAGACTTAAACAACAGCCAAAGGAATACAGATTTGATCCACTGATCATCACTGAGCACATGGTGACATTTGGAGCACCCAGGTTGGGACAATGACATCAACTGGCCACATACCTCAATAAACTGTCAACTTCCCAAGTTTGCCACTACTTCCTCTATGTGGGTGCCCACCAAAAGCAGGGTGGTAGTTGGTTCTTGAAGCCCTGAAGTCACAGCTGCCCAAATCCCGATGAGCCAGCGGAAGTGAGAGTCTCTAATTTGCAAATCTTGTGTATTTGAGGGAAATGCAATATAGGTTATTACAGATTCGTGTCTGTTGGAGGTTCAATAAAGTATTGCCACAGTTTTACCCTCACCCTGTGTTGTCTGAGTACTAGTCTGCCCATGGGAAAGCAGAGTGGACGTTCAGCAGGATGAGCCCTGGTCCATGCAGTCTTTCTAAAGACAGCCAGGCCAGCAGAGCACCCACTGACAACCGTGCCTCCACAACACAAACTCTCGTCATAGATCCTACAGACCAAGCAGACCAAGGAGGTGGGACAATCAGATGTACTCAGGGTACATACAGTGGCTTGCGAAATTATTTACAACCCTTGGCATTTTCCATGTTTTGCTACCTCACAATCTGGAATTTCAGTTTGAGGGTTTGCATCAGTTCATATACAGAAAATGCCTACAAATGTGAACATTTGGTTTCCTTTTTTGTGAAGCAAATAAAAATAGCACAAAATAACTGAAAACTTCAGTGTGCATGACTATTCACCACCGTAAAGTCAGTACTTTTTAGAGCCTCCTTTTGCGTCAATTACAGCTGCAAGTAGATTTGGATAAGACTGAGCTTTCCACATCTTGCCACTGGGATTTTTGCCCATTCCTCAAGGTTCCAGTTCTTTCAAGTTAGATGGTTTCCTATGGTGAACGGCAATCTTCAACTCTGACCACAGATTCTCAATTGGATTAAGGTCTGAGCTTTGACTAGGCCACTCCAAAACACTTACATGTTTCCTGATAAACCACTCTAGTGTTGCTTCAGTAGTATGCTTTGGGTCATTGTTTCGTTGGAAGATGAATCTCCATCCTAGTCTAAAATCACTGACAGACTGAAACCGGTTTTCCTCAAGAATACCCTGTATTTCGCACCATCAATCTTCCCCTCTACTCTGTTTGATTTCACGGTCCCTTCTCCCGCAAAAAACATCCCCACAGCATGATGCTGCCACCAACATGTTTCACTGTGGGGATGGTATTATTGGGGTGATATGCTGTGTTGGTTTGACACCAAACATAGTGTTTACCTTGATGGCCAAAGTTCAATTTTGGTCTCATTTGACCTCCGCACCTTCCTCCATACATTTGGGGAGTCTCCCACATGCCACTTGGTGAGTCTCCCACATGCCACTTGGTAAACTCAGAACGAGCTCTACAATTTGTGCGTGTAACTAAAGGCTTTTTTCTACCCACACTTCCATAAATGCCACCCCTACGGAGTATACAGCTTATTGTGGTAGTATGGACAGATACTCCAGTCTCTGCTTGGGAACTCTGCAGCTCCTTCAAGGTTACCTTTGGACTCTGTGCAGCCTGTCTGATTAATGCTCGGGCTGGGTGTTTTGGTGGGCCGCCCTCTCTTGGCAAGTTTCTTGTGGTATCATGTTCTTTCCATTTGACGATAAAAGATTTGATGGTGCTCTGGGGTATCAGAGATTTGGATATTTTTTTTTTTATTTTTTTTTATAGCCTAACCCTGACTTTAACTTTTCAACAACTTTGCCCTTGACTTGTGTGGCAATCTCCCTGGTCCTCATGGTGTTATAGCCTCTGTGGCCTTTCAGAGGTGTGTATATACTGACTTATGACCATGTGAGACTTAGCTTGCACACAGGTGGACTACCTTTTAGTAAGCATGTAACTTATGAAGGCAACTACATGCACCAGAAATTTTTAGAGGCTTCATAGCAAAAGGGTGAATACTTATACACATGCCAATTATTAGTTATTTGATGCCATAAATTTAATTTATGCCTATATTTTTCTCACATCACGAACTCTGACTGTTTAGTGCTGTTGCAAGACACAAATCGGGTTACAAAAATATTTGAACACAGGTTGTAATTAACAAAATGAGTAAAAAGCCAAGGGGGTAAATATTATCAATATGAATAACACTAATATTTTTCCTTTCAGTCTCCTACTTCAAGTTTTCACTTTACTGGAAAATCTATTTTAACGTAAAAGTTGTAGTAGTACTGTCAAAGGTGGTGTGCCAAGAGAAAAAGCAGCCATACGCCGAATTGAGGGAGAGCTCTACTCATTTTATTATTAATAATAAAGTTTTGAATGAACCTAAGATATCTAGCCTTTGCTACCAGAATCTTGAATTGTTTGCAGATATGTATACAAAGCATACTAAGCAAGCAATAATTTATAGGTGTTCCCCCACTGCCTAAAAATAAAATTCTACAGTGCCTACAAGTAGTATTCAACCCCCTGCAGATTTAGCAGGTTTACACATTTGGAATTAATTTGGCATTGTGACATTTGGACTGTAGATCAGCCTGGAAGTGTGAAATGCACTGCAGCAAAAAAAGAATGTTATTTCTTTGTTTATTTTTTTTTTTTAAATTGGGAAAAGTTTTTTCAGAGGGTCATTTATTATTCAACCCCTCAACCCCCCAGAATTCTGTTTGGTTCCCCTAAAGTATTAAGAAGTAGTTCAGGCACAAAGAACAATGAGCTTCACATGTTTGGATTAATTATCTCTTTTTCCAGCCTTTTCTGACTATTTAAGACCCTCCCCAAACTTGTGAACAGCACTCATACATGGTCAACATAGGAAAGACAAAGGAGCATTCCAAGGCCATCAGAGACAAGATCGTGGAGGGTCGCAAGGCTGGCAAGGGGTACAAAACCCTTTCCAAGGAGTTGGGCCTACCTGTCTCCACTGTTGGGAGCATCATCCGGAAGTGGAAGGCTTATGGAACTACTGTTAGCCTTCCACGGCCTGGACAGCCTTTCAAAGTTTCCTCCCGTGCCGAGGCCAGGCTTGTCCGAAGAGTCAAGGCTAACCCAAGGACAACAAGGAAGGAGCTCCGGGAAGATCTCATGGCAGTGGGGACATTGGTTTCAGTCAATACCATAAGTAACGTACTCCACCGCAATGGTCTCCGTTCCAGACGAGCCCGTAAGGTACCTTTACTTTCAAAGCGTCATGTCAAGGCTCGTCTACAGTTTGCTCAAGATCACTTGGAGGACTCTGAGACTGACTGGTTCAAGGTTCTCTGGTCTGATGAGACCAAGATCGAGATCTTTGGTGCCAACCACACACGTGACGTTTGGAGACTGGATGGCACTGCATACGACCCCAAGAATACCATCCCTACAGTCAAGCATGATGGTGGTGGCAGCATCATGCTGTGGGGCTGTTTCTCCGCATCCATGGGAAGATGGATAGCACGGCCTACCTGGAGATTTTGGCCAAGAACCTCAGCTCCTCCATCAAGGATCTTAAGATGGGTCGTCATTTCATCTTCCAACAAGACAACGACCCAAAGCACACAGCCAAGAAAACCAAGGCCTGGTTCAAGAGGCAAAAAATCAAGGTGTTGCAGTGGCCTAGTCAGTCTCCTGACCTTAACACAATTGAAAACTTGTGGAAGGAGCTCAAGATTAAAGTCCACATGAGACACCCAAAGAACCTAGATAACTTGGGAGAAGATCTGCATGGAGGAGTGGGCCAAGATAACTCCAGAGACCTGTGCCGGCCTGATCAGGTTTTATAAAAGACGATTATTAGCTGTAATTGCAAACAAAGGTTATTCCACAAAATATTAAACCTAGGGGTTGAATAATAATTGACCCACACTTTTATGTTTAAAATTTATAAATATTTAACTGAGCAACAAAACTTTTTGGTTTGTAAGATTTATGCATCTGTTAATAAATCCTGCTCTTGTTTGAAGTTTGAAGGCTCTAACTTATTTGCATCTTATTAAACCTGCTAAATCTGCAGGGGGTTGAATACTACTTTTAGGCACTGTATGTGTACACAAAAGCATTCAATACATTATATTGATTTCTCTATGTAAGTGCTCTTGGCTGTGGACTGACGGGATAATGTAATGAGCATATTTGTACAACTTCCTCTAATAATCAATTAAAGTAACAAGTGTCCGGATATACGGATTATTCGACATTTTCTTTAAAAAGGAAAGAGCGCACTTAACCTAGGCCACCAAGGATATCCCCGGGCATTAACCATGTTCTGATCCTTCCCAGGAGACGTATACAATACGATTAGAGAATGTGCATTGCATATATTGTTGCATGTGCTCATCTAGAAGACTTGTTAGAAGTTGAATCTAAGGGGACAAGGTAGAACTAGGTACATGACATCTTTGTGCCATTTCAGAAGATACACATTTTATTTCCAGTAGATTTACAGAATTCTTTCAAACCATTTCTGTTTTATAAGAGTAACCGTATAATGAATACTGCATTGGCAGAATACACAGAACTTATCAAACTATCAAAGCAATCCATATTGTAAAAGACTGGCAGAGAAAACTGGGATGTCAGTGCCTGGCTGGAGAGTCAAAAGGGGTATGTGCGCCTTGTGATACTGACATTTTCTCCCTTTGCAACCGTTTAATTTAGCAGCAGGGCTGAAGCAGCATTAAAAGTGGTTATATAAGAACAGGAAAAAATTACGGCTTTCCTGCAGGAAAAAAACAAAACACAATCTTATCAATCAGCTGTGTCTGGTATGACAGCTCATGATCAATTACTTGAAGAAAAACATCTGTGTATTTTTAAATAAAAGGGTATCTGTCACACCGGAAATGTAGTCAAATCTGTAGGCATCTGTTAAAGGGCAATAGAAACAAAACACACTTATATAAAGTAGTGTAGGAAAAGTTTAAAGGGTTCTTTTCAAGTTGTGGCTTCAGCAGCATACATCTGAACAGACCTTCACTTCCTTGTCAGCTAGTTGAAAGTGGGCTGTCCCCATTGAGTGACAGTTCTGATTCAGTAGCTTCGTCCCACTGCTGAGCCTATGTTACTGTATCCCGAACTATCTTGTCAGCGAGTCTCATCAACAAGCTGTACACTATGTAGGATAAAAGCTCTGTTGGGCAGGAGAATGGCAGCAGATTGAAAACTGCCTTATTTTCATGCTGATTTAACTATACCAATTTCATAACATGAGAATACCACTTTAAAGTATAACCTGTAATTTATTGGTATAAATCTCATTTTGATCATACGAGTCCAGGAGGTAGTACTTCTCAATGATCGAAATAAATTAGCAAACATGCAGAGATAAATAGCTGTCACTTGTAAATGTAAAAAAAAACAAAACACTACATACTTACATTCCGGTATCTGTCGCGTCCCCCGGCGTCCGCTTCCCTGTACTGTGTCAGCG
This sequence comes from Ranitomeya variabilis, assembly GCF_051348905.1. Lineage (NCBI taxonomy): Eukaryota > Metazoa > Chordata > Amphibia > Anura > Dendrobatidae > Ranitomeya > Ranitomeya variabilis. The sequence goes on from NC_135233.1 coordinate 723,604,519, forward strand.
CCGGCCGTAAAGCAGAGCACAGCGGTGACGTCACCGCTCTGCTTTAGGGCCGGCGCTTACACAGTGCAGGGAAGCGGACGCCGGGGGACACGACAGATACCGGAATGTAAGTATGTAGTGTTTGGGTTTTTTTTACATTTACACTGGTAACCAGGGTAAACATCGGGTTACTAAGTGCGGCCCTGCGCTTAGTAACCCGATGTTTACCCTGGTTACCCGGGGACTTCGGCATCGTTGGTCGCTGGAGAGCTGTCTGTGACAGCTCTCCAGCGACCACACAACGGCGAAACAGCGACGCTGCAGCGATCGGCATCGTTGTCTATATCGCTGCAGCGTCGCTTAGGCTACTTTCACACACAGCATATTTGCTGCGTATTTTTACGCGCGCGTATTTTGCTGCTGCTTTACCTGCGTTTTTTTACGCAGGCAAAAAACGCAGCTGCTTTCACACACTGCGTTTTTTGCAGCTGCGTTTTTTTCAGCATTGTGTACTGAAAATAAAGTTTGTTTGAAAAAAAAAAAAAAAGGGGAAAAAAAAAAAGAGTCATTGAGGTCATTTCCTGTCTTTATGACTCGGAATACAATACACACTGGAGTTAACATCATGTCGATTCTGCCAGCTGCAATGGCCTTGAGCCAAAGACGCCTCAGCAAGCGGAACAGACATCAGCTGGGGTTTACTAACCCCACTGTCACTAACCCCAGGTTACTAGGGCAGGCGTCAGTCAGACGCCCCCCCTCGTAACCCTGTACGGTAAGGGTATGTTCACACGATCCTGATTTCAATCCTTTTTTTTTCAGGACAAAAACCGCAGCTCTTGGCAGAAAACGCAGGTGCATTTTTGGTGCGTTTTTGATGCGGTTTTTAGTGCGTTTTTTTATGCAGTTTTCTCTGCAGATTGTCTGTGTTTGACACAAATAAAGCTTTAACTGCAGTGGGGGAAAAAAAAAAAGAAATGATGTAATTTCCTTGTCCAACCCTTTTCTTCTTCCATCCTCCATTTTGGGACTAAACACCAAAATGAGTGGACGTGTTTTGAATGACAGCGCTCCGCAGAGTGCTGAGCGTAGGCCAGATCACAGCCCGCGGATCCAGCTCTATCCAGCTATTTAAGTCTACGTTCACATTTGCGGTCTGCGCCGCAGCGTCGGGCGCCGCATGCGTCATGCGCCCCTATATTTAACATGGGGGCGCATGGACATGCGTCGCACTTGCGTTTTGCGCCGCATGCGTCACTGCAGCGCACGCATCCGGCCGCAGAGGACGCAGCAAGTTGCATTTTTGCTGCGTCCAAAATCAATCAAAAAAAGGACGCATGCGGCGCACAACGCAAATGTGAATATAGCCTAAGTGCCACGTATTTAAGTGCCACGTATTTCTTTGCCACGTATCACGTATTTCAGTGCCACGTATTTCAGTGCCACATATTTCAGTGCCACATATTTCAGTGCCACGTATTTCAGTGCCACGTATTTCAGTGCCACGTATTTAAGTGCCACGTATTTAAGTGCCACGTATCACATATTTCAGTGCCACGTGCCACGTATTTCAGTGCCACGTATCAAAGTGCCACGTGCCACATATTTCAGTGCCACGTATCAAAGTGCCACGTGCCACGTATCAAAGTGCCACGTGCCACGTATCTAAGTGACACGTGCCACGTATCAAAGTGCCACGTGCCACATATTTCAGTGCCACGTGCCACGTATTTAAGTGACACGTGCCACGTATCAAAGTGCCACGTGCCACATATTTCAGTGCCACGTATCAAAGTGCCACGTGCCACATATTTCAGTGCCACGTGCCACGTATCAAAGTGCCACGTATCAAAGTGCCACGTGCCACATATTTCAGTGCCACGTATCACGTATTTCAGTGCCACGTATTTAAGTGACACGTATCACGTATAAGTGCCACGTGTCACGTATTTAATTGCCACATATTTAAGTGCCACGTATCAAGATTTTCCATGGAGAACAGACACATCCAGAGATATGTCTGCTCTCCACGGCTGCAGCAACACACTGACAGGAGCCATAGTTCCTGTCGGTGTGTCACTGCGCATGCGCGAGCGAGTTTACCGGCGGTCATTGACCCCGGCACTCTCGCTTAACGGCAGTGCTGCGTGGGAAAGTTCAACGCAGCTGTACTGCTGTTAACCGAGACGCCGGAGTCATTGAACTCCGGAACAGTACGCGATACACTGCCAGGAGCTTCGCTCCTGGCAGTGTATCGCCGGAGAGCAGGGGATCGGCGTGGGACGCTCGTTTTATGGATTCTGCGGACAGGGAGTATGGATTTGGTTTATTATTTTTGGATTTTTTCCTGGAGGATCGAGGGCTTCGCCTACAAGTGTGCTGTTGGTGAGTATATACTCTGTGTTATGTGTTGTATGTACTGTGTGTCATGTATGTGTATTGTGTGTAGGTGTTTTGTGTAACTTTACAATTGTGCTAAGTCGCCGGACACAGGGACAACTCTCCCATCCTAATACCGGATGGGAGTAGTAGTCCCATACGGCGACTTAGCACAGTGGTGGCACTAGCGTCGCATGGGGACACGCACACACACACACACACACACACACACACACACACACACACACCAAATCGATCAGCAGCCCCACGTTTAAGGACTCCATGCTGCTTCACTGGGGGGCGGGGGCTTCCCTCTTCCTGTCCGACGTCACGTCCGGTCCTGGGTGTCAACCCCTCCGTACAAAGACGCCGACACCCAGGACAAAGGCGCTGTGTGTGGACGGTAATATGGGGCCCTAGGGGGATACGCAGACACGCCGCTGCGTAAAGAATTGACATGTCAATTCTTTTTACGCCGGCGTGTTTGCAGACAAAAGCGCCGCGTTTTTTTGCGGTGTGTCTGAACGGCAAAGTGAATTTCTCATTCACTTTGCCGGCAGACGAAAATGACATTGCGCATTTTTGAAAAGCGCCCGCAAAATAGCGCTCAAAAATGCGCTATGTCTGAAAGTAGCCTTAATGTGACGGTACCTTTAGTAGGCCACCCATTATATTCGTAAGAAAAAAATACGAAGAGGCCCCCCTACATGAAGGGTCTGATGATTGTTCATGCACTGCCCATGGGGAGAGCAGGAAAAGCTGTTGTCAAACTTATCTGGCAGGGTACTGTCTGCATAACAGAAAGATAGGCCAAACCAAAAAAATAAATAAATAAATAAATAAGAACTGCCCTATTCTCCCCTCCCACAAGACCCTATAAAGAACTTAGATGGCTGTCTGATCCCACACTCATCCAACATGTAAGCTATTTAGACCACTAAATTACAAATAAGGTTGTGTAGTGACAGATTTTTTACATCAGTCTGCTGTACAACATGCTCTTCCTGATCTATAAAGGACTGCCAGTACATGAGGCTTCATTTTCAACATGACGGGATTGGTTTATTACAACACTTGTAAAGGAACATTATGGAGGACAAGGTAAGCCTGAAGGGAAGAGAACTACTATACTACAGATTTTTTCCCCGGCTAATAAAGAGCAGGAAAAGTTGTTATGTCAAGAGGCTTTCAAATAGTTCCATCTACAAGGAAAACCTATTTAACAACATCAAGCATCCTATACAGGTCCTTCTCAAAAAATTAGCATATAGTGTTAAATTTCATTATTTACCATAATGTAATGATTACAATTAAACTTTCATATATTATAGATTCCTTATCCACCAACTGAAATTTGTCAGGTCTTTTATTGCTTTAATACTGATGATTTTGGCATACAACTCCTGATAACCCAAAAAACCTGTCTCAATAAATTAGCATATTTCACCCGTCCAATCAAATAAAAGTGTTTTTTAATAACAAACAAAAAAACCATCAAATAATAATGTTCAGTTATGCACTCAATACTTGGTCGGGAATCCTTTGGCAGAAATGACTGCTTCAATGCGGCGTGGCATGGAGGCAATCAGCCTGTGACACTGCTGAGATGTTATGGAGGCCCAGGATGCTTCAATAGCGGCCTTAAGCTCATCCAGAGTGTTGGGTCTTGCGTCTCTCAACTTTCTCTTCACAATATCCCACAGATTCTCTATGGGGTTCAGGTCAGGAGAGTTGGCAGGCCAATTGAGCACAGTAATACCATGGTCAGTAAACCATTTACCAGTGGTTTTGGCACTGTGAGCAGGTGCCAGGTCGTGCTGAAAAATGAAATCTTCATCTCCATAAAGCATTTCAGCCGATGGAAGCATGATAGCTAGCTGCATTGACCCTGCCCTTGATGAAACACAGTGGACCAACACCAGCAGCTGACATGGCACCCCACACCATCACTGACTGTGGGTACTTGACACTGGACTTCAGGCATTTTGGCATTTCCTTCTCCCCAGTCTTCCTCCAGACTCTGGCACCTTGATTTCCGAATGACATGCAAAATTTGCTTTCATCAGAAAAAAGTACTTGGGACCACTTAGCAACAGTCCAGTGCTGCTTCTCTGTAGCCCAGGTCAGGCGCTTCTGCCGCTGTTTATGGTTCAAAAGTGGCTTTACCTGGGGAATGCGGCACCTGTAGCCCATTTCCTGCACACGCCTGTGCACGGTGGCTCTGGATGTTTCCACACCAGACTCAGTCCACTGCTTCCTCAGGTTCCCCAAGGTCTGGAATCGGTCCTTCTCCACAATCTTCCTCAGGGTCCGGTCACCTCTTCTCGTTGTACAGCGTTTTCTGCCACATTGTTTCCTTCCAACAGACTTACCATTGAGGTGCCTTGATACAGCACTCTGGGAACAGCCTATTTGTTGAGAAATTTCTTTCTGGGTCTTACCCTCTTGCTTGAGGGTGTCAATGATGGCCTTCTTGACATCTGTCAGGTCGCTAGTCTTACCCATGATGGGGGTTTTGAGTAATGAACCAGGCAGGGAGTTTTTAAAAGCCTCAGGTATCTTTTGCATGTGTTTAGAGTTAATTAGTTGATTCAGAAGATTAGGGTAATAGGTCGTTTAGAGAACCTTTTCTTGATATGCTAATTTATTGAGACAGGTTTTTTGGGTTATCAGGAGTTGTATGCCAAAATCATCAGTATTAAAACAATAAAAGACCTGACAAATTTCAGTTGGTGGATAATGAATCTATAATATATGAAAGTTTAATTGTAATCATTACATTATGGTAAATAATGAAATTTAACACTATATGCTACTTTTTTGAGAAGGACCTGTATATGAAAAAAAAGACATGACATCATGAGTCCCCAGATATGAAAGTTTAAGATTTGTTCAATTTGGAAATTCACAATCAAGAAATAGTAATGGCAGACACCAACAGCGATTTTTAACAAATAAGGGCTGGACGATTTCCTCACTACCCACAACATTGTGGGTTACAGATAATTTAATGACAAAAAATGTACAGTTGGTGGAGAAAGGTTGAACTTGATGGACCTAGGTCTTTTTCAACCTATGTAACTATAGAAAGAGGTGGCATTATATCAACATTAAGCTATGTTCACATGTTGCGTTTTTCCTGCGTTTTTTTTTTTTTTTTTAATGCAGGCAAAACCTGCTCCCTTGGCTGTAAAGAAGCCGCTTAGCCCTGATTTTTCTGCACCAAAAAAGCAACAAAGCCCGATACCCGAGTTATTGCACTTACTCATTGATTACCATGGGTATAAAAAAAAAGCTGCAAAAATGCTGAAATTAGTGACATGCTGCAGTTTTCAAAAAACGCAGCAGTTTACCAATTGAGTCAGAAAAAAGCCAAAACAATGTGCGTGCGTGAGATTTCTGAAATCTCATAGCTTCTTCTGGTCCTGTAAAATATAACAAAACAATTTGCATGAAAAAAAAAAAAAAAGCAGAAAAAAAGCACTCCCAAAAAACGCAAAGTGTGAACATAATTACACTTGCACAGGGATAAGACTGTCAGCAACTGCTCCTGGCCTGAAAAGCTGCATCTGTGCCCCCTCTTCTGTAAGCGTATGCTCTTCTGAATAAATGAACTTGAGGGGTGTCCCTACACATTAGGCAGGTCATTACAGATCCTTTTTAGGGATATGAAGAGTCATTTGATACCAAACAACCCCCTAAAATTCTTAATCCCTTTATTACTATGCCCTTGTTTAGAAGGACCACCAGTGCATAGAGTGGGAAAAATGTGCCCAGCACTAGTTCCATCAGTGCAGGCAACATCAGCATATGTTCTGCAGCTCTATTTCAATGGGCAATTTAAAAAAAAAATAGTTTAGAGAAAAATGATGAGTCTACAAAAAAAAAACAAAAAAAAAAAACAAAGCGAACAATAAAGAAAAATGCAGAAAATACATCTGTTGATAAAACCCAGGGAAACCCATAAAGTTTTCATAAGCAGCACTTTCCATTAGCCATTACACAACTCCTAAAAGCAGTGTGCTCCTATGAGAGCTATTTCAGATAGATTTGTGCTGAAAGAACAATTCTAATTCTGCATTTTCTCAAAACTAATATTTACAGAACACAGCTCTGAGCTCAGTTCTATATAAATGGTTCTGTTAGGGGAAAAAAGTACAATAACCAATAGTTAATGAAAGGTGCTGCAAGACGTGGGCGCTGACTGGAGTCCTAAAAGGTGCAAGGTGTCATCCGAGTCAAAAGATGGGTCTGTGAAATCACTTAGGACCCCATTTCTAGTGATCGGTGGGGGTTATATCCCATAGTTGGGAAACTCCAGCATATGCACTAGTGCTGAGCCATTATACTCAATAAGAACATAGAACATGTGGTCCAGACAATAAGACATACTAATCTGAAGGCTATTTTCGGCACAACAATACTTTCATGGAATCCATCCATCCATACATACATACCTACATAATGTGCTGGCACACTAATTAATAAATAAATGTGTTTGTTACATATGAATCGTAAAATACTTCATTAACATTTTTATTTCAATCAAAACTGTAAAAGCCATCCAGGAGAAGGTGTAAATTTATCATGATAGCACTAACTAATGACGGACTCTCCATGTGCCCAGACTTCATGCGAACTGGGCAAGAGTTGGGGGTCCAGGCTTGGCTCTTAATTAAAACTTTTTAGTGAAAGATGGTGGATGTGGGTGCACAGTTCAGGAGCAGGCCACACACCCCAAAATAAATCATTAAAAAAAAGTCTTGCACAATTACAGTGTTAAATTAATACACTGATCAAATATTACATAGGTTGACCCCGTTTCACATGTCCTAACTCTTCTTAACAATAAACAAGACAAAATAAGACACCTGTGCTAAAAGCCTTCAGAAGGACAGACTATGGGAGGAAACAAAAGCTGCAAACAGGTATGATGCACACCCTGTCGAACGTGTGCAAACTTAAATAAGATACAGAAGAGATCATAAATAGGTATATACCCTTTGAGCTAGTATGCCCTTCCCAGGAACATGTAGAACCCACAAGTGTGTCAAATTGCAAAAAACTACTGTATGTATACATCAACAGCAAAATAGGTATATATGTAAGTGAACACCAATAAAAAAAAAAAAAAGTGTATCTGCACTGTACACTGAATATCAACCTAGGGCACCGCTACGGGGACCAGGTTTGCCCCTATTTAAGTCAATTTGTGTATGGGAATATGGGAACACCATACCATCATCGCTATTGGCAAAATGCAGTCAAACCTAGCCCTGTGTTGGCGGTTTATAGACCATCATCTTCATCTGGAAAGGCTGGGAAGAATCTCTCTTGCCCATTATTGACAAGATAAATTCAAATCAAATGAACTTTTTCTCAAATTTAACCTCACTTACAGCCAGTCTACTATTAATTTTCCTGATCTGAATATTTTTCTACAGAATCATTCCATCTTCACCAAACGCTACCATAAACCTGTGGATTCAAATAGCTATATTAAGAATCCCTTACTGACCGCCCCAAATTAGTCTTTTGAAGGGCTAAAAATATAGGAAACTTTATAGAACATACAGTTAAGAACCCCAGTTAGTGGCACTGAAAAAGGAGGATCTCTTATTTGTTATCACCTTGGACTCAACAACTTGGGCCAATTTTTTAAGTGTTTGGTTTGTTTTAATTGGATTTTGCTATGGTTGTAAACATGTCTCCAAAAGCTATAGAAAACCCTGCAATGAGATTAACAACTACACCAGGACAGAGACTTCAAATTGGGCCATATTACCTGCCATACTAAAGGCATTAAATACGCCATCATTTGCCAGTGTGGGAAAATATATGCATGCCGTACAATAAGAAGGCTTCAAGAGCAGATAAGACAACGAGTACATCATCAACATCAAAAGGGGTTTTAATGGCCACCTCTCTCCCAACATTATATTATTAAGCACCACTGTTCTTTTAAGGGTACCGTCACACTAAGCGACGCTGCAGCGATAGCGACAGCAATGCCGATCGCTGCAGCGTCGCTGTTTGGTCGCTGGAGAGCTGTCACACAGACCGCTCTCCAGCGACCAGCGATGCCGAGGTCCCCGGGTAACCAGGGTAAACATCGGGTTGCTAAGCGCAGGGCCGCGCTTAGTAACCCGATGTTTACCCTGGTTACCAGCGTAAAAGTTAAAAAAACAAACAGTACATGCTCACCTGCGCGTCCCCCAGCCTCTGCATCCTGACGCTGACTGAGCTCCGGCCCTAACAGCAGAGCGGTGACGTCACCGCTGTTGCTTTCACTTTCAGTTTAGGGCCGGCGCTTTAGTGTCAGGAAGCAGAGGCTGGGGGACGCGCAGGTGAGTATGTACTGTTTGTTTTTTTAACTTTTACGCTGGTAACCAGGGTAAACATCGGGTTACTAAGCGCGGCCCTGCGCTTAGTAACCCGATGTTTACCCTGGTTACCAGTGTAAAATATCGCTGGTATCGTCGCTTTTGCTGTCAAACACGGCGATACACGGCGACCTAGCGACCAAATAATGTGCAGACCTTCTAGCAGCGACCAGCAATTTCACAGCGGGATCCAGATCGCTGCTGCGTGTCAAATACAGCGATATCGCCATCCAGGTCGCTGCAACGTCACGGATTGCTGGCGATATCGCCTAGTGTGACGGTACCTTAAGGGAGCAAACTTCTTGGGTCTGGAGACTATAGTTCGGTATTGGAGCGGCGGCAACTTTATAGCACGTATATCAAGGGTAGAATCCAAATGGATTTTTAATTTGAAATAATTTTACACCTAGTGTCCACAACCACGGCATAGAACTTTTAGCCTTTAATTAAACCTTTATGTAGCACTTCTAATGTGGTCTGTAGTTTTCAGAAACTCGTAAGGACTAGGACTGGTGGATTGCACCAGCTTCCGTATTCCCAGAAAGGTTTAATTTAAGAGCTACAGGCCTCCATACACATTAAACCAATGTTGGTTGAAACCTCAGATATTGACTATTTCGGACGACAGTCTAATGTATGGGTACGCTGGTCAACTAAAGGTTGGGGGAGATGTCGATTAGACATATCTGATTGTTATGTTAATCGCATTATTCTCATGGAGATAAGCCACCGGCTGACAAGTCAGCCGTCTGATTTCTCATCAGGACAATAGGCGCGCATGGCTGATCGAGCACTCTTGTATGAGAGTCGGCTGAGATGGCTGTCGGCCAAGCGATAAATTGCAGGACAGCAATATAAATGTGTAGTATACTTAAGCCTACACATTAATGAAGCTTTTCCATCTCATTCCCAGTTCATATGGGGTCTGTTAGCACATGGAGAGGCAAATGATTAGCGATAGGGCCCATTCATATGAAGTGTCATGAATGGATGACTATGTATTCATCAATAACAGTGTGCGAGTTCAAGCAGACTTTGGTTTTGGTCAATTTGACAAAAAAAAGATTAAATGTGAACACAAACATCTAATTTCAAACTTTGTCATAAAAAGCATTACGATTTTTTGATATGTGAATTAATGCCAACAAATGGGACAATACAATTACTGGAGGCCACTTTCCAAAAGGTTTGTCATAAGTTTATTCTATGCTTACACTGTCTTGGTCATTTAATACTAGAGCAAATTTTCTCAATCCCCAGAATTGACTTACAACCTAGCTCTACAGGCATTACAGTGGTTTAGCGAAGATACTGTATGTCAATGCACCAATAATAACATCATTGTCCTATAGTTAAGAAAACAAGGAGGAAGACATGCCAAACTGAACCAGGTTTCATTGTAGGGAGCATTGTTTTCTTGTTTTATTACTCCTTCATGACTCTTAACGCATTCCATCACATCTTTGACAATGCGCTTGAAGCATTTGTTCCACATTATTACTCTGCACTGATTTTGACTTGACGGCAGTAATAACATTAGATTATTGGAAGGCATTCATTGCAGGCAGCGCTCCTTCAGCTGCGGGATACACATTTAAAACCCTGCTGAAATTGTTACAATACGAGCAAACAGGACAGCACATAGTTAAGAATTAAGATATGCTAGTAACATGGATACTAATAAAATATTGTAGCGTCCAATAAAACCGAGGCTAAAGTGATTTCTTTTTACAATTCTAAAGATAAAAAAGAAATTTGAAATACTCAAATAGCAGATGAAAACTAAAGAAGTCACTCCTAGGTTAAATTCTGGAACATTGACTGACACCAATGTAAAACCAGAGGTTTTTATAGAAAGTGAGTAGAGGTGCATGTCCTTACTCTGCACCTTCCTTGGCCTCCATTCTAGACCATTAAGCCTTTAAGAACAGCCACTTGAGACTCAATTACCCAAAGGACACAGGCTCGCTGTCCCCAATAACTTATTATTTGATAGGCAAGGAATTTCTCAAGGGTCACTCTGTATTCAAGCAGTAATTGACTCCTTTTGTAATCAAGCAGCTAAAGGTACCGTCACACTAAACGATATCGCTAGCGATCCGTGACGTTGCAGCGTCCTGGATAGCGATATCGTTGTGTTTGACACGCAGCAGCGATCAGGATCCTGCTGTGATATCGCTGGTCGGTGATTAAAGTTCAGAACTTTATTTGGTCGTCAGATCGCCGTGTATCGTTGTGTTTGACAGCAAAAGCAACAATACCAGCGATGTTTTACAATGGTAACCAGGGTAAATATCGGGTTACTAAGCGCAGGGCCGCGGCTTAGTAACCAGATGTTTACCCTGGTTACCAGTGTAAAATGTAAAAAAAACAAACAGTACATACTCACCTTCGCGTCCCCCGCCGTCCGCTTCCCACACTGACTGAGCGCCGGCCGTAAAGTGAAAGCACAGCACAGCGGTGACGTCACCGCTCTGCTGTTAGGGCCGGCACTCAGTCAGTGCAGGAAGCGGACGCCGGGGGACGCGAAGGTGAGTATGTAGTGTTTGTTTTTTTACATTTTACACCGGTAACCAGGGTAAACATCGGGTTACTAAGCGCGGCCCTGCGCTTAGCAACCCGATGTTTACCCTGGTTACCCAGGGACCTCGGCATCGTTGCTCGCTGGAGAGCGGTCTGTGTGACAGCTCCCCAGCGACCAAACAGCGACGCTGCAGCGATCGGCATCGTTGTCTGTATCGCTGCAGCGTCGCTTAGTGTGACGGTACCTTTAGGCTTCTTTCACACTTCAGTTGTTTGGCGTCCGTCTGCTCTGACATAGTGACGGATCCGTCACAATGGTTGAGAAAACTGTTCTAACGGATCCGTTTTTTTGACTGATACGTTACTTGGGGGTTGTCTGGGAAAAGTATCTACTTTTTGGAGCATGCGCAGTTGAAAAAGCGGATTGGGGCGACGGATCCGCTGAAATGACGGTCGCGACGGATCCGTCGCCCATAGGCGGCCATTCTATGGAATGGTGGACGTGACGGATCCGTCGCGAACCGCCATTTCGGCGCAGACAAAAAACTTTATAATGTCCGTCAATGTCTAGATGACGTCCGCCAAATCTCGACGGATCCGTCACATGGCGGATGGAACGGACGACCATCCGCCACAATCCGTCGCTAATGCAAGTCTTAGGGAAAATAGCGAATCCGCCAAAAAAAAAAAAAAGGCGGATCCGCTATTTGAGGAATATGGCGGTTTCAGACTGACGCCAAAAGACTGAAGTGTGAAAGAGGCCTTAGAAGGCAAGGCAGTGAGCCCCTCTCCATGTTTGTCAGCTCTACTGTTCTGATACATCAAGGTGTTTGGCATTAAACGAGTCGGTGGAATTATAAATTAAGGCAAAGATGCGTTGGGTAAGATCTGGATCAAAATTGGTATTCTTTGATTCAGGGGGTTATAATCCATTGATGGACTGCAGCACAGGCGTTGATTAAGGTCATAGTTTTAATTGACACAGGACAAAACTGGTGACAGGTTCCCTTTAACATGCACATTATGCCCCACACACACACACACACACACACACACACACCAATCTGTACAATTACTAACAAGCAAGAAAAAATACTTTACAAACACTTCAGTGTACAGTTAAGAGCCCTATAAGTCCAGAGTCCCCATAAGCAGCAACAAGCATCATGTAACAATTCAGTTATGAAGTATACACATTACACCCAAGCAATTAGAGCAGTACAACTGCAGGGAACAAGAGAATGGAGATTACCCCATTATTAGTAAAGATCATTATTTTGCTTATAGAGCGGATAGACAACAATGTTCACAGACCGTAAAAGGGAATCTCTCAGCAGGATTTCACACCCCAACTATTGTTATATACATTTGTAGCTTTTTGAAAAGACATGTCTAGCAATGCTTTAACTTGTGATGAGCAATAAGGTGTTATCTGAACACGCTCGGGTGTTATCCGAGTATCTTTGGCGTGCTTGAATAATATGTTAGAGTTCCCGTGGCTGTTAGACAGCGGGGATTGCCTAACAAAAGGCTGTGAATCATGCAGCCGCGGGGACCTGAACATATTATTCGAGCACGCCAAAGATACTAGGATAACATTATCTGAGCATCTTCGCTCATCACTACTTTTAACTAGACAGTTTCTGGGAGGCGTTGGGCAGAGAATAGATCTGGAGTGAACGCACAAATAGCTCTACAACCTCATTGGCATATCAATTCAAACACTGATTTCTCAGTAATGAATAAATGGACGGGCCAGGTAAAGTTATTTGTCAGTAAGAGCTACATGCACATATATAGTTATGGGGTTAAATCTCATTGACAGATTCCGTTTAAAAGTAAATCTGCTTTTCAAAAGAAAGTCACATCTTAAAAAGGCATTTACACTACATAATAGTAAATGGGTGTTGCTGAAAGCGCTTGTTTCACAATCTTACCGTGTAAACAGGTTGCTGAATTCCCGATGAATTCGCAAAACGCTTGTTCATCGGGTGAAGTTATCTTTTGTGCAGCACAAAAAATAATTATATTGTTTCTGTTGTGCATTGTCCTGTGTAAACAGGAATCGCACTGCCGAGAACTACGCCAGCCTATGTGCAATGACTACTGTAGCGTACAAAGCGCAATTCACATAGTTTGCTTTGGTCTGCCTGTGAAGACAAGCATTGAAAAGACCACCCATGAGTGAAAGTTCACCGACAGATGTATCGCGCCACCGGTCTGTGCAGAGACCCTTAACTTACATAAAGTTACAACTAGTGAGTGCAAGTGCTATTAACTCGGGTTGACTAGGGTGCTCGGGTATGCACAGAGTATCGCGGGTGATTTAGTGACATGTTCATCACCCTGCGGCGGTACACAAGTTTGAGAAATTAAGAAACATCCCTAAGAGAATAGTAAAAGTAGAGCATATCAGTAGCAATCTATAAAAAAATGTATATACTTTAAAGTGTGGTATTTATTTTACTCACTAATATATTGCCAATAATTCCTTCCCTTTCCGTTATGTCCACTGATCAGCATTCTGTTTAGGGTATGTGCACACGGAGGGCCCGATTCATCATTGCATTTCCACTAGTTTGTTTTACCATGAATACCTCAGTCATACTTGATTTTTGACAAATTCACCAAATGATTTGCCCCTTTTTCTATGCTGCCTTTTGAGGTTTCAGATTCTTGAAACGTGACTTTTCTAAAAAAAAAGTCTCAATTTGGTGCAACTCTTCAAGGTTCCCAAAAAGGTGGTTTTATGTATGCCAGTTATTTTGGTGTATTTTTGCAACATGTTGCAAGACGTGCAATTTTTCCAGCTGAGCAGTCACAAAACCAGTTAAAGTCAGAGAAAAAAGGAATTTGGGGTTGTGTGTAAACTCCATGAAATCGTATAGTTCCATTTTGATGAAAAGTCAGCAATAACCAAAAGTTGGAAAAACAAAAAAACAAATGATTAATTGCTGCTCGACTCTTTTAGAAGAGTTCTAGAGGTTCCAGGCTACAGTAAAATAGCGCCACCTCCTATACCTTGGGGCTGCTGGATTTGCTGTGTGTAAGTGTTGTGCTCTGACACTCATACCAGCAAGTAAAAATAGTAGGCCAAAGTTAAAAAATTATAAAAGGAAAAGAAGTACACCATTCAATTCCAAACACCAGAAAAACTTTTTTTACTCATTCCCTTTAAGTTCTGTTTAACTCTATTGCAGAGCTATAGGTGCCTCCTTGTGCTGCTGTACAATGCTGTGTTGAGTGTTACATTTCATTTTCAGTGGAGAAAGCTTTATACACAGGGAATTACAAAATAAATGCCACCATAGGCAGCATGGCGGCTCCTTCAATTATGAGTACGGTTGCTTTGCAGGATCAGCGTTCTGGATTCAGATCACACCAAGAACGAGGCGTTTGTATGTTCTCCCCATTTGTATGGGTTTCCTCAAGGTTCTCTGCTTTCCTCCCACACTTCAAAAACATACTGGGGGAATTGATATTGTGCCACAATGGGGACAGAGATGATAATGTCTGTAAAGGGCTGCGGAATTAATGGCGCCATATAAGCTGACATAATAAAGCATGGGCATAAGGCTATATAGATCTATCACAATACAGAAAACTACAATCCAGCGCCTACAGAAAAGTTAAAAAGAAAATAATTACTTTATTCAAACTTCATTACAAAACATTCTATAGATCGCAAAACGTGCTGGATTTCAAACTACTCCAGTTACTAAGCATTTAAGCCATTTATGGAATGGAGTTTCATTGTTTGTTGGTGCTGGATTATATTTTTTGTTCTATGCCGAGTCAGCTTGGTGTGTCCGTGCATCGTAGTATCTACATAATATCAGTACCCAGAGCCGATTGTATCCAGTTTGCATATGCATGCCTTATGACAATATACAGGGTCAGGGAATGGTGTTCTAGCTACTGTAACTAGCGGTTTAGCGTATCCTCCATCGCTTAGTCTCACGCAAGGTCTATGAAGAGCACACGAACATGTCATGATTGAAAAACAAGTGCGAGAAATGTAATCACTGAGCGTGGTATTAATCGGATAAGCTGTGCACCTGCAAGTGGAAAACTTCAGGAGGGTTTTCTTGCAGATTTTATAAAGCCTTCGAATGTGTCACACTGGTAGAGCCAAGATGTGCTCCTTCTATAAGGAAAACATGAAGTTGTGTTCCCAGTAAAAAACCTCAGGGCAAAGGAACAGTAAACATGAAGAGACATCTGCAAACAGTGATCACTTCCTGTTATGTCAATGATTCAGTGAGTGCTTCAGTAACATGACTTTCCAGAACACTGACGGATGAAAGTTCTCCATTGTGTGGTGGGAAAAGCCTTCATAAATCTGCAGAAACTCCAATACTCGCAGAAAGTAATTACGGTACATATTTTACAGACTTTTAAAGGTTACTGAGAGCGTAAACTCCGGATTTTTATTTGCTCTCCTGGTATGAAAATAAAAACTTGCAGACATAATATTTCATTACGTGGTGATATTAAAAGTATGAAAAATATCGTACTTTGCTGCCTTTTAGATCCAATCCTAATGTGCGTGTATGGAGGAGTACTTGGGGGAAAGGGCTTTATTTCTCGTTCTCCCACCTGAACTTGAGGCTTCTAATCACTCCGTGACAAATGACATTTCAACTCCCATGTCTCATAATGGAAGACTAACAACGGTACTAAAGGGCATATTCGCTTATTAAACCTAGCTCTTATTTCTTCCGTAAAACTGGTGCTAGAGACTGGGGATTCGAGTTGGAGGACACGGAATTTTGACAGGATCTGCTGATAACCGATTCTGCGGTGCGGAGATACCACCACCACGTGGCCTTGCTGCAACGTTTGCACGGTCTTTTCAGTGGAGTGGTGTTTACTCTGCTAAATCAGCACCCAAAATCCGATCTGACTTCTAGGTCCCTAAGGCTATGTTCACACCTTGCTTTTTTAACCTTTTTTCTGCAGGCAAAACTGCATACAAAAAACAGGTATTGCTGTGTTTTGGGTTTCTTTTTGCTGCGTATTAGAAGTGTCATTTTATTACAGTAGTGTTATACTGTGGCTATAAAAACAGCAGTTTTCCAAGTCAGTCGGGAAAAAAAAAAAAAAAAGTGTGCACGAGTTTCTGAAATCTCAGCTTTTGCTGGTACTGTAAAAAGCAGCTTTCAACTTGTATAAAAACAGCAGCAAAAAATGCAACATGTGAACATAGTCTAAGGTTTATGTCAGTGGTATTTTTGAAAAACTACAGCCTGTGCTGTTCTTTATCACTAAATTATCAAACAGCAGATGGAAAAGCCAAAAAAACAAAAAAAAAACAAAACAGCAAAACAAACATGTATAAAAAACCCCCCCACTAAAAACAGATTAGAGAAAAAAAATCTAAGCCCAGTTAACAAGCTGGTTATGGAATTTTAGGCTTGTATGTATCATTATAATATGTAAAAACGCCGGTCACCACTGCTCATTCTGAAAATACTGCATTAACTTTCTACAGTGGAATTTACTTACCAAATAAATTACTTGAATGCCCTTGTTTTTGGATAGGTTTCAGCTCATTTAATCCCCATGCATTTCGCTTATAATTATCCCAGGCAAATTTCATCATCTGTGTAGGAAAAAAGGGAAATGAGGTTAAAAAACATCAAAAGGTACTTTTAAGATATTTTGTTGTGCAAGACTCTTATAAATTCATTACTCTGCAGAATCTCAGGATCATCAATAACAAATGACAGGACCGCAAGTCACTGCTAAGAAGCAGTGTAAATAGGGCATAACGAACCATAGAAACCACTGGGTGCCACCATACAGCCTTAGGCTTCATTCACACGTCCGTGTTTAAAAACGTAGGTGAAGACAATGGTACTGATTTCGGTTATTACCATCAGTGTGTGGTCAGTGTACAGTCCACGTGTCCGTTATTACCATCAGTGTGTGGTCAGTGTACAGTCCACGTGTCCGTTATTACCATCAGTGTGTGGTCAGTGTACAGTCCACGTGTCCGTTATTACCATCAGTGTGTGGTCAGTGTACAGTCCACGTGTCCGTTATTACCATCAGTGTGTGGTCAGTGTACAGTCCACGTGTCCGTTATTACCATCAGTGTGTGGTCAGTGTACAGTCCACGTGTCCGTTATTACCATCAGTGTGTGGTCAGTGTACAGTCCACGTGTCCGTTATTACCATCAGTGTGTGGTCAGTGTACAGTCCACGTGTCCGTTATTACCATCAGTGTGTGGTCAGTGTACGGTCCACGTGTCCGTTACCATCAGTGTGTGGTCAGTGTACGGTCCACGTGTCCGTTATTACCATCAGTGTGTGGTCAGTGTACAGTCCACGTGTCCGTTATTACCATCAGTGTGTGGTCAGTGTACAGTCCACGTGTCCGTTATTACCATCAGTGTGTGGTCAGTGTACGGTCCACGTGTCCGTTACCATCAGTGTGTGGTCAGTGTACGGTCCACGTGTCCGTTATTACCATCAGTGTGTGGTCAGTGTACAGTCCACGTGTCCGTTATTACCATCAGTGTGTGGTCAGTGTACAGTCCACATGTCCGTTATTACCATCAGTGTGTGGTCAGTGTACGGTCCACGTGTCCGTTACCATCAGTGTGTGGTCAGTGTACGGTCCACGTGTCCGTTATTACCATCAGTGTGTGGTCAGTGTACGGTCCACGTGTCCGTTATTACCATCAGTGTGTGGTCAGTGTACGGTCCACGTGTCCGTTATTACCGTCAGTGTGTGGTCAGTATACGGTCCATGTGCCCGTTATTACCGTCAGTGTGTGGTCAGTGTACGGTCCATGTGTCCGTTATTACCGTCAGTGTGTGGTCAGTGTATGGGCCATGTGTCAGTTATTACCGTCAGTGTGTGGTCAGTGTATGGGCCATGTGTCCGTTATTACCGTCAGTGTGTGGTCAGTGTATGGGCCATGTGTCCGTTATTACCGTCAGTGTGTGGTCAGTGTATGGGCCATGTGTCCGTTATTACCGTAAGTGTGTGGTCAGTGTACGGTCCGAGTGCCATTTTTAAACAGATGGATAATGACAAAGCTTCCTGAACACTTTGCAATGTTCAATATGGGCAGCACACTGATGCTGTACGTGTTTTTCATACATTCACTTATCACCCGCGATACCAGAGAAAAATAGACATATCTCTAAGTTTTGCACACACACAGTCCTTGAAAAACGGGACATGTGAACAGTCCCAGATATTAGAATAGGTGCAAGTGGTATCTGTGATAGAAAACAGATACGACACATACGTGTAATATGGACATCTGAACGAGGCCATATTAGTCCCCTGCAGATCTGTAAAGAGCCATAATACGGCGCTCAGTGGGCACTGTAAGTCAGCAATGCTTCTAGGTATTATCACTGCTCTAAAAAGGCTTCAGGATTTTTTTCCAAGTGGACAGTGACATAAAAAAAAAAAAATCTGTATGAAATTAGACAGGTACACATGTTCAATAAGGTGGCTTCCCTATTCCAGCTCCATAGGATGCAGAGATAAAGGCTATATTTCCACATCTGGGTGCTGGCCATTATTACCTCAGACACCACACTGACACAGACAGTTTCATTGATTCATACAGACATCAGTTTTAAAAAATGGATCTATGTCTCCTGTCCATGAGACAAAAAAAATCCCCAAAACGGATGATCATCAAGACAACGTAAATAACACGACGAAAAAAAAATTCCTTTTTGCACTTACGTAAAGATAGAAATTGATGTGCGATTTTAGCCATAATTCAGCCATGTGCATAACGCTGTAATTTACACGATTAGTTGAAATTCTCATCACCATGGATTTTTGCCCTTATGTTTGCCACAATCCCCATGTGGGTGTTTTTAAAAAGGTTTTCTTTAAGAATTCTTCTGGTATAAAAATATCTCATGTTAAAATGCTCATGTTAAAATGTGTAAGAAAAATTTGAAATGTTCCAATCACTGGAAAAAAAAAAAATGTGATTTTATAGAATTTATCGATCATTACTTCTGATAACTTGTGCTTTGTAACCGTAACCGGTTTCTTTTGCCCACAAACCCATGAACTCAGATAAGGAACAACACCTGTCCCAAATGACGCCTGATAAATTGGTTATATAATATGTGGCCCTCCACCGATCTTATTCCATCCTACGTTAGCTGCTCCGGATCGCAGGATAACTAACATTAACTATTCATGAATCACCCTTTATCACGGGACTAAAGAAAAGCCGGCCATTCCCTTCCAATATTGTAGCCGTTTCCCGGCTACTCTTCCTAATCAAAAACCTCATACATATGCACGAACAGGTTGTCCAAGCGTGCATGTGTTGACTACATGGAGAATAAGGGAAGGTTTACACAGCACAATCAAAGAATACAAGTCAATAGGGAGTCAATTAGTGGCATAAATACCAAGGCAGACTAACGTTTTATGGACACAAAGATCGTTATTATGATCAATCTGCGCACATAGAATATTGTCGGAGTCAGTAGCACATTACCTGTTTACACAGAGCTATCTGCTGCCGTCAAGTGATTATTACACCTACTAAGAGGGAGTGTCCCCACAGAATGGCTGTGCAAACCAAGAAGTGCTTAATGCATCCTTGCCGTGGCCAAACAATAAAGTGCATCTTCCCAACTACTTGTTTCCCCCACTCTAACCCCCTTCCTACCCTCTGATTGACAGCTCTGGCATTATAGACCCAAAGAAGGGTGGAAACCGGTAGGTAGAAAGGTACATTTAAATCTTTGGCCACCAAACTTGTATCGAGTGCCTGTGGTTGGTTTGAACAGTCAGTCTGTGCTTACAAATTCATTGCACCGGACGAACAAGTGTTTTGCTTGTTAGTCAGGCGATTGCCAGGAACCATCAGTCCTATGTACACCTGATTGTAGATGACTTGTCTAACAAGGCCATAAGCCGCTACCTTCTCTTATCCAATAGATGGCCTCCCAGACGCTAAGCAGATCCAGGAGTGCACTTATAGTAGATAATTTACGAACGAGGATTCATATAAGAGCGTGCTCCCAATTATCCATTATCTTAGATATCCAACGATATCCAAGCACGGTCCAATGTTCACAGACTGTCAGAAAGGCAAAGGCGAAGAAACTTTTGTCCTTTAATTTCTCCATGTATGAGAAAAACTGATGACACTGGGACCACGCTCTGATCAAAATAATCCATCCATTTTCTCGTAAGTGAAAAAAAAAAAATCAGAAGCGTGAATGAGCAATTACTAGGGACAGTATTGATAATGTCTGTAAAGCGCTGCAGACCATGTTGGTGCTATAAATATATGCAAACAGTGGGGGTCAGCATTATTGCCACCCCTTCATTTTTTTCACAGACTGTACAATATCTTCAGCAATAATAGGGAATGTATCAAAGTTATAACCTCAGGATTTTTTTTTTTGTTAACTCCTTAATGACCTGAGCTTTTTTTTGTTTGTTTTGCGGTTTCATTTTTCGATCCCCTCCTTCCCAGAGCCATAACATTTTCAGATTTCTGTCAATATGGCCATGGGAGGGCTTATTTTTTGCGGGACGAGTGGTACTTTTGAATGATACCATTGGTTTTACCATGCCGTGTACTAGAAAAAGGGAAAAAAATTCTAAGTGCTGTGAAATTGCAAAAAAAGTGCAATCCCACATTTGTTTTTTGTTTGGCTTTTTTGCTAGGTTCACTAAATGCTAAAACTGACCTGCCATTATGATTCTCCAGGTCACTATGAGTTCATAGACACCAAACATGTGTAGGTTATTTTTCATCTAAGTGGTGAAAAAAAATTCCAAACTTTGCTTAAAAAAATAAAAAAAAAGTGCAGTTTTCCGAGACACGTAGTGTCTCCATTTTTCGTGATCTAGGGTCGGTTGAGGGCTTAATTTTTTGTGTGCCGAGCTGATGTTTTTAACTATACCATTTTGGTGCTGATACGTTCTTTTGATTACCTGTTATTTCATTTGAATGCAATGTCGCGGTGACCAAAAAAAAAACGTAATTCGGGAGTTTTGAATTTTTTTCTCACTACGCAGTTTAGCCATCAGGTTAACCTGTATTTTTTTTGTTTGTTTGTTTTTTTAATTGATAGATCGGCGATTCTGAACGCAGCAATACCAAATATGCGTATGTTTGATTTTTTTATTGTTTTATTTTGAATGGGGAAAAAGGGGGGTGATTTCAACTTTTATTTTTATTTATTTATTTTAACTTTTGCCATGCTTCAATAGCCTCCATGGGAGGCCGGAAGCTGGCATAGCCTGACCAGCTCTGCTACATAGGAGCGATGCTCAGATCGCTCCTATGTAGCTGAATTACAGCATTGCTATGAGCGCTGACCACAGGGTGGCGCATCAAAGCGGGGGTTCTGCCATCAGACGTACTATTCCGTCCGATGGTAGAAAGGGGTTAATGGTCCAAAGTAATCCAACGATAAAAACATTGGTTTTTCAGCTTACATGTTGCAATTTCAAAGACGCACAATAAACAGCATGTGCAGCAATAAAGGCACCCCTAATTAATACCTGGCTGCACACCCTTTGGTATTGATGACTGCTTCCAATCGTTTCTTGTAGCCATCTATAAGCTCCTTGCACTTCTCCGCTGGTATTTTCTCCCACTTTTCCTTTGCAGTTTGTTGAAGCTCTTGAATGTTTGCAGGATTCTTTTTCCCAATGGCAGATTTCAGCTCATCCCAAAGATGTTCAATGGGATTGAGGTCCGTACTCATACTCATACTCGTACTCATTGCTGGCCATTTTAAAACACTCCATTTGTTTTCTTTTTCAACCATTCCTGTGTACAGTACTTTTGGATGTGTGATTTGGGTCATTGTCTTGCTGGCAGACCCATGATCTTTGACCCAAACCAAGTTTTCCTGCACTTGGTAGGACATTTTAAGCTAAAATTCTCCGATTTCATGATTCATGCGATATGCTCAAGGCCTCCAGTACCAGATGCAGCAAAGCAACTCCACAGTATTGTGAATCATCCACCATGCATAACTGTTGGTTGGGTGGTGTGTTCCTTATAAGCTTCATTGTGCAGTCTGTAAACTTGCTTTGCATAGTCAAAAAGCTCTATTTTTATTTCATCTGTCCACATAATTTCCCAGAAGTATTTTGGTTTTTCAAGGTACTCTTTGGTAAAGATCTGTTATTACCAGTACTTCTTATTTCTTTTCTTCAGCAATGGTTTCTTCATTGGCCTTCACCCATGAAGCTCTACATGGTTTAGCATACTGTGTATGGTACTTGTTGAATCCATGACCCCAGACTGTTCCAGGCTGGCCTCCAGGTCTTTGGATGTTTGATGTGGGTTTTCCACTATTCGCACCAACCTTCGAAGACATCTTTTGTCATTTTTCCTCTTTATCCCAAATCCAAGGAGGTTCTTGACACTTGGCAAACTTCTCAACATTGCACACTGTTAAAACTGGGATACCAAGGTCTTTGGAGATGGCGTTATACTTATTGGAAGTCTTGGGTTTGCTAACAGTAGTTCTGATATCCTCAGACAGCTCCTTTGTCTTCACCATTATGACAAAGCAACAAGGCCTACCATGTGGCTTTTTAAAACACGTAAGTCATCATTTATTGGCTAATTCATGTCGCATGGACACCAACCATCACAGGTGATTCTCATTTGTGATTTACCACAGGGGGAGTCAAAATGTGTTACCATACTCATGTAATGTAATGGCTGCCAATACCAGTGTCGCAGCTAGCATTAGGTTTTTCTATTTTTCTCTCCCATTGTTTTCTGTTTTACATTGTTTATCATTTGCGCCTTTGTATTTAACATGAGTGCTCTATGCAACAAAAACATTCATGCGATTAATTTTTTTCAGGAGCTATTCTACATATTGTACTTACACTTCATGGGTGCCAATAACATTGAGAAGGACTGTACATAATTATCATTATCTTTATATAGCGCCAACATATTCTGCAGCGCTGTACAATACACTAGATGTTAAAGTGCTTGCACTGTTTGCATGGAGTGACTACTTCCCAGGTCTTCCTCAATGCGGGTCCACACATGGGAGTGAGTGGCACTGTCGAGTATTGGGGGTGAGGGGCAGGGGGTTTTGGCAAGTGGGGAATAAAAATAAGTGTAGTAGTGGTTCCCAAATCTATCTACATAATCATCTAAAGGGTACTTCCGTCTGTCTGTCTGTAACGGAAATCCCGCGTCGTTCATTTGGTCGCGGCCTACTGGCCGCAACCAATCAGTGGCAGGCTCAGTCCAGCCGCGAATTGGCCCCTCCCTACTCCCCTCCAGTCAGCGCCAGTGTATCGCCCCAACCCGGACCAACTTTTTACTATTGATGCTGCCTATACACTGCGTGGCCCGTTTTATACACTGCGTGGCCCGTGTTATACACTGCGTGGCCCGTGTTATACACTGCGTGGCCCGTGTTATACACTGCGTGGCCCGTGTTATACACTGCGTGGCCCGTGTTATACACTGCGCGGCTGTCCGTTACGTGGCCGTGCTATACACTGCGTGGCTGTCCGTTACGTGGCCGTGCTATACACTGCGTGGCTGTCCGTTACGTGGCCGTGCTATACACTACGTGGCCGTGCTATACACTACGTGGCTGTCTGTGCTATATACTACGTGGCTGTCTGTGCTATATACTACGTGGCTGTGCTATGTGCGACATACATACATATTCTAGAATACCTGATGCGTTAGAATAGGGCCACCATCTAGTTCACAATAACTGTAAATACTCCAAGCTAAGCAGGACTTTTTCAGTCAATAACTCCAGTGTCTGCTGTCTGCCATATTGATCTCATTGATGCTTATAACAGCAGACAATACTTGATCCGCATGCATTACATTTGGGAACAGCTTTCAAACCACATCAGCCTTATGTGGAAAGCTGGGGATAAGATTGCAAAGTGTCCAGAACCTACATCCTGACTTACATGAGGATACTGCAAATCCATTACAAACTTCTGCTGAGGCACAGTAACCTTGGTAACCATAGTAACCCTTTCCGCTTGTGAGGCAGGAGATTGTGTTTCAGTTTAATGTTAGATCTCGTGATGTAATGCTTAATGCAGTTTCTACCTGAACCATTAATAGCCAGCTGCCCTTGACTCCACGTCTTAAGGCTGACAGAAGTTTACACTAATGTATGGACCAGTTTATAGACTCTGGCCTCAGACATTTTTATTTTGCCAGCTTCTCCCCACATTCAGTATTTGGTCAGAATTTTCCATCAGTATTTATAAGCCAAAACCAGGAGCGGGTGAGAAAGGTAGAAGTGGTGCATATGTTTCTATTCTACTTTTCCTCTGATTGTTCCACTCCTGGTTTTTGGCTTATAAGTACTGAGGTAAAATACTGACCAAATACAGAACATGGCTTTATAGTGAAAATGGACAGCACTTGTATAACATTATGAGCTGGACGTTACTTTGTCACAAACCTATTGATGTGAATGAGTGCTTTAGCCTTCAATGAAAAACCGGACTTCTTTAACCCCTTACAGCCAAATGCAGTTTTGACATGAGAGAGCGCTATTTTTCAAATTTGACATGTGGTTTTCAAGTTGAACCACAATTTGTCTTTTTTTTTTTTCAAATGTATTTTACAAAATATATTTTTTTCATGGACCTATTTAACATTTTAAAGTAAATTTCATTCTTTCAAAATGGTTTCTTTAGAGCTATATTTTTCATTTCCACAATGGGTAGCAGGCGACAATGCACCCCACAATTTACCAATTTCTCCTGGACATGTCAGTACTAGTGTTGAGCATTCCGATGCCGCAAGTATCGGGTATAGGCCGATACTTGCGGGTATCGGAATTCCGATACCGAGATCCGATACTTTTGTGGTATCGGGAATCGGTATCGAAACAACATTAATGTAAAAATGTGTAAAAGAGAATTAAAATAAAAAATATTGCTATACTCACCTCTCCGACGCAGCCTGGACCTCACAGAGGGAAGCGGCAGCGTTCTTTGTTTAAAATTCGCGCGTTTACTTCCTTACGTGAAGTCCCGGCTTGTGATTGGTCGCGTGCCGCCCATGTGGCAGCGACGCAACCAATCACAGCAAGCCGTGACGTAATTTCAGGTCATTCAGTATTTTAAAATTACGCTCCGGCTTTGTGATTGGTTGCGTCGAAGTCACATGGGCGACGCAACCAATCACAAGCCGTGACGTCACGGGAGGCTGGACACGCGCGCATTTTAAAATGCGCGCGTGTCCAGCCTCCCGGCTTGTGATTGGTTGCGTCGCGGTCAACCAATCACAAGCCGGGACGTCACGGGAGGCTGGACACGCGCGCATTTTAAAATGCGCGCGTGTCCAGCCTCCCGTGACGTCACGGCTTGTGATTGGTTGCGTCGCCCATGTGACTGCGACGCAACCAATCACAAAGCCGGGACGTAATTTTAAAATCCTTAAGGACCTGAAATTACGTCACGGCTTGCTGTGATTGGTTGCGTCGCCCATGTGACTGCGACGCAACCAATCACAAAGCCGGAGCGTAATTTTAAAATACTGAATGACCTGAAATTACGTCACGGCTTGCTGTGATTGGTTGCGTCGCCGCCACATGGGCGGCACGCGACCAATCACAAGCCGGGACTTCACGTAAGGAAAGAAAAGCGCGAATTTTAAGCAAACAACGCTGCCGGTTCCCTCGCTGAGGTTCAGGCTGCGTCGGAGAGGTGAGTATAGCAATATTTTTTATTTTAATTCTTTCTTTTACACATTAATATGGATCCCAGGGCCTGAAGGAGAGTTTCCTCTCCTTCAGACCCTGAGAACCATCAGGAATACCATCCGATACTTGAGTCCCATTGACTTGTATTGGTATCGGGTATCGGTATCGGATTGGATCCGATACTTTGCCGGTATCGGCCGATACTTTCCGATACCGATACTTTCAAGTATCGGACGGTATCGCTCAACACTAGTCAGTACCCCATATGTGGTCGGCATGTACTGTTTGGGCACACGGGAGGGCACAGACAGGAAGAAGCGCTTTGGCTTTTGGAGCTCTAATCTAGACTGTGGATGTTACATTGCACTTGCAGAGCCCAGCACGGATTGAACACGCAGAGACCCATCACACATGATACCAGTTGTTTTTTTTTCTTTTTTAAACTTGCACATTTTAGGGAATTAAACTCTGGGTATAGTGACCATTTTGGACCCACAGTGGTTCTTAAAAGTTGATCACATTATGATGCTTGATCCCCCCAATTATTTCATTAACAGCTGTAAAAGGAGAAAATGGATGCACAATTTATAAAGCAGTTTCTTCCAAACAGCAGCAATATTTATGTGGTTGCAAACGACTGTTTGGACACATACAAGACTTAGGATAAGGAGGAACATTATTTGGCTTTTAGTGCAAATATTTGGCTATAACAGTTTGTGCGACTTGCAGAGGCCACGAGGTGCCAAAACAGCAGATCACTGCCAAAAGTGACCCAATTCTGAAAGCTACACCTTTCAAGTTTTTTCTCCTAAATAAATTAAATAATGGGACAGTATTACAGATCAGGCTGACAAAATATTAAATGTTTACATAAAAACATTGGTTTCAAAAGGCAAAACATTTATGTTATTTTAGTACTGTATTCTGCACTTTTTTTTTTACTTAGACTGTCTATTGTACATGAGCTTTCACTTCCCTGCGTGCTCAGTGCTTAATACCCTGCAATACTTTTGCATTGCGGGGTATTAGATATTAAATCTGCCAGTTTTAGGGGGCAATCACACAGCCATATAAAATCTGACAGAGATGGGAACGCACTGTGCGGACTGGCCGGGGGCTCTTCCGACCCAAGCATGACAGCTTCACGTTTCTCTCTGCCGGTCAGGACAGCCACTAGCCAGTCGGTGCATTGTGTATGGCAGGTAACCAGAACGCATTGCCCGCTACGCCAAACATTTACAGTGGATGTCAGGAAGGGGTTACAGAACAGTCTCAAACAGTCCCATAAACTATAATGGCTATGTCTTCTGTTCAGTTCTTCAATACAAAAAGTGAAACTCATTATATAGAGTCATTACAGATTGATTTCAAGTGTTTATTTCTGTCAATGTTGATTATGGCTCACAGGCAATGAAAACCCAAGTGTCATTATCTCATTAAATTAGAATAATTTACAAAAAACCCTGCAAAGGCTTCCTAAATTTTTAAAAGGGTCCCTTAGTCTGTTTTGGTAGGCTCCACAATCATGGGGAAAACTGCTGACTTGAAAGAGGTCCATAAGACAGTCATTGACACATCCACAAGGAGGGTAAGCCACAAAAGTTCATTGCTAAAGAAGCTGGCTGTTCACAGAGTGCTGGATCCAAGCATATTTATGGAAAATTAAGTGGAAGAAAAAAAGTGTGGTAGAAAAGGGTGCACAAGAAACCGGGATAACCGCAGCCTTGAAAGGAATGTTAAGAAAAGGCCATTCAAAAATTGGGGAGAGATTCACAAGGAGTGGACTGCTGCTGGAGTCATTGCCTCAAGAGCCACCACAAACAGACATATCCAGGACATGGGCTTCTAGAGTCACATTCCTTGTGTCAAGCTACTCATGACCAGTAGACAATGCCAGAAGTGTCTTACCTGGGGCCAAGGAGAAAAAGAACAAGACTGTTGCTCAGTAGTCCAAGGTGTTTTCAGATTGGATTCATTTGGAAATCAAGGTCCCAGAGTCTGGAGGAAGAGTGGAGAGGCGCACAATCCAAGCTGCTTGAGGTCTAGTGTGAAGTTTCCACAACCAGTGATGGTTTGGGGAACCATGTCATCTGCTGGGGTAAGTCCACTGTGTTTTATCAAGACCAAAGTAAGCACAGCCGTCTACTAGGAAATTTTAGAGCACTTCATGCTTCCCTCTGCCGACAAGCTATTTGGGTTTGAAAATTCATTCTCCAGCAGGACTTAGCACCTGTCCACACTGCCAAAAGTACCAACACCTGGTTTAAAAACAACAGCATCACTGTCCTTGATTGGCCAGCAAACTCACCTGACCTTAACCCCAAAGACTCAACAATGCAGATGAGCTGAAGGCTGCTATCAAAGCAATCTGGGCTTCCATAACACCTCAGCAGTGCTACAGGCTGATCGCCTCCATGCCACGCTGCACTGATGCAGTAATTGATGCAAAAAGGAGCCCCGAGCAAGTATTGAGTGCATTTACTGATCATACATTTCAGTAGGCCAACAGGTCGCATTTTAAATTAATTTTTCAAGCTGGTGTTATAAAGTATTCTAATTTACTGAGATAATGACTTTTAGGGTTTTCATTGGCTGTAAGCCATAATCATCAACATTAACAGAAATAAACACTTGAAATAGATCACTCTGTTTGTAATGACTCTACATAATTTAAGAGTTTCACTTTTTGTATCTAAGAACTGACAAATTAACTTTTTGATAATATTCTAATTTTGTGAGAAGCACCAGTATATAGATGTAATATGTATGTCTGAATAAGGCTTTATATGTCATGCCTAAGGTGGGGTCATATTCCTTAAAGGGAACCTGTCACCCCCAAAATCGATGATGAGGTAAGCTCACCGTCATCAGGGGCTTATCTACTGCATTCTGTAATGCTGTAGATAAGCCCCCGATGTTACCTGAAAGGAGAAAAAGAGGTTAGATTATACTCACCCAGGGGCGGTCCCGCTGTGGTCCTGTCCGATGGGTGTCTCAGGTCCGCTCCGGCGCCTTCTATCTTCATTCCATGACGTCCTCTTCTGATCTTCATGCCGCAGCTCCGGCGCAGGCGTACTTTATCTGTCCTGTTGAGGGCAGAGCAAAGTACTGCAGTGCGCAGGTGCTGGGCCTCTCTGACCTTTCCCGGTGCCTGCGCACTGCAGTACTTTGCTCTGCCCTCAACAGGACAGAAAGTACGCCTGCGCCGGAGCCGCGGCATGAAGATCAGAAGAGGACGTCATGGAATGAAGATGGGAGGCGCTGTACCGGACCTGAGACGCCCATCGGAGCGGGACCGCCCCCAGGTGAGTATAATCTAACCTCTTTTTCTCCTCTTTCAGGTAACATCGGTGGCTTATCTACAGCATCACAGAATGCAGTAGATAAGCCCCTGATGCCGGTGAGCTTACCTCACCATCGATTTTGGGGGTGACAGGTTCCCTTTAAAAACAACAGGATGGATTTCTTGCAATTAAAGACTACCTTGCTTTCCTCCAAAGGAGCTCACTATAAATTTTGCCTAACTATTCTCCTACCATTCATACAACTATGTGAATGAAGCAAGTTTCTTATAAAAGCTGAGTGGCCACCAATATGATCAACCGACTTTCACTGGTGCAAAAGTCTAGTTAGGTAATCACCACATAGCAGCTGATGGAAGAGGAAAACTCCAGAACCTTAAACGATCATTTTCCATTAAACGTAGAAAAGCTGAAGGTGTGTATTGACCCTGCGCTCCCATATAAACTTTATTAGAAAAGGTTCTGCAGAGATAACATTTATCATTAAAAGTCCTCATTTTGATTTAATTAAAAAAGGACACGTTTGATAATTATAACGGTGTCCGGCGGAAGCTGTGGGCTGCATAACTGCACCAATAAAAAAAAAAAAGGAAGTTAGCCATGTGACAGAATTAAGGAAACTTGTTTTATACGGATCAGCGGGGCATCTGTAGGGGGGTTACTTATTTAGCACTCTTTGTTCAGCTCCTATTTAGCCGCACAGAAAGGAGCCAACATGGAGTCTGTAGTTCCCTTTTGTCACTATTATTAGAGAGAACCATTAAAAATAAGCTATTGGTAAAAAGGGAATCATTTAAATTCACAAAACATCACATTGCAAACCGGGGCTAACTAATTGTGAAATGCTTTGGATTATTCAGAATTTCAGCATGAAAGAAGGATCCCCACTGGCTAAACATTCTTGCAAGCATCAGGTAAGGCATATACTATGACAGGAAGGTTTTTAATATGTACAGGTTAAAAAAATATTTCAGCGTAAAAGGAAAATTGAAGAACGTGGGTGCTTTTAGACAGGCCTTACATTTCAGACGAGCTCTCATATTAACGCTCTAGGTTTCAAAAAACTACAAATTCCAGCATTGTCCCCACAGCTAGAAGGCTTAAAGTTGGAAACGCACCACATCTGGAGACCACTGTGTAGACTATAGATTAAAGAGAACCGGTCATGTCCCTAAATGCCATGAACCTGCAGATATATGGTTAATAGCAGACAAAGCTGTCCAGTCACCACACCACTAAAATTAACTTCATTCCTCCTAGAAGCCACCGGCTTTCAGTCACAGAGGTGGCCCCAGAGACCCTTCAGTCAACACTCGAAATGCAGTGATTGGCGAGTGTAAGGACACCATGGAACTTAATAGATCGCTCTGCAGCGCATGTGTGCAGCGCGAGTGGTCAAAGTACCGGGGTGTGCTTACTGCCGCTCATTTTTTCCTAGCTGCTGCGCTTTCAGTAAGACGGCCAAATAGCATTGTAATGCCAGTAACCTTGCAGATTAACAGTGTTTGGGGAAGGACAGGTTCCATTTAAGGTTACTCAACATTAGAATAATTTCCTATTTTGCTTTAGACTCCTCTGCACATTACATGGAAACTGTCTCAGCGTTCCAGTGGGACTTGGTCATCCATCCTGCGATATATAGAGGCTTGTACATAATTGGGAAAGAGGAGTTATTGGCATTTCTATTTCTATCCTTCTGATTTCAGGGAAAATAGGCCACTGCCAAAAGGAGTCCTGGCAGCCACATTCTCCTCTCTCCCCATTGAAAACACATAAACATCCACTCTTGTGGATGGTGGTGTTGGGAAACCATGTGGCACATGGTTGTTCCAACAATTGTTCTCATGTGTATGGGCAGCTTCATGTTTGTATGATTTTAACCTTTAGGTTATCTTATCCCTTTTATCTCTTACCAGCTCTTTTCTTTCAAGCCACCTGGACCTGCAAAAGGCTCTTCTATACATATATTGCTTATGACTTCTAAATGGAAAACTTTAGCTTCACTCCGTCCGCTTGTATACAGGATACGCTGCAGATCGAACATATCCAAGTAATGAGGAAAACAATAATGACCTGTGAAGTATTTCAAGCACTTACGTCTCTGTGCATAGATGTGTCTTTAAAAAAAATTGAGTACGGTAGCTACAACAGAAACAAGCACATTTTTAGATCTTATCTCACAAGAACTTAAGGTTTGACATCACAATTCCTCTTCCTGGCAATCCAATGCATCTCACTGCTGAGGCTTTGCTGCAATAGTTACAAGCCTATTCAATCATCTGTTTGCAAATCAGCAGCAAAACAGTCTGTGGCTCAAATGCATTACAATCAATCAGCACAAGTAAATAATTTGGTATAAATCCTGGTTGTTACAGGGAATCTGTCAGCACAAAATGACTGATCAAACCAAGCACAGACCGTAGTTCAGGGCACCGTACCACATACTGGTTTTGCATCCATCTCTACCCTCTGCTTTCTTGATTGACAACATTGGCAAAGAAGGGTTGATATCGCCTGAAAACAAGTGAAACAATCACTTGTGCATGGTTTGAACATCTACATTGGACAAGTGTATACATCGTTAGGTGTGAAGAGTCAAGAATCGCTTTTTGACATCAATAAAATGAAAACAACTTTTCGCCACCTAGTCTGTCATCGCTTACTAAAGGCTAGAGCAATTTTAATATACAGGTCCTTCTCAAAAAATTAGCATATAATGTTAAATTTCATTATTTACCATAATGTAATGATTACAATTAAACTTTCATATATTATAGATTCATTATCCACCAACTGAAATTTGTCAGGTCTTTTATTGTTTTAATACTGATGATTTTGGCATACAACTCCTGATAACCCAAAAAACCTGTTTCAATAAATTAGCATATCAAGAAAAGGTTCTCTAAACGACCTATTACCCTAATCTTAGGAATCAACTAATTAACTCTAAACACATGCAAAAGATACCTGAGGCTTTTAAAAACTCCCTGCCTGGTTCATTACTCAAAACCCCCATCATGGGTAAGACTAGCGACCTGACAGATGTCAAGAAGGCCATCATTGACACCCTCAAGCAAGAGGGTAAAACCCAGAAAGAAATTTCTCAACAAATCGGCTGTTCCCAGAGTGCTGTATCAAGGCACCTCAATGGTAAGTCTGTTGGAAGGAAACAATGTGGCAGAAAACGCTGTACAACGAGAAGAGGTGACCGGACCCTGAGGAAGATTGTGGAGAAGGACCGATTCCAGACCTTGGGGAACCTGAGGAAGCAGTGGACTGAGTCTGGTGTGGAAACATCCAGAGCCACCGTGCACAGGCGTGTGCAGAAAATGGGCTACAGGTGCCGCATTCCCCAGGTAAAGCCACTTTTGAACCATAAACAGCGGCAGAAGCGCCTGACCTGGGCTACAGAGAAGCAGCACTGGACTGTTGCTAAGTGGTCCCAAGTACTTTTTTCTGATGAAAGCAAATTTTGCATGTCATTCGGAAATCAAGGTGCCAGAGTCTGGAGGAAGACTGGGGAGAAGGAAATGCCAAAATGCCTGAAGTCCAGTGTCAAGTACCCACAGTCAGTGATGGTGTGGGGTGCCATGTCAGCTGCTGGTGTTGGTCCACTGTGTTTCATCAAGGGCAGGGTCAATGCAGCTAGCTATCAGGAGATTTTGGAGCATTTCATGCTTCCATCGGCTGAAATGCTTTATGGAGATGAAGATTTCATTTTTCAGCACGACCTGGCACCTGCTCACAGTGCCAAAACCACTGGTAAATGGTTTACTGACAATGGTATTACTGTGCTCAATTGGCCTGCCAACTCTCCTGACCTGAACCCCATAGAGAATCTGTGGGATATTGTGAAGAGAAAGTTGAGAGACGCAAGACCCAACACTCTGGATGAGCTTAAGGCCGCTATTGAAGCATCCTGGGCCTCCATAACATCTCAGCAGTGTCACAGGCTGATTGCCTCCATGCCACGCCGCATTGAAGCAGTCATTTCTGCCAAAGGATTCCCGACAAAATATTGAGTGCATAACTGAACATTATTATTTGATGGTTTTTTTGTTTGTTATTAAAAAACACTTATTTGATTGGCCGGGTGAAATATGCTAATTTATTGAGACAGGTTTTTTGGGTTATCAGGAGTTGTATGCCAAAATCATCAGTATTAAAACAATAAAAGACCTGACAAATTTCAGTTGGTGGATAATGAATCTATAATATATGAAAGTTTAATTGTAATCATTACATTATGGTAAATAATGAAATTTAACACTATATGCTAATTTTTTGAGAAGGACCTGTATAGGCTATATGGCCGTGCATGGCTGAGGCAAGCGATTGGCTGCAGGACAGACTGATGAGGAGGGCCCGCATTGGTCTTTTAGAATTTTATACAGTTTGCCAACTTTGGTTCAATATTTTAATAAGTCAGAAAACAGGGACCCCATCAGACAACATGAATCAGAGCCTGTCTGCACACTTGCAGCAAGGTATATTTTTCTCTGAAACACTTTGGCATTTTTGGAGAAAATATAGTTTGCAGCCCCTGGCCGTCTTCTCTGCACTTCGCTCAAGGCGATTGAGAGGTTTCTCCCATTTGTACATGGAGGAAAAACCAGTCAATCACATTGAGTGGTGTTGGGAAAATCCAGAGCCGGCAGCACCTAGTCTCCTGATGGTCACTAGATTGTTTCAGAGAAAACATACCTGGCAGCAATTGTGCAGCCAGGCTCCGACTCATGCTGCCTGTGCTTTGGGTGAGCGTGACTCAAGGACAGGTTCACTAAGCTAGGAGAGAGTATGTGCAAGTGTCAATTTAGACAAGACTATATTGATTTTTTTTTGTTTATTTTTTTAATTAAAGGGAACCTGTCAGCTGTTTTGGCCAACATAAGATACAGCCACCACCTTTCAGGGCTTATCAACAGCATTCTATAATGCTGTAGATAAGCCCCAGATCCGACCTGAAGATAAGAAAAATAAGTTATTATTATTCTCACCCGGGGGGCAGTCCAGTCCGATGGGTGTGGCAGACCAAAGTACTGCAGAGCACAGGTGCCGGGAAAGGTCAGAGAGGCCCGGCGCCTGCGTACTGCGCTCTTCCCTCAACAGGACCGATAAGTACGCCCATGCAGGAGCGCGATGCCGGGGAGCGATGAAGCAAGCAGGAGGGCGGCATTGCAAGAAGATGGGAGTCCCCGGACCTACGACACCCATCAGACCGGACCGCACTGAACCGTCCCCCCCCCCCCCCTCCCGAAGGTCAGTATAATAAAAGTTTTTTTCTTATCTTGCATTATTATGGAATGCTGTAGATAAGCCCTGAAAGGCAGTGGCCATATCTTATAGCGGCCAAAACTGCTGACAGGTTCCCTTTAAAAGGAATCTGTTCCCACAAGTGTTTACAGGTTATTAACTGCTGAAAACAGTCCTCCCTGTGTGTCTCCTATCAAATGCCTTGTTGTTGAGAAATCTTCTTTTATCACTTTATATAAATGACCTCTTCCAGGCTCTGGGGAGGATCTTGCCTGAAGATAACTCTGCCTCCAGAGCATATTATACATGAAGGTGGAGTTACCAGTGTGATGTGTAATGGCTGCTCTCCTGATCTCACTGCAGAGCTGTGTGTGAGTATAACTGACATCTGCAGGTTCCTCTCAGTTTCAGCTTCCATCTCACAGTCAGAGACGTTGCAATATTGTGGCAATACAGCAAAACTCAGACAGCTGCAATAGATGACAGCTCATGTCTACTATTCTGTGTTTGTTACTTGACTCACACTGGTAACTCCCCTTTTATACATATATATAAAAAAAAAAAGTTCTGGAGGCAGAATTATCTTCTAGGTGACATCCTCCCCATAGTCTGGAAGAGGTCATTTACATATTCGAAAAACGTGGATTTCTGTGGAATACGAACGATATCAGATTGGAGATATCAAGGTATCATTTTATTCGGTTTCCTATGACCTATATGCCCATATAGATGCCATACCTAGGTCCATAAAGTTCAACCATTGCCCCCCAATTGTATATTTCATGATTCTAGCTATAGAGTCTCTTTAAATTATTTTCCCAATAAGAGCTTTCAATATTTTCACATTGAATGACAGGTACAATAATCCCCATTGACCAAAAGTAGTTCATTAAATAGGGCATGTAATTAAAAACAGGAGGAAGCCTCTCACACCCCAGACAAGACAAAGAAAAGACAAGGGAAAGATGGTAAGACGCCCGAGCAGTCGCTGCTGTGCTGAAAATGATGAATAAACACAAAGCTTAATCATATTTTTCTCCTCTATGAAGGAAATGCTCCACTAGCCCAGGATTTGGAAAGGAGCCTACCATTTTACTTGGATAGGACTCTGTGGCATTCCAATTAAAATAACTAATTAATTTGATTAACTAGAACATTTCTGTGAGATCATTTGCCATTTTCCACTATTTAATGGTTTTCGACCGTGCCATCTAATATACATGGCTCCTGTTTTCAGAAAGCGTTCTGGCATTTCTAAATTCAGGTCATTATCACTGCGAAGATCTGAACAAAGTACACTGCATGCTACGCAGGTATCTCTGCCTGCCTCTAGGTGTCGCTCTTGAAGCAAACAAAATGATATTGTATATTAAATGCAGAAACCTGTAGGAAAATCGAAAGCCAAAAACAATCGAGTGCAGTTACTCACAATCTATCCTATCATGCAGAGGCCAGAAAGTGCAAAGTTCACATCCACATCCTCTTTTTACAGAATCTGATGCTTATAAAGAGAAACTCATTAAATCATTACTACAAAAATCATATCTTTGATATGAACTTAATTTATATTTTAGATTCAAGACTTTAAAATTCTACTTTGTAGGAAAATACTTAATGTCAGCATGAATAATCCCACTGCAACATCAGAAAGAGAATTCCCTTCATACTGACTGCAATAGAGAAGGAAACCAGGAGTGAGTGAGGGCTGATTGTGTAAGAGGTCTGCTCCACATAGGAGAAAGTCAATCTAGTGGGGATTTAAGTAGAGCCTGTAAGCCTTCCTAACCTGATTATGACATCACTGGGCTTCCAGGCTGCCTAATGCCTTACCTGTCAAACACTGAAGCCTCCGGATCTCACAAAACTGCCATGTGAAGGTTTTAGGGCATAAATAACAGAGTAAACACCC
The DNA here is from genome assembly GCF_051348905.1 of Ranitomeya variabilis. Classification (NCBI taxonomy): domain Eukaryota; kingdom Metazoa; phylum Chordata; class Amphibia; order Anura; family Dendrobatidae; genus Ranitomeya; species Ranitomeya variabilis. The sequence goes on from NC_135233.1 coordinate 723,640,935, forward strand.
AGGAGAGATCAGGGAAAGGAGAGTTCCTTTAGAGAAGGCGCATGGCCTTATGAGGATGTGCCTGGGGCAAGCAGGAAAATGTTGCCTTCAATGCACTTCATTCAGGCCTGAAGACACAACTTGACCTTGACTGTCAATTAAAGCTTTGTGGTATTTTATGTAGAGGTCACACTGCAGTACACAAAATAGTGTAACCCAAGAGTCCTAGTCTGAAGAAAAGGCTTTTCAAGGCGCTTTCCACTAAGGTTATATGTTCTTTTGGCCTGAGGAGTGTAATAAAAAGAAACACTTTCTCCCCAAGTAGGGAGCTCCTGCACTCACAGCTGTCACCCACATCTGATGGGGAGGATGGCTGGGCTCACATGATGGCTGCAGCCAATCAGTGTCAGTAGATTGGCTGCAGCCGTCCCATTCCCCGCCTGAGTGAAGAATTACTCGCAGCCATCATGTGACGCTGCCGTCCACTGCCCCCAATGTTGATGCTGGCAGCTCAGCAGAGGGTACAGATGCGGATGAGTAGAGGAGCAGCATTCCTTAAGAAGGAGCACCGTTTTGTCTTTAATGTTGTTACAGCCCCTGGGCTAACCAAGCTTTACCAAACACAAAGTTAAAAGGGATTTTCCATAAGGAAAGGAACCATACACTTTGTATTGTGGCTCCTTGTATGCATGTATATGGGATTTATACAGGTCACCTTTACAACTAAGATCGGTTCCGGTCATCCCAATGGGGTGGATTAGGTGGCAAACATTGATTTCTGCTTGTCTCAAAGGACATTGAATAAAAAATATTGGCAACAAATCCGCAGCATGCAAACGTTCCTGTGCCTAGGGTGCTACAGAAACTATTGCTTGGATACAAGAAGAAGGTTAGGCAGATCATTCCGGATTGCTCCAGGTAGGCTGTATATGGGACACTCATGCATTTCTTTTTGATATCCCGGATAATTAACCCCTTCATGACCTTGCCGTTTTTTGCAATTCTGACCAGTGTCCCTTTATGAGGTAATAACTCAGGAACGCTTCAACGGATCCTAGCGATTCTGAGATTGTTTTTTCGTGACATATTGGGCTTCATGTTAGTGGTAAATTTAGGTCGATAATTTCTGAGTTTATTTGTGAAAAAAATGGAAATTTGGCAAAAATTTTGAAAATTTCGCAATTTTCACATTTTGAATTTTTATTCTGTTAAACTAGAGAGTTATGTGACACAAAATAGTTAATAAATAACATTTCCCACATGTCTACTTTACATCAGCACAATTTTGGAAACAAATTTTTTTTTTGCTAGGAAGTTATAAGGGTTAAAATTTGACCAGTGATTTCTCATTTTTACAACAAAATTTACAAAACCATTTTTTTTAGGGACCACCTCACATTTGAAGTCAGTTTGAGGGTTCTATATGGCTGAAAATACCCCAAAGTGACACCATTCTAAAAACTGCACCCCTCACGGTGCTCAAAACCACATTCAAGAAGTTTATTAACCCTTCAGGTGTTTCACAGCAGCAGAAGCAACATGGAAGTAAAAAATGAACATTTAACTTTTTAGTCACAAAAATGATCTTTTAGCGAAATTTTTTTTATTTTCCCAAGGGTAAAAGGAGAAACTGGACCACGAACTTTGTTGTCCAATTTGTTCTGAGTACGCTGATACCTCATATGTGGGGGTAAACCACTGTTTGGGCGCACGGCAGGGCTCGGAAGGGAAGGAGCGCCATTTGACTTTTTCAATGAAAAATTATCTCCATCGCTAACAGACACCATGTCACGTTTGGAGAGCCCCTGTGTGCCTAAACATTGGAGCTCCCCCACAAGTGACCCCATTTTGGAAACTAGACCCCCCAAGGAACTTATCTAGAAGCATAGTGAGCACTTTAAACTCTCAGGTGCTTCACAAATTGATCCGTAAAAATGAAAAAGTACTTTTTTTTCACACAAAATTTCTTTTAGCCTCAATTTTTTCATTTTCACATGGGCAACAGGATAAAATGGATCCTAAAATTTGTTGGGCAATTTCTCCTGAGTACGCCGATACCTCATATGTGGGGGTAAACCACTGTTTGGGTGCACGGCAAGGCTCGGAAGGGGAGGCTTGCCATTTGACTTTTTGAATGGAAAATTAGCTCCAATCATTAGCGGACCCATGTCGCGTTTGGAGAGCCCCTGTGTGCCTAAACATTGGAGCTCCCCTACAAGTGACCCCATTTTGGAAACTAGACCCCCCCCAAGGAACTTATCTAGATGCATAGTGAGCACTTATAACCCCCAGGTGCTTTACAAAAGTTTATAACGCAGATGTTATGACCCCAATGGCAGAGGGTCTCAGAAATATTTACTAAGTCTGCAAACACAAAAACCAGCTCATAGGGCAGTGGTAACTGGGCTGACCATATATCTAATCCTAGCACCACAAATAACAGCAGCCGGGGAACGTGCCTACGTTGATTCTAGACGTCTCGCGCCAGCCGGAGAACTAACTAACCCTAGAAGGGAAAAGAAAGACCTTTCTTGCTTCCAGAGAAAAGACCCCAAAAGTTGGATACAAGCCCCCAACAAATAATAACGGTGAGGTAAGAGGAAAAGACAAACGTAAGAATGAGCTAGGTATTTAGCAAAGAGAGGCCCACTAGCTAATAGCAGAATATAGTAAGATAACTTATATGGTCAGCAAAAACCCTATCAAGAATATCCACGCTGGAAATTCAAGAACCCCCGAACCGTCTAACGGCCCGGGGGAGAACACCAGCCCCCTAGAGCTTCCAGCAAGGTCAGTAATCACATTTAGTACAAGCTGGACAAAAATGAGAGCAAGCAAATAACCCAAAAAACAAAGAAGCAGGACTTAGCTTAATTTAGCACGAACCGAGACCAGCAGATAGGAGCAAACAGAAAGGATCTGATTACAACGATGCCAGGCACTGGACCAAGGATCCAGGAAGTTTATATAGCAACACCCCTGGACTAACGGCCCAGGTGGGTGCAAACTGAGGGAAGAAACTCCCAGAGAAATATCACTAGTAACCACAAGAGGGAGCCAAAAAGTCTAATTCACAACAGCAGAGCCGTGAAAATAAAAAAAAAATTTTTCTTTCCTCAAAAATGATTTTTAGCCCAGAATTTTTTATTTTCCCAAGGGTAATAGGAGAAATTGGACCCCAAATGTTGTTGTCCAGTTTGTTCTGAGTACGATGATACCCCATATGTGGGGGTAAACCACTGTTTGGGCGCACCGCAGGGCTCGGAAGGGAAGGCACGCCATTTGGCTTTTTGAATGGAAAATTAGCTCCAATCATTAGCGGACACCATGTCGCGTTTGGAGAGCCCCTGTGTGCCTAAACATTGGAGCTCCCGCACAAGTGACCCCATTTTGGAAACTAGACCTCCCAAGGAACTAATCTAGATGTGTGGTGAGCACTTTGAACCCCCAAGTGCTTCACAGAAGTTTATAACGCAGTGCCATGAAAATAAAAAAATAATTTTTCTTTTCTCAAAAATGATTTTTTAGCCCACATTTTTTTATTTTCCCAAGGGTAACAGGAGAAATTGGACCCCAAAAGTTGTTGTCCAGTTTCTCCTGAGTACGCTGATACCCCATATGTGGGCGTAAACCACTGTTTTGGCACACGTCGGGGTTTGGAAGGGAAGTAGTGACGTTTTAAAATGCAGACTTTGATGGAATGCTCTGCGGGCGTCAGGTTGCGTTTGCAGAGCCCCTGATGTGCTTAAACAGTAGGAACTCCCCACAAGTGACTCCATTTTGGAAACTAGACCCCCAAGGGAACTTATCTAGATGTGTGGTGAGCACTTTGAACCCCCAAGTGCTTCACAGAAGTTTATAACGCAGAGCCGTGAAATTAATAAATGTGTTTCCTTTCCTCAAAAATATTTTTTTAGCCCAGAATTTTTTATTTTTGCAAGGCTAACAGGAGAAATTTGACCCCAAAAGTTGTTTTCCAGTTTCTCCTGAGTACGCTGATATCCCATATGTGGGGGTAAACCACTGTTTGGGCACATGCCGGGGCTCGGAAGGGAAGTAGTGACGTTTTGAAATGCAGACTTTGATGGAATGGTCTGCGGGCATCATGTTACGTTTGCAGAGCCCCTGATATGCCTAAACAGTAGAAACCCCCCACAAGTGACCCCATTTTGGAAACTAGACCCCCCAAGGAACTTATCTAGATGTGTGGTGAGCACGTTCAACGCCCAAGTGCTTCACAGACGTTTACAATGCAGAGCCGTGAAAATAAAAAATCATTTTTCTTTCCTCAGAAAAGATGTTTTAGCAAGCAATTTTTTATTTTCACAAGGGTAACAGGAGAAATTGGACCCCAATATTTGTTGCCCAGTTTGTCCTGAGTACGCTGGTACCCCAAATGTGGGGTAAACCACTGTTTGGGCGCACGTCGGGGCTTGGAAGGGAGGGAGCACCATTTGACTTTTTGAACGCAAGATTGGCTGGAATCAATGGTGGCGCCATGTTGCGTTTGGAGACCCCTGATGTGCCTAAACAGTGGAAACCCCTCAATTCTAACTTCAACACTAACCCCAACACACCCCTAATCCTAATCCCAACTGTAGCCATAACCCTAATCACAACCCTAACCCCAACACACCCCTAACCACAACCCTAACCCCAACACACCCGTAACCCTAATTCCAATCCTAATCCCAACCCTAACCCTAATCCCAACCCTAACCACAACTGTAACCCCAACACACCCCTAACCCTATCCGTAACCCTAACCACAAGCCTAATCTTAACCCTATTTCTAACCCTAGCCCTAATTCCAACCCTAACTCTAATTCCAACCCTAACCCTAAGGCTATGTGCCCAAGTTGCGGATTCGTGTGAGATTTTTCCGCACGATTTTTGAAAAATCTGCAGGTAAAAGGCACTGCGTTTTACCTGCGGATTTACAGCAGATTTCCAGTGTTTTTTTTGTGCGGATTTCACCTGCGGATTCCTATTGAGGAACAGGTGTAAAACGCTGCGGAATCTGCACAAAGAATTGACATGCTGCAGAAAATACAACGCAGCGTTTCTGCACGGAATTTTCCGCACCATGGGCACAGCGGATTTGGTTTTCCATAGGTGTACATGGTACTGTAAACCTGATGTAAAACTGCTACGAATTCGCAGCGGCCAATCCGCTGCGGATCCGCGGCCAATCCGCTGCGGATCCGCGGCCAATTCGCTGCGGATCCGCGGCCAATCCGCTGCGGATCCGCAGCCAAATCCGCACTGTGTGCACATGCCATAACCCTAACCCTACCCCTAACCCTACCCCTAACCCTACCCCTAGTTCTAACCCTAGTTCTAACCCTAACCCTAGTGGAAAAAGAAAAAAAAATATTTTCTTTATTTTATTATTGTCCCTACCTATGGGGGTGATAAAGGGGGGGGGGTTTTATTTATTATTTTTTTTATTTTGATCGCTGTGATAGAACCTACCACAGCGATCAAAATGTACTTGTAACGAATCTGCCAGCCGGCAGATTCGGCGGGCGCACTGAGCATGCGCCCGCCATCTTGGAAGATGGCGGCGCCCAGGGAGAAGACGGACCGACTTCGGGAGGCTCGGTAAGTATGAGGGGGTGGTGGGGGGGGGGGTGGATCGGAGCACAGGGGGGGGGATCGGAGGACGGGGGAGCGGACAGGAGCACGGGGGAGCGGACAGGAGCACGGGGGAGCGAACAGGGGGACGGAGGGGGGTACCGGACAGAACGGAGGACTGGGGAGGAGATCGGGGCGGTGGGGGGGGCCAGAACATGATTTCCAGCCATGGCAGATGCTATTGCAGCATCGGCCATGGCTGGATTGCAATATTTCACCATTTTCATAGGTGAAATATTGCAAATTGCTCTGATTGGCTGTTGCACTTTCAACAGCCAATCAGAGCGATCGTAGCCACGTGGGGCAAAGCCACCCCCCCTAGGCTGAAGTACAACTCCCCCTCTCCCTGCAGATCGGGTAAAATAGGAGTTAACCCTTTCACCCGATCTGCAGGGATGCGATCATTCCATGACGCCACATAGGCGTCATGGGTCGGGAAGGGGTTAAATAAAAGGGGTCTTCCCAAGATAGTATGTCATTGTCAATGAAGGTATAAATAACTGATCTCCGGGGTCGGAAGGAAGGGAAAAAAAAAATAAAAAAATCGAGGTTCTGTAGAGACCCACCCAAATGAAGTGGAGGTCAATAAGGTATAAACCTCAGCTCCCTCCATTGTCTATGGAACTGCTTAAGATAAAGTACCATTTAGGAAAAAAACAAAAAACTTTAATTCAATTTTCTTGAATTACTAGGCAAATATTTAGTTGCAATTTCCTATTGTTTTCTTAAGAAGATGAGTGAGGAGACAGCGATGAGAACAGTTTAATGACTCTTCAGATAACACTTCTGCATATTGTGAAATCTGCTTACTAATAGACACCAGGGCAAGACAAGTTAGATCTCTTACATGGTCATTGGGAAACCGCAGAGACTGAAGTTAAAGGGGTGGTCTGAGACGCATTATTATTGCAGTATAGATTTGAAGATAATGCATACGTTTATGCTCACCCTCCCCAGGTCCGATGCTGCCCAGCTTTTTGTTGGCGAGCTGCTGCAGCACATCATGATAGGAAAAGAATACGATACAGGTGTAGATGGCATATGTCGCTGAGCCCTGTAATGGGCTGAGGAAGACGTGCAACCTAGATATGACATCTTCACTGGGGAGGCAGCGCTGCAACTGGGAGGGCGATTATAGTGGAGTTTGGTATTTTCTACACCTGAAAGCCTACGCTGAAATGAAGATTAATCCCAAACAACACCTCTGTGCAGAAACCTGAACAACAAATGAATGAGCTGTCCATTGTATTCAATATTCATCGATTCAAGCAGGCTTTCTATATAAAAAATGGTAAGATACCGGTACTTATTTTCAAATGTTAGAGTCTTTCGTGAGGACACTATATTGGAAGCATGCACTTGGTTTGTCTGTAGGAAGTGCAGCACGGTGTGTGCTTGTTGGGTTATGGGCAAGTATGCCATGATTCAATCATCAACTTTCATTCCTTCATCTTCACCCCCCTGAAGATTTACGGTAATTTACAGTTGGTTCCTACATTCAGACCTTTCTCCTGGGTAACCCTGTTGGTTAGGTGTACTTAGACTGCTGCCTTCACTAGCTATCACCTGTCAGTGTGGCTTCGTTCATATATGGATTTCTCCTCCAGCCTGAAAAGGTGCTTGGGCTGATTATTAAAATTATGGTTATTCCGATCAGGGACATTTACGGCACACTGACAGTGTCCACCGAAGGTCTGAGAAATAAATACATGCTTATCTGCCTAAAATAGGGACACTTTAAAAAGCTATGGATAAAACTGGTATACTTGTGTCTAGTACAGGATCAGAGGAGGAGAGGGCAGTAAATGAAACTGATAATAGGGGACAAAATATACGGTAATCCTACACTGCATCCTATGGGCTCGTAACACTGACCACTATGCCTTGATTGCCTCGTCAAGCTGCCTATGAACAGATACAGACATGTAAAAAATAGGGTGCTTTTTTCCTCTATAAATATATTCCATCTCTTGTTCTGTAGCAATAGACCGGTCTCTGATGTTTCTGAAGTTGGAGAAATGTGAGTAGATAATGGTCATCATCATTTTACAGTGAATGTAGCCAACAGCTTTCTATCAGAAGTATGGGTTACAGACATAATAAAATCTCAAGGATTATAGTTGGCCAATGTGTCCAAAACAATGTTGGCTTTCAGTGATGTTTTGGTAAGCTGTCCAGAGGAAAAAAATTAAAAAGTTGGAAACCCTGCCCATACCAACGCCAGCCACAGAGCACCTTCTATGCTTGGCAGTCACACACACAGTGATTTGCAGGGTGCATGCATCCCCAGCCACAAGTTGGGCACCTCTCAGGGGTCAGATATCGAGATGTGTGTAATTTCTATAGCTTTATAACATCCTCATTGTGTATAAGTCATCAGGGTTCAGTGTCAGATTATCATCAGTATTAGACAGGAATTATTTGCATCCAGAACCAGCAAAACCAGACAAAGTCGATCTTCAAACAAAATCATTGCTACTCATCCCAGTACCAACTACACAGCAAATGTAGAGCCGACATCATAGATTTTAGATCTTTTCCTTGTAGGGTTAAAAAGGACAATGACCAAGAGCAGGACCCCACACTGGGTTATTAGCGGTGGCTGTCCAACCAGGCTAGTTCTCACTATAGAAAGAGTTATACACATACTTTTATAGACATATAGAGAAAATGGCAAAAAGAAAAAAAAAAAAAAAAAAAAACCACCTTACAGGAATCCATCTTTTACAACCAAATTTTTATTTGATTTTGAAACCTGTACATCTACTGCTACTGCTTTATTTTGTTTCATGTCCATTGTATAAAGTGCAGAAAATTTTATATATTTAAACTGGGTATTTTCTCTGTGAACAAGTGGAAAAGGCCCATTTGACAAAGTAAAAAAAAAAAAAAAATTGCTTAAGGGCTTCAGAAGACTCCACTGGTAGACAATCTTAGGACAAATATAGAAAAGAAAAAATACACTTATTCTTTTGATGAGCATGAGGTGGGTGTGAACGAAGACTTACAGGTTAACCGGATTGGCTGAAAAGGACAACTGTGAGCAGTATTTTGAGCTGCATTTGGTTGTATTTTTTGTCTTTTACTGCATCAAAATTATAAAGTCCTAGTAAATAATGAAAAAAATAATTGCTATGGCTCAGTCAAATAGTGTTTGCGATTTCTGTAAAGGAGTTACAGAAGTATGAGTTACAGAAATAACTATGTACAAGAAAAATATGAAAACATGAAAAAGCTTGACAAGTAGACTACACGAGCTCTGTGCCTATTCTCAGAAACAAGTTCTTCTACATGTGCATGGAATCCGGATGGTCAGGAAAAACACATGATGGTAATGGACCACTGGAGACTACATAACTCTGTCTATGCTCTGTAAAAAGGCGAAAAGGTTTCTGCTTTTTATCTGCAGACAATATACCACTGTGGTAACAAATAATTACAGGTAGTTCCGTTTCCAGGAGCTGGGTATGCCCAGCATTAGATTCTCTTAATACTGAAGAACACTGATTTTAATAGAGTCTTATGTGTGTTCAGCATCTAGATTTAGCCATTCTGAGAAATTGCCCGGATCTGAGATTTCATAAACATGGCAGAAATAGAGCCCCAATTGTCCATAGGCTCAGCAACAATAGCAGACACGGGCTATGAACAAAAGTCACCACAGTCACTCAGTTCTAATGTCAAAGACATTTAACCTCAATAGAAAAGCACAATGAGTAGGCAATATCTAAATCTAGATTTATTCATGGAAGAGCCCTTTAGAGTCTTAGTGCATATAACCTTAATGTGGCTCACAGTCAAACACTATGGTTGAATTCAGACTTCCATGATCATGGTCCATACACAAACAGCAATGAATGCTCTGACTGAGTCTATTGATCTTCCAGCCTTAGGGTATGTCTCCACGTTCAGGATTGCATCAGGATTTGGTCAGGATTTTCCATCAGTATTTGTAAGCCAAAACCGGGAGTGGGTGATAAATGCAGAAGTGGTGCATATGCTTCTATTATACTTTTCCTCTGATTGTTCCACTCCTGGTTTTGGCTTACAAATACTGATGGAAAATCCTGACCAAATCCTGATGCAATCCTGAACGTGGAGACATACCCTTAGGGTATGTGTCCACGGTCAGGTTTCCTTCAGGCTTCGGTCAGGATTTTATGCAGGTAAAATCCTGACCAAAAATGCACCTGAGGTCACTGGCAGGTCACCTGCAGTGTTCCTGCGTGTTTTGCTCATTGTAGCAACATGCTGCATTCTGAAAAAACGCAACGCATGTGCGTTTTTGCGGGAAAACGCATGCGTTTTTTAATGCACAGTGGAGACGGGATTTGATTAAATCCCCTCCACTATGCTGTAACATCTGGACGCTGCGTTTTTGACGCTGCGGCTCAGCGCTGCATCAAAAACGCAGCGTTTCCTGAACGTGGACACATACCCTTAGACCTCGTGCACACATTCAGTATTTGGTCAGTATTTTACACCAGTATTTATAATCTAAAACCAGGAGTGGGTGATAAATCCAGAAGTGGTGACGTGTTTCTCTTTTCCTCTGATTATTGATAAGCCAAAATCAGGAGTGGATCACTGATGTAAAAAGAATGAATGTGCGGACGTGGCCTTGGGGTACGTTCACACAAATTGCATTTTCGGTCCAAGACCAGTCCTTCAAGAGGACCGACCTCACACGGACTGCACCCACACCAATCTTTGTCAATTGAGCTGTTCAGAGTTTTTATAATATGGGTCACATGTATACGGACCATCAAACCAAATCCTCACTCCTCTCTCCCCCTGTACATAGAATCTCATCAGCAGCAACTGCCATCTCCTATCTTGGCAATGTAAAATCTGTTACACTGAATACAGAATTTACCTGTAAATTGAGACTCTTGAAAATGAATGATCAGTCATGGAGGAGAAAGAAGCAGATAAATTACAAAGTTTCTTCATATTTTCATATGTACTATTAATTTATGAAATGTTTTAATTTTTTCAACAGTTACTCTTACAACCCTTTAAACTAAGAGTCTTCCCAACATGATGGTTTTTAATTAATACCAAAGTCCTCTCTACCCCAACGAAATTAATATGAACTGCAAGCAATAAGCCCAGCACAATAGAGTTACTGATGCCAAAGACCAGTACACTATAATGTGCCTTCGTAATGTGGCTGATCGGACAGATATGAATTTGCTGAAAGGTACCGTCATCTAACCTTCTATAAAGATGTTTAGCAAATCTTCAAGATATGAAGATAACCAAATCTTGGATCAATATATCCTTAAATTAAATCCTTAAAAATAATCCAAGTGCCCCGTCCTTCCTTAAAACTGTGAATAGGATGGGATTCTGCTGGATACCGGAGCACATCTGTGGGGGTTAGACTCTTTCTAAAGTGTCAGGTGTGCACTGACGTATCCACTGCCATCATACAGATACACAAAGAGGATCATTTAGAAAGGAAATTGACAGCTTTGTTGTCATTATGTAAATGCCACCCTTACTTAGAAGATACATCATGGCATAATCTTCCCAGCTGATGTCAGATTAACCCAGCCAGTAACCGCAAAATGCACACAAAAAATAAATATGTATACAGAAAATGCTCCTGAGATTTAAGCCAAGCCTTAAAAAAAGGGCCATATTTCATCACCTGCAGAATTACAGGTCCTTATTGTTACATCTGTATTGCCAAGAAATGTATTTGTAGCCTGCTTACACAGACTGCCTGCCGCAGACAGCACATAGACGGAAAGAACGTGACAAATGCCGTAGCAAGGATCATTAGGAAAAGATTTTAGCAGTAAGAAGTCTTAGGGACGTGTAAGGGATGAAAACGCAGAATAGAAAACCTCAGCTAATGCCCATCTTGGCAGGGCTCGTATTTGCGTCTAGTGTTACATAACCCCGGCTCATCTTAAATCACAAAATATTTGCTTGTACAAAACTCTTTTCTAGTCTTTAACCACTAGGGGACATAGTACATTCAATTATGTCCCTTCTCAGGTACAAGTGTATAGAGAGAAACACTCCACATACGGTGGTGGGTGCCAGCTGTGATAGGGTATGTGTCCACGGTGAGGTTTGCTTCAGGCTTTGGTCAGGATTTTATGCAGGTAAAATCCTGACCAAAACTGCACCTGACGTCACTGGCAGGTCACCTGCGGTGTTCCTGCGTGTTTTGCTCATTGTAGCAACATGCTGCGTTCTGAAAAAACGCACCGCATGTGCGTTTTTGCGGGAATTCCGCATGCATTTTTTAATGCACAGTAGAGACGGGATTTCATGAAATCCCCTCCACTATGCTGTAACATCTGGACGCTGCGTTTTTGACGCTGCGGCTCAGCGCTGCGTCAAAAACGCAGCGTTTCCTGAACGTGGACACATACCCTTACACAGTCAGCACTCTGCTTTTAAAAGCAGCGACTGGAGCCAACATGAATTGCTGGTATTTTAAGTGGTTTTACCAAGAACAAAGCATATTTTAATCAATAGATCTTGGAATAATAATTTACACAACTGGAGGTGTTAAATAAAATATTCCTGTGCTGAGATAATCTTATAAATGTGCCCCTGCTGTGTACTGTGTAATGGCCGTGTCTGACCGTATAGGGACATGGTCTGATGATCATACCACAGCTCCTGGGCAGGGGGGGAACAAAAGAGAATACAGACAGGATAGCAGGGGATCACAGTGGATAGTTTTTGTGAGGTAAACAGGCAGGGAAATGTTTTACCTCACAGAAAGAATCAGCTGTGATCCCATGCTGTCCTGTCTACATCTTCTTTTGCTTCCCCCCCGAATGGCGTAACGAGAAAAAAAGTCAAAACGCCAGAGTTCGGTTTTTTCGGTCACCGCAACAATACATTAAAAAGCAATAACGGACAACTAAAAGATCGTATCTGCACCAAAACGGTATCTTTAAAAACATCAGCTAGGCAATAAGCCTGCTACATGGAGATGCTACAGGTCTCGGAAAATGGGGCAATTTCATTGCTTTTTTTTTTTTTTTCCTCACTTAGAAACATAACATGTCTAGGTTCTTTTTTATCTATGAACTCGCAATGCCTGGAGAATCGTAACAGCAGGTCAATTTTAGCATTTACTGAACCAAATAAAGAAGCCAAACAAAAAACAATTGTGGAATTGCACTTTTTTTGCAGTTTCACCAAACTTAGAATCTTTTCCTGTTTTCCAGTACACAATATGTTAAAACCAACGGCGTCATTCCAAAGTACAACTCGTCCAGCAAAAAACAAGCCCTCACATGGCCATATTGACCAAAACAAAGTTATGGCTCTGGGAAGAAGGGGAGCATAAAATGAACACGCAAAAAAAATATAAAATACCTCTGGTAATGAAGGGGTTAAAGGGAACCTGCGTGCCCCCCCCTTTCGGCAGCACTAAGGCTGCATTCTGTGAAGGTGGCCCTTATGTTTTTGATCCCTAATAACGCTGAAACGTTCACTTGTATAAATTGCGTGCCATACCTGTATTGAGTCCAGGGAGTACGTTTTCTCCCCCTGACTCAGCCGCCTCGCAGCCGTCCATCATCCCACCGGGCGCCATCTCTCTGTCTTGTGCCGTCACTGACGCCAGCGCTCTCATTTTTCGGGTATGAGCGCGCTGCCCTGGAACTTACATCAAGTGATGTAAGTAGATCGTGCCTGCGCAGAGCGCCAGATTCCCAGCCCTGCAGTGTGAATAAATCAGAACACTGTGGGGCAGGATCTTGGGCTTCCGATACACGCAGGTGCGATATCAGTACATCAGCTGATGTGAGTTCCAGGGCAGTGCGCACGACGCATACCTGAAAAATGAGAGCACAGCGCAGGTGACGTGAGGAAACAGAGGAGGTGGAGCCCGGAGGCCAGAGCAGGATGATGGACGGCTGCGAGGAGGCGGTTGAGCCAGGGGGAGAAAACATACCCCCCGGACTCAATACAGGTATGGCGCAATTTATAAAAGTGAATATTTCAGCGTTATTAGGGATCAATAACATAAGAGCCACCTTCACAAAATGCAGCCTTAGCGCTGCAGGTGGTGTCTCTTAAGGCTGAGTCACACATAACGATATCATTAACGATATCGTTGCAACATCACGCTTTTGGTGACGTAAGCAACGATCCCGCTAACGATCTCGTTATGTGTGACAGCGACCAACGATCAGGCCCCTGCTGGGAGATCGTTGGTCGATGGGAATAATCAGGACCATTTTTTGGTCGCTGATCACCCGCTGTCATTGCTGGATCGGCGTGTGTGACGCCGATCCAGCGATGTGTTCACTTGTAACCAGGGTAAATATCGGGTTACTAAGTGCAGGGCCGCGCTTAGTAACCCGATATTTACCCTGGTACCATTGTAAAAGTAAAAAAAAAAAAAAAAAAAAAAAAAAAAAAAAAAACAGTACATACTCACATTCTGATGTCTGTCACGTCCAAAACACCAAAACTGCCTGTGTTCTACTTACAGTACATATCTTGTGACTTTTTGCCTGGGGTTTTCGCTTTTTACTTTGTGCACTGTAATAAATGTACTGGCTTTCCGGGTAAGCTTTACTTATTCTCCTGCATTAGTAAATTGATTTGGAGCTTCCATACTCAGGGGCTGGTTATCAGGCATTTTTTTTTTTTTCCCGAACCTAAATATATATCCTGCACTGGTGATAACTGCCAGCTCACGGTCATCAGACAAAGCACTGGGTATATGCACATTTCTTTGCGTTAAAGAAAGTAGATTATTTACAGAGTGAGACTTCGACTATATTGACATGTAGCAGATAGGTCAAATCATGGGGCAAAATAGTCATCTATTACCATTATTCAGAACAGCCATGTTTCTTTTAGAGGTTTAAACAAGCAAAAAGGCAAAAAACGTAAAACAAAGATGACAAAGTGGAGATGAAACAACACAATACCAGGAAAACGGGAAACTGACAAATGAACAGGAAACTAGAAGTGCAAATAAATAGCAGGAAATTCTGAATGCCAAATGTAACATGCCAACAATAGACTGCCAAAATAGGTGCACTCCATTCTGTGAGGGAAAGGAACTGTAAAAACATTAAGAGAAAAGCAAATGTTGGGTCAGATGGCCTTTCAGATAGAGGGGACTGTCTATACATCAATGTAGATGTAAAGAGAAATGAAGACTCTTTACTGCACAGCGTTGTTAGTCCTAAGGGCTGGTTGTGGTATCTGTCTGATCAAGTGATAAGTAAGGTAATCATCTGGGTCTGTCATAACAGGAGTTGAGATCAAGTGTCACATATCCAAATTTATGTTTAGACCTCCTCAAGGCTGTGTTCTCTAAAATGTCTCTCAATCAAACACCCCATCACCTTAATCCTACCCCATCAATTTTGGATGTTTGTTGGGGATTTGGCAGCTAATGTGCCTAACAAATATGTGCATTTACACAAAGTCAAGAATGTTAGCCCCCCCGCGTAAACCTGAAAGAAATATAGCGGGGGTCTCATGGCCTCATGGACCCTGTCATTTAATATGACTTTCTGTCAGAAGAAAGGTCAAATAAAGGTCAGGTCAGTCATCTCTGAAAGTGTGACACTGGTTTTATCCAGTTTTTTCTGGTATGTTTGGCAGCTATTGTAACGGTTTTCTATTGGCTGTTAGCAGCTTTGCCGCTCTTTTTTTGAATATATAAACACCTGTTTTGTGGTATCTGGTCATTCTGTCAGCGGAAGAAGATAAAGAAGACACATACCCCAGGATGGAGAATCTCCTGCAACAGCTCCTGACTAGAGCCGACGGCGAGGATGGAGCGGACTGGCTGAGGCAGTGTCTGGCTATGAAACCTATCTTAGCGCCTGCCGATGCTGTCCCTCATCCTCCAGAAGATACCCTTCGGTCGCCGTGTCAAGCCTCTCCGGTCCTGCCGACACCCACCGCTTCAGGGAGGCGCAGGAGGCAAAGGACCCCATACTCTCCGAAGTCGCTGTCGCCGCCTGCTTCCAGCCGCAGTGTCCAAGAAGGAAGAAGGAAGTCACGGCGCCGCCCTCCTCAGAAGTCTCGCAGCCCAGCGCGAGACTTCCACAGCCAGCGTCATGACAGAGCGCCGACCGCCTCATCTGAAGTGGCCGGGATGTCTTCAACACACCGCAGCCGTAAAAGCGCTGCGGTGTCATTGGATTCTACAACAGCGGTGGCTTCTGCAGCTGCGGTCCAGACCACCGGTTCGGGAGGACCCCCTGTCGTCACACTCAGAAGAGGATGAAGAAATGCCGCTTTCAGGAGCTTCCCATATGAGCTTGCCCAACATGGAGGGCTCGAGCTCCAGCTGCTGTATGGAGCAGAGAAACGACCAGCATTCATCAAGGGGTGAGACTTTCAATGTCCCTTTGTCTGTTCCACACTCACATTTAAAAGACATCATAAAGAAAGTGTTAGCTGAAACTTTAAGAGAAGCTATCCCCCCCCCCCTTGCTGTCACATCAGCTGTACACAGTGCTGCAATTTCTGACATTTCATCAGCTAACACCGCCCCTGTTAACTCTTTTAAAGAAGCTCTGACATGCGAACTGTCTCCCTTAGGATTCCATTTAAGCCCTTCTGTTAAAGAGCTTATTTGGAATAATCATTTAGTCGATATTTTTTCTTTACTGCCTAGAAAGGACCAGCTTTCAAAATCCGAAAAGAATGATGAGAAAGCTGATTTAGATGAATTTAAACGCACCAACTTTAAATCTTTCAACAACTGGGTGCAAGCTTTTTCTATTTTTGCTGCAGTTTTGGGTGAAAAATCTCCCCATCTCTGCAACAAGTTATTTCAGCCCCCTTCTAGTTCAAGTAAACGCGGTGTTTGTTTCGCTTTCAACGATTCCTTTTGTAAGTGGAACAACAACTGTAGATTCCGCCATGAATGCTCGTTCTGTGGTAACTCACACCCTATGTCTAAATGTTTTAAGTAACAAGCAGGTCAACAGTCCTCAGGTAAGGAGCCTAATTCAAAAAGCACAGACGCCAGTGATTCTGGCAAACATGTCAGTATGCCTAAGCAAATATCCCGACCAGGGGACCAGTGAGCTGCTTTTTAATGGTTTTTCAGAATGATTTTTTATCCCACAATTTAAAGGGGCGGGCTGTTCTGTTGTTCCTAATTTACCCTCTTTAAAGGCTCACCCTGAGGCAGCTAGGGATAAAATTATTAATGAAATTCAGCTAGGCAGAGTTTCAGGCCCTTTTTTAACCCCGCCGTTTGTTAATTTCCGTATATCACCATTGGGTATTGTACCAAAAAAAAAAAAAAAAAAAAAAAATGATGAGGGCTCTTTCCGGCTAATTCACCACTTATCATATCCGCTGGGTTCATCCATGAACGATGAAGTGGACAAGGCTTTATGCTCCGTGTCCTATTCATCTTTTGATTCTGCATTAGAAATCCTCAAGAAAATTGGTTTTAATGCTTTAATGTCCAAGTCAGATATTAAGTCTGCTTTTAGACTCCTTCCTGTTCACCCGTGCGGTTTTAATTCTTTAGGTTTTTATTTTGATGACTGTTTTTTTATCCAAATGTGTGAGCACTTCGGTGTTCCTATTGCTCACAGAAAAACAGTTGGTCCATCTAGATCTATCGAATTTCTGGGAATCACTCTTGATTATCAAAAAATGGAATCTGACTTCCTGATGAGAAAATTTTTAAACTGCGCATTGCGTTATCAAATTTTTTAGCCAAGAACAAGGTCACTCTTAAGGAAATTCATTCATTGTTAGGTCTATTGCATTTTGCGGTTTGCGTCATTCCTACAGGTCGGGCTTTTTGCAGAAGTTTATAGGATGCCACTTAAGGTGTATCTTCACCTCATTCGCATGTTAGTATCCGTTCTGACCTAAAGGAAGACGCTAGAATTTGGCTCTCCTTTTTGTCAGAGCATAATGGCAGATCTTTGTGGCAGTCATTTTTTGTCTCTGGCGATTCTTTTCCCTTTCTTTTCACAGCGGATAGCCAGCGTGGCTTCAGTATTTTATTTGACTCCCATTGGATGTCCATCCTGTGGCCAATAAGTTGGGTGTCTAAGAAAGTAACTTCAAACGTAATGGTGTTGGAACTTTTTTCTATTTTTGCAGGAATATTAATTTGGAGATCACTAATGCAGAATTCCAGGATTTTACTCCTTTCCACTAACCAGGCAGTAGTTGTTTTTATTTATTTATTTATTTATTTTTTTTCTATCAACACGTTATCTTCTAAAAATACTTTTGCTGCCAGAATTTTGAGACAATTGGTTTTACAATACCTGAAAGCAAAGTTGGGAAAGAGCAAATTTCTTTTCATAACTGACTCTTTACAAAATCGTCAGTGGTCGAATTTTTTCCTGCAGGTTCCCAACGTGGATTCGGAAGGACCCTCTTACCCCTTTCAATTTGGGACATGATTGCACTCTGATACAGTATTTTATAAAAAAATTAAAAAAAATCGTTATCTAACAGATCATGGGCTGACTATTCGGCTGCATGGCTGAATTGGAACCATTTTTGCAACCTACATTATTTTGACCCAACAGTTTCTAATCCGGTAGCAGCACTAAAGTTTGCTGAATCTATAGTACAAAACGGTTTGTCTTACTATGCAATAGCGAAATGCCTAGCAGGAGTTTCATTTTTCCTTAAACTTTCTGGCAGTATTGCTTTAACTTTTTCCAGTAAAGCAGTTTTTAAAAGGCTTTAGGAAAACCAATTTTATACCTGACTCGAGACGACCTATTTCCCTGTCTTTATTGAAAGAATTGTGCTCCTGTCTCATCCACGTTTGTGTAAATTTTAAGGAAGCCTTATTATTTAGCTCTATTTTTTTCTCTGTCCTTTTTTGGAGCACTTCGCGTTGGTGAGGTGGTTTCTGTTAAGAAATCGGAGCCTTCGGGACTCATGATTTCGGATGTCCAGATTCATGAGTAGTTTTTTTTTTTTTTTTTTTTTTAATTATTTTATTTATAAGAAAATTAAAGACAGATTAATTAGGCAGGGGATCTAGGTTGAAAATTAACGCGATCCATGTCTCTATCATTTGCCCTGTTGATAACACGGCAAATTGGATTAAGGTCAGACCTATGGGACAGGGCCCATTATTCATTCATAGAGATTTTTCTCCTGTTACTGTCTTTCAATTTAATTTTGTCCTAAAGAAATGTTTACGCTTTTTGGGTAAAAAACACCTTAAAATCACATCTCATTCGTTTAGAATCGGAGCAGCTACGGAGGCCTCTAGGGCCGGGCTTTCCGATTCAGGGATAAAGGACATGATCTGTATGACTATTAATTATTGGTTTTCTTTCAGGTCCGCTAGTCATTTGGATAGTCGGACATTCTTTTATCTTCTGGGCCAGGAAGAGGGCCAGCCAACGATCTTATGCTGAAAATTTATCCTTTAATCCTTCTGATATTCAGGTTTGGTGGCATGGAGTTCGCGGCTTGAAATGGCATTGCCTGGTTGCTGAAGTGAAGAAATGGCTAATTAAATTTCCTTCCCCTGATTTAATTATATTTCATGTAGCTGGGAATGATCTCGGAAAAATCAGGACTCTTGACTTATTATCGGCCATTCGATCCGATATTATTTATCTTAAGCAAATTCTGCCTGATTCAAACTTCGTTTTTTCAAGATTATTCCCAGACTTTTGTGGCACGACAATCAATTTTCTTTTTTAGATAAAATACGGAGAAGGGTCAATAAATCCATGGAAAAAATTTTTTCTTTTAATTTCAGGGTTTTCATTCCGGCATTTGGATTTGGAGGGTTTTTTACCGGGCCTTTATAGGCCTGATTTGGTTCATTCATCTGATATTGGCCTTGATATTTTTAATTTGGACCTACAAACTATCATTGAAAAATGGCTGTGTGGTTTGGGGGGGCCATGTCTCGCTGAGTCATGGCCTTGTGGGAAAATCACCCATGTCTGGGTGGATTGGTTTATTGGAAAAGTTTGGTACTTTGGTTTTATAATTTATGGAGTTTATTTATTGGTGATTAATTAATTTATGTAACCCTAAATAAACTACACGGCCATTTTTATCCACAATTAAAGCGTTTTGTGTTTTTATTGTATGAATGGGTTCTATGAGGCCATGTTAGCCCCCCCGCGTAAACCTGAAAGAAATATAGCGGGGGTCTCATGGCCTCATGGACCCTGTCATTTAATATGACTTTCTGTCAGAAGAAAGGTCAAATAAAGGTCAGGTCAGTCATCTCTGAAAGTGTGACACTGGTTTTATCCAGTTTTTTCTGGTATGTTTGGCAGCTATTGTAACGGTTTTCTATTGGCTGTTAGCAGCTTTGCCGCTCTTTTTTTGAATATATAAACACCTGTTTTGTGGTATCTGGTCATTCTGTCAGCGGAAGAAGATAAAGAAGACCCCACCCTCCCTCCCCTGAATTCTTGTAATTTTACTGTCGTGTAGTTTAATTGTGGGAAAATCACCCATGTCTGGGTGGATTGGTTTATTGGAAAAGTTTGGTACTTTGGTTTTATAATTTATGGAGTTTATTTATTGGTGATTAATTAATTTATGTAACCCTAAATAAACTACACGGCCATTTTTATCCACAATTAAAGCGTTTTGTATTTTTATTGTATGAATGGGTTCTATGAGGCCATGGTTTTGCACATCCAATATAGTTCCTTGGTGTCGGATAATAATTGGGCATTAGCATCCTTGGATGCGCCTAAGGCCTTTGATTCTCTTGAATGGCCCTTTTTGTCAGCATGTCTACAGAAGTATGGCTTTGGAGATAAGTTTCTAAGGTGGATCAATGTATTATATATGAAACCTAAGGCGCGTATAATTATAAATAGCTCCATCTCTAAGTCCCTCTCATTATCTAGGGGAACTCGTCAGGGGTGCCCCCTCTCGCCGGCTCTATTTGCTCTTGCGATAGAGGCATTGGCAATACGTATGAGATCCTCCCCTGATATCAAGGGCATAGATATAGCGGGTCGGGTGGACACCATCGGCTTACATGCCGACGATATGGTGATATTTATGGATAAGGCAGAGGAGACACTACCAAAAGTGATTGCTACTATAGATGTCTTTAGTAAATACTCCGGCCTGTATATAAACTGGGACAAATCTGCTCTAGTGTCCCTCTCTTGTACCCCAATGCCAAATCTTGAAACTTTGTCCTTGTTACCTGTCGTGTCCAATTTCAAATACTTGGGTATCTATATGTCCCAAAGTAGTAACTCTGATCTACGACTCAATGTCTATCCATTATTAGTTAAATCCAAATTTGCATCCAGGAGCAAACTCCCACTATCTGCTGCGGGCCGTATTAACCTAATAAAAATGATTTTACTCCCGAAACTCAGTTATTGCCTTCAACATAGTGCAGTACCAGTACCTAAGTCCCTCTTTATAAATTTAAATTCCCTAATCACTTCCTTTATATGGGGGAAATCTAGGCCCAAACTTAGATTGTCTGTTTTGCGGAGGCCTAAACAGGGGGGAGGAGCGGCATTACCGGATTTTGTTCTATATTACCTGGCCGGGCAAGCTAAAGCATTGGTTACGTGGATGCCTGGTGGTTGTCTTCCTAACTCTGAACATCATCTGTTTCATTCTGCTCGGGTGGAGTGTCCACTGAGCTTTTTAGAATCAGAAAAAATAAGTACCCCTCACCCACTGCCCATGCTTCGATTGGCACGATTGGTCTGGAGACAAATCAAAAAGGTTGTGGGATTTACAGATATTATTGCTGAAATGCCCCTTTGGAAAAATAACTACTTTCCGACGCTGCTAAATCACCCGTCCACTGATTTTTGGGTGATGCATGGTGTTACCTCGGTAGAAGATTTACATGACCAGGGGACCTTTGTGTCCTTCGAACAATTGCAGTCTAAGTACGATATTACAAGATCCCAATTTTTTTGTTTCTTACAATTAAGATCAGCTTTCCAGTCGTATATGAGGGGGGTGGACATAGGCCGCACAATTTCGTCTTTACCTCTGATAGGAATCTTCAAATCCCAGGGACCCCAGGGCCTTATTTCTTCTTTATATACCTATATGTTGTCAGTAGGGACGGGATCAATTATAAGACTCATTAAAGGGAAGTGGGAGAGACTCATCCCTGAAGTACAAGAAGAAGAATGGGAGGAAATTTTAGAGTCCCCACTTACAGTATTCCCCGTCGGTTAATAATAGAATGACACAACTATATATAATATATCAATTGTATTTGACTCCCATACGGCTTTTTAAGATGGGTCGACTTCACTCCTCAGACTGTCTGCGTTGTCATTTACCAGACGCAGATTTTATCCACATGATGTGGAGTTGTCCTATTATCCTTCAGTATTGGAAAGAGGTGACATCTCTACTTTCACCCATAGTCGTACCTCCTGTTCCCCTTGAGCCATTAATTTGTCTATTTGGGGTGTGGGACGAGAAGGCTTGGGGTCATCATGTTGGGATTTTTTTACGGGAGTCACTCTTTATGGCAAGGAAGGTGGTTGCAATGCGGTGGATGGGAGGTTCATGCCCCTCCCTCAGAGCCTGGGTTGAGCTTGTCAATTCGGTCATACCATATGAACGTACGCTATACCAAAACAGAGGATGTCCAGGTAAATTTGAGAAAATTTGGAGCGGATGGAACTCCTCTCACCTCACTTTGTAAATTTCTAGTTAACTGTATTAGTGCAAAGTGTCAAATTTCTCTAGATGTTACGCAAAGGAGGATGCGAGCTTATTGTCAAGTGGTAGAAAGGTAGTTAGTAGGATATAGTTGTAGTTCTAGTTTACTGACTAAACTTTCATGACTCCATGTTAGGTTTGTACGGTCTGAATGGAGGAAAAGATATGTTGAGCATAAATTGTGATTTTCAGTCATGCATACAATGTACATGTTCCACATTGACTAATACTAATGAATGCAAATATGTATATTGTATATTTCACTTTATGGTTAATAAACAAATTAAAAAAAAAAAAGGAATGGTTTTGCTCACAAATATCTTCATCCTCTGGTTCTCGGCTACTATAGTTGAAGGCAAATCCACCGTGAAACTGACAAAGTGGCACTCCATCGTTTCGGTGCAAACAGTAATCTACCGTACTTGTCAATATGATGTTTTTTTAATTATCAAATTAGGAAATAGATGTTTAATCTCCACCTGAACCTGTTGCTGCTGACCGCTTCTGTCACCAGGCACGGCACTATTCTTTTAGCGGATAACAATGGAGGAGACGTCACGACCACAGGCTCTGTCCAGCAAGAGATGCTAGTGTAACCACTCAGCCTGGTAGCATGGGTGTGTGTTTTTTCTCCAGTAATCACCTCACTGCTGTGGCCAATGGGACAGCACAGCATGCTGGGAGCTGCCAGTTATAGTTTATACTTGCTCTGGTTCTCTTCTGAAATTCAGCTCTGATTCAGCCTGTTTAATGCCAGTTTTAGACATTGCCTAGTGATTGTGTTTCTGTCCCTGACATCCTGGTATTGATGCAGCTTTCCAACCACCCTCTGTAGGCTCGCTCCATCATCCAGCACACAATGCGTTGACATAACCCAGAGGCCCCAGTGTAAGTCAAGATCTATGCACAGAGGGGTTAAAGAGTGAATACCAGGGCAAAACCAACCGGTAGAAGCCCCATTAAAAGCTGCCAGGCTACCAAGCATAATGGCCCGTTAATTTAACCCCTTCACCCCAGAGCCTGCTTTCACCTTCATGACCAGGCTAAATTTTACAATTCTGATCAGTGTCACTTTATGAGGTAATCACACTGGAACGATTGAACGGATCCCACTGATTCGGTGATTGTTTTTTCTTGACATATTGTACTTTATGATTGAGGTAAAATTTCTTTGCTATCGACATTTGGCAAAAAATTTGGAACATTTTGCAATTTTCAAACTTAATTTTTATGCCCTTAAATCAGTCACACAAAATAATTAATAAACAACATATCCCACATGTCTACTTTACATCAGCACAATATCTAAACAATTGTTTTTTTGTTAGGAAGTTATAAGGGTTAAAAGTTAACCAGCAATCTCTCATTTTTCTAACAAAACATTTTTTTTTTTTACGGACCATATCACATTTGAAGTCACTGAGGGGTCTGTATTACAGAAAATACCCCAAAGTGACACCATTCTAAAAATTGCACCCCTCAAAGTGTTCAATACCATATGCAAGAAGTTTATTAACCCTTCAGGTGCTTCACAGGAATTTTTGTAATATAGAAGAAAAAATGAACTGTCACAAAAATGTTATTTTAGACTCAAACTATATTTTTGCAAGGTTAACAGAAGAAAATGGACTCCAAAATTTGTTATGCAATTTCTCCTCAGCATGCTAATACCTCATATGTGTATGTGTGTGTGTGTGTGGGGGGGGAAACCACTGTTTGGGCAAACGGCAGGGCTCGGAAGGGAAGAAGCGCCATTTGGCTTTTTGAATGTAAAATTAGTTGGAATAATTAGCGGACGCCATGTTGCGTTAGGAGTGCGCCTGATGTGCTTACACAGTGGAAACCGCTCACAAGTGACACCGTTTTGGAAACTACACCCCTCAGAGAACTTGTGTAGATGTGTTGTGAGTAGAGTTGAGCGAATTTCTTCGGGTCCCCGGAGGAAACCCACGCAAACACGGGGAGAACATACAGACTCCTTGCAGATGTTGTCCTTGGTGGGATTTGAACTAACCACTGAGCCACCGTGATCTAACCAACTTGCTACTGTCTGGTGACGATCTCGTCATGACTCTGGCGGGACACCATGGCAACGATCTGGACCCCACAATGATGTTGCAGGGTCTCCGATCCGAGAGCAGAGGGGCTTTCTCTAAGCCTGCTCTCTAAATGCTTTGATCGCACCGATGAGAGCATTTAGGGGGTTAAAGCGCCAGGAGTGGTGCGAGCACCACTCCTGGCACTGAGAGCCGGATGCAGAGTGTCAGCTGTCAGAATCAGAATGCAAAGCCCCCTGTGTGCAGGCGATTACGTATATATACTGCACTGGTCGGGAAGTCCGTTCCTATCATGACGTATATTTGCTGCAAATGTTGGGAAGGGGTTAAAAGCAACTTATTCACAGAGAAAATGCCAGTTCATCTGTTTCGCAGTGTTTAACAAAATACCATGTTTTAAAGCCTAAAAGTATCCAGCAGAATAAAGCAAAGGCCACTGCACAAAACTAAATATTTGAAAATCGACTAATTGGTGCTTACATTTTTATAGTGCGAAATGTGGTAGGGACACTCTTTCGAGAACTTGGGGCCCCATTCATTGTACACACCCATTCTTAACAAAAGGGTGGTTTGGAGTTTGATGTACTGAATTCATCAAGAGGCGAATCTTCTGTGCGGCGTGTACCTCTGAGTCTTGCCACAAATGCTACTCCTTTAGGGACAGGAGTAACATTTCTGGCATAAAAAAATGCCCCATTACAGCTTCGCTTACTTTGGTTGAGATGCCCGAAAAGGCCAAAACTTGCAAAAAACTTAAGGTGTTTTATGCCGTTTTTTTTTTATTTTTGCGTAAACACTTGGAGAATGTCAGCCCCCCCCGCATAAAACATATGATAAATATGGCGGAGGTCTCATGTCCCCAGAGACCCTAATTATCATCTTTATTTATATGTATTGGGTGTTTAGGGGTTAACGTTCGGTCACTCTTGCGTTACGTTCTTTTAATAGATATGGTTCAAACTGGTTCTGGGTAGTTTTTTGCGCGCTTTTTTACCACTTTTTCATTGGCCGTTGGAGTATTTGGTGGTCTTTTTTGAATTATATCAACTCCGGGATCGGTATTATTCCCTCATTCTGCTGGCACAAGAAGAAAGAAGAGCCCACCCTCCCTCCCGTTATTTATTCTTTCCATTTGTCGTGTGGTTTTATTTGTAGGGAAAAATCACTCATTTTATGGGTGGATTTGGTCATTTGGAAGTTTGGAATTTTGGACTTATGATATACGGAAGTTTATTTATTGGATAATTTTACAAGTATTTATGTAACCCAAAATAAAACCTCACGGCCATTTTTATTCCACAATTAAAATTGTCTATGTGTATTTATTTATTGAAATGGGTTTTATGGGGACATGTAACGCCGAGGCCCCAATTCATTAATGTCAATTTGCTTCTTCACTTCCAGGAGGAACAATAGAAGAATACCACAATACAGAGCTTTATCTGAAGATGTTCCTAAATTGCAGACAGGTTGTCTGACATACTATGTCTAACTGCTTGTGATCAGATTTATATTCTATTCTCGCAGCGTACACTTGCTGCTGTCTCAAAAGGCAGTATACACCCATCTGTGAAAAGGTGATTTGGCACGGCTAATTCTGACCCCTGGGATTACCTCCTCTTGGAGAGCCAATGAGATTGTGGTTCGCATTAGTCAGATACATAGCTCAGCAATATAGAAATACTATAAGCGCATTAGAAATAATTGCGGAGCCAAGCATGCTTCACACCCCCACAACCCATTTCAAGAACAAAACAATTAGGAGTTGAAATTCAACTTATACCATATCACCTACAATGCACTGGAAAACTATGGAATCGAGCCAAACAGCCTCACAAAAATATATATATATATTTATTTATTTTTTTTTTTTTTTTGGGGGGGGGGGGGGCACATGTAAAAAGATGACAAATAAGCACCCAGAGAAGATTAAAACCCATCAACACTTGGGGGCACAAAACACGTTACGGTAATTTATAACAGCAGCATAAATTCATGCAAAGCAAGACAGAGCTCTAGTGCCCTGCCGTTTGGCCGCGGCTGGAGCCAATATAGGGACTGTGTGACTGGCGCCTCCCGGGAACCTGCGCTGCTCTCGGACCATGAATTTTGTTAACTTCCTACGTATCTTGCACTTTACCAGCGATAAGCGGAGGCTGCCGGAGTATGAGCGTGTCTGGAGAGACCTGGACCCTAACATCATGTGGGACATTCTCGGGGAGGTGGGGGATGGAGCCTACAAGGCTAAAAACAAAGAAACATGCAAAGCAAGGCAGACCAGAACAACGCAGCGCAAGTAAGGACATTAGTCAGCCAGACGTATATCGCAATCCATAAATGCAGGTCAAGTTATACCATATTGTAAGAGTGTCCTGGCACCTCACCCTCCAAATCTCTAGAGACCTAAGGGGCAACATTTCTACTTGTGGAGAGTGACAAACCAAGCCTGGCATGTCGGAGTGAGGAGTCTTAAGCCATGCATGCTTCTCTGGGAAATTAAATATGCAAATTGTCTCTTCAGAGAGGAAAAGGACTAAAACTCTAGAGCCACCTATTGGAAGTAGCAATCCTAAAAGATAATATCTACTCTTTAACAAGACTTGCAAATTGACTTAGGATAAAAGGGTAGAAGATGAAATTATACCTGCCTAGTCGTCGTTTCCACCACATGTCAGGAAAGAGTTGGCCCCATAAACATAAGCTGGTCTTGCCGATATGGGGAGGCCATAATTTCCTCTCCATTTGACCAGAACAATTATGGCATACAATGCAGAAACCACGTATACAGCAGAAGGTGAAGGAGAGGTCTACGTTACAGTAAGCTGATCGTCCATATATTTGTATGCTTGACGCATATCTGGCTCTATATAGCTATAGACAAAGCGCTCATCTCAAGAAAACCATCTCTTACTGCCACCTGTTGGACGCTTCTGATGTGTGCAGTCTGCTATCTGAGGACAACCCAGAACAAACATTGAGTAGCGACATGTTAATTCATATTACTGACTAAAGAACGCTCCCCCGAACAGCAGAAATCGTGCAAAAAGAAGAAGTAGCTTTGAATACTTCATTTTTCTGATAGAAAAAGGCCTCCATATAGCTAGTAAGTGGTGCAGATGCAACAGATATAATTTCCCTTGAGGGCATAGAAAAGTAAGAAGCCTTCTTTGAAGTCACTCTACTAAAACTTTGATGGAAGGAAGTAAAGAGACCTGGCTGCCTGATCCAAACAGTGTATTTGGCAAAGAAAACTGAAGAAAATCCCACTTGAGCTCGCACAACTGGCAGCCATTTACAGAAAATGATTTTGTGCCTTAAAGGCAACAATTAATAATTCTGCTTAGTCTTATGACAGTCCTTCATACTGGAACTCAGGGGACATTTGCACAGTAACAAACAGAAAAAGCTGCTGACTTTCTTCAGATAATTCCGCCATGCTTCCTGGGGCTCCGGTATGACATTGCTACATGGGAGAGAATAATCAGTGCAGCAATTAGCCTCACTTTCTGCAATAACTAGCCAGAACCTGCCGCTATTGAAAGAAAATTGGAGAACTAATCGTATCAAAGCGAGTTCTCGTCAAAACTCGGAATATTTACCACTGGGAGGCTTCAAGAAAAACTCTGCAAACATTTAAAGAACGCAATGAAGTCATCTTTACACCCTGTAGGCTGTGTATGCAGGATGGGACCAAACACAGTGACGGCAGCAGAAAGCACCATCAGCGGTAATGGCGGCACACTGTTGCACCAAACACTCGCACGCCCTCAAAGGGACTGTCAGCACAGAATGACTGTTCAAACCAAGTACAGGTGACATTTACCTCTACTTTTTCGATTCACGGACAAGGTCCTGTTAGAAAACTACAATTCTTCTGGCAAAAGTCTAAGCCCTCCTACAGCTACACCAACCATAGGAAAGCAGTCATGCAAGACTGAAAAGAATAGCTGCCATCGTTTCTACATCGACATCAGGCAAGACAAAGAAGAGACACTTGTCATGTGCTGGAATTTCCCCATTTACCACAATGGTGACTCCCCATGGGAATTCAGAATAGCGTGATGAAAGGATTCCAGTACATCAAAATCAAGTCAGAGTCTGACAAGCATTTTATTGGCAGCCACAGACTAAATCAATTAAAAACGGCTGAATTTTCACTGGCTGCTGCCCAAAACCTGTTCCACAATTAGATTAAAAATGATCAAGTGGCTTTAAGGCATTCATAAATTACACACTACAGAGAAGCCAGTATGTGCGACAACACAGCAATACCGAGCATGCACAAATGTGAGCACCGCCAAGATATGGGTTCCCAGATTACGGTATTCTACTACGGCCAGTACTAGAGAATCCCCAGCTCTAATGCTGCATAACTGCTGATAAAGCCTGCATTGTACTGTGAGGGTCTGCTCTAGGAAAAGCTCAGAAAGGGAGTAGTCACCAGGGATTTACTACCCATCTGCATAATGTAGGGGTAGAGACCCTGATTCCAGCAATGTGTCACTTATGGAGCCACATGCAGATCTGCTGCAGATCTAACAGTTCTCTGAATAACCTCACCCACACCACCGATTGGCAGCTTTCTACCCATGGACGTCAAATTTGCAACAAAAAAAGTGCAATTTCACAATTGTTCTTATATTTTTATTTATCATGTTCGCTATATGGTAAAACTGACCTGACCACATGATTCTCCAGATGAATACGAGCACGCAGATAAGCAAAAAAACAAACAAAAAAAAAAAACCGCTATACATGTTTGTTAAGTAATGAAAAAAAGAAATAGGAAGTTTGTATAAAAAAAAATATATACACAGCTTTTGTCGCCATTTTCACGTTTTCATTTTTCAGGATATGGGGCTGTGTGGCACCCCGAGCCAACGTTTTCACAGATACCATTTTGGCGTAGATACAATGTTTTGATCGTCTCTTATTGCAACTTTGTGGTAACAAAAAAAAAAAAAAAACATAATTTTGCCAGTTTTAATTTTTTTTCTCCTCATTATGCCATTTACCGATCGGATTATTTTATATTTTGATAAGATCGTGCTTTTAAAAAAGCAGCAATAACAAACGTGTATTTTTTGTGTTTTAATTCTACTGGAAAAATAGGGGGAGACTTGAGAGTGTCGGCGTTTTTCAATTTCTTTAATATTTTAAAACCTTATTTCCTTTTTTTTTTTTTACTGCATTTTAACTCCTTCACCACCGTGGATTTCCCGTTTTTCCTCCTCTTCTACCCAGAGCCAAAACTTCTTCATTTTCCTTCATTATGGCCATGTGAGGGCTTGTTTTCTGCGGTACGAGTTTAACAACCCCTTTAGTTTTACCAAATAGTGTACTAGAAAACTGGAACAAAATTCTAAGTATGGTGAAATTGCAAAAAAAAAAAAAAGTGCAATCCACAATTGTTTTTTGGACTGTGTTTTTTTTTATTTTTTTACCATGTTCAGTGCTAAAACTGACCTGCCATTATGATTCTCCAGGTCATTACAAGTTCGCAGATACAAAACATTTATAGTGGTTAAAAAAAAATATATCCAAAGTTTGTATATTAAAAAGCACTATTTTCCGATAAGCGTAGCGTCTCCATTTTTTGTGATCTGGTGCTGGGTGAGGGCTTATTTCCTGTGTGCTGAGCTGACATTTTAATGGATACCATTTGGGGTAGGTACGATGTTTTGATCGCCTGTTACTGTATTTTATTGCAATGTGGCTGCGATAAAAAAACCCTTAATTCTGGTGTTTTGATGCAGTGATTATTTACATACATACATAGATCAATTTTGGCAGAGAAAGAAGCAGATTTCTCTGATAAGATATTAAAAGGTTGCTCATTTTCACATGTACTATTTATTTATGAAACACTAAATAAACATGACAGTTCATGGGTAGATCTATGGCAAAAGGGTAGAGCGGTATTTTACCACTGGCTTGATCATGACATGCTGAGATCCTGCAGCCCAACCGTATAAAACGTCAAGTAAAATGCACTTTTTTTTCCTAAGCCTATAGGATATATACATTTTTAATGCCCTTTTTGGCAAGAAGCCATTTTGAACTAACATTGGGGAAAAAAATGCAGTTCACCGCTGAGACAATTGAAGAGGTGCACAACAAAACAAAATACTAAATTGTGTAGCATGAATGAGATTTCAGAAATCTAATTTTGCTGTTACTGTGCAAAAATACATTATTTTTACTATAGAAATACATGGTGAAAAAAAGCATAAAATACGGGTGAAGCAGCGCTCTCCAGTAACATACATCGAGTGCTTAACTGAATGGGGTGTGAATTTAGCCCAAGTTGCCTCACAGTGCAAGACACCACACCTAGGACTCGTGGTTTTATCTTAGACATGGTATCCATTTTTTGACACACAGATACTGACCAATTTACGTCACGGTGAATGCTGAATAGTGCTTTTGTCACGTTTTTATTAAAAAAAAAAAAAAAAAAGCTGCAAAGTTCTTACCATT
Source organism: Ranitomeya variabilis (assembly GCF_051348905.1). Lineage (NCBI taxonomy): Eukaryota > Metazoa > Chordata > Amphibia > Anura > Dendrobatidae > Ranitomeya > Ranitomeya variabilis. Next base: position 723,671,738 of record NC_135233.1, read on the forward strand.
CCGACTATAAAAAAACGGACAGCACATTGATGGCAATGATGAGGCAATGGTGAGAGAAGACAAGCAGGTGGGAAGGTGTATATGAATGACTGGCCCCGCTGTGAAGCTCCGAGAGCCTGCATTTGGTTTGCCGAGTCTCTAACCACTAGACCCATATCAAAAGTTTCTGATTTTCTGCATGCATTTGCCAAGCGGCTTTTTTATCTTTTAGGCTAAACTGACTACTTTTGTGTGTGTGACAAACTAAGCGTTGAGACCAAATGATAAAAATTGAATATGAGTCAATATCTGATTTTACCCAAATACTGTAATAATTATTATTGCTAAAACTGTCAGTACACAGCCCAAATATTTTTTTGCAGATCTAGAAAGACTTCATTTTCTTCATTCTATGCTCCTCTGGAACACAAGGAAGTGACGGCTGCTGGCGGCAATGCTTTGTATTCAGAGGAAACATACCTTGGTGAGTCATTTGTTTGTGGTGAAACCTTCTGCCAGGTATGCCGCCTCATGTTACCAAGCTGCCTGTAAAACATCAGAGTCTACTGAAGACAAAAGACCCTTGGCCTGGATCACAGAATTCAGTTTATAGGGGTCTCCGCTTTGGACAATCACTGCTCTTTATGTGGGTCTTATATCACAAAATGCAGATATAGAAAAGAGACCGGTCACAGGAGCGCAGGATGTTATGGTTTGTGTATGGAGCGCTAGCAGCAGTCCCAGGAAGGGGGAGGTAGGCACCCAAGTCCCCGCAGCTCCAGGCGTGCAGATATAGAAAAGAGACCGGTCACAGGAGCGCAGGATGTTATGGTTTGTGTATGGAGCGCTAGCAGCAGTCCCAGGAAGGGGGAGGTAGGCACCCAAGTCCCCGCAGCTCCAGGCGTGCAGATATAGAAAAGAGACCGGTCACAGGAGCGCAGGATGTTATGGTTTGTGTATGGAGCGCTAGCAGCAGTCCCAGGAAGGGGGAGGTAGGCACCCAAGTCCCCGCAGCTCCAGCCGGATACCCCCAATGGAGGATATTGCGTGCAGATATGCCGTCTTCTTCAGGTGCATATTTCAAACATCCACCTGAAGAAGACGACGTATGCTGTTGAAACGCGTTGTGGTTTAACCCAAACTGGTGTCGGTGTCCTTCATCCTGCGCTCCTGTGACCGGTCTCTTTTCTATATCTGCACGCAATATCCTCCGTTGGGGGTATCCAGCTGGAGCTGCGGGGACTCGGGTGCCTACCTCCCCCTTCCTGGGACTGCTGCTAGCGCTCCATACACAAACCGCTAACCACTGCTCTACAATTGTATCACAAAATGTAATTTTACTTGGACCCTGAGGGATCCATTTCAATGACCATAAGGCACTACCAAGTGAGAAATGACATTACCCAATAACTTAAAGCAATGCGCAGTCTGTACAACGCTGTACAGGACAGGTTCTCCTGGAGTGAGAGGCACTCTGGTTCACAGACTCACAAAAAGTAAGCGGCAGGCAGGGTGATGTAGATGCCCACGTCCCTACAGAGGCAATATGGAGGAAAAGGGGTCTAATGAATCACGTCAATTTCATCAAAGTTTAACCCCTTCATGACCTTGCCGTTTTTTGCAATTCTGACCAGTGTCCCTTTATGAGGTAATAACTCAGGAACGCTTCAACGGATCCTAGCGATTCTGAGATTGTTTTTTCGTGACATATTGGGCTTCATGTTAGTGGTAAATTTAGGTCGATAATTTCTGAGTTTATTTGTGAAAAAGCGGAAATTTGGCAAAAATTTTGAAAATTTCGCAATTTTCACATTTTGAATTTTTATTCTGTTAAACCAGAGAGTTATGTGACACAAAATAGTTAATAAATAACATTTCCCACATGTCTACTTTACATCAGCACAATTTTGGAAACAAATTTTTTTTTTTGCTAGGAAGTTATAAGGGTTAAAATTTGACCAGTGATTTCTCATTTTTACAACAAAATTTACAAAACCATTTTTTTTAGGGACCACCTCACATTTGAAGTCAGTTTGAGGGTTCTATATGGCTGAAAATACCCAAAAGTGACACCATTCTAAAAACTGCACCCCTCAAGGTGCTCAAAACCACATTCAAGAAGTTTATTAACCCTTCAGGTGTTTCACAGCAGCAGAAGAAACATGGAAGTAAAAAATGAACATTTAACTTTTTAGTCACAAAAATGATCTTTTAGCAACAATTTTTTTATTTTCCCAAGGGTAAAAGGAGAAACTGGACCACGGATGTTGTCCAATTTGTCCTGAGTACGCTGATACCTCATATGTGGGGGTAAACCACTGTTTGGGCGCACGGCAGGGCTCGGCAGGGAAGGAGCGCCATTTGACTTTTTCAATGAAAAATTGGCTCCAATCTTTAGCGGACACCATGTCGCGTTTGGAGAGTCCCCGTGTGCCTAAACATTGGAGCTCCCCCACAAGTGACCCCATTTTGGAAACTAGACCCCCCAAGGAACTTATCTAGAAGCATAGTGAGCACTTTAAACCCCCAGGTGCTTCACAAATTGATCCGTAAAAATGAAAAAGTACTTTTTTTTCACAAAAAAATTATTTTAGCCTCAATTTTTTCATTTTCACATGGGCAACAGGATAAAATGGATCCTAAATTTTGTTGGGCAATTTCTCCTGAGTACACCATTACCTCACATGTGGGGGTAAACTACTGTTTGGGCACATGGTAAGGCTCGGAAGGGGAGGCGTGCCATTTGACTTTTTTAATGGAAAATTAGCTCCAATCGTTAGCGGACACCATGTCGCGTTTGGAGAGCCCCTGTGTGCCTAAACATTGGAGCTCCCCTACAAGTGACCCCATTTTGGAAACTAGACCCCCCAAGGAACTTATCTAGATGCATAGTGAGCACTTATAACCCCCAGGTGCTTCACAGAAGTTTATAACGCAGAGCCGTGAAAATAAAAAAAAACATTTTCTTTCCTCAAAAATGATTTTTAGCCCAGAACTTTTTATTTTCCCAAGGGTAATAGGAGAAATTGGACCGCAAATGTTGTTGTCCAGTTTGTCCTGAGTACGATGATACCCCATATGTGGGGGTAAACCACTGTTTGGGCACACGGCAGGGCTCGGAAGGGAAGGAGCGCCATTTGGCTTTTTGAATGGAAAATTAGCTCCAATCATTAGCGGACACCATGTCGCGTTTGGAGAGCCACTGTGTGCCTAAACATTGGAGCTCCCGCACAAGTGAACCCATTTTGGAAACTAGACCTCCCAAGGAACTAATCTAGATGTGTGGTGAGCACTTTGAACCCCCAAGTGCTTCACAGAAGTTTATAACGCAGAGCCATGAAAATAAAAAATAATTTTTCTTTTCTCAAAAATGATTTTTTAGCCCACAATTTTTTATTTTCCCAAGGGTAACAGGAGAAATTGGACCCCAAAAGTTGTTGTCCAGTTTCTCCTGAGTACGCTGATACCCCATATGTGGGGGTAAACCACTGTTTTGGCACACGTCGGGGTTCGGAAGGAAAGTAGTGACGTTTTGAAATGCAGACTTTGATGGAATGCTCTGCGGGCATCAGGTTGCGTTTGCAGAGTCCCTGATGTGCCTAAACAGTAGGAACTCCCCACAAGTGACTCCATTTTGGAAATTAGACCCCCAAGGGAACTTATCTAGATGTGTGGTGAGCACTTTGCACCCCCAAGTGCTTCACAGAAGTTTATAATGCAGAGCCGTGAAAAAAAAAAAATGTGTTTCCTTTCCTCAAAAATATTTTTTTAGCCCAGAATTTTTTTATTTCTGCAAGAGTAACAGGAGAAATTGGACCCCAAAAGTTGTTGTCCAGTTTCTCCTGAGTACGCTGATACCCCATATGTGGGGGTAAACCACTGTTTTGGCACACGTCGGGGTTCGGAAGGGAAGTAGTGACGTTTTGGAATGCAGACTTTGATGGAATGGTCTGCGGGCATCATATTACGTTTGCAGAGCCCCTGATATGCCTAAACAGTAGAAACCCCCCACAAGTGACCCCATTTTGGAAACTAGACCCCCCAAGGAACTTATCTAGATGTGTGGTGAGCACGTTCAACCCCCAAGTGCTTCACAGAAGTTTACAACGCAGAGCCGTGAAAATAAAAAATCATTTTTCTTTCCTCAAAAAAGATGTTTTAGCAAGCAATTTTTTATTTTCACAAGGGTAACAGGAGAATTTGGACCCCAATGTTTGTTGCCCAGTTTGTTGTGAATACGCTGATACCCCATATGTGGGGGTAAACCACTGTTTGGGCACACGTCAGGGCTCGGAAGGGAAGTAGTGACATTTGAAATGCAGACTTTGATGGAATGGTCTGTGGGCGTCACATTGCATTTGCAGAGCCCCTGATGTGCCTAAACAGTAGAAACACCCCACAAGTGACCCCATTTTGGAAACTAGACCCCCGAAGGAACTTATCTAGATGTGTGGTGAGCACTTTCAACCCCCAAGTGCTTCACAGAAGTTTATAACGCAGAGCCGTGAAAATAAAAAATAATTGTTCTTTCCTCAAAAATTATGTTTTAGCAAGTAATTTTTTATTTTTGCAAAGGTAACAGGAGAAATTGGACCCCAACAGTTGTTGCCCAGTTTGTCCTGAGTACACTGGTACCCCAAATGTGGGGGTAAACCACTGTTTGGGTGCACGTCGGGGCTTGGAAGGGCGGGAGCACCATTTGACTTTTTGAACGCAAGATTGGCTGGAATCATTGGTGGCGCCATGTTGCGTTTGGAGACCCCTGATGTGCCTAAACAGTGGAAACCCCTCAATTCTAACTTCAACACTAACCCCAACACACCCCTAATCCTAATCCCAACTGTAGCCATAACCCTAATCACAACCCTAACCACAACCCTAACCGCAACACACCCGTAACTCTAATTCCAACCCTAATCCTAACCCTAATCCCAACCGTAACCCTAATCCCAACCCTAACCACAACTGTAACCCCAACACACCCTTAACCCTATCTGTAACCCTAACCACAAGCCTAATCTTAACCCTATTTCAAACCCTAGCCCTAATTCCAACCCTAACTCTAATTCCAACCCTAACCCTAAGGCTATGTGCCCACGTTGCGGATTCGTGTGAGATCTTTCCGCACGATTTTTGAAAAATCTGCAGGTAAAAGGCACTGCGTTTTACCTGCGGATTTACAGCAGATTTCCAGTGTTTTTTTGTGCGGATTTCACCTGCGGATTCCTATTGAGGAACAGGTGTAAAACGCTGCGGAATCCGCACAAAGAATTGACATGCTGCGGAAAATACAATGCAGCGTTTCTGCACGGAATTTTCCGCACCATGGGCACAGCGGATTTGGTTTTCCTTAGGTGTACATGGTACTGTAAACCTGATGGAAAACTGCTTCGAATTCGCAGCGGCCAATCCGCTGTGGATCCGCGGCCAATCCGCTGCCAATCCGCTGCGGATCCACTGCCGATCCGCTGCCGATCCGCTGCCGATCCGCTGCCGATCCGCTGCCGATCCGCTGCCGATCCGCTGCCGATCCGCTGCGGATCCGCGGCCGATCCGCTGCGGATCCGCGGCCGATCCGCTGCCGATCCGCTGCCGATCCGCGGCCGATCCGCTGCGGATGCGCTGCGGATCCGCGGCCGATCCGCTCTGTGTGCACATGCCATAACCCTAACCCTACCCGTAACCCTAACCCTACCCCTAGTTCTAACCCTAACCCTAGTGGAAAAAGAAAAAAAAATATTTTCTTTATTTTATTATTGTCCCTACCTATGGGGGTGATAAAGGGGGGGGTTTATTTATTATTTTTTTATTTTGATGGCTGTGTTAGAACCTACCACAGCGATCAAAATGTACCTGTAATGAATCAGCCAGCCGGCTGATTCGGCGGGCGCACTGAGCATGCGCCCGCCATTTTGGAAGATGGCGGCGCCCAGCGAGGAGACGGACCGACACCGGGAGCCTAGGTAAGTATAAGGGGGGGGAGATCGGGGCACGGGGGGGGGGGGGCGTCGGAGCACCGGGGGGTGACATAGGAGCAGGGGGGGAGTGGGCAGGAGGACGGGGGAGCGGAGCACAGGACGGAGGGGACCGGACCCCATAACGGAGCACTGGGGGGGCGATCGGTGGGGGGGGGGGGTCACTTCAGGTTTTCCAGCCATGGCCGATGGTATTGCAGCATCGGCCATGGCTGGATTGTAATATTTCACCAGTTTTTTAGGTGAAATATTACAAATCGCTCTGATTGGCAGTTTCACTTTCAACAGCCAATCAGAGCGATCGTAGCCACGGGGGGGTGAAGCCACCCCCCCTGGGCTGAAGTACCACTCCCCCTCTCCCTGCAGATCGGGTAAAATAGGAGTTAACCCCTTCACCCGATCTGCAGGGACGCGATCATTCCATGACGCCGCATAGGCGTCATGGGTCGGGAAGGGGTTAATGGGCTGTTCACATATTCGTATTTATTTGTGGACCAGGAATCTGCAAACAAACTATGGAGACATGTCCTTGTCTGAGGCAAGGATTAAAATCACCCAGACGTCCATGGGTCTGTGAAAATCATAGACAACGCACGGATGGCATCAGTGTGTAATCTGTGCGCCATCACCAATTAACATTATAATGTATAGAAGAATATATGTATTTATCCCTACATGAAAATCACTGATAAAAATTGACACATGGACCAAACACTGCTGAAAATCTGATCCAAAATGCTGATGAAATGGTTATTCTGCGCATGTGAAATATCAGAAGTCTGAATTGGCCTATAACTGTGCTGATACATAATAGACAACACTCACTAACATATGCCCAAACGGTCTACTCGGGAGCTAGAAAGGGAACCGGTGCGAGTAATACACTCCATTGGCGCCCATAGTGACTGTCCAGTGAGAGGCCCACTCCGCCACTTTAGGACAGCTATGCTCCAGAAAAAACTACTTCAATCGTCCCTTTTTGGCTGACAATACTTGCCATAGGTTTTCATGTATCAAAGTATCTGCCAGACTGCAACAATTAGGCCTCATTCAGAAATTTGATTTTTTTTTCGCATGAAAACAGACTATTTTCAGTGGTTCATTTGTTTTCGCCTTTCAGCAGTGTTTGGTCAGTGTTTCATCAGCGATTTTCACGGTTTAAAAAAAAAAAAAAAAAAAAAGTATAAATTGCTAAATTTCTCCAATTCATGATGATGTTAACACGGAGGATAATGTGCGCCATTAGTGATTATCACAGACCCATACATTTATGTGAGTAATTGATCAGGATCAAAAATGGACACGTCTCCAATTTCTACGTGGAAAAATGGTCTGCAAAAAAACAAGGACACGAAAAACTTCATAGAGTATAATGGGTACATGTGAAAACCAGGGATAGAACACATACTCAAGTACGTCATCTGAATTACATTACCGGTAATTCCGAACATAGTTCAGTCCTGATGCCAGGTCGTGTAACCCTTATCTTTCGACTGAACTTTTCTAAGCCGGTTTATGACCACATCAAACTACAGAGCCTAAGTCACCATGACTATGAATGGAATCCAGCAAATATGGATTTATTTGCTTGTATAGAACCATTAATTCCGCAGCGGTTTACAGACATTATTATTACTGTCCCCATTGGGGCTCACAGTCTAAATACCCTATACCGAATGTCTGGAGAGGAAGCGGGAGTACCCCGAGGAAACTCACACAAACATGGGGAGAACATACAAACTCCTTGCAGATGTTGTCCTTGGTGGGATTTGACGCAGGACCCCAGCTCTACAAAGCAACAGATATATCCACTGAGCCACCGTGCTGCTAATCATAACCACTTGTTCACTAGGTTTATGACAGACACTCATTTCAGCAGTCACAGGAGAGGCCATGGCAGTAGTGGTTATGTGAAAGATGGACATGACATTGCTGTAGAACCAGCGGGACCACCACAGCAGCAGATTGGATCTGTAACTTTGTATTTCATTCCATTTACAGCTGTCTTTCCCAAAATGAATACATTGTGCCTCTATCTAAACTAAAAGAGAAAAACCTTCACTTGTACCATATCAACAAGTCAGAGCTCACCTTCCATTTCTTATACTGCTTTTGAAAAGTTAAATGTGACCACTGATCGGTTGTTATGAGCACAAGACCAGTTATTCTATAAGACCACGTGCACACATTAAGCATTTGGTCAGTATTTTACATCAGTGTTTGTAAGCATAATAGAAACACGGGCACCACTTCTGCATTTTTTATCCTACTCCTTACAAATACTGGTGTAATAACAGTGGCTTGTGAATGTATTCACCCCCTTGGCTTTCTACCCATTTTGTTACATTACAACCTGTGCTTAAATATTTTTGTAATCCAATTTGTGTGTGACACATCAGCACTTAGTCTGAGTTCGTGAAGTGATAAAAATATAGGTATAAATTAAATTTAAGGGATCAAATAACTAAAATTTGGTATGTGCATGTGTGTTCATCCCATTGGCAATGAAGCCCCTAAAAATTTCTGGTGCAAGCATACACCTTCATAAATCACATGCTTAGTGAAAGGAAGACCACTGGTGTGCAAGCTAAGTGTCACATGGTCTGTCAGTATAAACACACTAGTGTTGAGAAAAAGTGCTTGGATAACGTGTCATCCAAGCATATTTTAGTGCTCTGCGAATATGCTGGAGTCCCTGCGGCTGAATGTTTTGGGGCAGTAGACAGACGCAACACATTTGCCTGTCAAGTTTGCCAAAAAACATTTGGGAGACTCTCCAAATGTATGGAGAAAGGTGCTGTGGTCAGATGAGACTAAAATTGAACTTTTTGGCCACCAAGGTAAACACTCTCTGCCGCCAAACCATCACATCTCATCACCCCAAGAACATCATCCCCACAGTGAAACAATGGTGGAAGCATCATGCTTTGGGGACTTTTTAGCAGCAGAAACAGGGAAAATGGTCCGAGTTGAGGTGAAGACGGATGGTACGAAATAGAGATATTCTTGCGCAAAACCTGATTGTCCGTCAGCGATTTGAGACTGTGATGGAGGTTCAACTCCCAAAAAGACAATGACCCAAAGCATACTGCTAAAGCAACACTCGAAATGTTTTAGAGTGGCCTAGTCAAAGCCCAGACCTTAAACCAATTGAGAATCTTTGGTCAGACTTGAAGACTGCTGATCAGTAGTGATGAGCGAATATACTCGTTACTCGAGATTTCCCGTGCCCGCTCGGGTGTCCTCCGAGTATTTGTAAGTACTCGGAGATTTAGTTTTCAGCGCCGCAGCTGAAGGATTTACATCCGTTAGCCGGCTTGATTACATGTGGGGATTCCCTAGCAACCAGGCAACCCCCACATGTACTTATGCTGGCTAACAGATGTAAATCATTCAGCTGCAGCAAGAAAAACTAAATCTCTGAGCACTAAAAAATACTCGGAGGACACCTGAGCGTGCTCGGGAAATCTCAAGTAACGAGTATATTCGCTCATCACTACTGATCACCAGGGGAAACCATCTAACTTTAAGACTTTAAGAAGCTCGAGCAGTTTTGCCCTGGGGAATGGGTAAAAATCCCAGTGGCAAGATGTGGAAAACTCAGAGAATCGCTGCAAAAGGAAGCTCTACAAAGTACTGACTTTAGGGGGTGTATAGTTATGCACACTGAAGATTTCAATTACCGTATTTTATCCCATTTGTTGTTTGCTTCACAATAAAAAAGAAAACCAAAATGTTCATAGTTGTAGACATGTTCTTTACATGATCAACTGATGAAATTCCTCAAAAAAACTGAAATTCCAAAGTTGTCAGGTAGCAAAATTCAAAATACCAATGGAAGGTGAACACTTTTGCAAGCAACTGTACATTCATCTCCTCCCAGAGGTGATGACAGCTAATCAGTGGGGGTGCTTGGTATCGGACCCCCACCAGTCTGATATTGATGACTTACCCTGAAAACAGGTTATCAATATAAAAGTGGTGGAAAAGCCCTTTGTTTCTCAGAGAATATGAATGGAGATGCAGACTTTAATTTACAGTAGCATGCCAGAGTGTATGAATATATAAATATACATACACTGCCAGCATCCACTTGAACGACAAGAGGATATCTACAATAATTGCATTGTCAAACTCCATTAGAGAATGAAATGCCAACATCTGAGAATTGCCTTCACATCAGACTAACTACTGGAATACGCTGTGTGCTGGTGACCTTTAGACTGCATGCGTCTCATCCATGTCATATGAAGCAAACCGAATACAGTGGCAGAGCATTTCTGAAAGGGTTACTTGCCGTTATCTTTTGTTCTACTGAAAAAATGCTCAAAAAGATAATTTCACTATAAGGCTATGTGCACAAGCTTAGGAATTATTGCGTTTTTTTTTGGCTATAAAAATGCGATAAAACCGCGAAAAAACGCATACATTAAGCATCCTATTGGAATGCATTCCGCATTTTTTGTGCACATGCTGTGTTTTTTTCTGCAGCGGAATAGCATTCCGGAAAAAAACGCAGCATGTTCATTCCTTGAGCGGAATCGCGGGGATTCCGCACACATAGGAATGCATTGATCCGCTTACTTCCCGCACGGGGCTATGCCCACCATGCGTGAAGTAAGCGGATCATGTGCGGTTGGTACCCAGGGTGGAAGAGAGGAGACTCTACTCCAGACCCTGGGAACCAAAGAATTGTTAAAAAAAAAAAAAAAAAAAATTAATGATATTCTCACCTTGCGGCGTCCCGTGCAGCTTTCCCGCTCCTCGCGATGCTCGCGTTCCCAAGGATGCTTTGCGAAAATGACTTGTGATGACGTGCAGTCTCGCGAGACCGCTAAGTCATCTGGGGTCATGCCGCAAAGCAGTACTGGGACCGGAGCATCGCGAGGAGCAGGAAAGCTGCGCAGGACGCCGGAAGGTGAGAATATCACTTTTTTTTTTTTATTATTATTATTATTTTTAACATTAGATCTTTTTACTATTGATGCTGCATAGGCAGCATCAATAGTAAAAAGTTGGTCACACTTGTCAAACACTATGCTTCACAAGTGTGACCAACCTGTCAATCAGTTTTCCAAGCCATGCTACAGATCGCTTGGAAAACAATAGCATTCTGCAAGCTAATTATGCTTGCAAATCGCTAGTGTTTAGCGGGAATATGCATGCAAATTCCGCATGCGATATACCCGCGGGCAGGAGTTGCAGAATTGCCTCATTTCCGCGGCAATTCTGCAACGTGTGCACTTGGCCTTAAACTAGTAAAAATGTATTTAAAGAAGCACTCAATATATATTTTTTAATAAACTTATGTATAAGTGGATGTTATGCGAGTATATTCATATACTAGTCCTCCTCCAGGATCCAGTGCCGTTCGCTGTTCTTATCAGTGACGTCACTGCTCTTCAGACTCTCAAGCTCACTCTATGCGTGAGTCGGAAGTCGCTTTATGATTCTTCATAGACTTACATTGTAAAGTGTCACTTTTGGGTCAGGCAGCGCAGTGTGACCCCAGAGAGCCTGCGGAGGAGTGACATCACTGAAAAGAGGAGCAGAACAGCATTGAGTATACGAATACAGACATACTTTAATATGAGGTTTTTCCAGCTGATGGACCTGAAGAAAAAAACTACGAAGTACAAAGCAGAAGCACTAGAACGTGGGTGCAAAGTTCAGGGAAAGTAATCCATAGGCACTATTAGTTCCTTGCTAGGCACTTTATATAAAAAAAGTGTCTAGAAAAGGGGGGGGGGGCCCAACTAAAATTTCTAGACTAAAGTCAGCGAGCCAAAAGGTGGCACAAGTCTAAATGTCAAACAAATCTCTCAATGTGTGCTAAAGCTGTCACTCAGCAGATTTATGTGTAAAAAAAAAACAAACAAAAAAACCTAAGGGCGCGTTTAGAAGAAAGAAGAAAACAATCGGCCCATGTGCGCTACAGACCACACACTGACTCATATCTGCTGTGCCAGAGCACATGGCCTATTTTCCAAAAGGCCAGAAATAAGGAAAATTGCAGCACTACTTTGTTTTGTTTTACAGACCACAATAATGCATGCAATGAAAACGCAACTCTTGCTCCCATCTGCAACGTGCCCGAAGCCAGTCGTGTCCGTATTTTGTATGAACCGATGTATGGGTTACAGAAAACAAACTTATTCATATAGAATAATAATTTAAAAAAAAAAAAAAAAAACAGTTGGCAACAAGTCTGAGACGAGGGAACATACCCCTAGAGATTTTTGCAGTTCACAATTGCCAAGGGGGCAAACAACCTTCAGAAGCTCCTCATCGGATTACTTGGAAAGATTTTGCAGGAATATGTCAACCCCGTAGCTCATGTCAAAGAAGGAACATTGATGCTAATTTAGATGTAGAAATGTATACCTGGAAGGTTATTTCCAGCACAATCCCCAGCATATGCAGGTGGACCCCTTCAATCTCACCTGGCTTAGAAACACATGGAACATTCACTATCCAATATAGAACTGGCTGGTCAGGTGAAAAATTGCATATTTCATGCTTCACTTACATACTATCCGCTTACAAAGATTTAGAAAGTTTCTAACCCGGTGCTCAGAATATAACCAAGTCATGGTACTGCTCTTCAGAGTCTCTTAAAAAAACAGATTTATTTTCAAACTAGTTTCTTCTATGTTGAAAGCCTCATGCAGAAAGCTGCCATGTACACAGCGTCTGCGAGTGGCAAGATGAGTGCAAAACAAATATAGGTGTCACATCATCAGCTAGCTTTTGGCATTTCTGACCGAAAAACTTTTTCTCCAAGTGGAAATTTTTGGCTTAATGTGAAATGTTGCCGAAACCCCATTACAAAAAAAAAAAAAAAAAAAAAAAAAAATCAAGAAAAGCAGATTTCATGTGAGTTTAAAGGGAACCTGCCACCCCCAAAATCGAAGGTGAGCTAAGGCCATCAGCATCAGGGGCTTATCTATAGCATTCTGTAATGCTGTAGATAAGCCCCCAATGTATCCTAAAAGATGAGAAAAAGAGGTTAGATTATACTCACCTGGGGGCGGTCCCGGTACGATGGGCCTCCCATCTTCTTACGATGACGTCCTCTTCTGGTCTTCATGCTGTGGCTCCGGCACAGGCGTACTTTGTCTGCCCTGTTGAGGGCAGAGCAATGTACTGCAGTGTGCAGGCGCTGGGCCTCTCTGACCTTCCCCTGCGCACTGCAGTACTTTGCTCTGCCCTCAACAGGGCAGACAAAGTACACCTGCGCCGGAGACGCAGCGTGAATACAAGAAGAGGACGTCATCATAAGAAGATGGGAGGCCCAGGACCGCGACGCCCATCGGACCAGAACCAGACCGGGACCGCCCCTGGGTGAGTATAATCTAACCTCTTTTCCTCATTCTTCAGGATACATCGGGGGCTTATCTACAGCAATACAGAATGCTGTAGATAAGCCCCTGATGCCGGTGGGCTTAGCTCACCTTTGATTTTGGGGGTGACAGGTTCCCTTTAAGACGGTATAATACAGTCACAAATGTTTGTTTTTTTTATTTGAGTGTCTCAAGGGTGTTACGAATGGTAAATAAAATGCTACTACAATGACATCAGAAAATGGCCTCACTTGTTAATTTTGTTTTCATTTAATACACAAAAATGGAAAAGGTCTTCGTGGCATTGAGCAGGTGGGTATCCCAAATATCTAAGTTCATGCAGCTACTTGGCATGAAATATGAATATCTTATTTCAGGCTGTCATTTACTGGCTCTGTATTATAAATTGCAGTACATGTTCTCAGTAATTGCTTAAGGGTTTTTGGTGCATGTATCTAATCACAGATGTGAACAGCAGCTAGTGAAATAGTTTTCTACAAGCCTTCTAGTTATTTAATAAACAATGGAACAACTGGACAGACAGACACCATTATTTCTGCCCAATGGAAGTCATGGGCAGGTTGCTTCCAAATGCTCAAGGGGAGAAAATCAGGGCGAATTGTGGCATTTTTAACTCACAGCAAAAATGAAATATGCCTTTCGGGAAAAAAAAGAAAAGAAAATCATAGTTAACAGATATCCACAACTATGTTTAATGAATTGTAGAGCAGTTGGATTTAGGTTTGTTTCATTCAATAGTTAAAAAAAAAAAAAAAAAAAAGCGCTGTACCAGAAATGCACCTTTTAGGCCATGTTCACACTTTGCGGGTGACCTCTGCGGGTTCTCCCACAGCGGATTTGATAAATCTGCAGGGCAAAACCGCTGCGGTTATCCCTGCAGATTTATTGCGGTTTGTTCCGCGGTTTCCGCCTATACTATTGATGCTGCATATGCAGCAATATGCAGCATCAATAGTAATGTTAAAGGGCCACTGTCACCCCCCCCCCAGCCGTTATAAACTAAAAGCCACCTTGTGCAGCAGTAATGCTGCAGTCTAACAAGGTGGCTCTTTTAGTTTTTGATTCATTTATTACCTCAATAAAGCGTTTTAAAAATTGGCCACAAATACCAGATATTGTACCTGGAGGCGGTCCGAATCGTCCTCTATCAATCTCCCAACGGCCGTCACTCTTCTCTTCAGGGGCGATGGTCGCCACCCCCTGAGCGTTGTTGCTTCTTAAATCCGGCGCCTGCGCTGTGGGTGCCTGCCTGGGGCAGTCGCAGTCTTCATTGTCAGTCACAGCTCAGACGCAGGGTGCCTGACTGCGCTTGTGCGCCCACCCTGTTCCTGAATCCCCGCCCCGCACTGTGTTATTCATTATGCACAGTGCGGGGCTGGGGTTCCTGGGCATGCGCACTACGCTTGTCAGACGCTCCCCCGGTCCCCCGCCTTCCAGCGTTGTTCTTTGTGGCTGTTCAAAACATCGGCAATGAAACCTGTATATTCCGGCAATGCTGGAAGGCGGGGGACCGGGGGAGCGTCTGACAAGCGCAGTGCGCATGCCCAGGAACCCCAGCCCCGCACTGTGCATAATGAATAACACAGTGCGGGCCCCAGGCAGGCACGCACAGCGCAGGCGCCGGATTTAAGAAGCAACAACGCGAAGGGGGCGGCGACCATCGCCCCTGAAGAGAAGAGTGACGGCAGTTGGGAGATTGATAGAAGACGATTCGGACCGCCTCCAGATACAATATCTGGTATTTGTGGCCAATTTTTAAAACGCTTTATTGAGGTAATAAATGAATCAAAAACTAAAAGAGCCACCCTGTTAGACTGCAGCATTACTGCTGCACAAAGTGGCTCTTTTAGTTTATAAAGGCTGGGGGGGGGGGGGGGGGTGACAGTGGCCCTTCCCTTTAAAATAAAAAAAAGTTTATATACTCACCCTCTGACGTCTCGATCTCCTCGGCGCTGCACCCGGCGGTCCGGTTCCAAAGATGCTGTGCGAGAAGGACCCTTCGTGACGTCACGGTCATGTGACCGCGACATCACCGCAGGTCCTGTTCGCACAGCAACTCTGACCGGCCGGCCGCGTGCAGCGCTGAGAGGCGAGTATAACATGATTTTTTATTTTAATTCTTTTTTTACCCCAAATATGGTTCCCAGGGCCTGGAGGAGAGTCTCCTCTCCTCCACCCCGGGTACCACCCGCACATTATCCGCTTACTTCCCGCAACGCGGGCACAGCCCCATGTGGGAAGTAAGCAGAACAATGCATTCCTATGGGTGCAGAATCGCAGCGATTCTGCACAAAGAAGTGACATGCTGCGGAATGTAAACCGCTGCGTTTCTGCGCGGTTTTTCTCGCAGCATGTGCACTGCGGTTTGCGGTTTCCATAGGGTTTACATGTTAATGTAAACGCAATGGAAACTGCTGCGGATCCGCGGTAAAAACCGCAAAGTGTGAACATGGCCTAAGGCTATGTACACAGTGCATTTTTGATGTGTTTTTTTTTTTCCATGCAGAAATGGTCCAAAAAACACAATGGAATCCTTATGCAAGGTAATTCAATCACAATCCTAAAATGTTGTGCACATGATCAGTAAATTTCCGTGCATTTTTTTCTGCCGGATGTCAATTCTTTGTGCTTTTCTGCAGCGTTTCCACACCCATTGACTTCAACTGAGGCAGTCAAATCTGCAGCAAAATCGCAGGTATAAAAATGTTTGCTGATTTGCTGCGAATTTGCTGAGTTTTTGAATTGCGTTTTACCATCAGTGTTTCCCAGCATGGGAAACACCGGCACGGTGGTTCTTATCGGCAGTAACGCTACCGCCAGTAAGACTTGTCAGATGTCAGCGTGATCCCACAGCTGACTGACCCGCAGCGGTACCTGCGGTAAAAAGCTTGGTGTGGGCCGATGAGACTGCTGCTCCCATCGGGCTGTCTGCTTTCACTGATAACAGAAGCCGCTGTATCATCTGCGGCGCCTGGGCTCACAGTTTAAAAAAAAAAAGGAAAATTCCACACATTCACATAAAAATAAAAAAAACATCATACTCACATAACACCAAATCCCCAACACCCTCATCTCCTAGAAATAATGTAAAATAATAAACCAACATATAGTGTCTGCCATAGTCCAGGTAATTCCAAGTGTCCCATGGCGATCTCACGTATAGAACAGTCACATCGGGAGTTGTGACTGCTCTACTCGGCCACCGGTGATACACTGACAGGAGATAATCGCTCCCGCAGTGCATCACTGAGCTACGGTGAGAGTTCACCGGAGTTCATCAGCTCCGGCGCTCTCACTTACGGCACTGCTGCGTGAGCGCTTTCCCACGCAACGGTGCCGTAAGGGAGATCACCAGAGCTGATCAGTTGATGAACTCCGGTGAACTCTCACGGCAACTCAGTGATACACTGTCTTTGAGAGCAGACACATCAGTGACTGCTCTCAAAGTGAACAGGACCGTCATGGAACATTATGGATCATCTTTTCTGCGGACAGGCGAGAAATATTGTGGTTTATTTTATTTTTGTTGCAGGAGATGTTGTTGTCGGTGGATTAGGCGTTCGGTAAGTATGGTTTAATTAAGGTTATTAAAGGAGTCTCATTATTTCAAATAAAGGACCTTGCTCCGGGTATGTGTGTTTTTATACAATATCACTATGGGGTTACTAATAGATAGATGTCTTATAAACGCCTCTCCATTACTAACCTGTGAGCTTGATGTCACCCAACAAAAAAAAGGTGATAACCCCACAAATATGAACCCCACTTGCCACTGATACAGCGCAAGTGGGAAGAGTGAGGCTAAGCGCCAGATTTGGCACATCTTATAAATGCACCTTTTCTGGGGCAGCTGAGAGCAGAGGTATTTATTCTGGGAGGGGCCAATATCTATGGCCCCTTCCTAGGCTATTAATATCAGCCTGCAGATGTCTGCATAGCCTTTGCTGGTTATTAATTATAGGGTTGTTCCACATTTTTTTTTTGGGGGGGGGGGTACCCTCATTTTAATAGACAGTAAAGGCCAAGTATACAGCTGTGAGTTGATATCAATAGCCTAGGAAGCTCCATGGGAATTACCCCCTTCCCAGGTTATAAACATTGGCCCCCAGCCGTCGGCATTCCCTCTGCTGGTTATTAAAATAATTATGTGGGAGCCCACGCAATTTTTATATATATATATTTTTTTTTAATTAACAGTTGCTGTCTAGTTACATCCTATGTGCGTTTTTTCGGTTAATGATCGTACATAGGCTGGTGACAGTGTTTGTGTGTGTTTTTGTGTTTACTTATCGGCTTAGTAATGAGGGTGTCAGGGCGACAACTTTTCATTACTAAAGGTACCGTCACACTCAGCAACTGTGCAAAGAGAACGACGACGATCCGTGACATTGCAGCGTCCTGGATAGCGATCTCGTTGTGTTTGACACGCAGCAGCGATCTGGATCCCGCTGTGCCATTGCTGGTCGGAGCTAGAAGTCCAGAACTTTATTTCGTCGCCAGGTCGGCGTGTATCGTCATGTTTGACATCAAAAGCAACGATGCCAGCAACGAGCATAGGGGGCGTCGCAGCGTCTCCTTCTAGCCAGTCGGTACACTCCGGCTGTTTGACATGGAGCTAACAACCAGCGAGAACGAGAAGTGAGTCGCCGTTACGTCACTGGATCGCTCCTGCATCGTTCTGGAGCTGCTGTGTTTGACGTCTCTACAGCGACCTAAACAGCGTCGCTTCAGCGATCTATTTTAGGTCGGCTCGTTGTCTATATCGCCGCAGCGTCGCTGAGTGTGACGGTACCTTACACCTAGAGCTACTTGTCAATGACAGCTGCTGCCCTAATCCCATTACCCTGATGCCACACTGCATCAGGATGAAAAAGGTGGTGTTGAGCTAAGAAATTACATCACAAAACTTAAAAATATCTTAATTTAACTCAAAAATGCCTTCATTGCTGTATAAGAACGCATGCAAAAATTAGCTTTTTTTGCTGCAGTGTTTTTCCTGCCAAGAGATGCAGAAACCTTGCAGAAATTTCTGCAAGCAAATACTCAATGTGCACACATAGCCTAAGGCCTGTGTACAAGTTGCAGATTTGTCACAAAATCTAAAGGGTTTCCTGATGCCAGCAAACTGAAAGTGAATCCTGAAGTCTCATGCACACGCTGCTTATTTGTGACTTGCAGATTTGGTGCAGATTTAAATCTGCCACATGTCAATTCTTTCAGCGTTTTTGCTGCAGATTTCACTCATACTAATATCTGGATAGGATAAAATCTGCACCAAAAACACACATTTTGGCAGCTGCATTTTCCCTGCCAAGAGATGCAGAAATTTCTGAACCAAATACTTAACGAGGGCATATACCCCAAGGAAGAAATCCAGCGAAAACTGACCAAGTGAATGGTTGGAATTAACCTTTTACCATGGGTATATTTTACAGGTCAGGACAATAATGCTGTACGAGGACAAAGACTGAATTGCTGCTCAGTAACCATAAGAAGGCATAAAAGGGTGTCACCATTAAACAATGGATAATGGATACTATGAACACCTTAACGAAACCTGAAACTACTACAAAGGGAAACAAGGGATACAATAACGTAGCTATTCATTTTACTGGGAGTAGCCAATTAACAGATTGTGTTGTTAGACACATTTCACAGACCACACTGATCACCAAGACTTCCAAAGTCTAATCAACTGGACGACCAGGGGAACATGAGACCACAGGGGATTACACGTTTACGGACACTCTGAACTGCCCTTATCCAGCTACACACATAGGGTTTTGCTCGGTAATAAGAAATTGTAGCCAGAATCACATTTGGTAATCCCTTCGCAATACATGCACCACTGCCGTGGAAATGTAACATTACATACCGGCCTATCAAACCCTTGGGCCTCACTCACACGTCAGATTTTCTCACATAGAAGAAAAATAGACTGATTGTTTGGATCAAACTTTGATCATAGTGTGGTCCAAGCGTACTCTGTTTTTTTTCTTCGATGTTCGAGAAAAACAAAGTTTCTCCACCAGCTTTCTGACAGTCCATGAAAATCAGACAGCACCTGGATGTCATCTGAGTGCGGTCTGATTTTTTTCATGGACCCATAGACTTGCATCGCCAATTTTGATCTGACCCTTGGTCAAAAACCAGACATGCCTCCGCAATTTTCTGCTGACCGCTTGGCCCATGAAAAATTACAGACACATCAATGACCCATAGACCATCACAGGTATGAATGCCATGGATCGCACCCGTACAAGAATATCAGACATCTGCATGAGGCCTTACAGTGCGGAAGTGTGTTCTGGAACTCCGGAGGATTCCTTAGGGGGCCATGTGTTGCATTAAGACAGTATCATTGGGCACAGCCTATGAGGACACATTTTGAGATTTGAACATAGCTTGCATTTTCCTGGCACAACATAAAACCATGAAAGTCAACAGAAATATTGACCGCTATGGAAGCCTGCTCATTGTGCTTACAGTCAGGGGTCAAACTGAGCAACCATGGATAATTTATCCAAGAAACCCTTTTACCAGGAGAAATGTGAAACTAAATCAGTAGCTTATTGGATGTAGCCACTGTTCTAGCAATTAAGCATCACAGACAGCAGAATGCAAGAGCCAGTCTCGGGTTTAGTTTTACATCAAAGCAGTATTTCCAATTAACCCAATGAACAACTTCTAAACATAAGAAGCGGAGTGAACTAGGGGGAGGAGGTACATTACAGTTAGATAAGCTGCCACCTCTACAGACAGAAGTGGAGAAGTTTTATCACATTCTTGGAGCAGCATTCTTCATGACATCTCCATCTGTGGCAAGTGAAAGGTCACAGGCTCGCACAACGTAAGGAGCGGCTTATAGCTAATGAAAACATTCAGAGAACTATTCTACAGGAAGTAATGACAAGAGGTCTACAACTGTCCTCCAACCCACCACCTGCTCAACACGGCTATCTGACAGCTACTCCACATAGGGAGCCACAGTCATCCAGTGCTCAGCAGGGCTCCTGGTACAAGTGCTGAAGGCATCTACAGGCTCCCATCTACCACCCGGAGGCACACAGTGCCCTGCTGGCCTTCGCCAGGGTGATATGCAGTGGCATAGTATACATAGGGTACAAATTAAACTGGAGTAAATCCAACATGCATGTACAAGGGCAGCCCTGGGATATCGGATATATGCGGCTAATGTGTGAACTTAAACAATACCTGACCCTAACAAAGTGTGAAAATAAACAATGTTCACCAACGGTACCGTCACACATTGAAATTTTCATCGCTGCGACGGCACGATTCGTGACGTCGCAGCGTCGTATAATCATCGCTCCAGCGTCGTAGACTGCGGTCACACGTTGCAATCACGGTGCTGCGCTCTGCTCTCACTTTCCGGCCGGCACTCAGAGCAGGAAGCAGACGGCAAGGGACCTGAAGGACACCGACGGGTGAGTATGTACGGTTTGTTTTTTTACGTTTACGCTGGTAACCAGGGTAAACATCGGGTTACTAAGCGCGGCCCTGCGCTTAGTTACCCGATGTTTACCCTGGTTACAAGCGAACACATCGCTGGATCGCTGTCACACACAACGATCCAGCGATGTCAGCGGGTGATCAAGCGACGAAAGAAAGTTCCAAACGATCTGCTACGACGTACGATTCTCAGCAGGGTGTCTGATCGCAGTAGCGTGTCAGACACAGCGATATCGTAACGATATCGCTAGAACGTCACGAATCGTAACGTCGTAGCGATGGAAATTTCAATGTGTGACGGTACCCTTAGTGCACTGCCTAGGTGTTAGGTAAACTATGACTGACCAATGCAACACCCCTCCCCCCCCAGCTTTTCATTAACTAAGAACGTTTTTGTTCAGAGTAGTCATTCTTTCAGACAAAAAAAACAAAAAACAAACACCTTCTTTCCAGTAAATAATTTGATCAATTTGCCCTTTATTTTCCCAAAAATGATTTATGGTTGGAATCACATACGTCCTGCATTGGTGGCCTTACACCTTGCATTGTTCATGCTTGCATGGTGGAAGCAAAACTGAATTTTGGGATCCTGAAAAATGCATAAAAAAAAACACTGCAAGAAAAGCAGCAAAACCTGCCTTTTCTCTGCAGCTTTTTTACTGCCAATAGATCAGGCTTTAGCTGCAGAAAATAAGCAGTGTGTGAACATAGCCTAAAGCTCAACCAATGGCACAAACGGTGTCCTGTCCTACTCAGATGTTGCAAAAGGATTAGTGTCCTGAATGTTACAACATATTCCTGCAATTTAATCTGTACTAGAAATGGAAATATGGGCCCGGATTCACCAAGGACGGCGGTTTTCACAGTGTTCTTGATGAGGCGGGCTTGCTAGTGTCAGACGCCCCCATTTCATTAATGAATGTGGTGCATCTGAATAGTGACATGCTCCGCACCATAAACCTTTTTCCAGTTGGAAACTGGTAAGAATTGTGGCATAGGGAACATGCATCATAAATGTAACGAGTGGGTTTGACATGCCACGTCCCAGTGCTGCCAAAAAAAAGTTAAAGGGAACCAGTCACCCTTTTTTTTTTTTTTTTCGATTTGAGATAAAAATATGGTTCAATTGTGCCTGAGCTCTGCTTTACAGCAGTACCTTTCATATCCCCCGATTCCCAACCTTTGCTTATAAAATACCTTTGAAATCGCTCAGTTTTCGTATGTAAATTACCCCGGTCTGGTCCGATGGGCGGAGCCTATTCGCTGTTTCTCTTCCCGCTCCTCGGCGTGCTTGACGTAACGAGATCTGTGAATAGCACAGATCCCATACAGTTTCTGCGTGTGCGAATTGAACTGGCCTCTAGCACCTGTGCAGTATGCTTTGCCCAACTGTGGTCACAGCATAAAATCACTATTCTGCATGCGCCGGCAGTTTCCATGACGTTCTGTGCCCCGGAAGTCTTGCCATGCAAGGGAGCATAGAACGTCATGGAAACTGCCGGCGCATGCGCAATAGTGATTTTATGCTGTGACCACAGTTGGGCAAAGCATACTGCGCAGGCGCTAAAGGCCAATTCAATGCACACGCGTAGAAACTGTATGAGATCTGTGCTATTCACAGATCTCGTTACATCAAGCACGCCGAGGAGCGGGGGGAGAGACTGAATAGGCTCCGCCCATCGGACCAGACCGGGGTAATTTACATACGAAAACAGATTACAAAGATATTTTATAAGCAAAGGTTGGGAATCGGGGAATATGAAAGGTACTGATGTAAAGCAGAGCTCAGGCACAATTGAACTATATTTTTTATCTAAAATCGAAAAAAAAGGGGTGACGGGTTCCCTTTAAAGCGGTTATCTGGTCCAACATGAAAAGTCTGAAGTCACTTTGTGCGACTGCAGACTTTTGAGTCCTCCCAGTGCGTGCCTTGTGTGCAGCGAGGACTCGCCGTTCTCTGCCCCGGGAAGGGCAGTCAGGTATGTGATATGCATACTCCCGGGTAGCACCTGTCTTGTGGGCGCAGCCTCTCTCAGTACAAGTGGATTGGCGAGGTTGCGTCCCATCTAGCGGGCGTGGTGCCACCAATACACTTATACTGAGCGAGGCTGCGCCGACTAGATGGGTCCTACCAAGGAGTATGCATATTGCATACCTGACCGCTGTTCCCGAGGCAGAGGACAGCGAATCTTTGCAATGTACAGTGCGTATGCTGGGGGAATCACCTGCGTTCAATAGCTGGCAGCGATTTGGACACAGAGGACATGTACTGCGTCCAAAGCACTGGCAATGACTAACCGTGGGCACATACCCATAGGCAGTCACTGATACGCTACATGTAAAATATCTCTGGCACACTTTGGGGCAGATTTACTTTAAAGTAGAAGAAAAATAGACAAGCCTGGCGGAATGTGTGACAAATTTATCCCATAAACACACACTCCAATGTATTGGGTGCATCCTGCTAATAGCCTTTTCACTTTCTTATGCCACCTCTTGACTCATTTACACAAGTATGTGGCACAAAAAAAAAAAAAGTTTGTTTTTAATAAATGTACTGCATTTTCAGACTCCTCTTAGCCACACGCCCTCCTTTTCTTGACATGCTACAAAATTGTCAAAAAAGGGAACATATTCGCATACTAAATACTCTACTTTTGTGGTACAATTTAGGACTAACGCTAGTGTAGCACCTCCGTTATTCTTCCTGAAGCGGTACAGATAAATAACCAATCGGGTGTGTCACTACATAGTCTAACATGGAAAGCACTGATTGGACAGCATCAGACCCCCAACTGGCAACACCTACTTGTCAAATCCACATCTAAATTTGCTGTAGGACTAAGGCTATGTTCACATCTTGCGTTTTTTGCTGCACGCAAAACCATCTCTTGGCAGTAAAGAAGCTGATAACATAAAAACAGGTTTTAGTGCATTTTTGTTGCACCAAAAACCCAGAAAAACCAGATACCTGTGTTTTTGCGGCGTTTTTGCACTTACTCATTACTTTCTATCTACCCTACTAAAACGCTGAAATTAGCGACATGCTGCAGTTTGCAAACACGCATCAGTTTTCCAATTCAGTCAGAAAAAAAAAAAGATGTGTGCGCATGAGATTTCTGAAATCTCAGACTTTGCTGGTACTGTAAAACACCTAAAAATCGCAACGTGTGAACATTGCCTAAAGATAGCCGAGACACCAGTGCATTGACACCCCCCTTCCTTTATGCCATGGGTAACTGGACCCATATAATGGAATTGGTCTTCTGGATAAACCCTAAAAACCTGACTGATTTTGGGAACATGGAGACCTCTTATGGTTACATCATCTCTATCTAGTACTTGGGGAACTCTATAAATGACCACTATTTGGTCCGAACTAATTGGTGTTTTTTACTATTTGTTTTATGTCATAATGTATCTATCTAAAGGGTAAGCCACAGAAGAGTTATCATTGAGGCAGGGGTATATTCCTAGGGTCCGTATAGGGTTCTCCTCGAACCTACTGACCTGCTCCATGTCTCTAATTGCTGATATTGTGGCTCTTTCATCCGACCAACATAACTCTGATAAAGCTGTTCATATGATCGTATCATTTGATTTGTGCTTATATGATCATGTTGTGCATGTTACTTCCTATTGAGAATAACATTGTTACATTGGTTTCCTATACATGGGAATTTTCAAATGATTTGACTAATTAATATTTTAATATTATAGGTGATGGGTCTCTGGTTACAAACTAATAGAAGAACGGCTCATCGTATAACCCCAGAATAGTTGTTTCAATTCACAGTTTGTGCCACATGGACAGCTAATTGGCAGGAATGAACTTTACTCGCTGCTCTCTCATTTTTCCCAATAACTAGGAATAGTTAGGGAACAATTTTAATTACTGACTCATTTATATGCGCACAGATAAAATTAAATGCGATTTTGCATTTTTCTAATAGCTTACTGAGGAGGAAACCTGCAGGCTAGCTGCGTTATAGATTGGGCATGATCATTCGGTAACCAGTCCTGGGCAGCGTTCTCACAGATCATAGTGATTTTATTCCTGCAGGACCATAGGGATGGCGGACCCCTAGGGTGGTCATCCTGATGAGTGCTGGTACATGTCACTATAGAATTCTTCCTAGTACATGTTAGGCTGTACCCACGCTGCTAGTAACTTCTATTACTTTACATTTATCTACCCTTTTCCATACATAAATAAGGCATTCCTCCCAAAGATCCTGCATAGGGGTCTTCTAGTAACGAAGGCTTGTATATTCCTGTTTTGTTGCTTGACACCTAGTTTGCTGTTCTCTAACTCCACATGTTCACAATGCCGAATCCAGGACAGGGCAATAATATGTCCTAGTGGCCACCTGGCTGTAGTAGCCAATCACTGGTAATGGTAGTGATGGTATGGACAGCACATCACTGCTACAGCCAGAACTTAGCAGCCACCCTCATTATTCTATAGATCTCATATCACTCCATATTGCGTTCAATGGCAACCAGTTTTTTTTGTTTGTTTTTTTTTGGGGGGGTGGGGAAAGGAACAGATAAACCATGTAAATTGGAGCATCCGTCCTAATCCGGCCCCCGCATCAGTGATCCAAGACACAAAACATTATATCCCCTTTTAGGACTTTATTCTTAAACCCCCTCCCCTTCTGAAAAGGCAATAACCAACGGTTCTTAAGACTAAAGAACGCAGAGTAGTAGATTTCTTGAGGGAGGAGGAGAAAAAAAAAAAAGAAGGCCTCACTTCACTTCTACCTGGAAATAGACCCTAAATCAATGGCAGCAAGTAAATCTTATGGCTTATAATGGGAAGACATAAATCAGAGCAAGAAGCCGCTGTCTGCAGCCTGCGTCTCAATGTGTAGAGTACAAGCACTAATGTATCCATTATACTTTCTGTTAGCGCTTATATAGGATGTATAGGACAGAAACCTATGGCAGAGAAGTCACGCTATTATCATTAGAGTTACAAAGCGATGGCGGTAGAAGAAGCAACCACTCAAAGCTGGAGCAAGAAGACAAGAAAGTAATATAAACCCCTCCAAGGTGCCTCCAAAAAGCCACTAAATCTCATTTTGACAACTTGGCATTCAAGCAGGACTAGATTCAGCCTGAAGTAACAATGCCATGGAGAAGAGCGGCCAATCCAGAGACCCCCCCCGGGATCATTCATTACTTCACTGCGGCCACTCCGGCTAATGACCAGGGTGCACAGATCACAGCTCCGGCTTCGGACACGCTACCAGATTGACTTTTTCTTAGTAGCCAGGCAAGAGAATACAACTTAAAAATCAATGACATTGACTACCTGGCTTCTGGACCGCCTGGTTATTAAAAGGGAAAAAAAAACAACTAAAAATCAGGATCTCAGAAGGAAAAGGCCAAGACGCAGCTCAAGGAACCTTTGCACCTTAGTTCTCATTACATATGATTGGCCATGTGACTGATAGTACAAGTCCTTCTGGTCATGTAGCCACTGGTCTATCTCTACACAGGTGCCATCTCTAAGGGGGTAGGCAAACCCTGGGGGCATCCTGTGGGTGAGGGGGGGGGGGGGGGGGTGTCATACTGTGAGGGCACTGGCCAAAGGAATTGCCCCTTTTTCTTTGGGATGAAGACCATTAATGAAGCAAGAGAATGATGCTGCTGTACAACCAAAGCTGCGGGATGGATATGAGAGAGGGGGGCACAAGGACCCCACAGCAGCTCCCTGAGATGCCAGCTAAGGACTCTGCTGTACACTGGCACGGTGCCCTCCTACCCACATGGATCAGCAGCAGCCAACACTACAGGACTGGACTCCCATCTGCTGTGCCACTAATCTGATAGACACCTCCTCCGCACCATGTGTGACCTATCATCCCTCCATGCCCTACTGTGTGAGGTGTGCAGTGATCGGCGGCAGCGCTCTCACCTCCTCTGCACCATGTGTGACCTATCATCCCTCCATGCCCTACCGTGTGAGGTGTGCAGTGATCGGCGGCAGCGCTCTCACCTCCTCTGCACCATGTGTGACCTATCATCCCTCCATGCCCTACCGTGTGAGGTGTGCAGTGATCGACGGCAGCGCTCTCACCTCCTCTGCCCCATGTGTGACCTATCATCCCTCCATGCCCTACTGTGTGAGGTGTGCAGTGATCGGCGGCAGCGCTCTCCCCTTCTCTACACCATGTGTGACCTATCATCCCTTCATGCCCTACTGTGTGAGGTGTGCAGTGATCGGCGGCAGCGCTCTCCCCTTCTCTACACCATGTGTGACCTATCATCCCTTCATGCCCTACTGTGTGAGGTGTGCAGTGATCGGCAGCAGCGCTCTCACCTCCTCTGCCCCATGTGTGACCTATCATCCCTCCTGCCCTGTATAACATGTGCAGTGATCAGCAGCAGCGCTCTCACCTCCTCTGCCCCATGTGTGACCTATCATCCCTCCTGCCCTGTATAACATGTGCAGTGATCGGCGGCAGCGCTCTCACCTCCTCTGCACCATGTGTGACCTATCATCCCTCCATGCCCTACTGTGTGAGGTGTGCAGTGATCGGCGGCAGCGCTCTCACCTCCTCTGCACCATGTGTGACCTATCATCCCTCCATGCCCTACTGTGTGAGGTGTGCAGTGATCGGCGGCAGCGCTCTCACCTCCTCTGCACCATGTGTGACCTATCATCCCTCCATGCCCTACTGTGTGAGGTGTGCAGTGATCGGCGGCAGCGCTCTCACCTCCTCTGCCCCATGTGTGACCTATCATCCCTCCTGCCCTGTATAACATGTGCAGTGATCGGCGGCAGCGCTCTCACCTCCTCTGCACCATGTGTGACCTATCATCCCTCCATGCCCTACTGTGTGAGGTGTGCAGTGATCGGCGGCAGCGCTCTCACCTCCTCTGCACCATGTGTGACCTATCATCCCTCCAAGCCCTACTGTGTGAGGTGTGCAGTGATCGGCGGCAGCGCTCTCACCTCCTCTGCACCATGTGTGACCTATCATCCCTCCATGCCCTACTGTGTGAGGTGTGCAGTGATCGGCGGCAGCGCTCTCACCTCCTCTGCACCATGTGTGACCTATCATCCCTCCAAGCCCTACTGTGTGAGGTGTGCAGTGATCGGCGGCAGCGCTCTCACCTCCTCTGCACCATGTGTGACCTATCATCCCTCCATGCCCTACTGTGTGAGGTGTGCAGTGATCGGCGGCAGCGCTCTCACCTCCTCTGCACCATGTGTGACCTATCATCCCTCCATGCCCTACTGTGTGAGGTGTGCAGTGATCGGCGGCAGCGCTCTCACCTTCTCTACACCATGTGTGACCTATCATCCCTCCATGCCCTACTGTGTGAGGTGTGCAGTGATCGGCGGCAGCGCTCTCACCTCCTCTGCACCATGTGTGACCTATCATCCCTCCAAGCCCTACTGTGTGAGGTGTGCAGTGATCGGCGGCAGCGCTCTCACCTCCTCTGCACCATGTGTGACCTATCATCCCTCCATGCCCTACTGTGTGAGGTGTGCAGTGATCGGCGGCAGCGCTCTCACCTCCTCTGCACCATGTGTGACCTATCATCCCTCCAAGCCCTACTGTGTGAGGTGTGCAGTGATCGGCGGCAGCGCTCTCACCTCCTCTGCACCATGTGTGACCTATCATCCCTCCATGCCCTACTGTGTGAGGTGTGCAGTGATCGGCGGCAGCGCTCTCACCTCCTCTGCACCATGTGTGACCCATCATCCCTCCAAGCCCTACTGTGTGAGGTGTGCAGTGATCGGCGGCAGCGCTCTCACCTCCTCTGCACCATGTGTGACCTATCATCCCTCCAAGCCCTACTGTGTGAGGTGTGCAGTGATCGGCGGCAGCGCTCTCACCTCCTTGATCTTGTCCCGCTTCTGCTGCACGGCGGGGTCCGCAGGCTCCTTGCCCACCACGCCAATGGGCTCCTTGAAGGGCCGGAGGGTCAGCCTGCCCGCAGCCGTCACCCTGCCCTGTGCCCGCAGCCGGTCCTTGTCGCTCTGGATGTCCCCCTTGATCTGCTCGGGCGGCCGGTTCAGGGTGTCCTTGGCTTCCCGCAGCACCCGCTCATGCTCCTCCCGGATCCGGGCCAGGCGCCCCCCGTCCTCCTCGTCCTGCGGTCCGGGCCCCAGCGGGGTGCGCTGCGGAGGAGGCTGCGGAGGCTGCTGGAAGAACACCCCACTCAGCAGCTTGGGGGAGTCGGGGAGGAAGAAGATGGCCCCGAAACACAAGGTGATAAAGCCGCTGAACACCAGCAGCAGCACGAACTTCTCCGTGAGCCGGAATCCGGAGAGCTTCCTCCCCGCGGGGCCCAGCCAGCTCAGCCCGGACACCCCGCCTCCAGGGGCCAATCCGCCCGGCCCGCCCCCAGCTCCGCTCCCCGACCCCAGCGGGGACACACTGAACGGCAGCAGACTGCCGACCGGCATGACCGCAGCCCGGCTCCGCCTCAGGTGAGCGCACCAAGTTCACCGCTCAGTCCCGGAGCGCAGCCGTGAGCAGCGTGTTCTCCGCTCCGTCCGGAGTCTTGCTGCCACTTCCCGGGCTGTTTGTCAGAGTTTATCGGAGGGGAGGAGCGAGGGAAGTGCGGGAGGGGGGAGCCCGCTGTGTGGGAATCCCTGCTTCTCGTGAAGGTGGAGGCAGGGCCGCTCACTCCCCCAGCCCCGGGGCGGGGAGCACTTGCCAGGTGACCGCACACACTGTACACACACATCCAGTCATTCCGCTGCCTCTACCCGGCACTGACGGAGCCCCGGGGCAGCAGTACAGGCGCTGGAGAGTCTCCGCCCTCCCGCACAGGCCACGCCCGCGCCTGCCTCCTATTGGCTAGAGATGAAAGCCTGGCAGAGAACAGGCGCCGGCTCACGATGGGTTGTAAGCGGCGCTATGCGCGGGGGCTCACTGTGTGCGGGGGGCTCACTCTGTGCGGGGGGGCTCACACACCGTGCGGGGGGCTCACTCTGCGGGGGGCTCACACACCGTGCGGGGGGCTCACACTCTGTGCGGGGGGCTCACACGCGGTCCCCTCACAGCAGCAGCCCCGGCGCACACAGCGCGGCATCACCGGGCTCCGGCACATGGAGCTGCTCCGGACTCTGCGGCGCCGTGTCTGCACTGTGCAGTAAATGGACGTTGTACACACAGACACAAGCTGTATAGCTGCACACCTACTGTAGAGTACTGTAGCCCTGTGCCCTCACCCTGGTATACTGTAGGTGCGTGTCCTGGCACCTAGGTACTGTATAACTGCGCCATTCAGTAATATGTGCATCCTCACACCTAGTGTACTGTACAGCTTAAAAGTTTACATACCCTGGCAGAATTTTTGCTTTCTTGTCTTTTTTTTCAGCGACTATAAACGGTAACACCTAAACTTTTTCTCTTTTTAAATCACAATGACAGCCCAAAACATCCAAATGACCCTGATCAAAAGTTCACATACCCCATTTCTTAATACCGTGTGTTTCCCCCTCTAACATCAATGACAGTTTGCAGTTTTTTGTGGTAGTTGAGGATGAGGTTCTTTATTTTCGCAGATGGTAAAGCTGCCCACTCTTCTGGACAAAAAGCCTCCAGTTCCTGTAAATTCCTGGGCTGTCTAGCATGAACTGCGCGCTTGAGATCTCCCCAGAGTGGCTCAGTGATATTGAGGTCAGGAGACTGAGATGGCCACTCCAGAACCTTCACTTTGTTCTGCTGTAGACAATGACAGGTCAACTTGGCCTTGTGTTTTGGATCGTTGTCATGTTGGAAGATCCAAATATGTCCCATGCGCAGCTTCTGGGCTGATGAGTGCAAATTTGCATCCTGTATTTGCTGATAACGTGCCTTTGTATCTCACACTTCCCCAAAACATCAGTGATCCACCTCCATGCTTTACAGTAGGAATGGTGTTCCTTTCATCATAGGCCTTGTTGACCTCTCTCCAAATGTAACGTTTATGGTTGTGGCCAAAAAGTTCAATTTTGGTCTCATCACTCCAAATTACCTTGTTCCAGAAGTTTTGAGGCTTGTCTCTGTGCTGTTTTGCATATTGTAGGTGAGATTCTTTGTGGCATTTGTGCAGTAATGGCTTTCTTCTGGCGACTCGACCATGCAGCCCATATTCTTCAAGTGCCTCCTTAGGCTGTGTGCACATGATGCAGAATTGGTGCAGAATTTTCTAAATCTGGATCTTCTGGCAGAATCCGCAGCTGCGTTTTTTACACGTTTTTGATGGGGGTTTTTGCGCGGTTTTGATGCGTTTTTTGTGCGGATTTTCTGCAGATTTTACCACTGCGGATTTCTATTAATGGAGGGGTGCAGAAACGCACAAATAAGTGACATGCACTTCTTTGAAATCTGCAGCGGATTTTTCTGCACCATGTGCACAACTTCTTTTTGCACATTGATTTACATTGTACTGTAAATCACAGTGCAGATCTGCATCGTGTGCACACAGCCTTATTGTGCATTGGAGAATGATTGAAATAGGGAGCACCACAATGGACAAAATGGTAAGGTGAACACAATACCTATATCTACATCAGGTAGAATCAGAGTATTTGGGGGGGAATAGGGAGAAAAGCTACCTGTTATCATGTGCACACTACCAATGATAAATAAAAGTATGCAATTATATTAGACACAAAGCATCCTGGGTAGCCCAGGCCCAATATTGCCCCACAATAAATCAATAACTGAGTGCATATGATGTCCTATCCACAAGTCTCCTGTAACAACATGAAGCAGAGAATAATTATTCAACAATATATTTCTATGAATGATGTGGATAATTGCACAAAACCGTATATGTCCGTGATAGATGGTACCTTAGGGCATGAACCCAAAAAAACAACCAGTGAGCACAAGGAATGTTTGTGGCCAGAGAATAGCATGTAACCATTTACGCAGCAGAAAATGGCGTGAACATGACATGGTTACTCTATCTACAGTAGTATAATCTGGAACTTAACTAGGCATAAAATGTAATCCAACCACAATGGGGAATACAATAAAGAAAAATAGCCACAATAAGAGCAATGCCCAATGAGGTAATGGCCTCACAATGTGTCCAGAGAAATGTCCAGGCCAGGGTTACCTACATATGACTGGCGTCTGGAGAACAGGAAGCCTGGGGTCTTCCAGGTCGAGTTGGGGGCGTATATACAGCATTATAGAATGCTGTATATAAGCCCTGAAAGGCGGTGGCCGTAACTCATATCAGCCAAACCTGGTGACAAGTTCACTTTAATGATAATTATGGCTTACGGCTAATGAAAACCCAAAAGTCATTATCTCAGTAAATTAGAAAACTTTATAACATCAGCTTCAAAAA
Organism: Ranitomeya variabilis; assembly: GCF_051348905.1. Classification (NCBI taxonomy): domain Eukaryota; kingdom Metazoa; phylum Chordata; class Amphibia; order Anura; family Dendrobatidae; genus Ranitomeya; species Ranitomeya variabilis. The sequence goes on from NC_135233.1 coordinate 723,703,848, forward strand.
TGATTTTAAAATCTGAAATGTTGGCCTTCTGAAATGTATGTTCAGCAAATGCACTCAATACTTGGTCGGGGCTCCTTTTGCATCAATTACTGCATCAATGCGGCGTGGCATGGAGGCGATCAGTCTGTGGCACTGCTGAGGTGTTATGGAAGCCCAGGTTGCTTTGATAGCAGCCTTCAGCTCATGTGCATTGTTGGGTCTGGTGTCTCATCTTCCTCTTCACAATACCACATAGATTCTCTATGGGGTTAAAGTCAGGCGAGTTTGCTGCCAATCAAGCACAGTGATACTTTTGTTTTTAAACCAGGTATTGGTGCTTTTGGCAGTGTGGACAGGTGCCAAGTCCTGCTGGAGAATCATATTTCCAACTCCAAAAAGCTTGTCAGCAGAGGGCAGCATGGAGAGCTCTAAAATTTCCTGGTAGACGGCTGCGCTGACTTTGGTCTTGATAAAACATAGTGGATCTACCCCAGCAGATGACATGGCTCCCCAAACCATCACTGATTGTGGAAACTTCACACTAGACCTCAATGGATTGTGTGCCTCTCCACTCTTCCTCCAGACTCTGGGACCTTGATTTCCAAATGAAATCACTGAGCAGCAGTCCAGTTCTTTTTCTCCTTGGCTCAGGTAAGATGCTTCTGGCGTTGTCTATTGGTCCTGAGTGGCTTGACAAAAGGAATGTGACACTTGTAGCCCATGTCCTGGATACGTCTGTGTGTGGTGGCTCTTGAAGCAATGACTCCAGCAGCAGTCCACTCCTTGTGAATCTCAACCAAATTTGTGAATGGCCTTTTCTTAACAATCCTTACAAGGCTGTGATTATCCCGGTTGCTTGTGCATCTTCTATAACCACACTTTTCCCGTCCACTCAACTTTCCATTAACCCCTTCCCGACCTGTGACACAGCGTATGCGTCATGAAAGTCGGTGCCAATCCGACTTGTGACGTATATGCTGTGTCACAGAATGATCGCGTCCCTGCAGGTCGGATGAAAGGGTTAACTCCAATTTCACCCGATCTGCAGGGACAGGGGGAGTGGCTTCGACCACCCGTGGCTACGATCACTCTGATTGGCTGTTGAAAGTGAAACAGCCACTCAGAGCAATTTGTAATATTTCACCTATGAAAAGTGCTGAAATATTACAATCCAGCCATGGCCGATGCTGCAATATCATCGGCCATGGCTGGAAACCCTGATCTGCCCACCGCCACCGATCTCCTCCCCAGTTCTCCGTTCTGTCCCGTACTCCCCTCCGTCCGCCTGTCCGCTCCCCCGTCTGCCTGTCCGCTCCCCCGTCCTCCTGTCCGCTCCCCCCGTGCTCTGATCCCCCCCCAGTGCTCCGATCCACCCCCCCCGTGCTCCGATCCCACCCCCTCATACTTACCGAGCCTCCCGGTGTCCGTCCGTCTTCTCCATGGGCGCCACCATCTTCCAAAATGGCGGGCTCATGCGCAGTGCGCCCGCCGAATCAGCTGGCCGGCTGATTCGTTCCAGGTACATTTTGATCATTGTGATAAAACCTATCTCAGTGATCAAAATAAAAAAAATAGTAAATGAACCCCCCCCTTTATTAATAAAATAAAGAAAATATATATATTTTTTTTCCCATTAGGGTTAGGGCTAGGGTTAGGGTTAGGGTTAGAACTAGGCTATGTGCACACGGTGCGGATTTGGCTGCGGATCCGCAGCGGATTGGCCGCTGCGGATTCGTAGCAGTTTTTCATCAGGTTTACAGTACCATGTAAACCTATGGAAAACCAAATCCGCTGCGCCCATGGTGCGGAAAATACCGCGCAGAAACACTGCATTGTATTTTCCACAGCATGTCAATTCTTTGTGCGGATTCCGCAGCGTTTTACACCTGTTCCTCAACAGGAATCCGCAGGTGAAATCCGCACAAAAAACACTGGAAATCCGTGGTAAATCCGCAGGTAAAACGCAGTGCATTTTACCTGCGGATTTTTCAAAAATGGTGCGGAAAAATCTCACACGAATCCGCAACGTGGGCACATAGCCTTAGGCTATGTGCCCACGCTGCGGACTGGTGTGCGGATTTTTCCGCACTGTTTTTGATAAATCCGCAGGGCAAAAACGCTGCCTTTTTCCTGCGGATGTATCGCGGATTTTCCACGGTTTTTGTGCAGATTCTACTGCGGTTTTACACCTGCAGTTTTTTAATATGGAGCAGGTGTCAAACCGCTGCGGATTCCGCACAAAGAATTGACATGCTGCGGAAAATAAACCGCAGCATTTCCGCGCATTTTTTCCGCAGCATGGGCACAGCGGCTTTTGTTTTCTATAGGGTAACATGGTACTGTACATTGCATGGAAAACTGCTGCGGATCCGCAGCGTCAAAAGCGCTGCGGATCCGCAGTAAAAACCGCAACGTGTGCACATGGCCTTAGGGTTAGAATTAGAGTTAGGGTTGGAATTAGGGCTAGGGTTGGAAATAAGGTTAAGATTAGGCTTGTGGTTAGGATTAGGGTTAGGGGTGTGTTGGGGTTAGGGTTGTGGTTAGGGTTGGGATTAGGGTTAGGGTTGGGATTAGGGTTAGGGGTATGTTGTGGTTAGGGGTGTGTTGGGGTTAGGGTTGTGATTAGGGTTATGGCTAGAGTTGGGATTAGGGTTAGGGGTGTGTTGGGGTTAGTGTTTGAGTTAGAATTGAGGGGTTTCAACTTTTTAGGCACATCAGGGGTCTCCAAACGCAACATGGCACCACCATTGATTCCAGCCAATGTTGCGTTCAAAAAGTCAAATGGTGCTCCCTCCCTTCCGAGCCCCGACGTGTGCCCAAACAGTGGTTTACCCCTACATATGGGGTATCAGTGTACTCAGGACAAACTGGGCAACAACTATTGGGGTCCAATTTCTCCTGTTACCCTTGTGAAAATAAAAAATTGCTTGCTAAAACATCATTTTTGAGGAAAGAAAAATGATTTTTTATTTTCACGGCTCTGCGTTGTAAACTTCTGTGAAGCACTTGGGGGTTCAAAGTGAGTGCTCACCACATATCTAGATAAGTTCCTTGGTGGGTCTAGTTTCCAAAATGGGGTCACATGTGGGGAAGCTCCAATGTTTAGGCACATCAGGGGCTCTCCAAACGCAACATGGTGTCGTGTCCGCAAATGATTGGAGCTAATTTTTAATTCAAAAAGTCAAATGGCGCTCCTTCCCTTCCGAGCCCTGCCGTGTGCCCAAACAGTGGTTTACCCCCACGTGAGGTATCAGTGTACTCAGGAGAAATTGCCCAATAGATTTTAGGATCCATTTTATCCTGTTGCCCATGAGGAAATGAACAAATTGAGGCTAAAATAATTTTTTTGTGGAAAAAAAGTACTTTTTCATTTTTACGGATCAATTTGTGAAGCACCTGAGGGTTCAAAGTGCTCACTATGCATCTAGATAAGTTCCTTGGGGGGTCTAGTTTCCAAAATGGGGTCACATGTGGGGGAGCTCCAATGTTTAGGCACACAGGGGCTCTCCAAACGCGACATGGTGTCCGCTAACGATTGGAGCTAATTTTTCATTCAAAAGTCAAATGGCGCTTCTTCCCTTCCGAGCCTTGCCGTGTGCCCAAACAGTGGTTTACCCCCACATGTGAGGTATCGGTGTACTCAGGAGCAATTGCCCAACATATTTTAGGATCCATTTTATCCTGTTGACCATGTGAAAATGAAAAAATTGAGGATAAAATAATTTTTTTGTGAAAAAAAAGTACTTTTTCATTTTTACGGATCAATTTGTGAAGCACCTGGGGGTTTAAAGTGCTCACTATGCATCTAGATAAGCTCCTTGGGGGGTCTAGTTTCCAAAATGGGGTCACTTGTGGGGGAGCTCCAATGTTTAGGCACACAGGGGCTCTCCAAACGTGACATGGTGTCCGCTAAAGATTGGAGCCAATTTTTCATTGAAAAAGTCAAATGGCGCTCCTTCCCTTCCGAGCCCTGTCTTGCGCCCAAACAGTGGTTTACCCCCACATATGAGGTATCGGCGTACTCAGGACAAATTGTACAATAACTGTTGGCATCCAATTTCTCTTTTTAACCCTGGGAAAATATAAAAATTGTTGCTAAAAGATCATTTTTGTGACTAAAAAGTTAAATGTTCATTTTTTCCTTCCATGTTGCTTCTGCTGCTGTGAAGCACCTGAAGGGTTAATAAACTTCTTCAATGTGGTTTTGAGTACCTTGAGGGGTGCAGTTTTTAGATTGGTGTCACTTTTGGGTATTTTCAGCCATATAGACCCTCAAACTGACTTCAAATGTGAGGTGGTCCCTAAAAAAATGGTTTTGTAAATTTCGTTGTAAAAATGAGAAATCGCTGGTCAAATTTTAACCCATATAACTTCCTAGCAAAAAAAAATTTTGTTTCCAAAATTGTGCTGTTGTAAAGTAGACATGTGGGTAATGTTATTTATTAACTATTTTGTGTCACATAACTCTCTCGTTTAACAGAATAAAAATTCAAAATTTGAAAATTGCAAAATTTTCAAAATTTTAGCCAAATTTCCATTTTTTTTCACAAATAAATGCAGAAATGATCGACCTAAATATACCACTAACATGAAGCCCAATATATCACGAAAAATAATTCTCAGAACCGCTAGGATCTGTTGAAGCGTTCCTGAGTTATTACCTCATAAAGGGACACTGGTCAGAATTGCAAAAAACGGCCAGGTCATTAAGGTCAAAATAGGCTGGGTCATGAATGGGGTTAATATGCTAGGATACAGCACTCTGTGAACAGCTTCTTTATCAATGACCTTTTGTGGCTTACCCTCCTTGTGGAGTGTGTCAATGACTGCCTTCTGGACATCTGTCATGTCAGCAGTCTTCCCCATGATTGTGGAGCCTACTGAAACAGATTAAGGGACCTTTTAAACGCTTCAGAAGCCTTTTCCGGTGTTTTTTCTTAATTACTGAGATAATGACCTTTGGGCTTTCATTGGCTGTAAGTAGTGATATGTGAGTGTACTTGTTGCTCGGGTTTTCTGCAGCACACTCAGGTGATCTCCGAGTATTTGTTAGTGTTCGGAGATTTCGTTTTTGTTGACTCAGCTGCATGATTTATGGCTGCTAGACAGGCTGAATACATGTGGGGATTCCCTAGCAACCAGGCAACCCCCACATGTAAAAAAACACCATTGGAGGAAAACCTCCACTAAACTAAACAAAAAAACACCAGAACACAGGCAGGGATGCTTACCTGTTCAAGGCCTTGGAACAGGTAAGAACCCCCACATGTACTCAGGCTGGCTAGAAGCCATAAATCATGCAGCTGCGGCAAGGAAAACTAAATCTTCGAGCAGTCACAAATACTCGGAGACCACCCGAGCGTGCTCCGGAAAACCTGAGCAACGAGTACACTCGCTCATCACCAGCTGTAAGCCATAATCATCAACATTAACAGACATAAATACTTTAAATAGATCACTCTGTTTGTAATGACTATATAATATGTGAGTTTCACTTTTTGTATTGAAGAACTGAAGTAAATTAACTTTTTGATATTCTAATTTTGTGAGAAGCACCTCTATATGTGCGTCCTAACATTACTGTACTGTATAGTTGCACCATAGCACATAGTATACTGTATACCAGCATTTTCACACCTAGTGTACTGTATACATGGACCATCACATCTAGTATACTCTATATGTGCGCCCTCACAGCTGGTTTACTGTATATGTGCACCTTCACACCTAGTATATTGTACATGTGCGCCCTCACACCTGGTTTACTGTATATGTGCACCTTCACACCTACAATATTGTATACGTGTGCCCTCACACCTACTATACTGTATATGTGCGCCCTCACAGCTGGTATACTGTATATGTGCGCCTTCACACCTACTATATTGTATATGTGTGCCCTCACACCTAGTATACTGTATATGTGCAACCCTCACAGCTGGTATACTGTATATGAGTCGCCCGCCAGGGCCGTGGGGTACTCGGTACCGGGTCTGGTACTTAAAGGGGAATGTCACGGTGGCGGCAACCCGATCCGTGGCCCTGGGCACCCATGTTAAAGGGAATGTCTTTAAAGGGGTTTTGAATAAAGTTTGTGATCGTGACGCCACCTGTGGTATTCGGTCAGTGGGGACCGACGCTGCTTAAAGGGGTCCTCTGGGGTGATGATATTGCAGCTAAAATGGTATAACATCCCACAGGTGAAGTAGGTCCCCAGGGCTCCAGGTGTATAGATGAGGATGGATAGTGGTGCAGTAAAGAACGGAGGACACAGATTTGCAGTCTCTTTACCTGGTTTACTGAAGGCTTCAGACAACCGCATTCAAGGGCACCAGATCACAGGTACAGGCAGGGTCCGGCCGGATTGGAAGCAAGTTCAGAATCCCCTTTACCAGGTGGAGTTAGAAACCTTCTTATTAGCGCGGTGATGTTATAGTCCCTTACTGCCTATGGCTTCTGGCAAGGTCCTCACAGTTCTCTCTGTACTCCATAAAGGTGGGACACAAACCCGTAAGACAAGTGACTCGAGCCTTTTTATAGAGACTCTCTCACGACCCGGGCTCTATGCACCACTGTGTCTCCTGGGTATTAGGGTGGACAGGTTACGTGTAGTTCAGCTGTCCTGCCGATTTCTGCTGTAAGTCTTAGAGTCCCTCACAACCTCGGTCTTCCGGCTACCGGTATCTGCGCAGGAAGATAGCTCAATTGCAGCTGTCCTCCCCTGGTGTCACTCGCCTGTGCTTCGCTCTCCTGCACGCTCACTTTACACTGTTCTTCCTTCTCTGTTTCCCTGTCCAGGAGCTGCAGATCTTTCTCATGGCTGCACGGCCCATCACATGTCTCTCTTCTTTCCGCCAGGAGCTGCAGACCCCCACGTCTGCTCAGCTATTCTCCTATCGTACCAGCTCCGCCTCAGCTGAAGTTCTGTGACAAGCTCCTCTCTGGCCTTCTCTCTCTCTTCCTACGTACTCACTGACTCACTTTCCCTCCTAAACCAGAATGTATAAATAGGGAAGTTCCCCTGAAAACCAGGTTCAGAGCTCCCCCTTCTGGCCTGGAGTGTGAACATGTTGTGTGCACTGTGATTACCTGATAGAAGAGATCTTCCCTTGCTTCCAAGCGTGACATCAATCTCCCCATGAGGAAAGCAATGCCACTGTGACAACCAGGACCCTGAGGCATTACATATGTGTGTGTCCTCACAGCTGGTATACTGCATATGTGTGCCCTCACAGCTGGTATACTGTATATGTGCGCCCTCACAGCTGGTATACTGTATATGTGCGCCTTCACAGCTGGTATACTGTATATGTGCACTCTCACAGCTGGTATACTGTATATGTGCGCCTTCACAGCTGGTATACTGTATATGTGCACCCTCACAGCTGATATACTGTATATGTGTGCTCTCACAGCTGGTATACTTTATATGTGCACCCTCACAGCTGGTACACTGTATGTGTGAGCCTTCACAGCTGGTATACTGTATATGTGCGCCCTCACAGCTGGTATACTGTATATGTCTCACAGCTGGAACACTGTATATGTGCGCCCTCAGAGCTAGTATACTGTGTTTGTGCACCCTCACAGTTGGTACACAGTATATGTGCACCCTCACAGCTGGTACACTGTATATGTGCGCCCTCACAGCTGGTATGCTGTATATGTGCTCCCGCACAGCAAGTATACTGTATATGTCTCTAACAGCTGGTATACTGTATATGTGCGCTCTCAGAACTGCTATACTGTATACCTTCACCCTCACAACGGTCTTATTTTGTGTCTTTCAGTTTCCTTTGAGTTTTTAACTGGTTGTTTAAGCTCTTAATCACTATAAACATGAACAGGGAAGTTCTGGGGTTGGGCTGTCAAGTTTCGTGCCTGACAGCAGCACAATTTCCTCGATGCTTAACCCCTTCATGCCGCGGCCCTTTTTCGTTTTTGTGTTTTCGTTTTTCGCTCCCCTCCTTCCCAGAGCCATAACTTTTTTATTTTTCTGTCAATATGGCCATGTGAGGGCTTATTTTTTGCGGGACGAGTTGTACTTTTGAACGACATCATTGGTTTTAGCATGTCGTGTACTAGAAAACGGGAAAAAAATTCCAAGTGCGGTGAAATTGCAAAAAAAGTGCAATCCCACACTTGTTTTTTGCTTGGCTATTTTGCTAGGTTCACTAAATGCTAAAACTGACCTGCCATTATGATTCTCTAGGTCATTACGAGTTCATAGACACCTAACATGACCAGGTTATTTTTTATCCAAGTGGTGAAAAAAAATTCCAAACTTTGCTTAAAAAAAAAAAAAAAAAAAAGTGCCATTTTCCAATACCCGTAGCGTCTCCATTTTTCGTGATCTGGGGTCGGGTGAGGGCTTATTTTTTGCGTGCTGAGCTGGCGTTTTTAATGATACCATTTTGGCGCAGATATGTTCTTTTGATCGCCCGTTATTGCATTTTAACGCAATGTCACGGCGACCAAAAAAACGTAATTCTGGCGTTTCGGATTTTTTTCTCGCTACGCTGTTTAGCGATCAGGTTAATGCTTTTTTTTAATTGATAGATCGGGCGATTCTGAACGCGGCTATACCAAATATGTGTAGATTTTGTGTTTTTTTTATTGTTTTATTTAGGATGGGGCGAAAGGGGGGTGATTTAAACTTTTATATTTTTAATATTTTTTTCACATTTTTAAAAACTTTTTTTTCCCACTTTTGCCATGCTTCTATAGCCTCCATAGGAGGCTAGAAGCAGGCACAGCCCGATCGGCTCTGCTACATAACAGCGATCATCAGATCGCTGTTATGTAGCTAAAATGCAGGTGTGCTGTGAGCGCCGACCACAGGGGGGCGCTCACAGCCACCGGCGATCAGTAACCATAGAGGTCTCAAGGACCTCTATGGTTACCTTCCTGACTCATTGCCGACCCCCGATCATGTGACGGGGGTCGGCGATGACGTCATATCCGGCCGCCCGGCCGGATGCGGTAGTTAAATGCCGCTGTCTGCGTTTGACAGCGGCATTTAACAGGTTAATAGTGGCGGGTGAATAGCGATTTCACCCGCCGCTATTGCGCGCACATGTCAGCTGTTCAAAACAGCTGACATGTCGCGACTTTGATGTGCGCTCACCGCCGGAGCGCACATCAAAGCAGGGGATGCGACATGCGCTGTACATGTACGGCGCATGTCGCGAAGGGGTTAAACCTTAACTCATTGATGATGGGAGCATTTTATAGAGTGTCATAGCTGTTTTATTCCTTTGCAGTGCTCCCCAACTCCGGTCCTCAAGAGCCACCAACAGGTCAGGTATTCAGGATTTCCTTAGTATTGCACAGGTGATGGAATTCTTGCCTTTTCAGGTAATACAATTATCACCTGGGCAATGCTAAGGAAATCCTGAAAACATGATCTGTTCGCTGCTCTTGAGGACTGGAGTTGGGGAACACTTCCCTAGGGTGTGCAGGCGTTCAGGAATTAGCAGCGATTTGAACGCAGCACATGTCTGCTGCTTCCAAAGCGCTGCAGTCTATTGAGTGCAGCTGAATTTGCATGTGTTCACTGAACCGTGTGGATTCTCCGTGTCCAATATATTGTACGGGTGACATTTCTTTTGCGGAGGCTCGCAAGATAAATAGACATGCTGCGGTCTGGAGAGACGCGCCGCATGTCCGTCTCCGCGGGTGATCCTCGGGCGTCTCTGGATGCATAGTGGGCATGGAATTTCTTGAAATCCCATGCACTGTGCTGTAACATCTGGATGCTACTGGTTGGACGCTGCGCAATTATGGAGTGTCAAACCCGCAGCATTTACTAATCATGTGCACATACCCTTAGTGGCCGCTTTGGGGCCTTTGAGTCTGGGTGACCCGTTGCCAATGTCGTCACCTGGCTCTCACATCCCTGCCTGGCATTTCACTTTCAAAAATAATGATAGAACAGGGAGTCATCAGCTATTTGTTCTATTTTTCACTCTGAGGCTGAGCGCTGACACTTTAGCACAGCGGGCTCGATCTTGTCACTACATTGTGCCGGGTGTATGGAACTTCAGAACACATGCTGCAGAGCCTGGAGCAGTGTAGTGAGGTAAGTAGTTATCTCTTTTCTGAATTAATTTTATCAATGACTAGTTCTGTGCATACTGTGTGCAAGACATCTTTGGGACCATCTTACCGTGTGAAGTCGGATGTGTGGCAATCAACAGTAAGTGGGTGTACTGTGTGTGGCACCCCAGGAGTTCAGGTACGACAGTGGTATTGCCTTCCTCTTGGGGAGGGTGATGCCATGCCTGAAAACAAGGAGGATCCCTTTGACAGGTAATCTTACATGAAACACTTTCTGACTCCAGGCCAGAAGGGGGAGCTCTGAAAACGGTTTTCAGGGGAGCTTCCCTAGATTATATACATTCTGGTCTGGAGGAGGAGTTAGTCTGGTGCAGACAAGGAACAGTGAAGGAGCACAGGATAAGTCAGGAGCTAGAGTAGAGCTGCGAGTGGGCTCTCTCTAAGCTAGAGCACAGAAACTGGGCACCGGGAGTCTGAGGCTGTGTGCAACTACGAGTCCCATGGGAGAACCGGAGGGCAGGAAATTGGAAGTGACTTGTTCACATTTCACCTGAGGTACAGCAACATCCAGAGCCCGGAGTCACTGTGGAAAGAGACCCCAAGGAAACAGCTCAAGTTGCCTACCGTGCAGGCACTGTCCCAGGACAGGAGAGAAAGAGGACCTTGTCAGGAGGCCGCAGGCAGCAAGGGACTAACATTCAGAGCATAGTGGAAGGCTCCCAATCTGACCTGACAAAGGGGGATCAATTCATTTCCAGGCTGCCTGGACTCCACCGTCACTTGTTGCCAGTACCCTGGACTGAGACTGTCTACCAACAGTAAACCAGGTAAAGAGACTGCAGCCCTGTGTCCTCCGTTTATTTCCAGCACCACACCATCTTTGTCCAAACAAACCAGGAGCCCTGGGACCCAACTTCACCTGTGAGAAGGGATACCATTTTTGCTGCAGAACTATCACCCCCAGAGGACCCCTTTAAGCAGCGTTGGTCACTCCTGACCGAGTACCACAGGTCGCATCACGAACATTTCCTATTTTACAGACTTTATTCAAACCCCTTTAAAGACCGTCCCTTTTACTTGGGTGCCCAGGGCCAATACCGGGTCGCTGCCACGATGACTACCCCTTTAATAATGACTGGACCCAGTACCGAGTACCCTACAGCCCTGGTGGGTGTTCCAACTTGGCGTCACAAACAGGATTCATGGCCTGACATCGCGGGGTACTGTGTGCCATAGACTGCATTGAATTTGTATGTAAGCCGCCATTGCTGCGCCGCATGGAGCGCGAGAAGGAGGCAGGCCTTTCGTGGGCGGAGCCTGGAAAAAGAGCACGAAGAGGAAACGGGTGCCGTACAGAGAGATCCGCAAATGAGGACGCCGTAAGCCCCGGGAGGAGCACCGTACCGAGCGCAGGAGGAACCGCTGCAGACTCCGGTGGTGAGAGGTAAGACGTCAGGCCTGATTGAAGTTAGCAAGGGGAAAGGGGATATGTCCGACCAGGAAGGGTTTTTGGCGGCGGTCGCAGCCGCCGCCCGCATGACGCCACCAGGCCCCGCAGCGGACGAAGCCGCAGGCTCCATGGTCCAGCAGACCCAGCGGTGGCCGTAGCCCCTATGAACCGGCCAGATGCAGACACAGCAACAGCTCCTATAGCTGAGTGACTTTAAAGAAAGGCTCTGCAGCCTATTTGAAGTATACCCCCTGATGGAACTTTAAAAGGTCAGTATTCTAACTGGTCAACTACTGTAATTGGCGCAGCACAAAGGGAGGTAAAATTCTGGCCGGATATTGAAAAAGGAACTGTTAAGCAGATATTTGTCTAACTTAAAAACACTTTTGACACCCGCAAGGCTGCAGAAATTAAGATGAGGTTTTTCGGGTGAAAACAAAGAGCACAGGATAGCATACGGGACTATGCCCTTAATCTCCAGGAGGCACTACCGGCCATTAAACAGGTTGACCCTAACAGCGTGCAGGATGGGGACAAACTATTAAAGGAGCAGTTCATTCAGGGACTCCTGTCCAGCACCCTCAGGACACAGCTGCTCATCCTGGCCTTGCAAAACCCTGACCAGGACTTTGCACATTTTAAAGACAGGGCCATCCGGGTGCTGCATTAACCACCGCCCAGCTGCACAGTGCCCCTAGTCATCCAGCAATCACGTACCACCTGGAGGTGGCATCCTTTCTTCAGGCCCCATTGTGGCCGACGCACAGATCCTGGACGATGATTCCTCAACAAAACTGCACCTCCAGGTCCAGGAACTGACTAAAAGCACAGCTGCACTAGCCAGAACCGTGCAGTCCCTGCAGGAGTCTCCGAAAGAAAAGATCCAATTGGCTTCCAGTCCCCTGGCGACGACAGAAGAGGAACCCATCGATCAGAGGAAGAGACAATGACCGCTATCATCAGGATGGACGACCCATTTGTCGCCGCTGCAACCAGGCGGGACACATTGCAAGGTTCTGCCATTTAAACGAGCGACCCCTGGGCAGAGGGCCAACCCCCAGTTGTAGGATGACCAGGAGGCCCACAAAGCTGGCGAGCCAAGTACGTCAGAGAATGACCGATCCTCCCCATTGTGAACGACGGTATCCCGATGAACGCTTTACTGGACACCGACTCTCAGGTGACAACTATGCCTTACATTCTCTACAAACGGTACTGGGCTGACTCTGATATTACCTGTGGCCCAGATAGTAATTTGACAATAGTAGCCAGTAATGGTTAGCCTTTGCCACAGGTGGGGTACAAGGAGGTAACCATTAAGGTGATGTGGGTAGAATTGAAGGCCCAAGGACTGGTTATTGTCGATATTGACCAGCGAGAATGTATGTCAGGACTCTGAACATTTTTTATTACCTTTTGTGCATTACTGCCCTTTTCCAAGATGGCGTCTTTTGGTCTCATGTGCACTGTGTCTTCCTGCTATAAAACTCCACCCCAGCCTTCAGTCTGTGCTAGAGTATTCTGCCTTGCATCCAGCTCCTGACCTCTGGTTACTCCCTGGCTATATACCTGCTCCTGTGAACCTGTGGGGTTATCCTGCTACTCTGCTCTGAGTCCCTGCTGCATACACCAGTTCCAGTAATCCTCCTTCATCTGCTGCTCGTGTTTACTTCCATCTGCATTTGCTGGACATGTAAGCTGTTGCTGCTCTGCAAGAACCTGAGACTATTACCCAGACCTCCCTGGTTGAGCTAAGATATTATTTGAACTGCCTTATAAGCATATCTATCTGTGTTTTAACCCTTGGTAAAGGACACACCCAGCTTCATTCAGGACACAACTGACCTATTGAATAAACTATCAGCAATAGGTCCTCTACCAGAAGGAACCATCCTGGCCACCATGGATGTGGAATCTTTGTACTCCAATATCCCACACCAGGATGGATTAAATGCCTGCAAATTCTTCCTGGAAAACACAGGGACTGATGCAAATTCTGTGGTGAAACTTATAAAATTCATCCTCACCCACAATTACTTTGAGTTTGACAAGAAGATCTATCTACAGGAGACTGGCACAGCAATGGGAAGTAAAATGGCCCCACAGTATGCAAATCTGTTCATGGCCAAGCTTGAAAGCGACTTTTTGTCCTCATGTCCCATCAGGCCTCTGGCGTACTACCGCTACATTGATGACATTTTAATCATCTGGACGGAGTCTAAGCCACAGCTAAAGACGTTCCATGAACAGTTTAATCAATTTCATCCCACCATCAACTTGACACTCAACTACTCCTGCACTGAAATTAACTTTCTGCACACCATCATTAAGCTGCGGAACATTAAAATAGAGACATCACTGTATCAGAAGCCAATCGACCGTCCATCATACCTTAAATGGGACAGTTTCCATCCAAAACACATAAAAAACTCCATTGTCTACAGCCAAGCCATCAGATACAATCGTATATGTTCCAACCCAATGGATAGGGATGAACACCTTGGTCGCCTCAGAAAGACCTTTCTGAATCAGGGCTACCATCCAAGAACAATTGAAAACCAGATCACAAGAGCCACCAGAATATCAAGGAATCACCTGCTACATTACAAAACTAAAGAAGAAAATAACCGGGTACCTCTAGTAGTTACCTACAATCCAAATCTGGAGGCGCTAAGGGGAGCTGCACGGAAATTACAACCTTTACTGCAAAAAGATGCCCGCTTACAATCGATTTTTCCAGACCCCCCACTACTGTGTTTTAGGCAACCCCCAAATCTAAGAAGCATCATTGTCAAGAGCTCCTTGTCCTCTCCAACAGCTGCAGGTACTTTTCCTTGCAACCAGAAAAAATGTAAAACCTGTCCATTTATAATGACCACGGACAAGATAAAGATCCCCAACTCACATCAGGACTACAAGATACCAGGTACATTCAGCTGCGTCACTTCTTATGTGGTATACCTAATTATTTGAACTAAATGTCCAACTGGGGGTCTGTATGTGGGGGAGACAGGGCAGAAACTGAGAACAAGGATGAACTCTCATCGCCATACAATAAGAGAAAAAAGAATGGATCTACCTGTGGCAATACATTTCTGTCTCCCAAATCATAACATTATGGACATGAAATTACTTGTATTGAAAGGTAATTTCAAAGCACAGAGAGACAGGAGAGTCTGGGAATATAAACTGATGACGACCTTTGACACTCTAAATGCAGGAATGAATGTGTCACACGGATTTATGTCTTTTTACATCAACTAACTACAACTAAGGAACTTGCCCATCAGACCATGTGGGGGTCATCACAACAGACCCTAATCACAGGACAATAAAACAATCCTTATCTAAGAATTGGCCCAATATTTATGGACGTAACTGTTTATCACCCATGGTAATTCTGCTTCATGTCACCTGGCTTATCCATGGTTTTTTTTCCCCTCTCCCTTTGTTTTTTTTTTTGTTTTGTTTTTTCCTATACTATGTTGTGCATAAATATGTGATTCTTCAGAATTTGTTTTAGTCTTTGCCTGATGAAGAGACGTATGTAGTCTCGAAAGCTTGCAATTTGTTACCATCTTTTCAGTTAGCCATTAAAAGGTATCAACCACTGAGGACTCTCAATTCTAAATATTTTGGACTAAGCAAGGACTTATTCGTGTCAAGTATCCTCAAGAATAATTGTGATTCATAGACTTTCTGCGTGATTGCATTTTCCTCTGAAGTTTCCTATAGACTGCTAAGCTGCTTTAATATTTACTCCAAGTGTTGTGGACTTGAGTTTCTCTCTGCACCGTTTCAATCACCGTGTGATAATATAGACTTTACCACTTATAAAACTGTGTCCTGTACTTGTCTTGTTCCACGCAAAGAGTCTCCTGAGTTATCCCCTATAATTATTACAATGTAACCCTATGTCATAGGTACTAATGTCATAGAAAACTGAATTGCCGAGGTTATTGTCTTTTTACAATAGGTGGCCGAAACTGCTGGTTCCAGTGAGCAACGTGTCCTGCAAAAAGAAATCAGAGCACTGATGCAGAGACAACAGGTAGGATTGTCTGGTGGAGAAGTTGAATAAGCGAGAAAACGGCCGCACTCTCTCGGGTTATAGCTTGCAAAGTGGTGTATTTATTCACATGTGTTTGACATTCAAATATATGTACACATACAGCAGGATAAGAAAAAAAAAGTGACGTTTCGACCCAGTTCCGGGTCTTTCTCAAACTGCAAGTAAACATAAAATACAATTAGTGTTTATGTACATAGAGCATAATGCGTGAAATTAATGAGGGGACTCATGGAATTTTTATTAGTGATTACAGTTGTATATATAGTTGTAAATATTAATTTCACGCATTATGCTCTATGTACATAAACACTAATTGTATTTTATGTTTAATTGCAGTTTGAGAAAGACCCGGAACTGGGTCGAAACGTCACTTTTTTTTCTTATCCTGCTGTATGTGTACATATATTTGAATGTCAAACACATGTGAATAAATACACCACTTTGCAAGCTATAACCCGAGAGAGTGCGGCTGTTTTCTCGCTTATTTGACTGGTATTGGGTTCTTCCCAAGTACAGCCTGCACCACCTGATTTGCTGAGTGTGCTCCATTCCCTTGAATTTGGTGGAGAAGTTGGCCGTGTCAGTGAGTGATCAGATCCCCATTTCAATACCCCCCAGGAGTGAAATGTTAATCTGGTGTCGGGCAGCAATAGGCCTCAGAGGTAAAGACTGCCAGGCCCTGGTAGAACCTGTGTATTAAGATAGTAGGCCCACCATCCTGACAGCCAGAGGGATGGTTGATGTCCGCAAGGGGAGGGTACCAGTACGTGTAATTAATTGTGGGTAGAAAGAGGTCCACTTAACCAGATATACCACACTTGCTAAACTGTTCATTGTTAATGATGCAATGCAAGCAACAGAACCCTTGGTCCCATCCGACCAGGCAGAGGACAATGGCTCTGCAACACAGTTGGTGGATTGGTGCCAGAAGGTACATGTGGGCACTGATTCTACCCCTTCACACCAAAAACGGGGCTTACTGGGTGGTCCATGAGTATGAGCGGGTATTCAGTAAGCACCCACTAGATTTGGGGCAGGTAAAAGGGGTTCAACAACATATCCCCACTGGAGGTCATCCGCCCATTAAAGAGAGGTACCAGCCTGTACTTCCAGCTCGCTACCAATGTGCCAAGAGTATGTTACGAGAGATGAAGGAGGCTGGGGTAATCAGAGACAGTTGTAGCCCTTGGTCAGCTCCATTAGTACTCGTTAGAAAGAAGCATGGTACAATGAGCATTGAAGAGTCGTTAGCTGCATTAAAATCTGCTATTTCTTCGCCTTAGATCTCACTAGTGGGTATTGGCAGGTTCCCGTGGCAGAGGAGGATAAAGAGAAGACAGCCTTCACGACACCGATTGGCCTCTCCGAATTCAACTACATGCCGTTCGGACTTTGCAATGCACCAGGGACGTTCCAGAGGATGATGGAGTGCTGTCTTGGGCACAAGAATTTTGAAACCGTCCTGTTGTACCTGGATGATGTCATCGTCTTCTCCAAGACTTATGAAGACCACCTGAATCACCTGGCTGAGGTGTTTGAAGCTCTGTCTAACTTTGGCCTGAAGGCAAAGCCGTCCAAGTGCCACCTGTTAAAGCCCAAAGTACAGTACCTGGACCATGTGGTAAGCGCAGAAGGAGTGGCACCAGACCATGACAAGGTCACCGTGATCAGGGACTGGCCGAAACCCAGCAACATCCATGAAGTACGGCAGTTCCTCGTGTTGGTAGGCTGTTATGACCCCAGTGGACAGGGTCTCAGAGGAACGTGTAAGTCTGCGAGATTCAAAAATCCAGCTCATAGGGCTGTGGTAACTGGGTTGACCAAATAGCTACTCCTAACGCCAACACTAGAAGTAGCCGGGGATCATGCCTACGGGGATCGCTAGATGACTCGTGCCAGCCGGAGAATCTAACTACCCCTAGGAGAAGAAAACAAAGACCTCTCTTGCCTCCAGAGAAAGGGACCCCAAAGCAAGATACAAGCCCCCCACAAATAATAACGGTGAGGTAAGAGGAAATGACAAACACAGAAATGAACCAGGTTCAGCAAAGAGAGGCCAGCTTACTAATAGCAGAATATAGCAAGATAACTTATCTGGTCAACAAAAAACCCTATAAAAATCCACGCTGGATATTCAAGAACCCCCGAACCGTCTAACGGTCCGGGGGGAAAACACCAGCCCCCTAGAGCTTCCAGCAAAGGTCAGGATACAGATTGGAACAAGCTGGACAAAAAATACCAAACAAAACAAAAGCAAAAAGCAAGGAAGCAGACTTAGCTTGAAATACAGGAACCAGGATCATAGGACAAGAGCACAACAGATTAGCTCTGATTTCAACGATGCCAGGCATTGAACTGAAGGTCCAGGGAGCTTATATAGCAACGCCCCTGAACTAACGGCCCAGGTGAGGATATAGGAAAAGACAGAAGCTCCAGAGTCAAATCACTAATGACCACTAGAGGGAGCAAAAAGCAAAATCACAACAGTACCCCCCCCCTTAGTGAGGGGTCACCGAACCCTCACCAGGGCGATCAGGACGAGCGGCGTGAAAGGCACGAACTAAATCGGCCGCATGAACATCAGAGGCGACCACCCAGGAATTATCTTCCTGACCATAGCCCTTCCACTTGACCAGGTACTGAAGCCTCCGCCTGGAGAGACGAGAATCCAAGATCTTCTCCACCACGTACTCCAACTCGCCCTCAACCAACACCGGAGCAGGAGGCTCAGCAGAAGGAACCACAGGCACAACGTACCGCCGCAACAAGGACCTATGAAACACGTTGTGGATAGCAAACGACACAGGAAGATCCAGGCGAAAGGATACAGGATTAAGGATTTCCAATATCTTGTAAGGACCAATAAAACGAGGTTTAAATTTGGGAGAGGAAACCTTCATAGGAACAAAGCGGGAAGAAAGCCACACCAAATCCCCAACACGTAGTCGGGGACCCACACCGCGGCGGCGGTTGGCAAAGCGCTGAGCCCTCTCCTGTGACAACTTCAAGTTGTCCACCACAAGATTCCAGATCCGCTGCAACCTATCCACCACAGAATCCACCCCAGGGCAGTCAGAAGGTTCCACATGACCCGAAGAAAAACGAGGGTGGAAACCAGAGTTGCAGAAAAACGGCGAAACCAAGGTGGCGGAACTAGCCCGATTATTAAGGGCAAACTCAGCCAACGGCAAGAAGGTCACCCAATCGTCCTGATCAGCAGAGACAAAACACCTCAAATAAGCCTCCAAAGTCTGATTAGTTCGCTCCGTCTGTCCATTAGTCTGAGGATGGAAAGCAGACGAAAACGACAAGTCAATGCCCATCCTACTACAAAAGGATCGCCAGAATCTAGAAACGAACTGGGATCCTCTGTCTGACACAATATTCTCAGGGATGCCGTGCAAACGAACCACGTTCTGGAAAAACACAGGAACCAGATCGGAAGAGGAAGGCAGCTTAGGCAAAGGAACCAAATGGACCATCTTGGAGAAGCGATCACATATCACCCAGATAACAGACATGCCTTGAGACACCGGAAGATCAGAAATGAAATCCATGGAGATATGTGTCCAAGGTCTCTTAGGGACAGGCAAGGGCAAGAGCAACCCGCTGGCACGAGAACAGCAAGGCTTAGCTCGAGCACAAGTCCCACAGGACTGTACAAATGACCGCACATCCCTAGACAAGGAAGGCCACCAAAAGGATCTGGCCACCAGATCTCTGGTGCCAAAAATTCCTGGGTGACCTGCCAACACCGAGGAATGAACCTCGGAAATGACTCTGCTGGTCCACTTATCAGGCACAAACAGTCTGTCCGGTGGACAAGAATCAGGCCTATCAGCCTGAAATCTCTGCAACACACGTCGCAGATCTGGAGAAATAGCTGACAAGATAATACCATCCTTAAGAATACCAACCGGTTCAGCGACTCCAGGAGCATCAGGCACAAAGCTCCTGGAAAGAGCATCGGCCTTCACATTTTTTGAACCTGGTAAATACGAGACAACAAAGTCAAAACGGGAGAAAAACAATGACCAGCGGGCCTGTCTAGGATTCAGGCGTTTAGCAGACTCGAGATACATCAGATTTTTGTGATCAGTCAAGACCACCACACGATGCTTAGCACTCTCGAGCCAATGACGCCACTCCTCAAATGCCCATTTCATGGCCAACAACTCCCGATTGCCCACATCATAATTTCGCTCCGCAGGCGAAAACTTCCTAGAGAAAAAGGCGCAAGGTCTCATAACAGAGCAACCAGGGCCTCTCTGCGACAAAACGGCCCCTGCTCCAATCTCTGAAGCATCCACCTCAACCTGAAAGGGAAGCGAGACATCAGGCTGGCACAAAACAGGCGCCGAAGTAAACCGACGTTTCAACTCCTGGAAAGCCTCCACGGCAGCAGGAGCCCAATTAACCACATCGGAGCCCTTCTTGGTCATATCCGTCAAAGGTTTCACAATGCTAGAAAAGTTAGCGATAAAACGACGGTAGAAGTTAGCGAAACCCAAGAACTTCTGAAGACTCTTAACTGACGAGGGCTGAGTCCAATCAAGAATAGCTCGGACCTTGACTGGGTCCATCTCCACAGCAGAAGGGGAAAAAATGAACCCCAAAAAGGGAACCTTCTGTACACCAAAAAGACACTTTGAGCCCTTGACAAACAAAGAATTTTCACGCAAAATTTTAAAGACCATCCTGACCTGCTCCACATGCGAGTCCCAATTATCAGAAAAAACCAGAATATCATCCAGATAAACGATCAAAAATTTATCCAGATAGTTCCGGAAAATGTCATGCATAAAGGACTGAAAAACTGAAGGGGCATTAGAGAGCCCAAAAGGCATCACCAAGTACTCAAAATGACCTTCGGGCGTATTGAATGCGGTTTTCCATTCATCCCCTTGCTTAATGCGCACAAGGTTGTACGCACCACGAAGGTCTATCTTGGTAAACCACTTGGCACCTTTAATCCGGGCAAACAAGTCAGACAACAGCGGCAAAGGATACTGAAATTTGACAGTGATCTTATTTAAAAGCCGATAGTCAATACAAGGCCTCAAAGATCCGTCCTTTTTAGCCACAAAAAAGAATCCCGCACCAAGAGGGGAAGAAAACGGACGGATGTGTCCTTTCTCCAGAGACTCCTTGATATATGAACGCATAGCGGTATGTTCAGGTATCGACAGATTAAACAGTCTTCCCTTAGGAAATTTACTGCCTGGAATCAAATCTATTGCACAGTCACATTCCCTATGAGGAGGCAATGCACTGGACCTGGACTCGCTAAAGACATCCTGATAATCAGACAAATACTCCGGAACTTCCGAAGGCGTAGAAGAAGCAATAGACACAGGCAGGGAATCCTCATGAATACCACGACAGCCCCAACTAGACACTGACATAGCCTTCCAGTCAAGGACTGGATTATGGGTCTGTAACCATGGCAGCCCCAAAACAACCAAATCATGCATTTTATGTAGAACGAGAAAACGTATCACCTCGCGGTGTTCAGGAGTCATGCACATGGTAACCTGTGTCCAATACTGCGGTTTATTTTCTGCTAATGGCGTAGCATCAATACCCCTAAGAGGGATAGGATTTTCTAATGGTTCAAGAATAAAACCACAGCGCTTAGCAAATGAGAGATCCATAAGACTCAGGGCAGCACCTGAATCTACAAACGCCATGACAGGATAAGATGACAGTGAGCAAATCAAAGTTACAGACAGAATAAACTTAGGATGCAAATTACCAACGGTGACAGGACTAACAACCTTAGATATACGTTTAGAGCATGCTGAGATAACATGTGTAGAATCACCACAGTAGTAGCACAAGCCATTCCGGCGTCTATGAATTTTCCTCTCATTTCTAGTCAGGATTCTATCACATTGCATCAAATCAGGTGTCCGTTCAGACAACACCATGAGGGAATTTGCGGTTTTTCTATCACATTGCATCACATCAGGTGTCTGTTCAGACAACAACATGAGGGAATTTGCGGTTTTGCGCTCCCGCAACCGCCGGTCAATTTGAATAGCCAGGGACATGGTATCATTCAGACCTGTGGGAATGGGAAAACCCACCATAACATTCTTAATGGCCTCAGAAAGGCCATTTCTAAAATTAGCGGCCAGTGCACACTCGTTCCAATGTGTCAGCACGGACCATTTCCGAAATTTTTGGCAATACACCTCAGCCTCGTCCTGGCCCTGAGACATAGCCAGCAAGGCTTTCTCTGCCTGAATCTCAAGATTGGGTTCCTCATAAAGTAAACCGAGCGCCAGAAAAAACGCATCAATATCAGCCAATGCCGGATCTCCTGGCGCCAACGAAAAAGCCCAATCTTGAGGGTCACCCCGTAAGAATGAAATAACAATTTTTACTTGTTGAGCAGAGTCTCCAGACGAACAAGGTTTCAGGGACAAAAACAATTTACAATTATTCCTGAAATTCCTAAACTTAAATCGGTCTCCTGAAAACAGTTCAGGAATCGGAATCTTGGGTTCAGACCTAGGATTTCTGGTAACATAATCTTGTATACCCTGCACACGAGCGGCAAGCTGGTCCACACTTGTAATCAAAGTCTGGACATTCATGTCTGCAGCAAGCTTAAGCCACTCTGAGGTAAAGGGGAAAAGAAAAAAAAAAAAAAATGAGAGAGGGGAAAAAAAACTCAAAATTTTCTTTCTTATAATCCCACTTCTGCAATGCATTAAACATTTAATACTGGCCTGGCATACTGTTATGACCCCAGTGGACAGGGTCTCAGAGGAACGTGTAAGTCTGAGAGATTCAAAAATCCAGCTCATAGGGCTGTGGTAACTGGGTTGACCAAATAGCTACTCCTAACGCCAACACTAGAAGTAGCCGGGGATCATGCCTACGGGGATCGCTAGATGACTCGCGCCAGCCGGAGAATCTAACTACCCCTAGGAGAAGAAAACAAAGACCTCTCTTGCCTCCAGAGAAAGGGACCCCAAAGCAAGATACAAGCCCCCCACAAATAATAACGGTGAGGTAAGAGGAAATGACAAACACAGAAATGAACCAGGTTCAGCAAAGAGAGGCCAGCTTACTAATAGCAGAATATAGCAAGATAACTTATCTGATCAACAAAAAACCCTATAAAAATCCACCCTGGAGATTCAAGAACCCCCGAACCGTCTAACGGTCCGGGGGGAGAACACCAGCCCCCTAGAGCTTCCAGCAAAGGTCAGGATACAGATTGGAACAAGCTGGACAAAAAATACCAAACAAAACAAAAGCAAAAAGCAAGGAAGCAGACTTAGCTTGAAATACAGGAACCAGGATCATAGGACAAGAGCACAACAGATTAGCTCTGATTTCAACGATGCCAGGCATTGAACTGAAGGTCCAGGGAGCTTATATAGCAACGCCCCTGAACTAACGGCCCAGGTGAGGATATAGGAAAAGACAGAAGCTCCAGAGTCAAATCACTAATGACCACTAGAGGGAGCAAAAAGCAAAATCACAACAGTAGGCTACTACAAAAGGTTCATTAAGGACTTCACTAAGATAGCCGCACCCCTGCAAGAACTGTTAGTGGGCCAATCCCAAAAGACCAAGAAGAAGGGTCCTCCGTTTCTGTGGAACAACAGGCTGGAAGGATTCTTCACTCGGCTGAAGTTGGCTCACACGGGAGATGAGGTAGTGGCCTACCCTGACCATGACCAACCATTTGTACTCTACACAGAAGCCAGCAACATGAGATTGGGAGCAGTGCTGTCCCAGCTGCAAAGAGGCAAAGAAAGAGTAATTGCCTACGCCAGCAAGAAGCTTTGTCCCACTGAAAGGAACCCCGAAAACTACAGTTCCTTCTAGCTGGAGTTCCTCGCCATAGTCTGGGCGGTAACAGATCGTTTCAAACACTACCTACCCTCAGCAAAATTCACCATTTTCATGGACAACAATCTGCTGACCAACCTGGAAACGGCAAAACTAGGTGCATTGGAGCAGCGATGGATGGCCCGGTTGTCCAACTACGACTTCACCATTAAGTACCGTGCGGGACACAAGAATACAAATGCCGATGCGCTGTCCAGGATGTCCCATTTACCAAAGGTGGGAGAAGACCTGGAAGCACTCGAAGAGATTGAGTTACCAGCCTTCCATTGCCCTGGGGCGACTCAGTATTTCCATCTTGTGAGGAACAAGCGTAATGACAGGCGAGAAGCCAAGCTGAACCCATTGCCCCACCACAGATGGGCAGAGACGCAGGATAGTGACCCAGAAGTCCGTCTGGTAAAAGAGCTGCCAACACAAGCCGATTGACACCCTGGTCCAGATGCTCCAAAAGAGACTCAGCAGTTGTGGAAAGAGAAGGGCAAATTGTTTATCTATGACGGTAAGCTGTGTTGGAGGACTATCGACCCACGCACTCACGAGCTAGTGTGGCAGTCCCGAGACAAGATGTGCCAATGGTTTTGGAAATGTACCCCTATGGATCAGGACACTTCGGATGGAAGAAGTTAGAGGTCTTACTTCGTGGGAGGTTCTACTGGATTGGCATGAGAAGAGCCATTGAAAAGTGGTGCCGAGAGTGTGGCCTATGCAACCTGCGCAGAAAGGACCGTGACAGCCAAAGGGCTCCCCTACAGCCCATAGTCATCAAACAGCCACTTGAACTGGTAGCTTTGGATCATGTGAAGCTAACCCTAAGCCGGTCAGGCTATGTCTATGCTTTGACCATAGTGGATCATTACTCCAGATTCCGGGTAGTCGTGCCTGTTAAAGACCAAACAGCGAAGACAGCAGCCAAGGCATTCCAACACTTTTGTCGACCACATGGTTACCCTGAAAAGGTACTCACCGACCAAGGCCCAGCCTTTAAGGCAGAAGTATTCCAGGAGTTCTGTAACCTGTACGGATGCAAGAAGATCAGAACAACGCCGTACCACCCACAGACAAATTGTATGTGTTAGAAGATGAATCAGGTGGTAATTGACCTGTTGAAGACTTTGCCTTTGGAAAAGAGACACTTATGGCCAGAGAAGTTTCCGGACTTGGTAGAACTGTAAAATCATATCCCAGTGAATTCCACCAACTGCACTCCAGTTTACCTAATGAGAGGAAGACCTAGCAACTTACCTGTTGACCTTGAAATGGGAGTCCTAACACCAGAAACAACCTCACCAGATGCAGGCTGGGATACTGAGCGACAGCAGAAATACTGCCAAGTACAAGAATGAGTGGAAAGAAGTCTGTCCCAGGCAAGACAAAGACGAGAAAGAAACTATAATCAATGTGTCCCAGAAATTCCCTTGTCACCAGGTGAACAAGTTCTAAAGCAGAAAAGAAGGATGCACAAACTTGATGACCAGTGGGAAGCAGAACCATATACCATTTTACCCTCAAACTTTGATAACACTAAAGTGTGTCTCATAAGCAAAGATGGAGGACAAACCTCGACTGCGGTGTCAAGGGATAATCTTAATTCATGACCCAGCCTATTTTGACCTTAATGACCTGGCCATTTTTTGCAATTCTGACCAGTGTTCCTTTATGAGGTAATAACTCAGGAACGCTTCAATGGATCGTAGCGGTTCTGAGATTGTTTTTTCGTGACATATTTGGCTTCATGTTAGTGGTAAGTTTAGGTCAAAAATTTTTGCGTTTATTTGTGAAAAAAATGGAAATTTGGCAAAAATTTTGAACATTTTCACATTTTGAATTCTTATTCTGTTAAACCAGAGAGTTATGTGACACAAAATAGTTAATAAATAACATTACCCACATGTCTACTTTACATCAGCACAATTTTGGAAACAAAATTTTTTTTCGCTAGGAAGTTATAAGGGTTAAAATTTGACCAGCGATTTCTCATTTTTACAGCAAAATTTACAAAACCATTTTTTCAGGGAACACCTCACATTTGAAGTCAGTTTGAGGGGTCTATATGAAAATACCCAAAAGTGACACCATTCTAAAAACTGCACCCCTCAAGGTGCCCAAAACCACATTCAAGAAGGTTATTAACCCTTCAGGTGTTTCACAGCAGCGGAAGCAACATGGAAGGAAAAAATGAACATTTAACTTTTCAATCACAAAAATGATCTTTTAGCAACAATTTTTTTATTTTACAAGGGTAAAGGGAGAAACTGGACCCCAAACATTGTGGTTCAATTTGACCTGAGTACACTGATACCCCATATGTGGGGAGGAACCTTTGTTTGGGCGCACGACAGGGCTCGGAAGGGAAGGAGTGCCATTTGACTTTTTGAATGAAAAGTTGGCTCCAATTTTTAGCGGACACCATGTCGCGTTTGGAGAGCCCTTGTGTGTCTAAAGATTGGAGCTCCCCCACAAGTGACCCCATTTTGGAAACTAGACTCCCCAAGGAACTTATCTAGATGCATAGTGAGCACTTTGAACCCCAGGTGCTTCACAAATTGATCCATAAAAATGAAAAAGTACTTTTTTTTCACAAAAATGTTCTTTTAGCCTCAATTTTTTCATTTTCACATGGGCAAAAGGATAAAATGGATCCTAAAATTTGTTGGGCAATTTCTCCTGAGTACACCGATACCTCATATGTGGGGGTAAACCAGTGTTTGGGCGTACGGCAGGGCTCGGAAGGGACACCATGTCACGTTTGGAGAGCCCCTGTGTGCCTAAACATTGGAGCTCCCCCACAAGTGACCCCATTTTGGAAACTAGACCCCCCAAGGAACTTATCTAGATGTGTGGTGAACACTTTGAACCCCCAAGTGTTTTACAGAAGTTTATAATGCAGAGCCGTGAAAATAAAAAAATCATTTTTCTTTCCTCAAAAATGATTTTTTAGCCCGCAATTTTTATTTTCACAAGGGTAACAGGAGAAATTGGACCCCAAAAGTTGTTTTCCAGTTTGTCCTGAGTACGCTGCTACCCCATGTGTGGGGGTAAACCACTGTTTGGGCACACGTCGGGGTTCAGAAGGGAGGGAGCACTAGTTGACTTTTTGAACGCAAGATTGGCTGGAATCAATAGTGGCGCCATGTCGAGTTCGGAGTCCCCCTGATTTGCCTAAAGAGTGGAAACCCCTCAATTCTAACTCCAATACTAACCCCAACACATCCCTAATCCCAGTTCTAACCATGACCCTAATCACAACCCTAACCCAACACACCCCTGACCACAACCCTAACCCCAACACACCCCTAACCCTAATCCCAACCACAAGCCTAACTCTAACCCCAACACACCCCTAACCCTAATCTTAACCCTATTTCCAACCTGAACCCTAATTCCACCCCTAACTCTAATTCCAACCCTAAGGCTATGTGCCCACGTTGCAGAATTGTGTGTGGATTTTTCTGCTCCGTTTTTTAAAAATCCGCAGGTAAAACACTGTGTTTTACCCGCGGATTTCCAGTGTTTTTTGTGTGGATTTCACCAGCGGATTCATATACAGGAACAGGTGTAAAACGCTGCGGAATCTGCACAAAGAATTGACATGCTGCGGAAAATACAATGCAGCATTTCCTCGCGGTATTTTCTGCACCATGGGCACAGCGGATTTGGTTTTCCATAGGCTTACATGGTA
This sequence comes from Ranitomeya variabilis, assembly GCF_051348905.1. Lineage (NCBI taxonomy): Eukaryota > Metazoa > Chordata > Amphibia > Anura > Dendrobatidae > Ranitomeya > Ranitomeya variabilis. The sequence continues at coordinate 723,730,959 of NC_135233.1, forward strand.
CTGTAAATGTGATGGAAAATTGCTACGAATCTGCAGCGGCCAGTCCGCTGCGGATCCGCAGCCAAATCCGCACCATATGCACATAGCCTAATTCTAACCCCAATTCTAATCGTAACCCTAACCCTAATTGCAGCCCTAACCCTAATTGCAACCCTAACCCTAGTTCTAATCCTAACCCTAGTGGAAAAATAAAAATATTTTCTTTATTTTATTATGTTCCCTACCTATGGGGGTAATAAAGGGGGGGTTTATTTATTATTTATTTTATTTTGATCACTGTGATATGATCTATCACAGTGATAAAAATGAATGAACGAATCTGCCGGCTGACAGATTCGGCGAGCACACTGCGCATGTGCCCGCCATTTTGGAAGATGGCGGCACCCATGAAGAAGACGGATGGACACCGGGAGGGACACTGGAGGTCAGTAAGTATGGGGGGGTGGGATCGGAGCACGGGGGAGCGGACAGGAGGACAGAGGGGAGCAGAGGACAGGACAGAGGATGGGGCGGTGGATCGGTGGCAGTGGCAGGGGCAGATCAGGGTTTCCAGCCATGGCCGATGATATTGCAGCATCGGCCATGGCTGGATTGTAATATTTCACCAGTTTTCATTGGTGAAATATTACGATTGCTCTGATTGAAAGTGAAAGGTCACTTTCAACAGCCAATCAGAGCGATTGTAGTCATGGGGGGCGAAGCCACCCTCCTGGGCTCAAGTACCACTCCCCCTGTCCCTGCAGGTCAGGTGAAATTACAGTTAACCCTTTCACCCGACCTGCAGGGACGCGATCCTGCCACATAGGCGTCACAGGTTGGATTGGCACCGACTTTCATGACGCCTACGTGGCGTCACAGGTCAGGAAGGGGTTAAAGTATGCCCTGACCAACTGAGAGACAGGGAAAAAGACCCAGGTACTCCTCAACCCACGGAAGAAGAAGAAAAGAGAATCCATACCGTTCTTGGAGACTTTCCCCAGTCATGGACTCAGGTCAATCAAGCGATAGTGGTGCCTTTTTTGACCTTTTCCCTGTTGGAAATACCAGAAGGAGATGTGACCCAAATCCGTCCTGAAACAGAAGAGACTCTACCCCAATGGACTCAAGCAGCAGATGTCACACCAGCATTGGAGCAAGAGAATCCACCCCCTGCTATCGGTGAATCTGTCATGCCCACAGTGAGCAGCAGTACTCTTAGGAGATCAGGTACACCTGTGCTACCTAGAATCCCTAGTAGCGTAGCCATCAGAGAGCGCATAACACCAGCAATAGCAAGCCTAGTGAATCTGGTCAGATCACCCTCAGTGCCTGTGTTGCGTAGATCTACCTGTAGTACCCAAGGTCAGATCCCAGCCTGTTACAGGGACTAATAATGTAAAATGTCAATAATTAGTGTTACCTGTTTAAAAATGTTTGCTCATACTTATTGAAAATCTTAGATGGACAATAGGGTAATGGACTGTGAATTTCCCAAAAACTTTACTGGTAAATAGTTGGCACCATCAAGGTGCATCTTTTGGTTCTACCCACATTGCCAGCTTGGATAGGGCCTTGTTTGTCCCTAAGACCGAAGAAAAACCGTTTGCCGTGGCCGAAGACCAGGTCTAGATGTTATGTCTTGTAGCCCGCACAATCCTACGTTGGGGGTTTATGACGGGTCCCCCGCATCAATACTATGGTTTATGAGCAAGGACACCCTGGCATAAAACCAGTCGTACTTAAATAAATTCAATTTTGCAACGTTTAAAGCAAAGTGCCTCTCGTAGGGGAAGAAAAAGTTTGTACCTGTTTAAACCCGTTGAAATGTTTCAAAAACCTTGGCACATTTCCTAACCTGTATTGCTTATGTTTTCCTTTCCCAGTCTAGGAGTACTGGATTCAACGGGGGGGGGGGAATGTGGCACCCCAGGAGTTCAGGTACCACAGTGGTATTGCCTTCCTCTCGGGGAGGGTGATGCCGTGCCTGGAAACGAGGATCCCTTTGACAGGTAATCTTACATGCAACACTTTATGACTCCAGGCCAAAAGAGGGAGCTCTGAACCCAGTTTTCAGGGGAGCGTCCCTAGATTATATACATTCTGGTCTGGAGGAGGAGTTAGTTAGTCTGGTGCAGACAAGGAACAGTGAAGGAGCACAGGAGAAGTCAGGAGCTAAAGGAGAGCTTCGAGTGGGCTCCCTCTAAGCAAGAGCGCAGAAACCGGGCACCAGGACCCCAAGGCTGTGTGGAACGACAAGTCCCATGGCAGAACCGGAGGGCAGGAAATTGGAAGTGACTAGTGATGAGCGAATATACTTGTTACTCAAGATTTCCCGAGCACTCTCGGGTGTCCTCTGAGTATTTTTTTTGTGCTCGGAATGTTAGTTTTTATTGCGGCAGCTGAATGATTTACATCTGTTAGCCAGCATAAGTACATGTGGGGATTCCCTAGCAACCAGGCAACCCACACATGCACTTATGCTGGCTAGCAGATTTAAATCATTCAGCTGCAGCAATAAAAACTAAATTTCGGAGCACTAAAAAATACTCGGAGGACACCCGAGCGTGCTCGGGAAATCTCGAGTAACGAGTACATTCGCTCATCACTAGAAGTGACTTGTCAACATTACACCTGAGGTACAGCAACATCCAGAGCCCGGAGTTACCATGAAAAAAGACCCCAAGGAGACAGCTTGAGTTGCCTACCGTGCAGGTACTGTCCCAGGACAGGAGAGAAAGAGGACCTTGTCAGGAGACCATAGGCAGCAAGGGACTAACATTCAGTGCATAGTGGAAGGCTCCCAATCTGACCTGACAAAGGGGGTTCAATTCAATTCCAGGCTACCTGGACTACACCGTCACCTGTTGCCGGTACCCTGGACTGAGACTGTCTACCAACAATAAACCAGGTAAAGAGACTGCAGCCCTGTGTCCTCCGTTTATTTCCGGCACCACACCATCTTTGCCCAAACACACCGAAAGCCCCGGGGACCCGAATAATATTGCACGCCTCACTTTTCAGTTTTTGAATTTCCACAAAAATTTAAAATAGCCAATAAATTTTGTTCAACTTCACAATTGTCTTCCACTTGTTGTTGATTATTCACCAAAAATTTACATTTGGTATCTTTATGTTTAAAGCATGATATGTGGGAAAAGGTTGAAAAGTTCCAGGGGGCCACATACTTTGTCAAGGCACTGTATATTGGAAAATGGAGTGGCTATCAGTGCACAGCTTAGAGCCTTTATGCAGGGAAGCCTCCAAGAGCTCTCAACTGAGCAGATTAACCCCAGCACTGGTAAAATAAATTTACAACGTTTAATGTGAAGGTGAAGTGCTTCTAATCAGTGTCGGAGTAGGAGAAAACAGATGCTGCCGTCTTCTGGCTCCTGTCTGTTGCGGCAAACCCGTGAGAATACACCTCCTTCTGAGAGTGATCTCTGGAAACTCAGAACTGGGTTTATCAGGGTGTGCTACGTGAAAAGACCGAATCATCTTGGTCGCATGGGCGTCAGATGCTGGTACCCACATCCTCTCTTCAGAACCATATCCCTTCCAGTGTTATAGATAATAAAGCGACCAATGAATGAAGTGAGAATAAATGAACTTGGCTATTTGAAATTCTAAATTTCCATCCACAATGACTGGAGATAGTAGTAACGGTGATGGTACTGAGGACGCAATGTCTTTTTTGAGTAGAGCTCAATGAAGCACATTATGAATTCTAAAAGTGAAAAGCAAGGCGGAATGCTACGGGATTGACAACGGCCACAATCTTAACCCCTTTCTGCCATTGGACGTACCATTCCGTCCATGTGGGGTGGGCCCTAATTCCCAAGGACGGAATAGTACGTCCAGCACGATCGGCCGTGCTCACGGGGGGAGCGCGGCCGATCGCGGCTGGGTGTCAGCTGCCTATCGCAGCTGACATCCGGCACTTTGTGCCAGGAGCGGTCACGGACCGCCCCCGGCACATTAACCCCCCGGCACACCGCGATCAAACATGATCGCGGTGTGCCGGCGGTACAGGGAAGCATCGCGCAGGGAGGGGGCTCCCTGCGGGCTTCCCTGAGACCCCCGGAGCAACGCGATGTGATCGCGTTGCTGCGAGGGTCTCCTACCTCCTATCCCTGCAGGCCCCGGATCCAAAATGGCCGCGGGGCTGCATCCGGGTCCTACAGGGATTACTTCCGGGTGCCGTGCAGGCTGCAGATGAAAGCTGCAGCCTGCACGGCTGTAAGTGAGATCGGTGATCTGACAGGGCTGTGCATGTCCCCCCCTGGGACAAAGTAAAAAAGTAAAAAAAAAAATTCCCACATGAGTAAAAAAAAAATAAAAAAATTCCTAAATAAAGAAAAAAAATATATATTATTCCCATAAATACATTCCTTTATCTAAATTAAAAAAATCAAACAATAAAAGTACACATATTTAGTATCGCCGCGTCCGTAACGACCCCACCTATAAAACTATATCACTAGTTAACCCCTTCAGTGAACACCGTAAAAAAAAAAAAAAACGAGGCAAAAAACAACGCTTTATTCTCATACCGCCAAACAAAAAGTAGAATAACACACGATCAAAAAGACGGATATAAATAACCATGGTACCGCTGCAAACGTCATCTTGTCCCGCAAAAAACGAGCCGCCAAATAGCATCATCAGCGAAAAAATAAAAAAGTTATAGTCCTCAGAATAAAGCGATGCCAAAATAATTATTTTTTCTATAAAATAGTTTTTATCGTATAAAAGCGCCAAAACATAAAAAAAATGATAGAAATGAGGTATCGCTGTAATCATACTGTCCCGAAGAATAAAACTGCTTTATCAATTTTACCAAACGCGGAATGGTATAAACGCCTCCCCCAAAAGAAATTCATGAATAGCTGGTTTTTGGTCATTCTGCCTCACAAAAATCGGAATAAAAAGTGATCAAAAAATCTCCCGTGCCCGAGCATGTTACCAATAAAAATGTCAACTCGTTCCGCAAAAAACAAGACCTCACATGACTCTGTGGACTCAAATATGGAAAATTTATAGCTCTCAAAATGTGGTAATGCAAAAAATATTTTTTGCAATAAAAAGCTTCTTTCAGTGTGTGACGGCTGCCAATCATAAAAATCCGCTAAATAACCCGCTATAAAAGTAAATCAAACCCCCCTTCATCACCCCCTTAGTTAGGGAAAAATAAAAAAAATTAAAAAATGTATTTATTTCCATTTTACCATTAGGGTTAGGGCTAGGGTTGGGGCTAGGGTTAGGGTTGGGGCTAGGGTTGGGGCTAGGGTTAGGGTTGGGGCTAGGGTTAGGGTTAGGGTTAAGACTACAGTTAAGGTTGGGGCTAAAGTTAGGGTTAGGATTACATCTACGGTTGGGAATAGGGTTGGGATTAGGGTTAGGAGTGTGTCTGGGTTAGAGGTGTGGTTAGGGTTACCGTTGGGATTAGGGTTAGGAGTGTGTTTGGATTAGGGTTTCAGTTATAATTGGGGGGTTTCCACTGTTTAGGCACATCAGGGGCTCTCCAAATGCGACATGGCGTCCGATCTCAATTTCAGCCAATTCTGCGTTGAAAAAGTAAAACAGTGCTCCTTCCCTTCCGAGCTCTCCCGTGCGCCCAAACAGGGGTTTACCCCAGCATATGGGGTATCAGCATACTCGGAACACATTGGAGAACAACTTTTGGGGTCCAATTTCTCCTGTTACCCTTGGGAAAATACAAAACTGGGGGCTAAAAAATAATTTTTGTGGAAATAAAATATTTTTTATTTGCATGGCTCTGCGTTATAAACTGTAGTGAAACAATTGGAGGTTCAAAGCTCTCACAACACATCTAGATGAGTTCCTTAGGGGGTCTACTTTCCAAAATGGTGTCACTTGTGGGGAGTTTCTACTGTTTAGGTACATTAGGGCCTCTGCAAACGCAATGTGACGCCTGCAGACCATTCCATCTAAGTCTGCATTCCAAATGGCGCTCCTTCCCTTCCGAGCCCTCCCATGCGCCCAAACGGTGGTTCCTCCCCACATATGGGGTATCAGAGTACTCAGGACAAATTGGACAACAACTTTTGGGGTCCAGTTTCTCCTGTTACCCTTGGGAAAATACAAAACTGGGGGCTAAAAAATAATTTTGGGTGAAATTTTTTTTTTTTTTTATTTTCATGGCTATGCGTTATAAACTGTAGTGAAACACTTGAGGGTTCAAAACTCTCACAACACATCTAGATGAGTTGCTTAGGGGGTCTACTTTCCAAAATGGTGAAACTTGTGGGTTTTTTTTACTGTTTAGGTACATTAGGGCTCTGCAAACACAATGTGACTCCTGCAGACCATTCCATCTAAGTCTGCATTCAAAATGGTGCTCCATCCCTTCCGAGCCCTCCCATGCGCCCAAACAGTGGTTCCCCCCCACATATGGGGTATCAGCTTACTCAGGACAAATTGGACAACAACTTTTGGGGTCCAATTTCTCCTGTTACCCTTGGGAAAATACAAAACTGGGGGCTAAAAAATATTTTTTGTGGGAAAAAAATGTTTGTTTTATTTTTACGGCTCTGCATTATAAACTTCTGTGAAGCAGTTGGTGGGTCAAAGTGCTCACTACACCTCTAGATAAGTTCCTTAGGGGGTCTACTTTCCAAAATGGTGTCACCTGTGGGGGGGTTTCAATGTTTAGGCACATCAGTGGCTCTCCAAACGCAACATGGCGTCCCATCTCAATTCCTGTCAATTTTGCAGTGAAAAGTCAAACGGCGCTCCTTCCCTTCCGAGCTCTCCCATGCGACCAAACAGTGGTTTACCCCCACATATGGGGTATCAGCGTACTCAGGACAAATTGTACAACAACTTTTGGGATCCAATTTCTTCTCTTACCCTTGGGAAAATAAAAAATTGGGGGTGAAAAGATAATTTTTGTGAAAAAATATGATTTTTTATTTTTACGGTTCTGCATTATAAACTTCTGTGAAGCACTTGGTGGGTCAAAGTGCTCACCACACCTGTAGATAAGTTCCTTAGGGGGTCTACTTTCCAAAATGGTGTCACTTGTGGGGGGTTTCAATGTTTAGGCACATTAGTGGCTCTCCAAACGCAATATGGCGTCCCACCTCAATTCCTGTCAATTTTGCATTGAAAAGTCAAACGGCGCTCCTTCCCTTCCGAGCTCTCCCATGCGCCCAAACAGTGGTTTACCCCCACATATGGGGTATCAGCGTACTCAGGACAAATTGTACAACAACTTTTGTGGTCCAATTTCTTCTCTTACCCTTGGAAAAATAAAAAATTGAGGGCGAAAAGATCATTTTTGTGAAAAAATATGATTTTTTATTTTTACGGTTCTGCATTATAAACTTCTGTGAAGCACTTGGTGAGTCAAAGTGCTCACCACACCTCTAGATAAGCTCCTTAGGGGGTCTACTTTCCAAAATGGTGTCACTTGTGGGGGGTTTCAATGTTTAGGCATATCAGGGGCTCTCCAAACGCAACATGGCGTCCCATCTCAATTCCAGTCAATTTTGCATTGAAAAGTCAAATGGCGCTCCTTCGCTTCCGAGCTCTGTCATGCGCCCAAACAGTGGTTTACCCCCACATATGGGGTATCGGCGTACTCAGGACAAATTGTACAACATCTTTTGAAGTCCATTTTCTCATGTTACCCTTGGTAAAATAAAACAAATTGGAGCTGAAGTAAATTTTGTGTGAAAAAAAAGTTAAATGCTCATTTTTATTTAAACATTCCAAAAATTCCTGTGAAACACCTGAAGGGTTAATAAACTTCTTGAATGTGGTTTTGAGCACCTTGAGGGTTGCAGTTTTTAGAATGGTGTCACACTTGGGTATTTTCTATCATATAGACCCCTCAAAATGACTTCAAATGAGATGTGGTCCCTAAAAAAAAATGGTGTTGTAAAAATGAGAAATTGCTGGTCAAATTTTAACCCTTATAACTCCCTAAAAAAAAAAAATTTGGTTCCAAAATTGTGCTGATGTAAAGTAGACATGTGGGAAATGTTACTTATTAAGTATTTTGTGTGACATATCACTGTGATTTAATTGCATAAAAATTCAAAGTTGGAAAATTGCGAAATTTTCAAAATTTTCGCCAAATTTCCGTTTTTTTCACAAATAAACGCAGGTAATATCAAAGAAATTTTACCACTATCATGAAGTACAATATGTCACGAGAAAACAGTGTCAGAATCACCGGGATCCGTTGAAGTGTTCCAGAGTTATAACCTCATAAATGGACAGTGGTCAGAATTGTAAAAATTGGCCCGGTCCATAACGTGCAAACCACCCTTGGGGGTGAAGGGGTTAATAGGACCGATGAACCTTAATATTCCTCTAGGACAACCACACCAAGTCACCAACACACAAGCCCGGACCCACCAAATGTCTCCGAGCAGCCACACTCTTATATTCGGACCCCATCTTCACTAAATTATCAATAACCCCTTGCCACACAGAAGTAATTGATGATGAAAAATTTTCTTCTTCAGGTATTCCAGAAGAATAATTCCTATTAAATTAGCTGAACTGAGGATGCAACCCATATGCCCCTAAAAACGGGACTTACCAGTAGACTCATGACAACGATTATTTACCACCAATTCAGCTAGAGGTAAGTAGGTAACCCAATCCTTATTCTCAGACACAAAACAAGTAAGATAAGTCTCAAGATTCTGGATAACCCATTCTGTTTGCCCATTACACTGTGGGTGAGATGCTGAAGAGAACGACAGGTGGATCCCCAAACGAATGCATAATGCCCTCTAAAATTTCTAAATAAACTGCACCCCCCTGTCAGACACAATATCAGTAGGGATCCCATATAATTTTACAATCTCCCTGATGAAAATTTGCGCCAAGTTCTTGGCGTTGGGTAAAGCGGGTAGCGCAATAAAATGTGACATTTTACTGAATCCGTCCAAGACCACCAAAATTACAGTATTACCTGCCGACACGGGTAGATCAGTGATAAAATAGACCGATAAATGAGTTTAAGGTCTACTGGGAATCGCTAATGGTTGGAGAGACCTAGATGGACGAGTATGAGTATGAGAGGTTTTAGAACACAGACACTGCAGGGGGCTACATACTCCTGGACATCCTGATGTACCCCTGACCACCAAAAACACTGAGTAAGGCCAGTTTCACATTTGTGGTTGTGTCAAGAGCGTTTCTGACGCATACATCCACATGCTTCTTGATTTCATGTCTATTACATTGTAAACACAGGTACATGCATTTACATGTGTTCGCTTATGCATGTGTCATTTCACGGTGTGCAGCTGGGCGCGGCTAACACATCGTGTTGCAATTTTTGAGGCGGCAAATTTCTGCCGCTTTACACATGTGGATGCTTGTGGAAGGAGTGAGTCAAAACAACGCATTGCAGTCTATGGGAATGCATAGGAACGCAAGGACATGCGTTCGTTTGTGTTTGCATACGCATGTGTTTTCTGAGCAAACAAGGAATCCCATGAGAAGCGCCCATTTGGCGTGGCTTGTGTCAAGGACATTCTCCTTAGGCTGCCGTCACACTAGCAGTATTTGATCAGTATTTTACATCAGTATTTGTAAGCCAAAACCAGGAGTGGGTGATAAATGCAGAAGTGGTGCATGTTTCTGTTATACTTTTCCTCTATTTGTTCCACTCCTGGTTTTGGCTTACAAATACTGATGTAAAATACTGACCAAATACTGCTAGTGTGACGGCAGCCATAGACGTAGATTCACAGCCACAAACAGTTTACCTAACAGACAGGCAGCAGGGGCATCCTGCTGAGCGTCAATAACCTCTTTTCAAAATTGGAGCATATAGACACAACAACCACCACTTTTTTTGTAGTATAGCAACCGGTTCACAATTATCTCCACCCCCAGGAAAACAACGAGATAAGGCATTCACCTTAAAGGGAACCTGTCACCCCCCCCAGGCGTCTGTAACTAAAAGAGCCATCTTGTGCAGCACTAATGCTGCATTCTGACAAGGTGGCTCTTTTAGTTATTGTTCGTTGCACTGCAGAAATAATCGCTTTTGAATTTGGTCTCTCATACCTGTGAAATTGCCAGGGAGGCAGGTCTTTCCCCCCTCATCCAGACACAACCCAGCCATCACTCTGCGAGAACGGCACCACCTCCTCGGCCTTATTCAGTTGTCCAGGCGCCTGCGTGGTCATATTCTGCCTTGGGCATGCGCAGTTCGTGCTGTCAGACAACTGACATCACTTGATGTCTTGTTTACTGCGCCTGCGTGCATGCGCGGCCTGAGATCCCACTGCGTGCATTATGTGTGTGTATTATTAACCCTTTACTACTATTGGATTAATAATGGATAGGTGTCTTATTGACATCTCTCCATTATTAACCAGGCTTAATGTCACATTACATTAGCAAGGTGACATTAACCCTTTATTACCCCATATCCCACCGCTACTCGGGAGTGGGAAGAGAGAGGCTACGTGCCAGAATAGGTGCATCTTACAGATGTGCCTTTTCTGGGGTGGCTGGGGGCAGATGTTTTTAACCTGGGGGGGCCAATAACCATGGTCCCTCTCTAGGCTTACAGGGATTACATACGGAGGATGACATGCGTAAAGTACGTAGCCACACCCTGCCTACGGACTGTTTGGGGAACATTTCTGTGTATTACGCCTGTAAAAAACAAACCGTATTTCCCTACGCTAAGTGTGACCCCGGCCTAAGTCATGCAAGTCTCGTTAACCCTTTCACGACATGCGCCGTACATGTACTGCGCATGCCGTGAATCCCCCTTTGATGTGGGCTCCGGCGCTGTGCCCACATCAAAGTCACGACATGTCAGCTGTTTTGTACAGCTGACATGTGCGCGCAATAGCGGCGGGTGAAATCGCTATTCACCCGCCGCTATTAACCTGTTAAATGCCACTGTCAAAAGCAGACAGCGGCATTTAACTAAAGCTCCCGGCCGGGCGGCCGGAAATGACGTCATCGCCGACCCCTGTCACATGATCAGGGGTTGGCGATGTGTCAGGACAGTAACCATAGAGGTCCTTGAGACCTCTATGGTTACTGATGCCGGCCTGCTGTGAGCGCCCCCCTGTGGTTGGCGCTCACAGCACACCTGCATTTCAGCTACATAGCAGCGATCTGATGATCGCTGCTATGTAGCTGAGCCGATCGAGTTGTGCCAGCTTCTAGCCTCCCATGGAGGCTATTGAAGCATGGCACAGGTAAAAAAAAAATGTTTTTAAAAATATGAAAAAAATGTAAAAAACATAAAAGTTTAAATCACCCCCCTTTCGCCCCATCCTAAATAAAACAATAAAATAAAAAAAAATCAAACCTACACATATTTGGTATCGCCGCGTTCAGAATCGCCCGATCTATCAATAAAAAAAAGCATTAACCTGATCGCTAAACAGCGTAGCGAGAAAAAAATTCAAAACGCCGGAATTACGTTTTTTTGGTCGCCGCGACATTGCATTAAAATGTAATAATGGGCGATCAAAAGAACGTAATTATTAAAAACATCAGCTCGGCACGCAAAAAATAAGCCTTCAACCGACCCCAGATCACGAAAAATGGAGACGCTTCGGGTATCGGAAAATGGCACTTTTTTTTCTTTTTTTTTTTTTTAAGCAAAGTTTTGTATTTTTTTTCACCACTTGGATAAAAAATAATGCATCGCCCCAGAGTCCTGGTCGTTGCAGTACTGTGGCTCCGCCGCTAAGGGGGGCTATGGTACATCTGATGGCACTGAAGGAGTTCATCTGACCAGGTATCACATACACCAATACATTTCCCAGTCTGGCCTCCAGGGGGAGCTAAGGATACTATTCATTAGGCCACTCCTCACAGTCTGGTAAAACTGGGGGTTAGGCAGGAAGTTAGGTAGAACGCTGACTGGGTTGGAACCAGGCAACACCTTGTGGCAGAGGGTGTTGTAGGGGAAGATTCGGTAGGGTCCCTGTCAGGGGTGGGATCCTGACAGAGGCCTGGCAATCAGAGAGAAAGCTACGGGACCGCGCCTGCACTTCATAGCGGCGGTGCCCTAAGAAAGGACAAGAAGCGAGATTTATTGTGCTGAGTGAGAAACGAGATCAACGCAACAGGGAGAAATACCAGTAGGAGTCGTGCTGTTAGACCGAGGCAACATCCTACTGAGGCGTAAATAACCGGTGGTCAGAACGCCGAGGAAGTACAGAGCTCTAGGCATTACTTCAAACCAACGGCAGGACAGAGAGCTATAGGCTGGCTGTCTCACCTACATCACCTACGCAGACATAGGGGGCAACCTTTGGAGAGGGGCGACTCTAGGGTCCCGGAAGAGCTCCGAGCCTTCCCGTCATACGGGTGCGTCCTACCATAAGATCTGGGGGACGAGAATAAGAAGAACATCAGAATTGAGTTGTTGTGAGGGAACACGAGGAACAGACACAACAGTTGTGGGGACTATCCCGTAAGCACAGCAGGGGAGGACCACAACACACAAGCGCTAGAAGGAAGGCACAGATTTCCACCTGCAACGGGAACTCTGGAGGTGCCATCGGACCGGCCGGACTTGCGCAGCCCGGTTAACCGTATTCCGGACTGAGGACCCAGAAGCCTTCAGTAAAGAGGTAAATAGACTGCAACCTTGTGTCCTCGTTATTAACTGCGACCGGCACTACACCGCACCATTACCACCATCCACATCTATTACTGTACGCCCCTCAGCAGGGTCACGGACCGGGTCTAGCCACCGTGACAACCCCAGAGCAGAGACTCAGAGGCCCGGTACCGGGTACCCCTCGGCCCTGCGGCAGTGGGGGCGCTACAATAACCTAGACATATTAGGTGTCTATGAACTCGTAATGACCTAGAGAATCACAATAGCAGGTCAGTTTTAGCATTTAGTGAACCTAGCAAAAAAGCCAAACAAAAAACAAGTGTGGGATTGCACTTTTTTTTTGCAATTTCACCGCACTTGGATTTTGTTTCCCGTTTTCTAGTAAAAGACATGGTAAAACCAATGGTGTCGTTCAAAAGTACAACTCGTCCCGCAAAAAATAAGCCCTCATGTAGCCATATTGACAGAAAAATAAAAAAGTTATGGCTCTGGGAAGGAGGGGAGTGAAAAACGAAAACGCAAAAACGAAAAAGGGCCGCGACTTGAAGGGGTTAAAGGGTGGGTTGTGACTTGTAGGATCGCTACTTCCAACACGTGGCGCTATATAGAGTTCAAGTCCTCTTTCTCTCTAAAGAGGCAATTTGCATATAGTACTTACCGTATTTTTCGGACTATAAGACGCACCGGACTATAAGGCGCACCCAGGTTTTAGAGGTGGAAAATAGGGAAAAAAATATTTGAAGCAAAAAAATGTGGTAAAATATTTAATAACATACTATTATATGTGGTGTTATTACATATAATAGTATGTTATTATGTTGGAAGCTGCGGGACCAGTGTGGTGTCTGTGAAGTACTATATGAAGATGCTGGAGGGTGAGTATAAGAATGGGGGTACAGGGCTTATATTGAAAGCACCACTCCAGAACTGCAAAATAGCACTGGAGTGCTGCTTTAAAATCCCATGGGAGAACTATAACTCCCAGCATGTCCTGCAGATCCTATGACATGCTGGGAGTTATCGTTCACCACAGGAGTGGCAGAGTGCTTTATTGTGTATTGTAAAGACTAACCTCTTAATTGTGGCAGCCAGCCAGCCTGTGGTGAGGTAAAAGCATCCCATGACTGCACACACAGAGGCCTCCCTCTTGTTGCCTCTCCACAGCACAGGTTATGAGGAAGCTGCAGATTCTAGTGGAGAGCCTGAAGGACCTGTGATGATGTCAAGAAGAGGGAGGGCTCTGAGCTGCCATGTGATGCTCCAGCCCGCCCACTCCTGACATCACACAGGTCCTGTTTGTGCACAGCACTCGGCATCCAGGCATGGCAGGCAGGTATACAGCGATCTCCTCTCCGCTCTGGCCCCTGCTGCTGCTGCCTCCTCCACAGGACACACAAATCTCCCTAGCTGCTGCAGGAATCAGCGCTGAGGAAGCCATGCGTGTCCCTGCTTAAGTGCAGTATTCATTTGCTGCTCCCCTCACCGCTCAGCTGATCGGTGGGCGGGGAGCCGCCAATGAATATTCACTGCACTTAATCATCGGGACCACATGGTTTTCCCAGTGCTGATTCCGGGCAGCAGGGACATCCTGAAGTGGGATAACAGTGCGATCCCACTCACTGCTGCCCCCCTCCCCACATTCTACATCCCTACCATAAGACGCACCCACACTTTCCTCCCAAATTTGGAGGAAAAAAAAGTGCGTCCTATGGTCGGAAAAATACGGTAACTAAGTCACGTGTCAAATCCAGTTAGTCACAAAAGTAATAGTACAATAGTCAATGTTGTATAAGTAAAAAGATAAGGAGGATTGCACAACCATACATGAGTTGTCGAGCTCTGAAGGAAAAAAAATCCAGCTGAGAGCATTCACTAAGTATGGACACCCGCTCTTGATCCAAGGAACCCACTTGGAAAAGTAACAGCAGTCAAAGTAAATGAGAACAGCATCCAGTCCAGGTGAAGAAATTCAAAGATGCTTTATTCTGCCATGGGTACGTTTCGACCTGTAGTAGGTCTTTTTCAAGTACTTGATACAGACAATGAGCCCACATCTTTCCTGGCACATGTCAGATGTTTTTAACAGCTGACATGTGCCTCTAACAGCCGCAGGTGGAATTGCGATCCAGCCGCAGCTGTTAACCTGTTAAATGCCTCTGTCAATCTCGCATTAAACTTGCGCTTACCGGAAGCGCAACGAAAATCCCGCCCATCGGTGACCCCGTGACCGATGGGTTGGCATGATGACCAGAGGTCTCCAGCAGACCTCTTTGGTTGTCATTGCCAGATTGCTATGAGCGCCGCCCAGTGGTTGAAGCATGCAAAAAGTAAAAAAAAAGTTTTTAATAATATTAAAAAATACAAAAGTTCAAATCACCCACCTTTCGCCCCTTTCTAAATAAGGCAATAAAAAAAATCAAATATACACATAATTGGTATCAAAATAAAAAAATAATTAACCTTATCGCTAAACGGCGTAACGAGAAAAAAATTCAAAACGTCAGAATTTAGAGTTTTTTTGTCGCCGCTACATTGCAATAAAATGTAATGTAATAACAGGTAATCAAAAGATCGTATCTACACTAAAATGGTATCAATACAATGTCTGCTAGGTGCATTAAAAATAAGCCCTCACCCAGCCACAGATCACGAAAAATGGAGACGCTACAGGTCTCGGAAAATGGCGTCTTTTTTTTTTTTTTTAACCAAAGTTAACCACTTAAATAAAAAATAACGCAGACATGTTTGGTGTCTATGAACTTGTAATGACCTGGAGAATCAATGGCAGGTCAGTTTTAGCATTTAGTGAACATGGTAAAAAAAAGAACAACTGTGGGATTGCACTTTTTTTTGCAATTTCACCGCACTTGGAATTTTATTTAATGTTTTCCAGTATATGATATGGTAAAACCATTGGTGTTGTTCAAAAGTACAACTCGTCCTGCAAAAAACAAGCCCTCGCATGGCCATTTGTGAACGAAAAATAAAAAAGTTATGGCTCTGGGAAGAAGGGGAGCAAATAACGAAAACGCAAAAACGAAAATACCCCCAGTCATGAAGGGGTTAAAATACAAAATGTAACAAAAAAAAAGTAAAAGCATTGGAACAGATTAGAACTGATAAAATCTTTTGTCATTTGAATTTGCCAGCTGCAATAAATGTTTCCAGAAAAACTGTTAAAAAATTCCTGTAATGGTATGTGCACACGTCCGGATTTCTTGCAGAAATATCCTGAAGAAAACCGGAAATTTTCTGCAAGAAATCCGCATTTTTTTTTTTGCGTTTTTTTTCCGTTTTTTTCGCGTTTTTTTTAGCATTCTGCAAGCGTAATTAGCTTGCAGAATGCTAAAGTTTTCCAAGCGATCTGTAGCATCGCTTGGAAAACTGACTGACAGGTTGGTCACACTTGTCAAACATAGCGTTTGACAAGTGTGACCAACTTTTTACTATAGATGCAGCCTATGCAGCATCAATAGTAAAAGATAGAATGTTTAAAAATAATAAAAAAAATAAAAAAAATGCTTATACTCACCCAGACGATCTCCTCAGCGGCGTCCGTTCCTCTTCCTATAACTGGTGTGTGCGCACAGGACCTTCCATGACGTCGCGGTCATGTGAGCGGTCACGTGAGCGGTCACATGACCACTCACGACCAATCACAAGACAGTGACGTCATCACAGGTCCTTCACCGCACACCAGCTATAGGAACCGAAGCAGCAGCATGCAGCGGTGAGGCGGGAACACTGCGGGGGACATCGCAGGTGAGTATATCACTATTTTTTATTTTAATTCTTTTATTTTTGACCAATTATATGGTGCCCAGTCCGTGGAGGAGAGTCTCCTCTCCTCCACCCTGGGTACCAACCGCACATAATCTGCTTACTTCCCGCATGGTGGGCACAGCCCCGTGCGGGAAGTAAGCAGATCAATGGACTCCTAGGTGTGCGGAATCCCCGCAATTCCGCATTTTTAATGAACATGTTGCTTTTTTTTCCGTGATGCGATTTTTTCGCGGAAAAAAATCGCAACATTTGCACAAAAAATGCAGAATACACTGTAAATAATAGGAGGCATATGTTAGCGTTTTTTTCGCGTTTTTATCGCGGTTTTATAGCGGAAAAATCGCGAAAAAAACGCAAAAAATCCTGAACGTGTGCACATACCCTCAGTCTATGAGAAGCATTAAAATTTCCTGCACATGAGGAGAAAAATGTACCTGTCTAGGCCTGTGGTCTACGCCAAAAATAAATAGTGACCATCATTTTAACTTGTATAGCACACATGAAAATAAAAAAACTGCTTCTTTCTGATCCAGAACTGATCATTTATTTTAAAATTGTCAATTCGCTGGTACAATTTGTCTTCGGTGAAGACAGATTGTTGCATTACTGAGATAAAATCTTAACAAAATTAACTTTCGTGTCCTATGTAGAAGAGAAGGGTGAAGAGGAGAAGTTCTGCTTCTGGCTCCTCTCTTCTCCCCCTCCCTTTTTATATAGAATCTTTTCAGTAGCAACTGTCATCTATCTCAGTAATATAACAATCTGTCTTCACTGAATACAGATTTTATCCTGGGCTTCAGAATTTTGATAATAAATGATTAGTTCCAGGAGTATGAAGCAAATTTCTCTGATAACATATATTACAAAGTCTCTTGCAATCTATTGATTTATGAAATAAAAATTAAAGGAACGATTACTCTTTAACCCCTTTACGACATGCTTGACGTCTGAGACAGCACCAGTCACAGCAGTCACAATGGATGGGGTGATCGCAACATCACCTCTTCTGATTAATCCCTTTGGCGCTGATTGGCTGATCAATAGTTTCTCAGTGCCAAAGGGGTTTATCTAAAATAGTGATCACAAAAAAATAATAGTAATTAATACAGATTAGCTTTATAGGTAGGGAGGTAGTGTATTAGAGTAGCAAACATCACAGTGTTAGTGACGTTCGATTTTCTCTTAGAAAAAAAATTGCAGTTAGTACAGAGTAGCTTTATAGGTAGTGAGGTAGCGTATTAGAACAGCGGATATCGCTGTGTAAAGTGAGCCAATTTTCTTTTAGAACAAAAAGTACAGAGTAGGTAGGGAGGTAGCAATTTTTTTTTGCAAAAAAAATTATCATCAGGTAATTTCTTAGCTAATGCATTAGGTGAGCATAAGTCACAATGTTAGTGACGTCCGTTTTCTTTTGCAAAAAAAGAATAGCACAGAGTAAATTTATATCTAGTGCATTAGGGTAGCGAACGTCGCAGTGTTAGTGATGTCAGTTTTTCTTTTGCAAAAAAAAAATAGTTAGCACCGAGTAAATTTTTAGCTAGTGCATTAAAGATGCGTACGTCGCAGTGTTAGTGACATCCATTTTTCTTTTGCCAAAAAAGAATACTTAGAGCCAAATACATTTATAGCTAGTGAATTATTGGAGCATACGACGCAGTGTTGTCCGTTTGTCTTTTGCAAAAAAAAAGAAAGAATAGGTAGCGCCAAGCAACTTTACAGGTAGGGAATTAGTGTAGTGAACATGAATGTGATTTTTTTTATGTACTGATTTTTCTTTTCATTTTTTCTTCCAAGTGTTTCTTCTAAATTTTTACTTTTTTATCCACTTTTTTTTATCTCTACTTTTTATAATAAATACACAAGCCCCACACAATGCATGTGTAAAAACACCACTTACACATCCCCAGTGTTTTGAAGAATAAAAATAAAAGCGGCCCATTTGTCAAGCAGACGCTATTCACCAGAGAAGGCATACGCTTTCCTTGCTTCCAACATGGATTCAGGCAGTGAGGAAGATCCCACATTCCTCTATTTCTCTTCCTCATCTAGTGAGGAGGGACCCCCAGCAAGGGGCCCTAGGACACAGGCAACCCCTTCCGGGAAGCTCAGGAATCCAATTTGATGCTAGATGCCACACAGAAATCGACTCTTCCAAAATCTTTTTCATCAGGGAATTAAGAAATCTTATGGTGGCCCAGACAAATTTGTATGCCCATCAATTCCACATTGCCTCAGTTTCCTGTGAAGCACCTGAAGGGTTAATAAACTTCAGCAATGTGGTTTTGAACACCTCGAGGGATGCAGTTTTTTGAATGGTGTCACTTTTGGGTATTTTCTGTGATATAGGCCCCCCAAAGTCACTTCAACTGTGATGTGGTTCCTAAAAAAAATGGGTTTGTTAATTTTGTTGGAAAAATGAGAAATCGCTGGTTAACTTTTATCCCTTCTAACTTCTTAACAAAAAAAATTATATTTCAAAAATTGTTCTGATGTAAAGTAGACATGCGAGATATGTTATTTATGCCTTATGTTGTGTGATATAACTCTCTGGTTAAAGGGAATAAAAAATAAAGTTGAAAATTATGAAAATTTCAAAATATTTGCTAAATTTCCGATGCGCTCAAGAGTTATTATCTCATAAAGTGACAGAGGTCAAAAATGGCCAGGTCAGGAAGGTGAAAACAGGCTTTAGGGTGAAGGGGTTAAACAATGATGCATTTTATAAATGGTACACGCAGGTACCTGGACTTGATTATTTTCATCCATTTTTTGTGTCCTAGGTATCCAGACAAGCAAAGTTTCAGGGTTCTGTTATTCGAGTGATCACCCTCTCCATCCATGTGACTTAGTGCCAACAGATGCCACTGTTGAAGGAAGAACGTGTACTGGAGAATGTATGGGGTTTGACTAAGGTAGATGGCAAAATGTGCGTCAGGGTGGATGCATCCTTGTCACAGTCACTACTGACCTTCATACAGCGACAGTATGAATAAGACCCTGCCAGGGTCGAAATGTTAATTTTTTTGTCGATAAATTTCCTGCACCTTCTTCCATATCAGTGCCTTTGTCTTACTATGTGTGAAATAAACTTTATGCAAATGTTCATCAATGCGGTGATTCACTACTACTTCTTTCTTATTGAAGACATCCGTGTAAGGCCAGTATGCAGACGTAAGACCCAGGAGATTAGATAGTTTCATCTGGGGCCGCACAGGATGTACAATGTACAAGACACTTTTCGCGGCAAAACTGTTCCCATTGGAGCACCTCTCCAGATCTCCAGTCCAGGACTGGTTCATGTACACAAAGCCACAGAAGGCCCAGGAGAAGAGGGTGCAACAGCCCTGGAAGTACATAGAAGGGAATCTTCTCAGTGTGTAACATTCCTATATGGAGCTCCACTTACTCGGTGACCACATGAACGGCTTACAACAGAACCCTCTCATCGACAGATAACACTAACAAAGGTTTCTCAAGGCATTGAACAGTAATATGGTACCAATCTATCACTTCTTGCTGAATTAACTTCCCGCTGCATTGGAATATAGGTAAGCTGTTTGAACAAAGCATGAACCTCTACAAGATATTGATGCCATCAGAATCAATGGTGGAGAGGAATCAGTTTTGCTCAGGGAGACTTCTCCTACCGACCCTAAGCTTTCATGTTTCCTGACATACGGAGCAGATGTTCAATGCTACTGCAATAGTAGCAGAGTTCCTTGGCACGATGGTGTCTCTAGTGTCCTACTTAAGACAGTCGAGCTCCATGAGTGCAGATGTAGTAGTCAGCATAGATGGCCAAGTAATAGGCGGCCTTTGAAAAGTCAAGGCCAGACAAAGCGATTTCTTTTCATGTGCAGTCTCTATAGAATGTTCATGAAACCTGAGGTCAATACAGATGGTCATCTTTAGAAAGGTCATGTTTAATTCTTTAATTCTTCCAGATAATCCCTCCTAGAATTCCACCACCTGTGCTTCATTATTCCAGCCAAGTTCAGAAGACAGAGTGCAGAACTGGACTGCATATTGGCCTACGATCAGGCTACCCTGACGCAGTCTGAGGAGGGAAGAGGCTGCAGAAGTGACACGGCCCAGCTCGTCGAAGACCTTGCACAAAATCTCCAGGAAAGCCTGCAAATCCCAGGTCACCAGATCACCTCTTTCCCATAAGGGATTGAGCCATGTCTGGGCTTCTCTCCCTAAGTGAGACATTAGAAATGCAATTTTAGCCTGATCTGAGGGGAACTGTTGGACCAGCAGATCATAGTGCAGGATACGCTGGTTAATAAACTGATGGCACTGCTTGGGGTTCATGTCGAAACATGACAGTGCAGACATACAGCATGTCCTGATACAGGCTGGGTAGTAACGGTCCGGCTGCTGCAACTTGGACTGGAGCGACTGACATCACCGTGTACAAACGAGTGTTCTCTGTCCACAGACAGGACAGGATTTTGTCCTGCTGATAACATTGGACATCACTTTGAATAACTCAGAGAGTGGAGAGGTCCTGGGATCAGTGGGGTCCATGGCCTGAGAAAACTGTCATGCTTGTGGAACGCTGACCCACAGCGCCATGGCTTGTGGAGAGTCTGGAGGGGCGTAACTGAGCGACCTCCTGTGTTTTCACAAGAGTACCTGATGGTGGGGTTAGACTTGGGCCCAGGTGGATGCCAGGCGCTACTCCAGGACAGATCCCAGTATAGCGGCAGCTGACCTCATGAGTCAGGACAGTAGAACGGGCTACGAGCCCAATGCAGTACCAGATGCAGAGGTTATAGATGTAGCCACTTGTTCAGACAGGATGGATACCAGTACTGGTACTGGCATCATGGGATTTAGGCCCAGGTACCACCGGAGCGGTTTCAGGGTTAGATACCGCCGGAGCGGTTTTGGATTCAGGTACCACCAGAATCCTTTCAGGTTTAGGTACCACCGGAGCAGTTTCGAGTTCAGATACTACTGAAGTGGTTTTGGATTCAGGTACAGCCAGAGCGGTTTTGGGTTCAGGTACCGCTGGAGTGGTTTCGCATTCAGTTGCCGCTGTAGCGGTTTCAGGTTCTGATAAGGCACAGACAAGACGGCTACAGGAAAGCAGAACTGGTACTGGTACAGATTAAATCAGACTGGTACTGGGACCTGATAACTAGCTAGCAGCTTGTAGACTGAATAACTACAATTGTTGCTCAGTCACCTCCCAACAAGTGAAGGTGTCTTAAGTATTAAGCTATTGGCTGGGGACACATTAGAAGTGTGCCCTAAGCACTCTGCCAGAGAAGCTGCGTGGTGCTCGCAGACCCTGAGACACTGAAGACAAAGCAGGAGACACAGCAGGGCGGCCTGAGCAATACGTCGGCGTCCCTGTTCGTTGGGAGGAGCAGAGACATGCTGGGATGCAAGTGTTACAGGAGCCCAATTCACTCCATGACAGAAGTTATGTCGCTTATCCATGTTATGTAAATAAAAGCTTATAACCTGACTTTAAATTCATCCATTGGTTGTATAAATTATTCTTTTGAAAGCTGAAACCCTCCAAAATGTGGTTTAGGTTAAGAAAATAAATCGGCATCAATGCAGAAATACTGATCAGTTAATGGACACAGAATGGTCAGATGTTGGCAAGACAAAAGTTTTGTCGCCCACAGAAAGTAATATTGTTTAATAGTGATATTCAAACAAATAATTACCGTATTTTACGCTTTGTAAGACGCACTTTATTTCCCCCAAATTTGGGGGGGAAATGTGGGTGCGTCTAACAAAGCGGATATACCGCTTACCATTACAGGCTGGGATGAGGGGGTGTCCGCCGCTGCTACCGCCCGCCGCCGCTGTCGCCCGCCGCCGCTGTCACCCGCCGCCACTGCCGGGGTTGTCCGCTGCTGCCCCGGGTGATGCTGGAGGCTCCGGTGCTGCGGGGGGCTCTGGTGACATTTTGTGAAAGACCAGAGCCCCCCGGCAGTTCGTCCATGGGTTCTAGTATGACTAACTCCTGGAAAATGGCCGCCGGAATCTCGGGAGATGAGATTTCAGCACTGAGATCTCATCTCTCGAGATTCCGGCGGCCATTTTCCCGGAGTCAGTCATACAGGAACGCATGGACGAACTGCTGGGGGCTCTGGTCTTTCACAAAATGTTGCCAGAGCCCCCCGCAGCACCGGAGACAGCCCTGGAGACAGCCCTGCAGCACCACAGCCCCCTGCAGCACCAGAGCCCCCTGCAGCACCAGAGCCCCCTGCAGCACCAGAGCCCCCTGCAGCACCCCTCATCCCAGCCTGCAGCACAGCAGCCCCCATGCAGCACCGAAGCCCCCCTGCAGACCCCATCATCCCAGCCTGCAGCAATGCTCCACTCCTGCCTCCAGCAACGACCCTGGGACCCTGATCCACCGCAGCCACAACCCCTGGTAAGCAATAAGACGCATGGATTATAAGAAGCCCCCTCAATTTATTAAAAAAAGTTTTTTCCTATTTTTCTCTTCAAAATTTGGGGTGCGTCTTATAATCCGGAGCGTCTTACAAAGCGAAAAATACGGTAACTTAAAATACAAATATATGTGGCATATCATTGGTGAATGAAGTTGTGGTGCTATTAGAGTCATATTTAATATTTTGTGTGACTTCCATGAGCTTGAAGGACTGCATCCATGTGGTTCAACAATGATTCATACAATTTATTAATGAAGTCATCAGGAATGGCAAAGAATGCAGTCTTACATGCCTCCCAGAGTTCATCTAGATTCTTTGGTTTTGTCTTCCAAGCTTCCTCTTTCATCCTACCCCAAACATGCTCAATGATGTTGTATCTCAACTCCTCTATGTTAATTCCAGCATGGAACTGCTGGAACGCAATTTTTACAAGCGGTGGAATGCACATCCATTGTGTTCCGGTATGTCACTTCCAGTTCAACAGCACTCACCCATTGGCCGCTAGCGAATTAGACCCGCCCTACTCCCACATTTAACCACAAGTGGGATCCCGCCTCCTTAGACTTGTGGTGGATTCCTCATCCGGTGGCACGAATACCCGACTCACACGCACAGACCAGGTATTACCGCTATTCCCGCACTCTTATATAGGGCGGCACGCTTTACCTCTATCTATAACGAATGTTATCACTCTATTTGCAGTTTCCTTTTCTGCTCGCTACCGGCTCCCGTTGTAAGTACTCCTTCCCTTTTTATATACCTCATACTACCCACACTGTTCTCACTGGGCTATATTTCTCTCTGTAGACAACGCCTAGCACATCCGGACTTTCATTTGAGAGGCACATACCCCACATGCCCAGTACAAAACGGTATGTGTTACACACCATACTTGGGTGCTACATTTTACTATGTCTAACTATACGTGAATCTTCCCATCCATTCATCTGTTCCTATGTAGGATTGTGCGACGCTGTTGGCAATGTCTATATGTTTATCTGTAGTTCTTGATATATGTTGCAATGACCATTTTTTCTGCTGTGTATATACTTTGTTTTCATTTTTTTCTTATTTGTTAAACCCATGTACTATACTATCTTATATCTATTCAATTATTGTTGTAGTTACTGAAGAAGCTATTTGGACCGAAACGTTTTTTGTGTACTACAATAAATTTTGTCTCAACGCATCTAAGCTGAGTGCTAGCCTTACATTTATTACATTGATGGTTTGGGAACCTAACCTTAGCACCACCTCATAGCTGTGCTCACAGTGTTTCTTTGTACGCTGACATCTTCAGCGTGACCCCGTAGTGCTCTGACCGACAGTGACATTACCGTCGTTCAGAACTGCCGCACTGGTGTTTGTCGCACTGTCACACAGATGAAAGCATGGGAAACACTATAGGAAATCCATAAAAATGCAAGCAAAAACTCAGCAAATCTGCAAATATTTTTATACCTGCATTTTTGCTGCGTATTTGACTGACTCAATTGAAGTCAATGGGTGAAAAACGCTGCAAAAATGCACAAAGAATTGACATGGTACGGATTTAAAAGCAGCACAAATTCGGAAAGGGAAATTACTGATCATGTGCACAGCAGTTCAGGATTCTCATTTACATAGCTAGTATAAGGATTCCCTAACGTTTTGGGGCGAATTCTGTGTGGAAAAAATGCCGCATAAATGCACAGTGTGCACACAGCCTTGGAAAAGAAAAAAAATCTTCTTGTTGGCTTCTATTATAAAGTATTGAGTGTATTCTCAGTGGAAAATGGCAGAAGAATGTATGCTTCTCTTTTAACCGCTTGCCGTCTTTTGAAAGTCTGACGCGTTTAAAAGAAGTTCAAAAGCCTGAACACAGGAACAGCAAGTCATTTTTACATTGAAATGAATAGGTTTATTATTTAAAGCATTTAGTATGGACTTTTATGTTTTCTGTGTGAAACTTATCAGAAAAAGATGCTGTGGGAACATGCCCTAGAGGTATATGCACATGATATTTTTCCCAGGTGTCCGATAATCATGAGGTTCTCAAGCAGAAAGAGACCTGTCATGTCGTTTTTAGCTATTAAGCTGGCCCCAGTGTGGTGTTAGTGATGCAATGTGCATCACTAACATGTTTTTGTCAAAGAAAAGCTCCAAGTATTGTTTAAAAAACACTTCATATTGTTAGGGGATTCCCTCACGTACCTTTTCTTTCAGTCATAGGGGTGGCAATTTTATTTTTTCAGTGACGGATCAGTATGGTTTTGAAATTATAGACACGCACAGGATTGCGATTGATTGCCATGACTGGCCTGATGTAACAGAAACCATGTAGCAAATCTTGTGCTTGTGGACTGCCCATCCGCTCCCCCATCACAGTGAAGGGGACACAGCGGCACGCATAGCACACAAAGAAAGCAAGTTCCCACTCAGGTCTGTCATCTGTTAACAGAAATATACAGGCTTCCACTTTACTGGTAGCACAAATGCACTGTAAAAGTGTTATAGCTCCTCAACCCCAAAAAGAAATTCAGCAAATTCTGCACTCCCAAATCCAAATGCCCCTCTCCCTCCTAAGCCCCACAGTGTGCCTATACCACAATTAGCGTCCACATGTTTGGCATTTCTGTAGCTATGAGAGCCTACCTAATTTTCAGGTGCATGACTCCAGAAACATGAGCTGGGCACTACAACACACTGGGAACTGCAATGGCAGTTTTCAATTTTCACTCAGCAACATCCACTACTGCTTGTTTCTGAAAAACACCCATGGAATCAAAATTATCACTGCACATGTAGATAAATTCCCAAATGGGTATAATTTCCAAAATGGGCTCACTTGAGGGGGATTCTGCTCTTTTAGCACTTAGTGGCTTTGTATATGAAGTCCACAAACTATTCTAGCAAAATCTGCGCTCCAGGAGGGAAACAGCACTTCGTCCCTCCCAAGTCTTGCCATGTTGCAAAACAGTACTGTACAGCCACATATGGGGTATTTTCACACTCAGCAGAAATTGTGTGACACATTTGTGTGCCACTTTTACCCATTTCCCAGTGTGAAAATGTAAAATATAGGGCTAAAATACAATTTTGGTGGTAAAAATGTAATTATTTTCTGCACTGCACAGGGGTATAAAATTACGTGACACACCTGTGGTGTCAACATAATTACTGCACCCTTAGATGAATTCATTGAGAAGTATAGTTTGTAAAATGGAGTAACTTATGAGGGGGTTCTGCTGTTCTGGCACCTCAGGGCTTTACCAATGTGACATGGCATCCTCAAACCAGTCCAGCAAAAATCTGAACTCCAATATGGCGCTTCTTCACTTCTGAGCTTTAAACTCTGCATCAGAAGTAGTTTCTGACCACATATGAGGTATCAGTGTACTCAGGAGATATTGAACAACAATTTTGGGGGTCCATTTTCTCCTTTTACCATTGTGAAAATAAAAAAATTGAGGCTAAAAGAACATTTTTGTGGGGAAAATGGATTTTCATGGCTCAATGTTATACACTTTTGTGAAACTCCTGGGGGTTCGAGGTGCTCACCACACATCTAGGTAAATTCCTTGACTGGTCTAGTTTCCAAAATGGGGTCACTTGTGGGTTGGTTTCCACTATTTAGGCATATCAAGGGCTCTTCAAGTGCGACATGGCACCCAAAGAACATTCCATCAAAATCTGCATTCCAAAACATAATTTCATTCTTTCTGAGCTCTACCGTGCTCCCAAACAATAGCTTTCCCCACATATGTGATATCAGCGTACTCAGAAGAAATTTCACAGCAAATTTTGGAGTTCCATTTTCTCCTGTTTCTCTTTGTGAAAATAAAAAATTTGGGCTAAATGAAATTTTTTTTAATGACTCAACATTATAAACTTCTGTAAAGCACCTGGGGGTTCAAGATGTTCACCACACATTTTGATAAGTTCCCTAGTTTCCTAAATGGGGCGAATTGTAGAGGTTTCCACTTTTTAAGCACATCTGGGGCTCTCCAAATGTGACATGGTGTCCTCTAATGATTCCAGCAAATGTTGCATTCAAAAAGTCAAATGGCGCTCCTTCCCTTCCGAGCCTTGCTGTGCACCCAAACAGTAGTTTTTCCCATTTTTTTGTGGGAAAAATGTGTTTTTTTATTTTTAAGTCTCAATATTATAAACTTTTATGAAACACTTGGAGGTTCAAGGTGCTCATCACACATCTACATAAGTTCCCTGAGGGGTTTAGTTTCCAAAATAGTGTCACTTGTAAGCGATTTCTACTGATTAGGCACATCAGGGGTGTCGGAATGCGACATAGTGTCAGCTAATTATTCCAGCAAATTTTACATTCAAAAAGTTAAATGGCAGTCCTTCCCTTCCGAGCCCTACCGTATGACGAAACAGTGGTTTTCCCACACATATGGGGTAATTGCATGCTCAGTAGAAATGGCACTACAAATTTTGGTGTCCATTTTTTCCTGTAAACTTTGCAAAAATAAAAAAAATGGGTCTAAAGTAAAATTTTTGTGATGAAAAGTTAAATGTTAGTTCTTCTCCTTCCACATTCCATTAATTTCTGAGAAGCACCTGAAGGGTTAGTAAAGTTCTTGAATGTGGTTTTGAACACTTTGAGGGGTACAATTTTTAGAATGGTATCACTTTTGAGTGTTTTCTGTCATATACAGAGTGGGCCATGTATATGGTTGCACCTAAATAAAATGGAATGGTTGGTGATATCAACTTTCTGTTTGTGGCACATTAGTATATGGGAGGGGGAAAACTTTTCGAGATGGGTGGTGACCATGGCGGCCATTTTGAAGTCAGCCATTTTGGATCCAACTTTATTTTTTCCAATGGGAAAAGGGTCATGTGACACACCAAACTTATTGAGAATTTCACAAGACAAACAATGGTGTGCTTGGTTTTAATGTAACTTTATTCTTTCATGAGTTATTTACAAGTTTCTCTTTGTTTACAGCCATTGACATGTAGCAGAGGTTAACACGTGATAACAAATGCAAGGTCCCTAAAAAATGGTTTTGTACATTTTGTTTGAAAAATTAGAAATCACTGGTCAACTTTTAGCCCTTATAATTTCCCAACTTAAAAAATTGTTTCAAAAATTGTGCTGATGTAAAATAGATGTGAGAAATGTTATTTATTAATTATTTTGTGTGACATTATTATTATTATTATTTATTTATATAGCACCATTGATTCCATGGTGCTGTACATGAGAAGGGGTTACATACAAGTTACAGATATCACTTACAGTAAACAAACTAACAATGACAGAGTGATACAGAGTGGCGAGGACCCTGCCCTTGCGGGCTTACATTCTGCAGG
This sequence comes from Ranitomeya variabilis, assembly GCF_051348905.1. Classification (NCBI taxonomy): domain Eukaryota; kingdom Metazoa; phylum Chordata; class Amphibia; order Anura; family Dendrobatidae; genus Ranitomeya; species Ranitomeya variabilis. The sequence goes on from NC_135233.1 coordinate 723,759,054, forward strand.
ATTATGGGGAAGGAGACAGTAGGTTGGGGGTTGCAGGAGCTCCGGTGTTGGTGAGGCGGTAGCTTTGGTAGTGATGAGGAGGCAGCGGGGTCAGTGCAGGCTGTAGGCTTTCCTGAAGAGATGAGTTTTCAGGTTCTGTCTGAAGGATCCGAATGTGGTTGATAGTCGGATGTGTTGGGGCAGAGCGTTCCAGAGGATGGGGGATATTCGGGAGAAGTCTTGGAGGCGATTGGATGAGGAGCGAATAAGTATGGAGACATATCTCTCTGATTTAAGGGCATAAAAATTGAAAGTTTGAAAATTGCAACATTTTCCAAATTTTCATGAAGTTTCTGATAGTTTCACAAATATCGAAAAAATTTTACCACTATCATGAAGTACAATATGTCAGGAGAAAAAAGTCTCAGAATCGGTAGGATCCATTGAAGCATTTTAGAGTTATTACCAAATAAAGTGACACCAATCAGAATTGAAAAATTTCGCCTGGTTAGGAAGGTGAAAACAGGCTTTGGCGTGAAAGGGTTAAGCTTACACAAGTGAAAGTGTACCTATGTGTAAGGCTTCTTTCACACTAGCATTGGCACGGGGCCATCGCTATGCGTCGGCCCGACGTGCCGACGCGCGTTGTGAAAGTAATGGCCGACGTGGGCAGCGGAAGCAGTCTTACGACGCTTCCGCTGCCCCATTGTAATGTCCGGGAAAGAGGGGGCGGAGTTGGCCGCGCATGCACAGTCAAAAGGCGGACACAACGCGCAAAAAAAGTTACATGTAACTTTTTTTGTGCTGACGGTCTGCCAAAACACGACGCAACAGTGGCCATACGTCGCAATGCGTCGCTAATGAAATCTATGGGTAAAAAACGCATCTTGCAGACAACTTTGCAGGATGCGTTTTTTCTCATAAACGACGCATTGCGATGTATTACAAACGACGCTAGTGTGAAAGTAGCCTAAGCTGTGAAACAGTCTCCTAAGACCCAGAGGTACAGAAATTCCAAAGGTCTAACACATAGCAAGTGTTGCTATATAAATAAAGTCAGTAATCTGATTGTGAAAAAGTTTCTGTAGATTGTTTGGACTTCAGTCCAGAGTGGTACAATAGCTGAGGCTACATATGCGGTGTGCAACTTAGAGGATCTGTCACCAGGTCAAAAGTGGCTTGTGTTTGTTCTTATTGTATGCTCACTGCTTCCCTGATTATTCAGATTTTTTCCGATGCACTATTTGGTTACAGAGATATGGCCCTTTTTATTTAGCGCTGCTGTTGATGGTGTTTGGACATAGGGTAATTAAGCAGAGGAGCCTAAATACATGAGAATCCTGTGAACCATGCCCACTATAGAGACCAAAAAAAATTAGCACTAAATAAAAAAATCATATTTCCAAAAATAGATGGTAGATTTAAGAAACAAACAAAAAGGGGAGCAGCGAGAATAAAATAAGAACAAAAAATGTGCACTTTTGAACAGAAGTGACAGGTTCCATAAAACCAGTCACATCAGGAAACCATAACTGGGTGCATTTTGTGACACAGCCTCGAGAGCGTTAATGACCAGCAGATAATGGGAGAGTGGCTGCCTGTTGGCCTCTTTGTCCCAGTGATATAAATTGGCTGATGGAAGAGGTTTCCCTCCCACTGTATAAAATTAGGAGTAAAATGCTATATAATACATTGCAAGTTATAATGATGTCTAGGTTCACATCTGTGTTGTGCTATTATTTCAGGAAAATGACATAAATGCAACTGCACTTATTTTAGTCAACAGTGTCTGCTGGGCACCAATGACAGATGGCATTACATTTTTCTTCTATAACAAAACTGAAAATGAAATTCTTCATACAGATGTGAATATAATTTGTGCAAAGTTGAAAGGGTTTTCCACTACTGGACAACACCTTCTTAAAGAATACACAAACAGTACATACCGGTAGTTACATAAGTTGAAAAAAGCCCTAGGTCCATCAATTTCAGCCTTTCTTTACCAATTTTACATTACATTTTCTAATAATTTTGTCCACCATGGAAAGTTATGAAACTTTGCAAATAACTTTATTAGGGTATATGTCTGCATTACTATTAAATGTTTTTTATTCAAGTGGCTTTCCCAAGTATGTTGATCAGCTAATATTTTTTGTACTCTTGTGTTTAATTAACACTATGTATACTCACTTTTTACTGCACTTGTTGCTTGTATATGTTTACTGATAAACCATTTTTCTGCTATGATATGGATTGAACATATAAGTATACAGAATTAATAATATACATTGGAATTTACATGCTACTGTTTTCTTCCAAACATTGATGTGCAACATTGTAATATTTCTGTCATACTTTACAACATGTCCATACTAATGTTGGTTTCTAGGATCACACACCCTTTTCTATCTGTGGTGCTTCACTGTTTTAAACATATCTTGGTGAATAAACCTTATCTCTTTGTAACATTCTGTAGATCTTGTTTTGATGTTTGGTTTGGTATATATTTTTGACAGTAATCATATAGGTGTATTAAGAATTAAATCCCCTGATAAAGCAATTTCCAAAGTTTCATAACTTTTCATACTAGTTAAAATTATATACATAAATAAAGTTTAGTTACTCTTAAATTTTTAAAAGGCCTCATGTAAAATAAATTAAAAATATACTCTCCACAAGGTCTGACGCCGTGACACGGTGCTGCCATCGGAGGAGCATTACTTTACATCGAAGTGAGTATCTGTTTTTTTATTTTATGTGGAGCTCTATAGTATTTAAGAAGGTATTATCTAGTACTGAACAATCCCTTTAAAATGGTCTGTATGAAGATAAAATTGACTTGTGTTACTGTTGTTGCAAGTTAAAGGGTGGTTGCCACTAAATTTTGTGTAAGTGAGTGGCTAGTTGTCACAAGAACACAAAGAGGAGCTATGCGGAGGTATACAAAGTCACTGATAAGTTTCTAATAAAGCAAGGCACCAACAAAGAGGGAGTAGCGGCAAGCTTAGGAAACTTACAGAGTCCATTGAGGTACATGGCTAGGTGACCTGATTGTTCCAACCTGGGTTCTCCAAACATCTCCATGGGTTCAGTGATAGGCAGTGATCAAATCTGTATTTCTTCAGTTGGAGCCATGGTGCCTTGGCTACTGTCCTCTAGTGTCTATCTGTAGAAGGAGATAGTTTTCTTTTTATACCCACAGCTATCTTTGAGGGCATTATCCACAGGTTTAGGGGAGGTGAGAGAAGATAATCTCTCATTGTTTGAGTGTTCTATTAAAGGGAACCTGTCACCCCCAAAATCAAAGATGAGCTAAGCCCACTGGCATCAGGGGCTTTTCTACAGCATTCTGTAATGCTATAGATAAGCCCCCCGATGTATCCTGAAAGATGAGAAAAAGATGGGCATCACGGTCCTGGGCATCCCATCTTCTTACGATGACATCCTCTTCTTGTATTCGCGCTGAGGCTCCGGCGCAGGTGTACTTTGTCTGCTGGGAAAGGTCAGAGAGGCCTTGCTCTGCCCTCAACAAGGCAGACAAAGTACGCCTGCGCTGGAGCCGCAGCATGAAGAGAAGAAGAGGAAGTCATCCTATGAAGAAAGGAGGCTCCGGACCGGACCGTGACGCCCCCCCAGGTGAGTATAATCTAACCTCTTTTTCTCATCTTTCAGGATACATCGGGGGTTTATCTACAACATTACAGAATGATGTAGACAAGCCCCTGATGCTGGTGGGCTTAGCTCATCTTTGATTTTGGGGGTGACAGGTTCCCTTTAATCTGCATATTTTGTCCTTCAATGCTTGCAGAACAACAAGCTGCATAGACTTATACAATAGGTAATCAGCAAGTATTTACAAAATTATTAAATATCGATTGTTCAATTATCCTGCGCCTATGTCCCTCAATAATAGCTGAACAATAAGCTGCAAGGATACAATAGGTAGTCAGCAACATTCAATAAATCAACAAACATGAATTCAACCTACAACAAGAGTCAACAATCAGACTCATATAAACAATGTCTGTTTATCTACTGTCGTCACATTGTGTACTGGAACAACACAAAAAAACAGAGGGAAAAAAGGCAAATTGGACATAATTTCACACAAAACCCCTAAAATGGGCCAGGTAAAATTGTTCGCACCTTTTCAAAATTGTGGGGAAATAACTTTGTTTGAAGCATGTGATGCTCATTCAAACTCACCTGTGGCAAGTAACAGTTGTAGATAATATAAAAATCACACCTGAAATCAGATGAAAAGGGGGAAGTTGGCTCAATCTTTGTTTTGTGTGCCTCACTAAGCATGGGGAACAGAAAGAAGAGAACCGTCTGAGGACTTGAGAACCAAAATTGTTGAACAATATCAACAATCTCAAGGTTAGTTCATCTCCAGAGATCTTGATATTCCTTTGTACACACACAACAGAATTAAGAAGTTAACAACCCATGCCACTGTAGCTAATTTCCCTGGATGTGGATGGCAATATATGGGGCCCATTACACTGAATGGAACAATATATGGGGCCCATTATACTGAAAGGAGCAATATATGGAGTTCATTATACTGAATGGAGCAATATATTGAGTGCCAAATTTGCTGGAATAATTGGCGGATGCCAGGTCGCATTTGGAGAACCTCTGATGTGCCTAAACAGTGAAAATCCCCCACAATTGACACCATTTTGGAAACTAGGCCTTTCAGGGAACTGATCTAGATGTGTGGTGGGCACATTGAACCGTCAGGTGCTTCACAGAAGTTTATAATGTTGAGCCGTAAAAATAAAAAAAGTACATGGATATCCCATATGATGGAGAAAACTACTGTTTAGGCGCACGGCAGGGCTCAGAATGGAAGGAGCGTCATTTGACTTTTTGAATATAAAATTTCCTGAAATCAAAAGCAGACATCATGTCCCATTGTGGAGAGCCCCTGATGTGCCTAAACTGTGGAAATCCCCACAAGTGACCCCATTTTGGAAACTAGACCCCTTAAGGAATGTATCTAGATGCATGGTGAACACCTTGAACTCTCAAGTTGAGCCATGAAAATTAAAATAAATCCCCTTTTTTCCCACAAAAGTTTTATTTTGGCCCCATATTTTGCATTTTCATAAGGTTAACAGGAAAAACTGTACCATACAATTTGTTGTGCAATTTCTCCCGAGTATGCCGAAACCTCATATGCAGGGCTGCCACTAGGAATTTCGGGGCCCCATACTGCCAAAATTTTTGGGCCCCCTTGAGACTCCACCCAGGCTCCAATCCAGCTCCTCCTCCATCCTTCTAACCTTCCGCAGTCCCACCACACACTCTTGAAAAGCTCAACTTCTCCACCACATCCTCATCAAACAGATATTAACAGTTCCCATCAAACTCCAGATCACATTCATAACCAGCAGCTTTTGTTCTGGCCAAAATAATTTTTTAGCCGCCAAAACGACACGGTAGACTCTTTTGGCTGGACCCTACTCTACTCTAACCTATTAAATTTAAATATATTTTTATGTATTTTTCTTTAAGAGAATGAGTCACAATTTTTTTAAATGACCATTAATACAACATATAAGGGACAAATACCATGACACCATGACCAGACCACATGTTACCACCACATAGTGACCTATAATACCACATACAAGGGACAAATGCCATCACACCATGACCATACCACATATTACCACCACATAGTGACTGTATGCTACAATTCTGATCATTAATATAAAAAACAAAACACAATACTAAGTGACATTATACACCGAAGCTCTATACATAGCATACAGTGTCAGTGTACAGGTAATACAGTGATCACTGGTGACATACACAGGAACTGTGTATATAGTTTCAGTGTATAGATGATATAGTGACCAGTGGTGACTAGTGTTGAGCGATACTGTCCGATACTTGAAAGTATCGGTATCGGAAAGTATCGGCCGATACCGGCAAAGTATCGGATCCAATCCGATACCGATACCCGATACCAATACAAGTCAATGGGACTCATGTATCGGACGGTATCCCTGATGGTTCCCAGGGTCTGAAGGAGAGGAAACTCTCCTTCAGGCCCTGGGATCCATATTAATGTGTAAAATAAAGAATTAAAATAAAAAATATTGCTATACTCACCTCTCCGACGCAGCCTGCACCTTACCGAGGGAAGCGGCAGCGTTCTTTGTTTAAAATTTGCGCTTTTCTTTCCTTTACGTGAAGTCCCGGCTTGTGATTGGTCGCGTGCCGCCCATGTGGCCGGGACGCAACCAATCACAGCAAGCCGTGACGTAATTTCAGGTCCTTCAGGATTTTAAAATTACGTTCCGGCGTTGTGATTGGTTGCGTCGCAGTCACATGGGCGACGCAACCAATCACAGCAAGCCGTGACGTAATTTCAGGTCCTTCAGGATTTTAAAATTACGTCCCGGCTTTGTGATTGGTTGCGTCGCGGTCAACCAATCACAAGCCGGGAGGCTGGACACGCGCGCATTTTAAAATGCGCGCTTGTCCAACCTCCCGTGACGTCCCGGCTTGTGATTGGTTGCTTCGCGGTCAACCAATCACAAGCCGGGAGGCTGGACACGCGCGCATTTTAAAATGCGCGCTTGTCCAACCTCCCGTGACGTCCCGGCTTGTGATTGGTTGCTTCGCGGTCAACCAATCACAAGCCGGGAGGCTGGACACGCGCACATTTTAAAATGCGCGCTTGTCCAGCCTCCCGGCTTGTGATTGGTTGATCGCGACGCAACCAATCACAAGCCGGGACGTCACGGGAGGCTGGACAGGCGCGCATTTTAAAATGCGCGCGTGTCCAGCCTCCCGGCTTGTGATTGGTTGATCGCGACGCAACCAATCACAAGCTGGGACGTCACGGGAGGCTGGACAAGCGCGCATTTTAAAATGCCCGCGTGTCCAGCCTCCCGTGACGTCACGGCTTGTGATTGGTTGCGTCGCCCATGTGACTGCGACGCAACCAATCACAAAGCCGGGACGTAATTTTAAAATCCTTAAGGACCTGAAATTACGTCACGGCTTGCTGTGATTGGTTGCGTCGCCCATGTGACTGCGACGCAACCAATCACAAAGCCGGGACTTCACGTAAGGAAAGAAAAGCGCGAATTTTAAACAAAGAACGCTGCCGCTTCCCTCGGTAAGGTGCAGGCTGCGTCGGAGAGGTGAGTATAGCAATATTTTTTATTTTAATTCTCTCTTTTACACATTTTTACATTAATGTTGTTTCGATACCGATACCCGATACCACAAAAGTATCGGATCTCGGTATCGGAATTCCGATACAGCAAATATCGGCCGATACCCGATACTTGCGGTATCGGAATGCTCAACACTAGTGGTGACATTATACACTGGAGCTCTGTACAGAGTATACAGTGTATAGTGTCAGTGTACAGTTCACACACTGACTCACCAGTGACATCTCTAGCTGAAGTCCTTCATCTTTGCTTTTCTTTTTCATGCAGCACAGACCTCCATCACTTGCATAAAATAGCACAGTTACATAGAGCACGGCTTCCAGAGCACATTCTTGTCTTTTTCCCTTTCTTTTACACAACACATTTGAATATAGATATGCACCCAGCATTAATACATAATTGGTTATTATGCAACTCATCATTCCAAGTCTAAATTATAATACGCCACTGAGCCCCTTCTAGCTATACATAGCCACTTTCCCCACCTAATAAATATATAAATTAATTAGCACATGTACTCTTTCCCACAATTCATTACAAGTCACTGCATACTCAACGCCCCCACCTCCCGCTCCCTGACTCATTATATTTACATGCCCCTTCCACCCCAATTCATTGTCATGTCTTCTCTCTCCCACCCTCTATTCATTATCAACAGCTCTACCCCCCCGCATTCAATACATCATTTACTCCCCCACCCTCAAAATTAATTATTATTTGCTCTCCCCACCCCCCACCTTTGTTTCAATTGCTGTCCCTCTTCCCTCACTCTCAATTCATCATTTGCAGTCTACTGTCCCCTCCCCTACTTCATCATGTGCAGTACCATTCTCCCCACTTCATGTGCAATCCCACTTTAACCCTCCACATCATCATGTGCGGTCCTTTAACCTCCCACATCATCATGTGCAGTCCTCCTTTAACCCCCTCCCCACATCATCATGTGTAGTCCCTCTTTAACCCCCACATCATCATGTGCAGTCCCCCTTTAACCCCCTCCTTAAATCAGCATGTGCAGTCCCACTTTAACCCCCATCATGTGCAGTCCCCCTTTAACCCCCTCCCCACATCATCATGTGCAGTCCCCTTTACCCCATGTCATCCTTTGCAGTTCCTTTTAATCCCCCACTTCATGTGCAGTCCCCCTTTAACCCCCTCCCCACATCATGTGCAGTCCCCCTTTAACCCCATCACATCATCATGTGCAGTCCCCCTTTAACCCCCCTCCCCACATCATCATATGCAGTCCCATTTACCCCATGTCATCCTTTGCAGTTGCTTTTAACCCCCACTTTATGTGCAGTCCCCTTTTAACCCTCCTGCCCACATCATCATGTGCAATCCCCCTTTAACCCCCTCCCCACATCATCATGTGCAGTCCCCCTTTAACCCCTTCTCCACATCATCATGTGCAATCCCCCTTTAACCCCCTCCCCACATCATCATGTGCAGTCCCCATTTAACCCCACATCATGTGCAGTCCCCCTTTAACACCCTCCCCACATCATCATGTGCAGTCCCCTTTACCCCATGTCATCCTTTGCAGTCCCCCTTTAACCCCCACTTCATGTGCAGTCCCTCTTTAACCCCCTCACATCATCATGTGCAGTCCCCCTTTAACCCCCCTCCCCACATCATCATGTGCAGTCCCCCTTACTCCTTCCCCCGTCATGGGCAATTCCTCCTCCTCCTCCCCTCACCCATTTAATTCATTTTGTACAGAAAACAAAAAAGTTTTGCATACTTACCTCACAGTCGCTCCTCAGTAGCATGGCCCTGCCTCCAGCATCTGGAACATGTCGGGCGGCGCATACGTGATGATGTCATCGCGTACGCGTCACCACCTGACACAGAAGACTGAGGGAGCAGGAACCGCCGTCAAGGTAAGATGGCCTTGAACAGCTCCGGAAAAGCTCCCAGACACCAGCGCCGACGTGTGCGCCACAGTGCGCAACACTTTGCTGCATGATGGGGCCTGATGAACAGTAGCACATAAGTGAGGCGCCGGACCTGCGGGCCCCTCTGCGTGTCGCTGTTCACCGGGCCCCATACAGCACTAAGGGCAGTAATGCCCTGATGGTGGCCCTGCCCATAGGTGGGGGAATACTACTTTTGAGGCATAGTGCAAAGGTCAGAAGGCAAGCGGTGCCATATTGGAGTTCAGATTTTGCTGGAATGGTTTGAGGGTGCCATGTCACATTGGCAGAGCCCCTGAGGTGCCAGAACAACAGAAACCCCCTATATGTGAACTCATTTTACAAACTACACTCCTCAATGAATTCATCTAGTGGTACAGTGATCATATTGACACCACATGTGCCTCACAGAATTTTATACCACATGTTGTGCCAAAACAGCAGAACCCCACATAAGTGACCCCATTTTACAAACTAAACCTCTCAAGTGTGTCACAGAATTTTATACAATTGGGCAGTGAAGAAAAATAACTACATTTTTACCAACAAAATCTTGTTTTAGCCAGAGATTTTACATTTTCACACAAGAAGTGGGTAAAAATGGCACCAAAATTTGTCCCACAAGTTCAACTGAATGTGGCAATAGCCCATATGTGGCTGTACAGTACTACTTAGTCATATGGAGAGACTCGGGAGGAATAGAGTGTTATTTGCCTCCTGGAGCACAGATTTTCCTAGAACAGTTTGCAGACTCCATATACAGAGCCCCTAATTGCTAGAAGAGCAGCTATACCCCTACGGGAATTTATCTAGAGATGTAGTGATGATTTTTACTCCATGGGTATTTTACAGAAACAAGCAACAATGAATGTTGCTGAGTGAAAATTGCAAACTGCCATTGTAATGACCAGTATGCTGCGCTGTAGTAACCAGTACGCTATAGTCACCAGTACGTTATGCCCAGCCCGTGCTTCTGGAGGCATGCACCTGTAAGTTAGGCGGGCCCTCATCTCTTCAGAAACGCCAAATGTGGATGCTATATATGGTTTAGGTACACTGTGGGACTCAGAAGGGAGGGGGGCATTTGGATTTGAGAGCGGAAAATTTGCTGAATTTCTTTTGACAGGTGAGGAGCAATTTAGCTTTTCCAGAGTCTTTGTGCTACCAGTAACGTGGAAGCCCCCTATATTTTCATTAACAGATGACAGACCTAAGTGAGAGCCTGCTTTTTTTTGTGGATTGAGTTGAAGCTTTTATTGGGAATATTTTACAAAATGTTTGGGATCACATTTATCCGGTGCTCTACGCTGACCACTTACTTTGGGGTTTCCATCTAAATCTCTGAGTGACATGACAGAGGAAAACCCCCAAGGGATGCATACACTATAATGAGGCAGCAGAGTTACTCTGGACTCCATCTGGCCTCTGTTCAGGGGTGTCCTTTTTTCAGAAGTGCGCAAAACTGTGACTGACAGCACTTTTATGCAATCCTAAAAGGGCGGACACCGCCGGATCACAGGTCAGATGATGTCCACATTGCCTCCATCTGCTTCGTTGTAGGGAATTTTCCGCCAGAGGTTCCATCTGAATCACTTATTTCAGAGATTTAGACTGAAACCCAATGTAGGTGCTCAGCGCGGAGCGCAGGATAAATGTACCTTACTGAGATCGTTGGGAGGCAGAATGAAAAAATCAACAGCAGGTGAAGAATTGGTTTTATTTTTTTTTTTGCTGTTCCTTATGCAGTATAAGTGATTAGGCGACTTCATTCCTCAGGTTGGTGCGGTTACAGCGATACCAGATTTATATTGGATTTTTATGTTTGGCTGCTATCACCCACACTAAAAGATGCTTTTTAATGCAGAAAATAGTTATTAGGGGTCAAGTTCCCATCTCTGCACAGGGTGAATCTCGAGCCATTTCCACTGCGGTCTCCCATTCTTCTCCTGCCGCAGTGGAGTCTGCTCAGCGGAGACATCGGTCCCAGCACCTCGCTCAGTCTGACTCTGTACAGAGAGTTGCTGCTGCTTTTCCTGCTTCTGCCATTGAAGTCAGTGCTGGGCAGCAGCGAGCAGATGCTTCTGGGACTAAGTCCTGCTTTTCTCATTCTGAGCATGCCCAGTGTAAGATCTCTCAGTGGAGATCGAGGGTCACATGATCAGACACTGCAGCTAAGGTCCTGTAGGTGCTCACGCTCTGTGGCAGCCTCTCATTGGTCCTTCCAGGGAGGTCCTGTACGTGCTGCAACTATTTAAGGCTCGCATGGCCGCACGGCCATGCGCTAGTATTGCTCTTTATTTATGTACTTTGCGCTAGTGTGGTCTTGTATGAGTGTGTTCAGGGACCCGGCTGAAATAAGCCCCTAGAATGCTGGCACCTCCGGCGAGGAGTTTGTATGCTTGGGTATTCAGGGATCTGGCCGAAATAAGCCCTTAGAATGCTGGCACCTCCGGCGAGGAGTTTCGTGTGCATGCATGACCACTGACTGCTCTTGTTTAGGCAGTTAGCCTGTGCCTCTTTGGAGTCTAACAGGGCGCAGTGCTTTGAGTTCACGGCTGCTCTGTGAAGCAACAGAGTTAGTTAACACCGCCATTTAGTTCCGCTATTTGCTAGCAGCAGGTTCTCCTGCACGGTGGACCCTGGGCTGCGAACGCATCTGTCATAATAAAATCTATATATTCATTAGGTGCGTTCCGCTAGCCCTAACACAATACTAGCGCCAGGGTCTGGCTAGTAAATGGCGGACATACAGCAAACTTTGCGGTATATCCAGCAGCTGGAGGGTAGGTTGGCGGCTCTCGAGAGCTCAACCTCAGCTGTGGATATTTCCACAGTTGCTGTACAGGCTGCTAGCGTGGCTGCAGCAACCTTGTCCACTGCCACCCCTGTTCCGACATTTTCGCCCCTCCCGCTGCCAGAAAAATTTTCTGGAGAAAGCAGATCTTGTAGAGGATTCGTGAGTCAGTGCTCTATTCACCTCGAGCTACTGGCTGCACGTTTTCCCACAGAGCGGGTTAAGGTGGGATTTATTGTGTCCCTCTTGTCGGACAGGGCGTTGGAATGGGCTACGCCGCTGTGGGAGCGTGATGATCGTGTGGTGCAGAGTGCTCCGTTGTTTCTGAGCACTCTGAAACAGGTCTTCCTATGACCTCAAGTCACCCATGATATGGCGCTCCAACTGCTGGCATTAACTCAGGGTGAGTCCTTGGTCAGCCAATTTGCCATCCTTTTCCAAACTTTAGCTTCAGAGAAGGAGTGGTCGGATAAAGCCCTTATCCCCATATTTTGGAGGGGGCTGGCTGATCATGTTAAGGACGCTCTGGCCACTAGGGAGATTCCAGCCACACTGGAGGAGTTAATAACTGTCTCTACCCATATTGACATCCGTTTTCACGAGCGGAGGTTAGAGCGAGTCCAGTGTAGGCAGAGGTTTCGGCTGGCTCCCAGCTTCGCCAAACCTCTGGAAACTCCGGTCCAGGTTCCTGAGTCACATGAGTCCAGGGAGGTGTCTCGAACGGGTTCTAAGTCCCGGACCGCTTGGGCACCCAAGGTCTGTCATGTTTGTCAGCAGTCTGGACATCTTGCCACCAGATGTTCCCAGTGGTCGAGGAGACATCAGCCTCTAGTGGTAGTCGGTGGAGGTACACTAGATACGGCGACGTTTGCCTCAAAATTGTCCTTTAAGGGGACAATTATTATTGGCTCATCTTCCCACTCAGTAAAGCTCTGCGTGGATTCTGGGGCAGAGGGCAATTTTATATCTTCCGCCTTCGCCCAACGGTGAATGGGTCGACACTGCCCTCACAGATAACTCACCAGACCATTCCTTTTAATTCTGTCCATGTCGCCATCCCATCAGGAGACAATATCTCTGCTCATCATACCTGAGGGAATTGATGAGGTCCTGTTGGGGATATCTTGGTTACGGTACCGCTCTCCACATATCGAGTGGTCCTCAGGCAGAATTTTGGGATGGGGTGAGTCTTGTGAGGGTAGGTGTCAAAGGGAGTGCGTTCAGGTTGCTACTACAGAGGTACCCGCAGATCTATCCTCTCTCCCCAAGCAATACTGGTCTCATGCGGACGTGTTCTCCAAAAAGGCAGCGGAGACCCTTCCGCCTCACCGCCCCTATGACTGTCCTATTGACCTCTTGACTGGTGCTGAGCCTCCCCGGGGTCGAGTTTATCCGTTATCTCTCCTGGAGACGGAGGCTATTTCTCAGTACATCCAAGAGAATCTGGCAAGAGGGTTCATCAGGAAGTCAGTGTCGTCTGCTGGGGCTGGGTTCTTCTTTGTTCAGAAGAAGAATGGGGAACTGCGTCCATGTATAGACTACAGGGGTCTTAACGCCATTACCATTAAGAACAAGTACCTATTACCCCTGATATCTGAGCTTTTTGATAGGCTACGGGGAGCAAGGGTATTTACAAAATTAGATCTGCGGGGTGCTTACAACCTGATTCGCATCCGTGAGGGGGACGAATGGAAGACGGCTTTTAACACCAGGGATGGGCACTATGAGTATCTGGTGATGCCCTTCGGGCTCTGTAATGCCCCAGCCGTTTTCCAAGACTTTGTGAATGACATCTTCCGGGATATGCTTACCACCTCGGTCGTAGTTTTTCTGGATGATATTCTCATCTACTCTCCAGATATTGACTCCCATCGGAGAGATGTTCGCAAAGTCTTTGACCTCTTACGGGCAAACTCCCTCTATGCCAAGTTGGAGAAGTGTGTGTTTGAGCAGGAGTCCTTGCCATTTCTTGGTTATATCATCTCTGCCCAGGGTTTGGCTATGGATCCTGCCAAGCTACAGGCTGTGATGGACTGGCAGGAACCCCATTCTCTTAAAGTGGTGCAGCGCTTTATGGGGTTCATTAACTACTATCGACAGTTCATTCCACACTTCTCAACTTTGGTAGCTCCCTTGGTTGCCCTTACCAAGAAGGGAGCAAATCCCAAATTGTGGTCTGAGGAGGTCTCCAAGGCCTTTAATTCCATAAAGTCACACTTCGCTAGCGCTCCCATCCTACATCGCCCCGATGTAGACAAACCATCTATCATGGAGGTGGATGCCTCATCTGTTGGTGCTGGAGCAGTCCTCTTCCAAAAAGATGCTCAGGGTCGGAAGCATCCTTGCTTCTTCTTTTCTAAGACCTTCTCACCAGCAGAGAGGAATTATTCCATCGGGGAAAGGGAGTTGCTGTCCATGAAGTTGGCTTTCTCGGAGTGGAGACATCTCTTGGAGGGAGCTCGTTTTCCTTTCCAAGTCTTCACAGACCATAAAAATTTGGTGTACCTGCAGACAGCCCATCGGTTAAATTCTCGCCAGGCTAGATGGTCCTTGTTCTTCTCCCGGTTCCATTTCACCCTCCATTTTCTTTCGGGGGAGAAGAACATTCATGCCGACGCTCTCTCTCGCTACGTTGTGTCATCTGTGGAGGAGAAAGAGGAGCCTCGGCTTATTGTCCCCACTGAAAGTCTGAGAACCGTAGATCCGGTTTTGCTAGAGTCTGTGCCTCCGGGCAAGACTTTTGTACCCATCAGTTTGCGACCGGCGGTTCTCTCGTGGGCTCATTCGTCCAGGGTGGGTGGACATTTTGGGACAAAAAGGACATCTGAGCTGTTGGCTAGGATGTACTGATGGCCACATATGGTCCGTGATGTCAGGGATTATATTCAGGCGTGTGTCTCCTGCGCCAAAGATAAGTCTCCTCGACAACGGCCAGCTGGGTTACTCTATCCATTGCCGGTGGCAGACAGGCCCTGGGAGATGGTCGGGATGGACTTTGTGGTGGGTTTGCCCAAGACTCGGGGCTGTACCATCATTTGGGTTATCACTGATCATTTTTCCAAAATGGTGCATTTGGTGCCGCTTCCACGGTTACCTTCGGCACGGGCCTTGGCAGCGTTGTTCATAAAGCACATCTTCCGCCTACTCGGTATGCCAGACAAAATTGTCAGTGACCGGGGTCCCCAGTTTGCGTCTCGGTTCTGGAGAGAGCTTTGTCGTCTTCTCAGCATTGGGTTAAATCTCTCTTCCACATATCATCCCGAGACGAATGGATTGGTAGAGAGGGCCAATCAGACCTTGGTCACATATCTGCGACATTTTGTCTCCGCCAGGCAGGATGACTGGGCATCCTTGCTGCCGTTGGCAGAGTTTGCGCTGAACAATGCGGTAGCCGACTCCACTGGACAAACCCCATTCCTCCTCAACTATGGTCAGCATCCGCGGGTACCTGTGCCTATGCCCGTGTCTTCTGCCGACTCCAGGGTGGCAGACTGGGCTGTGGAGGCACGGGATATTTGGGACCACACTCAGGATGCCATTCAGGCCTCCAAGGAGATAATGAGGTCCTCCACCGATGCACATCAGCGCCCCGCTCCGACCTTTGCTCCTGGCGACTTAGTGTGGCTCTCCGCCCGTAACATCAGGCTGCGTGTTGAGTCCACTAAGTTTGCACCTCGCTACTTGGGTCCTTTCAAGGTCCTCGAACAGGTTAACCCTGTGTTCTATCGTTTAGCCCTTCTGCCAAGCCTGGGTATCACCGACACCTTTCATGTGTCCCTCTTGAAACCTGTATACATGTCCCGATTTTCCGAGTCATCTGCCGGGACATCAGGTTCGTCTACAGACGATTACGAGGTGAACGCTATTTTGGGGTGCAAGGTGGTTCGTGGCAAAAAATTTTATTTGGTGGACTGGAAGGGTTACGGTCCTGAGGATAGGTCCTGGGAGCCTGCTGAGCGCATTCGGGCTCCACAGCTCATTGCTGCCTTCGAGCGTAGCGAGGCCCAAGGAGGGGGGGTAATGTTAGGGGTCGAGTTCCCATGTCTGCACAGGGGGAATCTCGGGCCATCTCCGCTGCGGTCTCCCATTCTTCTCCTGCCGCAGTGGAGTCTGCTCAGCGGAGACGTCGGTCCCAGCGTCTCGCTCAGTCTGACTCTGTACAGAGAGTTGCTGCTGCTTTTCCTGCTTCTGCCATTGAAGTCAGTGCTGGGCAGCGGCGAGCAGATGCTTCTGGGACTAAGTCCTGCTTTTCTCGTTCTGAGCATACCCAGTGTAAGATCTCTCAGTGAAGATCGAGGGTCACATGATCAGACACTGCAGCTAAGGTCCTGTAGGTGCTCACGCTCTGTGGCAGCCTCTCATTGGTCCTTCCAGGAAGGTCCTGTACGTGCTGCAACTATTTAAGGCTCGCATGGCCACACGGCCATGCGCTAGTATTGCTCTTTTTTTATGTACTTTGCGCCAGTGTGGTCTTGTATGAGTGTGTTCAGGGACCCGGCTGAAATAAGCCCCTAGAATGCTGGCACCTCCGGCGAGGAGTTTGTATGCTTGGGTATTCAGGGATCTGGCCGAAATAAGCCCTTAGAATGCTGGCACCTCCGGCGAGGAGTTTCGTGTGCAAGTGCAGAGTCCTGGTCATTGCAGTACTGTGGCTCCGCCGCTAAGGGGGACTATGGTACGTCTGATGGCACTGAAGGAGTTCATCTGACCAGGTATCACATACACCAATACATTTCACAGTCGGGCCTCCAGGGGGAGCTAAGGGTGCTATTTATTAGGCCACTCCTCACCGTGTGGGTAAACTGGGGGTCAGGCAGGAAGTTAGGCAGAAAGCTGACTGGGTTGGACCAGACAACACCTGATGGCAGAGGGTGTTGTGGGGGAAGATTCGGTAGGGTCCCTGTCAGGTTTGGGACCCTGACAGAGGCCTGGCTACAAGAAGGAACGTCACGGGACCGTGCCTGCTCAGCATAGCGGCGGTGCCCTAAGAAAGGATCAGAAGCGAGATATATTGTGCTGAGTGAGAAACGAGATCAAAGCAAGAAGGAGAATACCAGTAGGAGTCGTGCTGTAAGACCGAGGCAACATCCTACTGAGGCGCACAACCGGCGGCCGGAACGCCGAGGAAGTATTCATATATCTAGCTCCAGGCAATACTTCAAACCAACGGCAGGACAGTCAGTCATAGGCGGGCTGTCTCACCTAAATCACCTATGCAGTCTTGGGGTGCAACTTGTGGAGAGGGGCGACTCTAGGGTCCCGGAAGAGCTCCGAGCCTACCCGTCATACGGGTGCGTCCCAACCATAACACCGGGAGGGACTGAGGATTAGCAGAACATCATCTAATCGAGTTGTTGTGAGGGAACACGAGAAACAGACACAACAGTTGTGGGGACTTTCCGTAAGCACAGCAGGGGAGGACCACAACACATAGCGCTAGCAGGTAGGCACCGATTTCCACCTGCAAAGAGAACTCTGGAGGTGCCATTGGACCGGCCGGACTTGCACAGCCTGGTGAACCGTATTCCGGACTGAGGACCCAGAGACCTTCAGTAAAGAGGTAAAGAGACTGCAACCTGGTGTCCTCGTTATTTACTGCACCGCACCACCACCACTATCCACAACCATCATTTACTGCACGCCCCTGAGCAGGGTCACGGACCGGGCCTAGCCACCGTGACAACCCCGGAGCAGAGACTCAGAGGCCCGGTACCGGGTACCCCTCGGCCCTGCGGCAGTGGGGGCGCTGCACATGCATGACCACTGACTGCTCTTGTTTAGGCTGTTAGCCTGTGCCTCTGTGGAGTCTAACAGGGCGCAGTGCTTTGAGTTCACGGCTGCTCTGTGAAGCAACAGAGTTAGCTAACACCGCCATTTAGTTCTGCTATTTGCTAGCAGCAGGTTCTCCTGCACGGTGGACCCCGGGCTGCGAACGCATCTGTCATAATAAAATCTATATATTCATTCAGTGCGTTCCGCTAGCCCTAACAATAGTTTTGCACCGCCACATTTTGAGATCTATAATTTTTCCATATTTTGACCCACAGAGCCATGTGAGGGCTTGTTTTTTGTAGGACGAGTTGACATTTTTATTGGTATCATTGAACAGATTCATTGGCAGAATGAACAAAAACCAGTAATCAAGGAATTCATTTATTTTTTTGGGGGTTTATGCCGTTCCTTGTGTTGTAAAATTGATAAGGCAGTTTTATTCTTTGGGTCAGTACGATTACAGCGATACCTTATTTATATCCTTTTTTATGTTTTGGCGCTTTTACACAATAAAAACTATTTTATAGAAAAAAACAATTATTTTTGTATCGATTTTCTGAGAGCTATAATTATTTTATTTTTCCACTGATGGAGCTTTTATGGTCGCTTCTTTTTTCAGGATAAGATGACGTTTTCAGCAGAACCATGTTTATTTATATCCGTCGTTTTGATCGCATTTTATTCCACTTTTGTTCAGCGATATGATGATAAAGCATAGTTTTTTTCCTTATTTTTTTTATGGTGTTCAGTTGTTCACTAAAGGGGATAACTAGAGGGACAGTTTAATAGGTTGGTTCGTTGCAGACGTGGCAATACTAAATATGTGTACTTTTATTGTTTATTTTTTTAATACAAATATTTATTCATAGGTGCAATATCTTTTGATTTTTTATGATTATTTTTGATTTTTTTAAATATATTTACAATTATTTAAAAAAAAATTGTGTTACTTTTTTGAACTTTTTTAATTTGTGCCACTATGGGACTATTATTTTTTTGCAGGTTGATCGCTTGTACAGCATGGGGATGCAGCAGCATCCCCATGCTGTATAAACTGTCAGCTCTGCAGTGATAGAGAAAGTTGATGATCATGCACTGCACATGATCAGCAAGTTTCCTAGCTTTGGTGACTTGGATGTTGTCATAATGACATTGGGTCACCATGGCAATGATTTGGACCCCGCATCACGCCACGGGGTCTCTGATCCAAAGGCAGAGGGGCTGTTAACCCTCTGCCGCTCCCGTAATGCTGCAATTGCATTCGATTTTGGGGAGCATTTTGGGGATTAAAGTGCCGAGAACAGTGTGTGACTGCTCCTGGCACTTAGTGCCGGGTGTCAGCTGTCAGAGTCAGCTGAAACTCGGCGGCGATCGCCTGGGCCCCACCCGTGTGCTTGAGCAATCAAAATGAAGTAATAATCTATCCCTGGTCAAATAGGCCCAGGGCACATGGACGGATTATTACGTCAAATGTCAGAAAGGGGTTAAAGGGACCCACTGAAACTCCTTCGTTGGGGCCCAGGAAAACCTGGATCTTGCCCTGCCTTCAAGTTCTCAACAGGATTTAGGTCAGGTGAAAAAGGGACCATGTCGTTATTCTTTTATCTGTAAGGCCTAATCGGTGGATACTTAGATTCATGTAATGGAGCATTGTTATTGCTTAACAATCATGGTTTTATTGAAAGATGCAGACTTTTTCCTGTACCACTGATTGAAGAAAGTGTCTTCTAAAATCTGACAATAGGTTTGGAAGTTGATTTTGAGTTAATCTTCAACCTGAAAATGTCCAACTACCTCATATTTAATAATACCAGCCCATAACAGTACCTCACGTCCACCTTGCTGGTGTCTTAGTCAAAGTGGAATTCTGTGCTTATTACAGATCCAGCCAGAGGCCCATCCATCTGGTCTGTCAAGAGTCACTCTCATCGCATCAGTCTATAAAACCTTTGCAAAATCTGTCTTCAGATAGTTCTTGGCCCAATCTTGACACTTCAGCTTATGTTTCTCATTCAGTAGTGGTCACCTTTCTTTCCTCAGCCATGTCTCTGAGCACTGAATACCTTGTACTTCTGGGCTCTCCAGGTAGGTTGCAGCTATGGAATATGACAGCACTGGAGGATAATGTGTTCTTGGTCGCTCAACACATGATTCTTCTTAAACCATTGGCAGTTAATGTGCGTCTTTTTATCTCAACATTTTTGTGACCTTGTTGACTGCGAAGCAAAACGTTTGATGGTTCTAATATCCTAGCAATTTCAATAATACGGCATCCCTCTGTAATACTTTTAACAATTTTTGCCATTTCATAGTTAGTTAAACCTATTTTTTGGCCCATTTTTCCTGCGGAAAACAAGTTGCCTAATAATACTGCACACCTTGGTAAAAGGTGTTGTATCCTTAGGCCTCACACTCCGTCATTACACAAATACACATCACGTCATCGGCTTCATCCAATAAGTATTCAAGTTTATACAGCTTGGAGATTAAAAATTTGCATAAAAATGATGATAATGTCAAAATACTCACTTGCCTAATAATTATGCCCACAGTATATTTACCTGCAGATTACAACTATATCTATAGGTAAATAGCTTTTCTGGACGTGACTCAACTCCATATCCAATAGATAGGTACAGAAGTTAAAACCTAATTATGATTCAATGAAACTGGTTTAAAGTAAGCTTTTCATTACAGTTATTAATAAATGTCAATTCTGGGGCCGATATGGGACCCTTTACGCTTTGCATATATCCAGGTCCTAACTACCTACAGGCATAGTAGCTTGACAGTAACTTGTCTATCTTACTTTTTCACATGCATGAAATATTATATGCCTCATGGAAAAGAAATTCATGTACTATGTCTTTTTTCCATATTGCTGAATTCTGAACAGGGCAAAAATGTGTTACACACTACTAAAAATAGTACTTGAGATTATGGTGATTAGCATGTTTATGGAATTGTTCCAAAAGTGAAAAATGTGGAATGGAGAGTTACAATTAACCCACAAGCTACTTTGGATTTTGCACATAAAATGGAACAGCAAGCACAAGTTTAGGAATCTTGAACTGGATTTCTGCCTCCTTTTGCTATGGGCATGAAGACTGTAAAATTTGACTTCACTTTATCTGAAAATAATCTATCAAGACTAGTGACGATGGCTGTGACCAGGATAAATAGAGAAAAAGTATGTGAACAAGTATAACAATGGGATTGCTCTATTTATTACCTATGCACAGGTAAATACTGTATATACTCCTCAACAGTAAAATGACAACAAGAAGGAAAATTAGTGCAATTATGGAAATCACAGGACTGAGACTTGTTAATGAAATGCAAATAATGAAAAAATAATAAACAACATTTCCAAAACATCTTGATTTATTTACTGCAGAAATACATGCTTGGCATGCTATCACAGAGATTATTAATGGTTGTCTGAGGAATATTCTGACACGCTAATCTCACTTGGGTACACAAATCATCAAGATCTGCTGCAACCAGCTAACTTCCAATTGCCGACCAATGACATCTCAGATGTGCTTGATAGGAACCGTTTTTCAAAAGACCTGGTCAAGATACTGTGAGCAGCCTGTGTGGCCTAAATATAAAGCTGGTGAAATAAATATTGAATACGTCACCATCACCGATTTTCTAAGTAAATATATTTCTAAGGGTGCTATTGGCATGAAATTCTCACCAACAACCCATTCAATCCACACAGGCAAAGAAATCAAGCCACAGATGTCCATAAATTAAGTTATGTTTAATAATGAGAAAAGACACAGGGAAAATCATTGAACGCATGAAGAAAGGGGATGCAAAAAGCCATGGAAAGTCATGACACCAGCTGAAATCTATCAGCAATTAGAAAGCAATCCGGTCACTTAGCAAAAATTATATCAGCTGGTTCAACTGATGGCCTATAACAAGATGACTAATTACCAAGATGCCACACAAGAAACATCTCATGATTGGTAAAACCAGTGAACAGTCTCAAGACCTTTACAACCTTATTGCTGTAAAACATACTGATGACAATGGTTACAGAAGAATTTCTAAACTACTGAAGGTTGTGTCCCCATGCAAAAAGTATGCCCTTCTTTGTGCAATAATTAAGTCCCCTTTGTGCTCCCATACAACAATTTGCCCCCCTTGCCACTTTACAATGTCTCTGTTGTATTTCCTCCAGTACAATAATTATGTCCCTTTTGTGCCTCTATTCAATAATTATACTCCTATTTATGTATCTATGCAATAATTATACCCCATTTGCATCCCAAACAATAATTAGGGCCAACTTTGTGCCCTGATACTATAATTAGGGCCACCTTTATGACCCTATAACATTTTTCCCCTTTTGTGTCCCCATACGGTAACAGTGTCCGCTTTGTAATATCTGAAATAGGATTTAGGCATACCCCCTCCTTTACAGTCCAGGGCCCTTGCACCACTAGAAATGCAATTGTTATGCTGTTGCTTCTAAGTACTATAGTTACTTGGCAGGAATGAGTGGAATAACTCTTACAACAAAGTGCTCATTAAAATTGGCTTTTGTGTTTAACTTTTAGAAACTACTAGTTAAATTAGTTATGTTGAGCTAATTAAATTTTACTTGTTTTACTGGTTTATTGCTAACAGCAAACTGTAAATTATTTCAAATAAACCTACTTTGCAATGGAGGTCGAATAATATTGATTGCAACTGCAGTTGCAAAACGAAAGAACAGTTACCTGGAGTTCCCTTTATAGTGGTATTCCCATCTACAAGTTCCTATCCCAATATGTAGTAGGTGTAATAATAATAATAATATTAGCAAATACCTCCAATTAGAAATGTAGCATAGTTCTTCTGATTTCCTGTCTCTTTCCATGGTTATGACCATAGTGTTCGTAACCATGGATACCTAAGGTCCTGCAATGCTTGCACATGAGGAAAGAGACATAGAGAATCAGAAAAACTACATTCCTGAGTGATCCTGACTAGCCTAAACTCTGACTTTTCATCAAGCTAATCTAATTGTAGAATTCAGCTTATGCTTCTGTGCACTCTCTGCACTTGTACAGTACCCTGCTTGACCGATTTTACCTTCTGCCATCTACATCTATATACCTCACTGTGTGGTTTTACAACATTGTTAGCTGTTTCTAGCAAAACTCAACTCCCCTAAACTCTTATGTAGCAGAGCTGTTAATAGCTAGACAATGCAGTGGTGTGTTTGTTGCCAGTTGCTGAGAGATCAGAAAGCAGTTCTGTTGATGCATAAGGATAATTTTCTGTGAAATGCATCAACAAACCAGATGACTGACTCTCAGTGTCATGGTTAGGACATGGTTAATGTCCTGTTCTCTCAGGGTTAATTTTGCTGGCCTCTCTTTGGATCTGGTCGGGGTATTTATACTCACTCCAGATTAGGATTCCCTGTCAGCTATAGTTTTGTCTTGTCTGTGTGTCTGACCCCTGGAGTGTGTGCTTGGTTTGCAATTGTATTCCTTGCTCTCAGTGCGTTACTCTGCACATTTGTTCTTTTGGATTTCTGACCTCTGGCTTCTCTTCTGACAATCCCCTGTCTCCCCCCTTTGATACCTCGTGATCTCTGGGTTCTGATCTTAGCTTGTTTGACTACTCTCCTGTGTGTATCGTGTCCTCTGCATCCCAGCGTCTGGCTCAGCCCCTGACCTCCTCCCACTCTGTCACATGGTTCAGGTCCTGTTTGTTACCTGTTAGTAACCCGACACCTTACTCAGCTCCCTTGCTGCTGTGTGCAGCTCTCCCGTTAGCAGTAATACCAGGGAGTTGTGACATTATAGCTGACTGTACAGTCTTTCCCTGGTGGTGGGGTGTTAGTATTTTATGAATCCGGTACAGGCTCTCACGGGGCAGGTTAATGAGCTCTCCCAACTTATGCAGAAGCTATCCATGGAGCAGCATGTCCTGGTCCATTCGCACCAACAGGTGCAGAGAGATGTGGCAGGTGCTTTACAGGGGTCTGCTCCGTTGGGGTTCTGGGATGGGGGCCTCTCTGATGTATCTCTAGCGGACCCCGAGCCACCACCGAGCCACCAGTAAAGTTACCCGACAATTTTTCCGGAGATAAAAAATTGTTTAGGGTCTTCAAGGAGGGATGCAAGCTGTTTTTTAAATTGCGTTCCCGGGCCTCTGGAAATGAAAGACAGAGGGTGGGGATTGTAATGTCCTTGTTAAGGGGTGCCCCACAGGCATGGGCTTTCTCTCTCTTCCTCTGCTGCTGAACGTATGTCTGTGAACCTGTTCTTTGAGGCTCTGAGGCTCATTTATGATGAGCCTGATAGAATGCGTCTGGCAGAGGATATGGTTATGAGTGTGACACAGGGGAGGCACTCCGCTGAATGGTTCTGCTCAGAATTTAGATGTTGGGCAGCCGAAGAATCTTGGAACAATGCTGCCCTGAGGGGGTTGTTCTGCAAGGGCCTGTCTGACCGTCTCAAGGACGCTCTGGCACTTCATCTTCCTCCTGATACCCTGGAGGATGCCATAATGCAGGCAGTCCAGATGGACCGGAGACTCCATGCTAGAGGAGTGATGCAACAAGAGACTTCCTTGTACTCCAAATTGTGTGACACTGCAACACTGCACCTGTATCTGAGCCCATGGAGATTGGGTCAGTCTCGGTTGTGGAGAAAGAGAGAAGGCACTGTAGACCCAACCTACAATGCTTTTACTGTGGAGCCTCTGGACTCTGGAAAAGGAACTGCCCCTCCTGTCCTTCAGTGAAACCGTCAGAGAAACGACTGGGTCTGGGCAACAATCGAGGAGGTTGTCCAGACTCCCAGGTAAATTTTTTTCTCGCTTGCAAAAATTGTGCTCCAGGTGGAATTGGAACTTGCTGGCCATCCTGTGGTGACCACCGCCTTTGTTGACTGCAGTTCCTCCATTAATCTGATTGATGCCCAAGTTGTGACTCGTAATAAGATAGGGACAGTCAGGCTGAAAGACCCTGTTAAAATTGTGGCTGTTGATTCATCCCCTCTTACCCGGTATGGAATTTGTTTCAGGACTGGTGTCTTTTCTCTGAAAGTGGGTTCCACTCACGTGGAAAAATTAAGGACTGGACTGGTATTGGGGATGCCCTGGCTGCAACGCACAATCCTGTCATTGATTGGGTGGTGGGGGAACTCACTCAATGGGGGTGTAAAGATAATGGTCCATGTTGTAATCTGGGATCTTTTGTTACCTTGTTACCCTGGTAAATTCTTTATCTGTGTCATCTGTTGGTCTGGAGGGTATTCCGGAGTACCTGAAGGACTTTGAAGACGTGTTTTCCGAAAGTGAGGCTGAGGTGCTTCCACCACATGAACCTTGTGATTGTGCTATTCTTTTAGTCCTAGAAACCAAATTACCCAAGGCTTGTCTGTACAATTTGTCCGGGCCTGAGTGCCAAGCCATGAAAGAGTACATCACAGAGAGCCTCCGCAAGGGGCATATTCGGCCATCTGTCTCACCCGTGGAAGCAGGGTTTTTCTTTGTGAAGAAAAAAGATGGTGGTTTGCGACCATGCCTCGACTTTCGGGAACGGAATAAGATTACTGTGAAGAAAACGTACCCTCTTCCTCTGATTCCCGATTTATGTAATCAACTCACGAGGGCCAAATGGTTTTCTAAGCTTTACTTATGAAGGGCTTATAACCTTATAAGGATCTGGGAGGGAGATGAATGGAAAACAGCGTTTCTGACGACTGATGGGTTGTTTGAAAATTTCGTTATGCCCTTTGGTCTCACTAACACCCCTGCTGTTTGCCAGAATTTCATTAATGTTGTTTTTTTACTTGATTGGGCGCTATGTGGTCATTTACCTGGATGACATATTGATATACTCAGAGGACAGTCAGTCACACTTACACCATCTACGTTCAGTTCTTATGAAACTCAGGGAGAACCATTTATACGCTAAGCTGGAGAAGTGTTCATTCTTTATGAAAGAAATGTCTTTTCTGGGTTTAATTATATCAGGGGAGGGATTCTGCATAGATTCGGGAAAGGTTCAGGCCATTTCAGATTGGGTGCAACCTCATGACCTGAAGGGTTTGCAATGATTCATGGGCTTCACTAATTACTATAGGATGTTCATTAAAGGGTTTTCGCAGGTGGTGAAACCCTTGACAGACCTCACTCTCAAAGGGACAGATGTAAAAAATTGGTCTGTGGCCGCAAAAATTCCTTCCAGACACTGAAGAAATGTTTTACTTCAGCACCCGTGTTGATACAACCCAATCCGTCAAGACCTTTTATCGTGGGGGTCGATGCTTCAGAGGTGGGGGTGGGAACTGTGTTGTCCCAGGGTCCATCCACCCTTACTAACCTTAAACCCTGTTCCTTTTTCTCTAAAAAATTATCTTCCGCCAAGAGAAATTATGACGTCGGCAACAGGGAATTGTTGGCAGTTAAATTGGCCTTCAAAGAATTGAGACATTTTCTGGAGGGGGCTGTTCATCCTACTACGGTCATCACTGATCATAAAAACCTGGTCTATCTCGAGTCCGCTAAGAGATTGACCCCCAGACAGGCTCGGTGGGCACTTTTTTTCTTGATTTCATTTTACCATTACGCTCCGACCAGGGTCTAAAAATGTAAAGGGGGATGCCTTATCCCGACGTGATTCTGTGTCCCCTCCAGAACCTCTTTCCTCCATTCTTCAAATGGGAGTGGTTGTGGCAGAAGTCTCATCTGAGTTACAGAGACAGATTTTGGAAGCACAAGCTCCCAGGAATGTACCTCCAGGTAAATTGTTTGTACCCGAACATTTCCATCTCACACTCCTGCAAGAATTTTATGATTCTGTGTGAAGTGTTCACCCTGGGATTTCAGCTACCGGGGGGGGGGGGGGGGGGGGCAGTAGGTAGGAGTTTTTGGTGGCCCTCTATGGGTACTGATATCAAAAGGTTTGTAAATACTTGTGGGGTGTGTGCTCGCTCTAAGAGCTCTCACCGGCCAGGGAATTGGTACCTTTGCCAATTCCGGATAAACCATGGACACACCTGTCCATGGACTTTATCACTAATCTTCGGTCTTCCAAGGGAAACTCAATAGTATGGGTAGTGGTTGATAGGTTTTCAAAGCAAGCCCACTTTGTGCAGTTACCTGTATTACCTTCTGCTGAAACCTTGGCTCGCTTGTTTATACAGCACATAGTCCGGTTGCATGGGGTACCTGCAGGGCCGGCTCCAGGTTATTGATGGCCCCAGGCGATAGAGTCTCAGTGGGCCCCCCCTTAACACATACCATGATTCATGATGCACAGATACATCAGAGAAAAATAGGTATAGTACAATGCCAGATTTCACTTCTTACATAAGTGATAGCTATTGTAAATTCTACAATACCATACAGCAGAGGGGCTTTATATAAGTCAACCCCTTATATGTCAATTTTTATGACCTACTGCCTCTTCTTCCTCTATTACCAGTAGGCATTTTATTATTAGCTGAACTTGCTGCAAAGAAAAAACTGCATACATTGAATATGACAATTTTTTAATGTAGAACTTTTTAAAGTAAACATTAAAAAGTATTAAAGTAGAACATTTGTAAAAGTGCAAAATGGGTAGCATATAACACAGCCACGTAGTATATAGCACAGCCACATAGTATATAGCACAGCCACATAGTATATAGCACAGCCACGTAGCATATAGCACAGCCACGTAGTATATAACACAGCCCACGTAGCATATAACACAGCCATGTAGTATATAACACAGCCACGTAGTATATACCACAGCCCACGTAGTATATAGCAGAGCCACGTAATATATAGCACAGCCACGTAGTATATAGCACAACCACGTAGTATATAGCACAGCCACGTAGTGTATAACACAGTCCACATAGTATATAACACAGCCACATATTATATAACACAGCCCACGTAGTATATAGCACGGCCATGTAGTATATTGCACAGCCATGTAGTATTTAACACAGCCACATAGTATATAGCACAGCCACATAGTATATAACACAGCCCACGTAGTATATAACACAGCCATGTTATACCGCATACAGCAGAGGGGCTTTATATAAGTCAACCCCTTATATGCCAATTTTTGTGACCTACTCCCTCTTCCTCAGTTACCAGTAGGCATTTTATTGTTAACTAAACTTGCTGCAAAGAAAAAACTGCATACATTGAATATGACAATTTTTTAATCAAAAACTTTTTAAAGTAAACATTAGAAAGTATTAAAGTAGAACATCTGTAAAAGTGCAAAATGGGTAGCATATAACACAACCACGTAGTATATAGCACAGCCACATAGTATATAGCACAGCCACATAGTATATAGCACAGCCACGTAGCATATAGCACAGCCACGTAGTATATAACACAGCCCACGTAGCATATAACACAGCCATGTAGTATATAACACAGCCACGTAGTATATACCATATACCAAGTATTAAAGTAGAACATCTGTAAAAGTGCAAAATGGGTAGCATATAACACAGCCATGTAGTATATAGCACAGCCACATAGTATATAGCACAGCCACATAGTATATAGCACAGCCATGTAGTATATAACACAGCCCACATAGCATATAACAGCCCACGTAGCATATAACAGCCATGTAGTATATAACACAGCCACATAGTATATAACACAGCCCACATAGTATATAGCAGAGCCACATAATATATAGCACTGCCGCGTAGTATATAACACAGCCGCGTAGTATATAACACAGCCACGTAGTATATAGCACAGCCACGTAGTATATAGCACAGCCACATAGTATATAACACAGCCCACATAGTATATAACACAGCCACATAGTATATAACACAGCCCACATAGCATATAGCACAGCCATGTAGTATATTGCACAGCCATGTAGTATATAACACAGCCACATAGTATATAGCACAGCCACATAGTATATAACACAGCTCCCGTAGTATATAGTATAGCCACGTAGTATATAACACAGCCCACATAGTATATAACACAGCCATGTAGTATATAGCACAGCCACGTAGTATATAACACAGCCACATAGTATATAACACAGCTCCCATAGTATATAGTATAGCCACGTAGTATATAACACAGCCCACGTAGTATATAGCACAGCCACGTAGCATATAGCACAGCCACGTAGTATATAGCACAGTGTTATGACCCCAATGGCAGAGGGTCTCAGAAATAGTTACTAAGTCTGCAAACACAAAAACCAGCTCATAGGGCAGTGGTAACTGGGCTGACCATATATCTAATCCTAGCACCACAAATAACAGCAGCCGGGGAACGTGCCTACGTTGATTCTAGACATCTCGCGCCAGCCGGAGAACTAACTACCCCTAGAAGGGAAAAGAAAGACCTTTCTTGCCTCCAGAGAAAAGACCCCAAAAGTTGGATACAAGCCCCCAACAAATAATAACGGTGAGGTAAGAGGAAAAGACAAACGTAAGAATGAGCTAGGTATTTAGCAAAGAGAGGCCCACTAGCTAATAGCAGAATATAGTAAGATAACTTATATGGTCAGCAAAAACCTTATCAAAAACATCCACGCTGGAAATTCAAGAACCCCCGAACCGTCTAACGGCCCGGGGGGAGAACACCAGCCCCCTAGAGCTTCCAGCAAGGTCAGGAATCACATTTAGTACAAGCTGGACAAAAATGAGAGCAAGCAAATAACCCAAAAAACAAAGAAGCAAGACTTAGCTTAATTTTGCACGAACCAGGACCAGCATATAGGAGCAAACAGAAAGGATCTGATTACAACGATGCCAGGCACTGGACTAAGGATCCAGGGAGTTTATATAGCAACACCCCTGGACTAACGACCCAGGTGGGTGCAAACTGAGGGAAGAAAATCCCAGAGTCATATCACAAGTAACCACAAGAGGGAGCCAAAAAGTCTAATTCACAACAGCACAGCCCACATAGTATATAGCACAGCCACATAGTATATAGTACAGCCCACATAGTATATAGCACAGCCCACGTAGCATATAACACAGCCCACATATCATATAGCACAGCCATGTAGTATATAGCACAGCCCACATAGTATATAACACAGCCCATATAGCATAGCCATGTAGTATGTAGCACAGCCCACATCTGCCCCCGAGAATGGCCCCACAGTCCAGTACTCACTGTTATAGTAAAAAAAACCACACACTTCTCATCTCTCCTCGTGCCCGCGCTGCTCCCTGCTCCTGCCTCAGCGGCTGCACTGCCTGGCACACAGTGAGTGCACGATGATGTCATTGTGCACCCGCAGTGTCAGAGGCAGAGCGGGGAATGATGGGAGAGGGAGCATCAGCTGACATTCTCTCCTCCATCATTGCTTTGAATTGTACCAGCCGACGCCGGTATAGTTCAATGCGGCGGAGGTGGGGGAGCCGGCACTGGCGGTAGGTGGGCCCGCCTGCCTCACAGGGGCCCTATAGTGGCTGCGTGATGTGCCACTAGCTGAGGTCCCCTGGGGGAGTTGGGGCCATAGGCAGCTGCCTGCCCCTAATGCCGGCCCTGCCTGCAGGGGCCCCCCGGAGCCTCAGTGTATCGTACCGTGAATGGGCCCCCCCATCTCGCCAGGGCTTCGGTACTTGCCCAGGTGCGCCGGGGCTGATGCCAGCCCTCATTACCTGTGAATGTGGTGTCTGACAGGGGTGTGCAGTTTGTGGCCAGGTTTTGGAGGGCTTTTTGTAAGAAGTTTGGGGGTTACGTTGTCTTTTTCCTCTGCTTATCACCCGGAATCCAATGAACAGACTGAACGCACAAATCCGTCGTTGGAACAAATTTTGAGACGCCTGGCCTCTTCCAAAGAGGGGGACTGTTGTGAGGTATTGTCCATGGCATAATTTGCGTTCAACTGTCGTATTAATCAGTCTACTGGTAAATCTCTCTTTCAGGTCAATTATGAGTTTGTTCCACAGTTTGGAGAATTTTCTCGCATGGATTCTGGTTGCTCTGGTGCTGAGGGTATGGTACAACAGTTAAGAACCCTTTGGAGGGAGGTTCAAGGGAACATCTCCAAAGTCCAAAACAGTGCAAACATTTTGTGGACAGGAGGAGGGGTTCAGCTCCTGTGTTGGCTGTGGGGGAGAAGGTGTGGTTGTCTACCCGTAACATCAAACTTAAGATACCGTCTATGAAGTTGGGCCCCAGGTTTATAGGTCCATACAAGATTGTAGAGGTGATCAACCTGGTGGCCTATAGATTGCAGTTGCACACCTCCTTCAAAATATCTAATGTCTTCCACAGGTCCCTATTAAAACTTTTGCGGACGGTTAGAGAAGATTCCTCATCCAATTTTCTGCCAGTGTTAGTAGAGCGTCAGCTGGAGTATGAGGTAGGGCGCATCATTGATTCACGGTGGGTGCACTGGGGGCTTCAGTATCTAATCCAATGGAAGGGAT
Organism: Ranitomeya variabilis; assembly: GCF_051348905.1. Lineage (NCBI taxonomy): Eukaryota > Metazoa > Chordata > Amphibia > Anura > Dendrobatidae > Ranitomeya > Ranitomeya variabilis. The sequence goes on from NC_135233.1 coordinate 723,790,123, forward strand.
ATTCCATTGAGGATCAGTCATGGGTTCCAGCCAGTTCTGTGAACGTTGATCGACTGATGCGGGCTTTTCATGCCAGATACCCTGAGAAGCCTGGAGGTCCAGTAACCCACCGTTAAGAGGGGGGTACTGTCATGGTTAGGACATGGTTAATGTTCTGTTCTCTCAAGGTTAATTTTGCTGGCCTACCTTTGAATCTGGGAGGGGTATTTATACTCACTCGAGACTAGGATTCCCTGTCAGCTATACTTTTGTCTTGTCTGTGTGTCTGACCCCTGGAGTGTGTGCTCGGTTTGCAATTGTATTCCTTGCTCTCCGTGCATTACTCTGCTCATTTGTTCTTTTGTCACAAAGAGACCGGGTTTCTTGTATCCGCGCTGACCACACAACGATGGAAATGTTCTTAAAAGCTTTATTCTGCCAACGCGTTTCGTGGCAATCTGCCACTTCCTTAGGGCCAAAAGTTTTACAGTATCTGTTTACAGCAGTGGTTTTATAACAAAACCTTCATAGCATCATAATTACAAGCAAAAAGACATCACTTCCTGTGAAAACGCCCCCTCCAATGTCAGAATGTCATAAAACAGTTACGATGACTTTATTTCAAAATCTAAACTCTGATGAAACACATTATCCACCTAAACAATCAGACTTTAATAAAAAAAAAATATATATATATATAAAAAACTAATGATCACTACATATTATTATTTTTTTCTGAAAATTGGAGTTAGCAAGAATCAAACTCACAAGTTTTGGGCAAGCCAGACCGCTTAGGGCTTTCCGTTACCATCATGCTATCTCTCCACTTGTTTAGAATGGTTGAGGTTTTATACAAAACCTTCATGATATCACAAGCAAATAAAAATCACTTCCTGCGAAAATGCCCCCTCCAATGTCGAGGTGTCACACGACAGTCACAATATCTTTATATCAAAGTATAACCTCTGCTACAGTCAATCTTTGATTTAAAACAGTGTATAAAACCTATAATCAATATATATTAAAATTTTATAAAAATGACATGGATAGACTCAAACCCATAGGTTTTGGGCAAGGTAGAACACAAGGTAGAACACCAAAGACTTCCCATTACCATTATACTAAATCTCCATTTCGGGGAAATGGATGTGTGATTAGGAAATCTGTTGGGCCACTAGGGACAACAAACCATAAAGGATAAAGCTAAAAAAAGATCTACCAACTCATTAAGACTTTTTGGATAAATAGTATCTAATTTGTATATTCAATACACTTCTCTCTTATTTAGACACTGTAATCTATTTGGGGTATCCGCTGGTACATGATCTATAGGTGCTACTTGTATTGGGGCTTTTTTGCCATGTTTTTCAAAGCAATGTCGAGACAAGCCATGTTTCAGATACCCCTTAGAAATATTGTGTCTATGTGAGTTCATCCTTAGATGTAGAGGCTGTGTAGTGTATTCCACATATTGTTTCCCACAGCAACAATCAATTAGGTAAATCACAAAACTGGATTGGCATGTTAACCTAAATTTAATGTCATATGCTCTATCACTATCATTGGCAGATTGCCACGAAACGCGTTGGCACAATAAAGCTGTTAAGAACATTTCCATCGTTGTGTGGTCAGCATGGATACAAGAAACCCGGTCTTCTTCTTCCTTCTTTGTGACATTGGTATCCATGGGAGTCTGCAGCGACCACTGTTTCCTTTCATATCCTGCAAGGGGTTGTGACCTTTCACAACCTGTAAAGGTGAGATCATGTACCACATATTGTCATCCAAATGATCACTTTTTTCGCCCTTTGTGCGCTCTCTTTCCTTAATTCCTTTTCATTTGTTATTTTGGATTTCTGACCTCTGGTTTCTCTTCTGATAATCCCCTGTCTCTCCCCTTTGGTACCTTGTGATATCTTGGTTCTGATCTTAGCTTGTTTGACTACTCTCCTGTGTGTATCATCTCCTCTGCACCCCAGCATCTGGCTCCGCCCCCCCGACCTCCTCCCACTCTGTCACATGTTTCAGGTCCTGTTTGTTACCTGGTTAGTAACCCGGCGCCTTGCTCAGCTCCCTTGCTGCTGTGTGCAGCTCTCCCTGCAGCAGTAATACTCGGGAGTCATGAGACTCAGAAAATGGCAGCCATCACAGTTTAACACCTCTCAAATTTGAAAAACTCTAATTCTGAGGAATTTCTGAAATTCCATTTTCAAATTATTTGCAGTAGAGACTTATTAGACAGGCATGTTTTCCTGCTATTCTTGCATCAGAACTCATTTTGTCAAAAGCCAAAATTAATGTTCTGTAATTAAGGGAACCTGTCATGTCAGGATTCCCTTACTAGGGAAAGGCAGAGAGGGATGACCCGTACAGACCATATAGAAGAGACTGTGGAGTACTGGCTCTGTCCATGGAAAGAATTCCGGAAGCTCTGTGTAATCCCGGGTTGATCCAACCGGTAGAGGTATCTGGATGGTTCCGTGAGGAGAGGCTTGATCAGTCTGCAGTGGAATCCAGAGTGTCCAGAGGGATCCAGGATAGGGAACTGCCAGCAGAGGATTCTGAGGAGACAAAGGTAATAGTAACAATGCAAAGTAACAGTCTACAAATCGCAGAGCACAGCAAAGTGTGGCCTGAGCAGGAGGCAGCGATCCTACAGAATGAACATGTTGCCCAGGCACCTCCCTCAATGGGAGGTTGCCTTTTATGCACAGAGCATCACAGCACAGACAGCCCTAATAAAGAACAGGTGCCCTGCTGCTTTAAGAATGTGCAGGAAGTGGGGCGCGCCTCCTATGAGCATTTCCAGGAGACCTGCCAAGGGGATGCAGGTTCCTAGCAGAGAAAGGAGCCGCCAATCGCCTGGAGCCACGGACAAGGTAAGCAGTACCAGTGGTGCTGCGTGATAGGGGCCGGTCTCCCTGCACAGTCGAGATCGAACCCGCAGCAGGGACAGAGCGGGTGAGGTGCATAGCGTCGTGTGATAAGCACCGGTCTCCCTGTCCATGAGAGACTGGGCCCACGGCTGAGGGCATGATAGCTAAATGTTATAATTCGCATTCAGATTGTGTCTATGTTGTAGGTATCACTCAGTTTTAAAAGGAGAAAACAATATTACAAAGCTCTGAGTTCTGGTCATGGGGTCAGGAAGCATTACTGAGAAGTCACGATTGTTCTCTCATCATGTCCACTGTTCCGTTGATTGATGTCATGCTCAGCACATTCTGTTTTAATTGTACATAAGGCAAAACTGGTACTATATGATACAAATCAATAGATTCACTAATCAAGTTCAATCTTTTGACAAAACATTTATTTTTTTATTATTTGGACATCTCTGAAAGTAAATAATAGAACAGATTTTCACTCCTTTAGGCCCCCTTCACACGTCCATGTTTCTGTACGTGTAGCGTCCGTTTTCACACGTACCGTAGACAGGTACATATGCACACCCATTATAAATGAAGTGGGGAACGAGGGAAAGTGACGGGGAGTCTTTATTTCATTAAAGTATTTGTGCGTGTGTGTTGTTTTTTATTACTGGTTTGTTAACTAGGGGTGTCAGATAGACACATCTCCATTAATTACAGAAGGGCTTGACGGCAGCTGTGTTTTTGGACAATTCACTGCTGACATCAACCCCAAAAACCATACCCCTGATTGTCAACGTACCAGGGCAATCGGGATGAGACAAGGTGTAGCGCCAGAATTGGCGCAATCTCATGTGAAGCTCCACTTCTGATGTGGTATTTTTAGGCTGGGAATGGCCCAATAACCATGGACCTTCTGAGTCTGATAATGTTACCTGTCTTCATTACCTTTGCTAGTTTCAAAAGATAGGGGGTCCCCATGCCATTTATTCATTTAATTATTTAATTAAATTATTTATTCATGTGGCTTCATAGAAAGCACTGCAAGCTATCTACCTATCTAACTAGTATATGTTTATCTAATGTAGCTAAAAAAAATCTAAAAAATAGAGGCAGCACACCATATAACCAATGCAAAATAACTGATATTTAATAGCCCATGAGGGCGACGTTTCGGTTAAAAACTGAAAACTTTTCTCAAGGCTTTCTCATTTTTTAACTAAAACATCGCCATTAAATAACACCTATTTTTATTGTTTATATGGTGTGCTGCCTCTATTTTTTGAGATATATTGAAGAGTTATATTGAACAAGATATATTTTTTTGAGATACAGTATATTCAATGACAAACCGATGCCAAATGGATAACCCACATGTACACACAGATAGCACACTGATGACTAACGGATTGAAAAAACGTACACACGGATGTTATTAAAAAAGGATATGAATAGTCAAAACAAAATGTCCCACACGGACGTATTTTAATGCCAACGTGTGAAGGGGACCTTAGGCTAACTGAAATCTAGCGAACAGAGCATCATTACAAAATAATATATTTCATAAATGTTGTGCCTGATTACCATTCTATTCTATAGAGATCATTCTTTCGCAAAAGTCTGTTACGCACATGCCCTGATCTGTTTGATTTTCTGGTGCTCCACGACAGCCTTTGCAAGCAGCCGAGCATGATCCATGTGTTGTATTATTAAGGCTCCCTAGTGACACACTTGTGATCTTGGTATTGCAAGACTTTCTAGTAACTCTTTTAGTTTTCTTTGCGCAGTTCCAGTCCACATTCATCAGTACTTCTGCTTGTCTGCGGTTTACAGTAATCATGCTACCTATCAGTGATCTTCAGGACTACACTTAGGGTACTGTCACACTCTGCAACTTTCCAACGATCACGACCAGCGATACGACCTGGCCGTGATCGTTGGAAAGTCGTTGTGTGGTCGCTGGAGAGCTGTCACACAGACCGCTCTCCAGCGACCAACGATGCCGAGGTCCCGGGTAACCAGGGTAAACATCGGGTTACTAAGCGCAGGGCCACGCTTAGTAACCCGATGTTTACCGTGGTTACCAGCGTAAAAGTAAAAAAAAAAAAAACGTACATACTCACATTCCGGTGTCCTTCAGGTCCCTCGCCGTCTGCTTCCCGGACTGACTGAGTGCCGCCTGTTGTGGATTCTGTTTGCGGGCTCCCTCTGGTGGTTACTGCTGGTACTGGGTGACTTTGGTGGGTTGCGGCCTTTGGTTTCCATCTGTCCATCAGAGGCTGGGTGTTTCCTATTTTACCTGGCCTTTCTGTCATTTCCCTTGCCGGCTATCAATGTGTTCAGATGTGCTCTGTTTGGTTCCTGCCTACCTGCTCCCAGATCTTTCAGGATAAGCTAAGTGCTGATTTTTAGTTGTTTGGTTTTTTGTCCAGCTTGCTTAGAATGTCTCTTTGTTAGCTGGTTGCTCTAGTGGACTGAGGTTCTCCCCATGTGCCATGAGTTGGCACATGGGTTCTTGTAATCTCAGGATGGTTTTTTTGATTAGGGTTTTTTGCTGACCGCTCAGTCCCCTTTTGTGTCATTCTGCTTTCTAGTTTTCAGCGGGCCTCTATTTGCTAAAGCTGTATACATCATCTCTATGTGTGTGCCTTCCTCTCATTTCACCGTCAATACATGTGGGGGGCAACTATACCTTTGGGGTTAATTCCTCTGGAGGCAAGTGAGGTCTTTGTTTTCTCTGCAGTACTAGTTAGCTCTTAGGCTGGTGCGTGGCGTCTAGAACCAACGTAGGCACGCTCCCTGGCTATCTCTAGTTGCGTTTGTCAGGCGTAGGGCAGCGGTCAGCCCAGGTTCCATCACCCTAGAGCTCGTCCGATATTTATTATACTTTGCTTATCCTGTGCTATCCCTAGCCATTGGGGATTCATGACAGCCGCCGTAAAGTGAAAGCAGATCACAGCGGTGACGCATCGCTGGATCGCTGTCACACACAACGATCCAGCGATGACAGCGGGAGATCCAGCGACGAAAGAAAGTTCCAAACGATCTGCTATGACGTACGATTCTCAGCAGGGTCCCTGATCGCTGCTGCGTGTCAGACACAGCCATATCGTATGGATATCGCTGGAACGTCACGGATCGTACCGTCGTAGCGACAAAAGTGCCACTGTGTGACAGTACCCTAAGATGCCTGCGGTTTCCAATATCAACCTGCCTCAGGATTCCTGGACGTCTTGCTGGCTATCTGCGGCTTCCAAGATATTAGACTTTGTCACTCCGGAGTATTGTCTGATACCTGTTCCCTGTCTTCTGGGACCTCTACTACGTTCCTGCCTGCAGTTATCAGGATGTCTTCCTGGCTGTGTGCGGCTTCCCTGATATTAGACTTTCTTGTCACTCTGGAGTTGTCTGCTACCTGTCTGTGGCTCCATGACTCCTCCTGTTTGTCAACATTCTATAGTACCCGTCCGAGATGTTCAGCAACCCTAATACCTGTTCGAGGACTAGAGTAACCCTGCTACATGTCCGAGGACTAGAGTAACCCTGTCACCTGTCTGATGACTACACAAACCCTGCTATCTGTCCTATAACTACAGAAACACTGCTACCTGTCTGAGGATTACAGAAACCCTGCTACCTGTCTGAGGACTACAGAAACCCCACTACCTGTCTGAAGACTACAGAATCCCTGCTACCTGTGTGAGGACTAAAGAAACCCTGCTACCTGTCCGAGGAATACAGCAACCCTGTAAATCTTAAGATAAAAAACTGTGAGTGACGCTACAAAGCACAGGGCGGTACTCCTGCTGCGGGTATAACAATCACCACCAAAGATTGTAAAAGTGAAACTAACTAAGATAAATAGATGTTTGCATCAAAATATGCATTCATCAATATCCGCGCTTGTGTTCCTGCCTCTAAGATAGGACTGTGGTACTCCAATAAACGTGAGGTTGTATGAGTAATCAACCACACCTCATAGGATAAACACTTAGAAGTTCAATGTCCAGTGCACATGATCGATGTACATGCAGTACTGATATAAATAAAATTCTTACCCCTGTCAGAGGTCCACAGGGCAACTGGTGAGGGACATGTAGAAAGTCTTGCTGTATGAAAGGAATCCAGCAGGTACTGATCCGCTGCCTTGGCCGGTGGCAGTCCGTTGCTCCTGAGTGGACCACATGCAGCAGCATCTCAGCAGAAAATAAGTTCCCCCTAGTGCGAGCGGTGCGTTTGCAGGACCTGTGTGCCGGGGTGAGCAGCGTGACTGTAAATCTGTCTGTGGCATTTAGTATCTCTGCCATCTGTAAGTGGTTTCCAGGAATTTATTAAACTTTTAGTTTGTATTCTAAGAGTCCATGTGCTCTATCTGGCTGCACCAACCCCATGACACGTGTGCCCACCCAGTTCTTGGACTTAGAGGGCCCATCTCACAGAATGAGCCTGACATACAGTGCCTTGCGAAAGTATTCGACCCCCTGGAACTTTTCAACCTTTTCCCACATATCATGCTTCAAACATAAAGATACCAAATGTAAACTTTTGGTGAAGAATCAACAACAAGTGGAACACAATTGTGAAGTTGAACGAAATGTATTGGCTATTTTAAATTTTTTGGGAAATTTAACTTAATACTTAATACTTTGTTGCCCCAACCTTTACTGCGATTACAGCTGCAAGTTGCTTGGGGTATGTCTCTATCAGTTTTGAACATCGAGAGACTGAAATTCTTGCCCATTCTTCCTTGGCAAACAGCTCGAGCTCAGTGAGGTTTGATGGAGATCGTTTGTGAACAGCCGTTTTCAGCTCTTTCCACAGATTCTCGATTGGATTGAGGTCTGGACTTTGACTTGGCCATTCTAACACCTGGATACATTTATTTGTGAACCATTCCATTGTAGATTTTGCTTTATGTTTGGGATCATTGTCTTGTTGGAAGACAAATCACCTTCCCAGTCTCAGGTCTTTTGCAGACTCCAACAGGTTTTCTTAAAGAATGGTCCGGTATTTGGCTCCATCCATCTTTCCATCATTTTTAACCATCTTCCCTGTCCCTGCTGATGAAAACCAGGCCCAAACCATGATGCTGCCACCACCATGTTTGACAGTGGGGTTGGTGTGTTCAGGGTGATGAGCTGTGTTGCCTTTATGCCAAACATATCATTTGGCATTGTTGCCAAAAAGTTCGATTTTGGTTTCATCTGACCAGAGCACCTTCTTCCACATGTTTGGTGTGTCTCCCAGGTGGCTTGTTGCAAACTTTAAACAACACTTGTTATGGATATCTTTGAGAAATGGCTTTATTCTTGCCACTCTTCCATAAAGGCCAGATTTGTGCAGTGTACGACTGATTGTTGTCCTATGGACACACTGTCCCACCTCAGCTGTAGATCTCTGCAGTTCATCCAGAGTGATCATGGGCCTCTTAGCTGCTTGATCTCCTTGTTTGAAATGAAAGTTTAGAGGGATGGCCGGGTCTTGGTAGATTTGCAGTGGTATGATACTCCTTCCATTTCAATATGCTCCTTGGGATGTTTAAAGTTTTGGAAATCATTTTGTATCCAAGTCCAGCTTTAAACTTCTCCACAACATTATCACGGACCTGCCTGTTGAGTTCCTTGGTCTTCATGATGCTCTCTGTGCTTCAAACAGAACCCTGAGACTATCACAGACCAGGTGCATTTATACGGAGACTTGATTACACACAGGTGGATTATATTTATCATCATTAGGCATTTAGGACAACATTGGATCATTCAGAGATCCACAATGAACTTCTGGAGTGAGTTTGCTGCACTGAAAGTAAAGGGACCGAATAATATTGCATGCCCCACTTTTCAGTTTTTGAATTTCCACAAAAATTTAAAATAACCAATAAATTTCGTTCAACTTCACAATTTTGTTCCACTTGTTGTTGATTCTTCACCAAAAATTGACATTTGGTATCTTTATGTTTGAAGCATGATATGTGGGAAAAGGTTGAAAAGTTCCAGGGGGCCGAATACTTTCGCAAGGCACTGTATGTAACAATGTCTATGTTTTCACTCAGTGGAAGAGTTATTACATCATGTTTATAACATGTTTACATCTTCAGTGCATTTACCAATAAATTGCAACGGTCTCATAATAAGTTAGATGTTATCGCCATGGTAGTTTTAAAGACATTTGTTATCTAACTGCAGTGTAGATGTAATCCTGACCTTTGAAATGCAGGAAGTCACAATGTTGCACATATCTGTCTATATGAGAAATATTTATCTCCTTAGAGATAATCTATATGTAGGAGAGTAATGACAGTTGAAACAGGTACTGAGAATCCACCTGACAGGTCTGATCATGCTTCGCAGCTATTTAGGTATGAATTTAAATGATTAATTTGAATAGTATAAATTGCTAGGATTTGTGAATATTTTAGCTGGCTGAATTACCCATTGCAGGCTGAGAATAATTGACGATGATGCTGTGGATTTAAAAAAAATATTTCTCTACTCATAACTTCTGTCTTTGATCTAAAATTCTGTTTTTAAAATTATTGACAGTTCCCTGTTGCAAAATTTCACATATATTTTATAATTATTAACAGTTATAACATTTGGTACATTAAGCAGAAAAGTGCTGCTGAGTACTCACAGCTACATAGCAAGCAGGGCCGGCTCCAGGTTTTCATTGGCCCTGAGCGAAAGAGTCCCGGTGGGCCCCTTTAACACATACCACAATTCATAATGCACCGATACAGCAGAGAAATATAGGTATAGTACAATGCCAAAGATTTCACTTACTTCTTATATTACATGAGTGATAGCTATTGTACATTCTACATTAGCTCAGAAACCGGACAGTATAGTCCTCTATACAGAATAATGAGCCCCATAGATTGCTCCAAACAGAATGAGCCCCATATATTTCTCCAAACAGAATAATGAGCCCCATACATTGCTCCAAACAGAATAATGAGCCCCATATTATGCTCCAAACAGAATAATGAGCCCCATATATTGCTCCATACAGTATAATGGGCAGCACGTAGTACTCCATACAGAATAATGAGCCCCATATAATGCTCCATACAGTATAATTGGCACCACATAGTCCTCTATACAGAATAATGAGCCACATATGTTGCTCCATACATAATTGACCCCATATAATGCTCCATACAGTATAGTGAGCCACATATAATTCTCCAAACAGTATATGATGGGCCCCATCTATTGCTCCATATATAATGAGCCTCATATAATGCTCCATACAGTGTATGATCTGCCCCATACAGTATACTGAGTCCCATATCTTGCTCCATACAGAACGGGCCCTGTTGTGAATTTGGATTCTGGGCTCCCCCGGTGGCCGCTTGTGGAATTGGACTTGTCATCCTCTTTCCTGTTTCACCTGATTCCATCAGTAGTGGGTGTCGCTATTTAAGCTCATTTCTCTGGTGGTTTCTTGCCGGTCAACAATGTTATCTGATGCCTCTCAGTGCTTGTTCCTGCTTCTGACAACTACTAGATAAGTTGGACTTTTGTCCATGTTTTGTTTTGCCTATTTGTTCCAGTTCACAGCTGAAGTTTTGTTACTGTGTCTGGAAAGCTCTCGTGGATCAGGGATTGCTACTCTGGCGTTATGAGTTAATGCCAGAGTTTAAGGTAATCTCTGGATGGTGTTTTGTTAGTGTTTTTCTGCTGACCATGAAAGTATACTATCTGTCTTCTGCTATCTAGTAAGCGGACCTCAAATTTGCTAAGACTATTTTCCTGCTGCGTTTGTTGTTTCATCTGAACTCACCGTCATTATATGTGGGGGGCTACTGTCTTCTTGGGAATATTTCTCTAGAGGTGAGCCAGGTCTTATATTTCCCTCTGCTAGCTATTTAGGTCTTAGGCCAGAGCTGGGCATCTAGCGATAAATAGGAAATGCTACCTGGCTATTTCTAGTTGCGCGGCAGGCTTAGTTCATGGTCAGTATAGTTCCATCTTCCGAGAGCTTGTCCCTCTATAGGCTTGCTATGATCTCTGCCTGCAGAGATCATGACAGTTTGACCGGCCAATAAAGTGTTAAAGACCCAGGTTGAGAAAGGAGAGTGATAAGAAGTCTGCTGGAATTTTTTTTTTTTTTTTTTTTTTTTTTCCTCCAGTCTGCCTTGCTGCAGTCTTTTTTCTCTCCCTCCTCCTAATCTCTGTATGCTCTGTGTGCACCTGACAATAATGGATCTCCAGAGTGTAACTGCGGGTTTGAATAATCTCATCACGAAAGTACAAAATTTACAAGATTTTGTGGTACATGCTCCGGTATCTGAGCCGAGAATTCCTTTGCCGGAGTTCTTCACAGGGAATAGAGCTAGCTTCCAGAATTTCCGAAATAATTGTAAGCTTTATTTGTCCCTGAAGTCTCGTTTAGCTGGAGACCCTGCTCAGCAGGTTAGGATTGTGATTTCCTTGCTCAGGGGTGACCCTCAAGATTGGGCCTTCTCATTGCCAGCAGGGGATCCTGCGTTACGCGATGTGGATGCGTTTTTTCTGGCCTTGGGCTTGCTTTATGAGGAACCTCATTTGGAACTTCAGGCAGAAAAAACTTTGATGGCACTATCTCAGGGGCAAGACGAAGCTGAAGTTTTCTGCCAAAAATTCCGTAAATGGTCTGTGCTTACTCAGTGGAATGAGTGCGCCTTGGCGGCAACTTTCAGAGAAGGTCTCTCTGATGCCGTTAAGGATGTTATGGTGGGGTTCCCTTTGCCTGCAGGTCTGAATGAGTCCATGACAATGGCTATTCAGATTGATAGGCGTCTGCGGGAGCGCAAACCGGTGCACCATCTGGCGGTGTCTATGGAAAAGACGCCAGAAAGTATGCAGTGTGATAGAATTCTGTCCAGGAGCGAGCGACAGAATTTTAGACGGAAGAATGGATTGTGTTTCTATTGTGGGGATTCTACTCATGTTATATCGGCATGTTCTAGGCGTACAAAGAAGCTTGATAAGTCTGTTTCCATTGGCACCATTCAGTCTAAGTTTATTTTGTCTGTAACCCTGATTTGCTCTTTGTCATCCATTGCCACGGACGCCTATGTTGACTCTGGCGCCGCTCTGAGTCTTATGGATTGGTCCTTTGCCAATCGTTGTGGTTTTGATTTAGAGCCTTTGGAGACTCTTATTCCTCTGAAGGGGATTGACTCCACCCCATTGGCTAATAATAAACCACAATACTGGACACAAGTAACCATGCGTATCAATCCGGATCACCAGGAGATTATTCGTTTCCTGGTACTGTATAATTTACATGACGATGTGGTACTGGGATTGCCATGGTTGCAGTCTCACAACCCAGTCTTGGACTGGAGAGCAATGTCTGTGTTGAGCTGGGGATGTAAGGGTATTCATGGGGACGTACCTTTGGTTTCTATTTCGTCGTCCATTCCCTCTGAAGTCCCTGAGTTCCTCTCTGATTATCAAGACGTCTTTGACGAACCCAAGCTTGGGTCGTTACCTCCGCACCGTGAGTGCGATTGTGCCATAGATTTGATACCGGGTTGTAAATATCCAAAGGGTCGTTTGTTTAATTTGTCTGTGCCGGAACATGCTGCTATGCGGGAATATATAAAGGAGTCTTTGGAAAAGGGACATATTCGTCCATCTTCTTCTCCCTTGGGAGCTGGGTTTTTCTTTGTCTCAAAAAAAGACGGCTCTTTGAGACCATGTATTGATTATCGGCTTCTGAATAAGATCACTGTTAAGTATCAATACCCATTGCCATTGCTTACTGATTTGTTTGCTCGTATAGAGGGTGCTAAGTGGTTCTCTAAAATTGATCTTCGTGGGGCGTATAATTTGGTGCGGATCAGGCAGGGGGATGAGTGGAAGACCGCATTTAATACGCCCGAGGGCCACTTTGAGTATTTGGTCATGCCTTTTGGTCTTTCTAATGCCCCTTCAGTTTTCCAGTCTTTTATGCATGATATTTTCCGCGATTTTCTGGATAAATTTATGATAATATATCTGGATGATATTCTGATTTTTTCTGATGACTGGGACTCTCATGTCCAGCAGGTCAGGAGAGTTTTTCAGGTTCTGCGGTCTAATTCTTTATGTGTGAAGGGGTCTAAGTGCGTTTTTGGAGTCCAGAAAATTTCCTTTTTGGGGTATATTTTTTCTCCCTCTTCCATTGAGATGGATCCCGTCAAGGTGCAAGCTATTTGTGACTGGACTCAGCCCTCCTCTCTTAAGGGTCTTCAGAGATTTTTGGGCTTTGCCAACTTTTACCGCCGATTTATTGCTGGTTTTTCGGATGTCGTTAAACCACTGACTGATTTGACCAGACAAGGCGCTGATGTTGCTAATTGGTCCCCTCATGCTGTAGAGGCCTTTCAGGAGCTTAAGCGCCGTTTTGCCTCTGCCCCTGTGTTGCGTCAGCCTGATGTGAATCTGCCTTTTCAGGTTGAGGTTGACGCTTCGGAGATCGGAGCTGGGGCAGTGTTGTCGCAGAAAGGTTCCGACTGCTCCGTCATTAGGCCTTGTGCTTTCTTTTCTCGCAAATTTTCGCCCGCAGAGCGGAATTATGATGTTGGGAATCGGGAGCTTTTGGCCATGAAGTGGGCGTTTGAGGAGTGGCGCCATTGGCTCGAGGGGGCTAGGCATCAGGTGGTGGTATTGACTGACCACAAAAATTTGATTTATCTTGAGACTGCCAGACGCCTGAATCCTAGACAGGCGCGCTGGTCTTTATTTTTTTCTCGCTTTAATTTTGTGGTGTCATACCTACCGGGTTCTAAGAATGTTAAGGCAGATGCCCTTTCTAGGAGTTTTGACCCGGACTCTCCTGGTAATTCTGAACCCACAGGTATCCTTAGGGAGGGAGTAATTTTGTCGGCCGTTTCTCCTGATCTGCGGCGGTCCTTGCAAGAGTTTCAGGCGGATAGACCGGATCGTTGTCCGCCTGATAGACTGTTTGTTCCGGATGATTGGACCAGCAGAGTCATCTCTGAGGTACATTCTTCTGCATTGGCAGGTCATCCCGGAATTTTTGGTACCAGGGATTTGGTGGCAAGATCCTTCTGGTGGCCTTCTCTGTCACGAGATGTGCGAGTCTTTGTGCAGTCATGTGACGTTTGTGCTCGGGCCAAGTCTTGTAGTTCTCGGGCTAGCGGACTGCTGTTGCCCTTGCCTATTCCTAAGAGGCCTTGGACACACATCTCGATGGATTTTATTTCAGATCTGCCTGTTTCCCAGAAGATGTCTGTCATCTGGGTGGTCTGTGACCGTTTCTCTAAAATGGTCCATTTGGTTCCTCTGCCCAAGTTGCCTTCTTCTTCTGAGTTGGTTCCTCTGTTTTTTCAGAATGTTGTCCGATTGCACGGTATTCCTGAGAATATTGTTTCTGACAGAGGTACCCAATTTGTGTCTAGATTTTGGCGGGCATTCTGTGCTAGGATGGGCATAGATTTGTCTTTTTCATCTGCTTTTCACCCTCAGACTAATGGCCAGACCGAGCGGACTAATCAGACCCTTGAGACATATCTGAGGTGTTTTGTCTCTGCTGACCAGGATGATTGGGTTGCTTTTTTGCCATTGGCAGAGTTCGCCCTCAATAATCGGGCCAGTTCTTCCACCTTGGTGTCCCCGTTTTTCTGTAATTCGGGGTTTCATCCTCGATTTTCCTCCGGTCAGGTGGAATCCTCGGATTGTCCTGGAGTGGATGCGGTGGTGGAGAGATTGCATCACATCTGGGGGCAGGTTATGGACAATTTGAAGTTGTCCCAGGAGAAGACTCAGCGTTTTGCCAACCGTCATCGTCGTGTTGGTTCTCGGCTTTGTGTTGGAGATTTGGTGTGGTTGTCTTCTCGTTTTGTCCCTATGAGGGTCTCTTCTCCTAAGTTTAAACCTCGGTTCATCGGCCCTTATAGAATATTGGAGATCCTTAATCCTGTTTCTTTCCGTTTGGACCTCCCTGCGTCCTTTTCCATTCATAACGTTTTTCATCGGTCGTTATTGCGCAGGTATGAGGTACCTGTTGTACCTTCAGTTGAGCCTCCTGCTCCGGTGTTGGTTGAGGGTGAGTTGGAGTACGTTGTGGAGAAAATTTTGGACTCTCGTGTTTCCAGACGGAAACTCCAGTATCTGGTCAACTGGAAGGGTTACGGCCAGGAGGATAATTCTTGGGTCAATGCATCTGATGTTCATGCTTCTGATCTTGTTCGTGCCTTCCATAGGGCTCATCCTGGTCGCCCTGGTGGATCTGGTGAGGGTTCGGTGCCCCCTCCTTGAGGGGGGGGTACTGTTGTGAATTTGGATTCTGGGCTCCCCCGGTGGCCGCTTGTGGAATTGGACTTGTCATCCTCTTTCCTGTTTCACCTGATTCCATCAGTAGTGGGTGTCGCTATTTAAGCTCATTTCTCTGGTGGTTTCTTGCCGGTCAACAATGTTATCTGATGCCTCTCAGTGCTTGTTCCTGCTTCTGACAACTACTAGATAAGTTGGACTTTTGTCCATGTTTTGTTTTGCCTATTTGTTCCAGTTCACAGCTGAAGTTTTGTTACTGTGTCTGGAAAGCTCTCGTGGATCAGGGATTGCTACTCTGGCGTTATGAGTTAATGCCAGAGTTTAAGGTAATCTCTGGATGGTGTTTTGTTAGTGTTTTTCTGCTGACCATGAAAGTATACTATCTGTCTTCTGCTATCTAGTAAGCGGACCTCAAATTTGCTAAGACTATTTTCCTGCTGCGTTTGTTGTTTCATCTGAACTCACCGTCATTATATGTGGGGGGCTACTGTCTTCTTGGGAATATTTCTCTAGAGGTGAGCCAGGTCTTATATTTCCCTCTGCTAGCTATTTAGGTCTTAGGCCAGAGCTGGGCATCTAGCGATAAATAGGAAATGCTACCTGGCTATTTCTAGTTGCGCGGCAGGCTTAGTTCATGGTCAGTATAGTTCCATCTTCCGAGAGCTTGTCCCTCTATAGGCTTGCTATGATCTCTGCCTGCAGAGATCATGACAGGGCCCCATATGATGCTCCATACAGAATGGGCCCTATATAATACTCCTTACAGAATGGGTCCCATATAATGCTCCAAAAATAATTGGCCCCATAAGATGCTCCATGTATAATGGGCCCCATATAAGGCTCCATATATAATTGGCCATATAAAATGCTCCATATATAATTAGTCCCATAAGATGCTTCATATATTATTGGCCCCATATACTGCTCCATATGTAATTGGCCCCATATACTGCTCCATATGTAATTGGCCCCATAAGAAGCTCCATATAGAATTGGCCCCATAAGATGCTCCCTATTAAATTGGCCCTATAAGATGCTCCCTATAGACATGGCCCCATAAGATGCTCCCTATAGAATTGGCCCCATAAGATGCTTCATATTAAATTGGCCCCATAAGGTGCTCCATATATTATTGGCCCCATAAGATGCTCCCTATATTATTGGCCCCATAAGATGCTCCATATTAAATTGGCCCCATATAATGCTCAACATATGGGCCCCTTCTGATGGTCCCCATATATTGCTTCAAATATATAAAAAAGAATGAAATACTCACCTCTCGCTGCGTGTCGCTGCTCTGCTCTGGACTCCTCACCGTCGGCATCTTCCTGCTCTGTGCTGCGACTGCTCAGGCAGAGGGCGCGCACTGGTGACGTCATCACGCCCTCTGACCTGAACATCACAGTCAGAAGATGGAAGACGCTGCAGCGCTGGAACCGAGAGAGGTAAGTATCGCAAGTGCCGGGGCTCGGAGCAGGCGTGGGGTCCACTCGTGGGGGCCGGCACTATAGCACGCCAGTGTCCCCGAAGGCGAGTGGGCCCGCTGCCTGCTCAGGGCCCCAGCACTTGCCCGGGTGTGCCAGGTGCTGACGCCGGCCCTGATAGCAAGAATGAAAATACAGAGAGGTAGAAGATGTGGGTGACACACAGATGAGCGTACAAAAGAAAAGGGAAATCTTCCATGGATCTTGGTCCAGTTAAGGCCCCCAAATGCATGCACTGGCAGCTGGTCTCCTGACCCGAGCATGACCCCCTCATAAAAATATATGAAGCGGTCATGATTGGTACAATGCATACATAAAAATGGCCAAAAAATGGCTCACATTACCCCTCCACAGAGAGTGAGAATGCTAGTCTAAGAAGAGGTTTTCATAGGTACCCATTCAGATGGAGACATTTATTCTCAGCGAGGAAAGGAAAGCATAGGACCTGGTATAAGAGAGATGCCGTAAAGTGGCTATCAGGTACACATAAAATTGGCCATTTTTATGCGCTAAACGCTCTCATTTTTCATATTTCTAGTGCAGTAATGCAGTTCAATTTTTGTGTTTCATGTTTGCATGTTTCAGCGCTGCAGTGTGCTGCCTTATTTGCTTGACTATATAAGAGTTGGTGACTCTAGGTTCAGCACCTGTTCACACTTAGTCTATGTTTGGATGTGACGGTCAGTTTTTTCAAATGTATTATTTAGCCTTCTGTCCGAGCACTCCGCCTCCTAGCCACAGGTGTTTTAATTGCAGCATGTCCATTACCCCTCCACAGAGAATGAGAATGCTAGTCTAAGTAGAGGTTTTCATAGGTACACATTCAGGTGGAGATGTTTATTCTCAGCGAGGAAAGGAAAGCGTAGGACCTGGTATAAGAGAGATGCCTGTCATGATCTCTGCAGGCAGAGATCATAGCAAGCCTATAGAGGGACAAGCTCTCGGAAGATGGAACTATACTGACCATGAACTAAGCCTGCCGCGCAACTAGAAATAGCCAGGTAGCATTTCCTATTTAACGCTAGATGCCCAGCTCTGGCCTAAGACCTAAATAGCTAGCAGAGGGAAATATAAGACCTGGCTCACCTCTAGAGAAATATTCCAAAGAAGACAGTAGCCCCCCACAGATAATGACGGTGAGTTCAGATGAAACAACAAACGCAGCAGGAAAATAGTCTTAGCAAATTTGAGGTCCGCTTACTAGATAGCAGAAGACAGATAGTATACTTTCATGGTCAGCAGAAAAACACTAACAAAACACCATCCAGAGATTACCTTAAACTCTGGCATTAACTCATAACGCCAGAGTAGCAATCCCTGATCAACGAGAGCTTTCCAGACACAGTAACAAAACTTCAGCTGTGAACTGGAACAAATAGGCAAAACAAAACATGGACAAAAGTCCAACTTATCTAGTAGTAGTCTAGAAGCAGGAACAAGCACTGAGAGGCATCAGATAACATTGTTGACCGGCAAGAAACCACCAGAGAAATGAGCTTAAATAGCGACACCCACTACTGATGGAATCAGGTGAAACAGGAAAGAGGATGACAAGTCCAATTCCACAAGCGGCCACCGGGGGAGCCCAGAATCCAAATTCACAACAGTACCCCCCCCTCAAGGAGGGGGCACCGAACCCTCACCAGATCCACCAGGGCGACCAGGATGAGCCCTATGGAAGGCACGAACAAGATCAGAAGCATGAACATCAGATGCATTGACCCAAGAATTATCCTCCTGGCCGTAACCCTTCCAGTTGACCAGATACTGGAGTTTCCGTCTGGAAACACGAGAGTCCAAAATTTTCTCCACAACGTACTCCAACTCACCCTCAACCAACACCGGAGCAGGAGGCTCAACTGAAGGTACAACAGGTACCTCATACCTGCGCAATAACGACCGATGAAAAACGTTATGAATGGAAAAGGACGCAGGGAGGTCCAAACGGAAAGAAACAGGATTAAGAATCTCCGATATTCTATAAGGGCCGATGAACCGAGGTTTAAACTTAGGAGAAGAGACCCTCATAGGGACAAAACGAGAAGACAACCACACTCTTCCCCCTGCCTGATCCGCACCAAATTATACGCCCCACGAAGATCAATTTTAGAGAACCACTTAGCACCCTCTATACGAGCAAACAAATCAGTAAGCAATGGCAATGGGTATTGATACTTAACAGTGATCTTATTCAGAAGCCGATAATCAATACATGGTCTCAAAGAGCCGTCTTTTTTTGAGACAAAGAAAAACCCAGCTCCCAAGGGAGAAGAAGATGGACGAATATGTCCCTTTTCCAAAGACTCCTTTATATATTCCCGCATAGCAGCATGTTCCGGCACAGACAAATTAAACAAACGACCCTTTGGATATTTACAACCCGGTATCAAATCTATGGCACAATCGCACTCACGGTGCGGAGGTAACGACCCAAGCTTGGGTTCGTCAAAGACGTCTTGATAATCAGAGAGGAACTCAGGGACTTCAGAGGGAATGGACGACGAAATAGAAACCAAAGGTACGTCCCCATGAATACCCTTACATCCCCAGCTCAACACAGACATTGCTCTCCAGTCCAAGACTGGGTTGTGAGACTGCAACCATGGCAATCCCAGTACCAAATCGTCATGTAAATTATACAGCACCAGGAAACGAATAATCTCCTGGTGATCCGGATTGATACGCATGGTTACTTGTGTCCAGTATTGTGGTTTATTATTAGCCAATGGGGTGGAGTCAATCCCCTTCAGAGGAATAAGAGTCTCCAAAGGCTCTAAATCAAAACCACAACGATTGGCAAAGGACCAATCCATAAGACTCAGAGCGGCGCCAGAGTCAACATAGGCGTCCGTGGCAATGGATGACAAAGAGCAAATCAGGGTTACAGACAAAATAAACTTAGACTGAATGGTGCTAATGGAAACAGACTTATCAAGCTTCTTTGTACGCCTAGAGCATGCTGATATAACATGAGTAGAATCCCCACAATAGAAACACAATCCATTCTTCCGTCTAAAATTCTGTCGCTCGCTCCTGGACAGAATTCTATCACACTGCATACTTTCTGGCGTCTTTTCCATAGACACCGCCAGATGGTGCACCGGTTTGCGCTCCCGCAGACGCCTATCAATCTGAATAGCCATTGTCATGGACTCATTCAGACCTGCAGGCAAAGGGAACCCCACCATAACATCCTTAACGGCATCAGAGAGACCTTCTCTGAAAGTTGCCGCCAAGGCGCACTCATTCCACTGAGTAAGCACAGACCATTTACGGAATTTTTGGCAGAAAACTTCAGCTTCGTCTTGCCCCTGAGATAGTGCCATCAAAGTTTTTTCTGCCTGAAGTTCCAAATGAGGTTCCTCATAAAGCAAGCCCAAGGCCAGAAAAAACGCATCCACATCGCGTAACGCAGGATCCCCTGCTGGCAATGAGAAGGCCCAATCTTGAGGGTCACCCCTGAGCAAGGAAATCACAATCCTAACCTGCTGAGCAGGGTCTCCAGCTGAACGAGACTTCAGGGACAAATAAAGCTTACAATTATTTCGGAAATTCTGGAAGCTAGCTCTATTCCCTGTGAAGAACTCCGGCAAAGGAATTCTCGGCTCAGATACCGGAGCATGTACCACAAAATCTTGTAAATTTTGTACTTTCGTGATGAGATTATTCAAACCCGCAGTTACACTCTGGAGATCCATTATTGTCAGGTGCACACAGAGCATACAGAGATTAGGAGGAGAGAGAGAGAAAAGACTGCAGCAAGGCAGACTGGAGGAAAAAAAAAAAAAAAAAAAAAATTTCAGCAGACTTCTTATAACTCTCCTTTCTCAACCTGGGTCTTTAACACTTTAGGGGCCGGTCAAACTGTCATGATCTCTGCAGGCAGAGATCATAGCAAGCCTATAGAGGGACAAGCTCTCGGAAGATGGAACTATACTGACCATGAACTAAGCCTGCCGCGCAACTAGAAATAGCCAGGTAGCATTTCCTATTTAACGCTAGATGCCCAGCTCTGGCCTAAGACCTAAATAGCTAGCAGAGGGAAATATAAGACCTGGCTCACCTCTAGAGAAATATTCCAAAGAAGACAGTAGCCCCCCACAGATAATGACGGTGAGTTCAGATGAAACAACAAACGCAGCAGGAAAATAGTCTTAGCAAATTTGAGGTCCGCTTACTAGATAGCAGAAGACAGATAGTATACTTTCATGGTCAGCAGAAAAACACTAACAAAACACCATCCAGAGATTACCTTAAACTCTGGCATTAACTCATAACGCCAGAGTAGCAATCCCTGATCAACGAGAGCTTTCCAGACACAGTAACAAAACTTCAGCTGTGAACTGGAACAAATAGGCAAAACAAAACATGGACAAAAGTCCAACTTATCTAGTAGTAGTCTAGAAGCAGGAACAAGCACTGAGAGGCATCAGATAACATTGTTGACCGGCAAGAAACCACCAGAGAAATGAGCTTAAATAGCGACACCCACTACTGATGGAATCAGGTGAAACAGGAAAGAGGATGACAAGTCCAATTCCACAAGCGGCCACCGGGGGAGCCCAGAATCCAAATTCACAACAGATGCCGTAAAGTGGCTACCAGGTACACATAAAATTGGCCATTTATATGCGCTAAACGCTCTCATTTTTCATATTTCCAGTGCAGTAATGCAGTTCAATTTTCGTGTTTCATGTTTGCATGTTTCAGCGCTGCAGTGTGCTGCCTTATTTGCTTGACTATATAAGAGTTGGTGACTCTAGGTTCAGCACCTGTTCACACTTAGTCTATGTTTGGATGTGACGGTCAGTTTTTTCAAATGTATTATTTAGCCTTCTGTCCGAGCACTCCGCCTCCTAGCCACAGGTGTTTTAATTGCAGCAGGTCCATTACCCCTCCACAGAGAGTGAGAATGCTAGTCTAAGAAGAGGTTTTCATTGGTACACATTCAGGTGGAGATGTTTATTCTCAGCGAGGAAAGGAAAGCGTAGGACCTGGTATAAGAGAGATGCCGTAAAGTGGCTACCAGGTACACATAAAATTGGCCATTTTTATGCGCTAAACGCTCTCATTTTTCATATTTCTAGTGCAGTAATGCAGTTCAATTTTCGTGTTTCATGTTTGCATGTTTCAGCGCTGCAGTGTGCTGCCTTATTTGCTTGACTATATAAGAGTTGGTGACTCTAGGTTCAGCACCTGTTCACACTTAGTCTATGTTTGGATGTGACGGTCAGTTTTTTCAAATGTATTATTTAGCCTTCTGTCCGAGCACTCCGCCTCCTAGCCACAGGTGTTTTAATTGCAGCAGGTCCATTACCCCTCCACAGAGAGTGAGAATGCTAGTCTAAGAAGAGGTTTTCATAGGTACCCATTCATATGGAGACGTTTATTCTCAGCGAGGAAAGGAAAGCGTAGGACCTGGTATAAGAGAGATGCCGTAAAGTGGCTACCAGGTACACATAAAATTGGCCATTTATATGCGCTAAACGCTCTCATTTTTCATATTTCTAGTGCAGTAATGCAGTTCAATTTTCCTGTTTCATGTTTGCATGATTGGTACAATAGACCCACGGCCAGTATAGGACTCGTAGGCCAAAGGCCCACCAGTAATCAACTCCAGGGCCCCACTGTTCAGCTACATGCAAATATGAAATTATCCTCAATCACAAATTTATATCACTATGAATTGAGTAGATTGTTAAATTAATAAGATGCTGATTTTGTCTGTACATAGTGATACAAGTTTATTGTGATAAGTACTGCTCATATGAGAGGGTGGTGGCCCACTCTTGCACAGGGGCCCACCGGAGGATTCTCCTATGGGCCATTCTAAGCCTGTCCACAGCCAGTCCATGCATTTCAGTCCATGACCAAACTGAGATCCATGGATTTATGCATTAGTCCTGAGGGTTGAGAGTCCCTTATAGATAGCACAACACCTGTTCCAGGGCCTAGGTGCACCAGTGCAATTTTACGACTCATAGGCTGGGTTCATATGGTGTTTGGGCCATACGTTGCTAACTCCATAGAGGTTTCTGTTTGGTGTAACCCCTCATAGGGCTACTCACTTTAATCCTGATGAAGGCACTGACATGTGGCTCAAATGCTATGTGTACATGCCATTAGAATGCCAAATATAAATGTCACATGACTGTAGTTAAGTATCCCAGGGCTAGGGACTCCTTCCCTATCCCTAAAGCTAGCTATCCCTGCCCCTGTGGTATCTTCTAATGGTGAAGATGCCTGAGCCATGTAACTTGCTGTGCTCCTGAATCAGCCACCCTTATCCTTCCCCTCACCCATCCAGGGAAGTGGGGAATAGTTGAATGTAAGAATACCCAAACCAGACTAACAAGGGAAGACGAACAAGGATAAATGAAAATACCAATCATACAAAGTTACACTCATAAACAGCAGAGTGGAACACCGGGAAGCAAAAGGAAGGAACAACTAAATAGGAGAAATTGAAGTTATGCATACAAATAAATCACCAAACAACAGTCTTTAGATCAACCCTCCAAGCTTCTACTCAACAAACACTTCCAACTCCTCACCAGGCATTATAGAACTAACACTGGCAATTCTGATTGCCAGAGGTGAGTAAGTATAGCAGAGTGAAGTGGCTCACACTGAGCAGCTGAGATCATCAAAGCAGGAATCAATCCGTTCAGAGGCTCGGTGCAAAGTTCCTGAGGATGACATGGAGGCCTTCATCACCATCTTCGAGCGCACAGCAGAGCGGGAGAGCTTGCCAACGACCCAATGGGCTGAAGTGGTGGCCTCCTTCCTGACAGGAGTTGCCCAGAAGGCCTACTAGATCTCAGTCGGGACGATGCCCTGGACTATGAGAAGCTGAAAGGTGAGATCCTTGCCCAATTGGGGGCTAATACATATGTGCAAGCTCAACAGGTTTTCCAATGGTCTTTTGTGGAGACTCGTCTCGTCAGGTCTCAAGCATATGACTTGCTGCAGCTGGTTAAAAAATGGCTCAAGCCTGAGACCCTAAATCCTTTCCAGGTGGTAGAAAGAGTGGTGGTCAACTGGCTGGTGAGGGTTCTGCCAGCAGCCATACAGCGTTGGGTGGGATAAGGGGACCCGGGCACTCTGGACCAGGTGGTAGGACTGATTGAGCGGTATACAGCCACTCAGGACTTTATACGAGACACTGCTCTACATCTCTGCTATCATGCAAGGCAATGCCAGCTCAGGAGCCTGGGAAAAGTCCACAACCCTTCACTGGGGCCAATCCAGGCCGAACCCGTACTGAGGGGCATCCTGAAAGGAGAGTGACAACAGACCTGTGTCCCCTAAATCGGCCCCAAGGTCCCCTCGTGTCATAGCTATTAAGTGTTGGCAGTGCCAAGGGCCCGGACATGTGGCTGACAACTGCCCCCTAACAACTGAACCCATGAGCTGCAGGTATACTCGTCGAGTTTCTATGTACGCCCAGCCCATCTGCACTACAACTACAGGCACCGCTAGCAGCGAGCCCCAACTGTGCCAGGTATTCATCAGCGGGTACCAGACAGAGGCTCTCTTGAACTCTGGGAGCTTAGTGACTCTGGTCCATGGGTCCCTTGTTGCCAGAGACAACCCTAATGGACAGTTGCTATACAGGGTGGATAAAATCTGGGATGAGGTGGTGAAACAGTTGGTGGTGCCCCAATCCTACCGTCGGGTGGTGCTCGAAATGGCTCACACCCACATGCTGGGAGGGCACTTGGGGGCCAAAAAGATGCAGGAGCACATGCTGCAGCATTTTTTTTTGCCTGAGATCTATGCGGAGGTCCAGAGGTACTGTGTCACGTGTCCGAACGTGCCAACTAACCTCACCCACCATGAACTACCAGAGTCCATTGGTACCTCCGGCCATCATAGAGGTACTCGTTGACTGGATAGCAATGGATCTGGTAGGGCCTATCGTGAAATCCGCCCATGGCCATCAACATATCTAGGTCATAGTGGACTACGCCACACAATACCCAGAGGTGATACCTCTCCATCACACCTTGTCAAAACTACTAACCCGCAAGTTATTTGCCATGTTTTGTCACCTATGGATCAGGGGACTCTTTTTATGTCCAAGGTGACCAAGGAGCTATGCAAGCTGCTCCGGATCAAACAGCTACGCACATCGGTGTACCACCCACAAACCGACAGGTTGGTAGAGAGGTTTAACAAGACCCTCAAAGCCATGCTCAAGAAAGTGGTAGCCAAGGATGGGAGGGAGTGGGACATGTTATTGCCTTATCTGATGTTCGCTGTTTTGAGGTACCACAGGTGTCCACAGTTTCACCGTATGAGCTGTTGTATGGCAGGCATCCGAGGGGACTGTTCGATGTAGCTAAGGAGTCATGGGAACAGGAGCTAACTCCGCATTGGAGCATATGTGCAGGACCGGATTACGGCAGTACAGCCCACAGTAAAAGAGCATCTCATGGATGCCCAGGCTGCGCAGAGCCGCACTTACAATAAAAGAGCCATGGTCAGGAGCTTTAAAGAAGGGGACCGGGTGTTGGTACTAGTGCCCAAGTGGCCAAGTGGCAAGGGCCATATGAGATACGGGGGAAGGAAGGAGAAGTGAATTATAGAGTGTTACAAGCCGGAATAAGGAAACCTGAGCAACTATACCATGTCAACCTGCTAAAAGCCTGGAAGGACCGGGAATGTTTAGTCATGGAGGCGACTCCGGTCATACCAATAGGGGTCCCTCTGGCACTGGCCAAGGACACAGCAGGGGGTCAGGTTAAAATAAATTATGCTCTCACCAAACAGCAACGGTGGGAGGCTCGGGTTCTGGTGCAGCGGAATACGGACATATTCTCAGAGCTGCTGGAGCGGACCTCTGTGATACAACATGACATTGTCATCGAGCCCAGGGTAAGGGTACTGATGAAACCGTACCGAGTGCCAGAAGCTTGAAAGCAAGCCATTGCGGCTGAAGTGAAGCAAATGCTTCAGTTGGGAGTCATTCAGGAGTCCCAGAGTGAGTGGGCCAGCCCCATTGTCCTAATTCCAAAACCAGATGGATCATTACGCTTCTGTAATGACTTCAGAAAATTAAATGAGGTGTCAAAATTTGATCTCTATCCCATGCCACGGGTGGACGAGCTAATTGAGAGACTGGGGGAGGCCCAGTACTTCACCATTTTCGACCTCACAAAAATTTACTGGCAGTTTCCATTAACAGAGTTGGTGAAAGAAAAGACCGCTTTTATAACACCAGAGGGTCTCTATCAATATGCTGTCTTGCCTTTTGGGTTACATGGAGCTCCGGCTACATTCCAGAGGCTGATGGACATAGTGATTGAACCCCATCGGAAATACGTGTTGGCACATTTAGATGACACAGTCATCTTTCGTGCAGATTGGAACACCTACCTGTCCCAGGCACAAGTAGTGCTGGAGTCTCTCCGAATCACCGAGTTAACAGCGAATCCAAAGAAATGTGTTATAGGACTCACAGAAGCCCGGTACTTAGGTTACGTGATCGGGCGCGGGGTTATCAAACCCCAAGTAAACAAGATCGAGGCCATCTAAAACTGTTGAGTACCAAACAGGTGAGGGCATTTCATTGGGTACTATCGCCAGTTTATACCCAATTTTGTGGGGAAATCAGCACCCCTAGCTGACTTGTTAAAAGGTAAGTAGCCAGTCATGGTCCGGTGAAATCCTCAAGCGGAGGAAGCATTCCAGTCCTTGAAGTCAGCGTTGTGTGGACAGCCGGTCCTCATCATCCCCAACTTCAAGGAAACGTTTATTGTGCAGACAGATGCCTCAGAGGTAGGTCTGGGAATGGTGCTGTTGCAAGAGGTGAATGGGGATGAGCATCCAGTCACCTACTTGAGCAGGAAACTGACCCCGGCAGAGAAAAATTATAGCGTAGTGAAGAAGGAGTGCTTGGAGATTAAATGGGCCTTGAAGTCCCTACGCTACTATTTGCTCGGGTGTCAGTTTCGTTTGGTAATGGAATGCTCAGGTCACCAGATGGTTCCTGTTCCTACAAAACCTTAGTTTCTCAGTGGAACATCGGGTGGGCAAGTCACAGGGAAATGCAGATGCCCTGTCACGGGCTCCCTGTATGGTGACAAATATTCAACCCCACAAGTTTGAACAGAGGGGGTATGTGAGGCAGTGGCCGGTGTTATATGCGAGGGTCGCTACGTGTCCCCTAGGATTTGCAAAGAAGCATATTGAGGCCGTGAGAGTGCATTGCAGTCACAGGCATAGCTGAGATTGCAAGGCAGAATAGAAGTAGGTGTTGATCTTGGGCGAGCTATTTGTCCAAGGCAGATTTAACAAAACCTGCTCTGGGCTTTTATTTTTGAAACGGCCTACGGGATGGTAGTGGGGCAGTCCGTTTCCTCCCACGGCCCCGGGATTTCCATGTGGCCGATGCCCACAGGTTCTTTTGCTAAAAACCCCTGCAACAGAGGGTTGGTTGTGTAAATTTTGGTCTTGCAAGCACGTAGAGAAGAAGGCTCTGCAGAGATAAACATGTGTGAGGCAACACCGGGCCAAGTGGAGCCAAAAGGTCTGTCACTCTCAGTGTACACGGCGGTGCAGTCGCCCACGGCAAAAGGTCACGGACTATTTCTGTTTTCCCAACTGCGATCCGGAGGATCCCATTTATTTTCTATTTGTGAGTAGGCTGAATATTAAAAGACACTTTACTTTGAACTTTTCCTGGGTCACTACCTCATCAATGCACAGTATGGATACCGCTGCACCACATACCATGGAATAAATGGAATGGTGCTATAATAATAAATAATAATAATAGTGCAGGAGTATGTGGAATCAGACACCATGGTCTTCTGGCCCCTCTCTGTCGTGGTAAGCTCGTGACAATAAATGTACAGTTTTAGGAGTGAAATGATTCTAAGAACCCGTTCATCAAGATGACTTTGACAGGAGTTGAGTGTTTTGGGGATTCATACAATATCCCCTATTTAACCATACAGTGCAATGATACAGATTTTAAACTAAACTCCAGTTGCCTTTTTTTATGTTGGTGTCCATTTGTGCTATTTTTTTTTTATAAATGGGTCCATCTTTTCATTAGGGCAAATATTGTAGTTTACATTTTTGTACACATCTGAAAAGTAGCCACTACTCTAAAAAAAAAAATCACAATTAAATACGTTTCCAGTCTGTTTCAGGGATTCAGTGGGAGCCCCTGGCAAAGTTATAGACACACTGTTTCTGTAGTCCAGACCATATGTCCCATAGAGATAGATATTCTCTTATTAGCCATTCATATCCCTTTAAGTGAAGAAAATTGAACTTTTTGTAAATGTTATCGATGAAAGTGGTTAAAAAGTCTGGACAATTAAGGTGTATAAATACACAGATTACAGACCATAAAGGCTAATATAATAAACTAAGTGTCATACTTTACAGGCAGATTGTGATCCATTGTGTTTAGCTTAATAATACACTACACAAAAGAACATGGACACAATCTTAAAATTAGCTTGGAGGGAAAATCACAGACAATGCAAGAAAATATTTTTTTTTGCTGAATACTAGTTAATACTCGAAACAAACTTCTAGCAGATGTAATTGAGAAATCCAAAGTACATTTAAAGGGAATCTATCGTTAAGATTCATGCTGCCAGAATTACGGGCAGCATGAATCAAAAGCCCATCTTTGCAATTTCATCCGGGCATGATTAACTCTGAAATGTTGCGGGGTTTCAGAGAAAACTAAGTTTAAAATGCTGACTATAGTGTATATGAAGAGCCTTGACTAGTCCTCTGCAGAGTCCAGCTGGCTTGTCCCTGCATTGCTTCCGTTGATTGACAGGTATCTCCCTATGAACACACATGGCAGAGACCTGTCAATCAACTAAAGTGGGACCGCATGAGACTAGTCAGGTTTCTTCTTATATTCCGAATTTTCAAACTATGTTTTTTTTTTTTAAATGCTGCAGCATGTTTCAGAGAAAAGAATACCTACTGCATTTGTGCAGCCGGGGTCTGATTCATGCTACCTGTGGATCTGGCAGCATGAATCTAATGACAGGTTCTCTTTAATACCTTCACGACTTTTGATGTTCATGCACGTCAAAAGTTGTCCCTGTCTTTGATACAGGCTCGCATGTTGAGCCTGCACGTTTCCCCACACTCAGTGGTTGATTTAATCAACCATCATGTGTATTTAACAATGACGGATGGAACCACTGTCAGTTTCTGGCAGCGGCATTTAACACAGTGAGCACCTCGTTCCACGCTACCATCGGCACGTCCATGACATGATCGCTGGGAATCGATGGGTTGTCATGACAGCCGGGGGTGCCTGTCATAATATTCCTCCTGTGAAAGCCGGCGCGTGTTGGGCATTCATAGGAAATCGTGATTTTTGTCTATACATAGCAGTGAGGAGGATGTACTGCTATGTACAGCACAAGCGATAAGACAATCACAGCTTCAAGTTTTTAAAAGTATGAAAAAAACAAAAGCCTAAACCTCCTTTTTGCACCAATAAAAATAAAACAATGAAAACTTTTTTAAAATGTGCATATTTGGTACCGCTGCTTTTATAAAAGTCTATTCTATCAAAATATAAAGTAAAGTAATCAGATCTGTAAACGGTGTAATGAAAAAAAAATGCCTGAAATACGTTTCTTTTTAACATGTCCTATCAAAACATTGTATCTACCCAAAAATGGCATAATTAAAGCATCACCTCAGGGCACAAAAAAATAAACTCTCACACAGCTCTGTATCCCGAAAATTGAAACTGTTACGAGTCTTGGAAAATGCTATTTTTCTTACAAATTTACAAATTTTGTTTTCACCACTTAAATAAAAAAAAAAATATACATTTGGTATCTAGATAGATAAATAGCAACTTCCAATTGCACTGTCCCTCAGCAAGATGTAAAAAAGGTCAGCTCACCAGTGTGCTGTACACCTAGTCAGTGGAGCTCCTCCGCACGGAGCCGCCCCAGTCTAAGACGTAGTCAGAATAGCAAAGAAGAATAGGGGATTGTCTCCAGCGATGAACGACTCCATTTGTCAGATAAAAACTTAGCTTTTAATCAAGTCCACTAAAACATGTAACCAGTGTAGGTAACAATACCAGATATTCCACACATATGTAAAAAACCAATACGTTTCAGCATCTTTCCTTAATCAACAAGATGTACTTAGAACCTACGCTTCGTAGGTTCTTAGCGCATAAATTGGCCAATTCATGTGTGCCCATCAACCACGGCAAGGTGACGCTTCTCTGATGGGTCCTATCATAACCCTTCCCTATTCTACTGAATACTAAAAATCCCACAATAATAGACAAACATGTCTCTCCTGGGCTGCAAGCCTACTATTTGAACGGGCTCTGACACGACTCCTCCCATTGACCTGCAGGTGTTCTCAACCAATTCTACTTGTCCATTCAAATTGTCACATTTCCTCTTTCATTGGCTGTCTGTGATGTATTCATGATGCGCAGTGACATGCGCAGTGAATATTCAGGGACGCCAAACTTGGCATCCATGCTAGCTCTTACATGAAATATAGCAATGCATACCTGGTTATTTGAAATCCAATAATGTTTACTGTCACAGCTGCATCAATTGAGCAATTGAATGTAATCAATGCATTTCGAGAGTATGGCATATGTTCACTAAGCACTTTATAGCACATGCACTTTGGTCTGATATATGGCTGTTACCTTTATTACACTGGTGATGAAATAATGTATGTCATTGCTCTTTTTATGGAAATTGTTGTAAATTGAGATTGATTAGATCACCCCTATATATACTTGTTTGAATGATAATTTCACTGCTTGAGAAAGGCTCAGTTGAGCCGAAACATCGCCACACCATGTGGGTCTGAATTATTATTATTATTTTTATTTTTTTATATAGCACTATTAATTCCATGATGCTGTACATGAGAAAGGGGGTTACATACAGAGTAATGAATAAAATCCATTAACACTTGGAAAACTAATGAAGTGCTGCCTTCCTTTTTTGTTTCTATCTATCTATCTATCTATCTATCTATCTATCTATCTATCTATCTATCTATCTATCTATCTATCTATCTACAGTGGGGAAAAAATATTTAGTCAGCCACCAATTGTGCAAGTTCTCTCACTTAAAAAGATGAGAGAGGCTTGTAATTGACATAATAGGTAGACCACAACAAAATTGAGAAAACAAATCCAGAAAATCACCTTGTCTGATTTGGCAAGATTTATTTAGCATATTATGGTGGAAAATAAGTAACGTATATACTCGAGTATAAGCCGACCCAAGTATAAGCCGACCCCCCTAATTTTGCCACAAAAAACTGGGAAAACTTATTGACTCGAGTATAAGCCTAGGGTGGAAAATGCAGCAGCTACCGGTGAATTTCAAAAATAAAAATAGATGCTCCATACCATTCATTATTGCCCCATAGATGCTCCATATAAAGCTGTGCCATATATAATGCTCCATACCATTGATTATTGCCCCATATATTATCCATATATAGCTGTGCCATATAGAATGCTCTGCACCCTTCATTATGGCCCCATAGATGCTCCATATAAAGCTGTGCCCCATATACAATGCTCTGCACCGTTCATTATGGCCCCATAGATGCTCCATATAAAGCTGTGCCATATATGCTCTGCACCGTTCATTATGGCCCTATAGATGCTCCATATAAAGCTGTGCCATATATGCTCTGCACCGTTCAGTTTTGCCCCATAGATGCTCATTATAAAGCTGTGCCATATATGCTCTGCACCGTTCAGTTTGGCCCCATAGATGCTCATTATAAAGCTGTGCCCTATATGCTCTGCACCGTTCAGTTTGGCCCCATAGATGCTCATTATAAAGCTGTGCCCTATATGCTCTGCACCGTTCAGTCTGGCCCCATAGATGCTCCTTATAAAGCTGTGCCCTATATGCTCTGCACCGTTCAGTTTGGCCCCATAGATGCTCATTATAAAGCTGTGCCCTATATGCTCTGCACCGTTCAGTTTGGCCCCATAGATGCTAATTATAAAGCTGCCCAATATGGAATGCTCTGCAGCGTTCAGTTTTGCCCCATAGATGCTCCACATAAATCTGTGCCATATATAACGCTGCTGCTGCTGCAATAAAAAAACAAAACACATACTCACCTTTCTTGCTTGCAGCTCCTCAGCGTCCCGTCCCGGTGTCTCTCCGCACTGACTGATCAGGCAGAGGGCGCCGCGCACACTATATGCGTCATCGCGCCCTCTGACCTGAACAGTCAGAGCGGAGAGACGCCGGGAAGATGGAGCGGCGCCCGGCGTGTGGATCGTGGAGAGGTAAATATGCGATACTTACCTGCTCCCGGCGTCCCGCTCCTTCCCCCGGACAGCTGGTCCCCGGGTGCCGCAGCCTCTTCCTCTATCAGCGGTCACCGGCACCACTGATTAGAGAAATGAATATGCGGCTCCACCCCTATGGGAGTGGAGTCCATAGTCATAAGTTTAATGAGCGGTCCCACGTGACCGCTGTACAGGGGAAGAGCTGCGGCACCCGAAGACAGTGTGACGGGCAGGGGGAGCGTCAGGATCGCCGGGACTAGGTAAGTATGCCTCAGCGCCCTCTCCCCCTCACCCGCCGACCCTGCCGCCGACCGTGACTCGAGTATAAGCCGAGAGGGGCACTTTCAGCCCAAAAATTTGGGCTGAAAATCTCGGCTTATACTCGAGTATATACGGTATTTGGTCACCTAAAAACATGCAAGATTTCTGGCTCTCACAGACCTATAACTTCTATAAGAGGCTCCTCTGTTGTCCACTCATTACCTGTAGTAATGGCACCTGTTTGAACTTGTTGTAAGTATAAAAGACACCTGTCCAAAACCTCAAGCAGTCACACTCTAAACTTCACTATGGTGAAGACCAAAGAGCTGTCGAAAGACACCAGAAACAAAATTGTAACCCTGCACCAGGCTGGGAAGACTGAATCTGCAATAGGCAAGCAGCTTGGTGTGATTAAATCAACTGTGGGAGCAATGATAAGAAAATGGAAGACATACAAGACCACTGATAATCTCCCTCGATCTTGGGCTCCACGCAAGATCTCACCCCGTGGGGTCAAAGTGATCACAAGAACAGTGAGCAAAAATCCCAGAACCACACAAGGGGACCTAATGAATGACCTGTATAGAGCTGGGACCACCGTAACAAAGGCTACCATCAGTAACACACTATGCCGCCAGGGACTCAGATCCTGCAGTGCCAGATGTGTCCCCCTGCTTAAGCCAGTACATGTCCAGGCTCATCTGAAGTTTGCTAGAGAGCATTTGGATTATCAAGAGTACTGGGAGAATGTCATATGGTCTGATGAAACCAAAGTAGAACTTTTTGGTAGAAACAAAACTTGTCGTGTTTGGAGGAGACAGAATGCTGAGTTGCATCCAAAGAACACCATACCTACTGTGAAGCATGGGTGTGGCAACATCATGCTTTGGGGCTGTTTCTCTGGAAAGGGACAAGGACAACTGATCCGTGTACATGAAAGAATGAATGGGGCCGTGTATCGTGAGATTTTGAGTGCAAACCTTCTTCCATCAGCAAGGGCATTGAAGATGAAATGTGGATGGGTCTTTCAGCATGATAATGATCTCAAGCACAGCACCAGGGCAATAAAGGGGAGTGGCTTTGTAAGACGCATATGACGGTCTTGGTGTGGCCTAGCCAATCTTCAGATCTCAACCTAATAGAAAACCTTCAGAGGGAGTTGAAAGTCTGTATTCCCGACGACAGGCCCAAAACATCACTACTCTAGAGGAGATCTGCATGGAGGAATGAGCCAACATACCACCAACAGTGCGCGCCAACCTTGTGAAGACTTAGAGAAAATGTTTGACCTCTGTCACTGCCAACTAAGGACATACAACAAAATATTGAGATGAACTTTTGTTAATAACCATATACTTATTTTCACTATAATTTGAAAAATAAATATTGCCAAATCAGACAAGGTGATTTTCTGGATTTGTTTTCTCAATTTTGACTCTCATAGTTGTGGTCTACCTATGATGTCAAATACAGGCCCCTCATCTTTTTAAGTGGAAGAACTTGCACAATTGGTGGCTGACTAAATACTTTTTCCCCTCGTATCTACAGTATCTATCTATCTATCTATCTATCTATCTATCTATCTATCTATCTATCTATCTATCTATCTAAAGCTGGAAACATTCTTAGAGCAAACTAGATGGATGTTTCTATATTTCTAGTACATACTTTCTTTATCTTTTGAACTTTATCTGTTATTGTCCTAATATCACTATATCCTACTTCCTCTATTGTAGGCCAGACAGTCTGTTTTATGAGATGTAGGTATGCTAAGTATTTCCAACCCTACTATTAGTGGATGGGAGTGGAAGTAAAATAAATGGTAAATATGCTCCTCTAGCCATTATCAGAGACTTTCTATAAATCATACGAACCATTCAGTATTTTGACATTTATTACTAAGTTTGTTACTATAGTTAATATAGAGTTCACATTTCTTTCATATTTTTTTGTAAAGTCACGTG
This sequence comes from Ranitomeya variabilis, assembly GCF_051348905.1. NCBI lineage: Eukaryota > Metazoa > Chordata > Amphibia > Anura > Dendrobatidae > Ranitomeya > Ranitomeya variabilis. The sequence continues at coordinate 723,824,254 of NC_135233.1, forward strand.
AAAGTAATTGTTGCATGAGTATGCAGAGGAACAAAACATGTTTGTTTACTGCTTTTCTTAGCGCTAAAGCAAACCTGTCACCAGGTTTGGCCGATATAAGATACGGCCACTGCATTTTAGGGCTTATGTACAGCATTCTATAATGCTGTATATAAGCCCTTGATCCGACTTGAAAGATAAGAGAAAAAAGTTTTATTATACTCACCCAGGGGGCAGTTCGGTCCGATGAGTGTGGCAGGTCTGGGACCGGTGCCTCCCTTCTTCTTATGATCGCCGTCCTCCTGCTTGCTTCATGGATCCCTAGCATCGCGCTCCTGCGCAGGCGTACTTATCTGCCCTGTTGAGGGCACAGCAAAGTACTGCAGTGTGCAGGCGCTGGGCCTCTCTGACATTTCTCAGCGCCTGCGCACTGCAGCACTTTGCAATGCCCTCAACAGGGAGGTGCTTGGAAGTGAGACGGAAGGAGCAAATGGAACAATATTCACATTTAAAATTACCTTCCAGTATGCTAGTTTCCACCCAAGTCAAAGATTCCATTTTAATGCGATTATGCACGAGCATATCTTTTAGATTGATTGTATGCTGCTAGAGACCAAAGGTCCCTGTGCAACTATCTCCGCAATCTCTTCTTCCTTTTCTAGCATGTGCCAATTCTTGTTATTGCTGCCCTGATCTGTTTATTCATGGAGCCATACGTAAAACTGAAAATAAATCTTTTGCCTTTATTGCCTACATTTGCATTCCTTTTTTTGATTGCACCTGTCTAATTATCTTCGGGGGGAGTATTGGCGAGGGCTGCATATAACAAAGGTTCTGGATAGCCCCTATCTAAGAATCTTTTATATAGATCCAACAATTGTTCCCTACAACAGACTGGATTGCTATTGATTCTTTTGAGCCTCAAGAACTGGCTATAGAAATTCCAACTGTAATCCACCAAACTTAGATGTAAATTTCATGTTCATAGTGTTTGATACATTCAGGCAGTCCACAAAGGTGTGCAATAATTCCTGAGATCCATCTCACACCATGAAGATGGCGTCCACAAATCTGATATAAAGCCTGATATATTTCAAGACGGGATTCTCTAAAGTATATAAATATTTTTCTGCAAACACAGCAAGGAACAGGTTGGCGAATGTACATGCTACGGGAGTACCCATCGCTGTGCCTACCTGTTGCAAATACCATGTGTCTAGAAACTTAAAGGCATTATGCTTTAAAATAAATTGAATCCCCCGCATTCAAAATCAATAAACTCAAAGATCTTATCTGTGCTAGATAGTACCACACTAATAGCCTCCACCCTCTCTATCTGCGGGATCCTGGTGTAAAGATTTTCTACGTCTATCGAGACAAGTGAAAATCCAGCCTGCCATGAAAATTCTCGTAAGGCATCCTGAAATTCATTCGTGTCTTTCACATAAGAAGAAATCTCCTTCAATAGAGGGCGGAGTAACCAGTCCATGTACTGGGACAGGGGTTCCATAAGTGATCCTATCCCAGATACAATAAGATGTTCCGGGGACATGACAGGGACTTGTGGACTTTAGGTGTATGGTACAAATGCGGTTTACGGGGGAATTCAGGCAATAATTTTTCTGCCTTTTTATAAGAAGGGATTCCTTTCTTGACCTGCTTCCTGAGGAATGTACAGTTGTGCTCAAAAGTTCACATACCCAGGCAGAATTTTTGCTTTCTTTGCCTTTTTTTAGAGAATATGAATGACAACACCAAAACTTTATCACCACTCATGGTTAGTGGTTGGGTGAAGCCATTTATTGTTAAACTACTGTGTTTTCCTTTTTAATTCATAATGATAATCCAAAACATCCAAATGACCCTGATCAAAATTTCATATACCCTGGTGATTTTGGCCTGATAACATGCACAGAAGTACACACGAATGGGTTTGATTGGCTACTAAAGGTTACATCTTCACCTATGAGCTGCTTGTTTGTAATCACTGTGCGTGCATAAAAGCTGAGTGAGCTTCTGGGATCCAGACTGACTTGCATCTTTCATCTAGCCACTGATGTTTCTGGACTATTAGTCATGGGGGAATAATTGCCAACAGATCTACGTGAAAAGTTAGTTAAACTGTATAAAACAGGAAAGATATAAAAAAAGATATCCAAGGAATTGATAACGCCAGTCAGCAGCGTTCAAACTGTGATTAATAAATGGAAAAATCAGGGGCGCTGTAAAAATAAAACCACAGTCAGGTAGACCTGTAAGCATGTTACAGGATGCAGTGATGGACAGGAGGCAGAGCAAGGGCTAAGAGATTTAATAACGGGAATACTCCACGCAGGAAGGTAAAGGGTTGAAACAGTGAATTAAACAGTATAGATGGCAAAGGATATTGGGAGGTAAAGAATAACGGCTGTAGTAACGGCAGTTCCTGTGAAGCACTTGTGTCAGAACTTCCTCAAACTAACTCCTGCTGGGAACTCAATAGTGTCGGCAACGGCTGGCATGGTGGTTTTTCCAGGAAGGTCCTGTGGGCATCAATGTCCCGTCTTCTGACGGCAGTGGTCGGTCTTCGGTACCTTCCGCTGAGCCTAGTCCATATGGTACAGTGGCTGATAAGGGTGCGGGTCATAGTACTGTATGAGCCCAACATGACTCAGCAAATATAAACTGGAAAAATCAGGGTCTCCCGTGAGCAGGAAAGTATATGCTGGTAAGTCGCGCTGCTTCTCTGGTGGGGTGTTGCATCCGATCTCTCTGGCAGCACGCACACAGTACTCACTGGCCCGGAACGTTCAGCACATTGCTCCGTGGTGGTCAATGGGCACCCTGCATGTCTTTCTTCTGGCTTTTTTAGGACAAAGCGGACGCCAACAAGGAGGTCAAAGAAGAAGGGACGCAGACCACCAGATGACGCTCCGATCGAAGGTAGTAGTCCAAACATAGTAGTTAACATATCTGACTATTCTCTTTCTCCTGCTGAACTTAGAGTCCTTAACATGGGGCTATCCTTCTGCCCCACACCCAGATGGGATTCCTTTAATCTAGAAAAAGACCTTCACCGTTTCTACCGTAATGTTAGACTCAAGGTACACTTTGATGACAAACCTCAACCTACTGCTAACACACTTGGCACTATACCGAATAGGGACACTGGCCCCAAAATCACAATTGACACCCTGGGCCTAAGTAATCCTAGTAGCTTTATGCCACCTAAAACCAATCATGCTGTTGAGACTTTTATTGACTCACTGTAATAATTATAGGGGATAATTCAGGAGTAGTGTTGAGCGATACCTTCCGATATCGGAAAGTATCGGTATCGGAAAGTATCGGCCGATAACGTCAAAGTATCGGATCTCGCCGATTCCGATACCCGATCCCAATGCAAGTCAATGGGACGAAAATATTGGAATTAAAATAAACCCTTTCTTTCCTTGTAGGTTCATTCTACATGAAGGAAAATAACTAAGAATAATGTAGGATGTATTGGGGGAGGTGGCGGAGACATTAAATGCATAGAGGTTTAGCCCAATCAAATAGAATAGCAGGAATCTTAATTTTTTTTAAAGACGTTCGGAGTTACAAAGATATTGACTATGTTAAGATTTTTTTTATTTTGTCAGATATTGATGTTTCACTACTTCCACGCCCTTCACCCTCTTTTTTACTTCTCCCACACTTTCTTCTTCATCATCATCAGCATCTTTGACATCAACTTCTTCTTCACCTTATTCATCTTCTTCATCTTCTACCTATAATTTTTTTTTTTTTACATTGTTCATATTCTTTTTATTTAACTCTTATTCTTCTTCATATTCAACTTCTTCATCATATTCTTATTTGTGACAGGCATTCCCGTAGTTGTTTTCTATAAAAGTTTGAAGATTACACCTTCCGTTCTGCCTGTCACAAAAGAGTTACATTTGTCCGCGTTCAGTTTGGCCTGCAGCATCAGGCTTTATCCAGGGGCACCACGAGGAGGAACGGACTCACCCCCATACACTGCTTAGTCTTCTTCTGCTTATAATTTAGATAATATCTTTTGCTCTGATATTTAGTGTTATGCTTAATGTTCTTCTGCTCTTTGTTCTGCAGCCTCTTGTTCTTCTGCTTCTCGGTATCCCATGTCGTCATCGTCTCCAGGGTCGTCGTCTCCAGGGTCGTCGTCTCCGGGCTCGTCGTCATCGGGGTGGTCTTCAGGATCATCATCTCCAGGGTCGTCGTCTTCTCAGTGGTTGTCGTCTCTGGTGTCGTCATCATCTTAGGGGTGGTCTTCCGGGTCGTCGTCTTTAGGGTCTTGAACTTGGAAATGTAGCAGAAGGTACAAGAAGGCTGAGAAAATGCCGAGAAACAGCTGATGGAACTGGAACTCGGATGGCTACCCGAAGGTCCAAGAGCCAATGGAACTACCGAGGACCAGCTGACGTTACTGGAACCCGGTTACTAAGCAGGAGGTACCCGTGCCTGAAAGCACTACCAAGGACCACCTGACGTTGGTGGAACTCGTATACCCAGAGGGAGGCACCTAAGCCAAAGGCTCTGCCCGGAACCAGCTCACGGTACTGGAACCAGGATGGGGAGCAGAAGGTACAAGAGCAAAAGACACTGCCGAAAACCAGCTGACGGTACTGGAACCCGGATGGGTAGCCGAAGGTCCAAAAGCCAATGGAACTACCGAGGACCAGCTGACGTTACTGGAACCCGGTTACTAAGCAGGAGGTACCCGTGCCTGAAAGCACTACCAAGGACCACCTGACGTTGGTGGAACTCGGATACCCAGAAGGAGGCACCTAAGCCAAAGGCTCTGCCCGGAACCAGCTGACGGTGCTGGAACCAGGATGGGGACCTATTCAAGCTTGTCTTCCTAGAGCCCCAACTAGCGGTGATGGAGCAAAGGGTCAGCAGGGGGAGCAGAGTGTAGGCCGAAGCCTGCACTGGAGGCATTTGTAGGTCTGTTGTGTCTGCGTGGCGTTTGCAGGACACGTTGCCGGCTACACAGCAGGGGAACAGCTGGCGGTGCTGAACCCCACTGACACATTGGCGGGTGTTTTTCTCTGTGCAGCCAGAACTTCGGGGCACCAACTGGCGGTGTTAGAGCCCAGGCTCTGCAGGGGGAGCAGAGTGTAGGCCGAAGCCTAATTGAACCAATTTTAAAGGTAACCTTTAACCCCCCCTCTGGTGTTACAAACTAGAAGAGCCACGCCTTATGCAGCAGTAGTGCTGCACAAGTCAAAGGTTGCTCTTTTAATTTTGTTCCTTGCACAAGCAGAATGAAACACGTACAACATTTTGGCCCTTATACAGTCAATCTGTCTTGGAGGCGGGAGTTCCCTTTGTAATGAGACGCAGCACAGCTGGCAAAAATACCACCTTGGTGCTTGGCGCGGCCTACTGAGCATCGCATTTTTCTGTACAGGAGTCTGCGTTGTTGCGTTATCCCTGGGCCATGCGCTGCCAGTCTTCTGACATCATTTCATGTCGGCTGGTGCGGTTCGCGATGCCCATGAATCCCAACCCCGCAGTGTCTTTACAGTGTTTCACACTGCGGGGCTGGGATTTGTGGCCTGGCGCAGTACATATGTTCGCCTCTCGCTCGTGTCCTTACACCTGCTACAGACTGTGCGGCGTCAGCTGATCCCTTATCGCATGCCACGGCCATGAAGCCGCACAGTCTGAAGAAGGCGGAAGGAGCTGAGTGACAGCCTGGTGAAGATATGCACTGCTCATGCCCGTCAATCACACCCTCGCAGTCAAAATAAATAAGACACCGAGGGGCGTTGTGTGGGGCAGGGCGGCCGCAGAGGCGCAGCCATCCAAACAATGATGTCAGAAGAAGGGCTGCGCTACCAAGAAGGTCGCTGCGTGTCATTACAAAGGAAAGTCACACCTCAGGGACGTTTTAATGGTCTCAGGGGACACATTGTAGACGTGTTCTGTTCCACGTGTGCATGGAGAATAAGTTTATGAGCCACCTTGCACACATGCAGCATTACTGCTGTACAAGGTGGCTGTAAAACATACAAACACCTGGGGGAGGGGCGACAGGTTCCCTTCAATTTCAGTTCTTGTGTCTGCGTGGCTTTTGCAGGACATGATGCCGGCTACACAGCAGGGGAACAGCTGGCGGTGCTGAACCCCACTGACACATTGGCTGGTGTTTTTCTCTGTGCAGCTAGCAGTACCGGGCACCAACTGGTGGTGTTAGAGCCCAGGGTCAGCAGGAGGAGAGGGAGCAGAGTGTAGGCCGAAGCCTGCACTGGCGGCAGCTTTGTGTCTGCGTGGCTGTTGCAGGACACGTTGCCGGCTACACAGCAGGGGAACAGCTGGCGGTGCTGAACCCCACTGACACATTGGCGGGTGTTTTTCTCTGTGCAGCCAGCACTTCGGGGCACCAACTGGCGGTGTTAGAGCCCAGGCTCTGCAGGGGGAGCAGAGTGTAGGCCGAAGCCTAATTGAACCAATTTTAAAGGTAACCCTTAACCCCCCCTCAGGTGTTACAAACTAGAAGAGCCACGCCTTATGCAGCAGTAGTGCTGCACAAGTCAAAGGTTGCTCTTTTAATTTTGTTCCTTGCACAAGCAGAATGAAACACGTACAACATTTTGGCCCTTATACAGTCAATCTGTCTTGGAGGCGGGAGTTCCCTTTGTAATGAGACGCAGCACAGCTGGCAAAAATACCACCTTGGTGCTTGGCGCGGCCTCCTGAGCATCGCATTTTGCTGTACAGGAGTCTGCGTTGTTGCGTTATCCCTGGGCCATGCGCTGCCAGTCTTCTGACATCATTTCATGTCGGCTGGTGCGGTTCGCGATGCCCATGAATCCCAGCCCCGCAGTGTCTTTACAGTGTTTCACACTGCGGGGCTGGGATTTGTGGCCTGGCGCAGTACATATGTTCACCTCTCGCTCGTGTCCTTACACCTGCTACAGACTGTGCGGCGTCAGCTGATCCCTTATCGCATGCCACGGCCATGAAGCCGCACAGACTGAAGAAGGCGGAAGGAGCTGAGTGACAGCCTGGCGAAGATATGCACTTCTCATGCCCGTCAATCACACCCTCGCAGTCAAAATAAATAAGACACCAAGGGGCGTTGTGTGGGGCAGGGCGGCCGCAGAGGCGCAGCCAGCCAAACTATGAAGTCAGAAGAAGGGCTGCGCTACCAAGAAGGTCGCTGCGTGTCATTACAAAGGAAAGTTACACCTCAGGGACGTTTTAATGGTCTCGGGGGACACATTTTATACGTGTTGAGTTTGACGTGTGCAAGGAGAATAACTTAGTGAGCCACCTTGTACAAATGCAGCATTACTGCTGTACAAGGTGGCTGTTATACATACAAATGCCTGGGGGGGGGACAGGTTCCCTTCAATTTCAGTTCTTGTGTCTGCGTGGCTTTTGCAGGACACGATGCCGGCTACACAGCAGGGGAACAGCTGGCATTGCTGAACCCCACTGACACATTGGCGAGGTGTTTGGCTCTGTGCAGCCAGCACTTCTGGGCCCCAACTGGCGGTGTTAGAGCCCAGGGTCAGCAGGAGGAGTAGAGGGAGCAGAGTGTCTGGCGGCAGCTTTGTGTCTGCGTGGCATTTGCAGGACACGTTGCCAGCTACACAGCAGGGGAACAGCTGGTGTTGCTGAACTCCACTGACACATTGGCGGGTGTTTTTCTCTGTGCAGCTAGCACTTTCGGGCGCAAACTGGCGGTGTTAGAGCCCAGGGTCAGCAGGAAGAGCAGAGTGTAGGCTGAAGCAAGTTGAAAGGGAACCTTTAACCCCCCCCCCAAGGCGTTTGTAGCTGAAGGAGCCATCTTGTACAGCACTAATGCTGAAAAAGCTAAACTTAGCTCTTTTAATTATGGTGCTTGCAAACGCTGAACTTGACACTTATGATATGTGTCCCCTCACACCGTTAAACCGTCCGGTAGGTGGAACTTTCATTTGTCATGTGAGGCAGCACAGCCGTCATTCTTACCCCCTTGGCGCCGTGCGCCGCCTCCTCAGCGTTGTTTGAATCTGTCCCGGAGCCTGCGCTGTTATGTTAGCCCTTGGCCAGGCACACATTTTGCACTGCCCGTCTTCTGACATCATTTGGTGTCAGGCTGGCTGCGCCTGTGTGGCCACGCTGGCCAAGATCCTGCCTTGCTGTGTCATCTAATGTAATCACTCTGCGGACCTGTGATCCATGGGCATGAGCAGTGCATATCCTCGCCTCTCACTCCCCTCCCTACGCCTTCTTCAGACTGTGCGGCGTCACGGCCGTGGCATGCTATTAGGGATCAGCTGATGGCGCACGGTCTGAATAAGGCGTAGGGAGATGAGTGAGAGGCGGAGGTTAAGATATGCACTGCGCATGTCCATGGATCACAGGCCCGCAGTGGGATTAAATCAGAAGACACTACAAGGCGGGATCTCGTCCAGCGCGGCCGCACAGGCGCAGCCAGCCTGACACCAAATAATGTCAGAAGACGGGCAGCGCAAAATGTGTGCATGGCCAAGGGCTAACATAACAGCGCAGGCTCCGGGACAGATTCAAACAACGCTGAGGAGGTGGAGCATGGCGCCAAGGGGGTAAGAATGACGGCTGTGCTGTGTCACATGACAAATGAAAGTTCCACCTACTGGACGGTTTAACGGTGTGAGGGGACACATTTCATAAGTGTTAGGTTCAGCATGTGCAAGGAGCACCACGAAAAGAGGCACTTTTTCCTTTTGCATCATTACTGCTGCACAAGGTGGCTCTTTCAGTAACAAACGCCTGGGGGGGGGGTACAGGTTCCCTTAAATTTAAGTTGTTGTGCCTGCGTGGCGGTCGCATGACACGTTGCCGTATACACAGCAGGGGAGCAGCAGGCATTACTGAACCCCACTAACACATTGGCGAGGTGTTTGGCTCTGTGCGGACAGCACTTCCAGGAAACAACTAGCGGTGTTGGAGCCCAGGGACAGAAGGAGGAGGAGGTGGAGGAGAGAGGAGGGATTGCCACACACACAGCTGGGGAACCGCTGACGTTACTGAACCCCAATAACAGAGGAGTGACTGTTGACTGTGCGGACAGCACTTCCGGACAACAACTAGCGGTGTTGGAGCCCAGGGACAGAAGGAGGAGGAGGTGGAGGAGAGAGGAGGGATTGCCACACACACAGCTGGGGAACAGCTGATGTTACTGAACCCCAATAACAGAGGAGCGACTGTGGACTGTGCGGACAGCACTTCCGGACAACAACTAGCGGTGTTGGAGCCCAGGGACAGAAGGAGGAGGAGGTGGAGGAGAGAGGAGGGATTGCCACACACACAGCTGGGGAACAGCTGACGTTACTGAACCCCAATAACAGAGGAGCGACTGTTGACTGTGCGGACAGCACTTCCGGACAACAACTAGCGGTGTTGGAGCCCAGGGCCAGAAAGAGGAGGAGGTGGAGGAGAGAGGAGGGATTGCCACACACACAGCTGGGGAACAGCTGACGTTACTGAACCCCAATAACAGAGGAGCGACTGTGGACTGTGCGGACAGCACTTCTGGACAACAACTAGTGGTGTTGGAGCCCAGGGACAGAAGGAGGAGGAGGTGGAGGAGAGAGGAGGGATTGCCACACACACAGCTGGGGACGAGCTGACGTTACTGAACCCCAATAACAGAGGAGCGACTGTTGACTGTGCGGACAGCACTTCTGGACAACAACTAGCGGTGTTGGAGCCCAGGGACAGAAGGAGGAGGAGGTGGAGGAGAGAGGAGGGATTGCCACACACACAGCTGGGGAACAGCTGACGTTACTGAACCCCAATAACAGAGGAGCGACTGTTGACTGTGTGGACAGCACTTCCGGACAACAACTAGCGGTGTTGGAGCCCAGGGACAGAAGGAGGAGGAGGTGGAGGAGAGAGGAGGGATTGCCACACACAGCTGGGGAACAGCTGACGTTACTGAACCCCAATAACAGAGGAGCGACTGTTGACTGTGCGGACAGCACTTCCAGGCACCAACTAGTGGTGTTGGAGCCCAGGGACAGCAGGAGGAGCAGAGGAACACAGTGTAGGCCGAAGCCTGATTGGAGAGAGTCGAAAGGGAACCTTTAACCCCCCCACAAGGCATTTGTAGCTGAAAGAGCCAGCTTGTGCAGCACAAAGGATGGAAAAGGAAAAGGTGGCTCTTTTCATTATGCTTCTTGCAAACACAGAACTAACCACTTATAAAATGTGTCCCCTGATACCGTGAGACCGTCCCGGAGGTGGGACTTTCCTTCGTAATATGACGCAGCACAGCCGTCATTCCTACCCCCTTGGCGCCGTGCCCCGGCTCCTCAGCGTTGTTTGATTCTGTCCCGAAGCCTGCGCTGTTATGTTATCCCTTGGCCAGGCACACTTAGCGCTGCCCATCTTCTGACATAATTTGGTGTCAGTCTGGCTGCGCCTGTGCGTCCGCGCTGGCCGAGATCCCGCCTCGCAGTGTCGTCTAATGTAATCCCACCGCGGGCCTGGGATCCGTGGCCATGCGCAGTGCATATCCTTGCCTCTCACTCCCCTCCCTCCGGCTTCTTCAGACTGTGCGGTGTTATGATCCTAGTGGCTTAGGATCACAAATCTAACCAGCTAAGTAGAAAATAATAGGACGAGCTCTGGGGATGTGGTAACTGGACTAACCGCAAACCTGATCCTAACCGCACACACTATAGGCAGCCGTGGAACGTTTCCTGAAATCCTAGACGTCTCTTCACGGCCTGAGAAACTGACTACCCCTAAAGAGAAAGTAAAGACCTCACTTGCCTCAGAGAAATCCCCCAGAGATATAGAAGCCCCCCACAAATAATAACGGTGAGTTAAGAGGAAAAGACAAACGCAGAGATGAAACAGGTTAAGCAAATGAGGCCCGCTAACGCTAGATAGCAAAAAATAGCAAGGGATCTGTGCGGTCAGTAAAAAACCCTATGCAAAAATATCCACGCAGAGAATGCGAGAACCCCCACACCGACTAACGATGTGGGGGGAGCAACTCAGCACCCCAGAGCACCAGCAAGCAGGGAAATCACATATTAGCAAGCTGGACAAAAACTCATCATATACTAGGAAACATCTTGAACAAAGATGAGCAAAAATAAGCAAACAGAACTTAGCTTCTCTTGGAGAGACTGATAACGGATGTAGACAGGAGCAATCAGAATAGCACTGAATACAACGGCAACAGGCAAGGAATGAAGGACCAGGTGGATTAAATAGGAAACCTAACTAGCAGATGACGAGACAGCTGATCCTGCCAGAAACCTGCAAAATAACAAAAAGAGCCACCAGGAGGAGCCCAAAGAGAGAACTCACACAGTACCACTCATGACCACAGGAGGGAGCCCGGAAACAGAGAACACAACAGTACCCCCCCCTTGAGGAGGGGTCACCGAACCCTCCCCAGAACCCCCAGGGCGATCAGGGTGAGCCACATGGAAGGCACGAACCAAATCGGCCGCATGAACATCAGAGGCGACAACCCAGGAATTATCCTCCTGACCATAGCCCTTCCACTTAACCAAATACTGAAGCCTCCGTCTTGAAATACGAGAATCCAAGATCTTCTCCACCACGTATTCCAATTCTCCCTCAACCAGCACCGGAGCAGGAGACTCAACAGAAGGAACCACAGGCACCACATACCTCCTCAACAAAGACCTATGGAACACATTATGGATGGTAAACGATGCCGGGAGGTCCAAGCGAAATGACACAGGGTTGAGGATTTCCAAAATTTTATAAGGACCGATAAAACGAGGTTTAAACTTAGGAGAAGAAACCTTCATAGGAACATAACGAGAAGACAACCACACCAAATCCCCCACACGAAGTCGGGGACCCACACAGCGACGACGGTTAGCAAATCGCTGAGCCTTCTCTTGTGACAACATCAAATTGTCCACCACATGGTTCCAAATCTGCTGCAACCTATCCACCACAGAATCCACCCCAGGACAGTCAGAAGACTCAACCTGACCCGAGGAAAAACGAGGATGAAAACCAGAATTACAAAAAAAAGGCGAAACCAAAGTAGCTGAACTAGCCCGATTATTAAGGGCAAACTCGGCCAATGGCAAAAAAGTCACCCAATCATCCTGGTCAGCAGAAACAAAACATCTCAAATAAGTTTCCAAGGTCTGGTTAGTTCGCTCGGTTTGGCCATTCGTCTGAGGATGGAAGGCCGACGAAAAAGACAAATCAATGCCCATCTAAGCACAAAAGGACTGCCAAAATCTGGACACAAACTGGGATCCTCTGTCAGACACAATGTTTTCAGGGATGCCGTGCAGACGAACCACATTCTGAAAAAAATAACGGAACCAAATCGGAGGAAGAAGGCAACTTAGGCAAGGGCACCAAATGGACCATTTTAGAAAAACGATCACAAACCACCCAGATGACAGACATTCTCTGAGAGACAGGGAGATCTGAAATAAAATCCATGGAAATATGTGTCCAAGGCCTCTTACGAACCGGCAAAGGCAAAAGCAAACCACTGGCACGAGAACAGCAAGGCTTAGCCCGAGCACAAATCCCACAGGACTGCACAAAGGAACGCACATCCCGCGACAAGGAAGGCCACCAGAAGGATCTAGCCACCAAATCTCTGGTACTAAAAATCCCAGGATGACCCGCCAACACTGAAGAATGGACCTCGGAAATAACTCTGCTGGTCCATCTATCTGGGACAAACAGTCTCTGATGGACAACGGTCAGGTCTATCTGCCTGAAATTCCTGTAACACCCGTCGCAAATCTGGGGAAATGGCAGACAAAATTACCCCCTCTTTGAGGATACCAACCGGCTCAGAAACTCCAGGGGAGTCAGGCACAAAGCTCCTAGAAAGAGCATCAGCCTTCACGTTCTTCGAACCAGGAAGGTATGAGACCACAAAATCGAAACGTGAGAAAAACAACGACCAACGAGCCTGTCTAGGATTCAACCGCTTGGCCGACTCAAGATAAATCAAATTTTTATGATCAGTCAAGACCACCACATGATGCTTAGCTCCCTCTAGCCAGTGTCGCCACTCCTCAAATGCAAAGAGTTTACAACAGTAAGGTGTCACGGCCGTGGCATGCTATTAGGGATCAGCTGACGGCGCATAGTCTGAAGAAGGCGAAGGGAGATGAGTGAGAGGTGGAGGTGAAGATATGCACTGCGAATGCCCATGGATCCCAGGCCCGCAGTGTGATTAAATCAGAAGACACTGCGAGGCGGGATCTCGGCCAGTGCGGACGCACAGGCGCAGTCAGGTTGACACCAAATGATGTCAGAAGAGGGGCAGCGCTAAGTGTGCCTGGCCAAGGGAGTACAGCAAGAGGGCAAGACATGTAGTCTGTCACCATCTGACGGAACCGTTGCCTCCTGCTGACTGGAGCCGTCTGTGATGGTGTAGACTTTTGTGGCGGGCACACAAAACTGTGCCACAGTTGGGCCATGCTGGTCTTGCCTTGGGCAGAGGCACTGCTTCTGCTCCCTCTTTGTGCAGAGCCTCCACCACTGCCTGGACGCACTGAGCTGCTTTGGAATGCACTAGCAGCACTTCTCTCAGTTGGAATGGAGAAGATGATGGAATTGACCAGTGTGTCTTGGTACTCCCGCATCTTTCGCTCCCGGTTCAACGGTGTGATGAGGCTTTCTACGTTGTCCCGGTAGCGAGGATCGAGGAGGGTGAACACCCAATAATCAGACATGTTGAGAATGTGGGCGATGCGGCGGTCGTTTCTCAGGCACTGCAGCATGTAATCCACCATGTGCTGCAGACTGCCAACTGCCCAAGAAACGCTGTCCCCTGCTGGAGGCGTGATCTCTGCCCGCTCGTCATCACCCCACCCTCGCTGTACACACTGAGTACTGGACAATTGTGTAACTCCCTCCTCTGGACGGATGTCTTCCTCCTCCATTGACTCCTCCTCATCCTCCTCACAAACTGTCCCCTGCCTACGCGTTTGTGAGGAACCACGTGGCGCTGACTGTCCAGAAGATGATGGAAATGGTGAATCCTCATCCTCCACCTCTTCCACAACATCATCCCTTAGCGCTTGCAGTGATTTTTCAAGCAGGCAGATAAGGGGGACAGTCATGCTGACTAGTGCATCATCTGCACTCGCCATCCGCGTGGAATAATCAAAGGGACGCAAAACCTGGCAGACGTCATTCATAGTGGCCCACTCTGTGGTTGTGAAGTCTGTACGGCGCTGACTGCGACTTCTTTGCGCCTGAAGCAGCTGGTACTCCATTACAGCTTGCTGCTGCTCACACAACCGCTCCAACATATGTAACGTGGAATTCCACCTGGTAGGTAGGTCACATATGATGCGATGTTCTGGCAGGCGGTGTCGGCGCTGCAGAGCCGCAATGCGCGCTTTTGCCGTGCTGGAACGCCACAAGTGAGCACACTCTAGGCGGACCTTGTGCAGCAGTGCATCAAGATCCGGATAGTCCCTCAAAAAGCTCTGCACGACCAAATTGAGCACATGTGCCAGACATGGGATGTGAGTGAGGTTGCCGAGGCCCAGAGCTGCCACCAGATTTCGGCCATTATCACACACTACCATGCCTGGCTGGAGATTCGCTGGCACAAACCACACATCGCTCTCCTGCTTGATGGCATTCCAGAGCTCCTGCGCTGTGTGGCTACGATTCCCCAAAAAAATTAATTTCAAGACGGCCTGTTGACGTTTGGCCACGGCTGTGCTCATGTCGGTCGTAACAGGTACACGTTCATCACGGGTCCATGTGGAGGTGGACTGTGACGGCTCCTGCAGCGATGATTCTGAGGAACTGGTGTAAGAGGAGGAGTCAATGCGTACAGAATGGATTCCTGCAATCCTTGGAGTGGGCAGGACACGTCCTGCGCCACTCGCACGGTCTGTACCCGGCTCAACGACATTAACCCAATGGGCAGTGAGGGAAAGGTATCGCCCCTGTCCATGTTGACTGGTCCACGCATCGGTGGTGAGGTGGACCTTGCTACTGACGGCGTTCAGTAGCGCGTGTTTTATGTGTCCCTCCACATGCTTGTGCAGGGCAGGGACGGCTTGCCTGCTGAAGTAAAAGCGGCTGGGCACATTGTACTGTGGGACTGCCAATGACATCAAGTCACGGAAGC
Source organism: Ranitomeya variabilis (assembly GCF_051348905.1). NCBI lineage: Eukaryota > Metazoa > Chordata > Amphibia > Anura > Dendrobatidae > Ranitomeya > Ranitomeya variabilis. The sequence continues at coordinate 723,839,336 of NC_135233.1, forward strand.
TTTCAGTCTCCACCAGCCTGAATGACAGCATTCCCAGTGACAGAAGTTTGGCAATGCCTGCAGTCAGAGCCTGTGCTCGTGGGTGGTTTGACGAGAAAGGCCGCCTTTTCTCCCATGCCTGTACTACCGATGGCTGTAGACTGGGCTGGGAGTGTGTGGATGACTGGGAAAGTGGTGCTGCGGGTGGAATTACAGCGGGTCTCTGGACAACAGGGCCAGAGGTTCTTCCACGGCGATCCTGGGAGGAAGCCGAACCAGCTGCGTGTGAGCTAGAGGAAGAGGCAACACGAGCTGAAGAGGTGGTAGCTGCCGCTGTTGGTTGGCCTAGCTCTTCAGTGTGTTTTTCTAACTCCGCCGGGTGCCTGTTGCGCACATGTTTCCACATGTTGGAGGTATTGAGGTTGCTGACATTTCGACCTCTTTTGACTTTTTGATGACACACCTTGCATCTGACATAGCAAATGTCATCTGCAACTGTGTCAAAAAAGGACCAGGCACTGCAAGTCTTGGGAGCGCCCTTTTTGGCTTTTGGAAGAGACATGCTCCTAACGGGTGCCAAAGCGGAGGCTGCAGGATCCGCAGTCTTCCCCCTCCCTCTCCCTCTTTGGGCCGTACGGGGAATCTCTTCCTCAGAGCTGCTCCCACCACCTTCCTGTCCCTCACGCCAAGATGGGTCAAGGACCTCATCATCTACACTACCCTCTGCCCCCAACTGCTCCTCCTGGGTAGTCTCAGCAGCAGAGTACGCACCAGTAAGTGGCACCTGAGTGTCATCATCAGCTGATGCGGCCTGCGATGTGGTGACCGGAGCCACTGGCCCACCCGCCTCTTCAGAGGAAGAGAGAAAAAGCTGTTGGGCATCACTGCACCCTGCCTCTTCTTCCATTTCTCCAATGCTGCTTGGCTGGCCCCCTGTTTCCAAGCCAAGAGATTCAGAGAACAGAAGTAGAGACAGCTCCTGTCCTGGGCTCTCTGTCTGCCTGGGCAATTTGGCAGGTGGTGAAGAGACAGATGGCTGCTCTCCAGTGCTCTGTGTCTGAGAGGATGTGGCACTAATTGAAGTTGATGCATTAGCTGCCATCCATCCGACAACGGCTTCAATTTGTTCTTCACGCAGCAGCGGTGTACGGCGCTCTGACACAAAGCTGCGCATGAATGACTGTTGCCTGGTGAAAGTGGGTGCTGATGAGTCACCGGTGCCCGCAGCAGGCACAGAATCCCCACGTCCCCTCCCTGCTCCGCGCCCACGCCCACGCCCACGTGCCTTACTCACTGCCTTCTTCATCTTGGTTGACTGATAAAGATAAGCAGAAAAGTACAAACGGCTTTGTGTGCTTATTCCTCAGCAACTCCTCCTAACAGGTAGAAGAAACACTAATTTTCTAAAGTGTGGACTAGACTTTAATATGAGCTAATGTGGCCTACACAAATGTAAAGTGGTGTAACTGGTGTGTTTGGTGAACTTTATTATTTATTTATTTTTTGGGGGCTGAACTGACAACGGATAGAGCTGCAGTCACACGGAGACCGTGCAGACAGACGTAAATGGCGCTGCAAGGCCCAAAAACCCTCCTCTACGTTATCCTATGTAGTGTTTTTCCACAAATTAGCTGGAGACGGGTGGAAAGACACTAATAGGAATTTTTTGAAAAAATGTGCAGCAGCCTGCACTACTTAAAACAAAATGAAAATTGATTTTACGGTATGACGCAGTAAAGAACCCTGAGCTGGAGACAACCAGGCTATGGCTGCTCACAGACTACAGGGCGAGCTGCAATCACACGGAGACCGTGCAGACAGCCGTAAACGGCGCTGCAAGGCTCAAAAACCCTCCTCTACGTTATCCTATGTAGTGTTTTTCCACAAATTAGCTGGAGACGGGTGGAAAGACACTAATAGGATTTTTTTGAATAAATTAGCAGCAGACTACACTACTTGAAAAAAAAAAAAAAAAAGAACAGTATGAGGCAATGAACCACCCTCCCTGAACTGAATACAACCAGCTATGGATGGCCTATGTGGCTGCACTCAGACTAGAGAGTGGGCTGCACTCACACACACACACACACACACACAGACCTTGCAGATCGCTGTGAAAACAGCGCTACAAGGCAAAAGCAAGGTGAATAGTAGGTGAACACAGCGGTTGCTAAATTAGCCTTTGGAAAGCACAAAGAAGCAAATCGCTATCTCTAAACTGTCCCTCAGTCAGCAAACAGCGTCCTGTCACTAACTGAATTCACAGCAGAGTGATCGCAAAATGGCGCCAGCGACTTTTAAACTGCATCATGACATCATTTCAGCAGCCAATCACAGCCTTGCCAGTAGTTTCATGCCCTCCATGCTAAACAGGATGTGCCCACACTTGGAATCATTCTCATTGGCTGAATTTCTGCATTTTGAATCTTGGAACTTCCGATTCCGGTATCCGATACGCGGCAAGTATCGGAATCCCGGTATCGGAATTCCGATACCGCAAGTATCGGCCGATACCCGATACTTGCGGTATCGGAATGCTCAACACTACTTACGACCCGTACAAGTGCATACCAGCACGAAACGGCCGTCGTCCGGCTTGTTCCACACAAGACTCTCCTGCCTCTATTTTTAATGTGATTCCAAATAAATAGGACATTTTATTGGGATAGAGAGTGCCACCCTCATTCAAATTTTTTATATAAATATGAATTTGACAGAATATATACAATTTTCAGTATGATTTTCAACTTCATTACTTGCATTAATGCCATAGCGTCCACCATTACTATTTCACCATCAATAGTTTATTGTTTCAACACTTTGCCCTGTGTGAACTCATTATGTGTCTTGACCCAATATACTAAAAAACAACTTACGGTATCTTCATAGAGCTGAAGTGAAAAAATTAAAGAAGATGATACACAGCAAAGAGAATGGATACTACCTCTGAAGTCATAATCACAGCCTCAAGAATCAGGAAAATAAGCTGGATATAATGTGCCTGATTCATCAAAGGTTTTATACCTGTATTCTGGCATGAAAAGCATTGAAAAGTTGCACTATGGTGATCTGATCTTGATGAACTGGAGCCAAAGTCCTCAAGAGAATATTTGGATAGCTGCTGTTTTATTTTTTATTGCTGTTAACTTGATAAGTGAAAAAACAGAGAATTTGTTGCTAGGCTGCTACCTTGTTAATTTCTGTTTCTTAAACTGAATCTGTCATCAGGTTTTGCTACCTAAGCTGAGAGCAGCATAGTTTAGAAAAAAGACACTGATTCCAGCGATGTATCATTCACTGGTCTATTTAATGTAGTTTTTATAAAAATCATTCTTTTATCAGCAGGCAATAATCACTAGAGGACTGGTAAACCTGCTGCTAGGTTGACCAACCATGCCCATGTAAGAGGAAGAACAAGGTCAGGTATACCTTTCTCACACCGGTTCCGGAACTACCGGGACTGTCACCAATGTTGCAGGGGGGAAAACTTTCAGACAAGGACCGACCCTTGCATGTGACTGTGGTAGGCGGGGCCAGGTTTAAAAGCACTGCGTGTGGGAAAAGAGACAGAGTCGAGGTGGGGAAGCTACGCGGACAGTCGGGTGCAGTGTTAACAGTGACTTCAGAGCATCCCTTGAGCACAGGCCAACTTGACAGATCCCCTGCGTATCGGTCTACTGTAAGTGGACGACAGGCTGCCAGTTTCCCGCTAACCTCCACACCAGGAGGTGACTCTGAGTTGAAACCAGTGACTGTAACGTGCGCGCAGCGCAGTGAGAAGCAGGTGACTAGGCCAGAGCCCTTCAGCCAGGTACCTGTGTACACCACGGAGTGAGGCTTTGTTTTGACGGTACTATGTACTGGACTGAGCACAGCGTTTGGTGTTCGGGAGTTCAGGAGCACTCCTGCACATCCTTCAAAGACCCGTCACCCACTCCGTGGCTTGGAACCCCGTCCTCTACAGACACCTCTGAGACTTCACGTGCCGCTGTTGTCGGTGCCACCTGCCACCTTTGGAGAACCGAGATGCTGCAATCAAGAAAACTACAGACTGATCAGTGTTATTGCCTTTGCTTCTTCATATCGAACTATCATTCATCCCTCTCCCTTCCTAGCTCCCAGTTCTGCCCTACTCCCTTACACACCTCCTGGGTCCTTACACTCCCTGCGCAGAGTATACGTATTGTTAATAAACCTGTTAACTCTTGATCTGCCTCCTGTCCGTGACAGCCTCTCATGTTCCTGCGATTTCTACACCCGCAACACTGATTGGCAGCTTTCTGTCTATGCGCAGTATGCACAGAAAGCCAATCAGCGGTGTGGCCGGGATTATACAGCACTCAGCATTCAGAGAACTGGTAGATCTACAGCAGAAAAAAAACAGCTTGTAATTAAACTACAACACCCAGTAAAGTTAATGATACATTGCTGGAATCATGCTCTTTGCCCTCAGATGGGGTAGCAAACATATGGCGACATATTCTCCTTAAAGAGTGCCTACCTCGTCCTTTTTTTATTTCTATTTTTAATTGCGGTACTCATATTTTCCACAAAATAACAAATTTGGAGTTTATTTTCTTAGAACTTTGGAGGCTTAAAAGCCGACCCTTTATCAAGGGTATTGCATTAGTTTTGTGCAAAAATGTGTGACATCTGATTTGACGCAACTCCTACCACTTTCAAAATATGTTGTAATTCGCGTTAACTTTTAAGATAACATTTAAGCCAGATTTATGAATTGTGAAAAGCTGCAAGCTCACTCCTATTGGGGGATGGGGTAAATAGTGGAGAATCAGTTTTAGGCAGAAAAGTTTTAGTTAAAGATACTCCCGATTTATCAAGTATTGTATGAAATTCCTTCTGAATGTTATTGAATAAATTGACGACTTGGTGATCCCATTATCAAATGGGTGTTTCTACATACTCTGCACATGTCAGCTCGGTCTGGATACCGGCAGAAAGAACAGGGCTGCATTCCTATTTGGTAACAGCTGGTTGTCAATTTACCATATACTGAAATGTTTAGGAAGAGTTCTAAAGGAATAGCATAAAGCAGAGGCGTCTAACAATGTTCCTCAAAGAAGCACACAGTTTTTGGCCTCTTAATATATTGCAGCCATCATATTATATGGCACTGTGTACTTACAATTGCTCATTTTGCCTTTCTACTGAACTAATTCTTCTCTTTTTTCTGCTCTATGTAGAAACAGGAAGTCTCTTGTTCCTGCAGAAATCATTCCCCTCTTCAAATCCTGACCCAGCTGCTGCCTCATCTCCTCTGCCAAGGATTTTGCAGTGACTGATGACTCATACAGGGAAAATTGACCTCCTGTTTCTGGGGCGCCCGCTAGCGGAGCGGCCCCCAGACGCAGGGCAGCGGGGTACTCGGTACCGGGTCTCTCTCGGTTCTGGGGATGTCACGGTGGCCTGACCCGGTCCGTGGCCCTGCTAAGGGGCGCCCAATCAAAGATGTAGGTGCAGGTGTAGGTCGCAGTAAATGACGAGGACACAGGGTTGCAGTCTCTTTACCTCTTTACTGAAGGCTTCAGAATCCGCAATCCAGAGCACTGCTAACAGGGCTGGCTGAGACAGGCCGGTCCGAAGGCACATCCAGAGTTCCCTTTGCAGGTGGAAATCAGTAGCCTACCTACTAGCGCCTGGGTGTTGTAGTACTTCCCTGCTGAGCACCACGGGATAGTCCTCACAACTGTCGTGTATGTTTCTGTTCTTTCTCTCCGTCCCCCAGATGATATGGATAGGACGCACCCGTATGACGGTGTAGGCCTGGAGACCCTAGAGACGCCCCTCTCCCACAATTGCCTCTTGTCTTCATTAGGTGATTAAGGTGAGGCAGCCAACCTAAAGTGCCCTGCCGTTGGTTTGAAGTAATGCGTAGAGCCTAATATTTCCTCGGCGTTCTGGCCACTGGCTACGCGCCTCAGAAGGATGTTGCCGATCTCAGGGCACGACTCCTTCTGGTTCTATCGCCTTTGTGCTGTGATCTCGTTTCTCATTTCTCCACAATATACCTCGCTTTGTGTCCTTTCTTAGGATGCCGCCGCAATGAAGTGCAGGCACGGCTCCGTAACGATCTGTCCTTTTGCTAGGCCTCTGTCAGGATCCCACCCCTGACAGGGACCCCCCTGAATCTTCCCAAGTAACACTCTTCTCTCACTAGATGTTACCTGGGCAAAACCCAGTCAGCTTCTCCCTAACTTCCTATCCAACCCCCAGTTTTACCAGAGTGTGAGGAGTGGCCTAATACATAGAACCCTTTGCTCCCCCTGGTGGCCAGAGTGTGAAGTGTAATGTGTGACTGTGATACCTGGTCAGGTGAAGTCCTTTAGTGCAATCAGACGTAACATCACTCCCCTTAGTGGCAGAGCGACATTACTGCAACAACCAGGACTCTGGGACGCTGCACTAGGACCATGGGGTACTTGGAACCGGCCCCAGATCTTAAAGGGATCTGTTACAGTGGCAGTGACTCGGTCCGTGGTCCTGGGCATCCAAGTTAAAGGGAAGGACTTTAAAGGGGTTGTTTTATAAAGAATAAAGTTTGTTCGTGACGCCACCTGTGGTATTTGGTCAGGGACGACCGACGCTGCTTAAAGGGGTCCACTGGGAATGATGGTACTGCAGCAAGGATGGTATGGCTTCCTACAGGTGAAGCTGAATCCCCAGGGCTCCCAGTGTAATAGGGACAGGTGGTAGATGGTGTAGAAAGAATCAGAGGACAGAGGGCACAAAGTTGCAGTCTCTTTACCTTTTACTGGTGTAAGGCAGCCACAGTCCAGGGTACAGATCACAGGTGATGGTAAGGTCCGGCCAGCTTGGAAGCAATTCAGAAATCCCCCTAGCCAGGTGGGGTTGGAAGTCTTCCTCTCTGCGCTGTGTTGTAGTCCCTTGCTGCCTTAGGCCTCACACAAGGTCCTCACTTTCTCTCTGTCCCTTTTAGTAGGACACTACCCGCATGGCAGGCAACTCAAGCCTTTTTACAGGTGTCTCTAAGGCTACTTTCACACTAGCGTCGGGAACAACCCGTCGCTGTGCGTCGGGCCGACGTTCCCGACGCTAGCGTGGTCTCCGCTGCACAACGGGGGCAGCGGATGCATTTTTCCCACGCATCCGCTGCCCTATTGTGAGGTGCGGGGAAGTGCGGGGAGGTGGGGGCGGAGTTCCGGCCGCGCATGCGCGGTCGGAAAAAGCGGACCGTCGGGAGCAAAAAACGTTACATGTAACGTTTTTTTTTCCCGACGGTCCGCTACCACACGCCCAAGCGTCGCAAAACGGACGCAACGTTTTGCAATGCGTCGCAAATGTGTCGCTAATGTTAGTCTATGACGAAAAAACGTATCCA